>NC_062544.1:14513505-15736760 GCF_016906955.1 Phacochoerus africanus | reverse complement strand
CATGAAGGTTTATGAGATCAAAGATAAAGCAAATGCATGCCTTACTTCTCAAGTGGTGCCCATGAGAGGTACCAGTGAAGCACAAGACAGATGGGCCCAAGCTGAGCTGCTGGAATCTGTCCCCTGTGAACAGATCCTTCGAAATAAAGATAATGGCAGGAGCAAGGAGGAGCTGAGTCTTGCTTGGATAAAAGATAAAGAGACCACATATTTCTCATTCTTGAGGTCAAGGAAGCCTCAAGCACTCCCCTGCCACCCCCTGCCAAGCTACTCATGCACAAATAGGATCCTCAGGGAAGGGGACATTAGACCATAAGATGTTCTGTTAACTTCCCAGAGACCTTTGCACAGGAATCCAACTTGGCTAAAAATGCACGTGCCCACTGGGGAGGGGGAGGGGGGCCTGACTCAGACCAAATATGGACTCAGAGCCAGACACAGCAAGATGGCTGGCCAGAGGAAACCCGGAAGAACCATCCACACAGAGGTGATTTAAACCACCCAAAAGCACACAGCTCTCCCTCTCTCTCTGAGCACCCCCATGCTTTCTTCCCACACATCTTCTCTCCTAATAAACTCAACTCTGGCTCTTGTACGAGGGGCATATCTTCTCATCTAAGAAGCATTTTACATGTTTATTAGATAAGAAGATAAGCCCCTCGTGGTCTAATGGCTAGGATTTGGTGCTCTCACCGCCTTGGCCCATGTCTGATCCCTGGTCGGGAAACTGAGATCCGGCTTTAAGACACCATAGGCCACGGCCGCCCCACACCCAGAGCACCATGATTCAGAAAAGAAATGACTGCATAGTGCCCCTGGGCAGAGAAAACCTAGGAGGCTTCCAAGCATCTTCCCTTGGCTCAGCTTCCCCTTCTGTGAGAGGAGGAGGGGGCCTTAGGAAGGCTGCTGAGAGTGGCTCTAAGGTAGCACAGGGTTTTGGCTCCACAGAGTGACTCAAGGCTGAGGGAACCACAGAATTCTGTGCATTTAGCAGAAGTATGGACATAAGAAGGAGAAAAACAGGTCCTGACTTGGAAGAAGGGTTGAGGTAGCAATGGCCTATGTGGACCAGTGGCCAAGGTCTGGAGCATATTTCAGAGACTTTAGCAGATAGCAGTATGGCTAAATGACAGGCAAAGACCAGCACCCTGTCCATCTCAATCCCAGGCCCCCAATGGTTTCGCACAATGTTAGAGCCCAGGGCTTAGATCCAACACTGAGGAAAGCATAGGGAATTCCAAAATGACCAAGAATAAGTTTCTACTATTCAGGAGATCAGGGGCTGTTAAAATAAATTTTATTATAGAAGAATATTAGTGGGGAGTTCCCGTCGTGGCACAGTAGTTAATGAATCCGACTAGGAACCATGAGTTTGCGGGTTCAATTCCTGGCCTTGCTCAGTGGGTTAAGGATCCGGCATTGCCGTGAGCTGCGGTGTAGGTCGAAGATGCAGCTGGGATCCCCGGTTGCTGTGGCTCTGGCGTAGGCTGGTGGCTACAGCTCCGATTCGACCCCTAGCCTGGGAACCTCCATATGCCGCAGGGGCGGCCCCAGAAAAGGCAAAAAGACAAAAAAAAAAAGAAGAAGAAGAAGAAGAAGAAGAATATTAGTGGGGGGTCCTATTGTGGCTCAGAGGTAACAAATCCATGAGGACACAGGTTCTATCCTTGGCCTCACTCAGTGAGTTAGGGATTCAGCAGTTCCATGAGCTGTGGTGTAGGTCGCAGGTTCGGCCCAGATCCTGCGTTGCTGTCACTATGGTGTAGGCTGGCGACTGTAGCTCCAATTTGACCTCTATCCTGGGAAGCACCTTATTCCACAAGTGTAGCCCTAAAAAAAAAAAAAAGAAAGAAAGAGGAGTTCCTATCGTGTCGCAGAGGAAACCAATCCAGCTAGGAACCATGAGGTTGCAGGTTCGATCCCTGGCCTCATTCAGTGGGTTAAAGATCCGGTGTTGCTGTGAGCTGTGGTGCAGGTTGCAGATGCGGCTTGTATCTGGCATTGCTGTGGTTCTGGTGTAGGCTGGCAACTACAGCTCCGATTAGACCTCTAGCCTGGGAACCTCCATATGCCGCAGGTGTGGCCCTCAAAAAGACAGAAAGGAAGGAAGGAAGGAAGGAAGGGAAAGAAAGAAAGAAAGAACAAGAAAAGCATATTTCTGAGATAATGGTCCAAGATTTGTACATGCTTTTTTTTTTTTTTTTGGATTACTTCAATGATACTAGGAATATGGCTCCAATGTTGTTATTTCTGGATAAAAAGATTTTGCCCCTTTTCTAGAGATGGCCTACCTGTTTGCACTGGCTCCCAAAACTTCGCTGCATTTCAGTCCTTGCATCTGACCTCACCTTGAGACATGAAGGAAGGGAGCAAGGCACAATCACTAAGAAAATGACATAGCTGTTGAGGAAAACAGGATATGGCAAAAACCAGTTAGAACCAACCAGGCCCAAGATGGCAGAAGATGTGACTTCCAGGAGAACTTGAGTCTTTTTTTTTTTTTTTCCCACTGTACAGCAAGGGGGTCAGGTTATCCTTACATGTATACATTACAATTACATTTTTCCCCCAGCCTTTCTTCTGTTGCAACATGAGTATCTAGACAAAGTTCTCAATGCTATTCAGCAGGATCTCCTTGTAAATCTATTCTATGTTGTGTCTGATAAGCCCAAGCTCCCGATCCCTCCCACTCCCTCCCCCTCCCATCAGGCAGCCACAAGTCTCTTCTCCAAGTCCATGATTTTCTTTTCTGAGGAGATGTTCATTTGTGCTGGATATTAGATTCCAGTTATAAGTGATATCATATCGTATTTGTCTTT
Source organism: Phacochoerus africanus (assembly GCF_016906955.1). Lineage (NCBI taxonomy): Eukaryota > Metazoa > Chordata > Mammalia > Artiodactyla > Suidae > Phacochoerus > Phacochoerus africanus. Next base: position 15,733,941 of record NC_062544.1, on the reverse strand, counting down.
GTCTTTCTGGCTCATTTCACTCAGTATGAGCTTCTCTAGTTCCATCCATGTTGCTGCAAATGGCATTATGTCATTCTTTTTTATGGCTGAGTAGTATTCCATTGTGTATATATACCACCTCTTCCGAATCCAATCATCTGTCGATGGACATTTGGGTTGTTTCCATGTCTTCGCTATTGTGAATAGTGCTGCAATGAACATGCAGGCGCACGTGTCTCTTTTAAGTAGAGTTTTGTCCGGATAGATGCCCAAGAGTGGGATTGTGGGGTCATATGGAAGTTCTATGTATAGATTTCTAAGGTATCTCCAAACTGTTCTCCATAGCGGCTGTACCAGTTGACATTCCCACCAACAGTGTAGGAGGGTTCCCTTTTCTCCACACCCCCTCCAGCACTTGTTATTTGTGGATTTATTAATGATGGCCATTCTGACTGGTGTGAGGTGATATCTCATGGTAGTTTTGATTTGCATTTCTCTTATAACCAGCGATGTTGAGCATTTTTTCATGTGTTTGTTGGCCATCTGTATATCTTCTTTGGAGAAATGTCTAATTCAGGTCTTTTGCCCATTTTTCCATTGATTGATTGGCTTTTTTTGCTGTTGGGTTGTGTAAGTTGTTTATATATTCTAGAGATTAAGCCCTTGTCGGTTGCATCATTTGAAACTATTTTGTCCCATTCTGTAAGTTGTCTTTTTGTTTTCTTTTGGGTTTCCTTTGCTGTGCAAAAGCTTTTCAGTTTGATGAGGTCCCATGGGTTTATTTTTGCTCTAATTTCTATTGCTTTGGGAGACTGACCTGAGCAAATATTCATGATGTTGATGTCAGAGAGTGTTTTGCCTATGTTTTCTTCTAGGAGTTTGATGGTGTCCTGTCGTCTATTTAAGTCTTTCAGCCATTTGGAGTTTATTTTTGTGCATGGTGTGAGGCTGTGTTCTAGTCTCATTGCTTTGCATGCAGCTGTCCAGGTTTCCCAGCAATGCTTGCTGAATAGACTTTCTTTTTCCCATGTTATGTTCTTGCCCCCCTTGTCAAAGATGAATTGACCATAGGTGTCAGGGTTTATTTCCGGATTCTCTATTCTGTTCCATTGGTCTGTCTGTCTGTTTTGATACCACACTGTTTTGAGGACTGTGGCTTTGTAGTATTTCTTGAAGTCTGGGAGAGTGATGCCTCCTGCTTGGTTTTTGTTTCTCAGGATTGCTTTGGCGATTCTGGGTCTTTTGTGGTTCCATATAAATGTTTGGATTGTTTGTTCTACTTCTGTGAAAAATGTCCTGGGTAATTTGATAAGGATTGCATTGAATCTGTAGATTGCTTTGGGTAGTATGGCCATTTTTACAATATTGATTTTCCCAATCCAGGAACATGGAATATCTTTCCATTTCTTTACATCTTCTTTGATTTCTTTGATGAAAGTTTTATAGTTCTCGGCATATAGGTCCTCTACCTCCTTGGTCAGGTGTATTCCGAGGTATTTGATTTTGTGAGGTGCAATTTTAAAAGGTATCGTATTTTTGTATTCCTTTTCTAATATTTCATTGCTGGTATACAGAAATGCAACTGACTTCTGAATGTTAATCTTATATCCTGCTACTTTGCTGAATTTATGAATCAGTTCAAGTAGTTTTGGGGTTGAGTCCTTAGGGTTTTCTATGTATAGTATCATGTCATCTGCATACAGTGACAGTTTGATCTCTTCTCTTCCTATATGGATGCCTTTTATTTCTTTGGTTTGTCTAATTGCTGTGGCTAGGACTTCCAAAACTATGTTGAAGAGCAGTGGTGAGAGTGGGCATCCCTGTCTTGTTCCAGATTTGAGTGAGAAGGCTTTCAGTTTTTCCCCATTGAGGATTATATTTGCTGTGGGTTTATCATAAATGGCTTTGATTATATTCAGGAATGCTCCCTCTATACCCACTTTGGCGAGGGTCTTGATCATGAATGGATGTTGGACTTTGTCAAATGCTTTTTCTGCATCTATTGAGATGATCATATGATTTTTGACTTTTTTTTTGTTAATGTGGTGTATGATGCTGATTGATTTGTGTATGTTGAACCATCCTTGTGAACCTGGGATGAACCCAACCTGGTCATGGTGTATAATTTTTTTGGTATGTTGTTGGATTCGGTTGGCTAAGATTTTGTTGAGAATTTTTGCATCTATATTCATCAATGATATTGGCCGATAGTTTTCATTTTTGGTGGTATCTCTGTCTGGTTTTGGAATTAGGGTGATGGTGGCATCATAGAATGTCTTTGGGAGTATTCCTTCTTCTTCAACCTTTTGAAAGAGTTTAAGGAGGATGGGCACCAATTCCTCTTTATATGTTTGATAAAACTCACCTGTGAAGCCATCTGGTCCTGGACTTTTATTTGTACGGAGTGATTTTATGACCTCTTCAATTTCATTTCTAGTGATCGGTCTGTTCAGTTGGTCTGTTTCTACTTGATTCAGTTTTGGCAGGCTGTAAGATTCTAGAAAATTGTCCATTTCTTCCAGATTGTCAAACTTGTTGCCATATAGTGGTTCATAGTATTCTCTTATGGTTTTTTGTATTTCTGCTGTATCCGTTGTGATTTCTCCTTTTTCATTTATAATTTTGGTTATTTGGGTTCTTTCTCTCCTCTTTTTAGTGAGTCTGGCCAGGGATTTGTCAATTTTGTTTACCTTTTCAAAAAACCAGCTCTTGGTTTTATTAATTTTCTCTATTGTTTTTTGAGTCTCTATTTTATTGATTTCTTCTTTGATCTTTATAATTTCCTTCCTTCTGCTGACTTTAGGACTTTTTTGTTCTTCTTTTTCTAATTCATTTAGGTGGAGGGTTAAGTTGTCAATTTGGGATCGTTCTTCTTTTTTGAGAAAGGTCTGTATTGCTATAAATTTCCCTCTGAGCACTGCTTTCGCAGCATCCCATAGATTTTGAGAGGTTGTGTCTTCATTATCATTTGTTTCAAGGTAGTTTTTAATTTCCTTCTTGATTTCCTCATTGACCCATTGGTTTTTTAGTAGCATGTTGTTTAGTCTCCATGCAGTAAGTTTTTTCTCTTTCCTTTTCCCATGGTTGGTTTCTAATTTCATGGCATTGTGGTCAGAGAAGATACTTGAGATAATTTCTATGCTCCTAAATTTATTGAGATTAGCTTTGTGTCCCAATATGTGGTCGATTCTTGAGAATGTTCCATGAGCATTTGAGAAGAATGTGTATTCTGCTTTTTTTGGATGTAGGGTCCTGAAGATATCAATGAAGTCTAACTTTTCTATTGTTTCCTTTAGGATCTCTGTTGCTTTATTGGTTTTCTGTCTAGAGGATCTGTCCATTGATGTGAGGGGGGTATTAAGGTCTCCTACTATGATTGTATTCTCATCAGTATCTCCCTTTATGTCTGTTAATATTTGTTGTATGTATCTGGGTGCTCCTGTATTTGGGGCATATATGTTGACGATAGTAACATCCTCTCCTTGGATGGATCCCTTAATCATTAAGTAGTGTCCTTCTTTGTCTTTCTTTATATCTTTTGTTTTAAAGTCTATTTTGTCTGATATGAGCGTTGCGACTCCTGCTTTTCTGTCATGTCTATTGGCGTGAGATATTTTTCCCCACCCTTTCACTTTCAATCTATATGTATCTTTTGTCCTAAGGTGAGTTTCTTGTAGGCAGCATATTGAAGGTTTTTGCCTTTTTATCCACTCAGCCAGTCTGTGTCTTTTGATTGGGGCGTTCAGTCCATTGACATTTAAGGTGATAATTGATAGATGATTATTTATTGCCATTTGAACCTTGTGTTCCAGTTGATTCTATGGTTCTCCATTCTTCCTTTCTTCTTTTTTTTTTTTTTTTTTTTTGGTTGGATGGTCTCCTGTTATTATCTGCTTGAGTGTATTTTTTTTTTTCATTTTTTGCAAATGCAATATTTGGTTTTGGCTTGTGGTTGCCCTGTTTTTTAAGTATGCTAACCCCTTCCCATAATTGTGTGTTTTAGCCTGATGGTCGTGTAAGCTCAAACACTTCATTACTATATTAAAATTAAGAAGAGAAACACACAAACAAACAAAAAGGGTTATTTACTTCCTAACATCCCTTGCCCACATTTTATGGTTTTGATGACTCTTTTTTATTTTATTTTGTTTGAGGCCTGTTCATGATTAAATCTGTATGCTGGCTTATTTGAGTGACTGCTCTCTGATTGCAGTTTCCTCAGTCCTAGTTCTTCCTCTTCTTCTTTTTTTTTTGTTTTTTTTTCTTTTCTTTTTTCTTCCCTTTCCTTCCTTTCTTTTTGGTTTAGAGAAGCCTTTTCAATATTTCCTTTAACCTTGGTTTTGTGTTGCAGTATTCTTTAAGTTTTTGTTTGTTGGAAAAAAATTTTATTTCCCCTTCTATTTTAAATGATATTCTTGCTGGATAGAGTATTCTAGGTTGCATATTTTTTCCTTTGAGCACTTTAAATATCTCTTGCCATTCCCTCCTGGCCTGTAGTGTTTCTGTAGAGAAGTCAGCTGATATTCTTATGGGGGTTCCCTTGTAGGTAACATTCTGTTTTTCTCTTGCTGCCTTTAGGATCCTCTCTTTATCACTAACTTTTGCCATTTTTATTATGATGTGTCTTGCTGTGGGTCTATTTGGGTTCAGTTTGTTTAGGGCCCTCTGTGCTTCTTGTATCTTGAACTCAGTATCCTTTAGATTTGGGAAGTTTCCAGCGATAATTTCTTCAAATATATTTCCCATCCCCTTATCTTTTTCTACTCCTTCTGGAATTCCTATTATGTGTAGATTGGCCCGCTTTATATTATCCCATAGGTCTCTTATATTGCTTTCCAGTTTTTTGATTCGGTTTTCTGTCTGTTGACTGGATTGAGTGATTTCCATTATTCTATCTTCCATATCACTGATTCATTCTTCTGCATTATTCATTCTGGTTTTTACTGCCCTTAGTTCAGTTTGTGTCTCTGCAAATGAATGTTCTAGTTTTTCTTGGCTCCTCCTTATATTTTCTAGTTCCTTTCTGAGGGTATCTGCATTACTGTTCATATCTTCTCTTAATTCCTTCAGTATTTTCACTATTTCTCTTTTGAACTCCAGGTCTGTCAGACTGCAGAGATCTGTTTCATTGTTGACTGTTTTAGGTGAGTTCTCTTGTTGGTTTGATTGGGGGTGGTTTCTCAGCTTCTTCATCTTGCTTGTTGTTTTCTTTCTCCTGAGGGAGTTGTACTCTCCGTTATCGGGCAGTGTTTGCCTTGTCACTGCCTTGGGATATTTCCTGAGGGCTGGCGTTGCTGGTCAATCTTTTTTGAGGCAGTGTGGCTTGAGAACTTGAGTCTTATTAGACGCTCATCATAACACATTAGCATGCTAAATAACACACTTACTGGCTCCGTAAGAGTTCCAAGGCCAACCATCAAAGGCCAAAAGTGGACAGTGGCCCAATTCTGGAAACCACACCCCTTCCTCCCAAATAATTATTTCTCCCACTAAAAAAAAAGCATGTGAAATTACTAATCCCATAAAAACTAACAACCCCACATCCCAGGGCTGCTCTTGCCTTCTGAGACAGACCACATTCTGCCTATGGAATGTGTATCTCTCTAAATAAACCTGTTTTCACTTTACTTTGAATCCCCTCTTGAATTTTTTTCCTGCACAAAGCCAAGGATCCTCACTTGGCACCTGTTCCAGGGACACACCCGAGACCTGGAACATGACCATTCTGTCGTTCCTTCTCCTGCACCAAACTCATCCTCCTCCCTACTATATTAGGTCCTCCTATAATACACACCCCATACTTGGAATTACTTGTTTAATGCCTGTAAACTTTAATGGACTGTATGCTCCATGAGGGAAGGTAGCATATCTGTTTTATTCACCCAGCATTTTGCCCAATGTCTGATATGATACATAATAAGCTCTCAATAAATGGTTGAATAACTTCTTCCTACAAGAACATACAAATCCACCAAATATATGTAGAAGGCTACTGACTGCAGCACTGTTGGTAATAACATAGAATCAAACTAAACGTCCAACAATAGAGAGTTAAGTAAATTAGAGTAATTAGAGTTCCTCTGTTATATGGAATAATGTGCCTGAGCAAAAATAATCAGGAAGAAAAAAAAACTTAATATTTATTTAAAAGTCAAGTTAGAGATTATTCCTGAATTATGTACTGTCTTAGATAATGCCATTGCCTTCCTCTCCATATCACAGAGACAACTACTTTTATGCTATCCTTTGAAAGACACAAGTTCAAAACTTGAAATTCTCCATACTCTAATGAGTTCTTACAACAGTCTCCATGATTTAGCAAGACTGTAAGCATTTATCAGGATATCCACTGGTTATCACCAATGCTTGTCACCATCATCATCAATGACATTTATTGAATGCTTACTATATGTTGGGCACCAGGCAAGCACTCGCTATATGTTATCTTATTTTGAATCCATATAACCAATCTATAAAGCAGGTTTTTTTCTGTTTCTTTTTATGGCCGCACCTATAATATATGGATATTCCTGGGCTAGTGGTTAAATCAGAGCTGCAGCTGAGGCCTATGCCATAGCTTGCTGCAATGCCCTATCCTTAACCCACTTTTAGCAAGGCTAGGAATCAAACCAGCATCCTCATGGAGACTAACATTGGGTTTCTTAACCCAGTGAGCCACAAGAACTCCGAGTAGGTTATTTTCATACTAGCTTCATTGATTAGGAACAGGAACTGTGGCACAGAGACCATAAAATAATTCAATGATTCTACATCCTGGTGTTAACACATTTGTGTAATCTCTGCCCCCGAGAATAAGAGGGACCTGTCACTTGATTCTAAGAGAATATGGCAAACGTGACGGGGTGTTACTGCCATGATTACTTCATGTCATACAAGATAACTTTTTAGCAGACTGGAGTCACAGACTCTCCTTGCAGGTTTGATAAGGTAAGCAGCCATACTGGAGAGGCTCACGTGGCAAGGAATTTCAGGAAGCCTCTAGAACATGAGGGCAGCTGACAACCACCAAAAAGTGGGAGGACTTCAGTCATATATTCAATCATACAGTCTCAAGGAAATTAATTCTGCCAACAACCTGAATGAGTTTAGAAGCAGATTCTCCCCCAATCAAGCTTCTAGATAAAATCCAGCCTGGTGGATACATTGTTGTAGCCTCATGAGACCCTGAACAGAGGACCCAGATAAGCCTTGCTCACACTCCTAACATCATGAAGAACTAAATGTGTATTGTTTTAAGCCACTAAGTTTGTGGTAATGAAACTGAGCTGGGCCCTGTAGGGCTCATGGGCACAAAAGTGTTTTTTAGGAAACAGGCCTCATTCAGCCTCCATGACCTTCCCTGAGTTCCAAATGACAGGTTCAAACAGTTACAAATCAGGGAAGGGAGGAGATTCAGAGGCAACGAAGGAGCAGCTAAGAAACAACAATGCAGCCTTCGGGCAGGGTCCTGGTCCCTCCTCAAGGAATATACGTAACAATATCTTTGAGTTCTTTGGCAGAACTAAAACCTCCAACAAATTTGTTCACTACTTGGTGAAATATTCTTCATTCCGGAAAGAAGGAGAAAAAAAGGGCGGGGGGGAGCTTCCGTAGCGGCGCAGCAGAAGGGAATCCGACTAGGAACCATGAGGTTGCAGGTTCAATCCCTGGCCTCACTCAGTGGGTTCAGGATCTACCGTTGTCATGAGGCCATGTTATCACATAAGATATGGGGCAGTCTGGCAGCTATAGCCCTGATTCAACTGCTAGCCTGGGAACCTCCATATGCTGTGAGTACAGCCCTAAAAAGCAAAAAAAAAAAAAAAAAAAAAAAAGAAGAAGAAGAAATTGGAAGATCACCAGAACCATTCCTGGGGCCACTAAAAACCAAATCTGAACAATAATGAAAGCTTACATCTACCCAAATCCTTATCTGTGGCCTTATTTTCCACTCCAAAACTATAAGAGCACCTCCTATTCTCTCCCAAAAGAGGGCACAGTCTTTAGGGCATTAGCCTGCTGTGGCCTCCTTTGCCTGGCAAAGCAATAAAGCTATTTTTTTCTCCTTCACCCAGAATTCTGTCTCCGATTTTCTCTTCGGCACTGGTGGACTGAGGCCAAGTTTTGGTAATAGTAATTTGTTATGCAACAATAGAAAACAAATTCAGAGAGGTTAAGTTTCTCACCTTAGACCCCACATAAGTGGTGGGACTGGATCTCCAACCTGGGTCTCTTGACCCCCAACATTCACCAGGGCCAAGCCCCAACCTGCTGCTTCTACATGTGCTTTCAACGTTGTTTCAGGTCCAAGCCTGAGCTCCAAAACATGACTCAGCTGAGTTCCTCTCCTCGTTCAAACCGAAGGACCTTCCCTGACTTGGATCACCTGGCGCACCCCACCACCTTTTCAGTATGCTGCAGCTGTCTGACAGAGTAACAATAATATGGGCCCATCTCGGACCCTGTTTGAGAAGAGGCCCTGGAAAAACTTCCTACAGACGTGGGCTCCCAAACAAATTCCCTGCACCCCACAGTGGGGCTGCTTAGTTAGTTACTCAGTGAAGCGGATGGCAGCAAGCAAATTGGAGCACTTTGCTTTTGATGATTTACTGCTCCGTGGCATCGGTATAATACCTATGAGTGTCCTGTTAATCAGAACAATCATCTGGTCTCGAGCTCCCAGAATTCCAAGAATATCAATTTTTGAGAAAGAATTATGGCATTTAGATATGGTGCTATGCACTCTATTACTGTCCTGTGAAGGTATCTGTAAACTACATGAGTCAATTTACTGCTACACTAAAGGCAGAATGTACCTAAGAGACAGGTGAAAATCTCTCTCGTACATCATGACAATAAAACAATAGTGGTTCAACCATCCAACATCACATCATTACTAGAATTACAAATACCTTCTGTACAATAAGCTTTCATGAAAACACCTTCTTTATTTCAATATATCCTCCTATAAAGGTGGATGGAAAAAAATCAATACACAGGGATGCAAAAAGAAAAGGAAAATAATACATGTATTATATTGTCATGAGTCTTGTTACATTTGGAAGCATTTAAAGAAGTAAATGTTTCAAATAATGACATAACTACAGTGCATATTTTATGGCTTGTTTGTTTATACATTATTAGTTTAACTCACATTGATCATATAACCACCAAAATCAGAGAATTCTTTCTTTGGAAAGAATTCAAAAGAAAAAGAAATACGGTCTCTGCTTCCAGAGGCTTTCCAACTGTATGGATCTGAAAATAAACACACAGACTAATTCAAGCATAGAGCCACTGAGGCATATCTTGCCATTCTCGTACAGATACTTCATCAGTGCACATGAACAGAGAGTAAAGCTGGAAGTATATCACAACGTTAACTGTGCTTACCTTTAGGTGGTGAGATTATACATTATCTTTAATAATTATATGTATTTCTTAAAATAGCCCTTAAAAATAAAAATAATCACATGTAGCTAGTGAGGATCTTTTATTAACTTCTTTACTTATTTATTTACATATTAATGGTGGAACTCCAAAGAATCTTTTAAACCATTATTAGGTCTAACATTAAACAGAGCCACCAAATCCACCAAACACTGGGACTGAATCCCAGCAGCAGCGCAACCTACAACACAGCTGTGGCAATACTGGATCCTTTGACTCACTGCGCTGAGCCAGGGATCAAACCTGCACCTCCACAGAGACCTGAGCTACTGCAGTCACATTCTTAACTCACTGTGCCACAGCGGAAACGCCAAAGATCTTTTAAACTACTAGGTCTAACATTAAACAGAACCATCAAATCCACCAAAACACTGATGTGCATCCATTCCTCTTTGAGCAAAGAACCATTTAGGGGGAAAATGAATATTTGTAGTCCCATTTTTTTTTTTTTTAAGTAAATCGTCTTAAAATTGAGTAATATAGGAGTTCCCGTCATGGTGCAGTAAAAATGAATCCGACTAGGAACCATGAGGTTGCGAGTTCCATCCCTGGCCTCACTCGGTGGGTTGGGGATCTGGCGTCGCCATGAGCTGTGGTGTGGGTTGCAGACACGGCTCGGATCTGGCCGGCTCGGATCTGGTGTTGCTGTGGCTCTGGCGTAGGCCGGCGGCAACAGCTCCCATTAGACCCCTAGCCTGGGAACTTCCATATGCTGTGGGTGCAACCCTAAAAAGACAAAAAATAAACAAACAAAAAAATTGAGTAATATATACAACAGTGTTTAAGCGTTCTTTCGTTATTCCCCCCAAGTAGGGGGAGTAAGTTCAGGCTTATTTTTTGTTTTTGCTTTAAGAAAAATTCAAAAAGTTATAGCAGTGCATGTCCCAAAAGATCTGATTATAATGCAGCGCCTCTGGATCAGTCTGCAGGAGATGAACTCCCAAAGATTGGAGGAAAGGGTTCTAGGGATTGGGAGTCGAGGAAATACCTGGCAGAGTTCAGACACAGACTTAGGGCCTATACTGTAACCCCACTACATACTGGGGAAGAAGTGGCAGTATACAGAGCAGGGAGGCAAAACACACTGTAAAGGATGTTCTCAGGTGCCCACGTATGAAATGGCTAGAAGGGGATATTCTCACTGCAACTCCCCAGAGAAGCAGAAAGGGGCCTTTGATCTATCTTCCTGGGTACTCTTCCTGACACTGTCTCAGGCCACCACACATCCTCATGCTGGATACTCCATCCTAGGTCCACTCTTGGACAGCACAGAGAGCTTTTTCACTACTGGTGGTGGGTAAAGTGAGAAAGGCTCTTTATATGTTGACTTTGCTATGTCTAGTTCTCTAATCTTCAAATGAAATATCTTAGCAAATGGCAAGGCCCAGAGGGCTGAGATTGCCACTCTGTCCATGCACAGCTCAGTCCCTGTCCACAGGGAGGGAGGGATCACGTCTAACACCGTCTCCGTCACAGGAGACCTGGCTCCCGGCATACGGTCTAGCACATAACAGGGGCCCAAAAGGTAGTTGGGAAATGATGTACTGTCAACTTCTCCAAAGCAATTCCCAAAACTAGTATATCCTTACACAAATATATAAGCACTTAATCTCTAGAGACACCACTTGAATAAGATTAATAAATCTTTTGCCTTTTTAGGGCCGCACCCACAGCATATGGAGGTTCCCAGTTCCCAGACTAGCAGTCTCATCAGAGCTATAGCCACCAGCCTACACCACGGCCACGGCAACGCCAGATCTGAGCCACATCTGCAACCTGCACCATGGCTCACAGCAATGTCGAATCCTTAAAACCCACTGATCTAGGCCCGGGATCAAACCTGAAACCTCATGGTTCCTAGTTGGATTTGTTTCTGCTGTGCCACAACAGGAATTCCGAGATTAATAAATCTTGATGTATCGATACTTTCAGGGAAACTAACAATCTGTTCCTAAAGAGAGGATTGCCTGGGACGAGAAAAACCCTCAACCAGTTTATTCACTATTCATATGTTTTATTACTATTCTTGGCAACCAACTATCATTTAAAGACCAAGCAATAACCTAAGTAATTTGAACTTTCCCTTTGTTTTGCACATCCTTCTTCCCCAGTCCCTGTCCAGCTCCGCCTCCGCTCCACAAAAGATGATCATTTTACTTGCTATGAATATATTTCAGTTCCTTAAGGTAGTGATCTACTTGTCTATTTTTGCCTTGAAAACTCACTCCTACCATATCATTAATTTAATAACTGATTTTCATAAAGGACCTGAGGGGCTGATAGGTCCCAAACTTCCCTTTAAATCAACCATTTAATGATGTTCTGCAGTTTTTAGATTAAATAAATACACTTTTTTTTTTTTTGTCTTTTTAGGGCTGCATCCACAGCATATGGAGGTTCCAGGCTAGGGGTTGAGCTGTAGCCACCAGCCTACACCATAGCCACAGCAACGCCAGATCCGAGCCGCATCTGAGACCTGCACTACAGGTCACAGCAATGTCAGATCCTTGACCCACTGAGCAAGGCCAGGGATCAAACCTGTGTCCTCGTGGATACTATTCAGATTTATCTCCACTGAGCCACAACGGGAACTCCCTAGATTAAATACACTTTAGGAGGTACAAATTGAAAGTGTGAGACATATATTCATAAAACTAACCTGTTATTTCACTAGAATATGCACCTGAATTGTCATCTCCTGGTTCTGTCATGTACACCGCATAGAGATACAGAGGTAGATCGGTTCAATAAACCCTAAGACACAAAAGACAAAGTAAAATTCTCACACTACATGAATGTATTAATCACACAAGCATATGTGATCTCACTAAGCCAGCAATAACAATGTTCTCCCAGGATTGCTTAATTGTGAATAACTATTAATAAACTTTGGTTTGGGCACCACCTAGTGGAAGAAAATGTTTTTTAATAATCCAACTCTGCTTCCCCAGTCTTGCTAATTTTTGTATTTTAGCTATATTTAGAAAGTGTCTGCTCTTTATTGACCGATACAAGTAGGTTTAAGTGTTCAGTTTTCTTAAAAAAGATAAAACCCTTCCCATGACTACTTTGGAATAATAAACTGCTTCTTACAGTGAGAAAATGTACCAATGACATGCTCTCAAAAAATTCTACTCCATCCTTAAATATTTAAATTTAGCCTCATAATTAAGAGGTATTCATTGAGTCATTTTAATTCAGAGTTTCCAAACTCTACCACACTGTATATCTTGATAATAACCTGTCACAAAGAAAACAGCTTATCTTTTTGAAAACATGGTGCTTATTAGAAGTAATTGAACATATTTAATTTGTTGCTAAAATTCCAAATGCACAATGATATAAACACTTTTAAAACCATACACATAAGCAGTCTTGGCTTGAACCTAATGTTTTGTTTTGTAATTCAACAAACAGGCAAAATATCTGGGATAACAAAGAGCACATTATCAACATTTTAAGAAAAGGAATTTATTATTTACACCACTGAAATAGTCCCGTAAGAACAATATACACCAAGTTTATTTGAAAGGATCAGATTCCTTTCAAATACAAGAACTGTATAAAGCAATACTGTAAACACAAAACAGTGGTCACATTACCTATCTGCAGGCATAAGCAATGCCAATAATTTTTTTTAATCTTATGGCTAGATATTTTTTACTGAAACAGTGTTTGCACTTAGACAAGTTAGAGCTAGAACAGAACAAAAACTTGTTGTCCATGCTTTTTAGGGCTGAACGAGTGATATGTCCCATCGTAAAACATACTGCCTCAAACTGCCTTTAGGACAAGGGTTTCAGGCAGGAGTGCTTCTACTTAGCCACCACAAAGAAACAAACTTTTTATTCTTCAGTCCTATATTTTCTATTTGTCATACTATGACACATCTGTATCACAGCAGACGTTTTCCAGTTTTACTCAAAGAACACTGACACACATATAGACCAAATTGAGATAGCTCAGAATTTAGAGATGTAAATGTTGGAGTAAGAAGAGAAATTGTGTTTGTGACAATGGAATTAAAAAAAAAAACTCTCGGTGATGTTAAGCACACCAAACTAGGTTCCTTACTAAAAACCTTTTTTAAAGAGAAAAACTGTAGTTTTAAGATGGGTTTGGGCTTAGACAACACAATGAGACAAAAACACATGACATACTTGTTTCCAAAGTCACAAAATGACATTGTTAAGTATACATTTTTGTCCACTTTTTGTGTCTGTACTCCATGCTGGAGAACATATTTTTCCAGAGTTACAGTATATTCAGAGAGGGAGAAAAAGGGATCTTTTTTCCATGTATTGCTATGATCTTCAAAAAATATAAAATTAAATTTACAAAAAAACTGGAAGACCAAGTGTAAGCAGTCTGGTATTTGCTACAGTGTCCAGCACTATCATAATGATCTCTAGCACAAAAGCGAGAAGTTCGTGGATCTCAAGTATCTTCGATAATTGCCAGTATGACTTGTAACTACTGTCCTTGCTTCTTTGAGAGATACCTGCAAGAAACAAAATAGAGATATCTAAGCCGTATCACATTAAATTCAAGTTAGCCATTAACTCTCCTCTGCAAAGAAAGTTATTTAATAACAAAACTTTTCAAGACAAGTAATAACTATTAATAACTGCTAATATGTGTTGACTGTCTTTGTGCTTAGAACTAAACTAATACTGTTCTAAGTACATGTATTAATTCAGCTAGTCTTCACAACAGTTCTATTAGGAGTTTTCTATGATAATAACTCTGCCACAAAGAGGTTAAGCAACCTCCCCAAGTTCACACAGCTAAAAAGTGGCAGAGCTCAGACTGAAAGAAAACATGGTTCTGAAGGCTGCATGCTATCACTCCAAAGTGCCTTACTTCCAAATATGAAAGGAACATATTAACTAGTTTTATAATTTCTCCCCCAAACTCAAATTCTATTTAAAGATCTTCTTGCATAAAGAGAGTGTGCCAAAGCTGCTAAAGAACTCTGACCAAGAGTACAAAGATGCAAAGACAATAATTTACTAAGCAGTTTTTATCCATATTATTTTATAGGAGTCTTCTAATAAAATTTTTAGATCTCTTTCTCATGCTTATGAATTACTAAGAGCTATAGGGATAGGGAAAAGAGGTCTTAAATTCAGGAGACCTGGAGTTTTGATGGTAAAACTTGTTCACACTGCGGCATTTATTATCTCTATAACCTAGTTACACCATCCACGAAATGGAAATGGGAATTAAAAATGCCAGCCTTACCCTAACAGGATTATGAGACTCTATGAGTTAGAGTGATCTGAAAAATCAACAGCATAAATTGAAAGGCCAAAGTGTCATTTTTTTTCTTTGCTTTTTTATAGGGCCACCCACACCTGTGGCATACGCAAGTTTCCAGGCTAGGGGTCAAGTCAGATCTACAGCTGCCCGCCTACACCACAGCCACAGCAATGCCAGATCCCCAACCCACTAATCGAGGCCAGGGATTGAACCCGCATCCTCATGGATACTAGTCAAATTCATTTCCACTGAGGCATGATGAGAACTCCCAGCGTCATTTTATTACGTAGTTTCTTTTGTTGCTGTACAAGTGAAATCCAATCTTTATTAAAGATCTACTTCCAAAAAAGTACCTGCAGTACATAATATTCCTGTCCACTTCTCCAGGTTTTTTTCTTTGCCTCAAAGTCTTGACATTTCTATGTAGCCCATATATAGATTTTTGCATATGTTTGTGCTCAGAAAAGAGACTAGAAAACTAAATACCAAGCTGGTAATAGTAATGGTTACCTTTCATAATCATAAGTAATTATTTTCCCAAAGGAGTAAATTGTCTAATTTTTCTGCTACACAGTGAGGTTACGTGTAATTTTTAACAGAAAATTTTTTAGAATTCATCCATTCTAAATAAAAATAAAAGTTATGTATATACCAAGGTTGCCCTTTTCTTTTTTGTTAATGTATAGGTGATTTACAATGTTGTGCCAATTTCTATTGTAAAGCAAAATGATTTAGTCAAACATATACCTACATTCTTTTTTTTTAACATTATTTTCACTCATGGTCTATCCCAGGAGATTAGATATAGCTCCCTGTGCTATGCAATAGGATCTTATTGACTATTTATTCTAAGTGTAGTAGTTTGCATCTATTAACCCCAAATACCAGGCCATCCCAATCCCAATCCCTCCCCCTCCCCTTTGGCAAACACAAGTCTATTCTCCATGCGCTAGACGATTTTTTCATTCATTCATGTAAACAGGAAATGAGTAAGCAATCAGCACTTACCTTTCCCAATATTTGTGATTTAGGTCCAAAAAGTCATCTAATTTTGCTATTTCCTTGAGGTACTGGGTTAATTTTAAAAGTTCTTTGTCTTTATCTCGATTTAGGTGTGCTTTCATAAAAGGTCTTATCTGTCAGAAAACAGACATTATCCAACACTTCACATTGCGGTTAAGAAAACTAGTTCAAATCTATACTACTGTATCACTTAAATATGGTTAATGAGATTAAAATATCACCAAGGATGGCAATACTACAAATTACTTTTACATTATTCCACTGGCAGTCATGGTATGACATTTAATCATTGCCGCCTGTTGAGAACAATGAGCCCTTAGGAGTTGATACCATATCTATCAAGAGTAGAGAAGATTTTAAAGATTTTTTTTATATATATACTTCTCTTCCATTGGAAAAACACACTACCAGCTTGAAATGGACAGAAAAAAAATTTCCCATATGTTCTATTTGCTTAAGAACAACTCAGGGCCAGGGAACTCCACAGCTGTTAGTTAGCTAGGCTCCTACAGCTTGAGTAGCACCTACAAGAGCCGTCAGAGTCTGCACAGAAGCAATTCTTGTAGGAGATCCTACTCCAAACAGCATAAGCAGCGCTGTTTCACAGCAGCAGCAGTGAATGCAAGAGATCAAGAAGACTCTGCATGGACTTGTTTAGCCCTGCAGCTAGGAGTAAATAGGCATGATATTACCATGTAGTGAGATTAGTTTCTGCATAATCCCAGGGCAATATCGCAGTATTGAAAAGCATTCCCTCATTCAAGGAAGACTGTAAAGGCAACATATGAACTTTTAAACTATTAATATACAGTGGACCCAAGTGATTCCAAGTATAAAACCAGGAAGGGATTCAGACTGAAAGAGAAAGTACAGAGTCAGTGACTGGTAAGTAAGATTTTCAACCCAAGGCCCTGTTAAGTTACTTCTACTTTCTAAACATTTGGTCTTAAGCACTGTTAAACAACAAAACTAAAGTACCCTGATGATTCTGGATCTAAAAGTCAAACTGGTTAAATGGAAAAAATTTCCTAGTTGACTTTACTTGTTCTCAGATAATTACTGTACCATTCTTCAGGAATGATCTAAGTTTGCCTAGCAGGGCAGGCAAATACATTAACACTACTGTCTCATATCAAAGATAACAAAGACTATTTAGATTTCTGCATTCTCTTATATCATTTCCTTATAGATATTAAAAGTGAAGTTTTCAGAGTAATTATTTATTTACCTATGACCAAAACTTAAGTTCCTTTAGTTCAGTACTGTAATTCTTAAGCTACAATGCCTCATATTTCAAACTTCAAGATTAGCAAGCTTATATTAGAAGTTAACTACATTAAAAATAAGCATGTCTGTGAAATCTTTGAGATTTCTATCAAAAGCATTATGAAACTGTGATAACACAGACTTGAAGAATATTTCTCAATTTCAAAACCATGTTTATGTATGTCAATGTGGGCAGATCAAAAGGAGATGTGTGAAAGATTACCTGAGGAATGCTTAAAAATACCTCTCTTGGGTTAGAACTTTTGGAGGTAGAGACTTACATATAGGAATTCCTTCAGTGATTCAACTGAGTACTTGGTTAAAAAAAAAATCTTGCTCTAAAGTAACATAAAGAACTAGAAATTTACATCATCATCTCTCTGCATCCAGAGATAAGGAGGGTACAAACACTCACTGGAAAATAGTATTTTTTCTAAAAACAAACATGAAACAATATTTTTTTTAAGGTAAAGGTCTTTAAAATAATCATTTCCTGTTTCATCTATATGTAGAATCTGAAAACAAAAGAAAACAAAAACACCTACACAAAATCAAGCTCATACATACAAGTAACAGATTAGACTGATGGTTGCCAGAGCCTGGTGGGTGAGAGAAATGGGTAAAGGGAGTCAAAGGTACAAAACTCCAGCTATAAATAAGTCATGGGGATGTAAGGTACCTCACAGTGACTATCATTAGTAATACCGTATCTTGTATTTGAAAGTGCCAAATAGAATAGATCTTGTAAGTTCTCATCACAAGAAAAAATTCTGTAACTATGTATGGTGACAGATGTTAACTAGACTCACTGTGGTGATCATTTCACAATATATACAAACATCAAATCTTAAGTCATATTATACACCTGAAACTAATATTATACCACAATTTGGGGGGGGTGGGGGTGGGGAGAGCTGTGCCCACAGCATGTGCAAGCTCCAGGGCCAGTAACTGAACTGAATCAGGAATAATGCCAGGTTCTTAACCTGCTGAGCCAGCAGGGAACTCCCTATTATATAAATTTTTTAAAAATTTTATTGATTCCTTGAATATAAAGACTTTACCTCCTTTCCAGTATAGATAGTAACCATTAGTTTCATAGAAAATTCTGCTTAGATCACTTGAATCTTTTCTCAAGACTGTAAGAATATATTTTTGTATTTATACCTGGTAAGCGCCTATATTCCCACATATAGGAAGAGCACTTCTCCTAAGGCCTCAAAAAGAAAGCATTTTTTAAGAGTAACATAATCACCAATCTACTCCTGAGTACTTTTCTTCCAAGTAAACAGTTTTTGTATTTTATGACAATTCACCACCTAGATTAGTACCTGCTCCTCAGACTAACCTCACTATACACTAAAGACCACATCAACAGCCTGGAAAGAAAGCTTCAAAAATGTACTTTCTTCAAGTCTTTTCCTCTTATCTTTTAAAGTTATAAAAGATTTAAAGAACTCAGCTTGTGGAAAAAGCTTAAGACTGAGATCAAAAATATCTTAGTATCAGGATTTTCACTTCAAATGGAGACTCCATTTGCATTATACCATAAAAATAGAGCTGTCTTTTCCATTTTCATATTGTATTGACATACAAGCAAGCTATAGGTGCCAGATATTACAAGTTTCAAATTTCTCTCTTACCAATTTTATGCTGCTACTACGATTAAATATCACTATCACATCTATGTAAGATTTTATGTGACTTCATGCTAAGATCATCACTGGCCTAGAAACGGGGTACTTAAGTTCTAATTCAAATTCTATCATTAACCAGTTATATACATGATCTTAGGCAAGTCATGAACTTTCGGATCCTCACACTGTTTCTATAAAATTAAGACAAGGGAGTTCCTGTTGTGGCTCAATGGTAACAAACATGACTAAATGTCCTTGAGGATGCAGGTTTGATCCCTGGCCTCCCTCAGTGGATTAAGATCCAGTGTTGCCATGAGCTGTGGTGTAGGTCACAGATGCAGCTCAGATCTGGTATTGCTGTGGCTATGGCAAAGGCTGGCAGCTGAAGCTCCAATCTGACCCCTAGCTCGAGAACTTCATATGCTGCAAGTGCAGCCCTAAAAGAAAAAAAAAAATTTTTTAATTAAGATGACAAGATGACTGAAGTTCCTTCTAGCTCTGGCACTTTATAATTCTAATCTATTTATACTGCATGAATTTTCAAAAATCTTCCCTTGAGAGTTCCCATCGTGGCTCAGTGGTTAACAAACCCGACTGGTATCTATGAGGACGCAGGTTCAATCCCTGGCACTGCTCAGTGGGTTAAGGATCCAGAATTGCCGTAAGCTGTGGTGTATGCTGAAGACAAGGCTTGGATCCTGAGTTGCAGTGGCTGTGGTGTAGGCGGGCAGCTACAGCTCCAATTCAACCTCTGACCTGCGAACCTCCACATGCCGCAGGTGCGGCCCTAAAAACACACAAAAAAAAACTTCCCTTAGTTTCAGTTTAAAAATGCAAAAAACCTTACTGCCAGCTTTCCAGCTAAATAAAACATCAGAAACTCTCTAAGATTTATATCCCTAATAGAACTGTGACGCTTTCACTTTTTGATGGTAAAAGTCAATGTAAGCAAGCTCATGTTGTTCCTAAATAAAACACCTGGATGAGTTGGCTAACTCAGGAGGTATATCAATGCAAAAGAGATGATGTTCAATTTTATATGAATTTTTCTAAATCCTTAAGCTTTTCTTGCCAGAGCAATACATTACTTGCAAAAATGTATGAAATTCAATAGTGCTAAAGTTCTACTACATATTACAGGTTACATGAGCATAGCAAGTAAAATTATGTCTTACCTTTAATCCATTCTGTGGGTTCATGAGAAAATTTCTTCCTATGTCATCAAACATAATGGTGTTTTTTTTGCTGTAAAACTCTGAAAACTTTCCCCATATAACACCAAGAGGCTTCACCTTAGAATAAAATTTTAGATTTAACAAACTTTATCAATAGTTCATCTTTTCTTAAAAGCAGAAATACTGCAAATTGCCCTGCAGAATGATGCCAGAGCGTTTCTTTCTTGTGAGACAGTGACGGCTGGCTGTGCAAACAGACCAGAACGAAGATGCAATCAATACACTTTAAGGCACAATATACTTCCAAATGTTAATTTCTGAAAAGACTTTTCATGTCTAACTGAACTAAGCCCATTGTAAGACTTTCTATAATTTTAACATGAAGATTGTGGTCAAAAAAGATTAACTACTTAATTTAAAAACTAAGAATATAGTAACTGTTTAGATGTCTGTTGAACAGTCACATGTTCCCTCAGAGCTTGAGGTTTCACATGGGGTTTGTTTTCAAAACTAGAAATCGTAATGACAATGTACCTGTCTCTTTTATTACAATATTTAAATATTTTATAGAGGATCAACCGACTTTCTCTCTCTCTTTTTTCTGGCCTCACCTGCAGCATGCAGAAATTAGTAGGCCAGAGACCGAACCTGTGCCACAGCAGCAACGCGGACCGCTGCAGTGACTATAGATCCTTAACCTGCTGCACCACACGAGGAAACTCCTTGACGTTCTCTTTAATTCACTGGCACAGGGAATTCCCACTGTGGCACAACAGGACTGGTAACGCCTTGGGAACGCTGAGACACAGGTTTGATCCCCAGCCCAGCATGGGGGTTAAGGATCTGGCACTTCCACAGCTGCAGCTTGAATCTGATTCCCTGGCTCTGAAGTCCATATGCCGCAGGGTAGCCGAAAAAGAAATAAAAAAACAAAAAAACATGCTTTGGAGTTCCCACTGTGGCTCAGCAGCTTACAAAGACGACTAGTATTCATGAGGATGTGGGTTCAATTCCCGGCCTCGCTCGCCGGGTTGGGGACCAGACACTGCCATGAGCTGTGGTATAGGTGGCAGACTAGGCTTGGATGTGGTGTTGCTGTGGCTGTGGTGTAGGCCGGCAGCTGTAGCTCCAATTCAACCCCTAGCCTGGGAACTTCCATATGCCATGGGTGTGGCCCTAAAAAGAAAAAAACGACAGTAACAAAAAAAATCAGTGGCATAGGCGCATAATTTCTAGGGTATTTGATTGCTTAAGTTCAAAAGTACCATTAATTTGTAAATTCTCACTTTTATTTCTGAATTCTTAAAATGAGCCTTCAAAAGGATAATTCCGCATATATCTGTATCTTTTGATATTTGTATAAATTCTCTGTAAGAAATAACAGGGCCTGCCTGTAAGGAGAGTTAAGTGGCTGCCAGGTCCATGTAGGAGGAAGACTTCACTATATACTTCATTTGTGAATCCTGTGGATATATTTTACATATCCAGAAAAAAATCTGAATACATTAACTTTTGGAAGAAAAAAACACTTTTCGCTGAAGGCAATAATATCATTTATGGTGCTACGAGATTATGTGCTAATAATAATTGAGATTAAATGGTAGTAAAAAAAATGATGACAAGGGTCACCATTTTAAAATGTTTTCATTTTCTCCTTCTATAATTTATTTTAAAATGGAGAAAGTCTTTTTCTTCTTAGTGTCCTCGCTACTACAAAAGCTATTAAAATATTTTAACTTCACTAAAATTTTATTCACCAAATTTGTTTGCACTATTTATTACTGAAACAAACACTCCAAATACTTGAAGACAAGTATATAAGGACTGACACAATAAACCAGATTCTTGGTTTTCTTAGCCAACAAAAAACCCTCAAGAAATATGACAGGCGGCATGACCCAGGGTTAGAAATCCGATATCCTCTTATACAGTGCTGTCATTTTGTAATTAGGTCAAGCACCATATGTTCCCCAAAACATGAACTACTTTGTTCTCAATTAGACAATATTGCTGACAGTGGGAAGATCTGAAAACACCAAAAAGCACAAAAGAAAATTTTTAATTACCTATAATCCAGTTAGTATCAAAGACTGCAACTAGATATCCTCATGTATTTACCACCAGTCTTTTTGATAAACAGCAGCAGCCTCAAAAAATTCACAGATCTTTTGTTAAGCTAACAGAAACCCTAAACCAAAGGTTAAAAACTATTTTCTAACAGTTTTCAAATATTGCTAAAAGACTTCCTTCACTTTAATAATGTATCATGAAAAAATTTTAAAGCCCTAAATAAATACTACATCAAATAATAAGCTAAATTCCATTAAATGGATGATCAAAAATTTATACAACCAATTCCCTACTGTTGTAGGAATTTGTTCATTGAGGACTTATTTTTACTCCTTTAAATTTTCATTATTAAAGTCTCAGGATACAAAATTAATACACAGATATCGATGGCATTTCCATACACTAACAATGAGAAATCAGAAAGAGAAATTAGGGAAGCAATCCCATTTACCATCACATCCAAAAGAATAAAAGACCTAGGAGTAAACCTACCTAAAGAGACAAAAGACCTGTACTCTGAAAACTATTATAAGACACTGATGAAAGAAATCAAAGGTGACACAAATAGATGGAAAGACATACCATGCTCTTGGATTGGAAGCATCAATATTATCAAAATGACTATACTACCTAAGGCAATACACAGATTCAATGCAATCCCTATCAAATTACCAAGGACATTTTTCACAGAACTCAAACAAAATATTTTCAAGTTCGTCTGGAAGCACAAAAGGCCCAGAATAGCCAAAGCCTTCCTGAAAAAGAAAAATGGAGCTGGAGGAATCAGGCTCCTGGACTTCAAACTATACTACAAAGTAACAGTCATCAAAACCGTATGGTAGTGGCACAAAGACAGAAATATAGATCCGTGGAACAGGATAGAAAGCCCAGAATTACACCCACACACCTACAGCCAACTAACCTATGACAAAGGAGGCAAGAATATACAATGGAGAAAGGACAGCCCCTTCAATAAGTGGTGCTGGGAAAACTGGACAGACACGTGGAAAAGAATGAAATTAGAACAATCCCTAATACCATACACAAAAATAAACTCCAAATGGATTAAAGACCTAGATAGAAGACCAGACACCATCAAACTCTTAAGAGGAAAACACAGGCCAAACACTCTCTGACATAAATGACAGCAATATCTTCTCAGATCTACCTCTTAGAGTAATGACAGTAAAAACAAAAATAAACAAATGGGACTTAATTAAACTTAAAAATTCCTGCACAACAAAGGAAAACCTAAACAAAACGAAAAGACAATCCACAGAATGGGAGAAAATCTTTGCAAATGAAGCGACTGACAAGGGGTTAATCTCCAAAATTTATAAATACCTCCTACCGCTCAATACCAAAAAAACAAACAACCCCATCAAAAAATGGGCCAAATATCTAAACTCCAAAGAAGACATACAGATGGCCGAGAAACACATGAAAAGATGTTCAACATCACTCATTATTAGAGAGATGCAAATCAAAACCATGATGAGGTACCACCTTACACCAGCCAAAATGGCCATCATCAAAAAGTCTACAAATAATAAGTGCTGGAGAGGGTGTGGAGAAAATGGAACCCTAGTACACTGTTGGTGGAAGTGTAAATTGGTGCCACCACTTTGGAAAGCAGTATGGAGATTCCTCAGAAAACTAAACATAGAACTACCATTTGATCCAGCAATCCCACTCCTGGGCATCTATCCAGAGAAAACCATGACTCACAAAGACACATGTTCTCCAATGTTCACTGCAGCACTATTTGCAATAGCCAAGACATGGAAACAACCTAAATGTCCATCGACAGAGGAGTGGATCCCGAAGATGTGGTACATATACACAATGGAATATTACTCAGCCATTAAAAGGAACGAAATACCAGCATTTTTAGCAACATGGATGGATCTAGAAATTATCATGCTAAGTGAAGTCAGCCATACAATGAGACACCAACATCAAATGCTATCACTGACATGTGGAATCTGAAAAATGGACAGACGGAACTTCTTTGCAGAACAGATGCTGACTCACAGACCTTGAAAAACTCATGGTTTCCGAAGGTGACAGTTTGGGCAGAGGGGGGATGCGCTGGGGTTGTGGGATAGAAATCCTATAAAATTGGATTGTGATGATCATTGTACAACTATAAATGTAATAAATTCATTGAGTAATTAAAAAAATAAAAATAAATTAAAAAAAATAAGCACTCCTATGTTTAACATTTCCCAAACTTCTTTTCACTATTTAGATTGTCAATGTACCACTTTAGTAAGCAATGAATTATATTTTTCCTGATGTATACAGTATTTCCTTTATTGAAAAAAATCCCATGGACTTAAAGTTCTATTTATGACTTTGACAAATTCTTTTTGTCTTTTTAATCTTTTTAGGGCCACACATACGGCATATGGAAGCTCCCAGCCTAGGGGTTGAATCGGAGCTACAAGTGTCCACCTATATCACAGCCACAGCAATACAGGATCCAAGCCGTGTCTGAGACCAACACCACAGCTCATGGCAATGCCGAATCCCTAACCCACTGAGTGGGGCTAAGGACTGAACCTGCGTCTTTAGGGATACTCGTTAGGCTCATTACCACTGAGCCGCAATGGGAACTTCCTGATTTTGACAATTTTTAATACTGTCTCCCCTGAGCTTTCCTAGTTTGTTAGGTTCTCCCCAATTCTTACTGTTTGTGTGTTTCCGAAAGGCAGGGACTATGTCTCCTCATCTCTTTATTCCCCGCAGTGCCCATCACAGGGCCTTGCAGTTAGTAGAATTTCATAATATGAAAGAGAAGAACCTTAATTGTTTAAGCCCGACACTTTCCCAATGGTTCCTGTTGCTCACTCTAGGGCTTCATACACATCACCCCAAAGTACATGCAACATTATGTATCTGCTTTCATTTATCAGTTTTATATAGGGCAGGGCAAGTATGTTCTGGCCTGTTTCTAGTGACTTCCCTGACGATACTCAGTAATTTTGCTCACCTGCTCAATCTTTAGCAACACCATGCTGCTATCATCATGGGACAATTAACCATGACCTTTTCTGACAGTCCTTCCTCTAGATCCTTAATTTTATCATTAAAATTCAAATCTATTAGCCTGAAATAAATCTTCCTATGTCAAAATGCAACTGATACTTTATTATGTGCTCTGATGTACTTCAAAACTCTGTGGTTTACTCCATCAATATTAATACAAAAAGTACACTTGAAAACAAACAAATATTTAAATAAAAGCAAAATGACTTCTTACATCTATTAAACCTCTCCTTGGAGTATGCACTGTAATCATAGCAGCACTGTCCAACATGAAGGTAATCTTATAATTTGCATTTGTGCTCACTCCCAGCTCCTATAAATACAAATATTCAATATGGTTAAAATATAACGTGGAAAATTCCAGGTTTTATAAATAGTCCAGTTATAATTTCCCATAGTGCCAACTTTCTACCCTCCCCGGCTACCACATCTTATTCAACAATTAGCAAAGATTTTTGTTTCACTAAGCTAAGCCAATAAAATTGCAGTCCAAAGAACCCTAGTCTATTTAGCTCCAAAATGAGGCACCCTTCTCAATACACCACCAGAAACAGGTGACCTCTTGATTTACTGTTGCAGAAGGGCGTCATTTCTTTAAGAATCACACACCAGAGAGAAAACGAGAAAGTATTATCGTAAGATGGTGGAAAGAGGAGAGAGGTTTGCTGCACCTGTTCTTGAAAAAGACCTAAGTACTCTTATGGTTAATGTTTCCACCATTAAACAGATTTTACACACACCTCTAACTCCTGGTTTGTTTATTCCCTCCAATGACAATGAAATGAATTCAACCCAGAACTTTTTAGAAAGACAAAAGCAGTTTTGAAGCATTCTTAAATGGATTGTTTTCTAACACTTACTTTCATTTTAGCTTCAATCCACTTCATATTTGTTGCAGCTAAAACATGAGGAATGATAACAATAAATGAAAAGCTTCAATTTAATTTCAAAAATATTTCTTCTGTATAAATCAGTTAAGTTTTTCTAAGCAAGACTAAAAGTTCAAATACATCCCCAAAAAACCCCAGCATATTTATGGTAATTTTAACTATAAAATAAATTTATTTTAGTGTGTCTTCAAGGCAACAAAATTAAGCAACTGTTATCCAAAAGATACAGGTAACTAATGCTTAAAAGAGCTCTGAACCTAGGAAATTCATATCCTTTTATATAACAGCCCTAATACTATTCTCTATTAGTTCTAAACTTGAATTTCGGGTGCCTGGATCTCTATTTTCTTCTATGTTCCTACTGCAACTTACAGGTTTATATGTCAAAATAAGCAGATTAATGTTATGCATCAAAAGTTTATATTAAAGGCTACTAGGCTGAAGGCCACTGAAAAATGTTAATGAAAGTTGGCATTCTGCCAGCTTAGCAAACTTGGTGCTCATTGAGTCCAGCAGCTTTTAACAAGAAGTCTGAGACAACTAAATCATAGAATGTACTTACTCGTCATTAGACACCAACCAGTTTTGAGATCACTGATATTAAAATTCAACCTTCAGGAGTTCCCATCATGGCTCAGTGGAAATGAATCTGACTAGTATCCAAGAGCATGTGGGTTTGACCCCTGGCCTCGCTCAGTGTGTTAAGGATCTGGTATTGCTGTGAGCTGTGGTATAGGTCACAGACACAGCTCAGATATGGCTGTGGCATAGGCCAGCAGCTACAGCTTCAATTCAACCCTTTGCCTGGGAACCTCGATATGCTACAGGATGTGGCCCTGAAAAACAACAAAAAATATGAACCTTCAGTTTTATGCGCCCTACTCATCTCAAGTTCCTGGACTAAACTATATAGGTATTATCAAGTAAAATGTTTAAAAGGGGAAAAGTTCAATTACTTAAAGTGGGTATATGTTATTTTTTTAAGGGCAAAAGAGGTACTTGAGTTCTCAAAATAAAAATCTTTAGCACACACACAAGAACCAAAAGAATCACCTTATATGCAAAATTGGTCAGTGGAACTAAAATTTTAGAGAGTGATGTATCAACAATGACAACAACCATGAGACAGGGAAAAACAATTTTTTAATTCAATATATATTTTGGGTCTGTAATTCTCAAATAAAAAACAGATTCACAGCTTATTAATAAAAAGAGTTTCTAGGAGTTCCCATTGTGGCTTAACAGGTTAAGAATGCATGTTCGATTCCTGGCTTTGCTCAATGCGTTAAAGGATCCAGCGTTGCCGTGAGCTGTGGTGTAGGTTGTAGATGCAGCTCGGGATCTGGCATTGCTATGGCTATGGTGTAGGCTGGCAGCTATAGCTCCAATTCGATCCCTAGCCCAGGAAATTTCCATATGCCGCAAATGCAGCCCTTAAAAAAAGAAAGGGGGTTTCTAATTATTAAGTAACTATTACATGTCAGACATGTTACTAGTAGCTATACCAGTATTTGAATTCTTACAACTACACTGTGACATAGGTTTACTCATCTTCATTTCTCAGGCTTGGAGAGATTAACTGACCTGCCCAGAGTCACACAGTAGTCAGAGCCAGAATTAAGACCCTCGTCAACTTGAGCTCCAAGATGAGGTGCTTTTTTCAACATACTGCCATGAAATTACATAATTTACAAAAATAACTTATTTTAAACAATATGATTGCAAAAAATTCCCTAAGTTACTAAGTTTACTCTAATAACATTTAGAGGATAAACTTTTTTCTCAAAAGCCATGTCCAATGTCAGAACTGCTGAACAAAAAATCATTTCCCAGGAAGCTTTCTTTTTTGAATCTTTAAAAACCAGAAAATTATGTATTCAATCCTAACAGCTGTGAACTCATATTAATACTAAACTGATTATAGTAGAAAATACAAATTAAATTTAGACTGAAGAACTATGTAGTCTCTCATCAAAAACCTAGTACCATCTTTAACCGATGAGATTTTATCTAATTCACAATTAGGATAGCTCTTTCTACTTATGACACTGCCAAGCGCAACTTTTAAGTGTTTGTGGGAAGGGGCTGTAAATCAACACACTCCCCTTCCCTTTTCAAGGAAAAAAATAAAAAGTCACTTAAACTAAACAGTGTGCTCAGTAATGGACTAAATTTACTTTTTGGGAGCAAACTCATTCTGATCATAGACCTACAAGTTCCTGGAATGGCAGACCACAACTGGAGTAACACTGCTTTAGCCCTTCATCTATTAATTTTCCTTAAATAAACTCCTATTGCCTTTATTTCTGAGCTATAGCACTATATTTTTTTAATACATATCTTTCTCCAAGTATTTTCAGATCAAAGTGATGAAGAAAGGAGAAAGCAATAATACAAAGATTCTACAATGAAGATCAGAAAGAAGAAAAAAAAAAAAAAAAGAACAAGATCAGAAAGAAAAGTTCCTACTCAAGGTGGAATTTTGTGAGAAAATAAGCCCTTTTTTGGGGACACCATAATCTGATCTGTCCCCATATTTAACTATTTCAGTGGTATTATGGCAAATATAGGTATAAGTTTATATTAAGATACAAGAAAGCCTAACATGCTTTGTCAGAAATTTGCTAAATATAAAATGTAAGTCACATTTTATAAGGCAAAATAATATAAGGAACAACATTATTTTCACGGAAATCTAAACAAGAAATATAGCTTACACCAAATAACAATGTCATAGTCCTCATACGCAGATGTTAGGAATTCATGAAGATATGGCCTCATTAACTCTACGCCAGTCTCTGCACAAGACCTATGGTCTAAAAGAAAATCAGAGATGATTATTAGTTTATTATCATGGACAAGTACCTAACATCAATTAAACTTCTGAAATAAAAACACTCAAATACAAACTCCTTCGAACTAAATTACACTGGCTGACAAAGAGATGTCTTCAAAGCACACAATTCAATATCCTTGTGATCCAATTTTAACTGATCAATTTTGTTCAATTTGCAAAGAGCAATACTCAGAATTCAGGCTTATATAATAAACTGTAAATTTTTTTTTTCAAGTAACCTCTAAAGTGTAGATTTATTATAGGATATGAAAAACAAACTAGGGCCACCTATACCTACTTTTAGCCATTCACCTTCCAAATACAGTCACATTTCACCAAAATGACAGGTCCAATTAACTTAATAATCAAATTTTAAAATAAGTATACATTAACTTATGACATATTCTTAAAGTTTAGGGTTAGAAGTACATAAATTCATTCGAATATCAAGAATTAGGAGTTTCCGTCATGGCGCAGTGGTTAACGAATCCGACTAGGAACCATGAGGTTGAGGGTTTGATCCCTGCCCTTGCTCAGTGGGTTAAGGATCCGGCGTTGCCATGAGCTGTGGTGTAGGTTGCAGACGCGGCGCGAATCCCACGTTGCTGTGGCTGTGGTGTAGGCCGGTGGCTACAGCTCCGATTAGACCCCTAGCCTGGGAACCTCCATAGGCCGCAAGAGCGGCCCTAGAAAAGGCAAAAAGACAAAAAAAAAAAAAGGACAACAACAAAAAATAAAAGAATAAACTAATCATTTCTTAACAATATTAGAGGATGAAATGAGTGTTTCTCTTTTGTTAACATGAAAAATTTTAAACACAAGAATCTGCCCTGATCATTATACAACTACAGATGTGATAAATTCAATGAGTAATATATTTAAAAAAAAAAATCTGCCCTGAACATAATTAAATAGAAAACCAGGAATAAAATATCAAAAATTATTTTTAAATAATCCTCAAAAATTTTACATGTTTAAAAAAGTAACCCAGAAACACACATTCACAAAAAAATTTAAATGTTGATCAATAGAAAATGAATTGATTAAATTATCATGTATCCCTAAACTAGAATACTGCCTGACTAAAAAATAGATATATTTAACTCACTATGAACATTAAATGACTGAGATGTTCCATATATCACTAACCAAACATAAAAAGAATATACACACAAATACCCTGGAACATATACATAAAAATATAAGTGGTAATCTTTGTGTCTGGGGATTACAGGTAACTCCTTTTTTCACTTACAATAAACACTTTACTTTTAAAATAAAAAGAAAAGCTTTTAAATATTTCATATTACAAGGGCAAAATACACAAATGAAAGGAAAAAAGTTGTTGTGGGTAATAGAAGATGCAGCAAAGTTTTAGGTGACTTACCAAATAACGTATAATCAACATCTAGTACCAAAAGCTTTTTCCCTTCCCTGGGAGGATTCAAAATTTCCACTTTGTACTCTTTCACTCTGCGGGAAATTTTCAGTAGGTTTTCCTCCCTAATGAATAAATAAAATCAGATGAAACATTCACTTTCTCATATTACAAACAATTTCCTTTGATGGTGAAAAGCACTCACCTGTTTTCTACTTCAACTACTTCATCTTCAATGTCAAAGTCATTGACAACATCATCATTGTCAGGAGGTGGACCTAAGACATCTTCCTATTGAGATGAAAAATAATTTTGTTTTACCATACAATTTTTAACATAACAAATACACGCAAAAGCATAAAAAACAAATGAGAGGTTTGATTTGAGTCCAAGAACCTTGCAAGTACACACTACAGGAAAACTTCCACACTTTCTATTTCGTTATATATGTTCACTGGGTAGATTTACCATGTGAAATTTGACCATTAGCACTACCACTATACTTACACAGCTAACTATATACTAACGAGTTCCCTAGTATTTGCTTTCTGCTGAGTTAAGACCACATTCACTGGGCAGCTTTTATTTTTCACTGACTGTTCAACTGACAATTTTACCACATAAAAATCAGGATGCAACAGGGTGATATAAATCATAATATCTTCAAAGGGTCAAATGGTAACAAAAGTAAACATTTACCAAGCTCTCCTCACGAGTTCCCATCATCATGATTTTAGTATTTGGTTTCAGTTTGAGAGCTCCAAGCTTAACATCATTTTCTGCAGGTTTGCCTACAATACAAGCAAATGACTGTTTTCTCACTAAAGTTCAGATGCTGGTTTCACTATCCCATTATACAAACCCCTAATGTTAAAAGGTTTGGTACAGATTCCACAGCAGGTTTTTTTTCCCCTTAAATTAACAAACTGTTACTGGTGAATTAGCAATTTCTAACACACTAATAAGCAACAACTAAAGCAAGGTTGGATTTTTTTCCCCAATGCTGTCTAAAAGGAACACCTTTCATTCAACTAACAAAAATAAATTCATGTTTTACTCTGTTGTTCAAGATGAAGATAACTGTTTTCCAGAAAGTTCTGAAAACTGATTGTCTAAGATAGCTACAAATTTACTGCTACTCAGAACTCACCCTTCAGTGATAGGACTAACACAATGAACGTGCCTTTTAACTGGATAGCAATACTGCCTTTAATTTTTATCATTATTACTTTCAAAACAAAAAAGATGGGAGTAAAAGGCCCAAGCTGTAATGAAAAGGCTCTGCTGGAAGATAGCTATCAAAAAGAACACTATTTACCTGGGACTTCCGTGTCAAAGGTTTAACAAGCAAACACCAACTGTCAGAGGAATCAAACGTAATCTTAATAGTGGTGGTATTTTCAGGTATCCTTAAATATTCTTACTTGCATCATTAAATACTTTTAGCAATATCCCTATCAAAGAAATCTCCAAAGGGAAAGACTTACTATAGAGAGCATATAATAAATTCTGCAAATAGTCATAAACACATGAATGCAATAAATGTGAAGAGAGGAGAAAATTACCTTTAACTTTGAGTCCAAGTAACTTCTGGCGTTCTGGTAGCACGCCGGTAAGGGTCTTAAGAAACTGTTTGAGATCGAGCACAGTATCATCTTCTGAAAGTGTGGTCACTGAATATTCCTGTCCACCCCATTTGACAATGATAGGAAGAGCCATCCTTGAAACATATGATGAGGCTGCTTTCCCTTCAGGAAAAGATGCCTAGAAAGAAAGACATATACAAGTTAAAATAGATATATCACGGATGTATCCAAACTGTAACTTCAGGTTTTATAAACTGTATCGCTTGCGTCCTATTTTAAAATTTGATGGTAAGAAACAAGATTTTCTATTTACAGAAATGTTATGAGAATACCAAAGTTATTAGGACTCAAAGTCAAAATTTTCCCAATTTTTGGCTTTGAATTACTACTTTCTAATATTCTATCGGTGATTCTCTGTTCAATTGGAAAGCTGCAATAACAAGCTACCTATTCCCTCTCTGATCAGGCTTAAGCTACAGGCAAGTTCCTCCATGATGAACCATTCATATTGATTTACCATCTGCAAGTCATTTACCATCACTGTAGGACAGTGAGTTGTTAAGAGAACAAACTCTAGAGCCTGATTACCTGGGTTCAGAACCCAGCTCTTCCATTTATTAGCTATGTAACCTTGGGAAGTTAAGTGACAATTAGTGCCTCGGTCTTCTCATCTGTAAAGTCACTTAGAACCTGGCCCATTGTAAGCTCTACATAAATAAGTACTGGTTAAAGAAATCATTTCAAAAAACGAAACTGTCAACTATTCCTCAATAAAATGTTTTTTAATTAAATAAATAAAAAAGACGTATTTACATACATATATGATATTTTATTTGGTTTTTGGTTTTTGCTGTTGTCTTGTTTGTTTTTTCTTTTTAGGGCCGCACCTAAGTAAGTTCCCAGGCTAGAGGTCGAATCAGAGCTGCAGCTGCCTTGGCCTACGCCACAGCCACAGCCACGCCAGATCCAAGTCGCATCCGTGACTATACCACAGCTCAGGGCAACGCCAGATCCTTAACACACTGAGCAGGTCGGGGATCGAACCCACATCCTCATGGATACTAGTCAGGTTCATTACCACTGAGCCACAGCAGGAATTCCCAATATGATATTTAGAACCTCAAATGATTTATTACAAATAAAAAAGGTGCCTATTAGTTAGTAGGATGTTAAAACACCCCCCCCCACACACACAACACACACAAAGAAACTGAAACTGAAGCGTTCCAGGCACTATGCTAAGTAAATATTTGATTATTTGTTTCATATTTAATATACTGGACAGTTTTTTCCAATCTCATTTAACAAGGTTGTCTCAAAAGCTCTCTCCTTTACAATCAAGGAAATAGAAGTTTCAGAAAGGCTATGTAATCTCCTCAAAGCTGATAACAGAAGAGGTTTCCATAACTGACTCTTCCTTCTCCTATACAACAGTCTCTCTTGAATTGGATCTAGAGGAGTTAAGGCACCAAAGATCAGTAAACACCAAACACAAAGTCACACAAATATAAGTACACGAAAATTATATAGCAGCTGCCACTTATCAAGAATGTCCCCCCAAAAGCTTTCTACCAGCTTTAATAAATCTGTTCCCCTAACAGGTCAGAGAACTAGATCTTCTAGTCCCAAAGTACTGTATTTCCAAATGCTGTCACATATTTAATAAAACACTCAAGTATTATGACCAACTGCAAGAAAGGTGGCAAATTCTGAATTTTAACATACAAAACACAATTTGGAAACAAGATGTCTTTAACAATGCCTGCTAGAAAAGAGCACCACAAATTCATTTATTCTCTTATGTTTATAACCTGCTCTACTAAAAATTTAAAGGTGTATTACTTGAGGTTAATGTATTCCTATTGGAGAGAACTTGCTCTAACAAATGTTGTGATCCTCAATAAAAAGTCAAATGGACTTTTTGAGTCAAACTGAAATACCATTTAAATATTATTTTCCTGTAAGAAGTGGAAATAAAATTAAAGTTTAGAAGAATTAGGAATGCAACCAGCACTAATACAGTATGTCCTTTTAGGCAGAGCAGAATATTTGTAGTGAGATCACTTGAACTCCAGGTGAGTGTGTATAAGTCTTTGCACCTCTAGACAGTGTTCTCAAAGCGTGGTCCCCAGACCAACCAATAATAGGACCCAACTTGGTAACTTGTGAAAAATATAACTGGTCTGGAAAGATGAGACCTAGCAATCTGTGTTTTAGCAAATCCCAGTCCTCACCTCCCCCCACCTCTGAGGAACCCTAAAGTCTGAGAGCCAGTGCTCCAGATTCTTCAATTTTCTCAGCCTTAAAAAAGAAAATGCAGATGGCTTGGGCTCTATATGCTTAGTAAACCAGTATACAAATGTTGTGCATCACCTATGCCCCAAGCAAGAATTCCCAATTGGCAACTGTCCTAAAGAACCAAGCACAACAAAACAAACACCGTAAAAACTTTTAATACATAAAGTCCTTAAAACTGTTTTTCAAAGTTTCTGAACTTCATTCCTTCAATATTCAGATCATTCACAACAATGAAGCAACACACTGCAAACGCATGAGTCATTTTATGTTTTCACATTTAGCCTTCTTTCTTACACAATTCTAATGCTTTGTATCACCTTGGACCCTCTTAGATTTATTAACTGAAAAATGACTTGGGGGTGGGGGTGGCAATCAAATGCAAAGGAGTAAGCAAGAAGCACTCCTTTATGGTGTACCTCTCAACAGTTAAGAATGGCTGTTTGGGTAAATTCTCCTAACAGACATACAGTGGTAACTTTCTCTAGTCAAGGCAGGAATTTTTACTTGACAAGAATACTGTTAGGGCATGAGGTAACAGCCGTGACAGCACTATGTAGACTGTAAAAAGCAATAGGAATGTTGGTGATGATAGAAAAGTAACATGCTCAACAAATTAATTGAATCACCTCATTTAATCTTCACAATCTAAACCGACAACTAGTGTCTTCGTTACGCAGATCAGAAAACCGAAAAAGGAGAAAAACAACTTGCCAGAGACCATACAACTAAAAAGTAGCAAAGGTTGTTAACTTGAAAATAACAGCAGCAAAAGTTAACACCTTAGGAATTGAGATAAGGGAGTTAACTTTTCAACTTGACTACTTCAAAGGTAACTATTAAAGTACTGTCAACTCCCAACTCGAGACAACACAGCAGCAGCAACTGAGAGGGAGTGGAGAGGCAAGAGCTTCGGGAAGTAACTGGTGGGACAGCATAAAAAGGAGGTAGAGGAGTTCCCGCTGTGGCACAACAGGATTAGTGCCTTGGTAGCGCTGGGGCGCAGGTTCTATTCCCGGTCAGACCCAGTGGGTTGGGGATCCCGAGTTGCGGTAGCTGAGGCTTAGGTCATGTCTGTGGCTCGGATATGCCGCCGGGCGGCCAAAAAAAGGGAGGAGGGGAGTAGAGATGCCCCCAGCCGAAGAGGGCCAGGATGCGTTCCACAGGTAGGAGAAGAGATGGGCAAACCCCAGAAGAAAAACGAGGGAGAAATGAGGTTTGGGGACGCAAAACCCACTGAGTCCTCCACACAGTCGAGGAGGCCGGATGTGAGGGCGGCAGCCCTAGTGCTGAGCCGGCGGAGGTTGGAGGCCTGGGCCGCGAACCAGGGCAGACGGGGACGGGGCACCCACAAGCAGCTCCAGCCTGCACGCCGGGCGGAAGCAGAGGAGACGTCAAGGGGACAGCAAAGCTGCGGTCCCCTAGCCCAACGGTGTCTCCGCGGCCAGCGCGTCGCTACACTCCTCTTCCCCTCACCTGGAACAGCGGACGCAGGATCCCCGGCAACAGCGGACGCAGGATCCGACCGCAGCGGAACCCCAGACGACCGGAAGTGAGAGGCGAGGACCGGAACCGGTTAACGAACCGGAAGTTAGGCTTTTAAACGGAAGCGCGCGGGGGACGAGAGTGCTGTTTCCCTTGTTTCTCTTTGGGTAGTGATGCTGCATAGCCCCTGCTTCATAGAGACCTCGTCGCGGAGACTAGGGAACCAGGCCTTTACGAGAGTGTGGCCGCTGTGCAGATGCCTGCGATCCCACGGTGGTGGCGGCCCTCACCTGTTCTGCGCATGCGTCCCACTCGCGGGCTCTGAGGCGGGCGGAGGTTGGAGGGCTGGGCTATGACGTCTCTGGTATTGTTTCGCCGAAGTCAAAGCTGGGACGGAGTCGCTTCGTCGGCTTCCCCGGGTATTCTGAGATCTTTGCGAGACTCAAGCCTAGGACTCCTGTGGCTTTGTTATGTTCCGAATGAGGTCTGAAAGGTGACGTTTGAGGACTGAAGACTTGAGAACTCTACCTGGCCCCCGGGGCCACCAACACCAGTAACCCTACCCATTTTTCCCAATGTAAGGGGAAACAGGTTCCTCAAGAAAGGGAAGGGCCAAGCCCAAGTCTTGGAAGACAAGAAAGCAAATCTGATTTTGAGAGCTGCCGTCGAGGTTACTGTAGTACTATATCCACCCGCCCCTTCAATCTTCCCTCAGAATGTTAATTACAAACTTTGACAAAGAATTCCAGACTTCAGTGGATTTTTGGAGCAGCCCTTAGCTGGTATTTATAGCGAACTCTCAATGTGCATCACTTTATGTTAGGAAAAAAAAAATTGCCCGCCAGATTATTGTGGCGCCAAACAAAACTTGGGTTTGAGAAAGGTAAAAATAATATTGGCACCAAGTATGCACCAGTCCTTAAATTACTTGTATATTTCTTTCTTGGCAGCGATTGTAACTGATCCATGTTTCACTTTGGCTGCCGTGGAAAGTAAGCAAAGAGCCAGGTTTTATGTCTTAGCAGTTTTTTAGTTAAGACATGTAAACTACTTTGCGTTTTCCTTTACTTTTGTGGTAATTTTTACTTCACTAGTATGAGTGTGCTCATTTTTAAAAATGAAACATTTTCAGCAAAAAGCATTACCTCTTTCCTCCAAAAAATAGGGAAGGGAAAACCCCACGTTAAAAGAGTTTGTACAAAAGTCATACATTAGCAATCCAGCCAAAGAGATGGTCAAAAGGCGAGGAACTGGACTCCAGAATGAATCATAATCTTTCAATCCAATCTTTTTTTATTTGTTCCAATGCCAAGCAGCTTCTTGACCACTTCATATTTTTGCAGTGGTGGTTAAAGAAGCTTGTTTCCTCTCCCCACCCCCAGGGGACGGGCCCAAGCCTGCCGCTTGTAGAAGTTCCTAGGCTGCAAATCCAACCCTGCCACAACAGAAACCCGTGCTGCTGCCGTGACAACTGAGAAGCTTGTTTTTCTTAATATTACAGTGAGCTAAAACATTTTTAAGGCTTTGCTAATTCTAAGCAACAGGATCCATAAGGAGGTTCTTTTTAATCATGGAATAGCTTTGTACAAATGGTCTGATAAGTCTGGTATTACTAAAGTAAATAATTTAATAATTACAAATCATCTAACCAAGTGTTGAACAGTAGTATTTCTCAGAGAATAATGGTAGTAGAGTATTGTAGTCAAATGGTCCATTTAACAGATGATTTTAAGTTATGCCCATATCTCAATTCCTCCAAGTCCATTATCTTTAGCTAAACATTCATTATATCAAAGGTAATGTTGAGAAAACACTTCAAGTCATTTGAAGAAAAGAACTGGACTCTTGGTAACTAGCAATGAATATAAAGTGGACTTTAGGAGTTCCCATTGTGGCTCACTGGAAACAAATCTGACTAGGATCCATGAGGATGAGGGCGAAGCTTCGATCCCTGGCCTCGCTCAGTGAGTTAAGGATCTGGCATTGGCGTGAGTTGTGGTGTAAGTTGCAGACATGTCTCTGATCCTGCATTGCTGTGGCTATGATATAGGCCAGCAGCTACAGCTTTGATTCAACCCCTAGCCTGGGAACCTCGGTGTGCTCAAAGGCAGCCCTAAAAAGCAAAAAAAAAAAAAAAAAAAAAAGTGGACTTTAAAAAGCACTCACAGCAACTCACAACTGCCTATAAGAAGGGAAAAATTTGATGTCTGCATCTTGTTGCTCACTGAAGCCAACCTTCTTTTTTTTTTTTTTTTGTCTTTTGTCCTTTTAGGGCCGCACCTGAGGCATATGGAGGTTCCCAGGCTAAGGCTCTAATCTGAGCTGTAGCCACTGGTTTACATCACATCAAGGTGGGATCCGAGCCTCGGCTGCGACCTAAACCACAGCTCACGGCAATGCCAGATACTTAACCCACTGAGAAGGCCAGGGATCAAACCTGAAACCTCACAGTTCCTAGTCGGATTCATTAACCACTGAGCCACGACGGGAACTCCCCTAGAGCCTCCCTTCTTAATGTGTGGAGGTTGATATACTTGTGCCTCATACTCCTCTGCAGCCACTAAAAGTGCCTGGGAATTCCTTGGTAATGTTTTGATAGGTTGTCAGATCTAAGAGATTAAAAGAATTGTGGAGCAATTTCACCAAGTCAGATGATAAACTGCTGAGGTCGCTGTGACCATGTTTGCATTGAAAGACAGAAGGACATTCCTGCACCCCAGCCAGAAATCTACTACCACCCTGCTTGTTTCTCCATCTTCCCCTGACCTGTTTTCTTCCATCCCTTTTCTCTCTCAGGCCATTTTCTTCCTCTCCTTCCAGTTGAAAAACAGTCCTCTTTCTAATTTTTTTTTCTTTTAGTGCACTGTGGCACTTTGTTTCTCTCTTCTACTGTTTTTCCCCCCTTTCCCCTGTGACTGCAATCAGTGAGCTGAAAATAGTTAGAATCTGCCCCATAGAATAGACTCTACAGGCCCTTAATTCACCCTGGCAAATGTATTCCTGCCTTTCTGTGTTCAACCTGCTTTCACAAATGACTGCTTAAAACCTCAAATCTCTTCCCACCTCAGATCTTTCAGTTTACATCCTTGCTCTTGGCAGATGACATTGCCTCATATTTTGCTAGGAAAATAGAAAGTCTCAAAGAGGATGCCTGGACTTCAGTCCTCCAAATCTACAAACTAAGTTACATATGTATTTATCCTCCCATCTTTTGCTTGTTTTTAACATGGCAGTTTCCTTCTACCTGAAGCCACCACAAGTGTAAACTTGTGCTCTGGCTCCTTCCCTCCCAGGAAGCTTTCTATAAATCCAGTATTGCTCTCTTGCTCTTGTACTTTTAACCTCTTTCTCTCTGCTGGCTCATTTCCATCAATGATAAATATGCCATGGTATCTTGCCATCATAGTTACTATCCTTTCTTTTCACAATTGGCCATTTCAAAGCACTGTTTGCATTTGTCTAAACTTGACATAATCTATAATTGTGTATTTGTTTCAGACAATTTCTTTAGTGATAGTCTCTTACCATACCATAAGCTTCGTTGTGGGAACAGACCATGTCTGCCCTGTTTGCCT
Source organism: Phacochoerus africanus (assembly GCF_016906955.1). Classification (NCBI taxonomy): domain Eukaryota; kingdom Metazoa; phylum Chordata; class Mammalia; order Artiodactyla; family Suidae; genus Phacochoerus; species Phacochoerus africanus. The sequence continues at coordinate 15,694,983 of NC_062544.1, read as the reverse complement.
CTGTAATCTCAGAGCCTAGCATGACATTAGCTAAAGCAGGTACTCAGAAAATATTTGCAAATGGATGAATAATGAATGAATAGAATGTCAATAATGAGAGTGTGTTATGTAATAATACATATTATACATGTCAGTGATTATAAGAATTATAATTTGTATATGACCAAATGCTCTGAAGAGTTCTGAAATATGTAATGAAGTATTAAAGGTCGTGGGACCATAGGATGAACTCATAAGTATTTGTTAACAAATGAAATTATCTCTTGATGGCATCATAGAGCTGATGAGTTTCACCTTGTTTATATTTTTCTATATTGGCATTTTTTACAATGTCTGCACTATTTTTCTTTCTTATAAAAAATAGTAAAGCATATCCTTACCCTGTTAATTTTTATGCCTATTATTGAAAATCTTTCCTGTGTTAGACATATATGCATATATGTATATCATTTATACATGATATTTTAAAATAATTATAGATTTACAGGAGGTTGCAAAAAGAGATCATGTGTACCCTTTACCCAGTTTTTTCTAATAATGACATCTTATGTAATTGCAGTATAATGTCAAAACCAGGACACTGACATTGGGACATTTGTGCATATAGTTCTGTGGCATTTTGTCACATGTAGATTCATATAGGCACCACTGAGCTCAAGACACAGAACTCTTCCATCACCTCAGAGATCTCTCTTGTGCTGTCTCTTTCATATTCACATCCACTCCCGTTTCTGTCACCATTCCTAACCCTTGGTCACTAATCTGTTTTCCATCTCTACGATGGTATCTTTTCCAGATGTTATATAAGTGGAGTTGTACAATATATGCCTTTTGAGATTGGCCTTTTTCACTCAGCATAATGCCCATGAGATCTCTTCAAGCTTCGTGTGTATCAGTAGTCCATTTCCTTTTATGGCTGACTAGGATTCCTTAGTAAGGATTTATCACAATTTGTCTAACCACTCACCTACTGGACATTTAGCTATTTCCATTTTTTTTTTCTTTTGGTTTTACTAGTTTTATCATAGATTTCTTAGAGTTTTCTTCTTTCTTCTTTCTTTGCCTTTTGTCCTTTTAGGGCCGCACCCGTGGCATATGGAGGTTCCCAGGCTAGGGGTCTAATCGGAGCTGTTGCTGCTGATCTATGCCAGAGCCACAGCAACGCCAAATCCAAGCTGTATCTGCAACCTCCACCACAGCTCATGGCAACGCCGGATCCTTAAGCCACTGAGAGAGGCCAGGGATCAAACCCACAACCTCATGGTTCCTAGTCAGATTCATTTCCGCTTTGCCTCGACGGCAACTTCAAAAAAGACTGTTTTTATGTAACGTAATTATTGATACTCTAAGGCTTCAGTCTGCTATTTTATTATATTCTGGGTTTGGGTTTTCTGTTTTCCTGTCTTTCTGTTGGTTACTTGAATATGATTTTAGAATTCCATTTTGATTAGTCTGTATTGTTTTAAAGTGTATCTTTTTGTATAAATGTTTTAATGGTTGCTGTAAGAATGGCATTATATATACATGACTTATAAGTCTATTGGTGATGATATTTTACTAGTCCATGCAAAGTGCAAAAAGTTATCCCTATTCTTCTGTTCTCTCCCTAGTTTATATACATTGACAACCATATTAAATGATGTTAAAATTTTTGCTTCAATCATGAAATATAACCTAGAAATTTCAAGGAGAAGGTAAGTTTGTTGTCGTTACCCATATTTTTTTTTTAACTTTTTTCTTTTCTAGGCCTGCACCCAAACATATGGAGGTTCCCAGGCTAGGGGTCTAATTGGAGCTGTAGCCACTAGCCTATGCCACAGCCACTGCAACTCAGGATCCGAACCACGTCTGCGACGTACACCACAGCTCACCGCAACGCCAGATCCTTAACCCACTGAGTGAGGCCAGGGATTGAACCCACAGCCTCATGGTTCCTAGTCGGTTTTGTTAACCTCTGAGCCACAACAGGAATGCCGTTACCCATATTTTTATTCTTTCCATTGTTCTTTTTTCCTTCCTAATGTCCGGAAATTCCTTTTTTGTTTAGAGGGCTTCTTTTAATCATTTTCTTAGGATAGGTCTTTTCCTTCATTTGAGAATGTCTTGATTTCCCTTTATTACTAAAGCATATTTTCACTGGTTATGGAATCTGGTTTTTTTGTGCATTTGGTTGGTCCACTGAGTTTTTTGGTGGTTATAGAATCATAATTGACAGCTCTTTTCTTTTGTTACTTAAACAATGTGTGACTTCTTTCTGGCCTCCACAATTTCAGAGGAGAAGTATACTGTCATTTGAATTGTTTTTCCTGCTGTTTATAACCTGTTGTTTCTTTCTTGCAGCTTTCAAGATTTTTTTCCTTTGTCTTTAGTTCTCAGAAGTTTATCTATGCTGTGTCTTGGTGGAGATTTACTTAGGTTTATTCTGTTTGAGATGTACTCAAGTGTTTTTTGTTCTGTGGGTTTATGTCTTTTGCCCCTTTGGGAAATTTTCAAATACTTTCCCAGTCTGGGTATAAGTCTAGTTTGCTCATTAGGCCTCTTTTGACACCCCACCCCATATGAGCAGGAAAGAGCACCCTATTACTCTTGTGCAGGGGTTGGGGTTCTGGTTCTCCACCAGCCTCTGCTGATACCAACCTAGAAGGCAGGGGAGGGAGGCTTCATCACTACTCCCCACATGACCTCCACGGGAAGATGGTAAAAGTTCTGGCTTCCCACTCAGTCTTCTCCATACCACCCTGGAAGCGGAGGGGTTGGAGTACCTCATTATAGTCTGGCAGGGGTGAAAGTCTAGGCTTCCCACTGGGCTGTTGCTGACAGAGGTGATGGAGGAACCCCTGCTCTTCCTGTGATGTTTGGTTGGAGTATAACAATGTATCAAAGGTCTCTAAGAACATTCCTTTGTTCAGTGATGCCCAGAAGGACCCACAGGACTCAATTTATTGTTTGTATTCACAGTTGAGATTTACAACAGAAGCTTACAAAACAAAATCAACAAAAGGAAAAGCTTTATGGAATGAAGTCCGGAGGAAACCAGGGACCAGATTCTAAGAGTACTCTCTCGGTGGAATGGCCTGGGATATGCTTAATTTTTCCATCAGTGAATTGTGACTGGTACCAGGTATGAAGTGTTGTCTCCCTTGGAAGCTCATTAGAGATTCAATACCCATGGTTGTTGGAGAGCTGGTGGTATAGGTACTCACTGTGTAATGCCAATTCCAGGCTCCCAGAAGGAAAGCAAGTGAGCAGCATAAACCACATGGTTTGCATGAACAGTCTAGGCACAGTGAGACACTCTTCTCATTTAGGGAAGGTTTAATAGTGTAGGGAGCTATCAGTGAAGTTCCCAGATGCCAGCTAAAGGCCAACCTTGGAAACAGGACTTTCTACAGAGAAAAGCCTTGGGCCTCTCATGTTAAATTTTTTTCTGCACAAGTGGTTATTAACTAAATGTTTTCTTCCTTGCTAGGTTATGGCTTTCCTGGTTTTTTGTCTAGAGAGAGTGGGATTTGGAGGCTTTTTCGTCTGAGGCCATGGGTGTTTTTAGGTTGTGTCTCCAGCGTGTAGTCCAAGAAATATGAATTAAAAAGAAAACCCAATATTTACCTGGCAGGGGAGATACCATGATCACGAAGGTGGTTTCCCAGGGCGAGGCTTATCCATTGCACTCCAGATGTGCTGACCCCTCCTGCAATTTCCCCAAATGAAGGAAACTCGACTGCATAATTTGAACTGCCTTTAGACTGCCTTTAGAACTTTCTCCTGAAGAGGCGTTCCCATTGTGGCTCAGCAGAAACGAATCTGACTAGTATCCATGAAGACACAGGTTCGATCCCTGGCTTCGCTTAGTGGATTAAGGATCTGGCATTGCCATGAGCTGTGGTGTAGGTGGCAGACTCGGCTCAGATCCGAAGTTGCTGTGGTTGTGGCTGTGGCAGGTGGCTGTAGCTTCAATTGGACCCCTACCCTGGGAACCTCCATGTGCTGCAGGTGTGGCCCAAGAAAGAAAGAAAAAAATAAAGAACCCTGAGAATTCACTGTCTTGTCTTTCCAGGTAGCTAGCCAATCTGCCTTCTGTCCACCTTCCAACCTTTTTATATTTGTATTATAATTCTGTCTAGGGTTTTTAGCTGTACTTGTCTGAAGGATTGGGGGAAAAAATGCAACTACTCTGTTTCATCCCAGAACAGGAAATCTCTGTATTACTTTTATAATTAGGAAGAAAGTGATTTTTAAAATTTTGGATGTGAAAACAAAATGTATATAAAACATAGGTTTAATTTTTTCATTGGATTAAGAACATTTAAGGGAGTTCCCATCATGGCTCAGCAGAAACGAATCTGACTAGGATCCATGAGGACAAAGGTTTTATCCGTGTCCTCTATCAGTGAGTTAAGGACCTGACATTGCCATGAGCTGTGGTGTAGGTCACAGATGCAGTTTGGCTCCTGAATTGCTGTGGCTATGGCTGTGGCCAGCAGCTACAGCTCCAATTTGAACCCTAGCCTGGGAACCTCCCTATGCCACCAGTGTGGCCCTAAGAAGACAAAAAAAAAAAAAAAAAAGATTTAACATGGGGAGTTCCCATTGTGACTCAGTGGGTTAAGAACCCTGGCTAGTATCCATGAGGATGTGGGTTCAATCCCTGGCCTTGCTCAGTGGGTTAGGGATGCGCAGGCTGCATTGTAGTTCAGAGATGCAGCTTGGATCTGGCATTGCTGTGGCTATGGCATAGGCCAGCAGCTGCAGTTCCAATTCAGTCCCCATTCTGGGACCCTCCATATGCTATAGGTGTGCCCCTAAAAATAAAAAATAAAATAAAATTTGAAAATTGGAGTTCCTGTCATGGCTCAGCAGTTAGTGAACCCAACTAGCATCCATGAAAACACAGGTTCTATTCCTGGCCTCGCTCAATGGGTTAAGGATCTTGCCTTGCCATGAGCTGTGGTGTAGGTTGCAGATGTGGCATTGCTGTGGCTATGGCATAGGCTGGCAGCTACAGCTCCGATTCCACCCCTAGCCTGGGAACCTCCATATGCCGCAGGTGTGGCCCGAAAAAGACCAAAAAAAAAAAAGTAAAAGTTTAAAAATTAAAGAACATTTAACATGGGATTTATCCTCAAAAAAATTATTGTTATACAATATAACATTCCTGCAGGCAGTCACCCATGTTTAGTGTTAACTATAAAACCAATGCTTCTTGTTTACATTTAAATTCACGTGCATAGAAGACAATATATTCTGCCATAGGAGAGGTGATTACAAATGTCTCTACCCACAAATTCTAGACTAATGAACCACGATGAAAAATTTAGCATAACTCATTGCTACCTAATCCACATTCAATTTGAAATCTTAAACAAGAACATCAAATTGTTATTATGTTGCGGTATTTCACATTATGAGGGCAGTTTCATTTATTTGTTTTTTTGTATCCACAGTGACTCATAAGTGGATAAATTTATATTTTCCAAGCTTCAATAAATATTAGTGAAATGTCTAGACTGTTATAACGTGACAAAGCAAGCTTTGATCACCAGTAAGCTGTTTGTAATGAATAGGCTACCATTGTTTTAGTCATTATACTTGTAATTGTCAGGAAACATTTCTTTAGCAATGTGTTTATGTCCAAAGAGCATTAGATGATATTCTAGAAGCAACCTTGCCTAAAATTATCCTTTTGACCTTGAGGTGATCAATTTCCCCTGACATCAATCGCTGTTTATAAAATGAGCCAATTGAATAACCAAAAGATGTTTTTAAATTCTGTATTTTAAATCTCTAGGTTTTAACTCAATAGTGCTCAAATGACAGCCTGTAGACCTGTTTGTGCCATGGTTTCCATCAGTCTTTCACTTTCAGGATTAGAAATGTAAGGATTGTGTAATGCTTTGCCATAAAGCCAAATGGAAAAATCATGTTCTTTTTTTTTTTTTTTTTTTTTTTTAATCTTTTTGTCTTTTAGGGCCGCACCTGTGGCATATGGAGGTTCCCAGGCTAGGGATCGAATCGGAGCTGTAGCTGCCAGCCTACACCACTGCCACAGCAAAGTGGGATCCGAGCCGAGTGTGTGACCTACATCAGAGCCCAAGGCAACTCCAGATCCTTAACCCACTGAACGAGGCCAGGGATTGAGCCCCTGTCCTCATGAATGCTAGTTGGGTTCGCTAACCACTGAGCCACAATGGGAACTCTTGTTCTTCCTCTTTATTGATAGCTTTTATTACTTCTCTCATTTCTGTGTTTATCTTTCTTGATATTTCCGGAGCTTCATTTTTCATTCTGAAAAGAACTTCATAGGGAATTTACATTTAGTATTTAGAATTTCATTGATAACACCAAAGTGGTACATTTTTTTGTGATGCTGTATAAATATTACTTCAAGTGATTTGTTTTGAAATATTATTTATGATTTTAACTAACAGAAAATCAGGCTACCTTGATCTAAAAAAGTGGGGGGTGGGGAAGAAGGGAAGTATTAAAAGGGCACAGTACCTGACATAGGGTATTAGTTGAGTGTTGCTGAACCAGGTACCAAAGCAAGTTTAAGATCCTTCATAGTAAATCCACAGACCTTATCCTTAGGAGAGTACTGCTATTAGTATAACTCTGACTCCCAATCTATCACTCAGCTTCAAATCCCCAAATCCTGGAATCAGATCTTACTGACATAACTTAGGTCACATATCTATTTCTGGACTAGCCATCTCTTCCAAAGGCATCGGGTTCTGCCTGAGCCTGCCCCTGACTGCTGGGGAGAGTTCTCAGGAAGAAGGCCTCCCCGCGAGTCAAAACAGCCACTCCTAAAGTATCTCCTATGCTGGTAGTTAAGGGTCTTAATTCTCTTCCTGACAGGTCTCAATATTACTCTTTTTCTCTCTTTCACATTCTAGTTGATTCATTATTCATTTATCCACTCTATTCTTTAATAATAGTCACATTTTATCAGTGAGCAAATTATTCGTATTCTCTTCTTCCTCTCTATCAATATCTCAGCTCTTTGGATTTACACTTATTTTATTTTATTTTATTTTATTTTTATTTTATTTTTAAGGTTGCACCTGTGACATATCCAAGTTCCCAGGGTAGGGGTCGAATTGGAGCTGCAGCTGCAAGCCTTCACCACAGCCACAGCAACCCGGGATCTGGGCCACATCTGCGACCTGCACCACAGCTCATGGCAACACCAGATCCTTAACCCCCTGAGTGAGTCCAGGGATTGAACCTGCACCCTCATGAATACTAGTCAGGTTTGTTACAGCTGAGCCACAATGGGAACTCCTACACTAATTTTAAATTCTACCACCTGCAAATGTATTTTATTCTATCACTGTTGCTAACATACATGAGAAGGATTAAATAGTTCCAAGTAGTTCATATTTTAAGTTAACACAAATCTCTCTCAATTTTTTCTTAAAATTGCTCCCTCAGAATTTGATTACCTTTCAATAATTCTGATGTTGACATGAGTCACTATTACTAGTCTCTTCCTGCATAATGAATCTAATCTTTAACTCTTGTTTTCTTTGTTACCTTCCTATAATAGCATTCCTAATTAATAACAATGATAGTAGCTATTATTTATTCTTGAGAGCACCTTAGATGGTTATTTAATTAAATTCTCATTACAGTCTTATGCGTATCAGATTAAATTTTTTGGTCCCAAAACAAAAGAGCAAACTATATATTCTGCATTTTGCACATTGTTTGAGAAAATCTCTGGTGGCTGTCTGTTTAAAACCACAATTTGTTGCTTGGCGTTCTTCCTCTAACCTTGGTTTAACTCAATTTCTGCTTCCTCAGCAAGGCTGGAGAGTGCAACGTTAGGACTCCAGTAAACAGCCACAGAAATATCATTAGCATTGCTTTTTAGATGTACTGATTTTTACTTCCTTTTTTTTATTAAAGTATAACTGATTTACAATGTTGTGTTAATTTCTATTTCTTTGCAAAGCAAAGTGACCCAGTCATACATATATATATATATATATACATTCTTTTTCTCATATTATCTTCCGTCATGTCTGATTTTTTCTATTTTTCTTTTTCTTTTTTCTTAGGGCCACAGGTGTGGCATATGGAAGTCCCAGGCTAGGGGTCGAATCAGAACTGTAGCTGCTGGCCTATGCCACTACCACAGCAATGGGGAATCCAAGCTGTATCTGTGACCTACACCACAGGTCGTGGCAATGCCAGATCCTTAACCCGCTGAGTGAGGCCAGGGATCAAATCCTCATCCTCATAGATATTAGTCGGGTTCATGTCCACTGAGCCACAATGGGAACTCCTGATTTTTATTTCTAATGAGTGGTGCAAACTTCTGACATCTGGTATTTCTAATGAATGGTGCAAACTTCTGTCCAAGATTATTCTGTATCAACTGATTTGGACATGATGCTTTTATGACCATGAGAAATCATCCTTCAAACATTACCTAATTAGCTGCCTGGTTGCTTTTTGGTTTTGTTTTAATAGGCTGCTCCAGTGATCCGTCCATTTCTCAATCATACCCCACTTCCAATTCTGTTCTCTGACCTAGCTCACTCTTTGAACATTCTGCTAGTTCCATCACTATTAAGTTATCAATCACTGACACATTCTGATATCAATATGTCTGAGAAACTCCTTTAACCTAGGTTAAGTATAATCATTATACCCATTGCACAGGTAAGGAAACTGAGACACGGTGAAGTGCTTAAGTCACACCAACGGTTTGTGGAAGATTTGTACCCAGGTTGTTTGACTCTAGAGCAACATTATCCAGTAGAATTATAATTCAAGCCACATATATATAATTAAAAATTTCAGTAGTTACATTAAAAAAGACAAGAAAGAAGTTGCTGTCATGGCTCAGTGGCTAACAAAGCCGACTAGTATCCATGAGGATGTGGGTTCAATCCCTAGCCTCACTCAGTGGGTTAAGGATCCAGTGTTGCTGTGAGCTGTAGTGTAGGGCACAGATGTGGCTCAGATTCCATGTTGCTATGGTTATGATGTAGGCTAGCAGCTACAGTTCCATTTTGACCCGTAGCCTGGCAATCTCCATATGCTGCAGGTGAGGTCCTCCAAAGACAAAAAAAAAAAAAGACAAGAAATATCTATTTTAATACTTTTAATCAACCTAATATGTCAAAAATATCATTTTGACATGAATTAATATACAATTAATGGGATATATCACATGCTTTTCTTCATACTAAGTCTGTGACATCCATTGTATTTTATACTGAGAGCACAACTCAGTTCATACTAGCGTATTTCAAGTGCTCAGTAGCCACATGTGGCTGGTGGCTATTGTACTGGATGGCAGAGCTTTAGACTATCCTTTTAAGTTTGTGATTATAGTTGATTTATAATGTTCTGTCAATTTCTGCTGTACAGGAAAGTGACCCAGTCATATGTGTATATATATATATATCCACACATGCATTTTTTTTCTCGAATTATCCTCCATCACGTTCCATCACAAGTGACTATAGTTCCCTGTGCTATGCATGTGGAGAGAGTATCCTTTTTAACTCTTTATTCTGCCTCCCCCAGTATTCTATACTATCATATCTTCATTATGATTTTTTAAAGATTCTGTGCATTTCTGCAAATTTTATCATATTCAAATTGAAATAATCCATAACTTGGGCATGGAAATTTTAAAAATCAAGTCACTTAAGAGGAAAGTTCAAGCACCTCTTCCAAATGCTCAGAAAACTCTTATTGCATTTGTTATTCATTTATGGGGAGAAATGTAGTTGGTGTTTTTAAGTCTTTAAAACATTAAAAAAAAGTTTAACTAGTATCTGTGGGTTCAAAATGAATTGAATTCACTCAACATTTGTTGGGTACCTGCAAGTGACACAAACTACCAGTTGGCACAAGGAAGGCAAAGGGGTCCATGAAGAAGGGCATGCATATGTGAGAGATGGGACCTGAGTGCAGACATGTTTATTACCTGCTTTTCCCAAGTCTCCTCCCTACGGAAATCCCAATCTTAATGGTCAGTGTACACTGTAAGTCTTTAAAGCAGTTTATAGGCAGATTTCTTCCCCTTTATTTTAAAGGTATATTTTGTTTTTAATTAATGTAAGGTTGTAATGGCTAAAAGAAAACCCAGATTCCCAAGATTCATATAGCATGGTTGACAGAAGAAAGTTAATGTAGCTTTGGGGAGTTCCCTGGCCGTCTGGTGGTTAGGATTTGGTGTGTTTGCCGCTGTGGCCCAGATTCAATCCCTGGCCTGGGTACTGAGATCCTACTAAACACTGTAGCCAAAAAAAAAAAAAAAAAAAGAATATAGCTTTTTCCTAGATTGCCTCTTATAAGTCATCTAGAAGAGGAAGTTATTTTAAGACAGTTTTTTTTAACTAAAATTTGTTTTGATAAGTATATTAGTCTTTTTTTTTTTTTTTTTGGTGGAGGGGTGCATACCTGTGGCATGTGGAAGTTCCTAGGCCAGGGATCAAACCCACACCACTGCAGTGATCTTAGCTGCTGCAGTGACAACACTGGATCCTTAACCTGCTGGGCCACAAGAGAACTCCTGTTATTCTTAAATACAGCATCTGTCATACAGAAATGGACTTTGAATTTCAGATGTTTCTATGGGTTATAACTGCTTATGTAGAGCTCTTACCACAACCACAGTTCATGTTATTGGGGACTTTAAACACTAGCAATTGAAATACTATCTTCATACTGTGTAGAAATAGAAGAAAATGACATTCACTTTTACATAAATTTATAAACACTATTTTGTTTTATTTTTCCTCTACTTGAAATCTTTATTTTTCCCATATAAACACTATTTTAAAAATTATACTTCTATTGAGCTTCCATTTGAGCAATTGTGATCATATAACTACAGCCTAAAAACTGAAGGAAAGAACATTGAAGAATACCTTAGGATACAAAACTATTGTGTTTTCCTGAATCAATAGAAGAGACTTGTTAAATGGCAACATCAAACAATAATATACTTTATGTAGAAATGGAGTAATGTGGAAGCAATTTACTAATAAAACTCCCATACATATAATGTATATTTGTAAAACATTACCCTGAGAATAATAATTCTATCATGCTTCCATTTGAGCACTTTTATGTCACTTAACTAATAGCAACAAAACTAAAAGAAAATATTAAAAATTATTTTAGAAGGCAAAATTTTTGCTATGTTTCTGGATTATTTCAGTGGGCTTGCCCACAACAACAAAAATACTTACCTACAAATAGAATAAAGTGGAAACAATTCCCTTTTCAGATTCACATTCAAGTAATCTACAGTTATAAAGCGATATGTTAAGAATTATAATTCTGGAGTTCCCATCGTGGCGCAGTGGTTAACGAATCCGACTAGGAACCATGAGGTTGCAGGTTCGATCCCTGCCCTTACTCAGTGGGTTAAGGATCCGGTGTTGCCGTGAGCTATGATGTAGGTCGCAGACGTGGCTTGGATCCCGCGTTGCTGTGGCTCTGGCGTAGGCCGGAGGCTACAGCTCCGATTAGACCCCTAGCCTGGGAACCTCCATATGCTGGGGGAAGCGGCCCTAGAAAAGGCAAAAAGACAAAAAAAAAAAAAGATAATTCTGTCTTCCACTTGAGGCTTGGAATGATCACTTAATAGGAATGAAACTAAAAGGAAATATCAGAATTACTTTAGGAGAAAGTGAAAATTCATTTTTCCCATGATTCTAATCTTCAGGCAAAGGCTCATTAGAAGATGCATCACTTCTGTTTTCAAGTTGTGTGGACAAAAACCAAAATCTAACACTTGTAGACAAGAAGTTTATTGTTGCAGTGAAAGATGTGCTGGGCCATGCTGCGAATATATTTGAGAGCCGCTGAACAGTAACCTTTAAAATGGTTAAAATGGTGAATTTTATGTTATGTGAATCTCACCTCTATTAGAAATGCGTTAATGAAATCTACGAAAATTTATGAAATTCTATGAGATCTCCATTGTCAGATACATTCATTATATACACTTCCAAGATCCCATCCATGTTCTTTTCTACAGTAAAAGCAGCCCATTCTCTCATCTTCTGTAAGTTTTTTCTGTTTATTAAATTCACTTATTCTTTCTTTCCCTTCTTTAGCTTCCCGTGTAAGCAAATTTATGCTTTCCTAAAGATCAGTGCTTTCATCAAAACCATCCTTGGAGTTTCCACTGTGGCTCAGTGGGTCAGGAGCCCGACACAGTCTCCCTGAGGATATAGGTTCAATCCCTGGCCTTGCTCAATGGGTTATCTATCATTGCCATGGCTATGGTGTAAGCCAGCAGCTGCAGCTCTGATTTGACCCCTAGCCTGGGAACTTCCATATGCCACAGGTACAGCTAAAAAAAAAAAAAAAAAAAGAATGTAGGGATCTCTGCCATTTAAGTGTCAAATATTTTTTTAAAAATCCTTTATTGCCACCTTGAGTTGTTCATTTAGTGGATGTATGTTTTAAGACTTTTGTTTGCGACTACTTGAAACTGGATTTTTTTTTTTGGTCTTTTCTAGGGCCGCACCTGCAGCATATGGAGGTTCCCAGGCTAGGGGTCTAATGGGAGCTGTAGCCACCAGCCTACACCACAGCCACAGAAATGTGGGATCTGAGCCACATCTGCAACCTATGCCACAGCTCACAGCAATGCCAGATCCTTAACCCACTGAGCGAGGCCAGGGATTGAACCCACAGCCTCATGGTTCCTAGTTGGGTTCCTTAACCACTGTGCCATGATGGGAACTCCAAACTAGATATGTTTTGATGCATTGTTTAAAAGATCAAGTATCACTTCTAATGTCAGCCATCAGCTCACCTTTGTTCCAAATGCTTGGATTTCTCCTCAGAATCTCTCCTTTATCCTCAAATAAAGAGTTGGGTATTTCCATGTGTTTATCAATGGCCACCAGTTTTTGTATTTACAATCATTTATTCTCAAGTCTGGTTTATATTATAGTAGATTGAAAGCTTCCAACTCTGTCTGAATGAGGTTAAGCTTATAAAAATATTGATGTCTTTCCTCCAGGAGGGCAGAAATTCCAATGACTAGTCCTTTGTTTTTATTTGCATAAAACTTATTTTTAATAAGTAAAAATCTGACTGCAATTACAGATAAAGTCACATTTCTTACATACATCAGTTTGTGAACTGGAATTCACATGTTTACTATAGGAAAAAAATAATTTGTAAATCCTCGACTCATTGGATCTTTATTCTCTGTGATACTGTACCAACAGCTAAGAATAATATAAATAAAAATCTGAGTTTTAATATTCACTGCTCAAAAATCTTCACAGAGAAGCTATTTATAACTCCATTCCTCCCCCATTTTCTCTCTTCCACATTCTCTTCCCACACTGAATTGCTTTGGATCCTCTTATTTACACCTCTATCTCCCCTCCTCAAACTTTTTCTCCTACAGTTCACACTGACATTTTGCTTTCTAAATTCCCTTATCTTTCTATCTTTCTTTCCCAGTTCTTGGATAGATTCAACTTCCCTTTCCTTCTTCCCCTCCTCTTCCTCTTCTTCCTTCCTCCTTCTCACGGTAAAGGATTGTGAATCTAATCAGATTAGTGTTATTCTTATACTCAGTGACAAAAACTTATTCTTAGATAATGTAAATTTTTCTGAGATAATATTTAAGTGGAGGCAAAGGGTGAGTACAGGCTTATGTAATGCTGAATCACATGTGAAGCATCTCTGGGCCTCAGCTCTTTTGAAATGTTCTTCATCCCACCTGGTTTTTGGTCATCTTCCACCCAGGACCCTCCCTTTTCTGGTCTGGTGAGTCTCTTTAAAGGGCACATGCCAATTAAAAGGCAAAGGAGATGCTCACTGGGCTCCTGAACCACACTGGGTCATGTCCATTTTACTCCCTTACACACTGGGCTGTGGGTAAGCTCTGGGGTCTTGTCACCTCCAGGGCTCAGTGTGGGACTTGGGCAGGGGAAACAGAGATCTACTTAAGCCATAAGATGAGAGTCTGAAATTCCCTGATCTTTCAGTTTTCTGCCATTGCATTCTTAACATTGTAGCCACCTCCCAACACAAAGAGGTACAATGGCTATGACCTCTTTCCTCAAGGACATTTACTGATATTTAACTCTGGCATTTTCTCAAACTCTCCCTCCCCTTGATCCTGGGAAGTTTTGCCACAATTTTGTGCTATCCATATTCTTAGGCCTCTGAGCATGCTTTCACTATCTCTTTCTTAGACTTTTGTTCCATCTTTTGCCCTTGAAATACTCAGTTTCCTGATGTTCCATCTTTGGCCCACCGTTTCCTAGGTTACCTCTTCCACTCCCAAAGATTTAATCACCGCCTCTATGCTGATAACTCCTGAATCTGCAGTTCCAACCCCAAATCAATGTACAGTTGCTATATATCTCTTCTTGATCTTCCACAGGTTACTAATAATTCAACTTATCCCAAGCTCTATGTATCTTCTGAAAACTTCTCTCTCTCTCTCTCTCTCTATCTCTCTCTCATTTGGTAGATATGATTAGAAACTGCTAAGGTTATTAAGGAAAAGTGCTTGGTGCTCTGAGGATGCTCAGTGGAGGTGCTCTTCATCTGTCTGGAATTGAGAGTGGGGATATAACAGAAGATTCTCTTACTTATTATTGCAGCTAGCATCTCTGTTATCTGCACAGGTCAAGAAAGCAGATTAGGTCACTTCCTTGTCCCAGGTCTTTAGGAAGAACATAAAATGGTGCATTCAGTGGGATGCCCACCTTGACAGAGAGGAGTATTTTATTATTGTTCAGAATTGTTGGCAATTTAGTCATTCTTATTATTGGTTTAAAATACCCCACAGATAGTGCACCCCTTTTTGACTGCACCTGAGGTGGAGCACTTCATTTGCCCTCTCCTTGGTATACCACTGAAGATTTGAAGGTCTCCAGGCTCCTGGCTTGCTCCAGTCTGCCTTTCAGGTAAAGATCTAAAGCTGAATCACTCTGGCATTTCTCACTTCCGTGTCTTTTGTCATGCTCTCCCCTCTGCCTGGAATTCTCTCTCCATAGACACACATTTCCCTCTATCCATTAAGATTCAATTTAGTGTCATCTCCCTTAGAACCTACCTCTGTTCACCCAGCACTGGGTTGTGTGCCCTCCTTAGGCTTCCGTAGTACCTTCTAAATACTGAATTCCTGCATTGTCCGCATTGTACTCTAATCTGTTTATGACTCTACCTTCTCTCCCAATTACCATTTATAAAACCAAGGTAGTCTTATTCATTTTCTTTTTTTTTTTTTTTTTGTCTTTTTAGCTATTTCTTGGGCCACTCCCGCGGCATATGGAGGTTCCCAGGCTAGGGGTCAAATTGGAGCTGTGGCCACCGGCCTGCGCCAGAGCCACAGCAACGCGGGATCTGAGCCGCATCTGCAACCTACACCACAGCTCACGGCAACGCCGGATCGTTAACCCACTGAGCAAGGGCAGGGACCGAACCCGCAACCTCATGGTTCCTAGTCGGATTCATTAACCACTGCGCCATGACGGGAACTCCCTTATTCATTTTCAAATAGTCTCCAGGATCTAGGGAACTACTTGTCACGTAGAATGCCTTCAACAAAAGTTTGCTGAAAGTATGAAAAAATAATGAAGTTATTATCATTTTATTTTATTGCTTTATTTTTCCCATTTTTATTGCAATATGAATGATGTATAGCAGCGTGTAAGTTTAAGGTATGTGGCATATACCATGGAATTATTACCATAATAAGTTTAGTGAACATCCATCATCTCATGTAGATACAATAAAAAGAAAAAAATTTTTTTTTTCCTTGTGATGAAAACTCTTAGGATTTACTCTCTTATAAACTTTCATATATGACATACAGCAGTGTTAATTACATTAATCACATGATACGTTTATCCCCAGTACTTATTTATCTTATAACTGGAAGTTTTTACCTTTTGACCACCTTCATCCAATTCTACCCCCACCTCTGATAACACCAACTTGATCTCTTTTTCTATAAGTTTGAAGTATACTTGATCCACAGCAGTATGTTAGTTCCAGATATGCAATATAGTGATTCAATATGTCTATACATTACAAAATGATAGTCATGATAAGTCTAGTTACCATCTGTCACTATAAAAAGATATTACATTATTATTGGCTATATTCCTGAACATTATTATTGGCTATATTGCATCCCTGTGACTCATTTATTTTGTTACTGGAAGATTGTATCTCAATTTTCCTCTCCTGTTTCACTTACCTCCCCTCTGAACACTACCTGTCTGTTCTCTGTATCTATGACTCTGTTTCTGCTTTGTTATATTTGTTCATTTGTTTTGTATTGTATATTCTACATATAAATGAGCATGGTATTTGTCTTTGTCTGACTTATTTTACCTCGCATAATACCCTCTGGATCTGTCCATGTTGTTCCAAATGGCAAGACTTCATTCTTCTTTATAGCTGAGTAGTGTTCTGCTGTGTGTATGTTTATGTGTATCACATCTTCTTTATCCATTTATCTGTTTGTTTGTTTTGTTGTCTTTTGTCTTTTTAGGGCCGCACCCGCAGGATATGGAGGTTCCCAGGCTAGGGGTTGAATCGGAGCTATAGCTGCCAGCCAAGCCACAGCCACAGCAACTCAGGATCTGAGCCACGTCTGCAACCTGCACCACAGCTCATGGCAATGCCAGATCCTTAAGCCACTGAGCAAGGCCAGGGATCGGACCCGTATCCTCATTGGATCCTAGTCGGTTTTGTTAACCACTGAGCCATGATGGGAACTCCCATTTATGTGTTTGCTTCCATATCTTGGCTATTGTAGATGCTGTTGAGAACAGTTACATATATCTTTTAGAATATTTGCTAGATTGTTAGTGGTTCTGTTTTTAATTTTTTGAGAAATCGTCAAATGTTTTCCATAGTGGTTGCACCAATTTACATTCCCACTGACAGTGTGTAAGGGTTCCCTTTTCTCCACCTCCTCACCAACACTTGTTTGTTGTCTTTTTGGTAATAGCCATTCTAACAGGTATGAGGTATTGTTTCATTGTGGTTTGATTTTGCATTTCCTTGATCATGGAGTGATGTTGGCCTTCTGTATGTCTTCTTTGGAAAAATGTCTATTCAATCCTCTGCTCATTTTTTAATTGGGTTGTTTGTGGTGTTTTTTTTTTGTGTGTGTGTTGTATGAGTTCTTCATATATTTTAGATACTAACTCATCAGAAATATCATTTGCAAATATCTTCTTCCATTCATTAGGCTGCCTTTTCATCATTTTGTAGATAGTTTCCTTCACTATGTAAAAGCGTTTTAGTTTTATGTAGTCCCATTAGTTTGTTTTTGTTGCCCTTGTCTGAGACATATATAAAAAAATATTACTAAGACTGATGTCAAAGAATACACTACCTATGTTTTCTTTTAGGAGTTTTATGGTTTCATACTTCATGTTTAAGTCTTTAATCCATTTTGAATTTATTTTTTAATGTATTTTATATATTTGTATGTTTTTATGTGGTTATATTTTTAATACTGATTCGGGGGTTAACACATTTAGTACTTTTGAAATGCTAGATGAATGACTTGATGATAAAAGGTGTTTAGTATTATTCTTCGAACATAAATTTTAAATTCTACAGAATACTTTTTTTTTCTTTTTTGGCTGCCCATGGCATATGGAGTTCCTGGGCCAGGGATCAGATCAGAGCTGCAGTTGGTACCTATGCTGCAGCTGTAGCAATGCCAGATCCCTTAACGTACTGTGCCGAGCCAGGATCGAACCTGCATCCTGGTGCTGCAGAGGTGCCACCGATCCATTGCACCACAGCAGGAACTCCTACAGAATACTTATTTTCATGCTTAAAAATGTTTGGAGCAATCCCTTAGTATCTCCTTCTAGTTCCTTTCCTAATGACCTTTAAAAACCCTTATGTGAACTTCACATATCTATTTAAAGCTAGAGTCAGTCTCCAAACAAGCTGGCTTGATTCCACAACATTCACAAAGTGCAAGATGTTTTTGAGTTTTAAAGCGTGTTCTTCTCATATCTCTGGAGAGCTTTTGTTTTGTCAAGACAGTTATGCTCAGTGACTGAGAGTTTGGGATTCAATTAGTGTTCCATTCATTTATTTCCACCAGTAAATGGTGATAGAATTCAGAAGTCTGTGCTACAGTAACGTGGAATTTTAAAAAGGTACTTGCAATCATTGACAGCCGAAGCAGGAACATTTGAAATACATATGACAGGGAACCAAACTGTGAAATGTTCTCTCTGTTATCTTCACCAAAGCGATGTGCTCTGGAAACGATGCCTTATTCCAGGGGAGAAAATACAATCTGCCCCTCTCTTCCATTGCTGCCATTTATAAACCATCAAGTCTTGCAGACGTTTTTCTTCCCACTGTCTCTCATGTCATGTCTTTCATGTTAACTAGAGCGGCCTTGTGAATGTTTCATAACTTCATACCATATCTTATTCAGTGATTCTTTAAATAATATTCTACTGTTGGCATATCAAAAAGAGCTGGAGGGAGTGGCGTGCTAGTAAATGTATCAGAACCAGCCTTCTGGAGAAAGAAGCTCTGTTAGTACCACTTGCCTATTTCCATGGTTTAAATACTCCCACCAAAGCAGATTTCGGACAGCTGGGTGTCACTGAATGAGGAATTGGGGAGAGGTGCACACAATCAGCTTATATGAGCCAGTGCATGTATTGCAGTCAGCTCCCAGAAGATTAATTTTTCTAAAGCACCATTTAAATCCGGCTGCTTTTGGAGTTCCCATCGTGGCGCGGTGGTTAACAAATCCGACTAGGAACAATGAGGTTGTGGGTTCGGTCCCTGCCCTTGCTCAGTGGGTTAAGGATCCGGCGTTGCCGTGAGCTGTGGTGTAGGTTGCAGACGCGGCTCGGATCCTGCGTTGCTGTGGCTCTGGCGTAGGCTGGCAGCTACAGCTCCGATTAGACCCCTAGTCTGGGAAACTCCACTTGCCGCGGGAATGGCCCAAGAAATAGCTAAAAAGACAAAAAAAAAAAAAAAAAGACCAAAAGGACAAATAAATAAATAAATAAATAAATAAATCCGGCTGCTCTTAAATTAGGAATCTACCTGTGCCTCTGCTGCCTACCATGGAAATAGCAAATATGGTCTGTCTGCTTTTCTCTGTCACAAAAACTATGGTAGGCCACTTGATGGAAAACTCCATTAGCCATTTACATGACCTCCCTGCTTCCACTGTGGCCCTACAAATCTTCTCTGCCTAGCACTCACTTTGCTCTTTTAAGAATCTTGTTTTGAGGAGTTCCCACTCTGGTGCAATGGAATCAGCAGCATCTTGGGAGCACTGGGACACAGGTTCCATCCCCTGCCTGGCACAGTGAGTTAAAGATACAGTGTTGCCTCAGCTGTGGCTTAGGTTGCAGTAATGGCTCGGATCTGATCCCTGGCCTGGGAACTCCATATGCCGCAGGACAGCCAAAAAAGAAGAAGAAAAAAAAAATTCCTAATGTGCTTGTGTCACCTGCATAGAGACAATGTTGTGTCACACCAGAGACTTGGCCAACAGCATTTGAGGGAGTGGGGCAGTGTCCATACTCAGCACCTATGCTCTCTCCTTAAAATCCTCAGTGGTTTTCCATTACACTTAAGGATTTATACCCTATTTATATTTGTATATTAGATGATTTAACATGGCCTCTGAGGGTCTGTATGACCAGCCCAAACTCCTCTCTATCCTGCTCCATCTATGCTGTTCTGCCTCTGACTCATTTTGTTCCGGATGCACTGGACTCCTTCAGTCCCTCTACCACACCAAGCTGTCTCCAGGATGCCACCTGGAGCTCTCCTCTCCTTTTTCTTCCTCTGGTTATCCCTTTTTAGGAAGTTTCTGCTCACAAGACACCTTCTTAGAGAGGCCTTCCTTGAACCTCTAATTGGAAATTAAGCCCTTTCACTGAGTCTCTTTCATGGCATCATATTCTTTGCTTTCAAGGCACTCGCTATAGTGGGTACTGCCCATACCGGTTTTTTTGATGGCAGTTTGTGTCCAGAAAAGATTAGCTATGATTAATTTTGTTTTACAATTTAGTACTCCTCTTCAGGTTATAAGATCAAAAATCTGTTCATCTTAAGCCTGTTGACTGAAGGAAAATTCACAACCTTAAAGTTGCAAGTTATGTTTTATTCAGGAAACTTGCTAAGGATTATAGCCTAGGAGACAGCATCTCAGATAGCTCCAAGGAAGTGCTCAGAAGAGGTCAGGGAGGAGCCAGGCTATGTAAGAGTTTTGCTAGGAAACAACAAAAACAAAAACAAACAAAAACTAGTTGTCAAACATCAAAAAAAGATTACTGCTAATCTCAAAAAATCTCAGACTCTCAAGTTAATGACTTTAGTGCCTTTCTAAGTATGGAGGGATGCTGGAGTCTGAGCTCACTGAAATCATTCCTTAGATATGCATCTTTTTTTCTTCTTTTTTTTTTTAGGGGCCACACCTGTGGCAAATGGAGGTCCCCAGGCTAGTGGTGGAATCGGAGCCTGCACCACACCACAGCAACGCCAGATCTGAGCTGCATCTGTGACCTACACCGCAGCTCATGGCAAGGCCAGATCCTTAACCCACTGAGCAAGGCCAGGGACCTATCTGAAAGGTCATGGTTTCTAGTCAGATTCATTTCCGCCGCACCACCACAAGAACTCCTTTAGATATGCATCTTAACTGACTAGGGCCAGTATCCTGTTTTTCTCCACCCTGAATTCCCTTCAGGGCACACCATTGGACACAGTTGGAGTGGCTGATGGCTTAATGGTGGGCAATAATATTTGTCTGTTGAAATGGCTGGCAACATTTTTTGTCCTTAAGCCTCTAAATTCAAAAAAAAAATTACATTGTTCTATTTGTAAGTGGACAAGACTTTTTGCATTCATTTCTTTCTTTTTTTAAATTTTTTTTGTCTTTTTATCTTTTTAGGATCACACCCACGACATATGGAGGCCCCCAAGCTAGGGGTCCAGTCGGAGCTACCGCCGCTGACCTACACCAGAGCCACAGCAATGCCAGATCCGAGCTGCTTCTTCAAACTACATCACAGCCATGGGCAATGCCAGATCCCCAACCCACTGAGTGAGGCCAGGGATGGAACCTGCAACCTCGAGGCTCCCAGTCCAATTCATTTCCCCTGTACCGCAATGGGAACTCCTTCTTTTTTTAATTTTTAAATTAAACTATAGTTGATTTACAATGTTGTATCAATTTCTGCTGTGCAGCATAGTTACCCACTCCTTTTCTTGTATCATCTTTTTTTTTGTTTTGTTTTTTTGTTTTTGTCTTTTTGTCTTTTGTTGTTGTAGTTGTTGTTGTTGTTGTTGTTGCTATTTCTTGGGCCGCTCCCGCGGCATATGGAGGGTCCCAAGCTAGGGGTCTAATCGGAGCTGTAGCCGCCGGCCTACGCCAGAGCCACAGCAACGCGGGATCTGAGCCGCATCTTCGACCTACACCACAGCTCACGGCAACGCTGGATCGTTAACCCACTGGGCAAGGGCAGAGATCGAACCCACAACCTCATGGTTCCTAGTCGGATTCGTTAACCACTGTGCCACGACGGGAACTCCTGGAAAATTTTCTGCATGTGATATAATGAAAATTTTGTTCTCTGTTCCTGGCACAGTGCTCCTAAAACCCTAGGAATTTCTGATAGGAAGGTCTTTGTTATTCATAGCAAGCCCCTTTCCTTTGTACCTGAATTTATGCTAGTAAAATGATTCTTGGCTTCTACATAGCTTCAGGATGGGGGCTGGTCACCAGAGGAAACAAACACAAGGTTAGGGGATTGCAACTTTCAGTTATACCTCCAACCTTGTAGATTAAGCTCAATCCCCAGTGGCCAGTGATTTTATCAATCATGCCTGTGTAATTGTGAGAATTAACATGTCTTTTCTATCAAAGGAAATCTTGATTACTCCATTTTGCTCCATTTTGGCTGAGACGCCCTCCTGCGACCCCTGCCTCTTTACCTCTTCTCCCAACAACAGTTTGTTTCAGTTAGCCAACTGAGAAGAATGTGCACCCTGACCTGACCAATGGACAGGTATACCACCTGCGTTAGGGGTAAAGGGGGAGGGTCTTTCCTTCTTTGCCAGAGCTTTTTGAGTACCCACACCCTTCTGCAGAAGTAAAGAGCCTTGTCAAGATCTCCCCATGTTCATGTGTCTCACTTTCCAACACTGACAATCTGAGCAGTTCTGCAACATAATGAAACATTGATTAACATGTTTAGAACAACAAAGTTTGGGGGAGTTCCCACTGTGGCACTGTGGGTTAATGATCTGGGTTGTCTCCTTGGAGGCACTGGTATGATCCCTGGTCCAGCACAAGGATCCAGCATTGCTGCATCTCTGGTGAAGTTGGCACCTCTGGCTTGGATTCAGCCCTTGACCTGGGAACTTCCATATACCACAGGTGCGACTGAAAAAGAAAAAACAAAAGCAAGGTTTGGGGATCTTCCAAGTTGGTGAACAAATACTTCCATGTGCTGGGAGGTTGGTGTACCCAGGGAGGACAGAGAAAGTCTCCTTACCCTTTCCTCCCATCCTTGCCTTACACGCATCTCTCCCATTTAGCTGTTTTTGATTTGTATCCTTTATGATAAAGTGGTAAGTAGACTACTTTCCTGAGTTCTATGAGTTGTTCTAGTGAATTATTGAACCTGGGGGAGGGGAGATCATGGGAACTCCCAAATGCGCAGTCATCTGGGCAGGTGCGAGTAGCATGGGAATCCCATTTGTGACTGACATGCAAAGTAGGGGTGTTTTTGTGGGACTGAGCCCTTAACTTGTGGGTCTGTACTAGTTCCAGGTAGTTAGGATCAGTACTGAGTTGAATTGTTAGACACCCTGTTGGTCTCAGAGAAGGAGAGAATTGGTTGTTGTTGGGAAAATGACAGACTTGCCATCAGAAAAAATACTAAGCTTCTTTGGAGTTTTACTCCTCTGCGGCCTTGGATCACTTTGCTTTTCTACACCAAAGAGAAGCACTGGTGACTCCGTGAGGCTCTAAAGGTCAAATTCCTAGACCTATCACAAAGCCATTTCTCCTCCGAAGTTGATCAACTAGCTAGGCTTCACCTAGAAAGGAAGCACCAGTCTCCTCTGCTCTCATGCACCACAAACCTATCTTGGAGTTCTCTCATTCACTGGGCCATGGCCAGGGCAATGAGATAGGACAGAGGCTCCCTTTCCCAGAGATCCAGTAGCACCTAAGCTTTAATCACTTCCCTTCTGATCTCTTCTCCGGCCTGGAAATGTTGCTAGTCTTTGGGCCAGGAAGCTTTGCTGTGACTCATCAAGTATTTTCCCAATCAATTTTCATACCAGAGTTATATTCTGTGCCTCCTGAAGACTGGGATTTTGAAACTCGAGAGCTGGGACAAATTCCTATTAGTTATAAATTGGGTTCTGCTGTGTCATACCTTTTCTGAGTCACTACATACTGAGTAATGAGCTAAATGAATAAGGGCCAAAGGGGAACAGAAAATGCTGGGGACAGAAACCACATTGATCCATGTTACCAAAGTATTAACCAGCACCCCCTTCGGCAGTGTGGTGATTCCAAATGTTTATGGAATATTGTTATTTGATGCCAGTCTTCCACTAGATTGTAAACACTATGAAAGCAGAGATTATGTCTCTCTTGTTCATTATTATAATAAAAATACCTAGAACGATACCTAGAACCCAGCAGAAACTCAGTTAATACCTGTTGAAGGGATAAATGAATTTAAACACCCTACATTGACATTCAGTGTTTAACAAATGATCATGACTCCCTGCTCTAATAAATTAGTTTTATTTCTGTATTGACCAACTTTGCATATCACTTGAATTATAGTTACTAGCCTCTATTTGTTATTACTTATTCAAGATTGGATTATTTTGGGGGAGTTCCCATCTTGTGGCTCAGTGGAAATGAATCTGTCTAGTATCCATGAGGATGCAGGTTTGATTCCTGGCCTCGCTTGGCAGGTTAAGGATCTGGCATTGCCATGAGCTGTGGCATAGGTTGCAGATGTGGCTCAGATCCCACATTGCTGTGGCTGTGGGGCAGGCTGGCAGCTGTAGCTCCAATTTGACCCCTAGCCTGGGAACCTCCATATGCTAGAGTGCAGCCCTAAAAAGACAAAAAAAAAAAAAAAAGATTGGATCATTTGTGTATCTTATTTTCTTTGCTAGAGATTCCCTTTCTCCTCTCTAATAATTTATCATCTTCCTTACTTTCAAACTATGCCTTAAAAATGACCTGAACACCCTTCTAGGATTGACTATGCTTGTAAATTCACTTATTTTCATTCATTCTCCCATTAAAAATATGTTTACAAAGCAATTGTTGTGTATTGGACACCACTCTAGGCATTGGGAATATAAACGTAGATAAGACAGAGAAAGTCTCTGTTTCAAATAAAACAAATACACGAGGCATTTTCAAATAGTGATAAATGCTATTAAAGCACAAACATAGGACAATGTGACAGAAAGTTATTGGAGGATAACATTAGTTACGGGTTCAGAAAAGGACTCTGTCCTGAGACCTGCATAATGGGAAGAAGATGTGAGGGTGGAGAATTTATGACAGCCTTTCTCGCTTGAAGATGACGAAGTACAGAGGCCTGGAAAAGCAGGGGTGAGGCTGTGACTGGAGCCAAATAAGCAGGAAAGAGAGTTGTAGAAGTAAGGGCAGAGAGGTGAGGAGGAAGGGCCAGATCAAACAGGGCCTGGAGACAAAGAACAATAGTGTGCATTTAATTCTAAATGTCAGGGGATGCTTTGGAGGCTTTGAAACTTGGGTGTGTCATTCTGATTTATGTTTCAAAAACCCATTTAGCTGCTGAATTACAGATAGATTACAAAAGACAAAGCGGAAAGACCAGGTAGAAAGTAATTGCAGTAACTTGCGAGAGGATGACAACTCAGTGTGAACAAGGCTGGTAGTGGAAATGGAGAGAAATGGATGGAACAGGCATTTATTCTAGAGCTTAAGACAATAGGCTCAGTGATGGATTTGGTGGAAGTGGGAATGCAGGTTAGTGTGGGTGGGGAAGGAGCGGAATCAAATTTGATTTCCAGATTTTTTATTTGAGCATCTGGGTATTCATGGTGCCATATGCTAAGATATGGAAACAGGGAAGGAAAGATTAAGGTGGTAGTGGGGGGCAGGAGTCAAGCACTTATTTAGGTCATGTCTAAGATGCCTACTAGATATCTAGGTGCGGATGTCAGCTGTGCAGGTGAGTATATGAGCCTGAAAGTCAGAGTACATAGTAGTCAAGAGGGGAGGCTTTGGACTCAGCTTAGCCAGTGTCCGATTCCGGCTCCTCCTTGCTTTGTGGGCTTGCAAAATTTGCTTAAACTCTTTGTACCTAGTATCTTCATCTATGAACTGGGGATAAAAAGAATACTCAACCCGGAAGTCTGTCATAAAGATTAAATGACTTAATATGTATAAAGAGCTTATTACGGGACCTGGCATGTGGAAAGTATTCAGTAATTGTTAACTACTATTATCAATATGTGGCTGGAATTTGGGTGATAGGTGAGGGCTGGAACATGAATCTGGGAATCATCAGTGGAATTTCAAAACCATAGATGATATTCCCTCAGGAGAGAGTGCATTTAGAAAAGGCAGGGCCAAGCTCTAGGTCATGGCAACATTTAAGCTCAGGCAAGGGAAATAAAGTAGCGCCTAACCCTGACCCCAGAATTCATGTCCAGCTGGAATCTCAGAATGAGACCATATTTGGAAATAATGTTTTCACACATGTAATTAGCTAAGTTCAGATGAAGTCTTTACTCAGTGATGATGGGCCTCGAATCTAATGACTGATGTTCTATTTAAAGGCCATGTGATGATGGATGCATCATCAATAAGCCAAGGATCACCAAAGAAGCTACCAGAAGCTAGGAAGAGACAAGGAGTGAGTCTTTCCCAGAGCCTTCAGAGAGAGCATGGCCCTGCTGATACTTGATTTTGAACTTCTAGCCTCCAAAAATGTAAGGAAATAAATTTCTGTTGTTTTATGCCACCCATTTTGTGGTCATTTGTTCTAGCAGCCTTAGGAATTCAATGCATAAGTCAAGAAATGGAAGTGTTTTACAAAGGAGGATTGATGGGCACATGAGCTGCTGCTGAAAAGTAGCATTAGATGAGGATTAACCAGGGACCGCTGGGTTTGACAGTGAGGAAGTCTTTGATAACCATGCTGGGAACAGTTTTGGGTGTATATTTGGAATAGAATTCTGGTTGGAGTAAATTGAGGGGAGAATGAAGAGAGAGGAAGTTGTGACAGTGGCTGCAGACAATTTTTTAGAAAGCATTTGCAGTGGGGGTGACGGTTGTGGCGCATGAAATCGGAAAGGATTTTTTTAAAGACTGTATTTTATATACATTTATATCCTGGTAGCAGTCATCCAGTAGGGAGAAAAGTTGATGGTATAGAACAGAAAGGGAATTACTGCAAGTTCTAAGTCTTTAAGTCCTTGAGAAAGCCAAAAATGTTGAGATTCAGATCACTAGTGGAGGATCTGCTCTTTGATAGGAGCAGAGAACTTTCTCCCACTGTATAAGAAGAACCTCCCCAAACATCATAAAAACTGGCAGATTTATAGTGGAAAGATGAGGAATTTGATAGAAACTTCTGTGTTCTCAGCTACTCAGCTAAAAGTAAGTGGAGGAGAGAGAGGGCAGGTGGTATTGGAGGTTTGAGTAGAAAGTAGAATGAGCCCCTGGGAAATGGATAACAAGTTTATCAGCACAATACAGTGGGTTCATGGAGCAGTAATTCCATGAATTGTGGTTAGTTGTGTGGTTTATCCAGCAATATCAGCCTCATGAGTACAGAGCCGATAGAGGAGAAGGTTAAGGAATTCCCATCATGGCTCAGTGGAAGCGAATCCGGCTAGTATCTATGAGGATGCAGGTTTGATTCTGGGCCTCGCTCAGTGGGTTAAGAATACCGTGTTGCTATGGCTATGGGGTAGGCTGGCAGCTGCAGCTCTGATTAGACCCCTAGCCTGGGAACTTTCATATGCTGCCAGTAAGGCCCTAAAAAGACAAAGCTAAGAACATTTATAAGCATGAAATTTAAATTATATATTATAGAATCTATGGTGGATAAAGAGAAGTGCAAAGACCTAAGAAGGGTATTTAAAGAGTTGGTAGGCTCAATGGATTGGAAGCTTGATGCTGAGAAGAACACAGGTGTAGGCACTATAGAAAACAAAATTGGAATGTTTGTAGGCGTGATGAAAAGAAAGATGTTCCAGAGAGGTTTGGGAAGTCGATGTTAATGACAGTTTGAGAGATAACTATGGTTGGTTGGAGGAAAAGATCATTTAAGTGAGCAGATTAAACTAGGAGACTGGAAAGGGGAGAATGGAAAACAGCTGCTTAACAGGTGTTTCTTTTGGGGTAATGAGAGTTTTTGGAACTAGGTAGAAGTAGTAATTGTACAACATTGTGAATGTACTAAATGCTACTGAATTTTTCACTTTAAAATGGCTTTTTTTTTTTCTGTCATTTTAGAACTGCACCTGCATTGTATGGAGGTTCCCAGGCTAGGGGTTGAATCACAGCTATAACCGATGGCCTATACCACAGCCACAGCAATGCCAGATCTTAGCCATGTCTTCAACCTACACCACAGCTCATGCCACGCTATATTCTTAACCCACTGAGCAAGGCCAGGGATCAAACCTGCATCCTCATGTATGTTAGTCAGATTCGTTTGTGTGGAGCCATGATGGGAACTCCTAAACTGGTTAATTTTATATGTGAATTTTATCTCAATTTAGAAAAAAGAAAAAACCCACATGGATTATCTATGTGGTTGTTGAAGTCACCAAGAATGAGGACAGAAGCAAAGATAAGAGGGAACTCAGTTAACCAGATCTAAGATTATCAGAGAATGAGAGAGAGTGACCAAGCGTGAAGCCACTCCATTTGTATTGTCACATCGGTATGTAGTCCTATAAATTTGTTCTTTGCTTGCTTCATGTTCATTCAACCAAATTTTTAAAAATTTAACTATATACAATATCCTAAATGGAAAGGAGAGGAGGTGAGAGATCCAAAGAAAAATAAACATTGGCTCATATCATGGAAGAGATTATAATCAAGAAGAAAATATACACGAAGCATTTTTATTTTATTTTATTTTATTTTATTTTATTTTATTTTATTTTATTTTATTTTAGTCTTTTGTCTTTTTAGGGCCACACCAGCGACATATGGAGGTTCCCAGGCTAGGGGTCGAATCGAAGCTATAGCTGCGGGCCTATGCCACAGCCACAGCAATTCCAGATCCGAGCTGCGTCTGCGACCTACACCACAGCTCATGGCAATACGGGATCCTTAACCCACTGACCAAGGCCAGGGATCAAACCCACAACCTCATGGTTCCTAGTCAGATTGTTTGTGCTGCATCACAATGGGAACTCTCTACACAAAGCATTTTAAAAACAAGGCAGCATAAGTAGTGCATCCAACTGACATTAATAAGAAGCTTGAAAGCAGAAATTAGATGTTTCATTTGTATCATACTTAATGTCTGAAGGAATTGTGTGTTCTGATTTATTTATAGCCTACCTAGCAGCTAACAAATGCTATGAATATGTGCTCAATAAATATTGACTGACATTTAGTATCTTTAGTATCTTTGAATAATAAAGTTATAAGCATGATGAGTCAAAATAAAAACAAGCAATAATAACAATCGCAATAGTTAAGGCTGCCTTCCTTGTGCCAGGCATTGCTCCAAACAATGTATGTATATTGTGTGTGTGTGTGTGTGTGTGTGTGTGTGTATGAAGCAGGTGTTATTAAATGAGAAATTATGCACAGAAAGTTTGAGTTACTTGCTCTTACTCACACAGCTAGGAAGTGCAAAGCCAGTCTATGAACCGAGGTAGAATAATTCCAGGCTCCACTCTCTTAGCTACCATCTCTTTTCCCTGTTTAAGAAAAGGCTTTTTCCCACATTGTACTCCGAGGTCTATGACAAAGACCTACAGGCAAAGCAAGCTCTCTCACTTTGTGGAACCATGTACAGACATCTCAGAGTGCTCATAGGAAATGGTCCTGAAGCGTTCCTCTCTTTCCTGTATATATAGGTAGTTTTGGAGAATAATAAGAATAATGTGTTCATTACCAAAGGGAGACCAGTGGAGTTTGAGTTCCAGACTCTGGGAAGTGGCTCTCTGAACAAATTCATTACCTCTCTGTAGAGTCAGTCTGACAGAGAGCAGGGTACAGTGTGGTCAGGGAGGTGACACAACCAAGCCTCTGTGTTGAATATAAGCTCTGCTTTTGACTAATTTTGTGACAAAGGGCAAGGTACTTGGCCTCTCTGCACCTCAGTTTCCTCAATTGTAGGATGAAGATAATTATCCTATCTACTTCCTAGGATTTTTTTTTTTATGAGGATTAAGTGCGATAATTCATGTAAACCACCTAGTATAAAACCTAGAGCACAGTGAATGCCAAATAAAGCTACTCACCTGCACAGACTCCTCAGCGATGCTCCATTTCCTGTTAAAGTCCAAACTCTTTAGATGGCATCGAAAGTCTTTGCTCAGCTTCTGAACCGACGCCAGCTTACTTCATCTCTCCCTGCATTCCCCCTGTAAATCTGAGATCCTATCATAATTGTATGCTTGTTGTTTCTTGCATGTACTTCACATGCTGCGGTTACCTAGCAATGTTTGGGATGTAGTCAAAACACAACCTGATTTTGTCACCCACAAACCCTTGGCATTTTTATTCAGAAGAGGTAATTTTTCTCCACCCTCCAATGCAAACTTGGGCAGACTTCTTAATTAATGGGCAGCGCTGCTCACTTTAAGTCACAAATAACAGTCTTCCTTTGTAATTACAAAGGTGTTGCTGAAATGCTTCCATCCCCATTCAGAAAGCGAGAGTTCTTTCCATGTGTGAAGACCTGTAGTCAACTTCTGCTCTCTCCCTACTCAGTTCCTCCCTGTGTACCAGCAGCTGCATCAGACCCCTCCCAGGGGGCATCCACCTGAAGCAGGACAGGTCAGGGACATGCAATTCTTTTTTATTTATTTATTTATTTATTTATTTTTTATAATTTTTTTTTTTTTATTTTCCCACTGTACAGCAAGGGGGTCAGGTTATCCTTACATGTATACATTACAATTACATTTTTTCCCCCACCCTTTCTTCTGTTGCAACATGAGTATCTAGACAAAGTTCTCAATGCTATTCAGCAGGATCTCCTTGTCAATCTATTCTAAGTTGTGTCTGATAAGCCCAAGCTCCCGATCCCTCCCAGGGACATGCAATTCTTACTTGTTGTTAGCTTTCACCTTCTCTGGATCTGGCAGGTAGCTAAACCTGAATCTTTCTTTCTGAGTGCCACATGCACATTCTTTTTAAATTTGCTTTTAAAAATTTATAATAGCATTTTATTGAAAAGGATATATGGATATATAGAATAAAGTGATATCATTGATAGATGGAGCCTCACAATATCACTGCTTCTCTAGTTGCTCTGGGAAACTACCCCATACAGTAACTAGAGTAGGGCCCTGGTTGCAGAGTGCACAGGCTGCCTATTGCTACTGATATTTCAAATAGTGGAAGCTAGCTGGCTTTTAATTACTGATCAACTATGGTAAGAAGCTGGTGGATCTCTATGGATTGTTTGAGGATTCTTAATTCTAGTATCAGTGACCTAGATGGATGCATCTCTGTTCTAGGTTATTACTTGTGACCCTAGGAATAGGATTTTTACCTTTAGCTTCTCACTTTTGGGCCCCTCTTTACTTCTATTTAATCCTATTGCATAGGACCCTGAACAACCAGGACCAGAACTGTTTCTCATGTGGCACACATCTTGT
The DNA here is from genome assembly GCF_016906955.1 of Phacochoerus africanus. NCBI lineage: Eukaryota > Metazoa > Chordata > Mammalia > Artiodactyla > Suidae > Phacochoerus > Phacochoerus africanus. Next base: position 15,664,119 of record NC_062544.1, on the reverse strand, counting down.
CCCTGGAAAACATACACACCCCTCTTGCTTGCGCTGCCAGACTCTAGCAATGCTCATCTATCCTCAGGCAGCTGCTTCTCTTCTGTAACTTTAGGAAGCTTTCACTCTCATAGGTGGGCATCAGGCACCAGCCCTATGCAGGGGTCACATTTCAACCTCTGTGAATGGTCCCTTGGAAGATCACACTATCACTAGAATAGAGCAGGAGGTAGCAGCCCCACCCCCACACCCTGGCTCCAGAAGCCTCCTTTGCCCAGTAGTACAGACAGCAACAGCTCCCTCCAAAGAAACCTTTCCCAAACCCTCTCTCTGCTCACCCTTTTACACCACTTGATAACCTTATCTAGCTTAAGAAGTCTTGGAACTAGTTTGCTCACATTCCTTTTATAAATTATGGCCATGAGGAAACTTGCCTCATACCCATGGCTGGTCTCTGAATCTGTTGTTTTGGCACTTCAGTTCACACTGAGCAGGAAGTGTTCCATCTTACCACTCTAAAATGTGTGTTCCAAATGTGTGCTCTCCTCCCCTCTGTTTGCCTTACTCTTTACTCACTTGGCCAGCACTTACCTATTTTCAACACTTATAATGCCTCTCCCTTCCTCCCACCCCATGACCCCAGAGAATGGGCTAATCTCTTCCATTTGTATTTCCATGGTAACCTTTCCCCACCTCTTTCACAACCAGTCCAATCCACTTTGTGTTAAAATCATTTCTGGAGTTCCCATTGTGGCGCGGCAGAAATGAGTCCGACTAGGAACCATGAGGTTGCAGGTTCGATTGCTGACCTCGCTCAGTGGCTCGGATCTGGGGTTGCTGTGGCTGTGGTGTAGGCTGGTGGCTACAGCTCCGATTAGACCCCTAGCCTGGGAACCTCCAAAAGCCTCAGGTGTGGCCCTAGAAAGACAAAAAGACAAAAACAAAAAGCAAAAAAACCTCCCATTTCTGTGTTTATCCCTAACTGCAACAGATTGGAAGTTCTGGAAGACAGGGATTCTTGGGATTTTCTATTAGCTCTTCAAAGCCTAACAAAATACAATTTAAATTACTGTTAGCGATAGCATCAAAACCATCAAATATCTTAGGAATTTATGCAATAAAAGATACAAAAAAACCTCTGTGTTGAAAATAAAAAATCTCAGTGGGGTCTTGGAAAACTCAACAAGTGAAAATTCCAAATGTGGTTCTAAAATTGGTAAGTAAATGCAAAGAGCCAAGGTCCTCTTGAAAAAAACAAAACACAGCAAAGAAAACTAGGTGGGAAGACTTGCTCTATCACACATCAAGACTTCTTTTATTTTTTTATTTAATTTTTAGCTTTTTAGGGTGGCACCTGTGACATATGCAGGTTCCCAGGCTATGTGTTGAATCAGAGCTATGGCTGCCGCCAAAACCACAGCCACAGCAGTGCCAGATCCGAGCCACATCTGCAACCTACACCACAGCTCATGGCAGTGCTGGATCCTTAACCCACAGAGTGAGGCCAGGGATCGAACCCACAACCCTGTGGTTCCTAGTCGGGTTCATTTCCACTGTGCCACAACAGGAGCTCCTAAGACTTCTTATTTAGCCTGAATAATTTAAACTGTTGGTACTGGCACAAGGAGAGACAAATCAGTTGTTTGGAACAGAGAGTTTAGGAACAGATGCCCTCAAATATGTACACTTGATTTATGACAGGGAAGGCACTATGGAGCAGGAGAAAAACAGGCTTAAAACAAACATTAAACATAAAAAACATTAAGTTTAAATTCAGAAGTTATGTTCAGCAAAAAACACCATTTAGGGAATGAAAAGGAGAGCTATACAACAAAAGAAGGCTTTTGCAACATGTGTAATTAGCAAGGTGTTTGTGTTCACAATATACAAAAGTTTACAAAACAAAAAGCAAAAGATAAATAACCCAGGAGAAAATTGGGTAACAGGCTTGAGCAATTCACAAGAAAAAGGAAGTCCAAAAGGCCACCAAATATGAGGATGTACTTGACCTCATCAGCAGTTAGGGAAATGCAAGTTAAAAAGTCTGCTAAAATGATTAAAATTAAAAAGACTGACAATATTCATTGCAGGCTAGAATACAATAGGAATGCTCATAGACTGTCCTTGAAGAGTGCAAGCAGGTACAATCATCTTGGAAGACATTTGGGTTTTATCTAAAAAGATTGAAAACCTGCAAATCCAGCAGTTCTCTTTTAAGAGAAATGTGTGTGCATGTGCACCAGGAGACAAATGCAAAATTGTTGATAGCAGGGTAATTCATAGTAGCCTCAAAGTGGAAATTGGGTGTTTATGAACCCAAATGTTCATAAATAGCAGAATGAATTAAAAATAGTGTTACATGCCTAAGATAGAATTCTATACTGTGATGAAAATGAAGTTTCACACAAGAATGTAGTTGAATCTCAAACACAATGTTAAGCAGAAAAAGCTAGTCACAAAGGAATAGTTACCATATGATTTCATTTATATAAAATTCAACAACAGGCAAAAGTAAACTACACTATTTAGGAGTTCATACTTAGGTGGTCAAAAAAAAAGAAGTCACTATATTAAAATCTGAAAAATGGTTAACTTTATGGTTAGACAGCTGTGACTATGAGAGAGTATGTGGGAGACTTCTGACACAGTCAGACTCTATGGATAGACTTTCTGGATAGTAGTTAGATTAGGTTTCATAATAACTTGTTAAGTTGTACAGTTATGTTTGTACTTATCATTATAGCATTTTTTTGTAGTTACTTTCTCATCTTTATAACAGCACTAGCAAGTTTAAAACATTTAAGGCCTTGGGACTCTTTTAACTGCAAATAATGGAAAACACAACTCAAACTAGTTTAAGCAAAAAGGGTAATTTATTGGCTAATTAGAAGGTGAGCATACTGGCTTCAGATGAGTTTTAGATCAGGGCTCATACACTGTGAGCAGGTCCTGGTTTCTCTTGATATTTCGGATTCTTTTACATCCTTCAATAAATTTTCAGATTGGCTCTTCCTTTTTTGGATCTGAGGTGGCTGTCTGGAGTCACCGGAAAAGGATTTTTTCTTTAGGTCTAGCGAGAAAGAGAAGATTTACTCTCTCAATAGTTCAGTAAAAAGCCCTATTGTGTCTTGCCCTGATTTGGCTTGACTTGGGTCAAGGATCCCTCCCTGGACTAATCGCTATGTGAGATAGGGTAAAGTCACTGATCCATCCATGGCCAATGACCAATAGACTACATGGCTAGAACATTCAAAGTGGTATTAAAAAGAAGGTATCATAGGTATGGAGGAAGTAAAATAATGTCTATGACAATCAATATCCATTCAATTTAGTTGGATATCATCATGCTTGAAAAGGAACACATGGTTTTGTATTGCTGCTGGTCTCAGGTTTAATTAGAATCAAGACAAATAGGAGTTCCTGTCATGGCTCAGGGGTTAACAAACCTGACTAGTGTCCATGAGGACGAGGGTTTGATCCCTGGCCCTGCTCAGTGGGTTAAGGAGCTGGTGTTGCTGTGACTGTGGTGTAGGTCGGCAGCTACAGCTCCGATTCAACCCCTAGCCTGGGAACCTCCATGTGCGCCAGTGTGGCCCTAAAAAGACAAAAACAAAACAAAAAACAAAACAGAATCAAGACAAAGTGACTTGGTAGGATAGAGGTATATCAGCTGAACTTAAATCTGAAAACAATGAAACATTTTTTTTTCTCTTGATTTTAGAGACTCAGTATAGTCATAAGTACTCAGACTGATTGAAAGCAAAGCTGGCCTATAAGACTTAATAATAAGGCAATGAGTGAAACTTGATTGTATCTTGGTTAGAAAAAAGTTATCTGTAAAAGATATTTCAGGGAGAACTTTGAAAATCTAAGTATCCATTGGACAGTAAAAGAATTAGGGAATTAAACTTCATTTTCTTAGGTATGGTAATGGCCTTTGGTAATATTGGAAAAAACACTTATTTTTAAAAGAGGGTAGAGCGTTTAGGGGTGCAGTGTGTTGATGTTTGAAACTTATTCTCAGCTTAATAAAAAACTCACACATAGATAAAGCAAATATTCAAAACCTTAACAATTTTTTTTTTCTTTGGCTGTGCCTGCAACATGTGTATGTTCCTGGGCCAAGGATCAAACCTGTACCACAGCAGTGATGACACCAAATCCTTAGCCCACTAAGCCACCAGGGAACTTCAACAGTTGTTGAATCTAGAAGGTGGGTGTATGAGTGATGACTGTAATATTCTTTTAATTCTGTATATTTGAAACTTTACAAAATAAAAAAGTTGAAGAAATCAAAAATGTTTGGGGAAAAAATCTAAAAAATCCCAACCAAACAAAAAGCTGACATTTCTGTTTTTTCCTCCTGCAGTCTAGGTATTAGTTCCACAGGAGGTAGAAAAAGATAAATTTATTTTGATATTAAAAGAATACAAGTTCTACTGCTTTTCCAATTATCTGTGAACAATATTTACTCAGTACCAACTGTGTATGCATCTCATTGTTAATAGGGAATTATAATTTTATCTCTATCCAACTTTACTACAGAATAAATGTTGCCAACCAAATACCAAAGACAGAAGGAAAGGAACTAATAACATTTATTGAGGGCTTTCTTTGTACCAGGAATGTTAGCATACATCATTTCCTTTATGTCACTTTTCATTATAATCCTGCGATGCAGATACTATCATTATCCTTTGTTTTACAGATGACAAATGGAGGTGTTTATAAATCATACACTTGGCACAGGGTCCCACATGTAACAAATAGGGTGCATCTGAATCTAAGAGTAAATCTCTCTGCATACACTGCTGGTAGGAATGTGGAATGGAACAGCCAATTTGGAAAACAGTCTGGCAATTCCTTAAAAAGTTAAACATAGAGTTACCATATAACCCAGCGATTTAATTTTACTCCTAAGTATATGCCCAAGACCAATGAAAATGTGTTCACACAAAAGCTTGTAGTACATAAATGTTTGTAGCAGCATGATTCATAGTCAAAAAGTGGAAACAACCCAAATGTCCCTCAACATGTGAATGGATAGACAGAATGTGGTATATCCATAACAATGGAATTGTGTTTGGCAATAAAAAGAAATGAAATACCTACTTGCTACAACATGGATGGACCTTGAAAACAGTATGCTCAGTGAAATAAGCCAGACATGAAAGACCACATCTTGTATTACTTCATTTATATGAAATGTCTGGATAGGCAAATCTGTAGAGACAGAAGGATTAGTGGTTGCCTAAGGCTGGGGGGAAGGGACGGTGACTGCTAATGGATACAGGGAGTTTTTTGGAAGAGAGATGATGAAAATGTTCTAAAATTGATTGATTGATTGTGGTGGTGGCTGCACAGCTCTGTAAGTATACTAAAACCCATGGAATTTTACACTTTAAAACAGGCGTAATGTATGGTATGTGAATAATTATATTTCTCAATTATATGTCAAAAAGAGTCACTCTCTCCTTTACTGTTGCCTGAGAAAACTATAGTTTTTCTCTTAGAATTGGCTTTCAAAAATCAAACCATGGAGATAGCTAGGTTGAATGAGATCTTATATATCATTTAGACTCTTCTTCAAGACAGTTAACTCTTTTTGAATTGGACAGAGAAAAATCTCAAAGTGCCCAGAAACTATAGTGAATGAATAGTTCCTAATAGTGAGTGAATAAATGAATTCATGAAAATTCTCCTTTCCCCAAATTTCCAGCGTTGGCTATCCAAGTTCTTTGGATTTTGGCCTCATTATGTGAAATCTATTATATGGGATCTTATCTCTAGATCTAAAAAGGCAGTGTATAACTGGTAACCAGTTATCTGCAGATTAGCAACAAAGGACTATCTCTATGTGATTATTAGCAAGAGTTGGTGCTATAAGGAATTGAAAGACTCGCCTTTTGGAATGGATAGAACTATAAAAAATATGCACTTTTCCCAACTTTGAGCTGACTTTCTCCTCAATGTTGGACACAGTGAACAGTAAGATAACCTTTAGAGTTATCTTGAATGGTCTGCCACTCCACAGTTATAAACACTCTACTTCTTTCCTTCTAGCACTTGAAGTTCATTCCTTTTATGGACAAGCTGTGGCATTTGGGTATTTCCTTAAGCTTGGTTTAGGGTACTTACCATATTTTTCTCCTGACCTTTCCTGGTTTGTGTGGGTTTGTGTGCCTCTAGAAAGTACTTACTCTGCACTGTGATTGTTCTCTTTTATCTGAGCAGTCCTCTCTATTACTCATCCCCCTGTTCTTTTTCCCTTTGTTTTTCTCTTTAGTTTGATTTGGTTACCTGCTTCTGGCTATGTGGAGCTTTCCCAAAACTGGATTAGCAGCAATGTAATAGCAGTAACTCTTTCATTACAGGAGTAATTTACTTTGCTTGTTTTGAATTCCATCATTTACAGGCAGCTGCTGTAAAATCCAAAACTTAAAAAGACATGGGACTTTTTTCCTGCTTTTACAAGTCCAGAGTACTTATAGTGAGGGTTATAGGGCTTTGAACCTATTTTTCCCCCTTCTCCCTCAGAAGCTGAGGTAGGCTTCTCCTCCATTTAAACAAAACACATAAATTCAGTAACAGTGCTAAAGAAATATTTTTAAGATTCTGTAATTCACCCTAGAAGAATAAATAAATCCAGTTAGAATCTGTTTCGCGTTTGACTTCATCGTAATCTGTTTCTGGCCTTATGTTTTCTTGACTGAGTCAATAGAAAAATTGTTAAAACAGGGAAGAAACCAAAGGAAAGGTCTTGCTATCTTGGGCAGTTTCCTATTTTAGTCATTAGTCATGTGGCCTCTGTAATTTCTCATTTACCAGGCTGTATAAAGAGACTCATAAAACTGCCTCCTTGGCATGTAGCAGGCTTAATGATTAAAGTAGTCTAAAGCACGAGGATGAAAAAAGGTGGCTATAGAGTTATGAACACAATTCCCAGAAATTTAAAAAACTTGATTTCTATAGAGCTATCAAAATGGTGGAAGGGAAGTTACTCCGAATTTGATTGACTGATGCCTCCAAGAATTACACTTTCTAGATGCAGAGCTTGCATTTACAACTTTAGCAGGATACGAAGGTTGCTCAGAATTGGGATTTACCATTCAAAGTGCAGAGGCCATAGGCTTGAATTTCCAAGGAGGGTCCCCAACACAAATCTAACTGAAGGACCTAATTTCTCTTCTAACATGCAGAAGTTGAGGCTTTACAATTTCAGGATGATTCAGTTTAGTGGCAACATTTTACCCACTACTGAGTGTGTATCTTCTATGTATGCAGGCATTGCCAACCTCAAACGCCAGACTGGTTCTGGTAGCAACTGACTTTCCAGAAACAAACCAAAGACAAAGCAAGAAACAGTGTAGAGGTTTTTGTTTTTGTTTTTGGAAGGGGCTGGGACAAGGGAATTTGTGGAGAGTGGTGGTGAGGCTGGGAAGTAGAAAATCTGGGTATAAGGAGTCCTGCCAAAGCCCAGAAAACTGGCAAAATCCTTGATTCATTCTGAACCCAATGTGTTTCAGGGTTTGTATTGTGGTTAAATGGGGGAACAAGGTGTGTTGACATTTAAATCAAGGTAGAAATGCTGATCAGTGGTAGTGACTTAGGCAGAACAAATGATTTCCTTACCTTGGGAAGGGGGTGTGTACAATAACCTGTTTTGAACCTTGGACTGAAAGACAAGACAAACACATACTGTTTAATTTCATGCTACAGTAAACATTTTTTGTACAGATTCTTTAAACCAGGGGTTGGAATTTTTAAATTGAAAATACTCAGTGAACAGTTCTCAGTCATTTCTTTATATATCCACTCACTTATTCAACAGAAGCTTATGGAGCGCCTATTCTGTGCTACTCACGGCTGGCCGAGCCATCACAGAAGTGGTCCCTGACGCCAAGGAGTTGACAGTCTAGACCAGTCAGTATAGGAGTTAAATAAAACTCTGGCATCATTGCTACTGCGGCTGCCTTCGGTGAGGATCAGCTCCTCCAATTCTCCCACGTGGTCCTTGCAGGTAAGTGTGGGTGTGAACGCGTGTGACTCCCGGTGTTTGGGGAGTGTGAGAGGGCACGTGTGTCAGAATGGCGCGTGTCACAGTGCGCGTGCTGGTGTCCGCGTGGTACGCGTCTCCATAGCGGCCCAGACCGGCTGTGCGGCTTCGGGAGGCTTGTGTCGCCCGCCTACGTACCGGAGGCGGCCCGGGAACCACCCCTCCAGCGCGATTGTGAGTGAGCGCGGGAGCACGCGTGCGCAGCCGTGCAGGACGGGGGAGGGGCGCGCCGCCCTGGCAGGGGCGCGCGCAGGCGCAAAGCGCGGCAGCCGGGCCACGGCCGCCGCAGAGCGCCGGGGGCGGGAGGAGTGAACCAAGGAGGCCATGGCCGCCGCCGGCTGCTGAGGAGCTCGGCCCGCTAGCGCCTGCCGCCGCGGACGATGGTGACCACACGGGTCGGGTCGCTGCCGCCGCCGCTGCCGCCGCCTCCCAAAACGCAGCATCTAAGGCCGGGCGTGGAGGAGCCGCCGCTGTGAGCCGCGCCGTCCCGGTCCCCGCCGCTGCCGCCCGAGGAGAACGGGAGGGCCGGCGAGAGAGCCGGGGAATTGCGGAGCCCGTCCGTTCGCCGCGGTGCTGCCCCGCAGGGAGGGAGGCCGCAGCCCGAGGTGACTGAGCCGTCCGCGCCGGCCGGCCCCTTCCCATCCTCGCGCCCCTGTTGGCATCCCACATCCTCTGTTCCCCTCTCCCTTCCCCCATGCCGTGGCCCGTTCTGTCCTCTTCTTCCCCTTTGCCCCTTTCCCCGGTTGCCCCCCTCCTCTTTTCCCAGCGGCGGCGGCGGCGGCGTCCACAGCCCCTCTTAACCCGCAGCGCCCCCTCCCTCCCAACCGCCAGCCCCGCCCGCGGTCCTCCTGCGCCCCCCCCCCCCCACCCCCGCTTCGGCTCTCTCCGACTCTGCCCTCCTCTCCCGCGGCGGGCTCAGCCCCCTTCCCAGCTCTCGGGCCTTGTCCGCCGCCTCTCCACTCCTCCACCTTCCTGGAGCGATCCCTCATCTCCTCCGGCATTCCTAAGGTGCCCTCACTTAGCGCGCTCCTCCTTCGCCTCCCCAGTACCCCATTTCAGGGCCTTTTCTAAACCCCTTCCTGAGCGTCCCCTTTCTTTGCCCCTTTCCAGCTCTTTTCCTCCAGTCCCAACTTCGAACTTTTCCTCTTTTGCGTCTTTGTCCACTTTGCTTCCAAGCTTACCCCCTCTTTCCTTTTTCCCTACTCTTTTTTGGTTTACGGAGCCCCAAACTCAGCTTCCGCCCTTTCCTTGGGTTTGAGGTTGTTTAGGGGTGCGGAAAGGCCTGCCAACTCATTCGTCGATGGGGACCCATTTACTGTGCATCCCATCTGTCAGTCCTTTTTTTTTTTTTTTTTTTTTTTTTAACAGTAAGAGCTCTCTCACTTCTTCCTTTTTTTCACCATCGATTCGTGTCTCGTTTGCCTTCCTTCCCTTCTGCATCCCCCTCTACTCTTGCTTTTTCCCAACCGAGAACCCTGAGATCCTTGCCGCTCCCTTCATGAATGAGTCTCCTTTCTGTTCATGGATGAAGAACTTTGCCCGCCTCTTTCTTCAGAAGCTTTTTGGTGCGTGGCATGGCGGAGCCAGCACCCTTGGCCAGACAGAAGGGGAGCTCCCTGGCACGGGCCTCTCTCCTGGCAGAGTTTTTGTGAACGTAATCCCCTAGCCCCGCGGCGGCAGCGGCCCGGCTGCTGCTGCGTTGCCTGCTTTGCAGCGAGCTGGGTTGGGGTTACTATAGTTCAAACGCAACTGAGATCAGCAGGCGTCGGGGGGGGGGGGGCGGGGGAGGAGGTTCTGGGAGAGAGGAAGGGGGCTTTGCTGTGAGAAGGCATCAAAGATTAATGGATGGCTTTGCATTGCAGTGTGCAGTAAACAGGAAACTAGTTTGAAAGCAAAGGAGAGGCATTTTTTTTCCTCCAAATTTTTAAAAATACGGACTGTGCAGTTCTACTGAATCTTGAATCCTGCCCAAAAGATGAGCTGTCTGTGCTGCAGTGGTGACCCAGGCTGAACGCCCAATGGCAGAGATAGCAGTTTTTATTTCCTCTGTCTGGCTGCTTAAGTCTGAAGATTGCCCTTGTATTCAGAGTGGACTCCCTATCTTTGCCGATTTGGGGATAACCAGCAACCACCGAATTGCTAGTAGTTTTTGTGGAAATCAGGTACTTACAAAGTTAGATAGCAATGAGTGGGAGTGGGGGAGCACCAGCTATATTTAAAACGTGTTCCAATGCTTATGTAAGAAGTGTGTTCTTCTCCCGGGTATCTCAATTTTTGGATGAGTTTGCTTATGATTTTAGGCTTTACCTCTGCCCAGTAACATTTTCAGAGCTTACCATCCTAACATATGGACAACCAGAAAATCTGTCTTTCTTAAGATTGGCTTTAGCTGATGGTAGTTTTTTTCTTTTCCCAGATTGGATTGGACAGAGGGATGCAATTGATGGTAAATGATAGTTTTTGTTTTTCTTGTGGGGAGGTAAAAAGGTGTCAAATACTTTCTAAATATTGTACTGAATAATTTTAAATTGGGCTCTGTGGCATTCTTATTTTTGTTTTATATTGGAGATGTGAATTCTCTTCATTTTTTGGTAAGGTAACATTTTCCATTTCTATTTCTTATTTGACAGTTCTTCAGCAGATGAGAAGAGGAAGAGCTATGACTTTAAAAACTTAAATTTTTCATATTTTTAGGATGATTTGTTTGATATCTTTATATTCAAAAACAAAATGTAGTGTTTTCAGGAAAGTGTAGAATGAGGCCCCCCCTGTGTTTCCTAACCCAGAAACATGAATGGTGAATTGTGTTATACTTGTACAGGACATTCTTGTGTCTGTAAGTAGCAATTTGCTGCTTCCAAGCCTGGGAAAGTCATTTAATTAAATGGTGTGGTCCTGTTTTTGGTTAGCTTTTGTTGAGCCTTTTTATCCGTTATTGAAAAGAAAGTATGGATTTTTTTTTTAAGCTCTTTTACTTTGTAAAGCATCTTTAACTTTGAGTCACATTTAGTTTCCATTACTTGCTGAGACAGTATGTCCTAGTGTAACTTTCCTAGTAGTTTAAACATTTCAAGGAGGAGATTTAAAAATCTTGCATGGAAGGTAAAGTATATGTGACTGAACAAGGCAGGAAGTATCACATGTATGGCTTTAGAGAGTGTCAAGCCTTTGGATTTTTTTTGCTGTCACCTCTTCTGCTTATTTTTGAGGATTGTTTAGTGTTGTGTTGGTTTTAAGAGAATTTGAGCTCCTTCTGACTTAGAATGTGCTCTTCAGCTCTGTCCAACAATAAATCTAAGAGAAAGATAAATTGGGCTTGAACCAGACATCTTAGATGTATAGTAATGTCTCAGTCTAAGAGAGAAAGCTCCATTTTTATTTCATGTTTTTAATTTAGTGATTTGTCAGATGTGAATGATAGCAGGTATCTGCAAATAAGATATATTTCAGCAGTTTGTTTAGGTATTGGTTTAGTATGTGGTACTCGAGTGTAGTGTATGTATTTATTTAGGTATTTATGGATTAAGGATGATCACAACCCTATCATATGGCACTTCTACTGTGAAGGATTCAAAATGTTTTTGGTTTTTTTTTTCCTCTTTCAATTCTTACGGGTAACATTTTAGATTTGGTGTTCCGTGTTTTAAATTTGTTTCTTCCATGTCCCTGTACATGGCCACCTTGCCAGTGACTTACTGAAATACCACTCATATATGGAAATAAATGAAACATTTAGTCAGCAATATATTTGTTATTAAAAGGGCATATTTCTTTCTCCCCAAGGTCCTTCTTAAGAATTCAGACATTTGAGCCTTGAGTTTACCAGGCAATAGAGTTTAGGGATCTGTCTTGAATATTCTTCAGTATTAATAGCTTGAGGGACACAAGATTTTCTTTTTATTCTTGTTCTGTTAGTGAGGCAGGAGTATTGGTAATTAAGAGCTAACTTACCATTCTGCTAATGGTCTTTTGTAACAAGGATATGGCCCTTTGTAAGAATTAAGGGGATTTTTTTTTCCCCCCCGTAGCAGTCTGGGTCTTGATTGACTAATGCAGGATTGAATATTTTGTTTAATTTTTTTTCTTTACCTCTGTGAGAGCTACAATAAATAGTGAAAGTGGGCACATTTAAAAATAACAAAATGTGGGAGTTCCCATTGTGGTACAGCGGGAGTGAATCCAGCTAATATCCATGAGGATGCAGGTTTCATCCCTGGCCTCACTCCGTGGGTCAAGGATCCATTGTTGCCATGAGCCGTACATTGCAGAAGAGGCTTGGATCCCACGTTGCTGTGGCTGTGATGTGGGCTGGCAGCTGCAGCTTCAGTTCGACCCTAACCTGGGAACTTACATATGCCACAGGTATGGTCCTAAAAAGGAAAAAAACAAAAAAACCCCAAAACCCCAAAACAATAAAAACATACCAAAGGCTCCAAGTCTGATGAAATAAATATAGACCACAAATATCAACTCAGTAATTGTCCCGTTTTTATTACTTACAAAAGCAGCAGTGATTTATATTGGATTCTAGAAAATGGAAGAAAACAGTTTTCTCCATTATGGAATAAAGCCTGTCAGTGATGTTTTTACTAGGTACATGGTAATTTTCACACATGACTGGAGGTTTGTGAGAAAAATGTATCATTCATGTACTTTGAAATAAACTCCCAAGAGTGCATTGAGTTATCAGTTTTGACCATCAGAGTAAGTAGTTACTTCCTGTATACTTCTTTATGTCATCTAGATGGCCTAGACACATTACACTTTTTACCAAGAATTTTTTTTTTTTGCTTTTAGGGGCTCACTGGCTTCATCTGGAAGTTCCCAGGCTAGGGGTCCATTTGGAGTTGCAGCTGCTGGCTTATACTGCAGCCACAGCAACATGGGATCTGAGCCGCACCTGTGACCTACACCACAGCTCACAGCAATGCTGGATCCCCGACCCACTGACAGAGGCTGGGGATCAAACTTGCATTTTCATGGATGCTAGTAGGATTCATTTCTGCTGTGCCACAACAGAAACTCCAGTAAATTATTTTTTTAAAGTGGGCTACCCCCTATTCAATACATGAGCAGGCTAAAACATTTGGCAAACAAAAAGATGGAGGAGAATAAAAATCACCTCAGGGCCACTGTCAGAAGGATATTAATGTGAATATTTTGGTCTATTTCTTCTCAGAATTTTTTTTTCTTTAAAAATATCACGAGCTTTGAGAAATTAAGGTTGCTAAGTGGCATAATTTGTAATGTGTTGACTAGAGATTTTATTTTTCAGTGCTTTTTTCCCCCCTTAGGACACATCTATTTGGTTGTAATTCTTTTAAAATATTTTTTTATATGTAGGAAAATTATTAAATTGGTCTTGTTCACTTAAAGTAATCAGAATTACAGTATTTATTTATAAACATGTTAATTCTGCATTATTGTTAGGATATATAACATTTAGATAATGGGGACGATATATAATAAATCAGTTTTTCAGTGATTGAAAGACTTACATTAATGATGTGCCAAGTTGAGCTGCCTCTCCCCTTTTCCCCCAACAATCTGAGCTAGGGAAGCTATGAAAATTAGAGGGTAAAATGGAAATACTGACAAATATTTAACTGTAGCACAGCAATCTGTCACTATAATTTTCTTCAGAAATAAATGTTTTCATTTGTCCTGTAATGTCTGAAATTACTGCCAAAGCTAGAAGTGTATTTTGCTTTTTCAGCAAAGTTCTTAAAAGGATATTGTCAGAGCCAACAATCCAGAATTATCATTTCTCCTAAAATTATCCTTTACCACTTTAGTTTGTTCTGTTCTCTTTCCTGTAATTCCTTGGATTAATTTGTAGCTCTGTCTTATAAAGCATTATTGCTCTGAATTGTCCCTTTAAATAGTTGGATTGTCTGGGAAATTCTTCATTTTCTTCCCTTTTTTTTTTCTTTCCCCCTTCCACTGCTACTACTCATCAACACCTCAGCAAAGAGGCTGCAGACTCACGATGCCTGACTCTTCCATGTGCCAGCATGTCTGTGTGTCATGGGAAGAATTTGATAAGCTTTTTCCTACTTTGAAGGCAGATGGTGGGAATTTTAATGTAAATTTAATGATTCAAGGAAACAATATTGCAGATAATGTTACCTTTTCCTATATCATGAATCCTTTGAATTGTATGTATATCACATAAATTCAGTACTTCAATTTTGATTGTGAGTAATAAGGAAAAGGATAGACTGTGAGATGCTGTGCACTAAATGTATAATTTTCAAATTTTTATTGAATAGCTTTTTCATGTATAACTATTTAAAATTTGTCCTCTTTTTTCAAAGGCTGCATAAATCTCAATTTTAAAGGAGTGAATTTTTCTCTTCAAGTTAATTGGACAAAAGCTACAGTATTTTTGTGGGGTGTTTTGTTAAGTGTCTAGATTTGGAGTTAGGGGCTTTTTGAAGATAATATTTGAGACCTGAACATTTCATCAGAATGGTAAAGTTGAGCACACCTGAGAGAGTCAATGTGAAAACACAATACAAAGCTTATTTCATAAATATCTACAAGTAATAGATGTAGCTAAGGAGCTTTTTACACTCTAACATAGTTTTTGTATGGTATGTGACAATCCATTAAGAGGATATCTAAAAGCTATTTGAGGTGACTTTTTTTTTTTTGTCTTTTTGCCATTTTTAGGGCCGCTCCCACACATATGGAGGTTCCCAGGTTAGGGGTCTAATTGGAGCTGTAGCCACCAGCCTACGCCAGAGCCACAGCAACGCGGGATCCGAGCAGCGTCTGAAACCTACACCACAGCTCACGGCAACACTGGATCCTTAACCCACTGAGCAAGGCCAGGGATCGGACCTGCAACCTCAAGGTTCCTAGTCTGATTCTTTAACCACTGAGCCATGACGGGAACTCCTGAGGTGACTTATTTTTATGTATTGTGTTTCCTGAATTTTAGGTCTGCTCCAAGAAGAAACATGGCTGCAAAGGAGAAACTGGAGGCGGTGTTAAATGTGGCCCTGCGGGTGCCAAGCATCATGTTGTTGGATGTCCTGTACAGATGGGATGTCAGTTCCTTCTTCCAGCAGATCCAAAGGAGTAGCCTCAGTAACAACCCTCTTTTCCAGTATAAGTATTTGGCTCTTAATATGCATTATGTAGGTAAGTGTCTACATCATCTTCCTAACCTTTTGGTGAGCATGCTGATTTATATCTTTATATATTCTTGAATTTGGGTAAAATAAGGTCCATTTACATTGAGATAACAGTGATATAGTCATGGATGAATGTTTATGAATGTTGTTTATAGTCTTACTTGTCTTAATTACATATGAGTTATTAAGGCTAGAGGAAAACAGTGTTATATTTACTGTATGAAACTATGTAGAAGGCAGAAGAAAACATTTTTTAATTTATCTTCCAGATTTGTTGAGATATAATTCATGTACATAGAAGAAAACATTTTAAATTTTGATATGATAAGATTAAATAATGAGAAATACCTTTCCAAACATTTGTCCTGGTCTAATTTTTCATTATTTTGGATTTTGGTAGTAATTCAGAAAGTAAGCTTTCTTAAATGCAATATTCTTTATTGTTCCAAAACATTAATATCATTTGGAGGTAAACTGTTTATTTCAGTTACATGAAATGTGGGAAATGGTGGTATAATATTAAAATACTCCTTGAAATGTCATTAATATGATTTAAAGTTAGTGGTAGAAATAATGTAGAGAGGTTAGAGGAATTAAAGTCCAGAAATACAGGCAGGAAGCAGATAAAATCCCTCTATAGTAAAAGTCACCCTTAACTTTTAGATTAATTTTTTGTTTATATGTAATGATAGCAACAATGTTTTTCATTTAACATTGCTATTTTATAACTCCAGACATGGTTTGAATGATGTATTGCAGTGGTTTGATTAATATTTTTATTATTAGAACTGCTTATCTACAAGTATGTCTTTTTTCAAATTGTGAAAGTTATCTTTTATAAAAGTGTTAAGGGTTGTTATGTCTCTGTGAGATTTATTTTTATCTGTAGAAGAACTTTCTGGGTTCCAAAGCTTAGCCCTCAGAACCCCTCACAACCCTAAGAGATTACCAAGTAAGCCATTATGGGAAGGAATATAGTATGGTAGAAAAGACAGTGCACTAGAGGCAGAACATCTGGGTACAATGAACTCATCTCTCTTAGTTGGCACTACTTTGGGAAAATCTCTGAAATGAGAAGGTTCTTTCATGTGGCAAGACACTAAATTCTCAGCCCTTTATTAAGGGCTTGTATGTTAGCCAACTTAGGGAAATAATTCCATCTCTGGTAGAAGAACAATTGGGTACTTGGCTTACATTTTTAGCTTAATCAGCTAAAGTAATTCGTACTGAGGTTTTAAAAATGTGCTTATATGTATTATTTCTGAATAGATTGGAATGTTTGTTATAAAAACAGCTGCCTACTAACCAGAAACATTAATTTTAGAAATTAAATGGGTTCTAGTACAGTTGCAATTCATACTCACTGGTTTACAGCTTCGGGAGCTCAGCTGAGTCTTCTTAAATACACTTACTACATGCTGTAATGGAGTAAACTCAGTGATTACATGAGTAGAATTTTCAGCTTGAGCAGTTTTTTGTTTAGAGCAACCTCTGTGTCAGAGTACTATGTAATGTTTATGTAATGTTCCAGTTTTCAGAATTTCACCCTTAAATACATTTTAAAAATTGGTAATTTACGTTCAAAAACAAAAGAGCATAAAAAGTATACAGTGAAAAGTGCCTTCTTCCTGTGTCTCTTCCACATCCATAGATTCTCAGTTTGAGTCCAAGTAGCTATTTCTATTTCCACGTGTATAATTCTAGAGCTATTTCTATTATAAGTTAATAAAAAGATATATTGATATATAAATGTAAATATAATAGATAAGTGTAGATATATGTATTTCCCTCTTTTTGCATAGATGAGCGCATGTTACATTATTGTCCTAAACCTTTTGTTTGTTGTAACGTGGTGTATCAAACATAACTATTGCTTTTAGGTATTCATTGTTTTTTTACATTGACACTTTCTGTTCTGCCAAATCTTAAGATTTTTATTAAGTGTTGAGTTCTCATCCCTGTAGCCCTCCAGTTCTGTTTCATAGTGGCATAGTACCCTTGTATGGCTGTACCATATTTTATTACACTAATTACTTCATTGGAGAACATTTTAGATAGTTTCTGTCTTTGCTGTTTCATTCCGTTGTGCTAAATTTTTTTTTTTTTTTTTGCTTTTTAGGGCTGTACCTGCAGCATATGGAGGATCCCAGGGTAGGGGTCTAATAGGAGCTACAGCTGCCGGCCTACACCACAGTCACAGCGACGCAGGATCCAAGCCGCGTCTGTGACAACTCACGGCAATGCCAGATCCATAACCCACTGAGCAAGGCCAGAGATCAAACCCCAAACTTAATGGTTCCTGGTCAGATTCGTTTCTGCTGCGCCACGACGGGAACTCCTGTACTAAATAATTCTATAGCTATCATTTCAACAGCTGCAAATATTGTCTTATGATAAATTTTTAGAAGTTTAACTGCCAGGTTGAAGAGTTTACATACATTTGTGATACTTATTGATACTGCTCTTCATAGGGTTTATTCTATTTTGTACCTCCACAAACAGTGGTTGAGAGTTTCTGCAGTCCTATATATCTATCAAAACAGTATTATCAAACTTTAATATTTGGCTGCTCAGTGGGTGAAAAATGGAAGTTTTTTTTAAAATTTTGCTTTTTAGGGCTGCCCTTGAGGCATATGGAAGTTCCCCGGCTAGGGGTTGAATTGGAGCTACAGCTGCCAGCCTATGCCATAGTCACAGCAACGCCAGTTCAGAGCTACGTCTGCGACCTACATCACAGCTCAGAGAAACACCAGATCTATAACCCCCTGAGCAAGGCCAGGGATGAACCTGCATCCTCTTGGATCCTGGTTGGGTTCGTTAACTGCTGAGCCATGACAGGAACTTCCTGGAAGTTTTTTAATGTAGTATTAATTTGTATTTCTCTTACAAGTGAGATTAAATTTATTCATGTGTTTAAGAAAAATGTGTGTTTCCTTCTCTCAGAGTACATGTCCTTTGCTCACTTTTCTATGGGATTGTTAACCTTTTCTTATGAATTTGTGGGAGTTTGTGTATTTTAGGGAAATAAATCCTTTGTGATGAGTTGGAGTTACTTTTTCCGATTTCAGTTCTCTTGATTTTGCTTAAGATTTTTTTGACATATAGAATTTGTTTTTAATGTAGTTTATCATTTTTTCTTTTATAGCTTTAGGATTTTGACTTGATTCTATTCTTGAGCTTATGAAAAATTCTGTCATGTTTTATTGCATTATTTTTGTGGTTTCATTTTTACATTTAAATCTTCACTCCACTTAGAAGTTACTTGCATGTATAGTATGTTTTATTCTGTTCTTAAACATTTTTTCTGTTCCTTATCTGAGTGAAGATTTAGGTTTTATTTTACTGTCTCTTCATTTTTCTTTATTTCAGAGAGGTTTTTTTTTTTTTTGGTTAGTTTTATATATGAACTTCAGAATTATCTAATCTTGTTCAACAACCTTGTTGACATTTTTGTTGAGATTGCATATTATTAAAACTTAAAGTTAGGATGAAGTGAGAGCTAAGGACGCTAACTCTTCTTCAGGAAAGAACACAGAGAGACTTGATTATGTTCAAGATTTCTTTTGAGTCCTGGAATGTTTTAAAATTTTCTTTTTATAGGTCTTAGACTTTTACTGTTAAGTTCATTCTAGGTATTTTATTTATTTTTGTCTGCACCCATGGCATATGGAAGTTCTTGAGCCAGGGATCAAATCTGAGCCACAGCCGTGACCTGTGTTGCAGCTGCAGCCACACCAGATCCTTAACCTACTGCACTGGACTGGGGCTCACACCCACACCTCAGCAGTGACCCGGGCTGTTGCAGAGACAGCTCAGCATCCTTAACTTGTTTTGCCACAGCAGGAACTCCTGTTTTATCTTTTTTAGATTACTCTTGTGTTTTTCTTCCCCATTTATATTCTATAATTCATTGTTAGGGTAAGCTTAAAAATCAAAGTAGGAAGTGGTAATATTTATGTTTACGGACTATACTATACCTTGGAATTTAGAAGCTTTTCACTGTGGGTTCTGAGAACAGCAAAGAGAAATGACTGTCTAAATGTAATTGTTGGAATGTTATTAATAGAACTGTTTTGCCACATACAGGATATAAAAGGGGGAATATAAATTATATTTAAAAGGTAGAGTGAAGCCATTTGTGAAAAAGCCCTGAATACACATGTTAGGTATTGTGCTTAATTCGGTAGGTAGTGATGAGTCGTTAAGGGACTTTGAGAATGTGAGCTGCGTCTTAGAGATTGATTAGGAAGTGTTGTATAGGGTGATGAATTGGGGAGGGGAGAAACTGGAGGTAAGAAAACCAATTGGGATTTTAGGTGAGATGTAATGAGAGGCAGAGCTAGCATGGTAGAAGTTGCAAAGGAAAGAGTGGATATGATTTCTCTTGAAACTGCAATTACTAAAGTTGTTAGTGACTGAAAATGTAAAACTCAAACTTCATTTGTTTCCCTGTTCTGCATTATTTTCATGAAGCTGTTGACCACTTCCTCTCTATTGAAAATATTTCTGGATTCTTTTAACTTAGCATTCCTTCTGACTCTTTTGCTGTGTTTTTTCTTTGGATTTCTTTAGTGTTGGTATTCACAAAATCTTTTGTTGTTTGTGTGAAAAGCACATAGTTTGGGCTACAAATCTTGATCTCCTCACTGCTTCGGTAGTGTTCCTCCTCTTTCATCCTGTGGTACTCAGTTCATACCTCCACTTACTGTGTGGTGTTCTGGGGGTCCCTGTACTCATCTGTCTTCCCTACTAGATTTTTAGCTCCTTTAAGGTAGGAATGGGGTTGTCTATTATAGTAGCATTCCCAGCACCTAACTAGTGCCTGATGCTGAATAAAGGAATTCTAACTACCATTAGATAACTCCACCTGAATATTCAATAGACACCTCCACTTACTATCAGTCACTGAATTCATCATCTTTATCTCAAACCTGTTCCTCTTTATGTATTTCCTGTCTTAATAGCAAAGCCATCTGCTCAGTTACCCAAGCTAGAAAGAACATCAAAACAATCTTTACTTCCTTGTTCTCAACTACTCACCAGTAGACTACCAATAAGATCTATTTAAATACATATCTCATGGCTGATCCTGCCAACTCCTTACTTAAAGCTGCTATTTTATTTATTTATTTTTGTCTATTTGCTATTTCGTGGGCCGCTCCCGCGGCACATGGAGGTTCCCAGGCTAGGGGTCTAATCGGAGCTATAGCCACCAGCCTAAGCCAGAGCCACAGCAACGCGGGATCCAAGCCGCGTCTGCAACCTACACCACAGCTCACGGCAGCGCCGGATCGTTAACCCACTGAGCAAGGGCAGGGACCGAACCCGCAACCTCATGGTTCCTAGTCGGATTCGTTAACCACTGCGCCACGATGGGAACTCCTATTTTATTTATTTTTTGCCTTTTAGGGCTGTACTCATGGCATGTGGAGGTTCCCAGGCTAGGGGTCGAATTGGAGCTACAGCTGCTTGCCTACGCCACAGCCACAGCAATGTGGGATGTGAGCCATTGTCTGCGACCTACAACACAGTTCATGGCAGCACCAGATCCCTGACCCACTGAGTGAGGCCAGGGATAGAGCCCACATCCTCATGGATACTAGTCAGATTTGTTCCACTGTGTCACAAGCTGCTGTTTTAATCCATGTCCTCATTTTTTCCCCACTACTAAAATAACCCTTAAATAGAAGAAATTCCTGTATTTTGTTAGGAAGATTCATCAGGTCATCATTTTTAAATGCTCCAGCTCTTGCTTTTTAATTATAAATTACTTTTGGGTTAGCCTCACTGTTGTCAATTTAGATGGTTGTGTTTTTTTTTTTCTTTTTTTGTAAATCCTGTAGAGTGCATAGTGATGCATATTTGCATCAGCAGTAGTTTTGTATTTTTCAGATAATTAGATTATTATACAGTTGACCCTTAACTGTGCAGGTCCACTTATACGTGTGTCTTTTTTTCAGTAAATAATACTACAGTACCACAGTCTGCAGTTGGTTAAATGCATGGATATGGAACTGCAGATAGAGAGGTCCGACTATGACGCTATACTAGACTATGACGCTATACTAGAGTTTTCTACTGTGAGGGGGGTTGGTGCTCCTAAACCCTGCATTGTTCAAGGATCAACTGTTTATTGTAGTTCAGATGATTTATTCTTACTGCTCGTACATCGCCATAAGTATTCATAATTTCTCAAAAATCTTCTTGTGTGATATATTTTATTATCACAGAGTTATTCTTTCCCTGGAATGGGAAAATGAGAGTAAAGGTGAGCCATAGGGTTTTTGTTGTTTTCTTTTTTACCACCGTACCTGCAGCATATGGAAGTTCCCTCCCAGGCTAGGGGTCGAATTGAAGCTGCAGCTATTGGCCTGCACTACAGCTGTATCAACACCGGATCCAAGCTATGTCTATGACCTATGCTGTGGCTTGTGGCAATGCAGAATCCTTAACCCACTGAGCAAGGCCCGGAATTGAACCATATCTTCATGGGGACTACATCAGGTTCTTAACCCGATGAGCCACTATGGGAACTCCATTATTTTTTGTTTTCATACTTCACCTAAATGTATTTAAAGGATTTGAGAACATTAGCCCAGGCTAAACTCATTATCGTGTATGTCTTTATATTGAAGCTTTAGCCACCAGTCCTATCAACATCATCTCCCAGTACTCTCCCAGGATTTTTTCTTTTTACGCCAAAATCTAGTCTAGCCTATAGGATTTACTGTTTCCTAAAATATTCTTTGTGCTTTTATGGTTTTAGGACCTGCTGTTTTCTTTTCTTAGAAATTTCCTCCCTTTTGTTAGCCTGGTAAAGATCCATTTACCCTTTGAGGTCCAGGTCAAACGTAATTACTTAACTGTAGCCCTTCTAATGTTTGTTTATTAGAGCACCAATATTGTATCATACTTTTGCTATCATAATGGTTGAATGACTGAATAATTGAATGAATGAAATGAATATGTTCAATCTAGAGGATTTGGGAGCTGATTTTATGAGATGTGCAGGAAAAGGGAGCACTAAAAATATCTGGAAAGGAAAATAATAGTTCATTAAAAGTCAGAGAATTTAAGGAAAGATTTCATGCAATAGACTGATTAGAAAATCCTTTGGCCACAAACACTAAAAATGCTTGCTAAATATAATAAACATCCTTTGAAATACTTCAAAGTCCTATTAGATAGAGATTAACAAAATAAGTTGGGGAAATTATTTTAAGTAATGAAAAGTAAATAAAAACACGGCTTCTGCTGGGTTGTTCTTGAAGTTAGGATGTGTGGGAAATCTGGATTCTTCCTCTTCAGTCCCTAGCACACTACCCCTGTTTCTTTAGCTTTAAGCATAATCGATTCAGCATAAGAAGAGATCTCATTGCCCTCATACAGACTCATTCATAAAAGGAAAAAAAACTGGGACCAGATTTTGCAAGACATAGAATGCAACACTGAGAGGTTCAGAACTTTTGTTTTACAGCAAGAGAATTGTCTAAATGAAAGTGATGTTTTGGGGGATATTACCTTGGTAACAAAGAATAGGTTGGATAAGGACGGAGTGAGTCTGAAAGAACAATAGAATTTAGTATGTTAGTGTGTTACAGAGTGGATTGGGATGGGGCATAGGGACTGGAAAGGAGGGGTAACATGAGAGGCCTGTTGAGGAAGACTCAGCAGGACTGGGTGATAACACACGAGTCAGATTTGAGTGAGAGAGAATGGAATTTAGGAGAGGGAAAGAAGGCGAGGTGAGTTAGCTTGTCCCGTGAGGAGGAAGGGTGCTCAGTTTGTACTCACTGTATGAGAACATTTAGGTGGACTGTTATCTCAGGCGTCATGGGCTATGAGATGTCTACTTAACAGCAGTAAGTTTTTTGCTCTCAGAACTGTTGTATCATCTGGAAAGGTATATTTGAAGCAACAAAATAGATCTTTGAAGTAGATACTTTATATAGAGAAAAGAAGTTGTTCAGGGACTAAATTGCCTCTGTTCATTTGAGAGGGTGAAAAGAAAAATAGAGGGAGGATTTAGAGGGTAAAATGAAATCCATGTCACAGAGCCAAGGAATATGCTGGGACAGTGATAAACAGGATGTTTTAGATTTGGCAAGTAAGTAGTTGTTGGCTTCCAGGTTCTTTTGAGTGAAAGGGTAAAGGGGGTTCATAGAGGATTTAAGGTTGTATAGAGTGAAGAGGGAATAATAAATACTTAGACAATAGAGGCATCGGTATAGATAGTTTCCATTTGTCAGTGGAACGAGAAGAATTGGTAATAGGGAAAGGAGAAATCAGGGTGGAGAGAAGTTTTTCTTTCACACCGGAGAGAAGAGCCCTGCACGTCCTTTGAAAAGAGAGGTAAGGGTGGCGTCAGGGGAATGATGGGAGATATAGGAGATAGAGGGTCTTTCGGAGTTGGAAAAGTAAATCCGAGTCTCAAGGAGAGGGCAGTTGTAGAGATGGACAGTAGGGCACTCTTCCTCTGGGACCAGAGAATGAGAGGATTGGTGTGGAAGAAATAGGGAGACAAGGAAAACTACATGAGAGGAATCCTATTGTACCTTTATGTGATGTATTCAATTATAAAGTAGAAAAATCTACAAAGGAATTGAAAAATGCCTTATATTTTCAATAGAAACATCCACAGTGATTTTACTATACTAAACTTACTTTGGTAGTGAAGTAAAAAAACCCCAGAGTTGTTGAAACCTAATTGGAAAGTAATTTCTCTCAAGCTCTTTATATTAGTGTAATTAATTAGGAAACTAAATTAGAATTGTATTTTATTTATATCTCTCTTAATTTCTACTACAGGTTATATCTTAAGTGTTGTGCTACTCACCTTGCCCAGGCAGCATCTGGTTCAGCTTTACCTATATTTTTTGACTGCCCTGCTCCTCTATGCTGGACATCAAATCTCCAGGTAAGAATGTGACCCATTTTTGAAATGTATGACTAAATTTAAAATTTTCCTTTGGAGTTCCCATTGTAGCGCAGCAGAATCTAATATGACTAGTATTAATGAGGACATGGGTTTGATCCCTGGCCTTGCTCAGGGATCTGGCATTGCTGTGAGCTGCGGTGTAGATCACAGACGTGGCTGCAATCCCATGTTGCTGTGGCTGTGGTGTAGGCTGGAAGGTATAGCTCTGATTTGACGTCTAGCCTGGGAACTTCCATATGATCCGAGGGTGCAGCCCTTAAAAAAAAAAAATTTTTTTTTTTCCCTTTACCAATAAAATACTTTTCATGGACACTGCTAAGAAGCTGAGGCTCTGGTAGGTATTCAGAACTGGTTTTTTGATACTTGTTTTCTAAAGAAATGTTATCACATAGGATTTTCATATCTCTACTAATAATTGTGAAAAACCAGATGTAAGTCACATGCCTCAAGGAGATTTGTCATTATGATGACACCAATATGGTAGAATGTTGAATTGTTAATAAAAATAATAAATTTATGAACAGTGTATATAAATGTAAACAAAAAATAGAAATTTAAATAATGTGAAAATGATATAAATATGTAAACATTCTCATCAACAAAGATTTTTAAAAGAAAGCAAATAAATATTATCATATTAATTAAGAATTACTAACTGGCATTATACCTCAAATTTTATTTCTGTTTTTAAAAGCAATCTTAATAGAAATAGGCCTAAGGGCTATGCTTATAAATATACTCATGAGCTTTTCTATAGTACCTGAGAAAAGAATTTCCAAAGACAGGCTGTAGAAACTATTTAATGATTATAGACTTTATTATTTTCATCATTTAGGAAGTCAGTATATGATGCTTGAAAATCAGCAAAAGATGCAACCTTGGATATGGTGGATGATTGATATTAGTTTTTATTTCATGAGGTAAATTGTAGAGCTCAGAACATCTGCCTCTTGTGAGGTATTATCTGTTTGTCTTGGTCTGCTGGTTTTACATTTTAAGACTCTGGTCTGCCAATGAATATGAACTTCCTGCTTTGAAATAGAATATTAAAGTACAGGTGAACCAAAAGCCATACAATAAATATAATGGGGTAGAATATATTTGCATGTATAATATTTCCTTTATTTTGATCAAAATGTATAACCGAAATAAAATATACTCGAAGTTAGAAGAGTGGCAGTTACTTTGCATATATAGCCAGATATAATTGTCTAGAGGTTTTAAACACAGATTTTGGTGTAGGTTTGAAATTTAATCTTAGAAATAGAATTTTTATATTACTAGAATTGAATGGATGACTTTTTAAAAACCTACCGCCCCACCCCCGTCCCGATTATAAAATTACGCTGTTCACCGTAGATAGTTTTTGAGAAATACAGTTTAAAGGCAGTAGCAATCACCTGAAATTATACCACTCAGAGATAGACCCGTTAAAGTTCTCATGTTTCCTTTCAGTTTTCTAATACCTTCAAGTTTTCACCACTTCAGTGGATACAAGAGTAAAAATTACTAATAATCACTGACTCTCGGTCTCTCTTGTTGAAGCAGTACTTCCTTATTTCATCTAATTATTTCTGGAAGTCTTCAGAGTATTTCCTAGAAACTCAATCTTCTCACACGTAACTCTCCTCTGTTCCTGTCTGGTTGATTTCCTTTGCTTAAAATGGTACCTGGAGGGTGGCGTCTTTAACTTCTGCTGCTGTCCTTGTCCAGGGTATGTCCTCTGATGTCAGAATTGCAAAATATGGGGCTGCAAAAGTAGTGCTGCATTTCTAGTAATCGTCACAGTGTTTTAAATCAAGCTGCTTTAAAGTGTAGACAATGACTTTTCTAATTTTGTGTCACACAAGTATGTCCTGGTATCCTAGCCTCCTTTACGGAAACCACTTGAGCCTTTTCCTGTAGCATTTTTCTCCACAGAGTCTAGTCTAGAGTCCAAGGATCAGCATGACTCAGACCACATGGTATCCTCCCATTCAGGACCACCAGTCCCAAACCTTGACACAGTCTATTCCTCTGGCCTTCCTCAGCTACCTCTGAATCTGAGCACAAGGTCAAGGTGGAGACATTTCCTTATTTTAATGTATTCATTTTAAACAGAAATGATATCTAGGGAGTATAATGCAGAGTTAGAGTGTGGGCTCCTGAGTCACCATTCTAGTGTGTAAATGAGTGCCTCAGCACCTAAAAAGTCTATGTGTTTTGGGAAAATGGCTGGGTGATTGGATAGTTTCAAATTCCATGTTCCTTATTTACTACTCTGTAACCTTAGGATCACTTATCAGAAAGATGCGTCTCAGTTTTTTCACTCCATAAAATGCTGATAGTTTCTTCAAGGGCTGTTGTAAAGATTCAGTTAAGATTAAGCATATAAAAAACTCTAAGCACAGTGTCTGACACATGACGTAAATGCTCAGAGAATTTTAACCAACTTTCTTATGTCTTGCTTTTATTGTGTAGCAGTGTTTTGTGAGCATTTTCCTGTGTCATTAGATTTCAAAAAATGGTTTTTTTTCATGGCAGGTATAGCTGTATGACGATAGCTTTTTAGAATTGATGGGAGTTTGGTGATCAACCGAAGAAATCTCAGAGTTGATGGTAGAACCATTAAAGTTGTTACCTTTATTTGTTAGTATAATTCTGGGTGAAAAAACAACGAACCTGCACTTTCACCTTAGAGTTTTTCGGTTTCCATATGGTTTAGTGATGTAGTGATGGCTGAAACCATGTCACTCTATTTTTATCTGTGGTATTATCATCTAGGCTTTTCTAGCGAGTTCACAATTGTTATGGAGGGATAAAGGGGACCCTGACAGTGTCAGAGATAAAGAAAAGCCTTTTTCTAATCGTTTATTTCTCTTTGACAGTTTCAGCTTTTTTACTTTTAGTTTATGGGAATGTTTTTTCCAATGTTTACAGTTTATTTTCATTATCAGGACATTTTACTTATTTTAAACAGTAAAATATTAAAGTTTGACAGTGTGCAAAAACGTTTCTTGCTTTTTATTTCATTTTAATCCTTATTATAATCCTTTGGGATTTACAAATGAAAAAACTCAAATGGGCAAACAGCTAGGAAGGGATGGTCCTAGACTTTAATCTGAATTCAGGTTTTCTGATTCCTAGTTTAGTCCTCTTAGGGAGGTAGCATGGTTAGTGGAAAGAAAATTAGTTTTAGGATCAGTAGGGTATGAAATAGTTTTCCTACGTAGTAAATATGTTGCTTTGACAAGTTGTTTCTTTGAAACTGTGAGGTAAGACAGTATCTATCTTAGGAAGTTAGTTTTGAGAGTAAATTAACAAATGTCAAGATAGGGCATATTTTAGTGTTTCCCATCTTAGTATAATTTACACTATTTGGTACCCTCTCAAAAAAGGCTAGCAAAGATCTGTTATCCGTGAATTATTAACAAAATGTCACATTTAATAAATATTGAGTCTTGAATGTCTCATTTATAGAATGTTAAGGCTGAATTTTTTAGTTTTAAAATGTAATAGTTCAGGTTTCATGTGGCAGCTGCACGCTTGATCTTAGCCAAAAGGCCGAGAAGCGATCATGTGGCAGCTTCATAACCAAGTATCTTTAAAAAAACCAACGGTATTAAGATAAAATTCACATACCTATTTAAAGTATACAGCTGACGGGTTTGAGTACATTCATTGATTTTAGAACATTTCATCACTCCAAAAAGAAACCCTGTACCTATCAGCAGTTCCTCTGCATTTCCTACCAGTCCCTCCCCCCAGCCCTATGCACATGTCAGTATCTTTTCTGTCTTTAGAGAGTGGCTTATTTTGGACATTTCATGTACATGAATTGTATATATGTGGTCCTTTGTTCCTGGCGTATTTTACTTAGAATATTTTCAAGGTTCATCTGTGTTGTAGCTTGTGTCCGTACTTTTATTTTTCTGTCCAAATCATATTCTGTTGTATGAATATACCAAATTTTATTAATGCATTCATCCACTGATGGATATTTGAGTTGTTTCTGCTTTTTTGGTTGTTAGGAATAATATTGTGAATAGTAGTTATTTTTTTGTGGACAAAATTTTTTTAGGGGGGAGGCCAATATCTTGGAGTGGAATTGCTGGATCACATAGTATCTATGTTTAAGCTTTTGAGCAAATACCAGACCATTTTCTAAGGTGGCTGCAATATTACATTTCCTCCAGCAGCATATGAGGGTTCATTTCTCTGCATCCTTGCTAATACTTGTTGTTATCTGTCTTTTGTAGTATAGTTATCATAGTAACTGTGGAGTGATATTTCATTGTGCTTTTGACTTGCATGTCTCTGATAGCTAATGATATTGAGCATCTTTTCATGTGTTCATTAACCATTTGTAAATTTCTCTTATAGAAATGTGTATTCAGATCCTTTGCCTATTATGTAATTGGGTTATTTGTCTTTTTTAAAAAAAATGAGTTGTAGGGATTTTTTATTCTGGACACCAGTCCATTAGCTATTATTATTATTATTATTATTATTATTATTATTATTATTATTATTTTGTCTTTTTGCCATTTCTTGGGCCGCTTTTGCAGCATATGGAGGTTCCCAGGCTAGGGGTCCAATCAGAGCTGTAGCTGCCGGCCTACGCCAGAGCCACAGCAACTTGGGATCCTATCCTCGTCTGCAACCTACACCACAGCTCATGGCAATGGCAGATCCTCAACCCACTGAGCGACGCCCGGTTTGAACCCACAACCTCCTGGTTCCTAGTCGGATTCGTTAACCACTGAGCCATGATGGGAACTCCAGCAATTATTTGGTTTACAAATATTTTCCAGCATTCACTCCACTCTAGTTTTATCAAGGTAGAGGGTGGTATTGTCCTGAGAAGGAAAATTAATACCTGGATAATTTAAATAATTAATTTGGTACTTCAGAAATTGGCTGTAGAAAAAGACGTTTGCAAATATTGAACATTTCATAAACTCTTAAAAAGCTGGGTCTATTTTTTCCTTTAATACATGTATAGGCATACTTGTTTTATTGGGCTTTGCCTTACTGCATTTTTTTTTTTTTTTACAAATTCAAGGTTTTGTGGCCACTGTGCATTGAACAGGTCTTTTGGTGTCATTTTTCTAAGCATTCACTCACTTCATGTCATGTGTCACATTCTGGTAATTCTCACAGTATTTCAAACTTTTTCATCATCATTGTTATATTTGTTATGGTGATCTGTGTTCAGTCATCTTTGATGTTACTGTTTTAATTGTTTGAGGGTGCCACAAACTGCACTCATATAAGATGTCAAACTTAATAGATGGTTTGTTGTGACTGCTTCATTGCCTGGCTTTTCCCCATCTCTCTCCCTCTCCCTGGGCCTCCCTATCTCCTAAGACACAACAATGTTGAAATTAAGCCAATTAATAGCCCTATAGTGGCCTCCAATTGTTCAAGTGAAAGGAAGAGTTACATGTCTCTCACTTTAAATCAAAGGCTAGATAATTAAGCTTAATGGGGAAGGCATGTAGAAAGCTGAGATAGGAGTTTATATTGTGGCTCAGGGGTTAATGAACCTGACTAGTATCCATGAGGACGTGGGTTTGACCTCTCACCTTGCTCAGTGGGTTAAGGATCTGGTGTTGCTGTGAGCTATGGTGCAGGATGCAGACTCAGCTTGGATGTGGCATGGCTTTGGCCAGCATCTGTAGCTCCGATTAGACCTCTAGCCTGGGAACTTCATATGCCACGGGTGTGGCCCTAAGAAGACAGAAAAAAAAAGAAAGCTGAGATAGGAGGAAAACTAGGCCTCCTGTGCCATTTAGCCCACTTGTTAATGTAAAAGAAGAGTTCTTGAAGGAAAGTAAGGTGATACTTCAGTGAACACATGAAGAGAGAGCGAAACAGTTTTGTTGCTGATGTGGGTAACGTTTTAGTGGTCTAGAGAGAAGACCAAACCAGCCACAACATGACCTTAAACCAAAGCTAACCCAGAGCAAGGCCCTAATTCTCTTCAATTCTGTGAAGATTGAAAGAGGTAAGGAAGCTGCCCAAGAAAAATTTGAAGCTAGCAGAGATTGGTCCTTGAGGTTTAAGGAAAGAAACCATCTCCATAACATGAAGATGAAGCAGCAAGTACTGGTGTAGAAGCTGCTGCAAGTTACGCAGAAGATGATATATATATATATATATATATATATATATATATATATATACACACACACACATAAAATTTGGTATATTCATGAAGGTGGCTACACTAAAGAATAGATTTTCAGTAAAGACAAAACAGTGTTATGTTGGAAAAAGATCCAGTCTAGAACTTTTATAGCGAAGAGCAGTCAGTGCCTGGCTTCAAATCTTCAAAGGACGGGCTAACTCTCTTAGAGGCTAATGCAGCTAGTGACTCTTAAGTTGAAGCCAGTGCTCATTATGAAAATCCTAGGACTCTTAAGAATTATGCTAAAATCTACTCTGTGTTCTATAAATGGAACCACAAAACCTGCATAGCATCTTTTCTGCAGCCCATGGTATCAAGGGGTAATTTTGATATTGATTTTTGAGTTTTATCATGTAAGAAATACATCCCATTAAGACTATAGCTACCATAGGTAATGATTCATCTGATGGATCTGGGCAAAGTAAATAAATTGAAAACCTTCTGGAAAGGATTCACCATTCTACTATTACGAACATTTGTGATTCATGGAAAGAGGTCTAAATATCAACTTTATGATGAGTCCAGCCCTCATAGATGACTTTGAGGGGTTCAGGTCTTCACTGGAGGGAATCACTGTAGATGTGGTGGAGATAGCAAGAGAATTAGAATTAAAAGTGGGGCCTGAAGATGTGACTGAATTGTTGCAGTCTCCCAACACTTTGATAGGTTGCTTCCTATGAATGAGCACAGAATATGTTTTTTCGAGACGGGATCTACTCCTGGTGAAGGCGCTTTGAGGATGGTTGAAATGACAGCAAAAGGATTTAGAATATTATATAATGTATAAACTTATTTATAAAGCAGGGGCAGGATTTTGAGAGAATTGATTCTAATATTGAAAGAAGTCGTACTGTGGGTAAAATGCTGTCAAACAGCATTGCATGCTACAGAGAATTCCTTCCTGGAAGCCAGAGCCCTTCAGTAAGGCAAACTTCATTGTTGTCTTAATTTTAAGAAATGGCCACAATCACCCCAGTCTTTAGCAACCATGACCGTGATCAGTCAGCAGCCATCAAGATCAAGGCAAGACCCTCCACCAACAAAAAGATTGACTCACTGAAGGCTTAGATGATGGTTAGCATATTTTAGCAACAGAGTATTTTTAAATTTAGGTATGTACATTTCTTTTAGACATAATGCTATTGCATACTTAGTAGACTACGGTATAATGTAATCATTACTTGTATATGCTCTGGGAAAGCAAAAAATTCTTGTGATTCTCTTTATTGTGATACTTTATTGTGGTAGTCTGGAACTGAACCCACAGTATCTCCAAGGTATAATGAAGCTGATTTTCCTTAAGTGAATAAAAACAAATATGTCTATAAAGTGGATATACCCTGCAATTCAGAAGACTTAAACTTTATAGAAAATCCGTAGGCTCAGTTAATGTAGCATGAACATTTAATATTAATATTCTAATTGAATTCATCAGAATTTGATAAATGTCAGGGTCTTTAATTCTCAAAATTCTAAACTATGCTTTTCATTTTGAGTTATCTAAGGAATATATTTTCCAGTACCAATCCTACTTTAAAATTGAGACAATCCAAATTATAGGGAAAAAAAGAAAAACTTAACTGACATGACCATTTCTTTGAGAATATTGTCATGGTTTTACATCAAGGTTAAGTGTTTTCCTCTAAAATTTTTAGACTTCATTATTCTTAAATTCCTTGTTTTATTGTTGGTTTTATGAACCTATATATCAGTTTTGTATGTATATGACTTAAGAGCCCATGGGCTGTAAACGATGCAAGTATATTCTTTTTCATCCTTGTTTTGGGTATGTAACTATGATTTCAAGTAAAACTATTCCAAGAGTTATGTATGTGTTGGATACAGGTAGCTAGTTCTTCATTTTATGAACGCTTGTAAAATTCAAAGCTGTAGATGAGGGTTTCTTTCATTCTTTGCTGTGAGGCATTCTGGGATGTCGATGATACCATGTCTCTGCTCACTGATCGCAGAGCATCCCTTCCCCACAATTGTGAAACCAGAAAGTATCCCTAATTGCCAAATGTTTTTTCCTGGGGAACAAAATTTTCCTCAGTTGAGAACTGCTGCTTATTAGATAAAGGCATTGTGAAATGAATTTTATCATTATATACTCAACTTTTAATTTTGACAGGGATAAAATTGACCCATTTCAGTGTGCTGTGTGTTTTCTTTTTTTGAGCATTATCAGGTCTAGGTACTAAATATTTAGTAGGTGGTCAGGAAGAAGCTGAAGAGAGAAGCAGGGTGGCAGTGTGGCAGAGGAGATTTAAACAATGAGACCTTGGGGAAACGAACTGTTGAGATTGCTAGCACAGTGCTGAGAGTGTGGTAGGTACTCGTGTTTGAACCTCTCCATATCTAGGATCTCTTAAATTGAGCAGAGCCTTTTGTTTGCACATATTGTGAAAGATAACTTGGAAGGCTCACCACTTTGTTCTGTGTAGAAATGATTAAATTTCTTTGTAATTAATAGTGTTTGAAAACTTCAAGTGGCCTGAATGTACAGACTGTTCCTAGGTTGTTCGGTGACTCAGCCAGGTTGCTTAAGAGACTATGAAAAATAAAGGTCGTCAATCAGTTGAATTAATAAGCTTCTAGGTTTTATTTATTTATTTATTTATTTATTTTTAATTTGCTTTTTAGGGTGACACCTGCGGCATATGGAGGTTCCCAGGCTAGGGGTCCAGTCGGAGCTATAGCCACAGGCCTACGCCACAGTCACAGCCTACACCACAGCTCACAGCAATGCTGGATCCTTAACCCACTGAGTGAGGCCAGGGATTGAACCCACAATCTCATGGTTCCTAGTCGGATTAGTTTCCACTGTGCCACGACAGGAACTCATTATTATTATTATTATAACTTGTATGCTTCTCTATAACAAGAATTCGGAACCTGTCCCTGGGGGCTCTTTTTATATATCTTACACATTCCTTATGCCCCCAAACAGTTGCAGTGGAAAGAGAGTAGACTACCATAGGAGATACAGATAAGTGGATTTTCAAAGTGTTTAGCTTATTGGTACTCAGGGTTGATTGTCAGCATTGCAGAAATTGCTCAAATGAAAAGAGGGGTTTAAGAAGGAGGTTTTTTTCCAGTTACTAGTGGAAGGAAGGAATTCTTGCCTCTGACCAGCTTAATACATTCTACTATTTAAATCTTCTAAATTGAAAAATTCTGATACTACTTTTGAACATCTCATGTGATTCAGTCTTAAAATAGTTAGAAAATTCTGTTAAAAATTGGAAATTCATGGCTCTTTCCTTGGACTAAGTTTTGGCTTAAAATGACTCATTATTTGAATAATTCCTTCTCTGGGTCCTTTTTAGGCTTATTTTCTTGTCTGTGTGTGTGTGTGTGTGTGTGTGTGTGTGTGTTTGTGTGTGTGTGTTTAATGTTGTCTGTGACCCACTCTGTTAAGACTGAGTAACCAAGAGTTTTCATTGCCAGCATGAGATCCTCTGACAGTATACATAACTTAGAGATCTTTGTTGATGCCCCGCCCCCCAGTTTTTCTGTATAGTTTGGAATGCAGTGCCTAGATTGTTCTCTCAGAAGGGACAGTAGAGTAGTGGCTGCTTGGCAAGACAAGTTGTTTAGCCCTCACCAAAATCACTGCCCTCGATCTGGCAGGCCAAGCTCAGTGGGTCCAAAGAGGCCTGCAGGCTTTCTAGGCCCAGCTGTCTTTCCTGAGATGGGGCTTATTATGAGTCATCCAAGCAGAGAGATGCTGAAGATGGTCTTGAGAGACAGGAGTTGAGCAAAGGAGAGAGGCTCTAAAGTACCCAGGGAAGATGTTAATGTCTGTGGTGGGATGACTGATCCAGTGGCTTAAGCTGGGCAGTCCTGGGGGAGGTTGCAGCTTTGAGAGAGCTATTCCTAGGGTCACAGAGGAGGGAGCGCTCGGGGGCAGGGAACTTTAACATCAGGGTGTTGTTCTTAAAGCCTAAAGGTTGATGATGATTCTAAAATGTAGATGTCCCTTAGTGTCCTATAGTCTCAGCAAATTACAGAGTAATGAAATATGAAAAGTGCAGAAGAACTAAAAGGTAGTTATAAAAAGAATTAGAAAGTTAAGAGGAGACTTAAAAAAAAAAACAACAAAGAAATACAGGGTAGAATAAAGACAAGGAAGTTGTTGCATTAAACCCTTTGTAATGACCCTATGAAGTAGGTGGGAGGTAAAATAAGTAAAAATAGGTAAAATAAAATGCAAAAAGAACTAGCTTAATGGAAAAGTGTGAATCTAGAAGTAAAGATAATGAAAATAGTTTTTAAATAAATAGAGCTGTTGACATAAATATAAAAATTTTAAAAATCATCACATTCTCTATTTTTTCATAACAGCGTTTGTCACAGTTGTAATTAAATAATTGTTAGGATAAGCGTTTGTTTAATGTATAGCTCCCCTCCTGGTTTGTAAGCTTCATCCTAACAGCAGCTATATCTTTCTTGTCTGCTTCAGTATTCCCAGAGCATAGCAGTGTGCTGGCAACATGTTTTTAGCAAGTTCTCTTTGGGTTAAAGTATGGAGAATGTTAATTTGCCTTAGAAGTTTTGTTATGTGAAATTAGACTTTAAGGTAAGGGACTAAAGAAAGACAAAAGACTTTTAAAAAAGAGAGCAAACTGGCATTCCCTGGTGGATTTAGTGTGTTAAGGATCCGGCCTTGTCACTGCCGTATCTCTGGTTGCTCTGCTGTGGTGCAGGTTCCATCTGATCCCTGGCCCAGGAACTTCTGCATGCCCTGGATGCAGCCAAAAAAAAAAAAAAGGGAGTAGGGAGTTCTCGTTGTGGCTCAGTAGTAATGAACTAGACTAGACCACCATCCATGAGGTTGAGGCGTTGCTGTGATCTGTGTCGTATGTCCCAGTCCTGGCTCAGATCTGGTGTTTGAGTGGCTGTGGTGTCGGCCGGCAGCTACAGCTTCAATTCTGAAGTTCCCCCTAGCCTGGGAACGTCCACATTGGGTGTGACCCTTAAAAAAAAAACCAGAGTAAACTACAGTAGGCTAGGAAGTAAAGCAGAACATTTAACAAATGCTTCAGCAATAAGAGATTCTTGATAATGTTGACTTTTCTGAATTTTATTATGAAACACTGATAATTATTTATTATTATTATTTTTTGTCTTTTGTCCTTTTAGGGCTGCACCCGGGGCATATGGGGCTAGGGGTCTAATGGGAGCTATAGCTGCCATCCTATGCCAGAGCCACAGCAAAGCCAGATCTGAGCCACGTCTGCAACCTACCACACAGCTCATGGCAATGCCAGGTCCTCAACCCACTGAGTGAGGCCAGGGATTGAATCCGAAACCTCATGGTTCCTTGTTGAATTCGTGAAACACCAATAATTAGGTGACAAAAGCAAACATGTGAGAGAAAACATGACAGGGAACCCAATGCTGCTCTCTCCTCCCCTTGGCCCTCACATGGGAGAGCTCCTGGAACTGAGGTCCTTTTGGGTCACGTTTTTATTTTTCCCCTTGGGGATAGTTCTCTTGTAGGCTCCACCCCCGCCTTTTTTTTTTTAATTATTGAGGTGAAATTAACATAACAAGATTAACCTTTTAAAGTGAACAGTTCAGTGGCATAATATGTTCAAAATGTTGTGCATCCCACCGTTATCACTATCTAATTCCAGAATGTTTTTATTACCCCACAATAAAAGCTGGTACCCTTAAACACTTATTTCCAGTTTCCCTCCCCTCAGCCCCTGGCAAGCAGCAAGCTTTCTGTCTTTATAGGTTGTCCCTGGCCTCTTTTTAAACTCGATCTGTTTGAGAGGGATATGCTATGGCCAAAAAGAAATTATTTGGTTTTAAAGGCTTAGATAGTACTAGGACTCAGAGTTTGATCTCTTTTAAATGTAAATCTATTTCTTTAATAGCATTTTCAAAGATTTTGTAAACACAAGTGGTATTTATGTGTATTTTATAATGAAACTTCATAATTCCCTTAATTCTTTAGCTTTCTATCCTAAAACTATATAATATATAATGACTATATTGATGGTTTCTTCTACTAACCTATGTAATTTGCACCTCTGTAGCATTTGTCTCTCTCTACTTTAAAACAGGTTTCAACTCCTGATTGACAACCACTGCATTAGAATCATTCCTCTTAAGAATTTGGCCTTCTCTTTCAGTAGAGACTGCTAATACATTATTTGTTGGAAATATCATTGAGTGTTAGAGGAGAATTGCTAAATCACTCAAGAAGCCTAGTCATTCATTGATTTTTTTTTTTTAAAATAATCATTCCCAAAACTGCTTTAAAATTTTTATCTTAGTTTTTAATTTTGATTTTTGGCAATACTTTCCTGCTTATTATGTAAGGGTCATTTCTTGTTTGGCTGTTATGCTAAAGGAATTCAGCTTGATTGCCTAATAGGAAGTAGTTTCATGGAAAAAGTAAATATAGTCATATGAGTTTTCCAGCATTACTGGAAACATTTGAACTGTTTTGAAGCACAAGGAATAAAGCATTCAGCAGTTGAAAAAAAAAGCAGAATTTATTTACACAAATTTCCATACTTTGATGTCTGAATAACTTAAGACAACTGTGTTCTGTTACCATGGAACTTATTGATAATAATTTAAATTATGTCTTCCTCTGCTTCTTGCCTCTGCCCTAAAAATTCTGTTTTCTCCAAGTGTGAAGGCTCTTTGGCCACTACTTAAATCATGTTATTTCTCATTAATCAATGTTAAGTCAGTTATATTTAAAATGGAATATTAGATTTGATTAAAAACTTACTTCAAAATAGATTTGTAGCGTACTTAAATGTTGTAGTTCTAATTATAAATTCCCTGTAGAGTTGAAAGTGACAGTTTTTAATCCCTTTTCAAATCACATCAGAAAAGAAAATACTTAGGGATAAACCTGATCAAGGAGGTGAAAGAATTGTATGCTGAGAACTACAAAACAATAAAGGAAATTGCAAATAATTGGAAGAAATGGAAAGATATTCCATACTCGTGAATTTGAAGAATTAAGTTTAAGATAGCCATACTACCCAAAGCAATCTACAGATTTAATAAAATTCCTATTGAATTACACATGACGTATTTTACAGAACTAGAACAAATAATCCTCAAATTTGTATGGAACCATAAAAGACCCAGAATTGCCAAAGTAATCCCGAAGAAAAAAAACAAAGCAGGGAGTATAACTTGTCCAGACTTCAGGCAATACTGCAAAGCTACAGTAATAAAAAAGGCGTGATATTGGCACAAAAGCAGACACGAATCAGTGGAACAGAATAGAGCCCAGAAATAAACCCATACACCTTTGGCCAATTAATCTTCCAAAGAGGAGGCAAGAATATGCAGTGGACACAGCTGTGTCTAAATCGGTGAAGTTAGAACCCATCATCACACCACACACAAAAGTAAACTCAAAATGACTTAAAGGACTTCAGCATAAGACAAGACCCAGTGAGACTCCTAGAAGAGAGCACAGGCACAGCATCCTCTGACATAAATTGTACCAGTGTTTTCTTAGGTCAGTCTCCCACGGCAATAAAAATAAAAGCAAAAATAAAACAAATGGGGTCTAGTCAAACTTAGAAGCTTTTGCACTGCAAAGGAAACCATAAACAAAAGAAGGAACACTGTATAGACTAGGAGAAAATATTTGCAAATGATGAGAGAACATCAAGGGATTACTTTCCAAAATATACAAGCAGCTTAAACGACTCAATGACAGAAAAATAACCCAATCAAAAACTAGGTGGAAGACCTAAATAGACATTTTTCTAAAGAAGACATAGAGCTGGCCAACAGGCACATGACAAGATGTTCCACATGGCTAATGATTAGAGAAAAGCAGATCAAAACTATAATGAGGTACTACCTAGTCAGAATGGTCATCATTAAAAAGTCCGCAAACTATAAATTCTGCAGAGGGTGTGGAGAGAAAAGGGAACCCTTTTGCACTGTTGGTGGGAATGTAAATTGGCACAGCCACTGTGGAGAACAGTATGGAGGTTCCTCAAATAACTAAAAGTAGGACTATATGATCAGCACTACCACTCCTGGGCATGTATCCAGACAGAATTATATCTCTGAAAAGATGCATGCACCCCAGTGATCATAGCAGCACTGTCTACAATAGCCAAGACATGGAAACAACCTCAATGTCCACTGAAGATGAATGAAGAAGATATTTGTGTGTGTGTGTGAACAATACTCAGCCATAAAAAATGACATACGCCATTTGCAGCAACATGGATGGACCTAGAGATTATCATGCTATGTGAAATAATTCAGAAAGAGAAAGACAAACACCATAGGATATCATTTAGTTGTGGAATCTAAAATAGGACACAAATGAACTGTTTACAAAACAGAAACATTCACAGACAGAGAGAACAGACTTGTGGTTGCCAAGGAGGTGGCAGAGGGATGGATTGGAAGTTTGGGATTAGCAGATGCAAACTGTTAGAGATAAACATCAAGGTCCTACCATGTAACACAGGGAACTATATATATTCACTATTCTGTAATAAACGATAAGAGGAAAGAATATGAAAAATAATATATGTATGTGTAACTGAATCACTTTGTAGTATACTAGAAACACAATGTTGTTAATCAACTATACTTCAATAAAATGCATTAAAAAAATGACTTTTTAAGGATTGTCTTGCCACAAGTCAGTTTTCTGATTTTACCTGTAACTAATTAAGTATAATTGGAGACAAAATTTTGAAAAAAATAAGATAGGGATGGTGGAAGCTAGCTAAAAGAGGGGAAATTTAATGTAATATTATTAGGTATTGTCAATTAAGTAATAGGGTTGAGAGATGGCATCTCAGCTGGTGTTTTCCTGGGCATAAATTATTTAATAAGGCCTTGGGAAGAAAGAAAATCCCATGAAGTGGTGCTTTGGCTGCTTCTCTGCATAGTAAAATTCAATTTCAGTTAATTCTGTTTCCAGAGCCATGGAAGAAGGAGATGAAGGCCATCCCTCTGTAATTTTTGGTACCTAAATTTTTCCTAAGTATAGATGGGGAGAGAAGTGTTATTAACATAATGTGCTTTTTATAAGAATACTGTGCTTTAGCTACTTCTCTCCCGTATGTGTTTGGAACGTATCTAATACATTTTAACCATTTTACTTATTTAGGGACTACGTTCGGAGTGAACTGGAGTCAGCCTATGAAGGACCCATGTATTTAGAACCCCTGTCCATGAATCGGTTTACCACAGCCTTAATAGGTAAGTTATTATAAAAAAAGGAAAAGTGTAGGTAGGAATGAACCAGTCTTAATTACTATGGTATAAAATTGGTGCACATGCAATACAAAAAAATATTGGAATACTCAAAGTTATTCTTGACTCTTTCAAAATATAGCCATTGTTAAATGTTGTATTTTCTTTCTTTCTTTCTTTCTTTCTTTTTTTTTTTTTGCTTTCTAGGGCTGCATCTACAGCATATGGAAGTTCCCAGGCTAGGTGTCAAATCGGAGCTATAGCTGCCGGTCTACATCTCAGCCACAGCAACTTAGGATCCGAGCTGCATCTGTGACCTACACCGCAGCTCATGGCAGTACCCTATCCTGACCCACTGAGCGAGGCCAGGGATTGAACTTGCATCCTCATAGATATTAGATTAGTTTCCGGTGTGCCACAATGGGAGCTCAAATGTTATATTTTCTTATTAGTCTTTTTCTCCCGTACATAGGTGTTTCTTATTTTACATGTTTGTAATCTCATATAGCCTGTACTTGCTTGTGTTTTGTTTAAGTATTTGGGAAGATTAGTTTTTAAATAAAGCTAATAATTACTTTGTAAGACTAAAATGTCTTAATGTTGTTTATTTTTGTTAAAAGCCTGATTGAAATATTCAGGTAGTGGGATGTTTAAAACAAAAGTGTTTGCTAGGACACTAACCATGCAGATATATTCCAAAGTGAATTTCCAGACGCTGCCATGCCAGAGCGGGAAAAAAGGAAGTGAGAGAAAACGTGTATGTGATTATTAAACTTACCCATGCAGAGGTTATTAAGAGTTTGAATGTTGGAGTTTAAAGGAGGATTTCTCTGGAGAGCTGTTTTCTCAGAATACCTCCCCAGCCTGTCACATTTAGGAAGTTAGTGGTGGACCATTTGGAGAGTCACATGGATTTTGTGGCTTAAAAGGGATAGTGCAGACTAGTATCTGATTTAGGCCTGCAAAATCTAGAGCTGCACCATTTGAAACAAGCCACAAGTAGCTCATGAGCACTTGAAATGTGACTAGTCCAAATTAAGGTGTACTGTAGTGTAAAATACCCGATTGCTCAAACTTCATACAAAAAAGATGCAAAATGTGTTGTTAAATTTTTTTTTTTTGTCTTTTTGCTATTTCTTGGGCCGCTCCCGCAGCATATGGAGGTTCCCAGGCTAGGGGTCTAATCGGAGCTGTAGCCACCGGCCTATGCCAGAGCCACAGCAATGCGGGATCCGAGCCCCGTCTGCAACCTACACCACAGGTCACGGCAATGCCGGATCGTCAACCCACTGAGCAAGGGCAGGGACCGAACCCGCAACCTCATGGTTCCCAGTGGGATTCGTCAACCACTGCGCCACAACGGGAACTCCGTTGTTAATTTTTTAATATAGATTGAATGTATGTGATCAATTGGGATATATTAGGTTAAATAGAATATACTGTTAATTATTTTTCCTTCTTTTTCCTTATAAAATGATGTTTCCAGAATATTAAACATTATATATGGTTACTATTATCATTCCAATCTGATGTAAAGGCCAACAGTGGGCTGACTGGCCTTTGGGTTTATGACTATGGGGTCAGAATTCTTGTGGGATTCTCCTGTATCATCTAATATTTGTAGGCAAAGGATGTTAGTTTGCTGTGGACTAGATGAGGGCCCCAAGAGTCTATGGGATTGCCTTAGGTCCTTCCAGGAGGCCCCTTTAAAGGATGAGGAGATTTAACAAGGATTGAACTTCCAGATTCCCAGGAGCTGAGGAAAGAACCAAAAACAGCCAGAGGAGGGTACGTAACAAACATCAAGGGTACTGCAGGTGAGAGATCCATGGTGATAGGAGCAGTCAGAAGAATTCTTAAAAAATGCCCCAGAGAAAGGAGATCTGTTGTAAACGCTCCAACTCCAGGGAGCACCAACGCCTTATTTTAAAAACTTAGTGGAGTAAGTGTTCCCTATTTCCCCCTTCTCCTTACTCTCTGCCCGCTTCAGTCAGTCAGGAAGAGCATGAGGTTGTGCTGGCAGAAAAAGAGGAAGAAGTTTGTTGTAACCTCTTCACTCCCTCTCACAATTACAGCTTTTCTCTGATGCCATAGGAGGCCGAGCTAGAGTAGAGGAAAAGCCACAACTTTATTTTATTTTATTTCTTACTCAATGAATTTATTACATTTTTAGTTGTACAGTGATCATCACAATCCAGTTTTATAGGATTTCCATCCCACAACCCCAGCACTTCCCCCCATCCCCCAAACTGTCGGCTGTGGAAACCATAAGGTTTTCAAGGTCTTTGAGTCAGCATCTGTTCTGCAAAGAAGTTCATGCTGTCCTTTTTTCCAATTCCACATGTCAGTGAAAGCATTTGATGTTGGTATCTCATTGTATGGCTGACTTCACTTAGCATGATCGTTTCTAGATCCATCCATGTTGCTAAAAATGCTGGTATTTCGTTCCTTTTAATGGCTGAGTAATATTCCATTGTGTATATGTACCACATCTTCGGGATCCACTCCTCTGTCGATGGACATTTAGGTTGTTTCCATGTCTTGGCTATTGCAAATAGTGCTGCAGTGAACATTGGAGAACATGTGTCTTTGTGAGTCATGGTTTTCTCTGGATAGATGCCCAGGAGTGGGATTGCTAGATCAAATGGTAGTTCTATGTTTAGTTTTCTGAGGAATCTGCATACTGCTTTCCACAGTGGTGGCACCAATTTACACTTCCACCAACAGTGTACTAGGGTTCCATTTTCTCCACACCCTCTCCAGCACTTATTGTCGTAGACTTTTTGAGGATGACCATTCTGGCTGGTGTAAGGTGGTACCTCATCATGGTTTTGATTGGCATGTCTCTAATAATGAGTGATGTTGAACATCTTTTCATGTGTTTTTTGGCCATCCATATGTCTTCTTTGGAGAATCATCCGTTTAGATCTTCTGCCCATTTTTGATGGGGTTGTTTGTTTTTTTGGTATTGAGCTACAGAAGAAGTTTATACATTTTGGAGATCAATCCCTTGTCAGTGGCTTCATTTGCAAGGATTTTCT
This sequence comes from Phacochoerus africanus, assembly GCF_016906955.1. Lineage (NCBI taxonomy): Eukaryota > Metazoa > Chordata > Mammalia > Artiodactyla > Suidae > Phacochoerus > Phacochoerus africanus. The sequence goes on along the minus strand of NC_062544.1, from coordinate 15,621,575 downwards.
CCCATTCTGTGGGTTGTCTTTTCGTTTTGTTTAGGGTTTCCTTTGCTGTGTAGGAACTTTGAAGTTTGATTAGGTCCCATTTGTTTATTTTTGTTTTACTGTTTTTGTTTATTATTAGATTGAGGCTCTAAGAGGTGGATCTGAGAAGATGTTGCTGTGGTTTATGTCAGAGAGTGTTTGGCCTATGTTTTCCTCTAAGAGTTTTATGGTGTCTGGTCTTCTATCTAGGTCCTTAATCCATTTGGAGTTTATTTTTGTGTATGGTGTTAGGGAGTGTTCTAATTTCATTCTTTCCATGTGGCTGTCCAGTTTTCCCAGCACAACTTATTGAACTGGCTGTCTTTTCTCCATTGTATATTCAGTGTATAGGTGCGTGGGTATAATTCTGGGCTTTCTATCCTGTTCCACTGATCTATATGTCTGTCTTTGTGCCAGTACCATACAGTTTTGATGATTGTTGCTTTGTCGTATAGTTTGAAGTCCGGGAGCCTGTTTCCTCCAGCTCCATTTTTCTTTTTCAGGAAGGCTTTGGCTATTCTGGGCCTTTTGTGCTTCCAGACAAACTTGAAAATATTTTGTTTGAGTTCTGTGAAAAATGTCCTTGGTAATTTGATAGGGATTGCATTGAATCTGTGTATTGCCTTAGGTGGTATAGTCATTTTGATTATATTGACTCTTCCAATCCAAGAGCATGGTATGTTTTTCCATCTATTTGTGGATGGAATCTTTGATTTCTTTCATCAGTGTCTTATAATAGTTTTCAGAGTACAGGTCTTTTGTCTCTTTAGGTAGGTTTACTCCTAGGTCTTTTATTCTTTTGGATGTGATGGTGAAAAGCCACAACTTTGAATCAGTTTCAAAGTTTTGTTTATTATTAGATTGAGGCTGTAACCTGTGCAAGTTTAGAAAAATTATGAGACTTGCCTTAGGTGCAGGAGAATACTCTTCTTCACAGACAGTAGGGCTCCAAAATAATGTCACTTAGTGGCTCTATTCTGTGAGTTGGTGTATTCCATAATGGTAACATCCAAGCATGAAAATACTTGCTAGGTTAGAAAACTCATAAAGTGTTCTCTTTATTTTGTGATTGTTGCAATTTATTATAAATCTGTATATTTCCTTAGATTTTCCCTGTCAGTGGTTATGACAGTGTGTTTACTCAACTAAGATTCAATTAATTGGAAATAAAATCCATGAACTATTAAGCAGCATTTTTCTTTAGACTTTGACTTTAAAGTAACTTTCTGTTCCTCTTCTTTAATTTCACTAATGAGCTTTTAATGAAAAACTAAGTAATTTGAATATGTCATCAACTCTTAGGGTTACACATTTCTTGGAGTTATTTCTTATAGTGGAATATTGAAATCCAAAGAGTTCGTTTTCTTTTTGATTTATTTAGATTTGTCCGTTTGGAATCAGCATGTCCAGTTAAACAGCTTCCTATTCTTTGGGAGCAGTGTAGAAAAGATTCCCGCTAACACTAACTCCTTCCTTCTTTTGCCTAAATAGCAGGAGTAGTCTTCTCTTAGAATCATAGCATGTGAGTCATACTCTGCTGTGAAGTAGATAAATGAAGCCTGTAATCACTGCTGAACATTAAATGTGCTGGCCTAGACTTATGGGAATTTGCAGAGCTTAGAGGAAGTTTACATCATGCTGAACAAGGAAATTTAAATATTGTAGCTGTGAGTACAGTGAAAGTAAAATATGCCAGAATGAAAATTCCTAATCATTCCTAGTACTAAAGCATTTCCCATAAATACTTTATTTCTTTTGGCGTTTTAGGTAGTTTTTTAATCAAAGAAGTATAATTACTTTTAAAAGTCCAGAAATACCACAGTTTTATGATGAAAATCAGCTCTTTACCACACCACAACCCTCTACTCTCAGGTATCAGTCCCCAGAGGCCTCTCTCAACTCACCATCATTTTCTCTATGCTCTTTTCTCTCTTGCTCCTTCCTAGAAACCCTGTTAATTGAATGTTTCCTCCCATATTGAGCCCCTAACTTACTTTCTTTTCTTTCTTCGTTTCTCTCTCTCTCTCTTTCTTTTTCTGTTTTTTGTCTTTTTGCCATTTCTTAGGCCACTCCCGTGGCATATGGAGGTTCCCAGGCTAGGGGTCGAATCGGAGCCGTAGCTGCCAGCCTACGCCAGAGCCACAGCAATGCCAGATCCGAGCCACGTCTGTGACCTACAGCACAGCTCGAGGCAACGCTGGATCGTTAACCCACTGAGCAAGGGCAGGGATCGAACCTGCAACCTCATGGTTCCTAGTCGGATTCGTTAACCACTGCTCCATGACGGGAACTCCCCTTTCTTTCTTTCTTAGTGTAGTTGATTTACAAAACGTTGTGCCAATTTCTACTGTATAGCTTACTCTTCTATTTTCTTTATGTCTCTTTCTCTGTCTTTTATTTTCTGAGATTTCTTAACTTTATCTTCCAACCCTTTTGTTGTTTTTAATATCCTAGAGTTTGTTTTCTTTGTGACAGTCATTTAGATTTCTTAGATATATTGTTTACTTTGAGGCTTTCTTTTGTTCCTTGCATTTTCTTCACTTCCCCTGAAATCTTTTTTTCTTTTTGTTTTGGTCTTTATCTTATGTGGGACAGCAGTGTTTCTTAAGCCTGGATTAGAATCACCTGGTTATATTAAATAACAAATTATGAATAGTGATGCCTAGACCCCATCCGAGGCTGCTAAACCAAGAGTTTTACATAAATATCTGAGGTCCTTGTGTGATCGTTTGTATTAAACTGAGTTACTGAGTTGTTGATTGGAACCTTGTTAAAGCTTACCAACTAATGTATTTCATGGTTGGTGTTCAGGTTTTTGAGGATACTCCTAAGTGTGCATAATTATAGGTCTTTTCATTTGGACTTGGTCAGTTTACCCAAGGAGGGATCTTTCTGTCCCCTCTAGGGGAAGCTGGTCTCAGTGACTAGAGTTGGGTGGCAGTGAGCATGGCAGCAGTGTTTGAGAGAGCTAGAGAGATCTCATCTTTCTGGGTGCAGATTTTTAATAATAATAATCTCTTCTTTTGGGCACTGCACCTCACATCTCTCCTGGCCTATGCATGGTATCCAGGAGCCTATTTCAGCATCTCCAGAGAGCAAACTTCTGCCTTCTTCCCAGGGCTGGGAAAGAGTAGTGGTCTGGCTAAAACCACACTTAGTTGCCTGTACATCTTTGTTTTCTGTCCCCTAAAATTTTGTTGACCTGTATCACTGGGTGCCCACTTGTCTCAGTTTTCTTTATTATTATGAGTTTTCTTCTTTTTTAAAATGCCTTATGAATATTTTTCATGTGATTTGAACATCAGTTCTTTAAAGACTAATATTAATACTTTGTGGGAGTTGCTGTCGTGGCTCAACCAATCTGAATAGGATCCATGAGGACACAGATTCGATCCCTGACCTTACTCAGTGGGTTAAGGATCCAGTCTTGCCGTGAGCTGTGGTGTAGGTCTTAGATGCGGCTTGGATTCCATGTTGCTGTGGCTCTGGCATAGGCTTGTGGCTACAGCTCTGTTTGGACTCCTAGCCTGGGAACCTCCATATGCCTTGGGTGTGGCCCTTAAAAAATAATAATAATAATACTTTGTGGGATAATAATAATAATACTTTGTGTTACAGCATAGTAGATTGTTAATAAATGTTCAGCTTTGTGTATAAATGGTCTTCCATTTTTGTATTCTTCTAACAATATAGATAGAACACAAAAATATTGTTTTGCTTTTCATTGGCAAGAAGGAAGAAAATGACTGATTTATAAATTAATTTGGAAGATAGCATGTTCAAGAATTTCTGAGAAATTCTGAGAGGAGCAATTAAAGGAGACTTTTCCAGTCAGAGAAATGGAGTAGTGTGATACTGTCATCAGAGTAGATCACTAAAAAAAATAGCAAGTATGACACAAATACATACAAAAGATTTTGGAGAATACTAAAGTGGCATTTCAAAAAGAACTGGATAAGGAGTTCCTGTTGTGGTGCAGTGGAAGCAAATCCAGCTAGTATCCATGAGGATGTGGGTTTGGTCACTGGCCTTGCTCAGTGGGTTAGGGATCCGCCATTGCTGTGAGCTGAGGTGTAGGTCACAGATGAGGCTCAGATCCCATGTTGTTGTGCCTGGGGCATAGGCTGGCAGCTATAGCTCCGATTTGACTCCTAGCCTGGGAACTTCCATATTTCACAGGTGCGGCTCTAAAAAGCAAAAAAAGGAAAAGAAAAAAGAGAAAGTACTGGATGATTCCAATAGCTAGTTTTGAGACAACTGACTCCGTATCTGGAGAAGCAAACTTAGGTCTTTATTTTTTATCATATTCTAAGACAATTTCCAAGTATATTAATTATTAAACTAAAGAATACTAGAAAATTTAGGTGATAGCTTGTGTAATCTTGAGTTGGGGGAGTAGTGTAATTAACCATGGCACTGAAAGTAGGAAACAGTTAAGGAAAAGCTTGATAGGCTTGACTTTTTATAATAAAAATTTCCCTACTATAAGAGAGAAAAGTTATTAAAATATTCCAGTGACACATTGGGAAAATACAGGCACATGACAAAGGAGATTCATATCTTGATCAAACAACACAAGGCTGCAGATCCCAGCATAAGAATGAGCAAAGGATGTGAACAAGCATTTCACCAAATCATTGCAAAAGCTTTTATAGATTTATTGGTAATGTTAATTCCTTGTCCTTCCCTTTCTTAAATTATTTTTACTGCTGGCAAGTCAGTGGGAAAATGGGGACCCTGTACACTGGGTGTTTTGTTTCTAAGGGCAATTGACAGTGTGTGTCAGAAGCCATAAAAAATGTTTCGTCTGGCTCAGTAATCCCTTTCAGAAACTTAGACTAAGAAAATATTAGGAAATGTGCTCCAAGTAGTTTATACAAGGATGTCATAAATTTACAAGCTTTTTTTTTTATAGGCATGAATTTTTTAAGAAGTCTTTTTAGGTTTGCAACATGGAAGTTCCCAGGCTAGGGGTCGAATCAGACCCCTATAGTGGCCGGCCTATGCCACAGCCACAGAGTGGAATCCAAGCCTCGTCTTTGACCTACACCACAGCTTATGGCAACACTGGATCATTGACTCACTGTGTGGGGCCAGAGATTGAACCTGCTTCCTTATGGATACTAGTTGGGTTTGTTACCACTGAGCCACAATGGGAACTCCTAATTATGAAATATTTGAAGATAACTAAATCTAATATTATGTCATTATATGTTAAGTAATTACCCCCAAACCCAAGTATATATATTTACTATAGAGATGTATGCATAATATGTATTAAATGAAAAAAGCTGGTTGTATGTACACTATAATCCCCTTTGTCTAAAACATTTGTGTATGTTCACATGTGTAGAATAAATCTGAAAAAGTGACAAATCATGTGAATGCCTTTTATTGAGCACTAACTAGGTTTCAGATGCAGTGCTAAGGCTTTACATTCAGTACTTTATTTAATGAACCGAAGACATTGACAGAGCTACCTTTGGGTAACACGATTATAGGAGATGGAGATTTTTTTCTTTTTTTATTTCTCTGTATTCCTAACTTTTTTATAATCATATATGATTAATCCTCTGTGAGAAGAATTTGTTGTTTAAACGTTTTAGTTCTAACTTTCATTATTGAGTCATTTGGAAAGGCTTTCATGAGCCTGTAAAAGTAATTAAAGATCGAAAATTTCAGAATAAATCTCATTATAGCATGATCTTGGACAGCTGTATCTCTTGGATTTTATACTTTCCACCTCTAGACCAGAACATTTCAATATTGAGGGCCTTTGTAAAAGGAGCTAAATATATTTGGTAGTAAATGAATTGTTAAAAATTGTTAAAATATTGAAAATACATTTTAAAAAACCTTTCTGCATGTTATATATACCATCTGGAATGTAATAAAGACAATGGATCTTTGTGCTGTTATTTTCAAGTCAATCCTAAGGAATTTGTGCTCAGAAGTCACAGAACATGTGAGTATGTAATTATGGTCAGATTAAGTTAAAACTTTAAAATATTATCCAAGGGATGCTAATTAGACATCTTCAAAAGCTGTGTCATCATCCTTACTGACAGTGTTTTTGTTTTTGCCTTTGTGGATACCAAATCTCAAAATTAAATGCATTCTTCTCCCCATTTTAGGTCAGTTGGTGGTGTGTACTTTATGCTCCTGTGTCATGAAAACAAAGCAGATTTGGCTTTTTTCAGCTCACATGCTTCCTCTGCTAGCACGCCTCTGCCTTGTTCCTCTGGAAACAATTGTTATCATCAACAAATTTGCTATGATTTTTACTGGATTGGAAGTTCTCTATTTTCTTGGGTCTAACCTTCTAGTACCTTATAACCTTGCCAAGTCTGCATACAGAGAGTTGGTTCAGGTAAGACAATGTAGATAAAATTCCACATAGAGCATGTTAAAGATTTAGTTCTCTTATAATTTACACTCATGGTCACATTAACATTAAGTTTGACCGCTTCAGAATAGCAACTATTTTTGACCCAATTAAGCATCTGAGACTCTTTATTAAGTTCTCTTGAGAAGCAGTAGAGTGAAGTGTGTTCCTCTCTGGAAGCAGACTGAGTTTTCACTCTGGTGCTGCTGCTTACTAGCTGTGTAACCTGGGGTTAGTCCCTTAAGTTCATGTATCTGTAAAATATAACTAATAATAACATTGTACTTAACACATAGGCTAATAGTGAGGCTTGAATGAGTTCAGTGCCAGGCAGATAATGTTCAGTGGTAACTTAACAAAGACAAGAATAATGTAGAATTGAATACCTAGACGTCAAAGCCAGTTTTTTTCCCTGATGATAATCCTACTCTGATTACAGTTTCTTCCTTACATTTGTTTGATTATTTGAACTGAGAAGTTAAATAGTTTTGGGCTGTGGTCTGACAGATTTCGTTTAGATATGATACTTGAACTGATTTTGCCAACAGAATGTCCTTCTGTTTATCCAGCTTTTTTTTAGTCTTTGTTCTTAGGTTACTCTCAGACACAAACAGTAGGTATTCAGGACATAAATAATTCTATTTGATTTAATCAGTAAGTTTCAGTGTATAAAATAGATCTTAAAACTGGCATGGGTATGAAGAGAGTATTAAAATGGGCATTCTCTTCTGCCTCTATACTGTGCATATGACCTTAAGGTACAGGAAGCTTTCAGATTGGTCAAACTGATAGTACTAAGTGAAGGGTTCCTTGTTGCTATTGTTGTGGCCTCAGGGGCAGATTTTCCAGAAAAATTTCCCTAAGCTCTTGGCCTCAGCCTGATTCTACTGATTTCATCATCTTACATAACAATTAACTTGGGCAACTTTCCTGAAAGTACATCTTCCAGGGAAGATGAAGTTATTTGCATTCTTTATTGAAAGTGGTTCTTCAGGGGGAAGGGTTGTTTTATTCAGATTCAAAATGACAAATTTATGTATTTTTTATCTGAATTCAGTCTTACAGAGCTACCCTTATTTGTAAGAAGCAGTAGATACTCAGTAAATATTTCTTGGATACTGTTTATTTAATCACCGTAAGGACAAAACCTCCGTTTTTCAATGAAATGTTTACTTTTTTGGTTGCTGTGAGATTCATGTATCACTAGGATTGTAGTTGAAAATAAAATACAGGTTATGAAATTCATGACCTGGAAAGAATGGATAGGCAAGAAATGGAAAATATCAGGTTTTTTAGTGGTCTCTTCCTTTAATGGAAAGGAGGAAAAGTACTTCTCAATGATCAGTTTGCTAATAATAACTTTGCAGCTAACTGGGCAATTCTCTTTTTCTTTCAGTGTTTTTTAGTTGAGGAAAAATAGGGGTTAGTCTCGACTCCATTTTAGAAAAAAATATTTGATTTACAGATGAAAAAAATGTAAATTTAGAATAACCTGCAGGTCAGTGTATTTAAACTTGATACTTCTGGATCTTTATTACCCAGAAGTAGATATTAATTAGAAACCCAAACAAGTTGCAATTTGATGTATTTTAATTTAAGGTCTTTAGAGTTACTGAAACATTCTGATATTATCTTGAGAGTTCCAGGAGGACTGGTTGGCTTCTTAGGTTAACATTTGTAACCTACCTGGCAGTACCCTGTTGTGTTACTAGCCTCTGGTCCCTGGCTTAGTAACTCTAGAAACTTGGTTACATCTGTACTCTTAGGATTAATCAGATTGTAAGAATTAATTCCTCCTAATCAGTCTCATAAGAGATTGTTTTATAAGCTAGACAGAGAATCTGTTGACTTACAGAAGCTTAGTGTACTTTTTTATTTGTGTCTTTTTTGCTGGTGTTAATATACTTGACAGACCAGGTCATTTGAGAAATGTTTGATAAATACGCAGTAAGAGCAAGGGGAATTGATTTTTCTGGGGGAAAGGACTTGCCAACTGTCTCTGCTCCACAATAGAGTAGACTTCTCAAATGATTGATTATTCTGTCTTCCATCAAACCATTTCTCATGTGTGACATTCCTGAACATACCCTGGCAAATTCTTTTACATTTCCCTTTGTCCTAGCACCTCAGGCGGTAGTGCCTTGTTCATGCCAGTCCTGATCATTTTGATTAGACATGAGTAAGTTTACCAAGCCTCCTCAAACTGCCTTTACATGGTTTTACTCTGAATGTGACTATTTTAATGTTATCCTTGCCCTGTTAGGGCAGTTCACTGTTGCCATTTGATGAGTGTGTCAATTGTTAATAATAATGCAAAACCAGTGTAAAAAACACCATGGTTTTTTTACTCCAGTGGTGTAAAAACACTACGATATTTCCTAAGAGCTAGCTTCTGAGGAATTTAGCTGAAACAATCCTGCAAAAAAAGAAAAGCTATTTAGTTTTTCTCTTTAAGTACTTTAGAGTAAAACTCTTTTGTGTTTAAAAGTGTATATTGTGGTGATACAAGATGTTTTCCTATCTTATTTTCTTCCTCAGGTAGTGGAGGTATATGGCCTTCTAGCCTTGGGAATGTCCCTGTGGAATCAACTGGTAGTCCCTGTACTGTTCATGGTTTTCTGGCTCGTCTTATTTGCTCTTCAGATTTACTCCTATTTCAGTACTCGAGATCAGCCCGCATCACGAGAGAGGCTTCTTTTCCTTTTCCTGACAAGGTACTTAATAAGCGTGTATGATACAGAATGTAACCTTAGGAAGAGAAAACTTTGATCTAGGCATAGTAAGTTTTACAAATTAACTTTTGTCAGTTGTGTTAGAGTGCTACATATTTAATTAAGATAGGATTTTCATTCATAGGTCTGGCAAATCAGGGAGGTACTAATATAGTAATGGTGGTATATTTGGCTGCACTGTGGACCAAAGTGCAGCAAATGATTTGTGGAAAGGCACGTAGCAAATTGTAAAAATGTTTTTTCAGTTTCAAGTTAAATTATTAGAAAAAGAAAATACATTACTAAAAATAACTGTCACTTTTTTTGAGTATTTAATATGTACCAGCCGCACTAGTGAACACTTCTTCATACTTAATTTTATAGCAACCCTGTGAGAAAGGTACCATTTTAGAGCAGAGGAAACTGTACCAAAAGTAACTTGCCTCGGGGGACAGTGCTAGAAGCAGGAGTGCAACCTCAAACCCCATCTGAGTCCAAACCCTGTGACTTAGCTATACGCTTTTACTCTGTCCTGTTATTTGTCATGTTTTGCTTCAATATTGAGATAGAGTCAAATAATGGTATAATGAGTATATCACAGTATTTTATAGTTTAACCTAAATGAATTCTAAGACTTGATTTTTAAGGTAAATGATTTTTTAAAAATATCTTAAGGCATCAGGAGTTCTTTTTCCACCTCAGTCTTTGTTGTGAGCTTATGCTAGACATTTGCCATTTTTCCATTCCAGGCTTGAATCTCAAGCCCTCAGAATCTAGCAGATGGGTATACATCTTCATTCCCTTGCTCATTGTCACTTTAAAAGGCAAGAAAGAAACTCCTCCTGAAAAGTACATATAGGTGAATGAAAGTTTTGAGTTTTAGTTTCTCAGCCATCCAAAATGATGGAGTACTGTGTGCCAAATGGTGTAGGGAATGAGAAACTTAAGACAAATTTACACTCCTTTAAGGAGCATGTTACTTGTTAAGAGTGAAAACATTACAAAGTAAATAAAAATGTCATGGGGTGATACCTGTTTTAAAAAAATAATTAAACTTATTGGAACTGAGTCAGATTTTGTACTTTTTAAGACAAAGTAGCTTCTATAAATGTGCAATAAGTTGATATCAGGTACATTTTAATGGGTAATTCATATTTAAGTTTCACTGGTTTTATGTAAATAGTATGGAGATATTTATACAGAAGTTTGAAATAATCCAAAAAGTAACTGAATTTAAAGAGAAAAAGAGCCACACAGTTCTGTGGTTAGGATAACCTAAGGATGGGACTGAGGTTGGTCGTGTTTTAAACCATATTATTATCCATAATGAAGCACAATCAAAAATGAAGTATAGTGTCATAAGGTTAACAAATTAAGCTGTGAATGAATTTGGACTTACAAAGTAGCAAAGTAATTCTGAGGTTTAGGTAACGCCTAGGTATCTTGTCAAAATGATTTTCTTCTCTATTCTTTTACCATAGATAGGATAGATTCCCCCTTCTCAATATAAGAATGTTTTAATTTGGTGTCCAATAGAGAAGTTCCCATATGGTTCTTTAATTAGTTTATATCTCTCTAAGCATTATTATTTGTCCTTGATGCTCCTGTATGCCAGGTTATATTTGTGTGCTGCTTTGCCAAAGAACAACTTACAAAAACAGGAGGATTGCAAGTTTACCAGGATACCCTGACAAAAACAAACCAACATAGATAGCACTGCAAACAAACTGAAAAAGAAAAAAGGTTTTTTTTTGCCGCCAGGAAATTGAAAGTAAAGGCAATAAAATGTCACATTGAAGAGAGAAGAGAAGAAAAGTTTTATAAATTCCCCACCCTCTTTCACTTCCCCAAAGCTAGGTTGAAACCTTTTGTTTTCTTTAGTGTGCTCTTTGGAAAAACAGCACCACATTCTTTTTTAAAGTAAGAGAAAAAGAATGTGTTCCTCTTGAAAATGTAATTAAATCATTGAGTATAAAAGATTAAATATATACAAAAGAATAGAGAAATTGTGTGGGTGTTCAGTAAAATTTCAGACTTTTCCACTGGGAATGAAGTAAAATTTTTACTATTATTTTTAGCCATGATTCTCATATTTTAAAATTATTGGACAATTTGTTAAAACATGTTACATAATAATTTCCCTGAGAAAAAGAGCAAACATTTCAGGCATTTCAAAAATTAGATTTGTAAGAATGCCAAAAAATTATTTATTCTTTAGCTGCTAACTGCTGTGATTGGTAACTATTTTGGCTCCTAATTGAAAGCCACACATTTTTTTCTTTAATGCACATTGGCCCACTTAAAATTAAATATTTTGACATAAAAAGTAACTTGTAAGCAGCTGTGTAGGAAGGATAACCATGTAGCAGAGGCATGGAGCCACAGAGCGAAGGACAGGCACTGATCTGCCTGAGTGAGTTCTTCATCCATACACATGACATTCTTCACAAAAATTTTAAAACTTAAGGTGTTGTGCTTTGAACATTTTTTATTAGTTGCTGTGTAAATGCTAAATCCAAATTATGCATACATAATATTACATATATTTGAAAAGTGCTTGTTAATTATTCTCTAACATGTTCAGTGAGAGTGTCGAATATATTTCTATAAAATATGAAAGTATTTCCAGACTTTAGTCTAAGTCCAGTTTTCCTTATTAAACATTGATATTAAAGTTATTTTTAAATGGTTCTGGACTGTATTCTTGGACATGCTTTCAGAATAACCCAGAAAAAATGCATTTACACTTAAAATTTAAAGCACCAGTGCACCAGTGGTATGGGAGACACTGTTGTAACAAGCAGAGTTACAGGCTGCAGAATCAGCACAGCCTTTGCCCACAGCAATTTGGTTAGAGGAGGAGTTTTGACAAGTGACCATATTGGCAGTACAGTCCGAGCAGTTTGAATAGCCAGAGCCTTTCCTGGGGCACAGTGGGCAAATGTACAAGTTTCTTTTAAATAGTATCAGTTTGAACAATATTTAAAGACCTTAGAGTTTTACTACATTTGAAGATGATAGATAAATAAAAAGGGTATTGTTTCAGATTTGGTGCTATGTACTGAATATTTTCCAGAGAGATAGAAAAATGAGGTTAGGGTAATAATAAGATTAGATTTAAATTATTACAGAGTGATTAGGTAATTTCATCCCAAATTTTGGGTGTTTTCATTGAGGAACAGATCAAGCTTGGTGGTTATTTAAAGGCCAAAGATGTTTTTATTCCAAATAAACAATATTTATCTGTCAACATCCGCCCCCCCTTTTTTTTCTAGTATTGCTGAATGCTGCAGCACTCCTTACTCACTTCTGGGTTTGGTCTTCACGGTTTCTTTTGTTGCCTTGGGTGTTTTGACACTCTGCAAGTTTTACTTGCAGGGTTATCGAGCTTTCATGAATGATCCTGCCATGAATCGGTAAGTTCTTTACTTTGAATAGCTCTAGATATTTATATTTTAGATACCTTGAAGAAGTAATGATGAGTTTCTTTGTTGATGCATTTCCTTCCTTCCTTCCTTCCTTTGTCTTTTTAGGGCCGCACCTATGGAATATAGAGGTTCCCAGGCTAGGGGCTAAATTGGAGCTATAGCAGCTGGCCTGTGCCACAGCCACAGCAATGCTGGATCCGTGCCACATCTGCAACCTACACCACAGCTCATAGCAATGCCTCATCCTTGACCCACTTAGTGAGGTTAGGGATCGAACCTGTATGCTTATGGATTCTAGTTGGATTCTTGACCCACTGAACCACAAAAGGAACTCCTGTTGATGAATTTTAGAGGAAAATGGAATTTGGGGACCTTTTTTTTGGAATGGTTGTGGTATTTGAATTAAACTACCATAAAAAAACAATTTCTGTATGTAAAATATGTATTTTTCTTGTATGTATTTAACAATGCGTATTAGACACTTTCCTTTCCTAGATATATGTAATAAATTTTTGATAACTTGCATTTTCCCATTTGAAGTTTAAGTATTACATTGTTAAAATCAGATTTCTATATTTGATACTTTCTTAAAGTTTTTTTTTTTTTTTTTTAGTTTGAACATGATTTTGATACTGATGGAAGGTTCAAAGAACACATTAATGAGGATGTAATATAGTAATCCATTTGTTATTAAATCACTAAGCTCAAGTATTAGGAAACTATTTCTAGAACTTGTCATGTTCTGTTACCTTAATTAACCTAGAGGTTTAATAGTTTCATTTAGATAAGTTTATATAACCTTTAAAGTATTTAAATCTTTATGCAATATCAGAATTAGTAAATGCTGAGTACCTTGTAAGTTAAAGGGATTTTTTATTTTGTTGTATTATATTAGTTTTTTAATGACAAGAAAGAAAAAAACCTATGTTCTATAATAGTTTTCCTGCCAGTGAGAAATACCACCTTTATAATGGGAAAAGGGGGTGGGGGCAAGAAAGAATAATTCATGTTTAAGTTCACAAAATTCTACTATTTAAAAAGCACCAAATAGAAGGTGATAGCTTTCTCCCTCTACTTCCCATTTCCTCTCCCCAAAGGTAACAGCTCTGGATGGTTGTGTGTGTGTGTGTGTCTGTGTGTGTGTGCTTTTTAGGGCTGGACCCGCGGCATATGGAGGTTCCCAGGCTAGGGGTCTAATCAGAGCTATGGCTGCCAGCGTAGGCCACAGACCCAGCCACGCCAGATCCAAGCCGCATCTGCGACCTATACCACAGCTCGCGGCAACTCCGGATCCTTAACCCACTGAGCGAGGCCAGAGATTGAACCCACAACCTCATATCAGATTTGTTTCTGCTGTGCCACAATGGGAACTCCCTAGATGGTTATTTTTAAAAGTAATGTAACTCTTTCTTTAAAAAAAATTATTGTTGATTTACAATGTTGTGCCAACTTCTGCTGTACAATTTAAAAAGTTCTTATAGGAAAAGGTATATATATTTGTTTCCACGTGCTATACGCATTGTTTTACACCTTATTTTTTCACGTAATATGGTTTGGATAGGTTTTAAAAAAATTTTTTTTTGGTTGTGTTGTTTATGTCAACATGTGCAGATACATCTCATTCTTTTTGATGAAGACGTAGTATTGCAAAAACAGATGCGTCTCTTTGGAGTTTTTTTCCTTTTTAAAAATACTACTACTGTGGGTATCTTTGTTCGTGTCTTTTCAAAGCCTTAATTAGGAAAATTTTAAACCAACAAAGTTGAGAGAATAGTAAAATGAACCCTCATATTACCTGGCACCCATCTCTAGTAATAGGTCAGTCTTGTGTGTGTCCCCATCAACTCCACCTTCCTTGTCATCTCGTCCATAACCCGCTAGCTGCATTTGTTTGGAAGAAATCCTAGATACATTACTTTGCCTATAAATCTTCTGGCAGAAAACCGTAATTCCAATAGAGCATTCATTTCTAATACAGTAATTCCTTGACATCAAATCCCCAATTTGGTATTCAAATTTTCCTAGTTACCTATCTGAATTTTTTAAATCATTTTGTTGATTCAACCCAGTAAGGCTCTTATTGCAAATGATTGGTATGCCTCTTAAAGTCTCTCTCAGTGCTTAGGTTCATGCTAGCTCTGTATTATCTCTCTTTCATTTTATTTGTTGAACATGTCAGATTGTCCTGCTTAGTTTTTTAAGTCTGGGATATACTGAATGTATCCCCATGGTAGCTTAACATGTTCCATTATTCACTGTGTTTCTCATATAATACTTATATCTTAAAAATCTGTATCTTAACTTCTGTAGTACATCTATAGGGTAAATTACCAGTAAGATTTTTGAATTGAAGTGTATGTGTATATTTTAAATTTATTATCAGATTTTTCTCCAGAAACTCTTTTATCTGTTTATATCTCAGCAGTGGTCTGCCCATAATTTTTACATTCCTTGTCAGTGCTTGGGTCATCAATTTTGAAATATTTGCTTATTTGTGGATTTGAAAACTGTACCTGTACTTGCTCATTTCTCATTTATTTGCAAGATTCTTTGTAATTCAAATCAGTAGGATAAAAAGGTCTTAGGACTTTGGATATATTTTCCATATGGAAATTGAGTTTCCAAAAAAGTATTTATATCTCTGGTTTTTATGGTCTTCTTAGATCTTTCGTACTCCACGTTTATAAATATGTTTACCTATGGTTCTTTCTTTAATAATCGAGATATAGCTCATGATGTAAATATGTATATTTCATTGGATATCTAAGAATGGTAAAGTTATCTGACTTATTATTATTAGCAAAGCTTGGTTAGAGCACTTTTATTTATCTTAGAAGTTGCTTTTTTTTCTCCTCGTACGGTAAAATACAATAGCAATTATGTTTTGTCCATGTAGTGATATGTTATGATTGTATATTGTTATATTGACATTATAAATTAATATTCTGATCAGGTTTTCTGTTTAAGTTAGGTCACAAATATGTAACTATAGTATAAGCTGTTGGATTTTTTTCTCTCAGAAGTAAGTGTGATTCTGATTGTTTGTTTTTCTGAAAATGTATACTTTTTTAGGGGCATGACAGAAGGAGTTACGCTGTTGATCCTGGCAGTGCAGACTGGTCTGATAGAACTGCAGGTTGTTCACCGGGCGTTCCTGCTCAGTATCATCCTTTTCATTGTTGTAGCTTCTATCCTACAGTCAATGTTAGAGATTGCAGATCCCATTGTTTTGGCGCTGGGAGCATCCAGAGACAAGTAAGAAACTTCTTCACAGAATTTTTGCCATATTCTTTACATGAGTTTGTTGTTTGAAGATTTAGATATTGTTTAGAGACAGAGGATGGATGAATAATTGGTATTAGCTTATTAACAAGTTTATATTTTTATTTTTGTTATGTGTTTGACTTTTCTGGTTTTTTTTTTAATCCCTCAACATTCCTATAGTTAAAAGTCACATTAGGAGTTCTCTTGTGGCAGCCATGGTTAAGGATCTAGCATCGTCACTTCAGCAGCTTGAGGTTGCTGCTGTGGCACAGGTTTGATCCCTGGCCTGGGAACTTCCTCATGTCACAGCAGGCATGGCCAAAAAAATAAATAAATAAAATAAAAAATCACACTAAAGGCCAAGTAATTACAAATCAGGTTTTTCTTCTCAAAGAATTATAATACTTTTCTATATTTATCTAGTTTTAAAGATGTAGAACATAAAATTGAGCCCAGTAAATATAGCAGATAATATATAATTTTATTCTGTGTAATGCTAAAGGGGAAAAACTATTGAGAGAGATGTAAGTGAAGCAGAGGAAAATAAAAGCTGTCAGGCAATTATAAAGATAGGCATCTGTGGAATAACTGTTTGATCTGCTGGCTTTTTACATTTAACCAAGGTTAGAGTAGGGGTAACTTGACACCTTATGAGACCGGCTGAATTCTTGTTCATTTCATATTACAGAAATTTTCTTAGGGAATAAAAGTCAAATTATTATTTAGCTCTTTAAGGTTCTGTTTTGGCTTATGGTAGCTTAGACAAGGATATTCTGTAAGGAATTGCTTAAAACTCAGTGCCACTATTTTTTTTCCAGCATCCTTGTGTATACCCTGATTATTGATGTTTGAGGTATTTCATTTAATTGCTTCTTTGGTAGTGCTTTGTAAGTAAGGAAGCAGACAGTCTTGAGGGAGATAGAATTTTGACAAAAGATTTTAAGAACATTCCAAATTAGGAGTTCCCGTTGTGGCTCAGAGAGTTACAAACCCGATTAGTATCCATGAGGTGGGTTCAATCCCTGGCCTTGCTCAGTGGGTTAAGGATCTGGCATTGCTGCAAGTTGCAGTGTAGGGCATAAATGCAGGTTGGATCTGGTGGTGTTGTGGCTGTGGCGTAGGCTGACAGCACAGCTCCAATTTGACCCCAACCTGGGAATTTCCATGTGCTGCATGTGTCGCCCTAAAAAGGAAAATGAATGAATGAATGATGAATGAATGAATCAGTAAATAAATAAATAAATAAAAATAATACAAAAAACTATTCCAAATTATCTTTGTAGTTATAGTTGATCAGATTTATCTTTCTATCCCCATATCCCAGATTGCCAGACATTCTGAAAAATTCTCAAATGGTAGAATGGTTGAAAGGTGAATTTAATTTAAATACGCTCAATGCTCTTGGATATATTTCAGATAATTTTGATCGTTTCAGTTATTTGCAATTTGGTTTTCTCAGTAGAAGCATTTAAGATGTTGACTTCAGTGGACTCAGTTAAATAGTCACTTAAATTGGGTTTTGACCTAAGTACAGTTGCTAATTTGTCATCACTGGCAGTATCCTTTAGCATTATTAATTATACTAATTAAAAGGCTAATATAATACTGTGGAAGGTTTAGAAAAGAGAAAAAAAAAAACCCTCATAATTCTGTTGCCATAAGAACGAGTAAATTCAGTTCTAGTTCCTTCCATGATGCTGTACTAGCAGCATTACTGGCTTTTTCCTTCAAAATCAAACGCAGAGGAAATTTAGAGGGAAACGAGCAAGACTTCGAAGCCCTTGTGGGTGTGGAGTGGTTATTTTGGATTGGTGTCACTGTTAGTACCTGTGTCTATAGCAGCATCAGCCTGAGGCAAGAGAGCTCTTGGCTGTGAAAGGATAAGATAGAAATGAACTGTCAGGGTTCTGTTCTTCTCTCTCTCCATTGCCTACAATAATAAGAAAACACGATCAGTAGTAAAAGAGCAGTACTTTTTTAAACACATGAAATGGAAAAGTTGTGAGAAAAATATAACTTACTAGAGCTGATTCAGTAATTAAAAAGCTTGGATAGTTCTGTAACTGTTAAAGAAATGGAAACAAATGAGAAACATCCTGACCAGAGTGGCATTGTAGGCACGTCTGCCAGACTTTGAAGGAGTGGTTGTCCCTGTTTTAAACAAACACATCCAGACAATGGAAAGAATGCCCCTGAACTCATTCTGTGAAGCCAGTGTATATCCATATTGAAATCAGATAGACAATTTGAGAAAGATAAATTAAAATTCATTTCGCTCACAGTAGGAGATACGAGGTTTTTGTAATGATTGGCTCAAGTATAGACAACTTGACCAAACGGGAGCAGAGCCCCCAACCAGTCCATGTACGTGTGGAACTTTGGTGTGAGACAGAAGTGGCATGTCAGGTGAGTGGGCACAGGTGGTACTCTGCTCTAACGTAGCTAGAAAATAATGGTTTTTGTTTGAAAAAGGATGGAATTGAATTCCTGTCACAGCCGTAAACAAAAGAATCAGTTTTAGAATGGTAGAGACTTAAATGTCAATAAAAAATTATATCTCTACATAGAGTAGTATATTTTAGACCTTCAAATAGGAAACATTTTCTTAACACTGATAGAGCTGGGTGTGAAGGACCGAAACCAAGAATGACTATGATTATGAAAGAAAAGAGCAATAAATTTAACTATTTAACTATTAAAACTAATAACATTACCTAAAAATAACTTCAGTTACAAACTGGTATTCACATTTGCATAATAATTAGTATCAAAAATATATAAACAACTCAAATCGGCAAGAGAAATGGATAAAATACATCATCAGGCTTTTTAGTGAAAGAGGAAACAGTGAATGTGAAGAAAAGTTCATCGTCTTTAGTGGTCAGATAGTGGTCAGAGAAGTGTGAATCAAGACCACAGTGAGACGGTGTTTGAAACTTACGGAGTAGCAATGAATAAGTAATAGGGAAGAAGAAAGGGAGAGAGGGGAAGGAAAGTCAGCTGCTACCTGGGGCAGAAGAAAGTGTAGGTCCCAGGATGCTGGTGGGAGTGTAAATTGGTGTGATCACTTTGGAAAACAGTTTGGCATTACCTCCTCCTACATATATGCCCGAGACCTTCTGGTACATGTTCAGGAGGGACATTTAGAAGAATGTTCACAGCACAATTTGTAATACCCAAAGCCTGGGAACAATTCAGATGCCAGTCAGACAGGAAAGAGGGTGAATAAATGTGACAGTAGTCACAGTGGAATGTTAAAAAGTGACACATTAAATATTATGAATGATTCATAGCAATGTAAAGTAAAAAAATAAATCTAAAAAGAAGACATATAGAATGTTATTTTTATGTTAAAACAGAAATATATGCTTTAGGAATATATATGTGTGTGTGTGTGTGTGTGTGTGTATATAGATAGATTAAATTTTTTTTTTTTTTGGCTTTTTGCTATTTCTTTGGGCCGCTCCCGTGGCATATGGAGGTTCCCAGGCTAGGGGTCTAATCAGAGCCGTAGCTGCCAGCCTATGCCAGAGCCACAGCAACGCAGGATCCGAGCCGCGTCTGCAACCTGTACCACAGCTCATGGCAACGCCAGATCCTTAACCCACTGAGCAAGGGCAGGGACCGAACCCGCAACCTCATGGTTCCTAGTCGGATTCGTTAACCACTGCGCCACGACAGGAACTCCCTATATAGATTAAATAAAACCATAGAAAGGGAAGCAAGCAAGGAGTAAAGAGCACAGGATACATGAAGTGGTTTCATTGGGTGGAAGGAGGCAGGACCCGGAATAGGCAGGCCTGCCACATGGTTAGAGTGGGTTATTGTCCAGTCCCTTGCTTTTGTACGGGCAGATGGAGTCATGAATTCATGTTACATTTCAGGTATTGAAAATAGCTAATTGGAGTACTAGCTAATAAAAAGAGACCACTAAAAGATGGTGCATTTTGAATCGAGGATTGTGGTGAATTCAGTTGTGTGTACTGGGGATTAAAAAAGGAAATGAAAAATATCTTAATTCTCAATTAGAAAAATTGAAAGGTAATATTGAAACACTACTTGTCTCTGTCTTTAAAAAAAATGATTATCAGGGAAAAATCCACATGTGTCTTTGATCTGACTACAGGTAATTTACAGTATTTAACTTAAAAAGATCTCAGGTAGTTTGAGCCATGGATCTAATTGTAACTTTTATTTGTAAATTTTATTACAGTTGTTAAAAGGGATTTTACAGCTCTAGCCTACTATATTCAAATTACATAGCAGATTTTCAAATGACTAACTTTTACCCCAATGGGTTGGGGTAGATTAGAACAGTTTTTTTTTTATCGTTTTATAGTGCTTAACCTATTAATGAAACAAGATTCCAGTATCATTTTCTGATTTTCTTTTTATGTTTAATTTTAAATTAGATTTTTATTGAACTTTAACTGTCTAAATAAGGATTTATACATACGTATATATTTGTATATAAAATGAATAGGTATAAGTTTAAAACTTTTGGCATAATGTTGTATTTACTTTTTTGTGTACATGTATAAATATGTTTGTGTATATGTAGAAATATATACCTCCATTATTTCAATGGATTATAGCTAACCTGATTTTGAAAAATTTGTTGGAAGTTTTAAGGCAAATTGCCTTATTTATAAATACTGTTAAAGCAGTTCCTTTCTGCCTACCTTTCTTTAAAAAATAAAAGTATTTATGTTTGGAATGTTACAGCAGAGCTACTGTGGCAGGTTTTATGTTTTTCCCTTAACTTAGGATAAGAAAAATGTTTGACAAGAGAAGATGGAAGATGCTTTCCAAATTTTAACCATTTACTGTCTTTTCAGAATTGCTAATTGTAGACAGTCCCACAGAATATAGCATTTAACTTTGTGTGGGTATTTTTCCTCCCACTTGTGTTGTGATAGAGTTGAAAGTAGAAAGGATGATTTATGCTACTCTTCTGTCTCCCTGAGATAGTTTGCGTGGATTTCAGAACATATTGCAGATGCTGATGTTTTCTTAAAACAGCTTAATTTTGTTGTAACCATGGACTTCTAACTATTTTGGTTGAAAGTCACATTTCTTCCTAATGTTTTTAAATATTCTGTGTTTGTTTTTAATAGGAAATCATTAAAAAATTTGTCTCAATATGCAGTTTATGTAGATTTTAATCGAGTTTTATTTTTAAGAGAAGGGATAGCTGTTTGGCTTGTGCTGATTTCTTTCTAGATTTGTGATCCTTATGTTGAAGAAGAATTACTCCAACTTTGGCTTTTATTTACTCAGGAAATGGCATATCTAGCATCTTTTTTTTTAAATTCCTTATGTGGGTATTAAGTCATTCCATCATCTGTTGACTTACAAATTGGGTATATAAAGTAAATAATAAACTTGCAGGGGGTATATTTAAAGGATGATCTGTTGGTATATTACAGTGTACAAAGAAGTAAACAAAAGATTATGTTTCTTCTTTTGCCATAATGGGGGCCTCCTCCTATGTGTTCCACTGTTAACAACAAGGAAGGTTCAAGGGGAATCTTAAGTCAGGAAATCTCTTGACTTGTTGTGTGTCTTAAAAGCATAAAGTTATGCATGTAACTATTCACTTGTATAATAACTGTGATTAACTTTTGTCCTACCTCCATCATAAGGCTTTGCACTTGGGTGGATAGATGGATAGGTAAGAATAGTTAGTAACAATTGGAAACTAATTAGAAAACTATCAAGCAGAAATAAATTTTCAAGTTTTATTTGAAACTTAATTTCAGACAAGCCATTGTGCTTAGGAGCTGGAGTTACCATCCTTTTCTCAAGAAGTTTAAATTTGGGTGGTAAGAACTTTGTGTGTGTGTGTGTGTACATATATAGAAATAATTTTCTTTAGATAATTAGTATAAAAGTATAAGTAAGAATGTTTAGATACAATATATAAAATATGTATATATAAGTATTTATATATTGAAACAATGCTTCAGTTCATTGTATGATTGTTTGGTATATAGGTGTTAAGGATTCTGAGCAGGTAGGTGATTCCTTGTGAAAGTTTTACATTACCTGTCTGAACATATTTCTTTAGCTTGAGCTAGTCTAAAGAATTTAGCAAAAGAAAGAGTGGGATGGACGTATTTCTGGTGGGATGTTTAAGAGTGCTTTTTGTTAGACAACCATCTTTGCTTATAGTGGGGTGACAGATGTTGACAAGTTTAGACTGAAAAATTGGGAGTAGAGGGCCTCAATTGCCAGGCTAGGAAGTTCAGAAGATGTACTAACAGTATTGTGCTAGTAGAGCTTTAGAATGACTCATCTGTCTAGGATCAGGGGCTGGGAAGGAGGGAGATCAGCTAGTTAGTAGGTCTTAGAGCCCTCTTGTTCATAGTTTTCCATACATCCTCAGCAAAGGGGAGGGGCGATACCCCTGTTCATTGGTGCAAGTGAGGAGAGGATGCCATGATTTAAGACAGAAAATTTCAGATTAAAATGTTAGGGTTTAATGCTACACAAACATGAAATTTTTTTTTATTTTTTATTTTTTTTTTTGGCTTTTTAGGGCCGCACCCATGGCATATGGAGGTTCCCAGGCTAGGGGTCTAATCAGAGTTGTAGCTGCCGACCTAAGCCAGAGCAATAGCAATGCAGGATCGGAGCTGCGTCTGCAACCTACAACACAGCTCACAGCAACACCAGATTCCACTGAGTGAGGGCAGGAATTGAACCCACAAGCTCATTGTTCCTAGTCAGGTTCCTTAACCACTGCACCACGATGGGAACTGCACAAGCCTGAAATCTTGAAATTACTAGGAATGGGAATGGGATTAAAAGTAAACTATTGAAAAGAAAAAAAGAATTGATGGCACTTGTCAAAAGACTGTGTGGAGGCTAAGAGAAGAGAAATGAGTCAGGTGCTTTGAAATACCAAGCCTTTGACGTGACTTGCCCTGAAATCTGCACTGTGACTGGCGTGGAGAAGGGCGTGCAGAAAATGTGAAATTGAAGCATGGTGCAAGACCTGTTAGTTGTGCTACTTAGTGACAGGCATGTTAAAAGAATTCTTTTCTTTCCCTAGGAGTTTATGGAAACACTTCCGTGCTGTGAGCCTTTGTTTATTTT
This sequence comes from Phacochoerus africanus, assembly GCF_016906955.1. Lineage (NCBI taxonomy): Eukaryota > Metazoa > Chordata > Mammalia > Artiodactyla > Suidae > Phacochoerus > Phacochoerus africanus. Next base: position 15,598,668 of record NC_062544.1, on the reverse strand, counting down.
TACTGGTATTCCCGGCTTACATGGCTTATATGATTTGCCAGTTTTTCCACATGGATTTTTGGCTTCTTATCATTATTTCTAGCAGCATTCTCACCTCTCTTCAGGTAAGATTAATTATCATTATATAATAACTATAATAACTGATTTTCTTATTTTTCTTTCCAGAAAAGGAATTAAACTTTTTTAAGATTAATGATTATAAGTGGCCTGTTTAGGAGTTCCTGTCATGGCGCAGTGGAAACAAATCTTTTTTTTTTTTTTTGTCTTTTTGCCTTCTCTAGGATTCATTAGCCACTGAGCCACGATGGGAACTCCCTGCAGTGGAAACAAATCTGATTAGGAACCATGAGGTTTCGGGTTCGATCCTGGCCTCGCTCAGTGGGTTAAGGATCTGGTGTTGCTGTGGGTTGTGATGTAGGTCGCAGAGGTGGCTCGGATCCCAAGTTGCTGTGGCTGTGGCTTAGGTCAGCAGCTGTAGCTCCGATTCGACCCCTAGCCTGGGAATCCCATGTGCCATGGGTGTGGCCCTAAAAAAGGGGGGGGATGCCTATTAGGTGTATACTTCCCATATTCTTTGCTAGAATGCATTATATATTTTTTATTTTTTCATTTTTTAAAGTTTTATTGAAAGAATTGATTTATCATGTGATAATTTCTGCTATACAAAAAAATGATTCAGTTATACATGTATATGCATCCATTCTCTTTCAGAATCTTTTCCTGCATGGATTGTCACAGAATATTGGGTAGAGTTCCCTATGCTATACGGCAGGTCCTCATTGGCCAGTCATTCCATACACCTCAGTGTGCATAGGCCAGTCCCACATCCCAGTCCATCCCTCCCCACCACCTTTGGTAACCATAAGTTTATGGTCAAAGTCCGTGAGTCTGTTTCTGTTCTGCAGATAAGTTCATTTGTATCCGTCCCTTTTTTGGATAAATGCATTACATTTATTTGAGCATAGGAGTTAGAAGTTAGGTTATTAAAATACTAGGCCTGTCTGTGTCACTGTTTTTTTTGATGTTGTTGTTGTGTTGTTTTTTGGTCTTTTTTGCCTTTTCTAGGGCTGCTCTGCGGCATGTGGAGGTTCCCAGGCTCGGGGTCTGATCGGAGCTGTAGCTGCCGGCCTGTGCCAGAGTCGCAACAACTTGGGATCCAAGCCGCGTCTGTGACCTACACCACAGCTCACGGCAATGCCGCATCCCCCTTAACCCACTGAGCAAGGCCAGGGATCGAACCCGCAACCTCATGGTTCCTAGTTGGATTTGTTAACCACTGAGCCGCGATGGGAACTTCTCTTGTGTCACTGTATTTTTTTTAATCTTGGTAATAAACTTTTTCAAAGTGGTGGGATACAGAACTGTCAGGTAAATCTTAAATAGATGAATAACTATAAAATATTAAAAAGATTTTACTGCTTGGGAGTTCCCATTGTGGCGTAGTGAAAACGAATCTGACTAGGAATCATGAGGTTGTGGGTTCGAACCCTGGCCTCACTCAGTGGGTTAAGGATCCAGTGTTGCCAAGAGCTGTGGTGTAGGAACATGGCTGGGTTCTGGCATTGCTGTGGCTATGGTGAAGGCCAGCAGCCACAACTCCGATTAGACCCCTAGCCAAGGAACATTTGCCGTGGGTGGAGCCCTAAAAAAGACAAAAAAAAAAAAAAGAGATTTTAGTGCTTGCTTGGAGCACATTTTGCAGTAAATGCCCACTCAAAAATGTTGTATATAAATATATGACTTGTGTATATATTACACAGACATGATACATACTTTATACACATGCACACACACAGTGTAGCCTTGGAATTGATAAACTTATTGTAATTTGAAGGTGAATCTTGGCTGCCTAATCAGTAAAAGGTAAAAGAAAATAGAGCACTGGCAATAAAAATTTATTCATTTTTCCTTGTAGAGGTGAAGGTTCTTTGAAAGTTGAGAAACAGGAGTACGGAATTAGGAAAATTTAGATAGAATTTTGAGGGTTTTGGTGACCAGGGGAAAAGGTGAAGTGACAAGTCAGAGAAGACTGATGACTAATCAGAATCGCTTAAGGAAAGTTCTCTCTGGAGGTATTGCATTTCAGCATCTAATACCTGGATACTGATAGCACCCACATTTTAATTATACCACTGTCTCCTCTGGATATTAAAGCTGGTATCCTAAAGGTATTATTAATACCTTTAGTTATTGTTGAAAGTCTGTGGAAAATCATTCTTAGTGATGATGTTGTTTTTAATGTACATAAATTTTTCTTCAGGTTTTGGGAACGCTTTTTATTTATGTCTTATTTATGGTTGAGGAGTTCAGAAAAGAGCCAGTAGAAAACATGGATGATGTCATCTACTACGTGAATGGCACTTACCGCCTCCTGGAGTTTCTTGTGGCCCTCTGTGTGGTGGCCTATGGAGTCTCAGAGACCATCTTTGGAGAATGGACAGTAATGGGCTCCATGATCATCTTCATCCATTCCTACTATAATGTGTGGCTTCGGGCCCAGCTGGGGTGGAAGAGCTTCCTTCTGCGCAGGGATGCTGTGAATAAGATTAAATCATTACCCATTGCTACAAAAGAGCAGCTTGAGAAACACAATGATATTTGTGCCATCTGTTATCAGGTAACTCGCATTGTAAAAAGCCAGTTGGGCGGGTCATGTAGTGTAACCTGTTCGACCTTAACGACATTACCCAAATTTAAGTTAAATTTCCAGGCAGAATTATCTTCTGGATTGAAAAAAAGTGGACCTCAGAAATTATTAAAGATCTGATAAAATATTTCCATTTTATTTCTAAAGTAAGTTTTTAATTTAGTCCCTCAAGTTCTAATTTATTGTTATTTTCAACATTATTGCTCACCCATAAATAAAGGAAAAACAGGTCAGGTGTATTTTATATTCACTCCTGAACAAACATATGCACACACAAATACATGTACTATCAAGCATATACTGTCAATCAGGAGTCAGCAACTTCTGAAAAGTGGTGTGCCAAGATTCTGACTCTTCCTTCTGGTCTTTCCAGGGTGGGGAAAAGGTGTTCATTCACTTAATGTAGCTGGGGAGCGCATGTGCATACCTGTGGGTTGAGGGCTATCTAAGATGGTGCAGCTTCTGTGTGGAAGTGGGTGGGTGGGGTGGGAGAGATGGCAGAGGCGACCAGTTGGTGTACATTGCAGTTGGTCTGCCTGGCATCTTTGGCGCATGCGCCCTGGATAGCTGATGATTGTCTTCCGTCATGAAAGAGTTGAAAGATAGTAATTATATCAGCTTGGAAATATAACAGTAATAAAAAGTAGACCCAGAGTTTAGTCATCAGTCACTTGTGCAGGAGGGTGACCTTGAGTGTAGCAGCTTTTACAGCTAAACTGTACAGTTGGAAGTACAGGCAGAAATTCTGGGCGACTGTGCAAACGCTTCCTTTGAAATCACGCTCAAAGAATGTGGGCTAGTGGAATAAAACTATGGGTGTATCAGTGAATATACGGGGGGAGGTACTGCTCAAAGGCTGCTTTCCAGTGTAGATGGTGAGAGAGAGAGAGTGAGTGTGTGTGTGTGTGTGTGTGTGAAGGCTGTCTAGAATAAGAGTTTTTCCTAGGAGTAAGATTCAACTGCCACATTTTGATCATTGTTAGAATCATACTTTTAGGTATTAGCAAAGTAATGGTTTCTAGGTGGGGAGATTGAGGAGCGATGTAGTTATTACCCCCCCAGGTTAAGGGGCATTGTCTTCCTTCTGGCTCCTTTGTGCTCATAGTCTTGTTGTATGCAGACAAAGCACAACAAAGATAGATTTGGGGCACATCAGCTTCAGCAGCTAATGTATAAATATACCATCTCTGGGGTTCGAGAGGCCTCTTTTTGTATTTCCTGTTGTCACATCACTTTTTTTGAGGTGTCTGAACTACCTGCTGATATCACACAGAAAATTAAAGTCAAATTGCTTAACTTCCCAGCTGGCTGCTTTTCCTTGGATGGCTTTCTGCTTAAAAGTTGACTCCCAGGTGTTACCAGTTCTTGGCAAGGAATTTCTGCTATAGCCACAACTCCTTGTTCTAGGACTTTAAACAAAATTAATGGTTGATCTACCAAATGTATGTTCTTACAATTTAAACTTCATGTCCTCAGTCCTCCCTCCCCAAATATATTTTATGCAAGTGCTATTAATGCAAAGTATACCACTTCTTATTTCAGTGGTTATTAAACTTGAGTGTGTGATAAAGTCACATGGGTGGCTTACCGTACCTATGAATTTGTGAATGCCATCTTCAGAAAGCCAGATCAGTAGGTCTGGGGTGGCCCCAGAACATGCATGGTTAGCAAGCACTCCGGGTGGTTCTGATGCAAGTTGAGAAACACTGGTTTATGCCATATCGTGAAAACTGGCATGTACATTCTCCCTAATGAAATTGCCACTTCCTTGCCAATACCCTGGTGTATGTGGCTGATTTGTCTCCTTGCCGATGATCTCATCATGGAATAATCTGTTGAGCTGTGTTGAAGCAAAACTGTGGAAAAGTCCTGTCTTCATCACATTTTCTGAGATTGTAGTTACACTTGCACTGTGCTGATGGAGACCTGGTAATCATACTGCCACAGTTGTGTAAGCCTTGTGTTTCACACTGAGGCAGAACCCAGTTAAAAAGCTCCTTCCTTCCTCATTTTTGGTTTTTATTTCTTTTAAAAAATTGCTTAGCCAGTGGTTCTTGCATTATTTGTGTAAAGGTGTCTCTGATGGCAAGAAGATTATTACTGAAGTATAAAATAGGTCTTATTCTAAGATTTGTGTTACATATTTTCTCTGGAGCATTTATGGCAAAGAAGTGTTGGAAGTAGAATTTGAATGTAGCAGAGGTTTTATAATAGACGTTTATGAGGTGTCTTTTTCCCCCCTTGTAGGACATGAAATCTGCAGTGATCACACCTTGCAGTCATTTCTTCCATGCAGGCTGTCTCAAAAAATGGCTGTATGTCCAGGAGACCTGCCCTCTGTGCCACTGCCACCTCAAGAACTCCTCGCAGCTGCCAGGCTTAGGGTCTGAGCCAGTTCCACAGCCTCCTGCTGGAGCAGAGCAAAATGTGCCTGAGGAAGGTACTGAACCCCCAAGCCAAGAGCGTTCTGAGGACACAAGGGTGCAAGAAGACTCTAAGGACAATGAAGAGTGCGTTGCCAGAAGATTAGACGGCCAGGAAGGGGCTTGTGATCCCAGGGAAAATCTTCTTAGTGCAAAAGATGAAGCGCATCCTGTTGAGGGCAGTCTGGAAGAAAAGGAGCAGGAGTGATGCTTTGCTTCTCTGGAGACATTAGCTCACAATGGCATTCGTGCTCAGATTTGAGGAATGAATGTATGAGGTGATAGGAGATTTGACATTCCAAGGATCTAATCCAAGAAGTTCTCTCAGTGGAGACCTCCTGCTTTCATCCCTTTGACATTGTGGAAGAAATTTTGCTACGTGTGCTAATCAAAGTGTTTATACATCCTGTGCTGATGTTTGGTAGAGGTTTGCCAAGGAAATTCAACCTCAGCAACTTCAGAAACTGCCCCTGATTTGTGCGGGATAAACAAAATCAGATTTGAGTGTCTAAAAGGGGCTAAAGAAAGAAGGATGAGGAGCTTGAGCTAGAGCATGGAGGAAGCAGGCAGAAGTGAAACTGACCTCTCACTTTCTATGGGACAGGAACGCTTTTTTACAAAGTATGAGTAGTGACCAGCCCTTTTCTCCACCCCCTTTCCCTCAGTTAATTGGAACTCAGCCAGGTGGTTATTTGTACAGTACTGAAATGAAATCAAAGATGTAAAAGCATTGATCATATTCAAAGATTGAAGCACGCTCATACTTCGTATGTGCTTTGGGGGAGGGGGTGGGTGGGCACTTGGGCCTTGCGGGTGCATTCATGTAATCTGACTCTTGAGCTTTATGATGGAGTCTTCAATATTTTGATGTATATGAAACTTTTGTTAATACATTGTATACTGTGTTGGCTGTGTGAAGTAAACTAAAACTCTGATGAACACTTTGGAATCTTCCTTAGTGTAGGAGACCAAAGTGGGAAGGGCTTTAGGGCACTGAGGAAGGCCCTAAGTGTACTTTTCAATCCTGTGTAATGTTTAATTCTTGCAACTGAATCAAAACAGTGTTAAATTATGGCAATATTTGCACTTTGGGAATGAGTACATAACTGTATGATCACACTTTGCAAATGCCACTTTTAAAGCTGTTAATAGACTTTGCACCTTTTCTTTGACAAGGATGTGTCATATTTAAATTTTTACATTCATCATGGCTACAGGTAGAACTGGGGAGGGGGAATGTAATTTTTTATGGGAATTTTGATATGAAAAGAAACTAGTCATTTATTTATACAATAGGCTTGGCTCAAAAAGTGTTTTTCAGACTCGGTATTCCTAATGTGGGATGTGACTTTATTTTATTTTTAGTAGCAAATTTGGATGTAGACTGACAGACATAGCTGAATGTCTTAATAAATTTAAATTTGAAGATAACTGTATTTTATTCCTGTGATGATTATCATTGTAAAGTGCCGTGTTGAAATTCTAAGGAGGTTTTATTTATCCCACTAGGCTTCTCATATCTTTATTCCTTGTCAAAAAAAAAAAAAAATGTCCTGCAGATGGCAAAACTTTTTGATTGAAAAGGATCAGTCCTTTGAAATCTTGTACACCAGTGGTAACAAACCCAGCTCTGCAGCAGAAGCATCTGGGGAGTTTGTTTTTTTTTTAATTGTTTCTGAACCCTGCTTCAGACCTGGTGATCCTGTTGAGTCAGAAAACAGAGCAGATGGCTCCCTCTAGGGGTAGTCAGGCTGTTATCCAAAGATCTAGCCACGATCTCAGATTTAAAACTGATTTTCAGCCTTGTGTAAAGGTGCAAATCCAGATATTAAACTTTTTGGTACCCTGTTTGAAGAAACAAAATTGCAGATAAAGTTGAAATTACGGCACAGTGAACTTGGTCATTTTTAGCTCCAAGGGACTCTCTCATGTAGACCTCAGGAAAAGTACTCAGATGTTTTCATACAAATAGGGATTTCTTTGGCATCAGTTTTATATTACACCTTTTAACCTCCTGATAGCAGAGACCCCAGCTCCATTTACCAAGTCACATGAGCCTCTCAGCTGAGCAGGCTGGTGGACAAATAGCACCTTATCAGTGTGTCTCCTTTTGTTTCAATCAGGTGAGCAATATTATGTTGTAGTAACAAAACTCCTCAAGATTTCATGGACTTCAAAACAAAGGTTTATGTCACTTAACACAGCCCATGTGTTTTTTGGTGAGTTGGTGGCAGTGCTGTATCTGGTGCAGCCAGCCTGTCTTGAACCTTCCTGATGATCACAGCAAATGTAAGGCCTTTGGAATGCTGTCTGTTAGCAATTACATGCTCCTCCCAGCAATGGACCCATGTTCCTTCTGCTCCTCACCCCATGGCTGGAACCATGGCCCTACCCGCACAAAAGGGTGCAGGAGTTCAGGCTTCCTTGCAGGCCTGGAAAGAACGCACCAGCTGTGCCAAAGACTGCCATACCTCAGCTGAAGTAACGCTTAATTTTTTATTTAAACATTATTCGAAATTTGGGAGCACACCTGTGAATGATTCAAAATATACCTGTTGAGCCCCTGTGGTGGCTCAACAGAAACGAATCTGACTAGGATCCACGAGGATGTGGGTTTGACCCCTGGCCTCGCTCAGTATGTGAAGGATCTGGTGTTGCTGTTGCTATGGTGTAGGCTGGCAGCCTAGAGCTCTGATTTGACCTCTAGCCTAGGAACTTCCATATGCTGCAGGTGTGGCCCTAAAACAAAATACACACACACACACACACACACACACGTTGAGAACTTCTGACCTCATTTGTTCTTTGTTCTAATATGCTAGGACGGTAGCATTATATAATGCTATCTGTATTTCAAGTTTCTGTTTTCCGGTGTTCTTTTTCTTGTTTTTTTTTTTTTTCTTTTTTTTAAATAGTCTTCAAATCACTGCCAGACTTTTGACTCAAGAAAAGGACATAAAAGTTTAACCATCTAATTTGTACTATTGAAGAGAAAACCAGACCGTTAGATTCAATTTCCCTTCTATGACATTGATCAAATAATTGAGAAAATATCACATCCCCATGGGCCCTGTCTGCTTAATGATTTCCACTGTTTTTCATATGGTGAATATGTATTTTCACTCATGACCAGTTTTGTCTTAAAAACTTTATCACCTTATGAACTTTGACATCGAAGTTAGAATTAAACAAAACTGTCATACCAGTTGGCAACATATATTTACACTTTGTGTTGCTTTTTGTTTTTGTCATATAAAACTATTGTCCTAATGGTCTAAAATATGCTATTTGCACAGCATGGCTCTAGAGGTCTGATTTTCAAACGCAGCTGAACATGAGTCTTCCTGAAACCCCTCATTAGGGCTTCTGTATTTTAAGAACGTGCTGTGTTTTCATGAGACTTTTACGTCAGAAACACTCTGCTTTCCCAGAAGATTTTGACAAGTTGTAAATTTAATTGGTTATGGAGAAGGAGAAATTTTGTAGTTTTCAAATTTAAATGGGAAGGGCTTTTTTCTATGGCTATAGTAATGGGACAAGAGCCTTACCGAGATTTAGGTATTACTAAATTATGTGCCAATTTTGAAGAAAGAAAAAAAAAAACCCAACAAAAAACACCTTAGAAGTCTTACGTTCTAGTTACTTCCACTCTAGTTTTCATTAGAATAGGATTTCTCCAGTTTTAGAATCATGGCAAATTGAAGCCAGAAATTAATAAGATTTTGATTTTGTTTTGTTTTTTTTCTTTAGGGCTGTCCCTGTGGCATATGGAGGTTCCCAGGCTAGGGGTCACATCGGAACTGTAGCTGCTGGCCTACACCACAGCCACAGCAACACCAGATCCGAGCCGCTTCTGCGACCTACACTACAGCTCACAGCAGCCCTGGATCCTTAACCCACTTAGCAAGGTCAGGGATCGAACCCGCATCCTCATGGATGTTAGTCAGATTCATATCTGCTGAGCCATGACGCGAACTCCCTGATTAATTTTTTTAAATGCTGTATGATTTTGAAAAATATCTTTTCCTCCTTTTTTCAACACTACTTATTATTTTGAAAGTAAAGGATTTAAAAAGAACAAAAATCACCCATAATCTCAGTTTTGGAATTAATCTCCCAAGTCATTTTTATATTTGGTGATAGCAGAACCTCCCCCAACCTCAAGCACACCCACCCAACCCAGAAGTCTCTTTCACTTCTTCTTTTAAAGTTCACTTACTCTCATTTGGCTTCTGAAATTCAAATGCATTCCAAACAATTTTGTAATTCATCAGTTAAGGCACACCTGTTTCTCCCACCTTTGAAGGGAGAGGATAGTGTATTTGTATTTGTAGGCAGAACTTGTTTAGGAAACAGTCAAAAACACCAGAAACAGCTTATAGAACGAGTGATTGTGGCCACTCAGAAAAATACTTTCCTCCAGTGGATTGGACATTTGATTGCAGGGTGGTTGAGGATAAAAAGTGAGACATTTCCAGTGAAGGCAGCAAACCCTCCTGTTAACCACACTGTGTCCCAGGCATCTTCCTTGCTCTCCCTAACACTGGCCCTGGTGTTCTTTCCCTAACCTATTGTTTATGAACGTTTGCTGTTTGACCCTTAATTTTTATTTCTAGTCTTAATAGACATAAGCAACTCCTTTCTTTGCTGTTGTTTTATATATGTTCCAAGGTAAGAGAGAATGGCTTCTGATGACCTAGAAATGATAGTTTCCATGAATGTAGAAGAATTCTGAGTCAATTCTAGGTGGAGTATTATTTTCCAAATGACAACTTGCAAACTGAAGTCGTCTTTCTGATTGGCATCAAGCCAGTTAATTTCTTTTCATGATCTTGTATCAGTCCCCTTGGATTTAGGGAAATAGGTAGCCAGAGGATCCTTGAGTAAAGGCAGACACTCTGGAGTATCTTTTTCTTTCTTTCCTTTTTCTTTTTCTTTTTTCTTTTTTTTTTTTTGCCACCTGCGACAACGTGGAAGTTCCCAGGTAGGGATCAAACCCACATCACAGCAGTGACCGTGACAATGCCAGGTCCTTAACCAACTGTGCCACCAGGGAACTCCATGAGCTATCATTTTTACTCCCTTTCAAGCTGCGTAATCCTTGGCCAGCCTTTGTTTTTCTGGGCTTCAGCCTCATCTGAAAAAATAATCTTTGAGCCATTATTTTGCTCTTAAGATTTTGCCCTTCTGTATTTTTCATCTTGACCACTGAGGGAGTGATGAGCTTCGTGTATTTTTTTATGTGCTCTGCCAGATATTAAACTTAACTACGGTTGGGTTGACCCCTGCCTGGCACGGAGGAGGAGCTCTCTCCTTACCTACTGAGTGAACACCAGAACTTTATATATAGCTCCTTGTACACCCCTTAGTTCAAAAATGGTAGAGAATTCTATTAGTTCTCCAGGCAGAAAGCATATCATTACATGCCAGCTAGAAGCAATTTCTGTGAGATAATTTTTTATTATCTAACTGAATTCAGGTTCAGTACTCGGAATTTCAGGAGAGAGCTTATGCACTTGGGACATTCAGTTGAAATCTGGGGCGATGAAATTTGCTTTATTTTGTTGAACTTCAATGGTACAGTTTTAGATGATGTTTTAAAACGCATTTGAATTAATTGCCAACCATTTAAAAATTGCAAGACTATACATACAAACTTAATTTCTATCTTCCTTGGGAAAATGGGAAAGCTGGCCACCTGAGATTATTCCTTCCTGCCTGGTAGCAGTTGCCAGGAGTGGAGGTGGGTTGAGTGGGCTTTTGATTCCATCCCAGGTACCCTCCCCACAACGACCTGCTCTGGAAAATTAGATTGTAATCATCAAAGCCCTCTGTTCACGAGAGAGATGCTGTCATTACTGGGCAAGTTAGTGTTCTCATTTAATAATTGTATAGTGCAAATATTCTGTATTGATGAAAGTGAAAATTATCAGAGAATCAGAAGCAATGTGGATGAATCTAGTATTCATTTGTGAAAGTGTAGAATCCGTATATTTTCATTTCCCTTTAATTACATTAGTTAAAAAAAGAATTACTGACTAATGCTTCATCTGAATGTATTTTCAATTTGGATCTACATTTGAATTTTGCGATGTTGATAACATGAAATTGTTATAGTGTTTCTCCATCTTTGTTGGGCATGGGAAGCAGGTGGGAATCTTGTGAAAAATACAGATGCCTGGGCCCAATCCTGTAGATTCTGATTGGGTAGGTTTGGGATGGAGAATGAGCATTTTCCTTTTTACAAATTTTGAAGATGATTCTGATCCCGTGAAAAGTTGAGAACTTTTGCTCTGGAGCAAATACGCCTGCTGTTTTGGTGAGAAGATGTGTGAGAACCCCTTCATTTCAGTAGGAGATAGAACTACTGCTTTTATGGAAGAAGATTCTTAGAGAAGAAATAGACATGAAGACATTTTTCTTGAGGAACATTTGTGGTTAAGGATTGCAGCAGATATAACAGCTTACAGCGCTTCTGCAGTGAAGCAGCAAAGCCTGGCCAGCCCATTAGCACAGGTGCATGTGTGAGACCTGACCTGGGCTACCAACCGTGTTGGTTGATTGATCACCCAGAAATGTCTGAAACTATTTATATTTGAAGGTAAAACACAGTCAGGTTCTTTCCCACAAGCACACAGAATTAAAGAACCATAGAATTTTGGGAGGTAAACTAGCCTGCAGGGATCTGGATTGTTTATTCTCTTTTACAAGAGAGCACATTATTCTACTTGTTGGAGGCCACATAGTGGATGGCAAAGCTGGGAGAGGTGTTTGGATCTCCTGAATTCCAGTTGGAACTGCTGGCTATAAAATATCCTTTTATATTTTATTTATCAGGAAAATGCTACCTGTGTGGTTAGAGCCACGAATTGTGCGGACCTTGTGATCACTCTGTTTGTGGGGACAGTTGGGAAGTTTTGAGACTGAGGAGTCAAGTCTTGCTTTAGAAGATTTTCAAATACAAAACTGCTTTCTTCGCAAGGTAAGTATTGCATCACTCTGAAGAACAACATGTGAGGGATAGATGGAAACATTATAAATCCCTGTCTTCTTTGTAGTTGTTTAATTATTCTTTTCCAAAGCCTTCTCTAAATGACCCTGAAACGCTTCCTTCTCCTTGAAAAAACTGAAGCACATTTTTTTTTTTTTACATTTGTAAAAACCACATGTTTTGAGCTCCTCAAACAGCAGTGAGCTTGAAAGATGGGAGCTTCTGCATGTTGGTGTTGCTGACAGTGGAGGATTGATATCTGAAAGGCCCTGTTTGTGAGGAAGTATGTTGCCAAGGGAAGAAAGCCAATTAGCCGAGCTATTTGGTATCATGAGAACATGTAAAGCTTTCAGTCTGTACCTCCTAGGTCCACAGCCTGCCTTCACGTCATTGCCATTGATGGTATGTTAGAGGTTTAGGTTTTTGTCGTTTCTTCAATACTGAAGAAATGGTACCTAAGAAATGCATTTGTGCCTCAAGTGGAAAGCAGCAACCAAACGACCCTTAGTTACTGGGGAGGAAGGAAAAAACCCAACTTCTTTTTTTTTTCTTTTTAGGGCCACACCCAGGGCAGGCATATGGACGTTCTTGGCTAGGGGTTGAATCGAGCTGCAGCTGCCAGCCTACACCACAGCCACAGCAACGTGGGATCCGAGCCATATCTATGACCTGCACCACAGCTTGCAGCAACCCTGGATCTTTAACCCACTGAGAGAGGCCAGGGATCGAACCTACATCCTCATGGATACTAGTTGCACTCTTAACCCACGGAGCCACAACACGAACTTCTGAGAAAAACCCAACTTTTAAGAATAATTTTTGCTTAAAAAGGAGACAGAAAGCCGTATTAACTAGTTAGAAAAAGAATACTTTGAAACTTGGAGCAGATTCTTCTTAGGTCACAAATGCAAACAGAGACTAACATTTCGCTTTGTCAAATGGATGTGCATCTATCTGTGTCACATTAGACTCTGGGGACAGAGATGAAGGGAGTTCAGTGGACTCAGGGGCAGGGTGATGCCTTTTGAGCTCAATATGGAGGCACAATTAACAACACACCACGGACACAGAGGACATGGACTTGGTGGGGCCCCCACGCACCGCCCCGCTCAGGGTGAGGGCTGAGGGGCCAGCGCATGTGCCGTCATTTCACGGAATCACTTAATCCTTTCAGTGACTGCTCCCAGGTCTGTAGAGAGAGATAGATAGGGTCTGAGAACTAGGGGATGGAATCCCCTCCCTTTACCCTTAGCCTTTGACCCTAAGGCCTTGGTGAACCTGCTTTCTAGTTAACTGAGCTCATGGACCATGTTTTCCAAACATCTGCCCCGTTTATCCCAAAGGAGCACTCCATCCTCTTTTCTCTCATCTTCTTCAACAGAATACTCTCACCCTTGCCCCATGCCAGGTTCTCTTATAGTCCCTTTACACACGAAAAAGCTCCTTAACTCCTTGCAGCCATCTGTTGACATAGGTATCGTCATCCCCATTTTCTAGATGAGGAAACTGAAGCACAGAGTAACCTAGTGACCTGCTCAAAGTCCCAAGTGCTAAAGATTTGGACCCAGGCAGTCTGACTTCAGGGTCCACTGAATGATTACATGATGGTGTGTGCCTGTCCACAGACACCTGCTTCTCGGAATCTTTCGTTCTTATCCTTAAAATCAGGGGAGGTGGTAGGAAAGACATCTCAGGGACTCCTTCCTGGACACCGCTCTGTGCTGGATACTTTGCCAGTTTCATTTGTTCAGTAGCTGCCACAGATGATATCCGTGAAATGCCACATCTGTCCTTTGATATGGACAACGGATGTTCTCTCAGTTCTATGTAAGACATTGGAAAGATCAGCTTCAACCAGGGTCCTATCCCACATCCTCCCCATCCCCAACTTCCTGCCTTCCCTCTGTCCCCAGGACATCGAATCACAGGTTTGTAGTAACTTCCAGGCACCAGACATGGGCTCAATGCCAGGGAGAGTCGCTGCCCTAATAGAGCTTTCACAGTCCATTCCGCAGATGCTCCGGTAAATAGGAACAATGAAGTGTAATGTGTTCCTTGATGTGTGGTGGGGTCCAACTTCTCTACCTACCTGTGGCCATGTGTGAAGTCTGTTGTTCCTAAGTCCAAAGTGACTGAGGAGGGGTTTAAGCTTGTTGTTCCTGGTTCACTTTCCACCAAATGTGAGAAAACCTCCAATATTTAAAGTCGAAATATCCTTCTCGCCTTCTCTGTGACATATTGAGGCATGTTTTACCTCCAAAGACTGGCTCTATCCACACTGTGGAGACAGGTTCTCAGAATCACAGAGCATCTCTTAGTGAGGTTGTTCTCAAACTTTGCGGCACATTGGAATTCCATGGGGTTCCCCTAGACATTCAGTTAGCCTGAGGTGAAACCTGGGCATCAGGATTTTGAAAAGCTCCCTAAGGGATCCCTCTGTGCCCCAAAGTTTGGGAATTAGAGTGTGCGAGACATCCGTGCTCTCTGGTGCCCTGTCACTTGAATGCCCTGTAGATAGATCTTGATAAGCCTGGGATCTTGGCAACCAAGCATCGTTCCCCCCACTGTAAATCCTTCAATATCCAGTCTTCTCTTGACTCAGCCTGGTGAGTGGCTCTCTGTTGCTGTCATCAACCTGTGGACTCAGACTTGGGAAACTGGTACCTGAGGATGAAATCTGACTGGCAAACCTGCTTTGTTTTGCCTGAACAGTGTTTCCAAAACTTTTGAGCTAACATCTGAAAATCTGATTTCACATAAAGAATTCAGGTTCCTGGCTTCTCTGGGAAAAATCAGAAAGTCTAAGCCCATTCCTACTTGTAATATAAGCCAGGGGCTTAGGGGCTCCTGCCCTTTAAACGGCATCTACTCTCCCTCGAACTACTTCACCAGGCTCTACCATGGCCACCACCTGTTACCTGTGACCCCTGCAGGTCACATACTCAGACATTATTCCTTTCTAATTTATTTATTTTTTTTTAATTTTTAGGGCTGTACCCACTGCATATGAAGCTTCCCAGGTCGAATCAGAGTTGCAGCTGCTGGCCTATGAATGCCACAGCCACAGCCACAGCAGCACCAGATTGGAGCTGGGGTCTGTGATCTGCACCATAGCTCACAACAAGGCCGGATCCTTAACCCACTGAGCCGGCCAGTGATCAAAGCCGTGTCCTCATGGATACTGGTTGGGTTTGTTAATGCTGAGCCACAATGGGAACTCCGTGGAATTACTCCATTTTGACAAGTGCTTTTGCTCACCTTTTGATAATATTGATCACATATGCACAGCACTTTCCAACTATAATTTGCTTCCTGCTTGAATAGTTTCTTCCAAGGAAGCACTGATGACGCACACACACAGACTCAGACAGACAGACATACAGGCAGACACACAGACTCAGACACACAGACAGACACACAGACTCAGACAGACCCACAGTCTCAGATACACAGACACACACACAGACTCAGACACACAGACAGACACACACAGACACACAGAGACACACGCACAGACACACACACACAGACTCAGACGTACAGACACAGACACACAGACACACACACAGACACACAGACTCAGACACACAGACACAGACACACACACAGACACAGACACACAGATCCAGGTTTATCATCGCTGCTTTCATATTCATTTTCTCAGATCACTTGCAGCTCTTAGGCCTTTTAAACTTTCGTGGCCAGATAAGGTTAGTGGTGTTTTCCAAAACATTGCAAAACTAAGCAGAAGCCCCAAGAACATGGTAGCCCAGGTTCTTGCGTTCAGATGCCTGCAGGGGTCATGGGGTGATATAAAGGGATGAAGTAAAGTGGGCAGGCTGGGGACCCCGGAGGGCTGAAGGGCTCTTTCTCCAACTGTCAGAGGCAGCCCCCCGACCACCCTCTAGGTAAGGTGGCTCCATAGAACACCGTCAATCTCTATGCCTGCATCCTCTCCCGCATCCATTTTGTGTTCCTCTTCAGGTGGGGAGAATGATATTTCAGAAGGTCCAGTAGGGTAGCCTTTAACCACATGGGGCTTGAGCCTTTGAAGTGTGGCTTGTGGGGTTGAGGAGTCGAACTTTCAATCTCATTTACTTTTTATTAATTTTAATGTAAATATCCACATGTGACTAGAGACTACCCTGTTGGACTGAGTCTAGTGGATTTTTACTGAGCAGAAGTGAAGGTGGGCCCAGTGGGGCCTAATGTTCTCATCTTTCCTGAGCATTCATCCAGGAATCCAGGTTTTTAGTGACGTCTCTTCCATTTAAAATGTGGGCACTATTTAAAACATGTTGTGAAGGCCAAACGAACAAACAGAAAAAACCACTGATGGGTTGAATCATGGCCTGTGGCATGCCCTCCATCCACTTGATTAATGAAAAGCCAAGGGCAAAGAGAAAAATACTTTGTACATCATCTGTTGAAAGCAAAGGACATAAATAGTGGGTTCTTGGAGGTCCCGTCCTAGCTCAGCAGGTTAAGAACCCGAATAGTATCCATGAGGATGCGGGTTCGATCCCTGGCCTTGCTCAGTGGGTTAAGGATCCAGCGTTGCCATGAGCTGTGGTGTAGATCGCAGACGTGGCTCAGATCCTGCGTTGCTGTGGCTGTGGCATAGGCTGGCAGCTACAGCTCCAATTTGATCCTTAGCCTGGCAACTTCCATATGCCACTGGTATGGTCCTAAAAAGACATAGGAGAAAAGAAAAGTAATGTGTTCTTGCTCTGAAATATAACCTTATGTACCAATGAAAATTTGTTGGTTCAAAGTTTGTCAGTGGCGGCATTGATACACAACGTGTTCTGTTAAAGCATCTAACAAGTGACGTACAGGCTGAGACAAAGGATGAAGAGAAGGTCTTCTCATGAGAGGGAAGAGCAGGGAAAAGACCCGGAGGCAAGAGAGGACATAGCCGGTTGGAAACCTAGGGAAGGTTTGTGTGCCTTCTCTGTCCAGTATGGTAGCCCTTTAACCGTGTGTGGGTTTTTAAGTTTAAATTAAATTTCAAAAATTAAAAATTCAGCTCCTCAGTCACATTAGCTACATTTCAAGCACTCAATAGCCATGTGTGGCTCGTGGCTACCATGTTGCAGAGATGGCACATGTCCATCGTTGTATAAAGTCTGTTGGACGGCACTAGAGCTTAGGGAGTGCAGGAGATGAAAGAAGGAGGGTGGGGAAGGAGCATTCTGAGAGAGGCTGGAGAGCTACTCAGGGATGTGGTCACAAGGTCACCAAGGGGCTGATCCTCCACTTTCAGACATTTGGACTTTGAGCTGAAGATTCATCATTTGGGAAGCTCATGCTACTGTTGTGCGGAAAATGGATTGTAAGGGGGACCAGAGTAGATCCTTAATATCTGATAAGAGGCTGTGACAGTTCAGGGACGAGATGAGGATGCCCCAGCCGTCAGACATTATCCATTATCCACCAGGCTTGGCTCAGGACCTAGAGTACACTCATTTTATAGTGCCAGGCATGGAATATCCATTAAAAACAGCCCCAGTGCTCCAGGTGAGGAAACTGAGGTTCATAGCAGTTAAATAGGTAGACCTCACGCCACACGCTAGTAAGGTCTAGAACTGTGATTCTGATCCATGGCTATTGAGTTGCAAAGCCTGAGATTATTTTTTATTTTTATTTTTCTCTCTATACAGTGTTCACATCAACTTCCCCCCAAACCCAGTGGGTCCATCTCTATGCCTGCGTCTTCACCCGCATGCATTTTCTGTTCCTCTTCAGGTGGAGAGAACGATATTTCAGAGCATTTTTTTTTAAAGCCAACTTCTTCTCTTCCCAATTAAGGGTAATCACAGCTCATTGGTTGGTTGGGTTCAATACCAGAATCCAACCTGGATAAAAGTTTTTTGTACATGCTGATATTAAGTGTGTGAGCTTTTATAAAATACGTGTGCCTTTGAGGAATTCGTCAGACATCTAGGGAATTTAAACTAGTAATTTATAATAGATTTCCTTGACTAGCAAGATAATTCCCTCATGAAAAGAGCAAGGCTTTATCTCAAACTGTAAGCAGCAGTGGAAAGAAGCTTAGGAGCTGAGACTTTGAAATTCTCAAGCCTCTAGGTGCAAGTTTATGCATTTATTTTGCTCTTTTTTTTATAATAAATAAGACATAAAAAGTTCCTTAGAATCTTATTTTACCTTTTTTGTCATTATTATTTTGATTTATAATTTAAACTTACAGAAAAATTTGCTAGAATACTACAAAGAATCTCTGTGTATCCTTCACCCATATTCAACCAGTTGTTCACATTTTGCCACAAATGCTTATCATTCTCTTTCTCAACACACACATATTATTATTATTTTTTAAACCACTTGAAAATAAGCTGCAGACAACTCTGCTTTACTCCTAAATATTTTAGAGTATCAGCCCCTTCGTGACCTCATGACCTCATTTTTTTCACATAATCACAGTAAAATAATTAAGACAGGAAACTTAACACCAGTACAGTATCATTATTTAATCCACACTAGGTGATTCACTGGATTATTCAGATTTCATCTAGTATCCCAATGATGTCTTTTCTAGCTGCTTCCAAGTCCTTCCCCCACACCCCTCACAGAACTTAATCCAGGATTAAGCATTGCATTGAGTTGTCATAACTCTTCAGTCTCCTTAATCTGGAACAGTTCTTCATGTTTTTTGACTTTTATTTTTTATTTTTTGTTTTTTTGAAGAGAAATAACAATAGCAATAGATTATAGATAGGTATAGTACACATTATAACTTATATACATGAACATATAATCAACAATATATCTAATGTATATAATATGTACCACGTAAGCATATATAAATATACTTATGGGTACTTTCATAATCTACAACCTATTAGGAAGAGGTCTTTGAATGAGAGGGGACAATAAGGGCAAAGACCCAGAATTAAGAGAGGACACGGGAGTTCCCGTCATTGCGCGGTGGTTAACGAATCCGACTAGGAACCATGAGGTTGCGGGTTCGGTCCCTGCCCTTGCTCAGTGGGTTAACGATCCGGCGTTGCCGTGAGCTGTGCTGTAGGTTGCAGACGCGGCTCGCATCCCGCGTTGCTGTGGCTCTGGCTTAGGCCGGTGTCTACAGCTCCGATTCGACCCCTAGCCTGGGAACCTCCATATGCCGCGGGAGCGGCCCAGGAAATAGCAACAACAACAACAACAACAAAGAGAGGACACGGTTGGAAACCTGAAGAAAATTTTTTTTTGTCTGCTCTGTCCAATAAGGTAGCCATATTGGCTGTCTATACATATAATCTATGGTATAGATGATAGACGTAAAAAATTATGAGTTCAGGCGAAGAAAAAAATACAAACACAAATAAATAAGAGAATAGGGAAATATCTTCCTTAAGTGAGAATTTAACTAATACAAATATAGGAAGGAATAACAGAATTATGAAGTTGTTATTTTGCAACCTTCATAAGTAGTAACTGATTCAGGCAAGAATCATCAATGAATACTAAAACCAGCGGATGAATGTTGGAAGAGGAAAAAGATATTTACAGAGCCTCAAAATATTGCCTCATAAATCATGTATTAATTGGAAAGGAAGAGACAGTAACTTTACAATAGGTAAACTTAACTGAAATAGTTTAAGTTGTCAAAGTTATCACCAAAGATGGAACAAATAATCACCGTGTGCCTCTTGGTATGATGCATTAAAGAAAGCATAGCTTTACCTGGGTGATATTTTCATTGAAAATCAACCTTATTTATGAGAAAGTAGACAAACCTCCAATGTGGAATAACTTGCAAAACAGTGCTTGCTTTTTAATGACCAAATTAAAACAAGGCTTGCATTATCAAAAATCACCACTAGATGTCACTGTGGTTTTGCAAGTTGCCCAAATTTTCTCCAGGTCCGTAAAGAATATAAATTCCTTTGTGGCTGCCTGCTTGCTTTGACGTCCTTGTGGACTGGACACATTTAGCTAATTCTAACACATAAAGCTTTTGAGATGCCTACAAGTTAAAGAGAATGGTACAGCACAGGAGGAGGAGGTAGTAAGCTTAGACTAAATCTTGTCTCTGCCATTACAGGCTGTACTGTCATATCTTTGGCGGTTCCTGCCCTGTTTCTGGGCCTCATGTAAAACGAGGCCCCAGCAGCCTGTAACTCTGACAGTCTATGATTTAAAATTTTTTTTTTTTTACACTGAAATCACTTCAGTGCTTCTTAAAGATTTTACTCAACCAATCTTAGACCCACTACTGGTTTTCTTCATCTCTTCACCCAGTACTCTACTTTATCTGGCTTTTGTCTTTAAGTTGATGCTGTTTTTTTTTTTTTTAATGTAAATGAAGGAAAAAAATATATAGGTTGATCACAAATGGAAACCAGTTCACTTGCCATAAATAGAAGGTAACCACAAAAATAAATGCAATAAAAACAACATAATGTAGTTAACTATGAGCTGGATGCTGTTGTCTGCCAAAGGCTCAGAGCCTATGGCCGGCTCTGTTTTTCCTCTTCAAAGGGGGATTGGGAGGTGTTAAAGAAAAGATGAAGAAAGACTAACCCTGAGATGTTCCTTTTGATGGATGTAAACAAATTGAGACTTAGAAGATAAGACAGTCCTCTCTATGCAGTTTACTGCTATTTAACTCTGTATCTATCAAACCATCCACAGTGTTCCACATACCATCTAAAATCAGTTCCATGCTTTCATAAGCTGTTCTAAGTTATATATTTGCTTTCCTTCTCCCTCCCTTTCTTTCTTCTTTTCATTCTTGATTCTTCAATATTTCTAATAGATCAGAAAGAGGGCCATTAGAAATCATACATTATTAATTGTTCTCTTCCACCTACATGTGAGCTGTCATTTTATTTTGGTATTCCTTTCAGTTTAGTATTGGCTTAGCTTCCCTTTGGTGTTTATTTAAATTTGCTTTTATATTCAGTCTTCTTCCATTTAAAACACTCATTCCCTCTTTAGCAGAGGAGATGATATATACCCCTCTGCTGTCAATGTCGAAGCAATTATATGCCACCAAATGGCTTGTGACTTGGCATCTTCTCCTGATAAAGGCTTATGATAGATAGGAAGTGGCAGAGGTCAGCAATTCTGCTGAGTACAACCTGAGGGTATGCTTCAAATTGCTTGAGCTTTATCCAAATCCCCCAGGACACAATCAGAAAACTGGTCCCCTTCAATTTTGGCACAGAGGTTTTTTTTTTTTTTTTTCCTTCATCCTTCACAGAGATTCAGAGTGAAGACGTCAAAGGCTGAGGCACCTAATTGCACTCTTTACTCCCTAACATTAGCGTAGCCCCTTCCTGCTTTGTAGAATCTGTTATAATGACTACTTTTCTGGCCACAATTAGCATAGGGGGTTTTGGAGGAGCAGAGACAATTTCTTAGCTACCCAGTGTTACTAAATAATTTAAAAGGGAGAAGACAAAGAACTTCCATCAGATGTGTTTTGTTTTTTTCTTTCTCTCTCTTTTTTCTTTTTATGGCCGCACTGAGGCATATGGAAGTTCCCAGGCTAGGGGTCCAATAGAAGCTACAGCTGCTGGCCTGTGCTACAGCCACAGCAACACTGGATCCCAGCTGCTTCTGCAACCTATACTGCAGCTCACAGCTATGCCGGATCCCAGACCCACTGAGCGAGGCCAGCAATTGAACCTGCATCATCATTGATACTAGCTGGATTCATTTCTGTTGCACCACAATGGGAACTCCCAGATATGTTTTGTTTTGTTTTGTTTGTCTTTTTAGGGCCACACCCATAGCATATGGAGATTTCCAGGCAAGGGGTCAAATCGGAGCTGTAATTGCTGGCCCTCAGCACAGCCACAGCAACGTGGGATCTGAACCACATCTGCAACCTGCATATGTCACAACTCACAGCAACGCTGGATCCTTAACCCACTGAGTGAGGCCAGTGAGGAACTTGTGTCCTCATGGATGCTAGTCAAATTCCTTTCCGCTGAGCCACGACGGGACTGCTGTTTTGTTTTCTTAATGCCAGAGTCGCCATTAAGGAAAACCATCACCAGGTAAATAAACCAGGAAATCCATAGCGATCAATACATCAGTTATTTCCCACACTATAAAAATTCCTTTTTTCTTAATTTTCTTTTCTTGGTGAGGTGGATTGAATTTGCCATTAGAAGCCAAAAGCTGAGAGGTCATTTTCTGTGTTCAACAAGATCACGTGCTTTTTCTCTAGCACAAAACACTGTTCCTACCTGTAAAACAAAACAAAACAAACAAACAAAGGAAAAAACTATCAGAACTTTTCAGAAGTTTTTTATAAGAAGACTGATTTTGAATCAATGGATATTTTCTTTTTGTATGCCAAATTCTATAATGCTCTTACACCCACCCACCCTAATTCAGAGTGAGAACTCCTATTTTTTTTTTCTTTACTCAGTGTTCACCACTGTAACTAGGCTGAGAGTCAAACCAAGGTGAGTCGATAGTAAAGACTTCATGAAATAGACTAAATTTATGAATGAAAATCAAATACAAAGCACGATGATTTTCTGGTGAGAGACCTTATTAAGGTTTGCTAGAGAATTCTTCAGGTTCCTTCTCACCTCATTTGTTCCTGTTGCTGATGCATGTTTATGATTCCATTATTCTCTTGATGTTTACAGATTCCTGCCCCCTCCCTGCCCCCACCGATATTCACCCCATTGTTTTATTATGTGTTGACATCAGTCTTAATAGATGACGGTTTTCTGGCAGAATCTTCCTCCAAGATTTTGAGGATCACTGGTAAGTGTCCTTTGAACCCTTTTCTGGAATGATATCCCCAATATATCCCTTGGTCTGCAAATTATGCTTTATTTCATTGTTTTAAAGTGTCTAGAGCCACCGTGTCTGTTGAGATACTGAACTATGTATCGTCTTCCCAGCACACCTATAACTACCGATTCCTATAAGAGAGGCCTCATTATATTTGTGCTTAGCTTAGGACCACAGCATCAAAAGAGGCTTTAAAGAGCCCTTCATCCCATCTGGTGCCTGGGTCCTCATCTATCAGACTCTTGTCGTGCAGGCAACAGAAACCAAAAGGGTATTTATGGTATAAATAAAAGGTGGCTCATGGAATAAATAAAACCAGCCACAGAATAAGGCTAGGAAGGGTCAGAAACCTTCTTGACACTGGGGATTTAGGTACCAGGTGATAACCGGCAGTGTCAGTTGGGGGAACTTTAAACTGTCCTTCGGAGTTCCTGTCGTGGCTCAGTGGTTAAGGAATCCGAATAGGAACCATGAGGTTTCAGGTTTGATCCCCGGTCTTGCTCAGTGGGTTAAGGATCCGGCGTTGCTGTGAGCTGTGGTGTAGGTCACAGACGAAGTTCGGATCCCACGTTGCTGTGGCTCTGGCGTAGGCCAGCGGCTACAGCTCCCATTGGACCCCTAGCCTGGGAACCTCCATATGCCCAAGGAGCAGCCCAAGAAATGGCAAAAAGACAAAAATAAAATAAAATAAAATAAACTGTCCTTCACCCCAATTCTTAGTCTGGACACTTGAGATTTCTTGGGCCTTTTCAAAATGCTATGTAAAAGTAGTTTAAAGTTGCTCCCCACCCCTGTCCTGCCCTCAACCAGACTGGCATGCCCAACCCTTCTACACAGAAATGATAAGCCTGCCTTAAAATAACCACTAGGGGCATCAGTTTTGCCTTGTCCTTCCACTGCACCTCATGCCACTGCAGAGAGGAGGGTACCCTGGACTCATCTTAGGTCATGATGTGACCACCCTTTGTTCAGGGTTGTTTTTAAATCAAGGTTGTCACAATAGAGAAGAGATAATTCCCCTCCAAGACAATTAGAGGCTCTTTTGTTAGGAAGGAGAAATGGACAACAAAAAAAAAGGTGTGTTCACTAACCTTATGCGAGTGACAATCTCTTCCAGTCACAAGGCTGTGCTGACTCTTCATGTACCTCTTGATGAGGTGTCTGTGAGTTAATACAAACCTATTTCCCAAGAAAGAGTGGGACATAGAGATGTTTTTAGATCTCCAGTTTTTTAAAAAAATTTTATGTTTATATATATATATATATATATATATATATATATATATATATATATATATATTTATGGCTGAATTCATGGCACATAAAAGTTCCCAGGCCAGTAATTGCATCCAAACCACAACTGTAAGGATCTATGCCAGATCCTTTAATCCACTGTATTGAGTTAGGGATAGAACCCACGCCTCTGCAGTGACATGAGCTGCTGCAGTCAGATTCTTAACCTGCTGAGCCATAGCAAGAACTCCTTAGGTGTTTTTAAAAGCTTTATCAAGGTATACTTTATAGGTAATAAACTGCACATCTTTAAAGTGTAGTAGGGGATGTTTTGACGTATATGTGTATCAGTGAGGCATCATTATAGGCAAGGTAGTGACTGTATCTGTCACTGTATCTTTACCTCATGTCTTTGTGTAATCTCTCTCCCTGCCCTTTGCAGCCCTCCAAATAACCCCTGATTTACTCTCCCTTGCAATAGATACCTTTGCATTTTCTAGAATTTTTATTATTAGAATTATAAAATGTTTATTCTTTTTCTCTGGTTTCTTTGCTATTTGATAATTGATTTGAGATTCATCTTTGACATATGAATTTTTTCTGACTAATATTTTTATCTTTAAATATACCACTATTAGTTTATCCGTTCATTTGTTTATGGACATTGGTTATTTCCCATTTTTGATGATTGGAAATAAAACAGGTGCAAATATTTGTGTATAATTCTTAATATGAGGAAAAAAAATTTTTTCCCTTCAGACTCAAAGGGAATCTTTATTAATCATGGACAGTTCACACATGTTCTTTTGAAAATCTCAGCTTTCTTTAGAGAAGCACAGTACTCTTGAGTGGCTTCAGCTTTGCATCAGGAGTCTTGTTTTAAAACGAAAAGTGGTACAATTTGTTTACACTATGATATTTTCTAAATAAACTTTTTTTAAAAAAAGTTTTGTCTCTCCTTAAATGTTCCAGTCAGACAGATATGAACTAAACAACAAATTAGAGTTCATATTTATAAAAAAGCTGTAAGTGCATATAGTTATAGGCTATAAATGTATTTTATTCAGTCAGTTCAGTATGAAATAAGTTTCCCAGTAGATGTCTGTGAAAAAGACCTCTTAAAAAATATTCTGAGGTTTAACCTAAGTCTTACTTTTTACCAGGGGGAACTGGTGATGTCAATTCATAAATAGCATGCCTACCCAAAACCACTCCTAAAGGCTGGGCACCTCTTCCTCATTTTGTTTCCTTTGTTGGTTCTAACCCTTCAAATGAATACCGTACGCTCTGCAGTACAAGGCAAAGAACCATTTTACTGAAATAGATGATGTCTTAGAGCTAAAGTTCCTGCAGTTCTTGTGCTTGTCCAGGAGACATTCCAAAAAAAAAAGGATGCAGAATGACTTCCTGTGGCTTTCACATGGTACAAAGGATGACTGTGAAAGAGGCTCCCCTCCAGGAGCCTCACCTCAGAGTCCACTCCGTCTCCTTTAAGATCTGTTGGTGGCAAATCCAGCCCTTCCTCGAGCAGCATTCTGGCTCCCTCGGCTTTCACCTGCTCATCCTCACTCCCCTGCCTTGAGTTCCTCCAGAGCAAACCCTTCAGATGTTCGATGTCAGCTTGCAAGTCTCTCCCACCCTCCCAAGTCACTCTCACCTTCTCCAGACATTTCTGAGCTCTGAACTTGTTATTTTTCTCTCCCTGAAAGGCATTTGCTTCAAATCTTTATACAGAACGCTTCTGCCTCTCTACCTCTCAGATGTCGGCCTCAGAGGGACCTGTTTGGACAAACCTGGCTCAAGGCCCTCATTTCCAATGCTACCCTCTATTGTGCATTACCCTGGGTTTTGTCCTCTTTATTGTAATCTGAAATTACCTTTTTTGGGGAGGGCTTACATTTTACTGTCAGTCTCCCTGCAAAGCTATAGCCTCCCTGAGAATAGAGACCTTCTCTCTCTATTATTGTCTGCAACTGTGCCTTTCATACTCAAGTTGCTCAACAAATATTTAATGAATAAATTATCAAATTAACAATATGATTTATACATTTTTTATAGATAGTTGACCTTTGAACAACATAGGTTTGAACTGAAGAGGTCTACTTATGTGAGGATTTTTTTTCAACAAATATAGTACCTGTATTTTCATTTTACATATTTTTTTTTCTTCTTTTTTGGCCGCCCCACTGTAGTTGCCACCTAAGCTGCAGCTGCAGCAATGCCAGATCCTTAACCTACTGTTCTGGGCAGGGGTTTGAACCTGTGTTCCAGTGCTCCCAAGATGCCGCCCATCCTATTGCGCCACAGCAGGAACTCCCAGATATTTTTTTTTTTGGCCAAGTCTAGGGCATGTGGAAGTTCCCTGGTCAGGGATCAAACCTGCCCCCACAGCAGCCACCTGAGCCACTGCTGTGACAACGCCAGATCCTTAACCTGCTGTGCCACAAGAGAACTCCTCATTGTATGGATGTTTGAGTCTGGAGAAAATTTGTGTGCGATTAGAGATCACACTATGTGCAATGAAAAGAACCAGTTTGAGTTTTAATTCTACACAAACTGTTTCTCCTTCATGTGCTTAGATGAATCATTTACCAGTGCCTTTGTCTTCAAGGCAGAGATTAGAGTACTCTTATTTTCTGCTGTGCAGCATCGTCACCCCTAAAGCCCCTATTGTGCAAGGGTTACCTATAATGTACGTACAGAGACATGCATATAGCTACATATATATTGTTTAAGAAATGGCTATACAGTGAAATATTAGAAGAGGAATACAGAAATAAAATACCTCTAAAAATTGCATCCCCAAAAAATCAAATGCCTGGGAATACACCTGACCAAGGAGGTAAAGGATTTATATGCCGAGAACTATAAAACATTAATCAAGGAAATTAAAGAAGATGTAAAGAAATGGAAAGATATTCCATGTTCCTGGACTGGAAAAATTAATATTGGAAAAATGGCCATACTACCCAAAGCAATCTACAGATTCAATGCAATCCCTATCAAATTACCCATGACATTTTTCACAGAACTAGGACAAATAATCCAAAAATTTATATGGAACCAGAAAAGACCCAGAATCCCAAAGCAATCCTGAGGAACAAAAATCAAGCAGGAGGCATAACTCTTCCACACTTTAGGCAATATTACAAAGCCACAGTCATCAAAACAGTGTGGTACTGGTACCAAAACAGACATAGAAACCAATGGAACAGAATAGAGAACCCAGAAATAAACCCAGACACCTACAGTCAACTAATCTTTGACAAAGGAGGCAAGAACATAAAATGGGAAAAAGAAAGTCTATTCAGCAAAAATTGCTGGGAAAACTGGACAGCTGCATGCAAGTCAATGAAACTAGAACACACCCTCACACCATGCACAAAAATAAACTCAAAATGGCTGAAAGACTTAAATATATGACAGGACACCATCAAACTCCTGGAAGAGAACAGAGGCAAAACACTCTCTGACGTCAACATCATGAATTTTTTCTCAGGTCAGTCCCCCAAAGCAATAGAAATAAAAACAAAAATAAACCAATGGGACCTAATCAAACTGACAAGCTTTTGCACAGCAAAGGAAACCAAGAAGAAAACAAAAAGACAACTTACAGAATGGGAGAAAATAGTTTCAAATGATGCAACTGACAAGGGCTTAATCTCTAGAATATACAATCAACTTACACAACTCAACAGCAAAAAAGCCAACGACCCAATTGAAAAATGGGCAAAAGACCTCAATAGACATTTCTCCAAGGAAGATATACAGATAGCCAAAAAGCACATGAAAAAATGCTCAACATCCCTGATTATTAGAGAAATGCAAATCAAAAGTACCATGAAATACCACCTACCTCACACCAGTCAGAATGGCCATCGTTAATAAGTCCACAAACAACAAGTGTTGGAGGGGGTATAGAGGAAAGGGAATCCTCCTGCACTGTTGGTGGGAATGTAAGCTGGTACAGTCGCTATGGAGAACAGTATGGAGGTACCTTAGAAATCTATACATAGAACTACCATATAACCCAGCAGTCCCACTCTTGGGCAATATCCAGGCAAAACTGTCCTTTAAAAAGACACATGCTGGAGTTCCCGTCGTGGCACAGTGGTTAACGAATCCGACTAGGAACCATGAGATTGCGGGTTCGATCCCTGCCCTTGCTCAGTGGGTTAAGGATCTGGCGTTGCTGTGAGCTGTGGTGTAGATCGAAGATGCCACTCAGATCCTGCATTGCTGTGGCTCTGGCGTAGGCTGGTGGCTACGCTCCGATTAGACCCCTAGCCTGGGAATCTCCATATGCTGCGGGAGTGGCCCTAAAAAAGGCAAAAAGACAAAAAAAAAAAAAGACACATGCACCCTCATGTTCATTGCAGCACTCTTCACAATAGCCAAGACATGAAACAACCCAAACACCCATGACAGAAGATTGGATCAGGAAGAGGTGGTATATATACATAGTGGAATACTACTCAGCCATCAAAAAGGATGAAATAATACCATTTGCAGCAACATGGACGGAGCTAGAGACTCTCATACTGAGTGAAGTACGTCAGAAGGAGAAAGACAAATACCATACTATATCACTTATATCTGGAATCTAATATAGGGCACAAATGAACCTTTCCACAGAAAAGAAAATCATGGACTTGGAGAATAGACTTGTGGTGGCCCAGGGGGAGGGGAGGGAGTGGGAGGGATTGGGAGCTTGGGGTTAATGGATGCAAACTGTTGCTCTTGGAATGAATTTACAATGAGATCCTGCTGTGTAGCCCTGAGAACTATGTCTAGATACTTACTTTGCAACACAACAATGGGAGGAAAAATGATGTATACATGTATGTGTAACTTGGTCCCCATGCTGTACAGTGGGGGAAAAAATAAATAAAATTTGAAATCTTAAAAAAAAAAAGAAATGGCTCTAAAGTGAACATTTGTTAACCACCATCCTAATAAGAAAGAGAATGGTATTGGCATCTCAGAAATGATCCCAGGGCATCATGTACACATTTGTAATCCACAAGTGTTCCTTCTCCAAAAGTAACTACTATACTACTATTCTCACTTATATATGATCAGTTACTTGCTTTTCTTCACAGAATCACCATTTAGACACTCATCCCTGGAGTTCCTGTTGTGGTTCAGCAGGTTAAGAACCTGACTAGTATCCGTGAGGTTGCAGAACCTGACTAGTATCCCTGGCCTCACTCAGTGGGTTAAGGATCCAGTGTTGCTGCAAGCTGCAGTGTAGGTCTCAGATGCCGCTTGGATCTGGCATTGCTGTGGCTGTGCTGTAAGCCAGCATCTGCTGCTCCGATTCAACCCTTAGCCGGGGAACTTTGATATGGTGCAGGCATGGCCTTAAAAAGAAAAAAAAATTGGCATAGACTCTCATCCATAAACCACTTAGCTTGGGAATTATGGATTTCTACTGTATGTACTCTTCTACACCTTAATTATTTCACTCCAGGTTATGTTTTTAGACTTTGGCATCATGGAGTGAAAAGGTTCAACAGTTTCCTTAAAAAAAAAAAAACTATTAAGTTGGTTAAGACTTTAAAAACTGCCTTTTCAGTTCTCTGGAAATGGATCAAAAGCATAATACAAACTGATTAAATCTTCTGAGGTTTGGGTGAGAACTGCATGAGGTGGTGGCATTGATGCCTGGCCTGTTCCCTCCCTTCTCTGACCCCCAGTTCTGTGACAGTGGTTCATCCAGGTTGGGCCAGCGGCCTTGTTGCTGCCACCAGAAGGGGCTCCTTGGCCTGGAGCATTGTTCATTAAAGGGGCCGTCTTGGTGCCAGGGAGATAGGAAGAGCCTGCAGCTCCACTGACGTGAGTTTATGGTCCTATTTGGGGTAATCAGTGGACTAACCAGCCACTAAGCATCTAACAGCGATGTTCAGATGTGAGATAGCTGTAGAAGCAGAATATACATTCCTTTCAAATTCACATGGAACCTTTTCCAGGATAGATCAGATAGTAAATCACAAAACGCATCTCAATACACTCTGAAAGATTGAAATATATCAAAGTTTATTTTTTTACCATATTAGAAATAAAGTAGGAATCCACGACAGCAAAGATTATGGGTAAACTCAAATATTTGGAAATTAAAAAACACACTTTTAAATTACTCCTGGGTCTAAAAAGAAATCACAAGGGAAATTAAAATATTTTTTGAACTGAATCAGAATGAAAACTCAGCATACCAAAGTTTATGGGCTGTATCAAGCTCTTAGTGGGAGATTTTTAGCTTTAAATGCTTATATCAGAAAAGTCCCCAGTCAATAACCTAAGCTTGTCCTTAAGAAACTATAAGCAGAAGGAGGTAAATAGAAAAGACAGAGCAGAAATCAATGGACTAGAACCCCTCTCTCAAGAGAGAAAAATCAGTGAAAGCAAAAGTTGATTCTTTGAAAGCTTTAAGAGAATCTACACGTCCTTAGCAAGTCTGACAAATATAGAAGATACAAAGTGCCCCAGATCTGGAAAGAACAGACATCACTACCAACCCTACAGAAATTGAAAAGATTACATGGGGATATGATGAATAACTTTATGCCAATAAAGTAGACAACTTAGATGAAATGAACACATTCCTAAAAAGACACAAATTGCCATAACCAACTGACAAAAAAATGGAAAATATAGAAGAACCTATTAGAAATAAAGAAGTAGAACACCCTGGCTTATAACAGCCCTGGGATGTAGGTGCTATTATTATCTATGCTATTAATCAAATGCTATTTTCTCTTATATGTGACCATAATATGGTTTCTCTCCTTTAATCTATTAATGATTAGATTATTTTAATTCATTTTTGTTATGTGGCATCAACCTCAAAATCTTTCTTTATATTTTGAATTGAATTTGTTAATATTTAAATACATTTTTAAAATCTGTGCTCATGAAGATTAGCCTATAATGTTTCTTTCTCACATTGTTCTTGTTAGGTTTTTGTACCAATATTATTTTTAATCTTAAGTTTTCATAATAATTCAGTTCACATCTACTAGTTTGGAATAATACACTCTAGTTCTACAATTTTATTTTTTTTTAAATGAGTTTTATTTTAGTGTAATTGACTTAGAAAGTGGTGGTAGTTTCAAATACACAGCCAAGTAAATCATTTATATGTATATATGTATATATATACATACCTGTTCCTTTTCAGATTCTTCTCCCATACAGGTTATTACACAGTATTGAATAGTTTACCCTGTGCTATACAGTAGGTCCTTGTTACCCATCTATTTTATATATAGTAGTGTGTATATGTCAATCCCAAACCCCTAATTTATTCCTCCTGCTGCACATTTATCCTTTGGTAACCATAACTTTGGTTTCAAAATCTTTGAGTCTGTTTGTGTTTTGTAAATTGTTTTGTATTATTTTTTGTTAGATTCCACATATTAGAATTTTATACGATATTTGTCTTTGACTTCACTTAGTGTGGCAATTTCTAGGGCCATCCATGTTGCTAATGGCATTATTTCATTCTTTTTTATGGCTGAGTAATATTCCATTGTGTATTTCTACCACATCTTCTTTTTTTTTTTTCTTTTCCCACTGTACAGCAAGGGGATCAAGTTATCCTTACATGTACCACATCTTCTTTATCCACTTTTCTGTTGACGGACATTTAGGTTCCTGGCTATTGTAAATAGTGCTGCAAAATAGTGGTGCATGTATCTTTTTGAATTATGGGTTTCTCTAGGTATATACCCAGGAGGGAGATTGCTGGATCATATGGTAGTTTTATATTTAGCTGTTTAAGGAGCCTCCATACTGTCTCTGAAGCTGCTCCACCAGTCCCTGCTTCCCCTACACTGACTTATATGCATGCCTTTGCCTCTGCCCCAGCTAGTGATTGCTCTAATCCTTAAGCTGGAAAGGCTCCACCTGCTAGTGTCCTAAAGGGAAACATCTGCCCCATAATCATTAATCTGAGGAGCTATGAGGGATGTAACTCAGCTGCTGGTTTCTTTGGTAACTGATGCCCCAATGTGACGTCACTTCCCCCTATAAATAGTAGCCACCTTTTCCCCTGAGTAGTGAAGGTAGCTATCTTGTTTTGCCTGCTGTCTTTCATACATGGTGGGATGTTTCTCCAGGACCCTTTTGCTTCAGACATGTAAGATCCTGGATCCAATATCCTTAATGTCTCTGTCGCTGTCTCCAGCTCTCTTTCTTCAGTTTTGAGGCTGGGCAAGTACAGGGCTTGTAGACCTGTGGGCACAGTCCACCAACCACATAGAGATTCAGTATTTTCATAGATTATGCTTCATTTAAAGTCATTACAAAATAATGACTATATTTCCCCATGTTGTACAATATATATTGTTGCTTATTTATTTTGCCCATAGTAGTGTGTCTTAATTCTATACCCCTATCTCACCCTTCCCCACTTCCCTCTTCCTACTTACTGGTAACCACTGGTTTGTTCTCCATATCTGTGAGTCTGTTTCTGTTTTGTTATATACATTGATTTGTTTTATTTATTTTTTTAATGCTTCATGTTGGCTAGCATGTGGAGAAAAAGGAACCCTAGTTTACCGGTGGGTGGGATTGTAAATTGGTGCGGCCACTATGGAAAATCACATGAAGTTTCCTCAAAAAACTCAGACCTATCATATGATTCAGCAGTTGTACTGCTGGATATTTATCCCATGCAAATGAAAACACTGATTTGAAAAGATAGGTGCACCCTAATGTTCATAGCAGCACTATTGATAATAGCCAAGATATTGAAGCAACCCAAGGGTCCATCAATAGATGAATGGATAAAGAAGATGTGCTGTATATATATATATATATATATATATATATATGGAATATTACTCAGCCAGAAAAACCTAAATAATCCCACTTGTGATAACGTAGATGGATCTTGAGAATATTATGCTTAGTGAAATGTCAGACAGAGAAAAATGGTCCGTGGTTGTTTGCCTTCCATTATTGCTGTCGAGAAAATAGTTGGCTCTTTGGTTAGAGGGGAGTCTAACTGCCATGACTTTATTTTTTATCTTTTTTGGCTGCCCCACAGCATATGGAGTTCCTGGCCAGGGATCAGATGACCTATGCTGCAGTTGTTGCAAGGCCGGATCCTTAACCCACTGTGCCAGGGCAGGGGTTGAATCTGTATCCCAGGGCTCCAGAGATGCCAACAATCCCCTTGTGCCACAGCAGGAAATCCTAGCTGCCATGCCTTTAAAAGTAACTTGTCTTTTTACTTTTAGGATTTTTCTCTTTATGTATGTTTCTCTGTAATTTTAATATCAATGCATCCAGTTGCATATTTTTGAATTCTTTATTTCTTCCAGTTGTGTTGAGAGCTAACTGACACACAGCAGAATAACTGGACATTGTATATGTTGCAAAATGATTACCATGTTTAATCAACAGCCATCACCTCATATAGTTATAATTTTTTTTCACCTTATGAAAAAAGAACTTTCAGAGTCTACTTTCTTAGAAGATTTATTTTTATTTATTTGCATGTGGTTCCTCAGATCACTTTAATCCATAGATGAATGCGTTTCTTCATTTCTGGAAAATTTTCAGCCATTTCCTCTGGCTCATCCTTTCCTTCCTCTCCTTCTAGGACTCGATCAAATGCATGTTAGATCTCTCACTGTACCCTCCCTGTGGCTTAGTCCATTTTAAATATTTTTCAACTCCATGTTTCCTCTGGATAGTGTATTCTAATTTATGGTTAATATGCATTTATACATTGTACATAATTTACATATGGAATTAGTTTTATATCTAAAATGTGTCTAATTAATCAGTTCAC
Source organism: Phacochoerus africanus (assembly GCF_016906955.1). Classification (NCBI taxonomy): domain Eukaryota; kingdom Metazoa; phylum Chordata; class Mammalia; order Artiodactyla; family Suidae; genus Phacochoerus; species Phacochoerus africanus. Next base: position 15,564,790 of record NC_062544.1, on the reverse strand, counting down.
ACTAATTCTCCTTATGTTTTATCCAATCTGTTGTTAAACCCATTAATTGTAGTTTAAAAAACCTTCTCTGCAACCTGCCTTCTCTCTCTGCCCTTAGCACTAGTAATCTGAGTGCTGGCTCCAACGCAAACTTACGGATTTGTAGTCTAATTTAGACTCGTAGTTGGTTAGATCAATGGACCCATAAGCCTAGGCTCATGTTTTCTGAAGAGAGAAACATAACTGTGTGTTGTAGTGTGCAGGACTTTTGGTGTGGGAGAGGGTAGCTGAGTGGAAGGAGAGGAAGGCAGCACTTGTGAGAAAAGTGCAGGTGACATTGATGTCAATGTGCATGGCTGTTGTGCTGTGGCTGCCACACAATAGCTTTTGGTCTAAGGTTACATTAATAAAGATATTGTCTCTAGAACAAGGAGGTGCTCTACACTGATCATTCATTCAACTGATATTTGTTTGTGTCATAATATGACATGATATTTTTGCATCTAGGAAACCTCAGTGAACTAAAAACAAGCAAACATTGCTGGTCTCGTGGGGCATATGTTCTACTGGTAAGGGGCAGGCTGTATACTATAAGCACAGTAAGTGAGAGAAGTGTTCATGTTAGAATTTGGTAAAGTGCTTTGAAGAAGGGGATTCAGAGTATAAGTGTGTGGGGAGAGGAAAGATGGCTGTTTTATTGGTGTGGTCAGTGTGGGTCTCATTGAGATGGTGACATTCAAGAAAAGATTTGAAGGACATGAATTGTCCAAGAGGATGTCTGGGGGAAGTTCTTTCTGGGACCTACACCACAGCTCAGGGCAACACCGGATCCTTAACCCACTGAATGAGGCCAGGGGTGGAACCCACAACCTTATGCTTACTAGTAGGATTTGTTTTTGCTATGCCACAGCGGGAACTCCATTCAGTACAATTTTAACACTGGTTACCGGTTTATCTATTTACAAAACTCTGTTTGTTTCTTTCTCAACTTTGTGGGGACACATTTGATAGTTTCTTATAACAATGTTTTCTCTGCTATACCTGCTTCCTGCAGATACTTTCAAGTTAGCCATCTATTTCTTTAAGCTTGGTAATGATGGTGCTGTTTTTAGTCTGTTTGATACTGTTCATGTCTGAGAGTGTTTCTGCCTCCTTTGGTTCTCCTGGTTCTTGCAGTGGAGGGGTGCTTCTTCCTGTTCCTGGCAACCTTTGGCTGAGAGCCTTCTTTGCTTCTGTCAGGTTTCTGGTAGGAGTAACAGAGACCAGGCATAGGTGTCCTTGCTCCCTGGGAAGATTTGAGTTCACTCTGTCAAGGACCCATGTGCACCACCAGTTGGGTATCACCTTGTACCATTTTTACCATTGGAGATTCCTTAGTCAACTCAGGATGTGAGTCCCAGGGTGTATGTGAATCTTCCCGAGGCCCAGTCTGGGCCCTAGAGTCCCCTAGTTTTGGGGAAAGAGGGATAAGTTTTGACTAACTTTGCCCTGATGTTGAAGATGTAAGTTTTTGGACACCCCAGCTTGAAGTGGGCAGGTTGTCTAAAAAATGCCCACTTTGCATAGGCTTCATGCCCTGACCTCTGCGGCCTCTCCCTGCATGCCCTCCCTGAGCAGAAGCCCAAGTCAACAATAACCGGAAATGCTTGCAGGTGTCAGTGCTTCCAATATTCCACTTACCTCTCTGGTTATGCGTCTTTTTTTAAAAAAAAGTTGGCCAGGGCACTCCCTACTATTGTTTGGACCCCTCAGTCCTTTTCAGGAGATGTTGAAAATATTTAAGCCAGTGTTGTGCTGGGTGTGTGTGTGGGTATGTGTGTGGGGGAGTGATCTGAATAATGCTAGCTGATGTGATTGGAAACTGGAAGCTGATGGTGTTGCTTTGAGTCTCTAACATCCTTTCAATGAGTCCAAGTTGGCATGGTGTCCCCAGAATATAATGGAATTTGGGTGTTTAAATGTTCATGAAGTGCTCTACACATGGCGATGGAGCAGCACCAGGGGAAATGAACTTTATTCACACTTCTCACCTAATTCCAGCTGTTTAAGAATATATACTAGGCAATTGCTTTCATGTCTCGAGGCTGTATGATTTCTACAAGTCTTGATACAAAAAGCTGAGCTTATACAGTCTTTTTAAGTGTTAACATATTCACTGCAGAGAAAATAGATTCCTTTGAACAAATGATCAGGCTTATGCATAGAAGCCTTCAAAGACACACAATTAAGGAATTAACAATTGCTCTTAGTTGTTAGGAATATAGGATATTTTATATTTTCAAAATATTAGTTTTCTCATACATGCTCCTACACAAAGTTAGTGATAGAGAATATTTTCATTGAAATATTTTAAAATAGCTATGCTATTAAAATTAAGACTACTGTGAAAACTAAAAAAAATTTAACCCAAATTATAAAACATTTTGGTCTGAAGATATAAGTGTACTTTTATTGTCCTAAGCTTACCGTATTATAAAAATTCTTGTGAAAATTGCAGGTGACAGCCTTCCTACTGATGTGGCCCACAGATTGCAAAATCTAATCTTTATTCCTTTTTTTTGGGGGGGGGGGCTGCACCTGCAGCATATAGAAATTCCTGGGTCAGGGATTGAATCTGAGCCACAGTTGTGACCTATGCTTTAGCTGCAGCAATGCTGAATCCTTTAATGCACTGCAACTAGCCAGGGACTGAACCCACACCTCTGCAGTGACCTGAGCTGCTGTAGTCAGATTCTTAACCCAATGCATCACAGCAGGAACTCCTATTCTGTCTTACAGTATGCCTTTTGAAGGATAAAGTCCATCACACAAGAAAATTTTTTTTCTTAATGTGTTCATGCCATTCAATTTTAGAGTATGAATAGCGAATTGATTGTTCCTCATTCTTTAAAAAGAAAAGTGAGCTAAGAATAATGGTCTTACAGTGCATATCATGGAAAAGTGATTGCCTTTTCTTATGATTTCCAACGCAGTGATGAAGTCATTCACCAAGTGAAGGCTGTGGGGGCCTTTCCAGGGCCCAGGCCAGTGGTGATGAGCAGCCAGAGCTTTTCTTCTTTTGCCAAAAGCCAAACCAAATTTTCCCTTTCTGATGACATAGCTTCTAAATGACCCACCTCAAGTTCCAGAGGCTTGAGGTTCTGAGAGACCCCAGAGCAGTGGACAGAAGTCACCGTGGGTGATTCTTCCATATCTGTTTTGCACATTTACTCAGAAATTGAAATCTCAAAGGGGAAAGTACATCTGTCTCTCCAGAGTCAGTGGGTAGCATGATGGAGAGAGCAGCGAACCCTGGGGGGTTGGGATTGAATGTTGACCTCACCACCTATTCCTTCTGGAACTTAGACAAACTCTCTCTCCTCTTTGTGCCTCAGTTTCCCCATTTATTGAAAGGGAACCATGGCTGTTTCCACCTCATGGCCTTGCTGTGAGGAACAGATGAGATCATAAGGGGAAGGAATCTAGTCACTCACATGTAAAAAGTGTTCAATAAATGTTTAACATCAACATTCAGACACGAGAACTGTTTTGCACAGATTTGGTTAGGTCACCTGGAGGGAGTAATATTCTTGAGAGAGAGAGTTTTGAATGTAGTTCAGAAATAATTAAATGCCTTCCTTGATTGAAATAGAAAGGCAATTAAGACAATGAAGCATTTGTCTCTGTGTTATCTAGGACATATTTTTCTCATTTTTCCTCTTGTAATGGGAAAATTTGAAACTCGCCAGAATGGTGACAGATTACTCATCCTGAGGTTAATTGTTCCCCAACAAATACATTTCAAGTAGGGAAGGTGGATGAGATTTCAGAGGTTTCAGAATCCAACTCTGGGTAGGTAGCATGATATTTGTTTTTTCTTTATGATTTTTATTTTTTCCATCATAGTTGATTTGCCATGTTACATCAATTTCTACTGCACAGCAAATTGACCCAGTCATACATACATATATATATATATATTTTTCTTTTTCTCACATTATCCTCCATCATGTCTCACCACAAGTGACTAGATATAGTTCCCTTTGCTATACAGCAGAATCTCATTGCTTATCCACTCCAAATATAATAGTTTGCATTTATTAACCCCACACTCCCAGTGGTATTTGGGACTCACATAGGCCTGAGTTTCTGGTGTGGCCAGCATAGGATTTTGGAAAAGTTCTTTAGCCCCTCTGAGTCTCAGCTCCCTGCTCATAATTAGGGGTAAAACTACCAAGCTGCAATGGTGGTGTTGGCAGTCTAGCAGATGATAGACTCTGAGGGCTCTTACCTCGTAGCTAGCCACAACCGAAGGCTGACTTTGTGATTATCTGTTCGATGGTGTTTTATTTCTGTCATTAGCATGTATTAGGAAGGCTTTGTAACAGAGGAATAATTCTGAGTCCCTGTCTTCAAAGGAATTGTAGGGCAGAAAGGGAAGTCTGTTGTGCAGAAAGCCGTACACTTTGGTTAGGTGTGATGTCTCTCTGTTCAAAACCTCACAAGCTTCCTAGGTGAAATCTGAAACTGGCTCCTATGTGTGGAAAGCAAGGAGAGACCCCTCCAGACTGGTAGGTGACAGGTTTGATCAGCATGAGAACTTACATATGAGGCTTGTCTTGGGTGGCTGCAAGATGAGGAGTTTTTCACATTTGCCTGCAAGAAACTTAAACATTGAGGTAGAATGTTAACGAGATTCTACCTTAATGAGATTCGGTCACGTATCCCATCCAGATGGTCTCAACAATGCATTGCTCTCTCAAGCCTGCGTCCTTGAAAAACATTCCCACTGGGGGACCAGAGGGCACATGTACATTTCAAGGACACGGGAGGGGGTGAGGCACCTCCATTTGCCCTGGTTCAGCTCAGGTTCAACAGGCGGTGACATCTTCTCCATGACCTCCTCCCAAAAATGTAAGAGTAGGCTAACACCAACACAGCTCTCAAGTCTCAATGACGTAAGACATAATGACACAAGTGAACTTTATCTCTTGCTTGATCAAAGTGTATTTCCTTATGCAGTCGCTTAGGGACCCAGGTTCCTGTGATTCTGACATCCTAGAGCAGGGGTTAGACAAATATGGCTTGTGGATCAAATTTGAATACTATTTTTATAATTTTTTTGTAAATGAAGTTTTATTGGCACGTGGCCACATCCATTCATTATGTATCACCTCTGCTTTGGAGCAGCTCTCACATTATAATGGCAGAGTGAGTATTTGAGGCCGAGAGCGTCTGGCCCGGGAACCCTAAAATAGTGACTCAGGACCTTTACAGAAAAAGTTTGCCAACCCCTGCCTTGGAGCATCGGAATCTTGTTTTGGATTCTCTGATTCGGCCTACGGAACTGGGAAGAAGAAGAGTGGAAGCTTCTGTGGGAGGTTTTTGCAGACTCTGTCTGGAAATGGCTGCCATCAATTCCCCCGCCGTTGTCTTGGCCAGAGCTCAGTCATAGCCTTACCTAGCCGCTAGGGAAGCTGAGAAATGCAGCCTTAACAAGGGCCCAGGAGGAAAACACAGAGCAGTTCTCCAGAGACTGGTACTGTGCTAGACTCTTCCATTTACTCTGTCTTCTTTGTTCCTTAGAACAACTAAAAGTGCAGTGCTGCTTTGCAGATGAGGGACCTGAGGTTCAGAGGCACACTTGCCTCAAGCTTGTCCAGGTTCAGAGGCAAACTTGCCTCAAGGTTGCCCAGCATCAAAATAGTGGGAGGGGGCATTTGATAGTTAGGATATCTTGCTCGGAAGCTCGAACTGTTCTCTCTGAAAAAAATTTTTTTAAAACCTTGTGGTAAAATATACGTAACATGTGCCATTTCAGCCACTTGTATGTGTATAGTTCAGTGGTGTATAAAATATACTTTTGAGAGTGGAAATTTTCTTAGATTTTGATAGGGCTTTCAAAGCGCGTCTTTCATTTCAATGATACTATTGAAAAGGTAAGCAGAGGCAGACTTTCCTCTCCTTAAAACTGAGGACTGATGCAAAATGACTTCCAGTCTCACTTTTTAGTTTGTGTTTATTGGTGCCAACAGCGATATTTATTTATTTATTTATTTTTCTTTTTAGAGCCACACTTGTGGCATATGGAAGTTCCCTGGCTAGGGTTGAATCGGAGCTGTAGTCGCTGGCCTATACCACAGCCACAGCAATGGAGGATCTGAGCTGCATCTTTGATTTACACCCCAGTTCATGGCAGTGCTGGATCCCTAACCCACTGAGCGAGGCCAGGGGTTGAACTGGCTTTCTCATGGGTCATAGTTGGGTTTGTTAACTGCTGAGCCATGAAGGGAACTCCCAACAGTGATTCTTAATAGTCATTAGCTACTAAGAAAAGGGCAGAGATGGATTTGATACTGAAATAACTCCCTTTAAGCTTTTCCTAATACTATATGAATTAAGGAATGCTTTGTTGTGGTTCCAAAAAGAGGAAAATGGTAGAAGAATTGAAACATTACACAAGATTTTATAGATATGCCACCCCCAAAGAACCTACTTTATTGGACTCAGAACCATATTGCCATTTGAGTGGCAATTTAGTTTCCATAAAACAATGTTTTTCAGCATTTTATTAATGTTTATTTATAAATCTTTGGTTTTGTAGTGTTTTCCATTATTTTTCTAACTTTGTTTCATGTTGTTTAAGTGTTACATGCATAAAGAATTTATCCCTAGTTTTATACTTGTTCATCTTTAAGTAAGACAGTAGAATTAATTGAAATAAAAACATGAGGGATCCAGGGGAATATTTTCTTTTAAATAGGTATGTTACAGTCATCCCTTGGTATCCAAAAGGGATTGGTTCCAAAACCCCACAGAAACCAAAATCCAAGGATGCTCAAGTCCCTTTAGTAAAATGGTGTAGGCCAGTATTCATGGGTTCTGCATCTGGTGGATTCAACCAACCGTGGATCTAGAACATGGGGAAATGGAGGGTCGATTGCATGTGACTCAAGCTTACACGAGGCCACCCTACTGAGATAGTTTTCTTTTACCCAGGGCTTCTATTTGAATTAGGAAATTGTGCCAGTCTGGTGAAGCAGGAAAACCCTAGCCCTCAGTGGCTTAAACCACTTGCTTATATGAAATCTGTTGGGTGTTTGCAAAGCCCTCTGCTCATTGTGATCATGACAGCAGGACCAAGATGACAGATCTACCCTTGGTAATTCTGGTCGAGGGGAGTGATTCCTCTGGGCCCCTCTCACATAGAAGTAAATGCTCTGGCTCGAGGATGTCAGATGACCACATCTAACCTCAAGGAGAGAACTGTAATTCGGGGGGTGGGGGGGTGGGGGCACGGTGCCCAGAGGAGAGAGAAAGCAGGAATCAGCTGACAGCAATAATGTGTGTAACAGAAAACATCCTTCATCTTTCTGTAAAGGAGTGCCCTGTGGCTTGGTTTCAACAGTTTCTCTTCCCTGGTAGAGTTGCAGACAGCTTTCTTAATTTTATGGGCAGCTGTGGCTCTTGGGTTATAGCCAAACCCTGCTGCTTACTAGCCATGGGGCAAGGGCAAATCCCAACCTCTGCTTCTTCCTTGTGAAATGAGGGAGAAATGTCACTTGTATGGTTTGTTGAGAGGAGTCAAGGCAATCGCTCACTTGAAACCTCTTTGTCAATTGTAAATTATTATCCAAATGAAGGCAATGATATTGTTTCTGGCAATCAGTCATGCCACACTGAGGATAAAGAGCGGATTGTAATGATTTTACCGGACAGCACTTGTCACACGATCAATGTTTTCCTGCAATATTTTCCTGAAAATTCACAAGAAGTTTCCTTAGGTGATCTGCTAATGAAACCTGAGGAGAATAGCTCTCTGATTTAAAAAAAAAAAAAAAGCAAAAGTTTCCTCTTGGCTAGAAAATAACAAAGCATTTTACATGGCCCCGAATCTATATGGTCCAGTTTTCTGGCAGATGCCCACATTTAAAAATTTGAGGTTGAGGAAAAGAAGCACTATCTGTCTTGTCTCCATAGCTTTAAGTTGGGGATCAGGATGAAAAAAATTACAAATATCTCACAAAATAGTGCTGAGGATAGAAACACGGGAAGATTCTTAAACTATAGCATTAATTCCTGAAACTCTTTGTCAAGGATTGTGGAGTTCTAGCTTAGTAAAACAGCATGGCATCCTTATTTTCCAGATGAAGAAAGTAAGGTCTGGAAAAGATAACTGATTTGCCCTAGAGCATGTTCCTAAATTACAGAGGGATTAGTCAAGTATTTTTTTCCCTTTCCCCAACCCAAAATTACAGAGAACACAGTGCAGGAAGAAGTGGTACTCTGTTCCCACATGTAACTGCTAATAAAATCAGAGACTATGAAATTCCCTTCATTGTATATCTGCCTGCGGCCAAAGGGCCTGCTGGAAATTCTTGTGACGGTCCAGCAATGGTTTTGAGATTCCTTTCCTGCATATATAAAATTCAGTTGTTTTCTCCACTTCACAGTTTTCCCAGGGATGTTTTGACTCACAGGAAATATATGGATTGAGTAAGAAAACCAGATACCGATATCGAATTAAATAACTTCATTATCTGATTATTCTGTTTCATTAGATGTGGATGTCTACTTTTCATTAGGAGAATTTTCACATTGTACACACACACATACACAAAGATGTTACCTTCCTAGGCATATTAGGACAGGCTCAATTATGCTGCAATAAAAAAAATCTCTGGGACTTATAGTAACAAAAGATTATTTCCTATTCATGTTCAATGTCCACTGTGTGGAGGGCTCTTCACTCTGCATTATCTTTTCGAAGAGTGGCAGGCAGAAAGAAACTCCATCTGGGGGTGGCCAACTACACGGGGGAAGGGAATTTGGTGAATGGAATACTGGTGAATGGCGTACTTAAAGCTTCTGCCTATAAATAATAACACATACTACTTCTGCTAAGTCCTCATGTGTCAAAGCAAATTACAAGGTCACATCTACAAGCATAAGGATCAGAACGCTTCAATCTTACTATGCACCTGGAGGAAGAAAAAACGTAATTTTGGTGAGCATCTCTTATGACTACCATACTAGGAATAAACAAAGAAGAAAATAAACAGAACAGACCTCCCCTATCGACTCTCAAAACGCCAGTGTTTCATACCATTAATATGAAGCAAATCCCCAATCAGGGGTAATAAAATATCTGTCAGCTATACAATAAAATCTCTTCACACATCAATCTGCTGCAGGTAAAATGTCCTGCGTCCATTTCTTCATCTTCATACATTACTCTTGCATAGAATGGGAAGCAGGTGTAAATGAACTAAACTAAATTGGGGCTGGGTTGAAGTTTCTAGAAATCCCAGTGAAATGGGGAGACGCATTTATGCCTTTGGTGGATTTAATTCGATTCATTTCTCTGAGGAGAAGTGGCTTTTTTATGACATGATTATACCAGTCAATAGAATCTTTCTAAATAACTTGATAGCAGGAAAGTTAGAGGCCGATCAGACAGAAAATTTCCTATTCACTTAAATTGCTAAAAAGAGTAATTAATGGGTCGCTCTACAAAGAGACCCTGAGTCTTTAAAACTTAGCCTTTTTGTGAAATGACTGAAGGTCTAGAATATATTTAAACAGCTCTCATTTGTCTCTTTTATTTGGGTACTATTATTTGCTTAGATGTGTATTTTCAAACTCTTAGTGTATTACTAGCAACAAAATGTTTCAAGTGGGGAAAAAACTAGCTCAGAATATCCCTAAATTGAAAAATAGAGTTTGTACTTTCCAGAATAATAAGTATTTTTATAGTCTTTCTTTAAATCCTTCTTGGTAAAAATCTACAAAGCACAAGGAAGGGGTGAGAGTCAAAGTCTGCTGATTTACTGTTTAATTATATCTTTCCCCCCTGCCCCTTAAAATTTTATAACAGAGCAGGGTTAACATTAACACCCTAACCACAATAAACCAAGCATATTTTATTACATATTTTATGTCCACGATGAAAATGAAGATATAATAGTGAGATAATTTTATGCAGAGGTACCGTGAATTCTCTGTGACCAGGGGTAAGTCAGTTCTGTGTTTTGTGCTTTAGTTTTTACAATTGTCCTTACTAATTATATGAATAGCAAACTTTATTGAGTATTGACTACAACACAAAGGGCTCTATCAATTACTTCATATTTCCCCCTCATTCCTCACAGTAAACCTTCTACTACAAATGAGTAAATTGAGGATGAAGTGACTTGACCAAGGTCACCTAGCAGTTAGTAGTGGCATCTTCTCTTGGGATAAATCGTTGTGATAACATTTAAACCGGACTATCTGATAATTGCAGTGTTTTTCTAATTAAAGTCTCTTGGAGAGGAAAGAATTTAAGTTGGCAGTGATTCCTTTATTCATAAATATATGAATGCCCACTCTGTGCCTGGTCCTGTCTTAAAGCCTATGGATATAGAGCTGAATAAATTTGCAAGGCACAGAAGTCAGGAAAAGTGGGCTCTGGCATCAGACCAACAAACTTGGGTTGGGCTCTGCAATGTGACCTTGGACAGGGGCTCTAGGTTCATCCGCAAAATGGGTAATTCTACTGATGCTTATTAGTTCATGATTTTACTGGGTAAATTAAGTGAGATAATGAAAGTCAAGTGCTTAGAACAGTACACTATGAATTCTATAAGATGCTCCACGGTATATGTTCAGTAAATACTAGCCTTTATTGTCACTTCTGTTATTGTTGCTGCTATAGGCAACCACAGACATTGCTGGGGAGCTCCATGATTAGGAAGGGGGGGAGAGACACTTGAACAATATTTCCTGTTCAATGTGATAATGAGCACTAGGCAAAACAGGGAAAGGCACGAGTGACTGCCTGTAGAATGAGTTCGTAAAGTTTCCACCTAAGAGGTGAACTTGACCCAGCATGTGCGGGGCGAGAGGAGCTTTTCCAGACGGAGAAGGGTGTAGGCAGGTCCGCTCCTGTACAAAGGTGCAGCGGCAAAGGTGTGTTTGGGGAACTCCTAGGCTCTGTGAGGTGGAACGTTCTAGTGAGGGAAAGAGGAATAGCGAAAGCTAATGGAAAACAGGTACTGGGAACAGAAGGTGTCTGGACAGGGAAAGATTCTGCCTTCGGTGGCAGTGACGCGAAGGAGGCCGGATGATCACAAGGCGGCGCTGTCGCTCCATGTAAGGAGAATATTCCGGCACCGCGGGTCACCGCCAGCCCAGGGCGGCCTCCGACAGCACGGCGGTCTTGGTGGGTTTGGCACCATCCTCAACAACCACCAAATAATGATGGTGATAAAGATAATAAGTATGCAGATAACCCGGAAACAATCTCTTTTAGGACATGAGGCATCAATAATCGGAAACTATTCGCAGGAACAATTAAAAACACGGAACTGTCCAGCAGGGATCATTGAGAGCGCAATCTCAGTAACTTGTGGGCCCCGGCGGGAACCTGCCTTGCCGGTGCGGAGCGGAGCTGGGCGCTGACCCACAACCTCTGGGTGGGTCCTGCACCCCGTGGGCTCCCTGCGACCCGCAGGCCAAAGGCGCAACAGTTTCCACTCTTGCCGGGGGTCGCTTAGTCGGCATCCTGCCTGCATCTTTCCTTTGATTGGACCTGAGATTTTTGGGACGACTTTGCTGGTTTTCTCATGCACGCACGGACACACGAATCACGTATAAGCTCAGGCTTACGCACGTGTACGATGATTTGCACACATTTCTGCACATGCACATCCACTGACATAAACGAGACACATCTACACATGACACATGCACACACTATACACATGCAAACGCATACTCACGGTTGCAACAATCCTCCTCCGGCACAAGTCACATGCATGCTACTCAAGCGCGCGATGTTGCTCACTGCCCGCCACACACCTATTGCAGAGCCCCACAAATGGCAACCACTCTTCGTTCATATAAACTTAATTGCACACTCACATTGCACGCATCCAAGACCTCCAAGGGGAGCGATGCGTGAACATCCAGTGAATTGCACCTTAAAGGAAACACATGAGCGAAATTTTGTCACCCGAGAATCTCGGGTCCTAAACTTTTCCCTTCTACTTTCCTCTAAGCCAACAGATCTGCTCCTCCTCCTCTTCCACTCCAAATCCTCCATGGCCTCGGTTTCTTTCTTTCGGATTTGTGCTACTGAAAAGGATGCTAATTTCTAAACAGCCTTGGGAGTCCTATTACACCACCCTGCTGTCTCCTTCCGCCCCGGGGAGCAAAGCCCATTCCGACTCCAGAATCAATCAGCCTGATCAGACTCCAATCTCGCGGGCTGGAGAACAGTAGGGAAGGGCTAGGGGGTGGGATAAGGTCCCGCTCCGGGTCAGCCTTGGATTAGGACCTTTCTGGCAGTACCTCCAGCTGTATTCTCTCTGCACAGAATAACTTTAGCTTTTAGCTCTGGTCTTCCTCCAATAAAGCACATCCGCCAAGTGTCCAGATTTCTGCTCTCTGATGGGCATCTCAGGCATCCCCACAAACTCTTGTATTCGGTCTATTTCAATTAGGCGACTTTGCGTGCACCTGGAACTCTAAAACCTCAGCTAGGGCTGGTAGAGGTGACTGACCGGAGGTCATATAGCAAATATGGCAGAGCCAGGGCTGGAGAGGACACGACCCTGTGTGTCCTGTCGCTGGCTGCGGAGAGATTCACGTCTCACGTCGGTGTCTGACCGCGGGAATGCGCATACAGTCTGCGCATTAGGACTTTTCAGAACAGTTTACCCTCCTCTATTCTCTGCTGCCTGCCCTCGAGGGCGGGGGGGGGGGGGGCTGGCAACTTGCGCCCAAGCTCCTTTGTCATCCTGTATACCCAGAGGCTCGAGAGATAAAGGGATCTTTGAGAACTGGGGGGCAAGCAACAAGGCGAACGTGGGAGATAAGCGCCGACGCTGGGTGAGTGGTTTGGACCCAAGGTTCAGGGCACTCGTTCTGGGGAAATTTTGGTTCAGCGACTTCATTTATTAGCAATGCGGCCATAGGCAAGTTTCATTTCAATCACGGAGCGTCAGTTTTCTCATCTGTAAAGTGGGGCGGGGGGCGATCTTACCTGCCTTCTCTGTTGTGGGACTTCTGTGAGTTTCTGCCCCTAAAGCCTTCAACAAAGGCGGTCTATTCTTATCTGGAGGCTTTCCAGGGGAAACTCCAGAGAGTCGGGGTGGGCTTGATCTTGGAAAGATTTGTTGGAACTTGGTGTCCCAAGTCCTTGTCCTAGGCAGCAAAAGCACCCCCAAACCAGAGCCCCAAAGATGTTAACTGCCTGGTTTCTACCTCTTGGTTCTTTGTGGGTAACTTTTTTTCCTCTCTAGGCCTCAATTTCCCTGTTTGTACTATGGGCAGAGACATACTCCCAGGATCCGGAAGTGTCAGCTAGACGGGCCTTCCCCGTAGCCATGGCGGTCAGAAACGGGGTCCAGGGTCAAGGGAAATGCCACCTTCCCTTTGCTATTTACCAGAAAGGGCTGGGAGCAAGGGGAGAGGACAGACAGATATCTGGTGGAACTACAGATCTCTTGCTTCTGTGCGGTTCCCGGGGGGGGGGGGGGGGGGGGGGGGGGGGGCAGCGGCAGGTGGAGGTCTTAGGGGGCAGGGGCAGGCAGGGTTTTTGCCTGGGCGGCCGGGATCTGTTGTTCGATCACCCCGCTGGCATCCGGGTGCTGCTCTGGGGCCCTTGGGGAGCTGCCTCCCGCTCAGGTCCTCAGTTTCCCAGGACCCTGGGTCATCACCCACTCTTACCCATCTCCCCTTGTGGACAACGCCTTGGCCTCTGCTCATCGCGCCCAAGACTCCAGGCTGTGAGTGGACGTCTTTGGGGCTGTTCATGTGCTGCTTCATAAGGCGAAGGAACATCGAGGGAATTTTCTAAGGGACAGGTCTTCAGTCTGGCCTCCTGGGGGCGAACGAGCAGAGAAGATTCCCTCTTTCCCTGGGGCGTCCCTATAATCCCCGTTGGGTTGTGTTTATCTTGTCTCTGCTATTTGAGGGGGTGGGTGTGTTTCCATTTGCACCCGCAGAAATTACTACCGCTACTGATGCTCTTCAGGAAAGGAAATTGATCTCTCTGTGCCTTAAGAGGGTTGGGATAGCCAAGAGCAGGAAGGTTTTAAAGTTTGGGGTGAGGAGGGGGGCTTGCTCACTGGGCCTGAGCTGCTTTCAGTGTGGGGAGTCCCTGAGGGCTGAGCAGCTCTCTCTACTCTACTGTTTAGAGCAACTGAGAGGGAGGGGTGTAGACACCAAATCCCACTCCCCGTGGAAGAAACTTTGAGAAGCTCTGAGGGAGTCTGAACTTCTGGGGAAATATCGAGCATTTCCAATTGCTCCTTCCACATATAAGACTGAAAATGGCTTACGGGAATTTTCAAAGTTTAAAATTGCAAGGGCTAGTTCAATATTCATCAGAGGAAATCCATGAAAAGCTACCACTCTGCTGGTCTAGGTGTTGCTTCCAGTTTTTTCTATCACACTCCCTGTCTCTTTTCTACCTTCTCTTTAGCTTCCTTCCTACCTAAACATTTCTTCCTGGGTGAGAAAGCCAGGTTGAAAGCACAAGGGCAACCCAGTTCCTGCCCCAGAGCCAGCTATCTCTGGGAACTAAATAGGAGGAAGACAACCTTCACACACACCAGGCCATAGGAGGAAAAATAAAAGGGGGTAGGAATCTTTTGATAAGACCAGTGCTATTTGGCTCTGGGTTGGTGAGCATACTTTATTTAATGGAGCAGAAGGTATTCGTAGGAATCGGGTTGCTGAAGGCTTCTTTCTGTGGGCCAGTTTCTCATTAGGATCAAGCAGCTTCAGGCCCCTCAATAAACACTCATTTGCTGAGTACTTCTAGATTTGCTCACCCACCCCCCCCCCCCGCCCCGGAAATCCATGTATTGTGTGCCTCTCACTGATCCTGGACCTCAGAGTGGCTGTTTCTCCTTTCTCTGTCACCCTTGGCAGTGATCTTATCCCAACTCTGTGTTCCCCATCACTGGGTTATGTACCTCATCAGATTCAACCTGGTCTCCTGAACGAACACTGCTCCGGAGAGTAAAAGGGAAGCTCAGGCAATTAAGGAGGGGGCGGTCTGGGTCTTATGCCAGTGCTATCTGGGACTCTTTGATAGGAGGGTGGCCCCTGATTCCTGGTCCTCCTTCCCTGAAGGATTCCCCTCAGAGAAGGCAGGGTCTGGTGCAGGCAGGGGAAAGGATTGACTCTGGGGACGCTTTGGCCTTGGAGGTTAAATTTAGAACTTTAGGAAGTTTTTAGCAGGCAATGGTGCATTAAACTTTTATAGAGATGGAGAATATCCAACTCCCCCTTTCCCCTCTTTACAAACCTTCCAGTGTTTCTACCAACATAGCCTTCATGAACATTTCCTGTGTGCTAGGAACTCTGATAGATGCTGTGGGGATCCAGAGGATCAGACAGATCTCTTCTAGAGGGTCTTGGAGGAGATGGCATTAATTATTTAATTATGGTACCAGGGAGAAAGAGCTCATCACATTAAGTGCTCCACATTAAATGGTATGAGACTGGGCAGGCTTTGTGCACAAGAGATAAAGCAGTGTTGAGGACAGTGGATGGAGCCTCAGGGCTGAAACACAGTCTTTAATCTAGTTTAGAAGTCTGGAAGTAGCTCCCACTTTCCTGCTCTGCCAAGAGCACAAAGCATAACTTCTGCCTGTCTCCATTCCATTCAACATGGGCATGTGTACTTTTCCATCACTGACCCCATGAGTTTCCTAAATCAAAGGGCCAAGGAAAGCCGGCAGAAAGGGGACCTGGATTTCTGGCAGAGAATTTCCCCGAAGGAGTCCTTAGCAGATTTGGCTGCAGTCAGGGAGTTCCTTTGAGGGCAATGAAACAGAAGTTCGGCCTGTGCTTATTAGAGGTTACAACCCGCTAAAAAATGATGGCCGCATTACCCAGAAACATCTAGCTATTTCCTTTGCCAGCCACAAGCATATATGCTGAAAGGTCTGAAGTAGGAGACCATTTCTTCTTCCCTTCCTCCCTCCGATGATCGTTCCCTCCTTCCTCCGTCTCTCTCTTCCTTGACAGGTGGCAGGTGACAGAAGTTGGGCGAAGGTTTGTCCAAGCCCCTCATTTTAACAGAAAGAATGAGGAGGAGAGAAACCCTACACCAAATAACTAATCAGAGACATTGCTGTTGCTTTGGTCGTTACTCTAAAGAAAAACTATTGTGGAGGGGATAAGGGGGTGGGGGTTGAATTCGAGTAAAATTTAAAATGCATCATGGCACAGCTCCAGGGAGAGCATCCGTTCCACCGTGTACACTTTACATGAAGTGCTCCGGAGAAGTGAGCATGTGAGGACAGTGCCTAACGCCGGCGCCCTCCAGGCTAACCGCCGCCCTTCAGGCTAAATGCTGCCGAGCGAGAAGCATTTCGGAGGCTTGACTATGGGTAGAGCACTGGTCCCCACTCCCTGCGGATCCATAGCTCCTCGCTTGCCTGGGCCCAGGGTCCACCCCTCCCTGCCAGCGTGGAGGCGGTGTGCCCTCCGCAAACTCCCAATACCGATCTCGCGCACCCATTTTCCAACCCACCACCCCCTCCTCAAAGCGAAGAGGTGGGCACCTGGGATGCACGTCCTGCTTTTTCTGCCCGGGCTCTCCTGTCTCCTCCACATTTGCCCCCGACGTCCCAGAACAGCGGAGCAGAACACGGCATCCGCCCAGCGAGGGCGCAGCCTGTGCGCCTCTAGCGCTTTCAGGGCGCGGCGAGGATGTTAAACCGACCGCAAAGGCCAGGATGCAGACCCCAACTCAAATCCTGCTCCCCTTCTTTCTGTCTCCCTTCTGCCCGAGTCTGCCCAGCTCAGCCCCGCTCCTCCCCAGCTCGGATGTCGGTGCTCGGAGATTCTTCGTTTGCCACTTTGCGAGGAACTTTGGCCGGCTCCCCTGCGCCACCCGAGGAGGGTTGTTAGTGAGCTAGCAAGGCCCTACGCTGAGAGCTGGAAGGCACCTATGCTGCGATTGGCTGCGGCGAGGCGGAAGGATGACGTTATGCAAATGAGGGGGCGGCCCCTTGAGGCGCCGGCCCCGCCTCCTCCCTTTGGGGTTAGTGTGCCTGTGTTTAGCTCTGGGGAGAGTCAAACTGGATTCCATAGGGAAAGCCTGCAAATCACTTCTATTTTAGCAAGAAGAAAACAGAATCTCCATTCAGCAGGGTCCACTTCTCTCTCTTTCTCCCTCTCCTCTCCTCTCCTTTCCTCTCCTCTCCTCTCTTTCTGTCTTTCCCTACCCCCCTCCCCCTCCCCCCCCATCCCACTCTCCCTCTCTGGTGTATCTGTCTACAGCAACCAGCGTCCTCCTCATCTACACGCACTGAAAGGAAAGAAATATCTTTGGTTGGGAGAGAAGGAGGAAAAAAAAAAGAGAGGAAAAACTTGCCTGGTTGTGGAAAATGACACTTGAAGTAGCAAAGCCGGCAGCGCGAGTTGAGTCTATTGTTTCTTAAATTGCCACCAGGGCTTTTTTTTTTTTTTTTTTTTTCTTCCTGCTTCTTCAAGTGAACGGTACCTCTTCAAAAGGAAACTCCAGCCCCTCCTGTCCTCCACCGGCCTGTGATCATTACAAAAAAAAAAAAAAAAAAAAAAAAGCAAAAAAAAGCAAAAAAAAAAGCAAAAAAAAAAAGCAGAAAAAAAAAGCACCCAAACCAAAAATTAACCAACCAAACAACCCCCAACAGCCAAGCATACATCTCTATTTTTTTTTATTTTGGTCTTTTTGTTGGATTTTCCCTTCTTTTTTTTTCTCCGTTTTTTTTTTTTTTTCGCGTTATCGCTCAGTTTTGAGCGAAGGTTTACATTTTTTAAAAATTTGCTTTCCAGCCCGCCTTGATCTTCTAGCGCGAGTTCATCGACTCAAAAAAAAAAAAAAAAATCTCTGGCTGGCGTTTTTCTTTCCTTTTTTTTTTTTTTTTTTTTTTTTTTTTTTAATTTTCAAGGGGGAGGAGATTTTCCACAAGAAAAGGTTGTTTTCATGTTTGGGATTCAGGAAAGCATCCAACGGAGTGGAAGCAGCATGAAGGAAGAGCCGCTGGGCAGCGGCATGAACGCGGTGCGGACGTGGATGCAGGGCGCCGGGGTGCTGGACGCCAACACGGCGGCGCAGAGGTGGGTACCGCACGGGGACCGCGGCCGGGGAGGCGAGCTGCGAGCAGTAGAGCTGGGAGGCGGTAGCGGCCGTGGCCACGACGGACCCGGCCGCGCCACTGCGTCTGCCGCTCGGCTCTGTTCGCCTCTGGGGCTCGGTGCTCCCCGGCCGCTCTGTCTTGATTGCCTTCGGCCGGAGAGCCGGGAGCTGCCTGAGAAGAGCCCACGCTTTGCCGGCAATTTCCCCTGCCTCGTCTGTGACTGTTTTCATTTTGTTTTAAGCCAGAAGAGGCATCTCACGAGCATAATGTTGGATATCTGTGTTTTCTGGGATTGCTATTTCTTTTCCGGCCGGTTGTCTTTTCTTTCTTTTTCTTTTTTTTCCCTCCTTCTCTTCCTTCCGTCCCTTTTTTCTTTCTTCTCTGTTTCTTTCCCTTCTTTCCTTCATTCTTCCTTTCCTTCCTCCTTTCCTTTTTCTTCCTTCTTTCCTTTTCTCTCCTTTAAAAACTTTTCTTTTCCTTCCTTTCCTTCCCTCTTTTGCTCCCTTTCTTTTCTTCTTTCCTCCTTTTCCCTTCCTTTCTTCCTCCTTTCTTTACTTCCAATCTTCCTCCCTTTTTCTTTTCCTCATTCACTCTCTTCCTTCTTTCCTTCCTCTTCTTTCTTCACTCTTACCTCCTCTGTTTTCTCCTGTCTTAACTCCTTTTCTCTCCTCTTTTCTCTCTCCATTTCCCCCTAGAACCATCTCTTGTTTCTCCTCTCTGGTACTCCTTCCCTCTCTCTGGAGCTTTCAGTTTTTCTTGGTCCACTCGGAGAACAGCAAATCCTAACTTTAATTCTGACATCTACTAAAACTCTTCCCCATTCTCTGTCACCATGGCCCCTTCTAGCCCCTCAGCCACTCTCAGCTCCTGGAATGTGGCCTGGAGGCACTGCTCTTGGAAACTGACCTGGGCGAACTTTCCTGGGCACCCACAGTATCGTTTCTGGGGACTCCTGGTCCCAAGTGAGAAATGGCCTTTCTTTTTTTTTTTTTTTCCAGGCCACCAGCTGGTCTTGGGAGAATGGGAGATCTGGTGGCCCCAGGCCCTATCTAGCCTAGAGAGGGCGGAAGGGGAAGAAGGAGGATGACTAATTACATCATTCTCATCTTCTCCGGGGTTGGGGACAAGTGTCCATAACATTGTTCCCATCCGCAATGATTATAAGGATGGGGTGGTTGGTAGTGAGAGTGAGTTAGGTAACTGGGCTAGAAGCGAAAGTGTGCTGTGTGTTTGTGTGGCGCGTGCGTGTGTGTGTGCGCGCGCCCTTGTGTCGGGCAGGTCGGGCTGTCAGTGGCCGCCCTGCACTCATGGCGCCCCAGCCTCCAGACCCCAGGAGGGCGCGCTCAGCTGTCAGCCCTTGTCCATAGGATTTCTGGAAAGAGTGTGAGGATTTCTGCGGAACAGCGAAAGTTTGTCAGGACAGATCTTTAAAAAATCCCAAGTTCCCTTTCCCACAGCGACCACCTCTGACAGCTCCGAGTTCCACCCGCAGATCCTTTTTTTCTTCACATGCTTTATTTGGGGGACGTGTGGCTTCCCCAGACGGGGCACCCGCAGCCGAGGGAGCATGAGGTTTCCTGGAGGATAGCTGCTGCAGCGAGGAGCAGAGCATGTTCCCCATCCACTCTCACCTGTCCACGGGAGATTCGAGGCGGTGGCGGGAACCAACTCCCATGCCCCCCTCTCTCAAAGTTGTAAATGACCGGCTTAATTCCGCCGTCGCGGATTCACCTCATCCACAGCTACTTTTCTACCTCCCCATGCAGCGCGCGTCAAGTCGGAGTAAATGCGTACAGCGTTTTTTCTTTTGCGCAAAACCCAAACAAAACTTTTACACCTCTTTGGCGAGTTCGGGGGGCTCAGTGGCTCTTGGCGGGGAGGAGAGGACAAGCGAAAGCAGGCATGTCCTGTCGCCAGGTGGGCCTGAGGCTCTTGAGGGTGCATGTAAGGCCCCCACTGGGTGTTTTGGGAGCAGAGACCGTGGGTGTTTGAGGATTCGCTTGTGTGCAAGGGGTGACAAGGGGTCGCGGGTCGTTGTCCCGCTTAGACGTCTAACTCTGCGTCTTTGGCCGCAGCGGGGTGGGTCTGGCCCGGGCTCACTTTGAGAAGCAGCCGCCTTCCAATCTGCGGAAATCCAACTTCTTCCACTTCGTCCTGGCCCTCTACGACAGACAGGGCCAGCCCGTGGAGATCGAGAGGACAGCCTTTGTGGGGTTCGTGGAGAAGGAAAAAGTAAGTGGGCGCAGCCCCGCTGCCCCTCGCCCCCGGCTGGGGAACAGGCCCAGGCGCTTTGGGAGGCGCGTTCCTCCGCGAGTGCAAAGCATCCGTAAAATACTCCTGTGCGGGGTCCCCCAAGGCACTTCCCGTCCTGGGCGAACCCGGGCTCCTCGTTCAAGTTCTGCTCCCGAAAAGTTCGCGCAGAGACCCCAGAGGTGGGGAGAGGCGAGCCTGGCTTCGCACTCTAGAGTCAAGGGCGCTGGGAATGAACCTGCCCTCGACTGCGCGACCATGCGCAGCTCCTACCTCTGCTGGCCCAGGCTCGAGCCCCCAGGCCCTAGAAAGGGGATCGCACCCGTGCGAGCCCCACGGAATTTTCTGGAAGGATGGAGGGAGAAGTAAGGGTCGGGAGGACGACAGAGGGATTACAGTTGGCCGCAATTTTTGCTGTTCCCCGGGCCTGTCCGGCTCCCCGGCCGGGGGATCCTGCTTGGGGAAAGTTGCCTCGAAGTCAGTCCACTAGCTCACACCGACCTCTCTCCCGCGTCTCTTGTTGTATCTTTGCATCCTGCTGCAACCCAGGAAGCCAACAGCGAAAAGACCAATAACGGGATTCACTACCGGCTCCAGCTCCTCTACAGCAATGGTGAGGCTCCCTTCGGGTCCGCGCTGGCACCCCGGGGCTCCGGGTAAGGGGAGGGGGAGGGGGGGGTTTCAGGTGGGCCCAGAGAACCCAGAGCAAAGCTCAGTCGTCCGCCACCGTGAGGGTAAACTGGCTTCTCCTGAGTTTCGCCTGAAGAGGTTTCACCTGAGGAGGCCCTAGGTGGCTGGAGGGCGGCCGCATTGGCGGGCGCGTACCTGGGGCCAGGTGTGGCGCCCTTGGCCCTTGCTGGGTCGATTTCTTTTCTCTTCCCCTTCCTAAGGCCGGTTTCCTTCACTTAGCTTAGACCTCATCCCCGAAGTCCTGTGAGTTCAAGGGTCTAGAGCGGTCAGGCCTTGGTAGCTTCGGGAGGACGCGCAGAGGGGCTCAAGCCCTGCGAAGGGAAAGTAGCCTTGTGGGGGTCTGCCTTTTGCCAGCCGCCGTGCCTGGGCACTGGCTTCCAGAAGCACACGGGCTAGGCCAGAAGCCCGTCTCAGGACCCAGGGGTAGGGGGTCCTGGCTGTGCTTCTCCAAGGGAATTGGAGTTCCATCAGCCGTGGAGCCTCATTCTTTGTTTCGTGCAGATCCTCTCTCACTTAATTCTCTTTGGTCCCTCTCCCCCCGCCCCCCCCCCCTCCAGGAATAAGGACGGAGCAGGATTTCTACGTGCGCCTCATAGACTCCATGACAAAACAAGTAAGTTTCTTAATTTCGCGCCGTGAGGGTAACTCAAAGGCCGTGAAATTTGGGAGGGTCAAAAGGCTGGATACTCCTTAGTTGGAGGGCTGGGACTCGAACTCCCACTGCCAGGGCAGACCTCGCTCTCAGCACCACCTTCCTAGTGCGCATATGCTTGTTGGCTAGCAGCTGGGAGGAGGGGGTGGTAGTGGGAGAAGAAGGTTCGAGGGCTCCTTCCCTACAAGGGAAATTAGACCTTGTGAATTAAGACTCTGGGATGCCTAGTGGAGAGAATAAGGGCTGAACTTCCTTTGACCCTGCCCAGGAGCCCCAGGGGGCGCAAAAGTTATCCAGGGACCCTGGGGCAGAGTGGGTAGAACTTGTGAAATCCAAACCATCAGGGCTTCCCCCAGGTAGCGGGAGCAGGTGAGGGGCAAAGACAGCTTCCCAAGGAATGGTGAGATGGAGTGAGAACTCAGGTGACTCAATCTACACATTGAAAAAAAAAAAAAAAAGTTGCATGGTGGTAGTGTTGGAAGTGGGAGCTGACAATTGTTAGAAGACATTTTGCAAAGATTCTCCTGCTTTGCCTCCAAGTTTGGCAAGAAGCCAGGTAGGGCAGGGTGAGTGAGCTTGTGGTCTTAAAGGTACATAAACGGCATTGCATTTTCTTAAGCTCCCCAACACGAGGGTGCTACTCAGAATACTTTAAGGTTGAGTTATGGTTTGAAAGTTATTATTAAGAGCAGAGTCAGAAAAGAGGTCTGATGTTTTAATGAGGCACAGGAACTTTTTTTTAATTTTAAGAAAAAGTTTAGTTTTGGAATTAAATATTTTGGTTATGTAGTTGAAGGACTTAGTAACAAAAAAGAAGACAGTTTTATTGGGTGGAGGAAAGAAATCAGGACAAAGAGAAAAGTTAGCCATTGTGTACTAACTACCAATTTAGTAAGAGAGTTAAAAACTTATTTGCTTGATTTAAAACGAGGGAGGTAGTCTTCATAGATACTGGCTTGGAAAGTTTCAAGTGAGGGTATACATGCATATTGAAAATTGTTTTTAGATACCCATGGCTTAAATATGCTGTACAAAATGCACATTAATAAGCTGTTAGGAGTTTCAGAATCTACTCAGCAAGAAGCAATTTTGTAACAGCTAATTTTAATTATTACCTTCACATTTCATTGTGAATCAAGTAGAAAACATGAGGGTATGAAATGTATTTTTTTAATGATAAATAAGCACCTAGTGAAATCTATTTTATTAGCCCCAAATAGTTAACTTTCTTGAAGATCTGTTTATTTCTTAGTGGAAATAAGTTCAGAGTAAATTCACGTGTATACTCTTAGTCTTGGTATTATTATTACTGTTCTGGGTTTGATCATTACATGGGATAATTCCCTTTCATTTGGATACACTGTATTTTGCTAAAATTTTTCCTGGCCAAGCAAAAAAAAAAAAAAAAAAAAAAAAAACAAAAACAAAAAACAAACACAAAAGGCCGAAAAAGTCTGATTTCGGTAAATTTCAAAAAGTAGTATCAACACAAAAATGTCTTAAGTGGAGTTTTGTTTGAAAGATTGTCTTTGATACACTGGATATCTTTCCCCATCATTCATATCAGAGGAAAGAAAAGATAGGAGAAGAGGGAAAATATGAATTCTAATGCATATTCCTCATTTATTAGAATTTACATTTTAAAAGATAAAAAAATCCCCACAAACCAGTATAAAGGAACTGTCTGCTTATGAAACATTGGCCACTTAGATATTATAAGCAGCTCTAAGAAGAGAGCGGTTGTAAGGAGCAAAAAATTAGGATATGTATGAAGTGATAACTTCTCTCAAAACTTTTAGACCCTTAAAAAAACAGTGCCACAAGAATTCCTTTTCCCATTATGAAATGAACTGACAACACATTCTTCTATGGTGGAAGAATAATCTTGATTTTTATAAGGCAGTGATCTAATACAATTTATTAGCAAGGTCATAGAGCTTTAAAAAAACTATAGTCTAAGGCATTCTTTGACTTGGTCTCATATAAATTCTATCTGTTGTGGGGAGGTGGGACCAGAACAGGGTACATATAATTTAATGCTAGCAGATATAAGAAAGTCATTTGCCATAGAAATTACATAAAATTATAAGTGTTCACAATTATATATTTTGGTGGGGAGACACCTGAAAAAAGTTTTAGTAATTATCTGAATTTAGTTTAAAAATAGCAATAAAACTGTTTTTTTTGTTTCATTTTTGGTTTTTTTTGAGGCATACCTGTTTGCTTTCATAATAGTTGTCTAAGTCTTTCTCTGTAGCTTTTACTTTGAAAAGCAGTCCCTGTCTGTTATCCGGTTGCTTGTTCCTTGCTTATGTGCTGTAAGAGTTTGGGAAATAGGTTAGCTTCTTGTGTACACAGTTAATACAATAATCTTCAAAAAGCAGGTCCATGTGAAGAAGCATAACTTTTCTTAGCTGTGACGAAACTATTATGTTTTAGCCTTGATGAGCAAAACAGTGGATTCTCCTCTAGCTTGAAATTATTCTGTGATAAATGATTGCCAAGTCTGATTTTAAATTTCTTAAATTTTTGATTTAAGTATGCAGTGACTCCTTCAATCAGAAGTAAGACTTGACATAAATGGACTGATTAAATAGTTCCTTTCTTTCCCCTCTGTGAAATTCTTCGGGATATATAGACTCAGGATTTTGATGTTTAGCGTGCAGAATGGAGTAATTTCAGTAGTGTGATGAGTTCTAATAACATCATAAATTTCAGATGGAATATCTAGACATGGTTCAAGTGTCTTAGCTGCTTCTTTATCGTGACATTTTTCACATCAGAGATGCAGGTTTATGTGTGTGATGTCATTTCTTTGACTCACAGGTTGGGGTTAAAACTTGAAGAGAATCCTTGGCAAGCAAAAATCAAAACTAGCTGGGCACTTTATATTTCCATAGAATGTTCCTGCTCTTGAGTAGAGTTAGCAGCATTGAGATCAAACAGAAATGTACTCAATCAACCAAGATATATTGGTATGCACAGTATTTCACACCTTTTTAAAGTGCCTCATTATATCTTTTGGGTAATGATTTTTAATTTTGGACTCTACCAGGAAAGAGGAAGCTTTAGTAGAAGTGAATGTGTAAGGATCTGAGCTCTTGTATCCCTATGCATCTCTTCTAAAATGCAAAGGATATAATGATATTCCAGATATTTGTCCACCAACTAGAAATTAAGAGACTTGCTTTTGGGAAGGTTTGTTCAAAACCAAGTTTAGCTGGACTAAAAATAGGCCGTTTTTGTGTCATTGCTGTTTTTGGTATTCCATTAGTGAGCATGCAGAAAGGCCTGCAGGATCCAGAAGTTTATGGCTGTTGCATCCAGAAACAGTATCTGCTGCAGAAACTCACATGAACCCAGTGGGGGAGGTCTGAAGTTTAATGTACCTCGTTTCAGATTTTCATGTAGTATTTGAAACATGATTATGTTCTGTGATTGCTTCAGCGAGTTATCTTTAGATTTTTTTTAAAGCCTTTATCTCCCCTCCTATCATCTTGCTTTGAAAAACATGACATTTTTATACTTCAACGAAAGAATACCAGATTCCATAAAGGTATCAAAAACAAAACACTCCCTGCCTTCAAACAAAAGGTTTTTTGTTTTGTTTTTCTTTTTGGAGAGGGGAAAGTAATAGCCACACAATCCTTGTATGTATGGATTCAAAGGTAGGTGATAATATGCAGTGAGAGGACGGCTAAAAAGACCCAGCCCATTGGGAAGCCTAAGGTACAATCATCAGAAATGCTGTCATATTTCTCTTTCCAGCTAATCTTTATATATTTGTTTTGATGTTCCCAGTACTTTAAGTTATGGATGCAAGTGCATTTTTTCCTATTGATTGTTTCATTATATCCTGCCACAGCGATGTGGATTTGATTAACAACCCTTTCCATTCGCGGTTCTTCATTGGTAGATAAACACGTTTTTAGTGTATCAATAAGTTCCAGAGGAATTCAGCTAGGCCATTGGAGAGGTTCTTTCATATATTTGTGGAAACAAACAAAAAAGAACGGGCAAGTTTATGGTTAGGAGCCATATTTCAGCAGCTTACTCTCTTCTTTGGTAACGTGTCAAAAATGCAGGTGATTTAAATTTCCTTGCACATAGAGGAATGAAGAAGTTTGGAATTTTTATGCATGATCAGGACCTGTGTTTGGGAAAATGTAAACTCATCACAGTGGAAAATGTGTTGTTTGGAGTCTGGGGGTGAAAACAAAGCTGATGGTTTTGGAGAGATTGCCGGAGCCAGATGGCCTAGTACTTCCCCAGTCTGGCGGTCCAACTGCTCCCTCCTGGATAATATACAGCCATTTGTTCGGGGATATTTACGCTAGAGCTGTTTCCATGTGAATGTTTGAACAGCATTAAAAACGAACATATTAGTAGTGATGCATTTATTGAACTTGTATGACTCCACAGATAGTCTGTGCTTATATTTCTTAGAGGAATGAAGGAGTGTTTGGATGTTGGCGAATTGTTTATATAGTTGTGGAGTGAGAGTGATTTGGTCTTAGTGAGTAATTAAAATATGTAAGCATTTGGACACTAACGGATGTAATGGTGGCACCTACCTGGCAGCTCCGTGGTGAAAATTAAATGAATTCATACGTGTAAAGTGCGTAGGACAGTGACTGGCACATACTAAGTGCTTAATAAATTAGCTGCTTTTATTATTTTATTACTATTATTATTATTATTGCCCCATTGGGTTGACAAAGCTGGTTATATCTGCTAATATAGATGTAAATGTTGTTATCATATGAGTGAAATATCTTTTATTACTGCTAGAAAAAGTAATAGCATGTGATATTGTTAGAAAGATCCCGTTATTGTGGTGTTTGAATAATAGAGATTTTATTTCTTTGAGACATAAAAGATGCATTCTAAAGCTCACTGCTTTTGGTACACATTCTCTTTTTATTCAGGGCTGTGATGTAACTGAACAGCATACTGAATATGATATCATTCCTTTGCAACTTTCCTAATTCACTTCTGAAAACAGGCCTGCTGAGCTGCTGAGCTGAAATTACATCTTTGTAATTTGTTCACTAGTAGCCAAGCTGCTAATTGAAGCAAAATAATTTTTATTTTATTTTCCACTTTTAATTTTGGATTTCTGTTTGACACAACTGTTTATGAAATGTCATTTGTAGTGTTTTCTTTGACACAGGTTAATTTTTAACTGGGACCGCTTGCCGGAAATTTCTTGAGCCACATTAGTTAATTTTTTTTTTTTTTTAAATGACAAGCAGTGGAACTTGGTGGTTGAAGATAATGATTAATAATACAATGTGTTGATAGTGTAGGTGTTCATATTATTTTTTGATTAGTTTCAATGCTTGGTAATTTGCTGCTAAAGGCATGCTGACAGTTTGTATTTAGAGGACACTTTATTTCTGGTTGAAGGATATACTTTGTATATTCAGGAGTGTGTTCTGTAAGGCAACAAATCAGGTTTAGCCTTTTATTTTGTATTTGGAAAAGAGTGATGTATAGTCAATGGTACTGTTTTGATTTAAATGGAAAATAAGGAGTTTTTGTTAGTTACAGGTAACCTAGCTACCTGTTTTCTTTCCTCCTTTCCTACCTTCCTTCTTTTATCTTTCTTTCTTTCTTCTTTCTTTCTTCTTTCTTTCTCTTTCTTTCTTTCTTTCTTTCTTTCTTTCTTTCTTTCTTTCTTTCTCTTTCTTTCCTTTTCTTCCTTTCCTTCCTTTCTTTCCTTATTTTCTTTCTTTCTTTCCTTCCTTCCTTCCTTCCTTCCCTTTTCTTTCTTTCCCTCGCTTCCTTCCTCCCTCCCTCCCTCTCTTTCTTTCCCTTCCTTTCATCATTCTTTCTGTCTTTCTAAACTAATGATACCAAGTCTCCTATTGTTTATAAACTAAGAAAGCTTCTTCATGAAAACATTTTATTCCTGAAACCCTCTTGCAGTCTGATGAACCAAAGTCAAAAGTATTCCCTTTGCCCACTTCATTCTGGCATGGAACACAAAGAGTTAAAACTGTTAGAAAAGTAAACAAAGAAAAGCCCTGCTCAATTCTCTGCATTTCCTTTGCATCCCTTCGAAGTATGACCCTGGTGTACTCGCACCTAGGAGTATTTTTTGAAGCATTTTTCGTTTTAGCGTGTAGTCTTTATCCATAATAAGTTTCAATTAACTTTTAAGACCCAGTGATATTTTTGACAGAGCTGAACCATAGTTCACAAGATGCCTTCTAAAACAGTAGCAACCAAGGCAGATTTTCTCTAGTGATTGATTTATTTCTTTTCAAAGATGCTATAGGTTGTTACATAATTGGGCATTTGAAACTTATGGCATCTTATCCTCTCTCAGTAGACTTTCTGGCATTGTTGTCGCCTAAAGGTGTGAAAGTTTAACAAGTCCTATTTTTTCACTCTTTTTTTTTAAATGTAAAAATTATTCATTGAAAAAACCCTCAGACTAAAAGTCAGTAGAACATTAAAAATAATTGTGATATTTTCTTTGTGCTCACTAGAGGAAAATATTAAGAAAAGGGAGGCTAGTATATCAGAAGAATAAATTGCTCAAAATATGTCAGGTTTTGACAATTTGTTTATCAGTTTTACTGGGTTTCTAAGTTGAGATGAAGTTTGTGCTGCTTATTCTTTTACTTTTCTTCCTGTACAAGCATTCCTGCCACCTTCAGGGATTTATTTGCATTGGCAGGATGAATGTAAACAGCGCTTTCTGCTTGATACTGTGTTTTTTTGTCAGTTAAAACCTCCACTTGCTTCACTTTCAATTCATTAATTTAAATAATATATTTCGTATGCTTTCTCTCCCCCTCCTGCCCATCTCTGTCACAGGCTTCCCATCCTTACTCTTGATGAACACATTGATTTATTTAAACCACTGTTGCCTTTGTCGCTCTCACAGCAGACTACCTTCCTTGCAGTGAGTGGACGCATGATTTACTGTGGAGGATGAAAATAAGCCTTCTTCTCGGTGTTCCATTGTCTGGGTCCTAAACCAGCTGTCTATTAAAATGGTTTCACTTAAAGTAGTCGATGCTGTTTATATGCTTCTGTGATCTCCCAGCTGGTCCAGCCTCCTCGTGCTTTACTCACAGAGGCACGTATTTAAATTAGGAAGAAGAGCAGGAACTTCTCCCTAAGTTGGTGTTAGAAGACCCCTTTCCTTTTAGGCTTGAAGTCTGAGTTTGCGGAACTGTGAACCAGTCTTGCCATGGGTAGTAAATGTATATGAGATTTGATGTGTACATAAGTTGAAGGGAGAACTTGGTGGCATTTTTTTTTTTTTAAGTCTGTCTTATTGTTGACACTCTGCATCAGAGACATTTATTAAAATAGTTTTAGCCTGTTTTCTTATGTTGGATCTCATCAGAACGTTGATTTTTTTACCATACTTTTATATGATTTTGTGAGTGTATGTGTATGTGTGTGTGTGTGTTTTCTTTTTAGGGCCCTACATGTGGCATATGGAAATTCCCAGGCTAGAGGTCGAATCAGAGCTTCAGCTGCTGCCTACACCACAGCCACAACAACGCCAGATCTGAGCCGCATCTGCCACCTATAGCTCAGCTCACAGTAATGCCGGATCCTTAAGGCACTGAGTGGGGCCAGGGATTGCACCTACATCCTCATGGATACCAGTCAGGTTCGTTGTCACCAAGCCACAATGGGAACTTTGTGTGGGTATTTTACCAAGCCTTTTCAGCAAAAAAAAACAAACAAAACAAAACAAAACAAAAAAAACTGTTTAGGGGAGGTGGGAGCTGGAGCTGCCTTTGGCCCAGTTCCACTCTATAGCAAACCCTATTACGCCAAGGTTCTAGATTACTTTTCAGGATTTTAGTTCTACTCCCAAGGACAGGGAAAAGACTGTGTTTTATGTGCTTTTATTTCAGAAGTCCCAGAAGCAGCCAGCCTTCTTTTATCTGTGTTTATTGTTCTGTCGAGGCTCCAAGGAAAGGGACAGCTGAAAAATCATGCTTCCATCCATGCCCAGAGTTCCTAACTATTTCTGAGCAAACCCAAACTCTTGCTTTCATTTTTCTAGGCTTGATTTAGAGAAAGATTCTCCATTTTGACTCTGCTGCCAGAAGTGAAGTGGCAGGTTGACATTTGGTAAAGATGAATTGCGGAGGCCATGAGCCTTCAACAAATGATGTTCAGTCATCCAAGATAAAAACAGAGGATTCCTGGGAGTCCGTGGATCAGCCACTATTTGGGGGAGTCATCAGTGTATTCTCATTCTCATTTAATTGACTATCATTGTGGGTCCATTGATTTCAGTGGAACCAGCAGCCTCAGTAAAAGTAATATTGGTATCATCTAGAAAGAATCAAAATGACAAAGTCTGACGTAATTGATACTTTTTCTTCCCCCCAAAGCTGATTTGTTTTTGAATAGGAGGGAATAACCCCATTAATACCTGTAAATTTTATTTACCAAGTTACTTTTATTAGTTTAGCATGACAGAAAACTAAAGTTGAAACAGAGGCTGTCAGGGTATGAAGAGGACATACAAAACACGTAATGATAATAGATTTTCACAGAATTGTATGGTTAGAATTTGTTGGCACCATG
Source organism: Phacochoerus africanus (assembly GCF_016906955.1). Classification (NCBI taxonomy): domain Eukaryota; kingdom Metazoa; phylum Chordata; class Mammalia; order Artiodactyla; family Suidae; genus Phacochoerus; species Phacochoerus africanus. The sequence continues at coordinate 15,534,544 of NC_062544.1, read as the reverse complement.
TATGAGATCTACTCAGTTATTTACAGTGTTTCTTTGATTTTTTAAAAGCAGTGCTTGCAGTAAATAAGGCAGGCAGATATAAGTTTTGGTTTTTAAAACATTTTTAATTTACTGAATGCATTTTCTGGAGTAAAGCAACATCTTGGGTATTTAAGAGGTCTTTTGAGAATGCGGGAAAGCAGCATCCATGCATGTTCAAACCAATGGATGAGAATTTGAGTCATAATATGATATTAACACAATCTCTATGACTTCCCCAGAAGAGAGTTATGGATTACATAAAGTGGAGTAGTAACTTTACCGTATGGAGATCTGGTTGTGAGCTCTGATGAGTGGCAGGCACCCCCTTAACCAAGTGGTCAGAGTTTACTGCTGGTAGTGGAACTAGTTGACAGTGTGATGTGATACATGGAGAGGAACTCAGTGCCGCATCTGTGGTATTTCAGTCCTGAATTGCGTAACTTTAGTCTAAGTCTCAGGAAACATTAGACAAATCCAAACTGAGGGTGTTTTACCAAATAACTGGCCTCTATTCTTTAACAATGTCAATGTTGTGAAAAACAAAGACTTAGAATGTTCCTTATTAAGGAGTTAAGACAATTGAATATAATGATTGATATTGTATTTTTATTTTTTTTTGCTACAATGGACATTATTGGGTAATTTGTGAATCTCAGTAAGGTGTTTAGATCAGATTGTGTTGGAGCGATGATAATTTTTGGATTCAGATAATTGTGCTATGGCTAAGTAAGAGAATTCCTTATTTTAAGGAGGTACAGACTGAGGTATTTAGGGCATGTCTGCAATTAAGAGAGAAAATAGAGAAAGGAAAAAGAATAGCAAATTTACTAAAATGTATGCGTTTGAGACGTCTGGTTAAAGGGTATCTAAGAATTCTTTTTTTATCCTTGCAAATTTTTGTAAGTCTAAAGTTATGTCAAAGTAAAACATTAAAAAATATAGAATTATAGCAGGGTAACCATAGAAATGCTTCTGATGGGCTAATGGTAAAGAAATGTTTTATTCTTGTGCAGGTACTTTTTGTCATTTTTAAATTTGTTGTTTTAATTTTTTAAAAATTTGTTTAAATTTTTTGTTTTGTGATAGAGTTAGGTGTCATAATCAGAGCCTGCTCTGTAGGTTCACATACACTGTGTCATAAGCCATCCCCCACCATTTACAGTTCTGAACATTCTAGGTTCATAAACAAAGCCCATTCCAGCCAACTACAAGTTAGGTACCACAGTTTCTATGTGTCCTAAAGAGGGATAGTCTGTGGTTAATTTAAGTAGTTTCGACACCAAGAAATTGGGAGTTATCTGAATGTGTGAAAGTAATTTTATTAACAATTTGAAGCTGTGTTATATGTGTATTATGCAGTGATGCAGTGTTAAGTTTGTTAAAATGTATCCCCATACAGAGTACTGCTGTACCCATAGCTGTGAGTTTTTTCTTTGGCCCAGGGATTGACATGTAGATCTTCTAGGAAGCTGAAGTCTCAGGCCCATTTCCTGGTGTCCTTAAGCGAAATGTTTGCACACATATTTCTAAAAACAGCAAAAGCATCTTGGCTGGTGAGGTGGTTTGGGACTCCAAATTTTGAGAGTCAGACATAATTTTTCTTACTTGAGGGAGATAGCTATGGCTTAAGACCCACCCCAGCATATGTGGGTGAGTATTACTGTTTGGGTGGGTGTACACCCTGGAAAGCACATGTTTTCAGCCTGTAGGCAGGAAGAAGGATTTCCCTTGACTGATGAAGCAGCTCAAAGAAGACACAGTGAGTGGCCTTATTAACCATACCCTCACTTGTGCTCTGCTACTTACCTCTAGAGCGTCACATGCTGGAGCCGGAAGTATCACAATGAGAGACCAAGATGCACCATTAAATAATCAACTCCATGTGCTTTTCTGTATTTGAGATCACTCAAGTATCTCAATCTGGGACACCTTTTGGGTTTTCCCCGTCCCTACTGATTAGATTTATTTTTATTCTGAATTGAAAGGAGAACTGTGGTTGTCTTGGTGACAGAAGCCCCCCTCAGACACAGATCCAAAGCTGTGCGTCATGATATAGTGGTTTATGGGACAGAGAAGATCACATCCCCTTCCACTCCATTTGGGCTGATCCTTGAGAACATGTCTTGGAACTGTCAGTCCAGTGAGGCCTTTGGCTCTCAACAAGCCAACTGACCTGTGACAGTGGCGAATGGTTTCTTGGGATAGTTTGTTCTCTGCTGCCTGGTTCCATTCTTAGCTCACAGGATGCCTTTGTTTACAGGCCATAGTATATGAAGGCCAAGACAAGAACCCAGAAATGTGCCGAGTCTTGCTCACACACGAGATCATGTGCAGGTAAGAAATACCTTGTTCTCTCCCTTTAATTAGCAAAGAGAAGATGAATTTGTATTTCAAATTTAGGTGAATTCAGGTCTGTTTTGGGAGTATATGCTTCTAGGAGCCATCCTCCAAACTGTTGGAAGTATGTGGTAGTCAAATGTCCGGCATCACAGTGGTTCTCAATTATGTATTAGATCTTATCCTAAAAGACATACATTTCCATTTTGATATCACACTGTTAATGGGCACAAAGCAGTACCCTCCCTTCTTCCTTGCAGTCGAATAAAACACAATATAACCCTTTTAGTGTTAATATATGCACTCAACTGCATTGCTAGTAAAATGACTTAGAGTTCTACTGATGTTAGCAGAAGCCTCTGTTTGGATGACTTGAAAGTTGTAATTCCCCTTTTTAATCCTTCCACCTAAAAATATGACCACCCATACCGAGGCATCATTCCTCCTTAAACTGAGGGTGATCTCTCAGTCTTTCGTTTGATCTCTTTGTCCAGTTACTTTGTATATAACGATGATAGTGAAGCTAATATTTCTTTTTCTTTTCTTTTTTTGTCTTTTTGCCATGTTTCTTTATGGTAGTGAGCTTTTGGAAGAATGGCAAAGATGAGCCCCTGAAAGGTCTAAAAATTCATGTTGTTCACAAATGATTATCTTTATTTTTGCCTGAAGCTACATTTGAAACCAGGTAGGCCGACTACATTCACTCCATGGCCTCAGCCAATCCTCCACATGGGAGAGGAAACCAGAGAACAGCCTTTTTACTTGCAGTTTAGGATTCTGATTCTTCAGAAAATCACCCTGGTGCTTTGCTTCTGATATATTCTGAGTAATTGGATAAAGCATGACGATGACACTGTGCATCAGGGAAGGGCTGCTAATTGCTTTGTTAGCCATGCAGGCTCTCCTGGCACAAAGCATGCTTGGCTCCTGACTATTACTGACCAATCCGTTTAGGGCTTTCAGCTGCCACTTCGGCTTGGGTGGGCTTTATTTGTTGCTCGTGGACTTCTGGGGTGCATCTGAAAACTCTACAGGTGGAAATAAAATAGAAAAGAAATGAATGTGTTTGGTTATAGAGGCTCCAAATGTTGATATCCTTCTCTGTAATTACGTAATTACGTATGTACATCAAAATTTTCTTCTCCTTTTAAAACCATACTTCTAATACATTATTCTAAAATATACAGGAGTTTCACAGGTTTTTCACTTCAGTGATTGGTAAAACTTGTTAATTATTCCAAAACCGGGTTGCTTTTCTCTAACTTTAAGGCACTTAGCAAAATCCAAAAAATAGGGTCATAGATTTCTTAGAAGACATTATTAGGCAAAATTAGTGTTACACTGTATACAACAGGTGCACAATTAAAGCTGAGTTGCACTTTTCAGAATTAAACTGAAATTTAATTTTAGGGTAAAATAATAAATAATTTTAGGGTAAAATTACTTTGTAAAGCATTAAAAAATGACCTCCTTCGTATTACTATTTTTCCGAATATATCACTATTTTACCTTCCCACAATTAGCATGTCATCAGAATGAATTTTCCATATTCTATTACATGTGATTCTAGCAAATAAGGGACAGACAGGAAGATGGATCTCAACCAGTAGGCCAACCAATATCTATAAATCATAGATTTGCATCTCATATCTGTACATACTTGGACTATGCTAGAAATAATTCTTTTCTTAAAATACTTAAAGATATATTACGCCTCTCACACATAAGCCTACCCTCTATTAGTGCAGTTTATATTTTTCTTGTTCTTAAAATTCATTGGGCCAAAGTACTTTATTATGCTGCTTGGTGCGCTTTACTGCTGATGTTCTTTCTATTTTTCAGAAACATAAAAATGGCAAAAATAAAATTCTTAAGCCACTGAAGGCAAATAATGTTTGTACTGTGAGGCTAAGAGGGAAAAGCCATATTCAAAATGTCATCCCGCTAATGTTACAGATGACGGTTTTCCTGGCTGCCTATAGATGTGTAAGGGGTACTGTTTGTTTACCAGGCCGCCATGACCCTATTACACAAGCCTGTCATCTATTGTGTGGCTAACAGTCTTTTAAATTGCAAATCTGATGCTCTTTAGGGGGCTTCAGGAAAAAAAATTCTCACTTTCCACACCATCCTATTTCTCTTGATTTCTTGCCTGTTGTAAGTGGAAGTTGGGATGTGCTGAATTTGCACCAGGGGTGCAAATGCAGGCTCAATTATAAGCATAAAATTAGAGTCTGTTCACCATTAATCAGCCTGGCTAATTGCTATGCACCACCATTAACCATATGGTGTGAAAGACAGCTTGCTCTCCCCAAGATGAAATTTCTTCATTGCAGACATGAAATAGTGAGGGCCCTGGATTTTAAAATAGCTTGTTTTAGATATTTAATTTCTAAACAACTTTCTGCAGTGCTTTCTATCAAGGCTAACGGCACAATAAAACTTTGCGTTTATGTCACAAAAGAGGTATATTTATAGTATGTTGGAGTTATGGTAAAGGAGACACAGAGAATTTAGATCAATAGGAAGGGGCTTGTGATGATTCTGTTTGTTGTAGGCAAAGAAAAAAGAAACAGAAAACAAAAAAAACAAAAAACAAACCCCAAACCCCACCAGGGAATTGTGTCCTAGGTGGCTGCAAATTTAAAAAATCTGTTTTGTTCCGTTGAGAGGGTAAGCCCATTGCGGGAGCTGTCTAAAGGACTTGCTGCCACTAGATTATAATTCTTGCCTCTCTTTGAGACAAAGCCCCTTTGACTTGATGGCATAGAACTCTTTCTGTGGAATTCTGGGAGAGGTTCTCCATTTTTGGTAAATTGGAACCTCCCTTACCAATCGTCATTACATTTTGCTAATACTTGGAATGTAAGTTCTTAAAAAACATGGCCCCAGAAAGGATTTTTAAGAGCAAGAGTCATTCCAAAGGATTTGATTATAAATGCATCTCCACATTCTGTGTTTAAAATGTGACTGGAAAATAGGAACTCTCCTGGCCAGGTGAGTCCAATCCCCCTGCCTCCCCAGGTAGGGTAAGGTAGATTGTCTCCCTTTCCAGAGCATAGGACAACTGCAGGTGCTCTGCTGAGGAAAGCATTCTTTTTCCATTGTCAGTGCATAACCTTTTGTGGACTATGAGCTCCTGGGCTAGCCTGGTCCCTTGATATGGCTTGTTCTTCCTTCCTCTTCGGCTGGAGTGTTCTGATTTTGTCCTTCACATTCCCACTTGACCATGGCTTCCTCAGGAAAGCATCCCTGGTCCTTGGCCTTGTCCCTTGTGATGTGTTCCTATGCTATCCCATGCTTTTCCTTCATAGCACTCAGCGCATTGGAACTGTGGGTCCAGGGCCTGCCTGTTTTTGCTGGATTAAAGGCTCCTTGAGGGCAAAGAGGTTACACAGTTTTCCTCTAGGCTTTAGGAGCCCATGTATGAAATGGGGAGATATGATTACTTCTCTTGGGGTGGTGTTATGGTAAAGGAGACACAGAGAATTTAGATCTATAGGAAGGGGCTTGTGATAATTCTGTTTTGTTGTAGGCAAAGAAAAAAGAAACAGAAAACAAAAAACAAACCCCAATAAGCCCTGGGGGGATTAAATGCTTAAATCCCCCCAGGGCTTATCATGGTACCTGGCTCATAGTAAGTACTGAATGTCTGTTGTTATTATTAATAGTAGCAGCAGTAGAAGTAGTGGTAGCAGTAGCTGCAGCATCCGAGTGTTTGAGTACCTGGCATGTAGTTGTTCAGAGGCAAAGATGGTAAGAGAATATAGAAAGGAGGTGAAGTGTCTACTAAAACATGAGCATACTTTGCTTATCCTAGGTGTGGGGGTTAAGGATATTTTCATTCATTCTTTTAGCACCTGCTATGTGCCAAGTACAGTGGAAAGCAGAGCTAAAAAGGACTAGCTGCTGCTGTAGGAGAGCTTACAGGTTAGCCTGGGAGGTGAAACCTGGGAGCAGATAACTAGACTGCCTGGTAGAAAGGGTGGGCTGGGGTGTGGGGGTGAAGCCAGGGACTGTGGCTGCTCAGAGAAAGGAGGACATACTTACAGATGGGTTGTAGCTGCAGGGACTGGTGGTGGGGAGGTAAGATAGGACAGGGATTTTATAAAGGACATGAAGGAGTATTTTGGCTCATTTCCTGGTGGTTCAGGAAGCATTTCTCTGGTGGTGAGTTCTGCAGATGGTGGGCTTGGGGCCTGGAGCTGGGCAGAGAGTTGGGATGAAGGGTGAGCAACGTCAGAGGTCTTTTCTCAAAAGTGAGAGAGGATGCTGTGGGCTTACATGGGGTTGACAAGGATGGGAGAATAGAAAGAGAAGAGGCAATGGATCCACTCTTGGTGAACAATCTCAGTTAGTGTGTTGAAGAATTAGGAAAATGAACCTTGAGCATATAGGGCATAGAAATGAAGGGAGGGTGTTTCAAAGATAGGGAGTCATCCATATAATAAGTGTGGAAGTGTGGGATGATCCAGATAGACCTGAAGCCTGAGAAAAGTACCAGAAAGTCACTGGTGAGCTTCAGTAGAGGACATTCAAGTAGGCACTGAGGCCTGGAGGTCAGGTTTTATGGGGTTCAGGTGGCAGGGATGGTGGTGACTCTGGCAAGGACAAAGTTGGGCAGTGAAGAAACCAACTCAGGAGAAGTGAGTCTTTTTTTTTTTTTTTTAAAGAATGGGAGAATTTGACAGTGTTGGTTAACTGAGGGAGAGAATGAACTTGTTCTTACAGTTATTAATCACAATTTTCAGATAATTCATATATCTCATTCTCTCAACACTTTGCTTAGAGGGGTAAGATAACTTTGCTTTTTTTTATTGTTGTTGTAAAGCTTAAAGGTGCAAATGATGCTTTTCTCCAGCTGAGAGAGCCTCTGCTTATGGGAAGAAGTTCCATGTCCCTGAGATGAGGATCTGTGGGTCCTCTAACCAGGAAACATGTAAATATTTCTTGCCCTGATTTATGAAGCTGCGTGTCAGCTCACCAGAGATTGCCACCTGTGCTCTGCTGCTAAGGAAGAGACTCACAAGCTTGTTTTTGCTTTTGTTTTTGTTTTTTGTCTTTTTAGGGCTGTCCCCCATATGGAGGTTCCCAGGATAAGGGTTGAATTGGAGCTATAGCTGTTGGCTACAGCCACAGCCACAGCCACATCAATGCCAGATCCGAGCTGCGTCTGTGACCAACACCACAGCTCACAGCAACGCTGGACCCTTAACCCACTGAGTGAGGCCAGGGATTGAACCCATGTCCTCATGGATACTAGTCAGACTCTTAACCCGGTGAGCAACAATGGGAACACCACAAGCTTGTTTTTCCTGGGTGTGCAGAACTGTCTGAGGGATGCACAGTCTTGCCAGGGAAAGGGCTGCTGTTTTGCATGCACAGAGCATGTAGGACACCAGGTGCTGGGTACCCACTCCTGTGATGGCCAGCACACCCACTCCTGTGCTGTCCCGCTACTTGGGTTGCAGGTTGGGGAGTGGGAGTGCTGCTATGTGACAAAGCAAATGAAGACACTCCAAGGCCCTGGCAGATGCTGGGTTTAGGGAGTAAATGCTGTGTCTGTGCTAGTGCAGTGCCTGACGCACATAGTAGGAGCCTAAAGAACAGCAGTTGAAGGGAAGAAAGTCCATCAATCACACAGTAATGAGGATATAAGTAGCACTGGATTTTTTTCTGTCAACACGGCGACTTTTACCTTGAAGCGCTTTTGTGTCAGTTGTTCCCTATACCAAATTGTTGAGCCCTCTTCTGCCGTAAACACAAGTGAGTCTGTTCTCCCTTTGCCCTGTCCTTGTTGGTTAATCCTGTCTTGTGTATGGTGGAGGTTGGTACCCACCTTTCTTGGACTTTCCGAGTTCAGTAGAGGAAACTAGGAAGCGGTTCAACTTAGAGAAGGGAGGAAAGAGAAGGCCAGAAAGGCTGTTGGGGTGAAGGAAGACAGGTCCTTGCTATGCATGGCTCTGGGTTAGCACTAGGAAACTTCAGAGGGTTCGTTGTCAGCTCAGCCTAAAGGAAGACTTTCCTTCCTTGAGTTGCACTTGATTTTTAGCTTTTTTTAAATAGGAAAATAATATTGCAATACAAAGATCTGCCTGCAGAAGTCCAGAAATGAAATACATACTCTATTCTTCCCTGCCTCTTCTACTGCCTATAGGTTATTTCTTCGAAGTTGCTATTCATTCATTAAAAAAAAAACACTTCCAGAGAGCTTACTGTGTGCTGGGTCTAGTTGCTGGGGGTATAAGAGTGAACAAAAACTGTCTAAGGCTTTTGTCCCCATGGAAAGACAGACAATAAAAGAGACAAATACATATAAAAAATATGATGTGATGAGTGCTAGGGAGAAAAGTGAAGCAGGATAAAGGGCTAAAGAGCTCGGGGGTCGTCAGGGAAGGGCTTTTGAAGGCTGTCACTTTGTGCAGAAATTTGAGTGAAGCAAGGGTGTGACCTGGCTTGTGAACACCTTGTCTCCTCCCCTCCCCAACTCCTTCCCTCCCTCTCTCTTTCTCACTCTTTCACCACCACCCCCACCTGCCCCAGGTAGGTCCATACCATACATACTGTTTGGCAACTTGGCTTTCTCAAGTCATGATATGGTTGGGGTAGACTTCGTTCCCTGATGGGTACAGACCCACCTTCATTCTTTTTGATGCTGCACTCAATCCCATATATCCATGTCGCGATGTGCACACATACATACATGTGTATATGTGTATATGCTTGGGTCTTTCAAGTGGCCTCCAACTGTAGGCACTGTTTTGTCGCTACCTCAGATGCAGAGCAGAGCCCAAGCATCCCATTTTGGGAATGATGGTCCATGTGATGCCGTGACGTGACTTGAGAGGCAGGAGACCTGTTGGGCTATTTTTCGTACTTTGTATAAGGTTTTCTTTATAAATGTTAAGTGACCTCTAGCCTTTTGCCCTATTTTCCTTCCTTTCTGACCCTCATTTATTCCTATTCTATCCATCCTTCTGCATGTGTGTTCTTTGCATCTGCCTTTTCCCCTGGGTCCCCTGGGGCCATGCAGAGAGGGGTGGTTCTCACTTAGGCTGTGCTTCAGTTCAGCTCACTGCACTCAAAGGCATTTTTATTTTCAGGGATGAAGACAGTGCTGAAGGCTGAGGGCAGATCTGGGCCTAGAATGGAACTCACGTGGGGAGGTGCTTTGGTGTGTGGGCTGGGGTGGGGTGGGGTGCAGCTTTCCTCCCTTAAGTCTTCCCTCAGAGGAGCAGCTTAACCTCCTTTATCTGTTACCTTCCCATTTTCTTGGGTTGTATTTTCCTAGAACATGACACTCATTCATGAGGTCTTCCAGTCCATCAATTGACCCATATTTGAGCTTTTTCTACTCTGTCCCAAGCCTTATGCTACTCATTAGGTATACAAAATCGAGGGTGTCTTCCTTGAAGCATATGGGTTAGTGGGGAAGCGGGGTGGGAGGAGAAAGATAGTAACAAAAAACACACAAACATGTATGTGAGAATACAATTTGCATTGTGTTGAGTGCCCTGAAAGGAAAAAGCAGGGGAAACTTATCAGGTATCAGGGCCAGCTTCTCTGGGAAGGAAGGAGCCTAGTGGCTGAGGTCCGAAGAGTGGGTAGAGGCTGGCTGACTAGGGAGGCTTGAAGGAGGAGTGGTCCAGGCCCGGAGGCCTACCTGGGCCTGGGCCTAAGTGTGGCTCTTCCGAGAGGATGAAATTGGCCATTGAGGCTGGAGCTCGGCAAGGGGGAGGAGAGTGACAGGAGTTTGGAAGGCAGCTGTGCTCACTGCTGTACCATAGTGCTGCACCAGTGCTGTACCAACGCTGCACTGACAGGAGGTTGGGAGCTGGTCTGGCACCGTGTTATGCCATAGATTTATTCTACATGTGGTGGGAAGCTGTGAGAAGGTCTTGGGCAGTGAAGTGATACAGTCTCATTAACATTTTGTGGAGATCAGTCTGGCCCTTGCAGTGGGGGAGAGTGGAGGCAGGGAGACCAGGGGGGAGGCCACTGCAGGAGTCCAAGCAAGAAATGAAAGTGACCTGGATGAGAGTGATGGCAGTGAGAACCAGCCCATCTTGAGATGTAGATTCTAGTCTGAAGTTATCATCATGTGAGTTGGAAGTGTCCCAGGAAGGCATTTAGTCTGGACAGGACACTGGTGAGGGTTTGACCACTGGGCATTTTTCTAATCACTATTTTGAAAAAGAAAGGAGAAAATGGAAAAGAGAAAGGAGAAATAGGCCTTCCCATCCATTGCTTTGCTCCTTGGGTAAAGGGGACTTGGACTCTGTCGATGGGCTGCTTTTGGAAACTTGTGCCCCCAAACTTAGAGGCGGGTACTGCAATCACTCCATTCGACAAGTGAGCAAACTAAGACTCACAGCAACGCTGGATCCTTAACCCACTGAGCGAGGCCAGGGATCAAACCTGCATCCTCAAGGACACTAGTTGGATTCATTACCGCTGAGCCACGATGGGAACTCCCTCTTAGACATTGGGATGCTTTGGGCTTTCCATCTTCAAAGTTCTGGTATAGCAGAACCCAGGCCTGGAAGAAATAGTTTCCTTTGGATCAGAAAGGGAAAGACTCTAAGATGGGTGGGGTCGTTTTGAGCTGGGGCTTTGACAAAGGAGATACAATTCTTGCTGTTGCTTTCTGAAGATATGAAAAACAAATAGAAGGAGCACCAAATTCGGAAGCTGATTCTCTTCTCATAGATATAGTTACAGCCAGGAGAGAGATTTCCCAACTTTGGTGAAATACTCCCCATGCAGGCGTGTATTTCTGGGTCCTGAAAACAAAATTCAATGTTTGTTTCTCTCTAGCAGCTCTCCAAATTTAGGCTCTATGATTCACTAAGTCAGATGAGTGTGTGTGCGTGTGCTTGTGTGAGAGAGGGAGAAAAGGTGCATTATTTAATTTATGGGGCAGGGTAATGTATAATCCTTGGATAACTCCCTTATCTCCTTGACTGACCAAATATATACTTTACAGTGTGCCCTTGGGTGTAGACCAGCCAGTGGACACTTTTTATTTGCAAACAAGTCTCAGATGGAGAGTTTTCCACTGACCATGAGCAATTTTCAAAAACCCCCATTTTTTCACCCTTTAGGAAGCCTCTCAGTTTAAGAAAAATCTGGCCATTTTAAGGTTACATCTGGGGTGAGGTTTTGATAGTAGGTGCTTTTCTTGCACATGTCTGCCTTCTCTCTGACCTAATAAAGGGTGTTCACTGTCAGGCCTTTGGATCAATTGTCCATAATGTTTCCAGAAGATTTACACAGCGACCAGTGCAGGGCACCAAAGCCACAGGATGCGTGGATCTCGATTTTCTTTTATCTTGTCTGTTTCTCTTCATTATTGTGTTATACTTTTATTCTCATGATGATGGTTGGGAAGCAAACAGTTGCAGTTTTCGGATGGGGGACAGGCTGTGGTGGAAGGGAGTATCTTCCATCAAAGAGAAAGGGGAAGAAAAAGGAATCCATTTAATAGAAAATGACTGGAGGGGGAGAAATCACTCATACCTCATTATTGACGCGTTCCACACAATTAGTGTGATCTTGAGGGAAGAACGTTTGAGCCACCCACAACCTTGAATATTCTCATTGGGTAGATATCATAATAATGCATTTCACAGCGAACTCTTCCAATCCCGCGGGCCGCGATGGAGAGACCCTCTCTCAGGGCTGTCAGTCCTCGCTCCGAGAGAGCCCCTCTCCCACCCTCCTTTGTGCAGGGAGAGGTGAAGCCTGGCCATTAACCCATAGGTGACCCAAATAGAATGTTCTGTCCCAGGGATCCGTTGATTGCCAGGTATTGCTTTGCGGTAATTCTAGCATTTGCAACCCAGCAATTTGAACCTTCTGTCTGCCTAAATGATGATTTTACATGGTAACGGTTGTACTAAATCCTCTTGCTTTTGCTCCATAGCCGCTGTTGTGACAAGAAAAGCTGTGGCAACCGAAATGAGACTCCCTCAGATCCAGTGATAATTGACAGGTAGGGACCACTCTACTTTCACTGGGTTCTTTTTTCTCATTATAATGAAACACCTGCCTCGTGTGGCTCATGGGTGAGGGTTAGGAAGGCATGTGGCCGAGATTTGCCTGTTGGTCATGACTTCAGCTGCGTCGAGGTATTGCGATTCCTGGGAAAGCCGTGTGGAATGTTCTTTGGAGGCCTGTTTTCTTGGATTGCTCCAGTTTTGTGTCTGATTCATGCTCCTAAAGGAATATTTTCTTCTTTCTTGACTTTCTGTGGCTCACTCTTCACGCTGTGCCAGGAAGCTCCAGAAATAAAATAATAATAATTTGTGATTTATGAAATGTGGTTGGGTGCTTATAAATATTTAACTTTTATTTGAAAAATGTTTGAATCATTATCACTTTTAGCTACAGTAGTTCTGTTGGACGTCATCCATCTACATTTTAAGGTTTTATTTATGCATAAAAGCAGTTTTAAAGAGATCTGTGAACCAAGATTTTCTCCAGTTCTTTCCCGGGTTTGATTGTAGCTCATACTGCATTGTAAGTTGATTAATTTATCCTGCTTGTCTTAATTATTGTGTTTTTAAACAGATCCATATTACTAATCTGACATGACCAAGTAAATCACTGTAGAACAATAAATCTGTTGTAGTTGTCTGGTGCAATTTCGAGTCAGTGTGTGCACATATTCTGCAAAGTTGTCTTCCAAATATTCATGTTACATTTTAATTATTGAAATTCATTGTATGCAAACATGTATGATAAACCATTTGTGATGTAGCATTACTCCCTGAGAGTTAAATGGCCTGGAAGGTTTATAGATACTGTCAGTTGTCAGCTAGGAAAAAAGCTAGCACCTTCTACTAGCTGGAAGAGTCTTGTAACTAAGACTGACTGATTCCTCATTGAGGAAATCAGCGGCTGAAAAGTGCCCCCTCACCTATCTGTCTTTCCAGTTCTTTTCGCGGGGGTTTGCTCTGTCATTTTTCAGTTAATCGAAAAAGTGTTTGCTTCACTGAAATATATGACAAAACATTGATTGCTGATTTTGACTTAGGCGATTCTTCAGGCTTAAACCCAGTTGGGATGGCCAAGTAGTTATAAAGCTTACATTTTAATCATTTTATTTTAACAATATCTTTCACAGATATTCACCGAAACATGCATCTTGGCTTGATAAGTGAGGATTAATATCTTTGATTCAGAGTTAAAACATTAATGGTTTAGTGTATAGTAAAGCTGTATGCTGCCTATAGAATTAGAACAGCAGATTTATCTACAAAAGCAGACATGCCAGTCATGGAATTTCTTTTTCTGCAATGGCACATAATCTTTGAATGAATAAGGTAAAAAATAAATATAACCTTTATGCTGTTTGTTTCATTTAAATACCTTTCTTCAAAATACCAGTTGTTATTTTAAGTAAGTTTTTTCTTACTCTTCTTTTAAAAAGAAAGTGTTTTGATCAAAGGACTAGCCCAGTCTCCCAAACTTTGAAACGATCAGCGTTTGGTTCTGCCACACAGTTTCTTTTGGTTTAGATGATGACAAGAACCTTACTTTGCCACCCGCAATGAGAATACTTTTTTTTTTTTTTTTTGCTTTTGAATGGGTTAAGCTTTTAAGTTCCTCGTTTGGTTTTAAGCCGTGACTCTGATATAGATGGTTGATATGACTGTGGTTTGAATAACATTTGATTTTGACCTGTTCCTGTGGGTTGCGATGGCATAAGAAACTTGACTCAGCAGCGCCGTAATTAGCCCGGCCCGTGTTTTTGAAACAGGATTGTGTTACCTGGATTGCATTAGTGTGGCTTCTATTGTTGCCGCCTTGCATCTGTCCCAGTAGGGTACTTAAAACCTTTTCTTGGCTAGGGTAGTTCAAACAATTTAGGCAAAATAAGTATGCACTTTATACAGTTGGTGGCTTTAGTGATATTACTCATGACATTTATCCTTTTCATTTTTTTTTCCTTTTGATTTGACAAAGTAGAGAACAGTGTTAGCCAATCTTAGTCTCTTAAGAGAGGAACACTTGAAAAACGGCTGAAACCCAGGGTATCTGCAACATATGTTTTTTTGCTGGCTGTTGCCACTGTCTCCCATGAACTGTCTTTTCAAGCAGTGATGCCAGCTGATATGCAAAACCCCATTTAGCTATTTTTATTTGCATCTGAGTTTTCAGAATTTATTTGTCCTTCAGTCTGCCAAAGATTTTAAAAGCCTCAGTCCTGTCTGTGCTGATATGTGAAACTTTCATTTTTAACGACGAAAGAAGAGAATAACAACAGGAAAAGAACTTACACAAGGGAGGGCAAAATAGAAAAGATTTTTCAATTCCATAAAATTGCTGCAAAGGAAAAAAAAATGATGGCAACCGTGTTTGAATTTCATAGTTTCCAATTTGATATTCTATATTACAGATTGCATAATATCTGCGTTACGTGCTTGGGGTTTGATTTGCTTTCAGATTTATGGACGTGAATCTCTGCATATTTTGTAAAAATAGGGTATGGGGACTGCCTTCAGTAGCAGTAGTAACTGTTTTTACAGGTTTCATACAATATGCAATTATGGAGCTGAGGGTACAGGCAATCCTTATGTTCAGACCCAGCATATTTTTAACATTCAGTCACCTTTTGGGCACCAATAATTTTTAGCTCCCTTTGCTTGTCCTTCGGATTTTGGAAGAACACAGCTATTTTTATCAGTCAAAAGACTTTTAGCAGTGGTTATTCAGGAAAACTATTTATAGGATTGATAGAAGAGGCTTTTTGGTCATACGGCAGTGGTGCAGGGTAAGCTATTTCTGTGTTAAATTTTGGCTGTATTATTTGGTGCCAGTGATTTAGGGACATCAGCTTGGCATACCCTATCAAAAAAGCGGAATTAACAAAATCACCAGTTAAATCCTGCGATTTAGACAATGCGTTTCTCTTTCATTCTTTGATAATAGCGTGCAACAAAGTAAGAACAAATAGGATCCTGACTCTTTTTACAATTGTGGCAAGTGGTCAACTCACTTCAAAAAAGTTTAGAGGAAAATGTCTGTAAATGTACAAAGTTAGTTTGCATCTGGGGTTTACTGCCGGGTTATATTTCTGCCTGATGCCAACTGGCTTGACCGAGAGTTACAAAAACCAGGCTGTGCACAGGGATCGAGATCTTTGGGCTGTGTAGACACGGGAAAAGTCAATGTGTTATGTTTAATAGCTGATGACCAGGAACTAATAACAGCAAATTTCATTATTGTTGAGCTAAAGGGCTCTGTGTGGTAATTATTGTTAAAGTAAAAAGCAAAAAATGACTTATAGTTATTGGATTAAGGTGGAGATTGATTTAACATATTTACACAGTAACTCATATTTGAATTTAAAAGGTTTGCAATAAAATTCATGTTTAGAAATTGAATAAATTGTAGTTTTATTACCACATTGGATATCCTTGTGTCCTAACCTTTTTCCTTGGAGTTATCTCAGTTCAATAAATAAAACCTCATTAGACTATTCCCATTTCAACGAGTTTATTAAATTTTGCAGGAGTAATTAGCATAAGCTGTGCTAATTTTTCTGGAAGACTAATGAGGGAGGTTCTTAATTAGGTTTACTTTGTAAGAATCAGAAAAGATGATAATGACAAAAGTCACATAGGGTAGTCTGAATTGGGAACCCAGTTTTTCTGAATGCATAAGAAAAGTCTTCCATTTTCTCTGTAGAAACTTCTTTATAAATGCTTGAACTGAATATATTAAGTGTGCAGACTGTTAATCCTTATCTAGTTAGTTAGGATTACCATCCATTCTAGATTTGATTTACAAAACTCTTTATTTTCCTATCCTGGCTCACTAAACTGCCTTTGAGCAATGGTGTGGATGAATACAGATGGTCTTACAAAAACATTTCTTTCTCCAAATCATGCTATAGGATTCCTTTCACATCGAGCCTGAAGTTTTCCGGCCAGATCTGTGTCGCTTACTTCTAGTAGGCAGGACAGGGGATGGCCCGGTATTTGTTTGTTTGTTTGGTTTTTCAGTTTAAGTTCAGTGTGATTGATAAAATAGTTGGATCACTAAATAAAGGGAGAAAGTAAGAGCCCAATTCTTCATTTCCTTGTACTGTGGATCCTGAGAAGTGGGCAAGTGGAATTTTTTCTTTTAATAGATAGAAATAATAAAGAATGAAATTCCTCCTCAAATCACAGTCTCCTGTCTCTAGTGAATTTAGACATAGTCCTTTCTGGATGTAATGTGGCTTGAGTCACCAGCAAGTTTTGTGTTGCTCACAGCCAATATTAAAAACATGGATTTTTAAAGCCTGCAACTAATATGCCTCTGAAGATTTTTGGGTTGCTTATTGCAGCTTTGATAGATTTGTTTTTCTTTCCCATTTATAAGAATCTCTGTATCTATGTTTGAGGCATAAGCCCTGACATCCAAGATTTAAAGTAAAATACACTAATTTTGTAACATGAAAAACCTAGCCTGTTTGGAACTAGTTCTTTAGGCCATGCTTACCCAAGTGTCTTCTAAAAAGAGAAAAAAGTATATGTGTATATATATACATATACATATATATATAACCTCCCCCCAGGATTTTCTAAAGAGCTTCCACATCTAGATCACTTTCACTTAGGCAATGCTGATTGGCTTTGCTTTATGATTGTTATCTGAAATAGAATGTTCAGGGGTGAAAATACTGCAGTGGCCACCTTAACTCTTGATTTACATCAGCGTTGTTCAGAGAAATAATTTAAGGTCCATTTCTCATCTAGGAGGTTAAATGCTGTGATAGGACTTTTCAGAGTAGTGCAATGTTACCACCAAGCTAATTTCTTGATGAAATGGATCCCAATGTATTTATCTAACACGTACGTTTGTCTGTATACTAGGAAAACAATAGTAAAACTTTAGAATTAGGATGTAATTGATTTTTTTCTTAAACCATTGAGCAGAGTGGGTGACATTCTAATTCTTATGTCTGTAATTCTAAGATGGTGAAGGCATCTGGACCACTTGACAATAAATGAGTTCCCTCTGTCTCTTATCATCAGACTTAAATCCCAAAATTCACTAACATCTTTTTCTTTAGCTTCTGTAAAAAGAAAGTCCTCAACTAATATGCCCATAAACACATACTTTTATTAAACTTGCAGATGAGGCTTTTAGTCAGAGTTTCAGGGCTTCATTTCTTTGACTTTTCAACTCTTACTCAGTTTTCAGAAGGACCAACCACTGAACATAATCACTTTGTAAGGTACGCAAGCAGCCATCTGGGGCTCGAGGAATCAGAGGTATAAATGCATTTCTCAGAGTTCTGATAAGCCTTTTATATTGCCTGATTTCCTAGATTTGAAGGAGGAAGAATTCACAGGCAGGATAATTGCGGCCCTCTTGGTTTGTTTGAGAGATTTGCGTTTTTCCAAAAGTGAAAAGCCCTGTGCTGACACTGAGTATGAATTTATGGTTGTTTATTAATCCTGCTGTATTTAAACATTTGTTTTCTCAGTGGGAATTCACATATGATTATTAGCAATGAGACTTATGTGAGAGACCATCATTCTAAATTTTATCACATATCATACCATTCTGAATATGAGATGAGCCTGTACATTTGCGTGCGTTTTGCTACTGTGATAAGAGAATAACGAACACAATCAGCTAATAGCTGTCTCTCTCCCATTTGCTATCAGCTATTCCCAAATATACAACCAGGATACATTCAAATGGATTTCAAATATGCTGACAATATATCTTAATGCAAAGTACTTTTACATGGTATAATGCTACTGCAGACACTGTATAATGAACAACAGTGGTTTTCCTGTAAAGGAAATAATGGCAGCGACTTCCAAGAAATGTATTTAACGGAGCTTCAGAGAATCAGCAGTGCATATGTGTAACTGGCCCGGGTGTCAGCCCATGGTGTGGGTTTTTATCCTATGTCATCATACCTTTGCTTTTGTAGCAATTCTGGAAAAACACAGAAAAGCAGTACACAGTCCCTTGTGGGTCAGCTAACAACTTTGTACTATCAGTTTGTAATGAGAATATATCACTATATTAAATATGCTTTTACTTTTCTAAAAAATCTCTTAGAATAGGAAAAAGAAAACCCCCAAACCCTTCCCGGGTGCGACTCTGCATTGATAAATTTCCCTTGTTGTTCCCTCCTGCTGGTAGCTGACCAAACTCAGCTTATTATTATTACTCAGGTATCATCTGAAATCGACTATTATATTTTCCATCTTTCTCCTCCCACTGCCCCATCTCTCCCTTTGCAACCTGTGTAACTGTATGCCATCCAGGACAATATAAAAGTGACCTAAATACTCCAATTCAGTGAAATGTGGTGAACAGTACAGGTTTGTCTTTGGTTGCTTGTGGCCTGTAGAGGTGTGGGTGGATGGAGATAAATTTCTCTCGCAAACTCTTTCTCCAGTTACAAGCCTTTGTCCAGAGGCAAATGAAGGTTTTAACGTTACAGTACTTATTGTAGTAGAATTTTAATTGCCTTAACCCTGCTAATGTGTGAAGCTGAGTGCGTGTCTGTGTCTACGTGGCTGTGTCTATGTGTGTATATTTTTCATGAGGAGGAGAATCGTGCCAAAAAAACCCAAAAAAATCCCCAAGCCCCACCCCTGCATATTTTTCATGGTGGGGTGGGGGGAAGTAGGGGGTCACATATGGTAAATGATGCAAACTTAATGAAACTGGTTCTGGGGAAGAGAATGCCATTGGCATTTCATGCACATAATGTATACTCCAATTTCAGTGGGGACAGACTGGTCATCAGGGTGCTTTGCACATTTTTATTTTTGAAGATGAAGTGCTTGTTTCCAGTTCCAAACTTGCCTTGAAACCCTACTTGTTGGAAAAGACTTAGCTAGACAAGCTGGCAAATTATATAACTTGATCCCGACACAATAACCTCCAAAATGGCCCTCAGTAACTATACCATCCCACTAACTGAGGCACAATAGTTTTGTAATATAATATAAAGTAATAGTGTTAGCCAACACATCTTTAATAAGATATTGTTCATGCCTTTGCCATATGCTACAGAGCAGCCTCTCACTCGGTGGGCCTTTTGATTCCTCTCAATAAGATTATTTCAAATACTCTAATCCTGAATCATTGACATGAATACAAAAGCCTAGTGACATCTAATAGATGCCTCTTAGCTTTGCTTTTCCTCTTGTTCCTTTCCTTTTTCTTCTCTTTTTACCTGACAAAAAGCTTATAGACACTTGGGCTCTGTCTCTCAGTAGCAGCATGGGGGGCTCCTCATGAAATATAAAGGAGGAAAAAGGACTGACAGAGGCCCGATAAGCTACAGAGTGAAGGGCCATAGATTAAAAGTAAATGCCAGTAAATCCTACCCTGTACACTTACTTGTCCTTTTATTGTTTTCTTTAACACTTTCAGTGCCAGGACAGGGGGAAAAAAAGAGAAAATAATAATCAGATTGCATGCGTGCGTTTTTCTTCTGGACGTAGGCACGGACATATCGTGTATGGCTTTGGCAGGATTCTCGAGTTTTGCTTCATATCAAGGTTCGGGTGGCTTAAAAAAAATGCCCCTTTAATCACTATCAAGAATCCCTCAAGAACTTTTTTTGCTCCCGATTGACCGAATATTGACACCATATATAGGGGAAGGTGGGTGAGTAGGTCAGACGAACTCTTTTGTAGGGTGTGAACGCTCATGACATGACCTTTTAAGGTTGAAATCACTTTTTCTTCCCTTTTGAATCAATGAATTGGAAATGATCAAAGTGAAACATTAGGGTATGTTGTTCTGAGATGGTAGCTGGGGCTTTTTCGTGTGGCCTCGCTCCCTGCTAGCACCTCGAGTGCTGTCTGCACTGGACGGCGCCTTCTAACCAGGCTGATGGTGAGACTTAGGAGGCAGAGTGCAGCTACACAGCTTTTCTCATGGCCAGAGGTCATTTGCCCTCTACCTTTCCAAAGCAACCATGATTTGCCTAAAGATTTTTTTTTTTTTTTTGAACTCTATTTGAGGATCAGGCAGTCATGCCATTTACCATTTTTTTGTTACTATTCAATACAACAAACTCCCCCTGTTTTTTAATATCCTTCCCCTATATTAGTATTCTGATCTGTTAGTACTATCTTAAAACATCATTTTTAATAGTCTTAGACGCAGTCTTGGTTAAAGTCCCCTCACAAAATGGAAAATTAGTTTGAAGAATCCTGGACCTGTGTCAGGTTTCTCTCTCTCTCTCTCTCTCTCTCTCTCTCTCTCTCTCTCACACACACACACACACACACACACTATACAAAGAAAAAACAAAGATGAAAAAGAAAATTCTCTTATTTATTAGAAAGTGCTTTAGAAAGTTGGTTAATAGTTAACTTGATTATCTTTGAAGCTATTACAATGTTGAAAACCCTTGTTTCTCTTCGCAGTCTTGTGTTTTCTTAAAGCCAGATTCTAATTTCAGAAGCATGGCATACATCTCAGAATATCTTTGAAAAAACTGAGTCCTGGAGTTCCTATCGTGGCTCAGCAGAAACGAACTGACTAGCATCCATGAGGACACAGGTTCAATCCCTGGCCTTGCTCAGTGGGTTAATAATCCGGCATTGCTATGAGCTGTGTTGGAGGTCGTAGATGCGGCTCAGATCTGGTGTGGCTGTGGCTGTGGCGTAGGCCAAAAGCTACAGCTCTGATTCAACCCCTAGCCTGGGAACCTCCATATGCTGCGGTGCGGCCCTAAAAAAGACCATATAACAATAATAATAATAATAATAATAATAATGGCCAGAGGTTGTTTGCCCTCCACCTTTCCAAAGCAACCATGATTTGCTCAGCGGAAACAAATCTGACTAGTATCCATGAGGATTTGGGTTTGATCCCTGGCCCCACTCACTCAGTGAGTTAAGGGGGAACTTTCACATGCCTAAAAAGCAAAAAAAAAAAAAAAAAAATTGGTGTTCCCATTGTGGTGCAGTGGAAACGAATCCAACTAGGAACCATCAAGTTGCAGGTTCAACCCCTGGCCTTGCTCAGAGGGTTAAGGATTTGGCATTGCTGGGAGCTGTGGTGTAGGTGGCAGATGCAGCTTGGATCCCACATTGCTGTGGCTGTGGTGTAGGCCAGCAGCTGTAGTTCTGATTGGACCCCTAGCCTGGGAACCTCCTTATGCTGTGGGTTCGGCCCTAAAAAAGGCAAAACAAACAAAAAAATTGAATCCTTTTTTTCTGTGGCCGTACAAGTGGGAATGTCCTAATCCGACCGTCCTTGTGTTTTCTTGAAGCCCAGCATCTAAATCCTGGCCTAAGAGCACCTTAAAACAAACAAACAAAATCTCTGACCACTATGTGTTTAACAGTAGCTTACGTCTGAATGGTAATTGCAAAGTTATTGGAGAGCTTTAAGGTGTGGCGTTTCAGAGAATGCTGTTCACACAAATGGGAGGGCTTGGATTAACTCCATTTTACAGATCTGTAAACTGAGGCACATAGCTACAGGGACTTTATTAGTGACAAAGTTTAAGTGATTAGAAACAATGTCCTAGCTCTCAGCCTGCTTTTTTTTTTTTTTTTTATCTTCTCAATTGCCCAGTTGAAAAAAAAAATAGTTTTGGGTATTTCATGAAGCCTCATTTATTTTTCTTGGTATCCACCATTCATCCTTTCCATGAATTAATCTAAACCTTATTACCTAAACAGTTTTCTTAGTAGATCTGGCACTTAACTTTTGGGATTAAAAAAAAAATAACAGATTGTTATATGCTTTGCTAGAGCAATATATGAGTTCTTGTGCTGTCATTTAATTTGATGAGTAAACCATTTTGTGTTTCGCTGGGGGGAAAAACAGGCACTAATCCCAAAAGAAATCTGGAAGAAGGCTGCGTATGATGAAAAAGGCCTAGACTGAGGTACCCTGGTGGAGAATCAGATCCTTCCACCACAACTTACCAATACCTGAGCCTCAGGGGGTTCATTTTTCTCATCTTTGAAATGGGGAAAATCTTCTCAATTTTGAAGAGTTGTGTGGGTTAAAATCCTGGGCACAGAGTTTGGCATATACTCAGTGCTTGAAATCAGGTAGTTCTTGCAATCTGCATACAATACATTCCATGTGAATTATTATTCTTAATGTGATGATTGCCATGGAATTTTGTTATATGCAAAATGACTAAGGTTCGTCATGGTGGCTAAGTCTTCTTGGTGAGGATTTACTCATTTTTTTTTCTTTGCACAAATATTTATTGATGTCAGAGTCGGGGATATAACAGTGAATAAGAAGACACACACGGTTCCTGCCCACAGGGGGTTCAGTGGCTCAGGGTTGAAAAAAATTAGGAATTGTCAGTGTAAGAAAGGATATATTGATTATTTCAAAATAAGGGAATGTTATTTCAGATACATAGAGATCATAGTACAGAGGAAATATATCCCTGGGTTGAAATTACCTGTTAACTCTTACTCAGTGGTATTGAACTTGGGAAAACTCCATGGTTATATTGCCCTTCTCTGAGGCAGTCTACATATTGGGGAAGACTACACATTGGGGAGTCAGACCACCTGGGATCAAACCCGGGCTCTGCCAGTGTTAACTTTGGGGCTGCAGGCAGATCACCTAACTTCTCTAAGCCCCAGTTTCTTCATCTGTAAGGTTGGGATGAGAGTAGCCGTTCCTACTTGATAGGGTGTGGTGAGGGCTAAGTAAGTTAGTAATGCGTGGAGGGCACTTAGCACAATGCCTGGCACATAAATCATACTCACTTGAAAGTAGCTGTTATTTCTAAAATAAAGGCTGGAATGAAAAGATCTCCAAGATGCTTTCCAGCTATGAAATGCTAATTTTAGTTCCCTCTGGTATTGCCGAGGCAGATAAACTCTTTAGGAGGTAGACTGCAAGCCCCAGAGGGCAGTGGTTTGTGTGTGCTGGTTGCCGCAGTGTCCCCAGCAATCAGCAGCATGGTTGCCTCACTGCTGAGTAGTAGGTGCTTAGAGTATGTTTTTGTGAAATGAAAGAGGGGAGTTAGACATGCCATTGTTGCATCTGGTGGTCTCATCTCTCTGCCTAAAGACAGGCTTGTTATAACTCCACAGTACAGTGAAAAGGCACTGCCATTAAAGAATGATGAGAAACAGAAAATGTTAGATAAAATATTAAATTTGTTACACTTAAAAATGTTAATCTTTACACGATTACCATGCAAATCCCCTCATTGCCTAAATGTTTAATTGATCAAGTAAATCACAGAGCAGACAAGTAATTGAAAAACCCTCCTGTTGATATTTGAACAAAGCACATTTTCAAGAATATTTCTCTTAACTAGTGTATCTATTACACACGATGGTATGAATGTAACACACACACACACACACACACACACACACACACACACACACACACACAAGCATCCCTTGCAAGCAAGCAGATTTCAGAGAGTTTGGGGGACAGCTTCATTTTTAATGGCAACTTGGTAATCTCCCGTTCTTATATTAAATGTGAAATCGGTTTTATGGTAACATGTTGCAGCAGTGCCTTTGTTTTCTATAATGTTAGAAGACTTAAGAATTCACCTTTTTTTTTTTCTTTCAGGCAGGTATAATATTGATGTGTTACTCTGGTGATTGAAGGGTTAATGAATCCCCCCACCCAGCTCCTCTGTCCCCCCACCCCAATCCCATCATGTGCCTGGTTGACTCTGAAAGAAGGGGCTTGAAGTTGCCCACAGGGCATCCCTTTTCCCAGCTTCCTCCAAGGCCACCTGGGCAGACCGGAGCTTGCCTCCTGTCCTTAGGACACAAAATCCAATCAGGCCAGGCGTCTGCCCGGCTCCCTGACTTGCGAGCTGGGGAGAGGGAGGAGAAGCAGAGGCCACTGACGTTTGAGGGGTTGCATGGCTGTGGCTGTGGGGGCTCCTGCGTCTCCTGGAGGAAGGAAGTTTTCCTTTATTTTCCAGATCAGGTGTCCTTTGTGACAGCAGTGTACTGAACTAATCAGGTTAATTGAGAGGCCCCGGATCATCCTCATGGAGCCCCTGTCTTCTTTCTGTTAAAGACAGATAGTGCAGGCAGACACACATATTTTAGTTTTCCCCAAGCCCAGGAAATCTGCAGATGGGTGGGGAACACAGCTCCAGCCGGATGTCACTCAGGATCTCTGAGCATGGATTCTTACTGAGCAGTATAGCGTTAAAACAAAACACACACACACAGAGAACAAGCTCTCCTTGCGACTGAGAGAAGTGTGCCTTCAAATGCCTGATTTCTTCTTTGTTTATTCTTAGTGTTAAAATAATCTCAGTGTTTCAGATCAGCCAGAATGACTATTTGTTGAAGAATCCAGATAGATTTCTCCTCAGCTGTGTTATTTAAGATTGAAACTTAAAATTTCATCGGGATGTGCCATCAGTGACAAGGAGTTGCTTGGGCATCCAAGCCAGACCCGGGGGGCTGTGGCCCTGACTCAAGGCATCTCAGCCTCCCCGTGGAGCTGCGGGAGTGGAGAGAAATAGAGCAGCTTCAACTGAATTCCGTGAAGGGTGGGGATCCCTCCTCCTCCTCCACTCCAAATGCTTTGTCATAGTTTAATTTTAAACACTGTCATTGACTATTCTTTCTTTCAATCCCGCCTCTTTCCTCCTTTTTTTTTTTTTTTCTTGGAAGTTCCAGGAATGACTTTAATTATCTCCACAATCAAATTCTCATTGCTGCCTCTGTGAAAGTGTGTAGTCATAGATTGCAGGGATTATTTTCTTTAGCACTTGGGGATAGAGAAACCGGTTGTTTCAAAATGAGAACCAGCTGCTTCCACAGAGCCCTCTTTAATGGGGAGCCACTTTGTACACAAACCTTCACTCAGGTCGGTCATTACGCCAAGCCCCAAATCAGCAGTGTTTGGTCTATCACCCTTTATTAAAAGTCGGCTGAGGGGTGATTTAGCCGATATGATAATAATAATAATCATTAAACCCCCCCCCCCTCCCCTGTATCTTTCATTTTGCTTCTGCCAAACACTTGGATTTAGAGAGGGGATGTCTCAAACTTCCTCCTATGATAATTATGTTGTAGTTTACCACTGGTCTCACAGAGGCTGTGTGGGTGTAGCTTTAACCCTCTCTAAATCTAGAAAATAAAATTAAGCTCATCTTTCAACATAATCTTTCATCTGACAAGCACAGTAGAGAGATGGAAGGTAGATAGCCAAGTCGTGGGTCTCATTAATAGAACCAATTGGAGGGCAGAGATAACTGCTATTATCAAGCATCGTTTGTGCCATCCTGTAAAATAACGATGAGGGTGATATACCATATATGTTTTGCTGTCTTTCTAGCCTGTAGAAATTGGCTTGTTGTCATAGCATGTTAATCTCTAGCAGCACTAAATTCCATTTGAAATAAGGAAAGTACTTTCACTAGTTGACTGTACAAAATACTTTTGAAGCATGCAAAGAAGGGGGAAAAAAGCGTAAAAGACACATACAACCATGGCAGAGATTCAGTTATTATGGGAATGACTTATTTTTTGAACCTGGGTTGCGTTTTTAGGAGATAACCTAATTGTGGGGCCGCAACATTGATTAAATCAGGGTTTGAAGGATTAAAAAAAAAAAAGCAGCATCATAAAGATTTTTAAAAATCTAATTTAACCAAATTTTGCCTTATAAATATGAGAGATCACTTTGCATTATTAATGAAAACATATGGCAGCTTTAAAAATATTGTATCATGCCTTTTTTTTGCGTGGACATCAACACAATAATATAATGTAAAGAAAGGGTAAAAATTCAGAAATTTGTTCTTATAGGGAGTTTGATCAATAAGCTCAGCACTGATATGCTTTTACTTGTTTTATTTTTTAGGTTTTCCATATTGAAGCATGGTTTGTGGAAAATCTTACCTAACAATTTAAAAAATTTATTTGTTTACCAACTACTTTGGTTATGTAATATCTTTTTAGTTCAAACTGTAATTCTGTTGTATATTTCCTTCATCTGTATTTAAACAAAATTCTGTGGGTTTTTTAATATAAAAAACAAATAACTGTTATATTTCCAGTCACTCAAATTTGAACTGAATTTTACTTCCTGTTTCAAAGGTCAAGGCAGGCTGACCTCAACAGCAGTGTGGAGGCTGCTGAATTATTCATATCATTGACTTTGTGTCAGCTTCCACATTTGTGGAGAGGGATGTTTTATTCATTTATCTCATTTAGGGTTCTTCTCTGCACCTGTTTCTACCATTAAGTACCCTGTAATTTGCATTTGATGCTAATTTAGTTTCATATCAGCCTGGTCCCCCCTTGTTAATTTAATTTTCTAAGACCCTTTTCATTACAGTAGAACTGTTTTCCTCTTTAAAGCAAACATCTATACGAGTAATTGTATAAACTGCCTTTTAAATAATATCTTTTAGAAGATTCCATCGTTTAATTCCTTAATTCCTATAATTAGCCACAGTTTGATTAATGTTTCAAAGGGTTAAATTAAAATGCAGAATTACTCAAATGCATACTTGAATAATTTCTTATATATGGCAATGTTAGCGTTTGAGTATTCTTCCTGGTAATTCTCAGAACAGTATGTCTTAACAGCAGTAATTTTCTTTATTTAGAGTGCTATTTAGTTTACAAATAGTAGTTTCTTTCAAATCATGGTGCTCTCAACATTTCTTGTGAGGTGTTAGTTTTTTCTTTCATCAAATTGCTGATAGACAGTGGCTTAAAATGTTCCTGCAACATTAATAATTATTTTACCCCCAAATAATTGGGGTAAAATTTGGTCCGATTCCTTGGCATCTCATGGAAGTTTAATATACTGAATTTTTGGAGACCCTGTTATGTTATATGTCTGTTTCTCTTCTTCCCAAGTCTTTTTATTTGTTTGCTGCTCAGAGTAGACCGCCTGGGAATTTCTCAGTTTCCCAGACATGGTGGTTTTAGCAAGCTTTTGTTTGTATCTCCAAGTACCCACTGGGCTTTGCTTGCCACCCAGATATTGCAGAAATTAGGAATAAGTTGTTCAAAGCGGCCTGACTGGTCGGAGTGGACATGTCCCTGGAGTGTCCACTGGGGATTTGCAGGTCTCACGAGAGCTCACGTAAGCCAGGTATGCTGCCCCTTGATTTGGGGGGAAGAAGCTCTACCTCACTCCTTTTCCTCTAACTCTTTGGAAGATCCTTGACATGGTATTCCTGACAGGCTCCCTTAGAGTTGGGAATTTAAAACAGGGTTGTGGATGACAGATTCAAGTTCTAAGGTACCTGTAAATGATGGAGGAGGAAAATTTGTGGCAGGGGCTGAATGTTACTAAGAAATGAGCCCGAGCTCTACAATGGCCCTTCTTTTACCTGGGTTGGGTGACTTTTATCTGTTCCTCATATTCTCTGGGGCAGGGAGTTTTTGTACCCATTTCCTGCAGACAGAGAATGAATAGTTTAGCCTCATAAAGCTAGCAAATAAGCCAGCCAGGTCTCAGGGGCAGGTTTTTAGAGGAGTCCAGGTTGTTGTAGGAAGCGACTTGGATACTCTGTTTGAGCTGAATGGACTCACAGAGATTACAGTCCAGTCCCTTCATTTTACAGATGAGAAAGCGGAGGCCAAGAGAAGCTCCGTGACGTTGCCCAAAGATCTAATTAGCCTCAGAGCCAGGACCTTAAGCCAAGTCCCTGGCTCTGATTCCAGTGGCTTTTCTGCCACTACCCCAGGCCATCTGGGTCCTGCTCTGCTCTCCATTTCACTTTGTGTGAGATCAACCTCAGGGAAGTGTAAAAGTTGTATTTTCCGGATCTGGGTCCAAAGAAACTGTGAACTCAGTATCTCCAACAAGGCCCAGCGTGGTGCCCCACACGTACAAGGAGCACGTGTTATATTGTTTCTAAGAAATTATGATAGTCATGGGAGGAGGAAGCTACAGAAGACCCTAGCATAAAATATTACTTTATTTTTAAAAGCTCACATACTTCATTCATTTGCAACCAGTGCCTGTTCATGCTATGTCATAACATTGTACAAAAAATAGAAGTTTCTATTTATATTTGTCAGAGATATTTCATCAATAGCTATCTTTCAGTAGGAATTTTAGCAAAGTTCTTTCTATTCTAGATGTCTCATCATGAGCAGTTGTCTCTGACTTTTTCTCTGGAAGGCACTGACATACATAAATATAGAACTTGGTGATTTTTCAAAGTAAGTCCTAATTAAAACAATCATCTTATATTTAAACCTAAGCAAATTTAATAAACTGTCCTTTCCAGAAATAATAATAAAGGAAATGAGGCCTTGTTGTAGAATATAATTCTGAAGAAATCATAGCGAAAGGGGAAAAAAGTACATTGAACTTCCCCCTACTCAAACCTACCCTTTGTGTATGGTGTTGCATGAGCAGGCTTGTTATACATTTTTAACCACCAAGGAGGCACAGAAGCCTGGGGTATGGTGCTGAGAGAAATTCGTAGCCCCTGGCATAGTCTCAAGTTGTGCTGCAGGAGAGTCATTTCAAAAGGCAAAGGTGTATTCACCTGGTCAACTGAGGGTAGGAGGTGGGTAATCGGCAGCTTTTGTACTTCTTCATGATGTGCAGAAAAGGAGGAAGCAACAAATAGCTGAGCCTCTGAATTATATGCTTGTCTGGCCCGATATGGAAGAATTTCAGGTTTTCCATCTTGGTGTAGTTATGAGTGAATGCAGTCAAGAGCTAAGTCTTTTTTTTTTTTTTTTTCGTGTGTCCACTATCCAGTCATTTAGGACCAATGGTCTAGTTTAAAAATAATGAAATTTCAAAGTTATAGATCTTCTTTTCTTCACCCCAAATTATCACAAACAGTTAAACAAAGTTGAATTTGCTTGTGCTCCCAAATATTTGAATATTGGAACCCAGAAAGAGTAATTCTGCTAAACCTATAAAAATTGTTTCATTATGGGGTATTTTCTTGTTTTTACTCATGGAGGCGGTGAGGACAAACCCTCTTTGATTTCACTGACCTCAAATAGGAGAAAAGAACCAGCATGTTAATTTATTCGCTAAATGTTCAGGAATCATCTTCTGCATGACATAAATTGTAGCCCTCATCCCTGAGTGGGCTACATGCGGCACTTCCAGGGCACTCACTTATTAAGGACGTTGCTTTCAGTGTCGAGTCCCTTTCTCTTATTCAAATCACTACCAGGTCCAATGGATCATTCATCTTTCTCCTGACATCACTGGCCCCCTGCCCCATTCCTGATGTAGGATTTTAAGTAATTCATTCTACATCAGATTCAGTGTAGGTTAATGCCCTGCTGTGCTAATTTTTGATCTTTAAGGTACCCAAATTCAAGAAAGTCGTTCTGTTAAGAGGGCAGCATGCTTTGGTTCTGTTAGAGGCCTGGTAGGTTAACTTGCTTATGCTGAAGTCGGATTTTTCACTTATAATGAAAATGAGAGGCAACCTAGTATAGAATGCTGAACCAGGACACAGGAGACCTTGTTTTTAATTCTGCCTCTGCCGTTATTTAGATACGTGAGCCTCAGCAAGTCTTTTAACTTCTCTGGGTTTCAGTTTTCCCATTTATAAAGCGAGCGAATTGGACACTTAGGATCTTTAAGATTCCTTCTCTCTCAATGATTTTAATCCTCCATACTCCTATAAATCTGGTCATTTCTTCTGTGTAACACTGGACAGTAGCCCATTGTGAAACATTTGCTTGGGCAGCATGCACTGCACTGTAAAGAGCAGCCTCACAGTTAGAATCAAACAACCAGCCATATTCTCAACCAACTTTTATTCCTCCTTTATTACCTTGGCCCAGGTATCAGCAAGGTGATAGGAAGGTAAGGCAGTAAGCACAGCCCACATCTACTGCTGAGATTTATATTAAGGCAGGGAAGCTTGGGGTGAGGTCTTTGGATGATGTATCTTATGAGGCTAATTGAGGTGGTATATTTAAATTTATTGGTAGCATAACTTGGGCTAGATGGTGAAGGGAATCTAGTAAAAGGAAAATTGTTACGCTTGTAAAATGGGAGGCACGTGGACAAACACATTCGCCTACGTGAGATAGTAACCCCAAAAGACCATCAGCGGAAGCAGGCTTTATGACATCCCAGAGCTGTTTAACCAGATTCTTCTGGTTTAGACTTGCCTTCCAGATGAAGCCAACTAAATGTTGGTACATGTATGAAGATATATGATGAGTTGCACACACCACAGGCTCATGAAATAATTCTTAGTCGCCCCCATGTGTACTTTGTAAATGTACTTTTGGGGGGATAATTTCCCTCAAGGCCAAATAACTCTGAGTGTCTTTAGAATGAAACTAAGAAATTATATGCTCTGCTGGTACCCTGTGCTTGTGTGTGGGAATGCAGTGCGTATCCCTTAAGCTTAAAGATAGACTCTCATGAAATCTCAGAAATTCTTTTTTTTTTTTTGTCATTATGTGCAGAGAGAAGAGACTGAGAAAACTTTGTCCAGGATGGGAAAAAAAAATCTATCTATATCTCTTTTTAAATTTGAAATTCTTGAACCCTTTCATAGAGACATTGTAATGTTTTGACAGAACCTCAAGGAGACAAACTTGTGAGTCCCGTGGGTAATGACTTTCTGAGAATTCCAGGTACAGAATAGGCCCTCTCAGGCTTTCCTGTTTTTTTGCTTGCTTTCCTTCATTTCTTATTTTATGTCTAATAAACCTTTGCTTTAAGTGGAATCAATTGTTAAAACAGGCCAACTACAGAGCTAAAGTATAGAATGTTAATTCTATAGTAATGCCCTATAAAACCCCAAAGAAATAAGACTATTAAAAGAAATCCGTATGTCTCTGGAATTTTTATTTAAGTTTATATTAGCAATAATGACCTTGGTTCCAGGGAATTCAGTAACGATTAATGACCAGCAAGGGGTCACGGGCCCCGTGGTGCTTTGGGCCAACAATCCCTTCCAACATGGACAAGAACCGGTCATTTATCCCAAGGAAGTGCCCCGAGGCAAGGTCCTTATCCTTTGCCATCTGATTATAATTTAACCTCAGCTTTTAAAGGGCCCTGAGGAGCAAAGATACCGTGGGTCCAGGCTTTCAGTCTTTTCAAGAGTTTGTTTTTGCCATGCAGGTCATAATTGAGCATCATGGACTAGAGGTGTCAAAAAAAAGTTGATAATTATGTTCCTTTCATCCTGGGGTGTGTGTACTTATTTTCTGTGTCCATATTTGCTGCTTTTAATAGTGTAGAAAGAGTATCTGTGTATATTCTTATATGTGTGTGTGTGAGAGAGAGAGAGAGAGAGAGAGAAAGAGAGGGAGGGAGGGAGAGAGAGAATGCTTAATGCGGTAGAAACAGAATAAAATAAAATTTGAGTTATAGGAACTTAAGTCAAATAAGTTTTATTTGCCACTTGGCAAAGATGTAGTTCTGTGGTATGTAAAATAAGAGATTAGAGGCAGAGTAAACTTCGTCTTTTCCGGGGATGCAGATAACCAGTGGCCTGGTCACCGGCATTGGTTTTTACAGGTTCTGTGTGTTATTGCTGTCATTACTGATGATAATGATGATAATAGCTAATACTTATTAAGCAACATACTCGCTAAATATTCTCTCATTCAGTCCTTACAATAACTTAGTGTTGGGAATACTCTTCTTTCCCCCCATTTTAGAGATCAGGAGACTAGGACTCTGGAGAGGTTAAATGACTTGCCCAGCGTCAGCCACAGCTATTAAGTGGTAGAGCTGGACCCT
Organism: Phacochoerus africanus; assembly: GCF_016906955.1. Classification (NCBI taxonomy): domain Eukaryota; kingdom Metazoa; phylum Chordata; class Mammalia; order Artiodactyla; family Suidae; genus Phacochoerus; species Phacochoerus africanus. Next base: position 15,502,513 of record NC_062544.1, on the reverse strand, counting down.
AGCCCTGCTGTGTCGGACCTCAAAGATCAGGGTCTTAATCATGACACCATTCCGCCTCTATTTAAAAACTAACATTTCCATTTTCTGAGCAGCAGCCTTTAATATATTCATTTAGGCAAATTTCCATCCTATGCTGGCATAATCACTATTCCTTTTGTTGGTCATTGCTCCCCTGGGCTTTCCTCAAACATGGTCAGAGTTGCCCTGGACTTTTTAAAGATGGAAGAAAGGCCACATGGCCCTGCATAATTTGACCGAGACAGCTGTGCAGTTGGTTGTCTCATTTAAATTACAACCACAAAAAAAGATGTGCCAGGCTTCACGGACACAAGGCTAAGGGCAGGAACACGAAACGGTTTCCTGAACCTGCCCTGGGTTACTGCCAAAGGTAAGCAGCCACGCTCAGCGGGGTCTCTTGGACCACTGAAGAGGCAATAAGCTTCACTAAAACAATTATCCCTCCCTAGGCCTCTTCTAAAGGTTCGCACCTCCCAATTCTCAGGGTAAGGAGCTGTCTGGCTCTTCATTCCAGCTTGGAATGGCTGACCTAGGCAGGAAGTCACAGACAAGTCTTCTGAGAGTTAGGAAGAAAAACCAAGATGTGAGATTTAAAAGGCTGGTGTGGCAAAGGTCCGTCCTCACAGACGGTGGCTCAGATTTAGAGAAACCCCTAACTGATTTGCTGAAGTTTGAGCGCCCAAACCTTGTAACCACAGACCACGGAGGCATTCATGAGACCTGACAAGCCTACTTTTAATACAGAACCTGGTACAAAGTTTCATTGTGTTTTTTCACTGTGGGTTTTTTTTCTTTTTTTCCCCTCTATCTTTTGGAATTGAATCTGATAGCCCAAAGGGTGGCTTTCACATGCAATATTTCCCTTTTTGCTTTGAGATAGTTTAGGAGCTTTTCCAGGGCTGTGAAGCAATAAACCTTTGTCTACAGGACACACAATTTCTTCCTTTTTAGTGGAATTTTTACATAGTATGTTTTCCCCCTCTTAAATGATTTCGAACATCAGTTACTTGTTTTCTTTCTCACCTTTCCAAAACTTCATTCATGGAGGATGCTTCCCAAATCAGTTGGGTTTTTATTAAAGTTATTATGTCTTTCTGAGACAAACATATTCAGTCTTCCAGGCGAGTTCATGATAGTGGTACATATTTTTTTGCTTTTGCACGTGAGTGTATTACAAGCCCAACTGTGCGTGTGCCGTGTAGGTTTGTGTCAGCCTATGTATGTAGCATGACTTTTCTATCGCAGCTATTGATGACAAAAAGAACGTATTTTAAGACTGTTGGGATTTTAACAAATTCTAAAAGGGAGGCGGCAGAGATGATCTATTTTTCCTTTCCTGGGGAATAAAATTACAACAAAATGAATGAGGACAGACCGCATGTGCTGCTCTGGGGGGACTGTGCACCCCTGCAAATTAGGATGGGCTTGAGGGAGGCCCGGAGCCGGCAGCGAGGGCTCTCTCTCCCCCCACCGTGGCTCTCAGTAGTGGCATTGTGGGGACTCATGAATTACTTCTTACAGTCGGGGCTCCTTGCTATAAATCCAGTCTGGTGCCGAGTGCACTGTGGGCAGCGGAGCACAGAGCAGAGGCCGCGGTGTTTGTGTTGTTGTTAGCGACACGTAGCGAGTTCCTCCGAAACGGAAAGGCCCCGGCTCCAGTTTGTCGCCAGTGAAAGCCGAAACATGAGTCGCACATGTGCTGTGGGAGCCGCTGGCCGCCGGCGCGCAGGGGGAGCGGCTGCAGCAGGGCCAGCGCCACCCCCCCACCTCCCACCTCCCACCTCCCACCTCCCACCTCCCACCTCCCACCTCCCACCTCCCACCTCCCACCTCCCACCTCCCACCTCCCACCTCCCACCTCCCACCGGGGTATTTGGCGAGGGGAGAAGGAAGCGGGGGAGGGTGAGAGAATAGCTCCTGGGGAACTGGGCAAAGGGTGCCCTGACCCCTCACTGTTATTTGGTCCCCCATTAGATCTCATGTCTCACTTCTTGTCCCAATACTTGAGAGAATTAAAAAAAAAAAAAAAGAACCCTTTGTGATGGGGCTTTAAAAAGGCTTGCTTTGTCAGGATATCCTGCGTCTGTCTTGGGGTGGGTTTTTCACGGGTTACTTGGTGAGAAGATGTCTTCTATCCCTTTAAGAGGTAAAAACATGAAAAAATGTAAATGTAGGGACTTTAACACTTTCCCCCTTCCTAACATTCATATAATTGCTGTTAAGCCACATTGAAAACCCTGGGGCCTGGTGTGCACCAGGGTAAAGTTACATTTCACAAGCAGAAAATTGACTCACCACTTAGGAAAATTGGCTACCAATTATGTGTCAAAGGCTCTAAAGTCAGACCTGAGGTTTTCTTTTTTGCCAGAACGTGGAATTAAAAAGCGCACAGGCCTCCAGCTTTGTCCCCTCTCCCCCCTCCCGGGAGCAGCTTCTTTCTTGTAGCTGAGTTTCCTTCTGAGGCTTCTAGCAGGGAAGGAGGGCTCCTGGCCCACGAAGGGACAGGCTAGTGGGAAGAAGTGAGGGAGGAGGAAAGGGGTCTGTCAATAGTTAGAAGTTCATTCATGCACAGGGATTTAAAAAAAATCTGCTTTTTGGCATTTGGGCTGAAAGTTGCTGTTGCCCCCCCAACAGTTGACCCAAAGTCTGAGAACTGTGACTGAGGTTCCTGGGGCTGAGGGGTGCTGAGGAAGGAGAGGTTGGGGAGAGGAGGTGTCCTGGGACATCTGTTGTCTCTGTTGACATGGCATCAAATGCAGAGCCCATTCAGGAAGCTTATGGATCCCTCCTGTTGTGGGAGGGGTCACCTGGGCAGGAGCGGGGGATGGATCCTCGGTCCTGGGGAGACTCGAGAGGTGGAAAGCTGGAGAGAGAACTAGAACAAGAGTGGGAGAGTCCGGGATACAGAGACCAGCAATAGAGAGAAAAGAGAAAGGAAGAAGGAGAGGGAGGGAGGGAGAGGGAGAGACAGAGAGGGGGAGAGATTGAGAATGCAGGAGAGAGAAAGGGGAGAATGCAGAAGCCTGCAGAGTGGGAGGGAGAGAGCCAGGGCTCCCTACATCATCTTAGTCTCCCCACCCCTCCTCGGCCACCACTCCTCTGATTCTCTTCTATCAAACTTTCCTGGCACACCCCTTGCCTTCTTTCAAGGCCCGCTTTCTGTTCCTGTTAGAGTAGCTTCTCCCAAGTTTCATGTCTCATGCCTTGAAATCAAGCTTTATTTAGTGCTTCATGTTCTGCCTCTAGAGGGAGAGAAAGAGAAAGCGTTAAGGACTTGCCAAATCCAGTGCATCTGCTGTGGTGTGTTGGAGAGAGTGAGTTTTTGAGGACAACCGGGATGCAAATTCATACTGGCGATTATCCCCAGATAAGCACCCCTCCCGACGACAGGGTGTGATATGTAATAATTTTAGTGAGAAAAACCATCCTTGTTTTGCCTTCTGGGAAATCTGCTGGCTGTTTCTGTTTGATTGTAGCTTTGGAACATTTCCAGAATTCTCAAGAACTAACCGTCTTAAATCCTCAATGATTTTTGACAGAAAAGATTGTTTCGTCTAAGGGACAGCGATTCCAGGGCTGATTCTCCCTCGAAATATCTATTTTCAATTTAGTAGTGGCTTCTTGGCTGGAACAAAGTGAGAAAGAAATCAGACCCTACGGAATGTTTAGTTTACCTTAAAGTCTTTATTGAGTTAAAAATAGGTGTGTATGTGAGTTTTTCTTATACAGCAGTTCAGAATGCACGAAAGTTTGTTTTTCTAATTAAAACTTGAACATTTCGAATTTCCCCCCCCCTACCTCCTATGTATTTGAGAGCTTTTCTAGTTTTAAGAATCTCACAGGCTCCCTCAAGTGATGGTTAATTAGAGAAGCCTTCTATCCACTAAGTATTTTCTTAAATGTATAATTGATTGCGTAAGGAAGGAAGAGCTGCAGGAGTGGAAATCATACATCATTTCATTATTAATGGTAATTTCTAAATAAAATGCAGACTTTGTCATGCTAATGGATAGCTGAGTGTGTTTCAATCAGAAGCTTTTTTTCCCCTTGCTTTACAGTTCTGGGATCTAAAATGATCCCTGTTTAAATAGCTTTTACCATATTGAAAAATATGTTGTAACATGCTGGGCCGAGGTTGGAAAAAAGAGCCAAACTGAAAGATGCAAGGGGTTGTTGTGACAAAACCAAGAATTTGGGAAGCTACATGCATTGCTTCCTTTTTTTACTATAGTGAAGAAGCTGGATTTTTTACCTGGACTTCAATTGCAAGACAAGCATTTAGCTCTGACTGTGCTGTTTTCACTGCAAAGTCCCATGGATTTCCTCCTCATAGAATGACAGAATGAGAAGAGTTTCTGAATAGCCCTCACCCTGTTTTCAGTGTGAAATTAACTGGCTAGAGTCAAAGTTGAAGTGGCTGATGGACACTGAAATGGCTGCTTTTGATGAGAGGCTATCTTAGTTTAAACTTTTCCTGAAAGTAAACCTTCTGCAGGGATTTGAATACAGGTAGTTTATGTGGGTATGATCCTAGGAGGCGGGATGTGAGAAGAATGAGAACAGGTAAAGAAGAAAAACTAAGATAATGGTGCATTTTCAAAGCCACTGCTTAGGCAAGAGGTGTTGGATCCTGTTGGGATCTACTAAGAGGCAGAGTAAAATTATGCTTCTGAAAGGCAAGAGGCTGGGGCATTTACTTCCTGGCTATCTCCCACTGGTTGAGGATTGTCCCTGGGTGCATCGAGTAGTGACACTCTAGGCTGGGCTCGTGTGCAGGCCAGGCAGCTCCTTCAGAGTTGGCATGCCACAGATGGAAGCCCTCTTCATAGCATGCAAGCAGGGTGAGGTTATGGGCTGAAATCAGAATGGACCACAGAGATGGGAGGCAGGTATCAGAGGCATCTGTTACAGAAGCTGAATGTGAAAGCTTGGGAGAAGGGAAGCTTCTGGTGCCTGATAAGCTATCTTTGGTTCTTTATTGAGCACCTGTTGTGTGCATGGGCATGTGGGCGTTCAGTGAGTCTTTGTGGAATCAATCAGTATGGGCATAAATTCATAGTCAATAACTGATGAGTGTTTACTGTATGTCTGAAGGTCAGTCTGCCTTCTTCCTCTAAGTGCGTTCGTGTTGTCTGATTTTGCTTTGAAAGGTATGGTACCAGGATATGGAACTGTGGTACCTATCTCTTGACAGGTCCAGAGCGACATGTCTTCAGCCCAAAATATAGATAGTTCTGCAGTGGGGGGACTCTGTTTGGTGTTGAGTGTTGGCCTCTCATCAAGAAGCAAAGATTGATGGGGGATTTGGTGGAAAGAAATACACACAGGGTTCCACGAGTGTCCTAAAAGCTTTGGGAAGGGGATACTCCTGAGGGAGGGAAGTAGCAGTACATGGCAAGTGGTAGGAACGAAGGCAGAGAAGTCGGTTGGGGCTACTGGGTGAAGGCTCCTAAAAGCCGTGATAAGAGGTATGGGTTTTCTATTGTAGGGAGCCATATATACATTAAGGGGGCGGGGGCGTAAAATCCGTGTTGAAGAACTCAATGTCCAAACATGAGCTCTCAGTTCTGGTTCCCAAACTCCACGTCATCCTCCTCCTTTTAGGGACAGACTTCTCTGTCTCTTTAGCTGTAGACACCTGGGAATCATCCTTTTTGCTGCCTTCTCCCTCATCCCCCACAGCCACACTAGGCACCTCTCAACTCTCTCTACCCTGTACGGTTCCTCCCCCTACCATCCCTCGTCTCACCTCCTGCCATATCTTCAGGTGGGTGGCTCTGTCCATTTGGCGCCTCTCGAATCCATTCCTCCACGCAGGAGCCAGAGTCAGCTTTTCAACTTTAGCATCTGCTGGTCCCCTTCCCGAGCTTAAGGCCCATCGGTGATTTCTTATTGCTCTTAGGATAAAGGCCACAGTCCTGATATGCTGTTCCCATTGCTTGTGTCAGGGACACTCCTTCCCTTCCCTTCTGTTCAGTTCATCAACTAGATTCTATCTGCCTTTCTTTCGGTTCTCAGAGATACTTGTACTGACCTCTCCAGCTGGGTCCGTTCTCAGCAGAGCAGGCTGCAAGCTTCCAAGACCAGGGGCTGCGGCTGTTTTATTCCTACCCAGCACAGTGCCCGCCACTCAGTGGATGTCACATCCTACTTATGTTATAGTAGCGTGTTTTAGAAAGCAGAATTCTTGTCATCATGGACAACTTGGCACAGTTAAATGTGGAGCACAGCTGAACTCCACGGTGCTGCTAACGGGTTTGGTACAACAAGATCATTGAGGGCCTCTTTTGTGGGAGAGCCTCTTGCTCATATGCTAGTGAGATGGAGGCTTTTCCTGCTCTCACGTGTCTGTACCATTGAGAGGTACGATGTAGGCAAACAGAGAACTAACCCATAAGATGTGTTAGATAGTGTAATAGAATATTAGGGAGCACCCATAGCAGAAACTGATTAGTTCTGTTTGGGGTCGGAGAAAGGTAGGGAGAAGAAGTGATATTTGAATTGAACTTTTGAGGCATGAGCAGAACAGTGGAGAGTGGAGCCCAGAGGAAAAGAGACCAAACTAGGAAGTTACTGGGATAGGAAGGCCCAGAGGTGATGAAGTTTTGGTGGCAGGGATGGAGGGGAGTGGGCAGTGAGCAAAGGGTCAGACTGGCAGTGGGGGGCTCATGGAGAAAAGAACCAAGGCCACCTGCCTGGATCATTTTCTCATCCACCCATTTTTGTCTTGCGAGATGGGAGAAGTGGAATGATCTAAATATGATTTCTTAATGTTCATGTTATCTTAACTAATCTTGATAAGACTTTATGACAGTTTTATCTCAAGCTACAGTGGTTTCAATAGAAATTGGGTTGTAGGGTGCACAATTTGATTCAGCCAAACAGCTTTGGACTTGCATCCTATTTCATTGACCCCCAGTTTCATTACTGTTATTGTCTGCAACTTAATTCCATTTCTATTTGGATCACTCATTAAGTACCTTAAAATTATGCATGTAGTAAATTCACAGGATAACCTATGCAAATAAGAAGCACCTCTCGCCCCAGTCCTAAATAAACACTGTGGGTTTGTTAAATAAATTTGGGAGTTTCAGATCATTTCTTTTATGTAATGAAATTGTAACCTCACACTTCCAATTCAGCTAGGACTCTTTTTTTTTTTTTTTTTTTTTTAAGTTCTCATCCTTTAAATACAAGGAGGAAAAAAAAAGAATATAAATATTTTCATCTTGAGTCAGAAGGGGAGAGGCATGTAGAGGAGAGAGATGAAGAGGAGGGAGGGAGGGAATGTATACAGCTTCTTTTTTGGGTTTTGGCACAAAAGAGTAATTCCCATCAACTCAGCTTGGCTAAGAGAAGCCTCCAGATAAGAATTCTTGAGATCTTTGACTCTTCTCCACATAAAAAAAAAATCTTCTAAAAAAAATCATAAAAAAGAAGAGGAGTTCCCATTGTGGCTCAGCCGTAACAAATCTGACTAGTATCCATGAGGTCGCGGGTTTGATCCCTGGCCTTGATTAGTGGGTTAAGGATCCGGCATTGCTGTGAGCTGTGGTGTAGTTTGCAGACACAGCTTGGGCCTGGCGTTGCCGTGGCTGTGATGTAGGCCAGCAGCTATAGCTCTGATTCGAACCCTGTCTGGGAACTTCCATATGCGTTGCGTGCGGCCCTAAAAAAAAAGAAGAAATTACAAATGATCTGGTCTGAAAGGCTAAAAGTCTAACTTTTTGATTTTGGCTTTTCAGAAGTTAAATCATAAACCACAATTTTTTTTTCCTGTTTCTTTCTTTCTTTTTTTTTTTTTTCCCCAAGAGGACTACTTTATAAAGCCTATCTTTATAATAAAAAGAATGAAAACATAAATAAAAGACACTCAAATATTTATACAGTTATTCAAAGGATTAAATGTATTTGGTAAGGTCCTAAGGTTATTTAGTATTTTCCCTTCTTTGGAGTCTTTGTTTTTAGCTGTGGTATATTGAGGACTTTTTTTTAATCTTGTGGCTCTGTTTGTAGAAATTAACTAATTCCCTTATGATCTGGGCAGAAGTTCCACTAGAAATACGCAGATACAAATGAGTGAGAGAAAAAAGAAGGTACAGATGTGATAAAGAAATATTTTAATAATTATGCTGTTTATATTATGCTGCATAGTTAATACCGAGTGTTATTAAATAAATGAAAAGATAAAAAAATTCAGCAATAGGCTACCTATTTGACTCATAGATAAAAATCTCAGGACTCATATTCGAGAATAATATAATTTTGCTTTTTAATTTTATATTACATGGATACTCTCTGTGGCAGTGTACAGGTTCACATATATTTTCTCCCACTTAAATTGGAAAAGGATGGGAATGATTAGTTTATTTGTTAAAAATGCAGTGAATTTCTGTTTGCCATGAGTCTGTGCTAGTTCTGGTGACTTCCTCCCTCCCTTGTGCTTCTAGGATTCTCTTATAAAAACAGGTTAAACTTTTTTTTTTTTTTTTGGCAGTTTTGGTTTGTTTCATTCCATCAAATTGAAAATATCCAGATTAGTGTCTGGTGGATTAAAACAACAACAACAGTTACACCCACCACAATACCTTGATCCACTTACAGCTCTTTCAGAGTCCCCATATTGTAATTTCTTAGCCAGTTATCGAATTGGGGGTGAGGACCAAATACTCTCCTCTAAGATCATCATCCCTTTCTACTTAGGATGAATTAAAACTTCTCTTAACAAATATGAATGAGTATTCTACAGAATTAAACACTCTGGTTAGTAGATAATTTCTTCAGATGGCACATACAGCCTATCTCTTTCGGATATGATAACAGGGTTATGAGCAATATAGTTCTATTCAATAATTATGTATTGTATAAAGCCCCTGGGAGAATAATATAACATGGTCTCAACTCTCAAAGAACCTCTCACTTTGCTGTCATTTTTTTCTGTGATCCAGAGGATACCTTGGTGACTTGCTGTGAATTAGGGTCATAATTATGACCATCATTTGTCATTGTACTGTGACTGTGCAAGTACCAGTTAATAGAGGATTCAGAATGATAGAATGCGGGATAAATCACTTCACCTTTTCCTGGAGCAGCGTCTTGGTGTGCTGAAGCAGAAGCAGAGAATGGAACTGATGGCATTTTCGTCTGTGAGCCCTCATGACGTATGAAGTGCCGTGAGACATTTGTAGTTTTGTTGCTGCCATCGAGACCTTGGGCAATGTTCTAAACTTATTTTGGTCTCTCATTTTTTTTTTCTTTCTTTTTTTTGTTAGCTATTTCCAGCTGTTTATTTTTATCTTGCTTTGACATGGTAAAATGAAGTACCTAATGTGAATCCAAAGTGTGGTCGTTATCAGATCTGGCTAGACCTGTAAGACAGAGCAATTTGGGTTTTCCTGGCTATGTATCTTGTACTGAATTCTTCACCGCAAAGATGAGTTTGAAGTAGTGTTCATTCATTTGGTGCATATCTGTCATGTGGCAAGCAAAGACTGCGAAAGACCTTGCATAGACTTTACAGGCTAGTGGGAAAGACAGTCGTTCAGAGAGTCACATAAATAAAGGTGAGATTATATATAGATGCAAACTCTTGCATTTGGAATGGATAAGCAATGAGATCCTGCTATATAGCACAGGGAACTCTAGTCATGTGATGGAGCATGACGGAGGATAATGTGGGAAAAAGAATATATATAGATATAGATATAGGTATAAATAATGTGACTGGGTCCCTTTGCTGTACAGTAGAAAATTGGCAGAACACTGTAAACCAACTAAAGTGGGGAAAATAGAAATCATTTAAAAAAAAGAAAAAAAGCGAGATTATGTTAGGTGCTATGAAGGCAAGTGCAGGAGGATGATACAAGTGCCCATACCAGGGAGGAGATCTGACTTACTGAGAGAGCAACTCTCTGTCTGCTTGCTCCTTTAGGTGGGAATTCAGTGCAGCACAAAAGTAGCATGGACATTGGGATCAGAGGGACAGAGTTTCAAATTTGTCTACTAACAAGTCGTGTCACCTTGGATCAGTAACCTCATCTCTTTAAAAAGGCTTTTTTCACCTGTAAAATAGGGAAAAATAGTATCTATCCTGTTGGATTGCTTTGCACTACAGAAATAATACTTTCATGGAGTTCCTATTGTGGCTCCGAGGAAACGAATCTGACTGGTGTCCATGACGATGCAGGTTTGATCCTTGGGTTAAGGATCCGGTGTTTCCCTGAACTGTGGTGTAGGTCACAAACACGGCTTGGATCTGCCTGTGGTTGTAGTGTAGGCCAGCAGCTATAGCTACGATTCAACCCCTAGCATGGGAACCTCCATGTGCTGCAGGTGCAGCCCTAAAAAAAAAAAAGAGAGAGAAAAAAAAAAGAAATGATACCTTCCTTAAGTGCCTGATTCTGTTAGATGGTAGGTGCTTATTATAATTATTCCATTGATGACAAGATGTGAATTATATAAATGAGGCCTTATCTTGTCCAGAGAGATCTTTTTAGAGGTTTTTTTCCTGGAGTTCCTGCTGTGGTGTCTGCCATGCACTAAGAATCTGACTGCAGTTGCTTGGGGTGCTGCAGAGGCTCGGGTTTGATCTCTGGCCTGGCACAGTCGCTTAAAGGATCCAGTGTAGGTCTCAGCTGTGGCTTGGATTCAGTCCCGTGCCTGGGGAGCATCCACATGCCACGCGTGTGGCTATTTAAAAAAAAAGGGCGGGGCGGGGGGAGGCCTTTCCTGACCACCTATCCTAGAGCAATTCCCTATCATGACGTCCTGTTTAACTTTTTTGTACTTGAGATTTGATAAATAAAAAATAATACATGGAACACTTAGGCTATGAGGCTTAATAATCAAAACCTGAAAACCTTCTACTAAACTTCAGAACTTAGTCTTTTTGAAATTTAAGATATTAATACATGTTGCGATATATAATAACTTCTGTTTTGAAGGTGGATTTTTTTTTTAAAAGAAGGCTAAAAAGATGATAATTATTTTAAGCTTCAATGCAGCTTTTGTTGCCTGGGGACCAAAAAACAAACACACACAAAGACATACATGCACACAAAGAAAAAAAAAATTCTTTTCTCCTTTGGGAAAACAGTAATATGCCTAAGCTGGTTTGGAGGAAGTTGATTGTTTCCCGCCAGAATGACATTTGGGATAACATTTGAACTGGTTGATCATGGTTTTAGGTAAATAAACTCTGGAACAGGGTCAGCTTTTGGATGTACAGAAGAGGAGGAGCTATGGGTGAGGAGGACACAGGAGGAATACTGACTTTTGGTCCTGGCCTTGCCTTTGACTTTGGCTGTGCATCTGGGACCTGTTTATTTTGCTTTTCCAGGCTTTAGTTTCCTCACCTCTAAATCCAAAGGATGAAGGGACCATGAGAGTTTAACATTCCCTTAGCCCATGCCTCTGTGACCTGTGTTCTTTCTCTGCTTGGTGAGCAGAGGATGCAGGCAAGGGCCGGGCCCCAGTGTGTGGAGAGGCTGCAGGTGTGTGCCCTTAGAGCCAGCGTGCCATCTCAGATGGATTGGCGCCGACGGCAAGCTTCTTTGCATGGGAAAAAGTTCCCTTCCAATTACACAGCAGTTTTGTGGTGGCTGAGGGCTGTAACGGGAATGCTTTGCAGCCAAAGCACTCTCATTCATAAATTCCACTGTGCCACTCTAATTTTCTTCTCTTTTGGATAGATCAGTACTTTGTGGTTCTTTCAACCATAGCCATGCTAGCAAATGTGAGTAGTTAAATATTGTCAGGGTATTTAAGTCTCTGGGACAGATGGACACAACAGTGTCAATCATAAGCTATATTTGGTGCCATAAATAAAAGTGGACTGACCCTTCTAATGTTTTCTAGAAAGCTGTCTTTAAAATGAAGTACAGCAAGAAGCTGAAGATAGGAGCTGGTGTGTATCTAGTTTGTTTCTTTGGAAGTAGATATTTTATCCTCTGTTCATTGCACAAAGATAGATGCATATGCTGAATGTCAACCCCTTCGTACAGGTGGAAATATCTATTGTTAATTACGGAAATTTAGGCTGCCTATTTTTTTTTTTACTAGTTGCTTAATCTGTTTTTGTTTTTGTTTTTGTTTTTCAAATTGCATTATTCCTGGGTTCCTTTCTTGGAAGTAAATAAAATGCAGAGAGAAAATGAAAGTAAATATTGTTCAAGAATAGAAATACAGGGAGTCCCCATTGTGGTGCAGCAGAAATGAATCCATCTAGTAACCATGAGGTTGAGGGTTCCATCCCTGGCCTTGCTCATTGGGTTAAGGATACAGTGTTGCTGTGAGCTGTGGTGTAGGTCACAGGGGCAGCTCAGATCCTGCATTGCTGTTGCTATGCCTAGGCTGGCAGCTTTAGCTCTGATTCAACCCCTAGCCTGGGAACCTCCATATGCTGCGGGTGCAATCCTAAAAAGAAAAAAAATGCATAAAACAACCATACCCTCTATATGCAACACACACTGTTTTAACATTTACTTATTTTTTTTAAAACATGAGAGATATATTCCCTTAAAAATCATGGTATCAGCCCTTTTAGTGGTGCTCTAAAAGATTTATGCTTCATGAAAAAGCCATTCCTCTGAGAATCTATGCCCTGTGTTTGTGTGGGTATGTATATTGCACAGAGCACTGAAAAGTTAACATTTGCCTTCTGCCATGCAGGGTTTGCTATGTTTTCACTGCAGTGAGGGATATTGCAATTAGATTCAGCTTAAGGGTCATTTCCGAATTATTCTTAACTTATTAAAGCATCAAGGATTGGTCAAGTTCAGTTCAGATGATCATGGATGTGTGTGAGGTCGGGTACCACATTGTGGTTCAGTGAACTTGTAGATCACAACTGCCGTTTGCTTCTGTATTTTCGATGACTGTGCCTCTGTAGATATGTAGCACAGAATCTGTTTCTAAATAGCTCCAATAAAATCTGTTTATTGGTGTCTCTTGTCTACATACAGCCACCTGTGTAAAAGCATAAATTCCCATGTGTAGAGTGGTCTATTCGCCCTTGCATAAGGATATGTCACCCCTATTGGCATCAATGAAAGCTGTGTGCTTACCAGCAGGAGAATAGATTCATATGCTGTGAAAAGGTATGGAATTCTGATTTATGGTCTGTGTTGCTTTTAATGGATATACCTGCAACAGCCACAGACAGAGCTAAAAACTGTAAGGTGTTAAAATAAAACATTTTACAGTGCCATATATTGCCTGCTTGTTAGTTAAAAGCACTACCAGGGAGCACGTTTTAGCTAAATTTGGCGGTATTAAAAATACATGCGGATTATCTTTGCTTTCTTTTCTCCCCTCTTTCTCTCTGTGTTTCTCTGAGCGTCTTTCCCTGTTCAAGGACTCACGCCTATGACCTCTAGGGCACGGAAGGTGGACATTCTGTGTGACTTGAGATGAAACTAAAATGAAAGATTAAAGCAATTCTGAAAGATTTCGAGATAGGCTGCTTCCAACTCAATTTTAGAAGAAGAAAAAGGAAAAGAAACTAGTTCCTTGAGTTGCTAGTAATCTGGATCATAGATAGCCATTTTGGTGCCATCCTCAATGGATGTAAAGTGGCTGGTGCTTTCAAACTCTTCAGGCCAGGGCTCAAAAGCCTTTGCAGAATCATTTATTAAATATGTAAGTGTTTCCTCTCTCTGCCTCTCACTCAGCCGCACAGAGAGCTGGAGAGGAGCATTTCCTTAAACCCCTGAGGTACCAGAGTACAGCCACAGCTCTTTTGGTTTAAAGGCAAGGGTCAGCTTTGTCTTGGTGGATTACCTTGCAGCAAGCACTGCTCACCCTTAGCTGAGGTCTCTCCTGGTCAAAGATGCAAAGCACTTGGATTCATGTCCTTCTGAATCTTTTTTTTTTTGGCTGCACCCATGGCAAGTTCCTGGGCTCAGCGACTGAACCCACACCTTAGCGGCAACCTGAGCCACTTCAGTGAAATCACCAGATCCTTAACCTGCCAAGCCACATGGGAACTCCTGTGTCATCCTGAATCAAGGTGGTCTTTTAAAGAAATCCACAGCATGTTAGAGAATGGTTAATGTTATGTTTGAGCAGACAACTACTTTAGGCAGAAAATTTAAGATGACTTCAAGCGAAACTTTTGTTTTGTCTTGTTATCATTTAGAGGTACTCCAGGAAATACTTTAAACGTAAACATATTCATCAAGGACTGATGGGCCTCATTATTAGAAATGCTAGGTTGTACACATTCAATATTTTATGCTTTACATGTTTTACTTCTTTCCCAATTCTTGCTTTTCGGTGAGCATGAATCACATCCAAAGGGACATTTTTGGCTATTTCAAGAGCTTTTGGGAAGGAATAATAGTATGAGTTGGTTTTAAGTTTCATGGTCAAACTGCTTTTAATATTTGAATAATTTTTCTTCTGAAGTAGGGGAACTTCAGTAAGAAAGTTCTTTAACAGCTAAGTTACTTTAGCAACTGGTTTTCTTCAAATTTGGAATAGTGCTAAAATAAAGCATAATGCAATATTTAAAACAAATGTACCTAAGACCTGTGAAAAATCCCACTTCACAGCTCTTGTAGGGAAATGCAATGCATGCAAAAGTATACAGCAGTTTATATAGTAGTTATATTTTAACTAGTACAATATAACAACCTGACATGCTGTGAAAAATAAATAACTTTTTGAAAATACATTTTCCAAGTATGAAAGTAATATTGAAGAACGACAGAGGTAATCACTTTTGTATAGATTCTGAATGTGGAAGAGAGGGGGAGAATAATTTATGGTTTAATGCATAGAGTTATACAAAGGTGTGAAAGATTTTCATTTTAAGTGGGACCAGGAAGAATGGGCTGTGCCATTTTGTAAAAAGACTCAGGGAATACGACTGACTAGTGAGTGTGTGTCTGCAGCAGCCCGGGCTAACTCACTTATACCCGGCCTCTCTTTGTTTTGGTCTGGGGCTTAGCAGATTGAGTAAATGCATTTCTTTTTAGTCCTTCATGGGGCGGGGGGGAAAGCTCTTTTGGCTGTTAAACTTTAATTTTCCAGAGGAAGTAAACATTCCGTCTCGGGCTTCTCACACATTCCGATAAACAAACCACTTTGAATCTCAGAATGTTTATGGAAAGGAAACAGCCTCTCCACTTTATGGATGGGGGTCCAGAGAAGAGGAGACTTGCCCAAGGTCATACAGCTCGTCAGCATCAGAACCAGAATCCCTTTCTACCCCGTCTTATTGCCCCTCCTGGTAAGAGTCACTGTAGAGCTTCCAAGACGTTCGCAGGCAATTAGGCGCCCAGGCACTAGATTGAGGGGGATGCCGACAGTTTTGCTGGTAGTTCTGCTAATATAAAAGGTCAGGCAACTCTAAACAAACCAAATGTCACTAGATCATCAGCACTACTGAGGAGTGGCTCTGGGGGTAGGGTCTTGGTCGTGCTCCCTTAGTCTCTATAGCCCCTCCCTGGCCTCCCCAAATAAACATACTCAAGTAAACACTGTTTGCTTGCTGTGGAACTTAGCTTCTAGATGAGCTTTTAAACACTCCTCATCCCATACTCCCCAACATAACCATGGCTTAATCTCCTATCGATTTTCTAGAGCCACCGCTGTATTAGGTTTTGTTGAAGTCGTTTTGATCCTGAGTCCTGGTACCTCTCTTTGGTATGGTTAGCTAGGTCCATCTTGATTGGGGAATATATACATAAAAATTATTTTTCCTTAGCCCTAAAAGTATGAAATTTCAGAGCCGCTATGTAAGTGTTGAGAAGAGAAGGTGGCGCTGATTGTAGATGGGCTTCCCTTTACTGCTTCCCATGGCTTTTTGACTTTTTGTCATGAGGTTTGTAGGTCAAGGGAAGAGGAAGGTGAGCCAACCTTTCTATGTACCAGAAGTGATGGCTAGGGGGTGGGGCGTGGGGCAAGAGAGAATGGACAACGTAAGTAAAAAAAGATCACGAATCCCTAGGATAGCAAACAATGAAAAATGGGAGGCAAAATCAAAATCAACATACTCTTCCTTCACAGTTTTCCCAAGAACTGTGATAAGTCCTTCATAAACAGCCTTGGCAGCCAGCATCTCCTGTCAGTCAGGCACCACCCATGAGCCTCGGTGAGGGCGTTTGCATAGAAGTAGTTCTCACAAATGGACCCAGGCCCCAGTCCTACTTTGCTAGAAAAGCTGAGGGTGTCTAGTGTGGCAGATGGGAAGGTGACAGTGGTCCTCATTGCTAAGGAAGCTCAGGGGATTCAAGAGATGAGCTTCTCTTCCTTCTGATCAGATGCAAGGTATCCAGAATTGCTCGATGAGATGAGATGGTGATGACCCTGATGAGATGATGGAGCAGTTGCAGTGCAATTCTGGAATCCTCTTCTGATCTCTTACCTGCTTTTTTCAGTCTCTTTTCCTGCATCATAAATTCCATCCTGAATTCTGCACACAGGAGGCCAGTGCTCCTGGGGCCCCAAGTCTCTGCGGACCAGACTCTGAGTAGAATGAAATAGTTTCATGTTCTCCATTACAAGTGGGGGAGAAGAGGAGAACTTCGGTTTTAGGTCTTTGGGGAGATCAATCCAAAGCCTGAATCTTTAATGGTAAAATTCAAGGTCTAATAAACTTAAGAGAGAGATTTTAAGGGGTGAGTGGTTATCACAATACTTTTGTATGTATATGAAACTGGGAAGATCAGTGGCTTAGAAGGTAAATTCTGATCCCCTGCATCCTTCAGTCTCCCCATTCATAAAATGAGACTGAAAAATACATCTTAGGGAGTTCCTGTCGTGGCTCAGTGGTTAACAAACCCGACTAGTAACCATGAGGTTGCGGGTTCAATCCCTGGCCTAGCTCAGTGGGTGAAGGATCTGGCGTTGTCGTGAGCTGTGGTGTAGGTCACAGACGTGGCTTGGATCCCGAGTTGCTGTGGCTCTGGCGTAGGCTGGCGGCTACAGCTCTGATTAGACCCCTAGCCTGGGAACCTCCATATCCCGAGGGAGCAGCCCTAGAAAAGGCAAAAAGACAAAAAAGAAAAAAAGAAAAAAAAAAGAAAAATACATCTTACCTATGCATATAAAATATTCGGGGATCTGGTTTAATAATGTAGCCACCATAACTTACTAAATGCAAGACTGTTGTGGTCATCCTTATGGATAGAGGAGGCAAAGTGAAGCTTAGAGAAACTAGGTAGCTTGTACAAAGTCTGCAACTGGTTAGTAGAAAAACTGGGATTAGATTCCAGTTAATTTCAGAGCCTATGTACTATTTTATTTTAGACCCTATTCGTTGGAAGCCATTTTATGTAGCCTCTAACAAATAGGATCTAAGATTTATAACACCTGTGATTTATAACGTCAAATTTCTCCTGATAACTTAAACTTTGGTATTGTTTAAAACCCAGAGCTGCCAACTAGATGTTTTAACTTGGAATGCTTGGTTTCCTTCTGGTGTTTACTTTTTGTTTATATTGGTAGTTTTTTTATTTGTTTGTTTTGTTTTAAACTGATGCTCTGTACAGCAGAAGTAAAGCTGAGAAATTTTTGATGATTTGGGAATTTTCCCTTTTTCATAAGCTTTCAGTTGTTGATAGTTGATGAGCCCTTGCATGTATTTATTGCTCCCTTGCTGAAACAGTGCCCTAAACTCAGCTGGCTTGGTTCCTCTGTCTCTGTCTGTCTGTCTCTCTTTGATGGCTTCAATAAGCCAGTAATATAATTAAGTGACCCAAATAGAGACTACCTAAGACTTCTGGCTTGTTTTTGATTTTCTAGTAGGAAATAGCCTCAGTGATGTTCACTTCCCTCTCTTTTCTAAAGAACTCCCTGTTGAGCCAAGTCTTATTGAGCGGTCTTTGTTTTTCAGGGAAAAAGTGGGGAGAGGCTACCATCCTGAGTGGATCCAGTAGGGAGAAACCATAAAGTGGAAGGCTTCTCTGCTTTGCCCTTGGCTTTTGTTACCTGGAGCTCCATCATGAGCCTTAGCGTGGACTGAAATTCTATCTGGTGGCCAAAAGTGAAAGGAAAACCAGGACAAAGAGATCCGCTGGGCAGGGGCGAGGCTTGCTTAGCAAGAGCGATGGAAAGCCACGACAATGAAGTAGCTTGTAGCTGGCTGCCTAATATGTGTAAAGCGTTGGTACAGGCAAGATGGAGTTAATTCAATAAAATAAATATAAAATACTCTCTCCTCTGTCAGGCCGCGCTGGAAGCGGGTCAGAGGTCACCGAGCCGCTTCACTGGCGCACTAATCGATTTGCTGTCAAGGTGGCCTGCTGGGGTTTCAAGCCAGAGAGGAATTGAGAGGCGCTCCGGCCCAATTTCCATAATTGCTCACTGCCTTTAGTGTACAACCTTTTATGAAACACAAAAAATATATCATGGAATTGTATTGATTAGCCATTGGGCTGAATAATTCACTTAGTATTTATTACCTGACCCCAAGAGGTTAAATAAATCCACTATCTAACTTGGGTTTGTGAGAAATATTACTTATTCATTGAAATGTGGGCTGATTATTGCACAATAGGCCTGTATCTTTGTTTCTTGATTTTGTAATCAAGGTTAACCCTTCCTGCATTTGGGGCCACCAAGTTGGAATAAAAAGGCTTTGTCTGAGTACTCCCCAAAATAAGCCAAAGAAAATCACTGCTGAATGTAATTTTGAAGCAGTTTTTTGATCCTGAATTGAAGTCATTTGAGTCAAGTTTCAAAATGGCCCCAAACTTTATGGATTGTGGTTAAATGTAGACATAAACTTGGTTTTCATTGCAAACACTACATTTTATAATAACAGGCTCATTAATGATGATGACATCTAAGCCTATTTTTATGACATTGTTTTTGGAAGATGATCCTGTTATTCTAAATACTCATAAATTAGTTGTCCCAGGAAATGAGGAGGTGTTGGGGATGGGTGGGTAGGAAGACTCTTTTAAGTCTTAAAGATGAGTATCCATGGACAGATGACTGATGTTCATCTCCCAAAGAAGATGATTTCAAGTTACTTGAAAATATGATGGGAGTTCCCATTGTGGCTCCATGGAAACGAACCCAACTAGTATCCATGAGGATTCAGGTTTGCTCCCTGGCCTGGCTCTGTGAGGATCCAGTGTTGCCATGACCTGTGGTGTAGGTCGGTGACTACAGCTCGGATTAGAACCCTAGACTGGAAACCTCCATATGCTGCAAGTGTGGCCCTAAAAAGACAGGAAAAAAAAAAAGGAAAATGTGATACAGTTTAGTTTTTAGGGCATTTAATGAATTTGTAAACTTGGAGACAATCATTAATTATGTAAGGCATTTACATATTTCTATACTTTGACCCAATTGTCAGGGCATTTGGATGAGCTCTGTGTCCCAGTCACAGCGCCATGACATCCAACTCTAATTACGTTCTCAGTTGCCATGAGCTCTCACTAATCAAGATTCCGCCATTCCTTGCCACGGCCCTCCCTCCAAAAAAGACATTTTTAACTTTTGTGCAAAGTTTTCTTCAGTTTCCTGTCTGCATCCTCCAGCATCTCAAAGCATTGTTTTTGAAATTTAATGGAATTTGTTGTAGGTCAAGAAAAGGAAGCCATGCGAAGCTTTTTTTTTTTTCTTCTCCTCTCTCTTCAATGAAAGAGAAAGGAAAAAATATCGTTTGGGTTCAGTGCTAACTTGATGTTTGTTGATCGTTGAATATTTCTGTATCCAGGATCTAACCTTCCAATTAATGGTAGGAAAAGCCCGGGCTCTGGTGTTATATTCAGAATCTGCCTTTCCTGTGCTGTGGAGTGGAAGGAAAAGATGGCTGGAAAGCAGGGTCGGTGTGTGCAGAGCTGCCTACATGTTCAGGTGCGCCCCACTTCCCGTCTTCCATGTGGCTGCCCATGCGACCTTGGGCATAGCCTTTCATTTTTGTGTCCTATGTTACAATAATTTGTTCAGTCCCACTTGGGGAATTTTTCACCTTGGAGTTTGGGTGTTTGGTCTCTACATTTAGATTGAGGGTGGGGCGGATGTGGGAGGGTGGAGAAGGTAGGGAAGGGAAAGAAAGAGGGAACAGAATATTGTGTTGGTTTTTTTTTTTTTTTAAGTGACATTTTAAGTCTTGCTTTCCTTCCCCTCCCTTCTGTCCGTGTGGGGTTCAGTTAAGTGGAGAATGTAGTTAACGAAATGACTTGAGAGCTCTTGATAGCCTCTTGAGATAATTTGGTTGTAAGCACGGAACAAAATGCGTTCTCTGGATGTACTCATTTTGAGTGCTAATCTCAGATGCTAAATTTTTAAGGAAGCCAATGTCATAACACTCTTTATAGCAATTCCAAAATAAATATTAGTGAAACGCTTTAAAAGGATGGGCTGGTGTAAGAGAGATAGAGAGTGGGTTTTTCCTTCCGTAGAATTCTTCTATAATTTGACATGGGCTCTGCCATAAGGCACAGGAATTGCCTATGTTCAAGGGTAATATATAGGTGAGAGAGCTATGGAAGAGGCTAGAAATAGCATGGTTTTTGCTGGCTTTACATGACAGTCCAAGGAAACTAGTTAAGAGCTGATCAAGGAACTAGTGGTATATTTTGATTTCTAAGTATAACTGTTTTGAGTGGATGAGGGAAATTTATTCCTATGAAATAAATCTAACAGGAAGAGGCTGGACTTGGGAATCAGATGGTGCTGGGTTTGAGTCCTGGCTACTGCTTATACCAGAACAAGTTAGTTAACTTATTTTGTTTCTTTTGGTACAGTGAGGGTAATAGTACCCACCCTCACAGGGTTATGAATTGGGGACTGAAGGTTATAGGAGATGATTCTGGCACATTATGTATGAATAAGTGGTAGTTGTATATTATTATTTTTTAGAAAATTAAGCAGGGGTATTTATTGCTGGTCTTGGTGGAGGTTCTAAACCCCAATTACATATTCTATAGCATCCCAGAATGTATTCACTAGGTAACCTAAAAGAAAAACACAGTTTGACATTTGAAAAAAAAAAATTCTTGTTTTAACCATTGAAATTCCTTCAAAAAAGGGAGGAGTATGGCAGATTTTCAACTGCACCCACAAATATGGTGGATTTGTTTTTTATTTTAACTGAAAGTGGCCAAGATTTCCCAACTGTTCTATTTTTACAAATTTTAAAAGTTTCATCGCTGGGTCAGATTTAGGGCCTGTGTGGGAAACGGCGATCTCTGCCAGCAGCACAGCAAGATTCCTGCTGTGTTGTGGTTTCCATGTATTTTTACATTCCATGCATTGCTGAACTGTGTATAGAAGGGCACTCTAAATCACCGGTGCTTTATGTGAGTTTGCAACCTTTCGGTTTGGGCTTCAGAGTTAGCGCATTATTTTAAAACTGGAGATTGTACACGAAGCGGCTCTGCCCCAGATTACGCCTCCTCCCCTTCTCCCGGCTCCACCCTTCCCTTCCCCAGCTGAGGTCGAAGGTAAACTTTATATAGCACAGGAAACATTTGGGGCTGCTAATAAACACATGTTAGAAGGGATGAGGCTTTAACTGTTGGATGTGTGCATGCATACTTGGGTTTTAAAGAAAATCTGGCTGCCATGGGGAAGGCGAGGAGGGAGTTACTGCTTCCCTCCAATGTGTAGCTTTCTTGAGGACAGATAATGTGTCTTAGTGGATTCCAGCCGTGCTGTTGGGGGTCCTACATAAGGTGTTTTCCCCATCCACAGTCCTGGCTATCCTGCAGCTCTAACCCTTGCTCATCCCCTCATCTCCTGGGCCGCACTTTCCTCGCGGCCACAGTGCCATGTCCCGTCTCCAGCCACGTTTGTCCCCACCGAGTCTGGGTCCAATCATGTCACTTCTACTCACAAACATTGACTGGAACCCTCTTCCTCCCAAGTCTGGTCTACATTATTTTACCTGTGGGCTCAAACCACCTTTCAGCTTCATATTCCTCGAATAGCCTCCAGGTGCCTCATGCTTCTGCATGTCCCAGATAAAGCACTTGCCCGTTTCCCAGCCTTCACGTCCCTTCTGCCTTTTTCCTGCTGCCTTTCCTACCAGGCTTTGGCCTCCGGAAGGAAGCTCTCCTGCCTCTCTTTACTGCTTTATTCATAGTCAGATTTTAATTAAAAAAAATATATCATCAATTAATATTTTTGAATTATCACTTCTCTGTCAGCTCCCTTGATTGTTGTTGGCATGTGGATAATAATAATAATAATAAAGAAATAAAAGAATAGTCCCCTGCCCATCAAGGTTATTTTTAAACATTTTTTGCTTTAATAGTTATAAAAGTAATTTAACTACATTACAGAAAAATGAGGATAGATATGAAAAAAGAGAGATAAACTCTACAATCCAATCATACTCATCATATTGCATTTTTAATTCATGTGTATTTTTAGAAACTTAGGAAGGCATAACTGCAATTTTGTAGTCTGTTCATATATAGATACACACACATATATATAAATTCCAACTTATGTATTATATAAATATAATATTCTGGCATTATGTGTATATATATATATATATATATATATAAATTGCCATGTTTCTATATAGCCCATATTCAATGGATAATAAATTATATTCCTATTTTTAAAAATTGAGGGCTTTTCCCCACTTTTTATTGTTATAAATAATACTGGTGAACATATTCTTATTTAGAGTTATTTTTATAATTTGGATTACTTCATTACGACAATAGGGTTTTTTTTTAATTAAGTATCAAATGTCCCTTTCTAAATAAACACTGTTACATATTCAAGAATTGAATATATAAACAGAACCATGCTAATTGTCATGGGGTAAGGTATCTAAAGCCCTGCCCCTTGTCCCTTTTCGAAATCACCAGAGGCTTTGAGGCACCTCTGCAGGATGTCAGGACTTTGCAGGAAATACTTTGAAAGCCTTGTGATAAATCTCCAAAGAAGAATTACTTCTTCAGACGTTATAAACATTTTCATGGCTCTCAATGCATGACGTCGGATTGTCTCCCAACAACTTGAGTTCCCAGTGCTCAATTCTGTTGATTATTTGCGAGAGTATCATTTCTCTAGATCTTTGTGAATATTGTGCATTATTATTAAATTTACATTTTTACTAATTTAGTAGGTGAAAATTGGACTTAACATAGGTGTACACTTCTCTTTCTCTCTTTTCTTTTTTTTTTTGTCTTTTTTGTCTTTTTAGGGCTGCACCTGCAGCATATGGAGGTTCCCAGGCTAGGGGTCGAATTGGAGCTGCAGCCACAGGCTTATGCCAGAGCCACAGCAATGCCAGATCTGAGCCACGTCTGCAACCTACACCACAGCTCATGGCAATGCCGGATCCTTAACCCACTGAGCGAGGCCAGGGACCAAACCTGCAACCCCATGGTTCCTAGTCAGATTC
This sequence comes from Phacochoerus africanus, assembly GCF_016906955.1. Classification (NCBI taxonomy): domain Eukaryota; kingdom Metazoa; phylum Chordata; class Mammalia; order Artiodactyla; family Suidae; genus Phacochoerus; species Phacochoerus africanus. The sequence goes on along the minus strand of NC_062544.1, from coordinate 15,479,169 downwards.
GTTTCCACTGTGCCATGATGGGAACTCCTACACTTCTCTTATTACCAGTGTAGTTGGACATTTTTCCATGTGTGCATTTCTTATTTATGTGTCCTTTTTTGTGACTTCTTATTTCCTTTTTATTGAGGATTTCTTGATTGGAATCTTAGTATTCTGATTATCAGTTGGTTTAAATCTTTATATGATAAAGATAATAGCTATCTAAAATAATGTCTTGTACCTATGACACACATGTGATTGATTTTTCCTTTTCATTTACATAATAAATACCTAAGATTTCATTCTTGTAAATTCTAGCTGAGCCCCTTGAGGTGAAGGAGGCTTTGTATTTTCCATAGCAACTGGCATTGAGTCTTGTATGTATTAGAGGTTCTGAAAATGCTAGTTGGAGGGATAAAGTTACTATCACAGCTGCTGACTATTTTCCATTCTTAGTCCTCATTATGTTCCTGCTTGTGCTTCAGTCTCCAATCCTGCCCCTGTCCTCATTGCCCTGAGTTGCCTCCACCACAGTTCAGCCTCCCTGGCCACCTCCTGACATGCCAAACCTGTATGTGCCTCAAGAACTTGCTGTTCTTTCTTTCTGGAACTTTTCTGGTAGAGCATTCATGACTGCCTCTCTTTTCAGCTCAAATATCACCTTCTCACAGGAGTCTGTCTTATTCATTTTTCTCCGCCTTTGCCTTTCATCCTTCCATTCAACCATCCAGCCATCCATCCGTCCAACCCTCCATTCATCCTTTAACAAATGTTTATTACATCTGTATGACGGTGCTTGGTACAGGGGATATGGTGGCAAACAAAACAGATGAAGTCCCTGCTCCCATTGGAATGTTGTTTCCTTGTTAGTTATAGAATCCCCTCACTTCCCACTGTAGAATGATAATCCCATGTAAGCAGGTACTTTGTTCTTCTCACTCACAATTACATCCTAGCCCTGTGTATGCTAAATAAATATTTGCTGAACGAATACATGTTTCACCACCCCCCACCCAGTCTCCCAATATGGCACCATTTCAAGTGCTTGGAATGTTAATGGCACCTTTTCAGAAGCATAGACTTTCTTAGCCTAGCAGTCCATTTTAATTGGTGTCTCTCTCTCCACCTTGACACCAAGTTCCTGGATAGAATGAAATTAAGGGGTGTCCTCTTTTCCCTCCCCAAGTCTCCCTGTTCCTATCCTGCCACCCATGAGGTTTGGCCCAGAGGATGTGTCCTTCCTTTGGCTCCCATTCATGTTAAGGAGAGTGATGCTTGTTCATCTAGAGCCTATGGTGGGTTTTCAAGCACTAGCCACATGCTTAAAATAGAGACTCTTCAGACAGCAGGAAACAGTTGCACAGAACCCCAATGTTAACCTGGTTTGAATAATAGAAACCCTTACTTGCCAAATCCATGTCAGTTTTTCCCTGGCAAGCTTTATTTGGAAAAGGAATCCACTGAAGTTCGTTCTTCCAAAAGAGAGGAGAGGAAAGGTCTGTGTGAGCCGGGGTAACCTGGAGCATGGTGCACCAGGGTTGAAAGTTCTTTGCACAACTCAGGAGCTGCAAAGACCACGAGAGATTCAGCGCTGGTCCACCCAGTTGGACGACTGTCCTGTGAGACTAAATTTGGACTAGAGGAGCAGGAACCAGAATCAGAATGTCCTTATTTTAATTTGGTATTTATCGAATGCCAGCTACATACTGGGCATGATGCTGAGTAGTAAGAAGATGACTGGAATTAAGATGTGGACTAGGGCCTCCCAGAGCCGACATTTTGGGGCAGTGCTATCTGGTGGTCACCTGTGTCCAGTTCACCTTAGTCAAATGAAGAGTCAGAGCTTCTGCCAGAATAAGAATTGTCTGGGAACAGACAACTGAGAATTTGCCTTTTCAACAGGCTCCCCTTAGATTCTTTTGCATACTAAGGCCTAGAAAACACAGGTCTGGTAGTGTAGGGAGGAATGACAGTAAATCGATAGTAAGTGTTGAATATTAAGCAAAGGGAAGGTATGTCAGGGCAGCTTAACCTGATGTGGGAGTCAGTGGTGGTCTGGGACGGTTTCCTGGAGAAGTGATGTTTCAGTGGTGACTTGGAGAAGAAGGTTATCTGAGAGGTGATAGGGGCTAGGACTGGTTTAGGATATACTGGAGATTAGAAGGGGAATTTAGTACCTCTCTGAGAAGTATTTGGGTCATCAGAGTGAATGGGCATAATGTCCATGGGTTGACCAAGAATGAGGAATGGGTAGGTAGAAATTTTTTACTCATGAAAAAGTTGGGCAATGTAGACAGTGGCACTTTCTGTCCTGAAAGGCCAGGCATACTGTCTTCCTGTTATTTAATGGAGGGACAGATGCATCTGGGGTGCTCATGAGAATATGCACTAATGGTACAGATAGATGCCAGAGGCTGGAAAAGACAACTAGGTGGGGTTAATGGGAATTAGACAGGGCCCAAACTGAATGAAATAGGCTTTGTCTCTTCTTTCTCTTCACTTTTCATTTTGTTGGGTTCCGCTCCCAACCCTGCAACCTCTACCACAGTGGGCATTTGTGAGCTCTATAGAAATATACTTCTTTTTCCTTCTTGGCTTAGAGACACAGGCAGGGTGTAGAAGATACAAGAAGATAAAGGTGGATAAAGGAGGATTTGATGGATAGAAAAAGTAGAAAGTGGCACTGATCCTGTGCTTGTTGATCAAGCCATATTCTTCCCAGATGGACGTTCTAAACATATTTTCTGGTCTGATGTCACGCATGTCCATGTTTGTAGTTGTGTTAAACTTTGGGAAAGAAAAATTTGAGAACATGGATGGCTTCTAAGACTTCTGACTTGCACAGTGCATGGAGAGCTGTGAATCAGCCTCTAGGTTTTTTTCCATGCTGGGAGACAAAGGCCTGGAGTATCTTTGGGAAGGCAAGAGTGCTGGTGGCCAGCTAGGAGTGCACATTGATGGGCCTTGGACTCTGTTAGCTGTTGGCATAGGTTTTCCCATATATCCTGGTGGGAAATATTATTTTTGCCCCCACAGTTGTTAACTCTAAGGTTTGCTTGGCTTGTAAGTACTGACTGGCTTCCCTTTGTATCCTCTTCCTTCTCCTTTGGTCTCAAATGCTCTTAAATTGTTCTGGCCACTTGAAAGTCTGAGTTTCCTGATTTGGGGATATTTGTATTCAACCTGGAGTATTTCTTCCTTAAGTCACCATGATAAGAAAACTACTCTGCATTAACACAAGAGCCTGCTCAGCCAAATGCTTACTAAATCTGGCTGTAGAATTTGACTTCATGACCTTTTAGGGTGGCGAATGTCAAAGACTGAGCCCAGGGCAGTGTGAAATAATAAACAACTGAGCTGTGAGATCCAGCTTGACGGGCATCATCTGAAATCACCTCCCTGAATTTATTAGAGTTAATCAATCCAGGCTGAAAATGAGAGCTAGGAAGTCTCACCCACCATGCTCTATTTCATTCACACTTACATCAGGTAATAGATGTTTCTGAGCTTGTTTCGCTGGTGGATTTTGTCAAGGCAGTTAAAGGTGTCCCCAAATGGACGTTCCTTGGATGTAACTTGAAAAGTGATAAAATGCCCAAGAAGGAAATCACCAAGTCGTTTCACTTGAATTGCTCAAGTTTTTTTTGTTTTTTTTTTTTTCCCCAAAGGTAAAACTCATTCCTCCTCTTCCAAGGTGTGTGTTGGCAGTGACTAAAGTTAGCAGGAATCACATCTCATTTCAAACATCCAGACAGACCTGTAGAGATACATTAAGGAGACGACCCATTGAAAGAGAACTACCTACAGAAAAATCTTTCAGGGTTCAGGCTGGGGCAGCTGCTTGTGACCTCAAAGATTGGAAATAAAAAGGCCGCTATTAGTTCCATGTCGGTTCTCAGGGCGAATGTTGCGGAGTGATGGAGGGTATTAAGCTGTCAAATACGAGCGAGGGTTAATAAGGTTAAGGAAGAAATAAAAGCTGGTCAACAATAAAGCCGTGTGGATAAATCAGCTCCGATAAATAAAGCATGTCACCTCATGTATACACTGTGTGGGAAAAACAAAAATCATAACTCACATACTCGGGCGGTAGCGGCAGAATTCTCTGCTGAGGCATCCCAGATTATTTCCTTGAGCATCTTGTGTGCTCACTTGGAGACCTCAGCAGCCCTGCTCCCCCTTTCCTCTCTGGAAATCACTTAATCACTTCCCTTGTGGGAGAATTCTCTAACATCAATCAGAGAGTGTAAAATGTAAGATTCAGTGTAGCTCAGCACCTGATGTCAAGGAAAGACCTTTGTAAACCACCACACCAAGGAGGTGATTTGTGTTAGTCCCCTTTGACCTCTTCCCTGGAAAGGGAGGTCAGGTAGATGCTTTCTGTGTGGGCAGGAGTTGCCCAGCTGAATGGGGAAATATGGTGGCTAAAGGATTTTGCAGTGTCTTTTGTACATTTCCTGCAAATAATACAAAGTCTTGAGGACTGTGTAGCTGAATTGCCCTCACAGCCATAGACTTTTGCCATGGACCACATCAAGGTCTTTGGAACAGAAATCTCAGAGACAAGATGGCTCATTTTACCTATGTTGGTAAGTGCCAGGTTCTGGCTGGCTTTAAGTGATTGATAACTAGGCATTCTAGCTGACCCCCAGCCTCACTTGTATTACTTCCAGAACCAGGGGCTATGGAGAATACTTCAGATTCATAGTCAGTCTCACTTAGAGATGATTCTATAAACCATCGGTACAAATAGTCATGTGATATATTTATTTTTTAAAGACGCACACCCCCAATTATACATCTAAGTGCATAATTGCCTTTTTGGCAAGCCATGGGCTTATTTCATCTCTTTAAACCTCATCTGCCTCCAGCCTGTAGTATTTTACTTTGAATATTCCTGGGGTGACACGTCTTCACCTTTGGGGGCTGTGTTTAGAAAGAGCCAAACATTAGAAGTCAAGCAGGTGGTCAACTTGGATGCATTTTCTTTGTTGCATTGGATTATAAAGTATGTGTACTGATTTTTTTTTGTTTGTTTGTTTGTTTTTTTTTTTGGTAATAGGACTGTGGAGGAATTTCTGAAAGAGAAATTCCAAAAAAAAAAAATGTCAGGCAAGGACCATAAAATGGGAAAAACTGCATAGTTACTCTGAGGTTTAAGTTCTGGAAGGCAAGTTGCTTAAACATCAGGCTCATCCTTTTATAGTCCTGGGTTGTCAACTTTAGGTAAAGTGTGTGAAGGTGAGGCTTCTGTTTGAGAAAGCATCTTCTAGCAGGCAGTTAGAAGCCTATGAAAAGTGACTTCTGTGGCTTCTCTGCTTGGGTCTGTTGAGCCTTTGGAAGTCTCGACATTGGCTGAGAAGTCACTTGGTTTCTAGGATCTCAGTGTCAGGAGTGGCCCATGTTATGGAGATTTTGTCTGAATACGATCAGCTTTCCCATTCTAGGAAACTCTGCTTTCCCCAACTCCACACCTAACTGCGGATGGTTTTATTTAGAGAGCAAGACCTGATCACTTTATGTGGATTAATTCCCTATCATTTGTTGGACTTCGTGTTCTTTCATGGTAAGTGATACTTTGGTGACAGTTCTTTCGGGATGCTTCTGGTTTTTCCCTATAAATTTGAACAGAGTGATAGAATTTTGTTTTTGTGAGTAAAATCAAAGTCATGTAAAAATTAAGCAAGTGTAGTCCTTTCCTATATTCTCTCTGCGTGTATCAAACCATATGGATTTGAAATATTCTAAGGTGGTAGAGGAAGGACTCCCTCTGTTCCAGAAACTTAAATCCTGAGAATATGTTTTCAGGACCCACAATATGGAGAGTTTCACAGATATCATGACTGAGGTAGAAGGGCAATGGGAAGCTTATGAAAAAAAGCATAACTTGAGCATCAGACAGACTGGATTTGAATTTCAGCATTTTCATTACCAGTCAGAAGGCTTTACTTGGTTCACCCTGAGTTTCATTTCCTTATCTACACAACAGGCATAATTCTTGTCTCATAGGGTTTTTCATACTGTATCTATCATGTAACTATCTTATCACATGATAAAATGAACCCTCAGTGATCTCTTAATTCTCTTCTTTTGCCTAAAGTTATTTGCATGAAATGAATTGCGCAAACTTAGTGTAATTTTTTTTTTGAGTGAGAAAGTTCTGGCATTGATGTAGAAATTAATATTTGCCTAAGAGTTCTCTTTTCTACAAGTGAAACATTGCTTTTAATTCCTGCAAATAGCCCTAAGCTTTCACAATTCCCAAAGCGAGAAATAAGTCCAGGAACTTTGCTATATTGAAAGGAGAGATGAGAAGGCAAGGGCCAAATTCCGGGCTGTTTGGAAGTACAACCATTTCATTTCACAATTCCCTTTCATATTTTATTTAGTGAATTACAAAATATTTTTTTAAGGTCACATGCTAAAAGAAGAGAAACCTATGAATGCAAAAGTTCTTGCATGTTCTCTTCTTTTAATCTCTGTCCCTTTGTTCATCTGCATCTCATTTAATACCTTTGAGGTGAGGAGTCACTTTGAGAAAGTGATATTGCGTTGCCCAAGCAGCTTGTACCTTTATTCCGTGGTCGGGATTCAGAAAACAGAGAAGGCTCTGCTTTCAGTCCCTTTCCTCCTTCATTAGATAGAAAGCCTTTTTTGCCTGTCCCCTAATTCCTCAACGCATCCTTAATTAGTGTTTTTATGGTTAATCCCCACCGTATATCTTTAAGAGTTTCACATGAGTCGGCTCCCTACAAGTTTTATTGCATTCAAAATAGAGGCAAGCTGGCAGTGTGTGATGGTGGGAATATATACAGTCACCAAGAGGGGGTTGGCTGTTACTTGTAATTGATTGCTCACTGAAGCCTGCCCGTGCACTTTACCCCGAGGCCTCACTTTCCTCCATATGCCTAGTGTCAGAACTTGGAAGCCAGCTGGTCAGTCAGCGCACATCCTGTGGGAAGCAGCAGACACAGGCGGCCGGGTAGCCATCAGCCTCCCTGAGCACATTTCCTCTGTGTTTTGATAATAGTTCTGTAAGCTTTAATTATGCTGTGTGACAACACATTCATGAACTATCAAAATAAATCCTTTGAGGAGATGGCTGCTAACAAGTTTTGAAGCAACAGTGCTCGTTGCCGAGAAGTAAGGAGCGAGGCAATCAGATTTTTTCAGGATCCCCCTTGACGTTGAAGCCAGATGAAACGTTCTCTTGCCTTTTTTATCGTGCTGACAAATGCGCCTTTGAAAGCTGTGCCCTTAAGAAGTTAACTGAAGACACTTATTGCAACACTCGAGTGTATCCAACACAAGGGCTTTACAATTAGCAGCGGTAATGCGAGCGTAAAAGCTGTGTCCCAATATCGGTATATAATCTGAAGGAACACTGCAGGGTCCATTAAGGCCATTTACAGTTGAGACGGAGACTAATGGTATTAAATTATTACAGCTATTGCTAAAGGGGCATTCTAAGTGAATCCCTTCCAGCTGGGTTGGTTGTACATGCTCTTTGTCAACAGCACAGTCCTTTAAGTATACCCTTATTGTTCATGATCACTTAGACGTGATGCCATGTGCTTTGCTGAAGGTATAAATAACACCCGACAAAAAGACTGGGAATTAGTGTTTGATCAAACTTGGCTTAAAGTGGAGCTGGGCAGTTCTTGGGCAAAGCCCTCTTATCTTGCCATACACATCCGTAGCCTGTGAGCGTTCACAAGGGGACCGTCTGACTGCATTCTTTTGCCTGGCTGCACGTGCACAGGTAGCCCTGTCAAGCAGTTAGGATTACTTGCATTGTTCTATGCAATAGTTCTGTTTGGAACTCAGCAGAATTTAGAGTGTCAAGAAAGAATTCTGTTGGAAACTCAAGTTTTTAAGAAATCAAAGCAATTTATAATCTCCAGCACACACATTAGTCTTTTTTTTTTTTTTCTCCTATGCCTCTGATTGCCCTCTATTGGGGTGAGTGATTATATGAATTTCCTTTAAGACTGTATCCTTCAACTGTTGTGATATTTTAGCTCCCCCAACACCCAAGGAAACAAGGGGAAACTATTTTACAGAAAAATTGAGCACTAGTCTTTGGTTTCAATTTATGAAAGCAAGGAAGTTGTAAAGAGAGATTTGGGAGGAAATTCAAAGTTGTGACTGAGCTTGAGGAATGAACATGGCATGAATTAATAATACCAGAGGCACAAAAGAGAGAAAACTGAAGCACACAGAGGAGCCAGTCTTCTCAGACAGGAGGCAAAGGTCATTGCAAATAAGATCAAATGGGTTGCCATATTAAGGATATTCATATACATTACAGTTGTCCCTCGGTATCTGTGGGGCATTGGTTCTAGGACTGCCCCCCATACCAAAATCTGAGGATGCTTAAGTCTCTTGTGTATTTGCATAAATACTATGCACATACTCCTAGGAATGGCTAGGTGTACTTTAAATGATCTCTAGATTGCTTGTAACACCTAATACAATGTATATGCTATGTAAATAGTTGTAAATACGATGTAAATGTTATGAAAATAGTTGCCTATGTGTGTAGCAAGTTCAAATTTTATTTTTTGGAACTTTCTGGGATTTTTTTTTTTTCTGAATAGTTCCAATCCATGGCTAGTTGAATCTGTAGTTGGGCTCTGAGGACACAAATAGATAAGATATTGTCCTCCCCTTGGCAAACTTAGTGTCTGGGGCAGTAATTCTCAACTCGTCATCTTTCCACGGAAATAAAAATTTGTTTGCAAGGAATTCCAGGAACTCATGATCCCTATGAGGCCCATCTATTGATTTCCAAGCCAAAGTTAAGAATTGCTGCTTCATGGAAACTGCGGGCCATAGTTTTAGGGTGGATCTGGTTTTGGGGGTGGTGCTTGGGGCTTAAAATCCTGGCAGAGGAGTTTGACAGACAGGAAAGGTAACAGGGATCCATTTGAGAGAGGCACAGAGAATGTTAGAAATGGACCATTGCCCATCCCCTCATTTTCAGGTGGGGAAACTGAGAGCCAGAGGGGCAGGTCGCTGCCCAAGCTCCCCCAGCCATCCCTAGGCCCTCTTTATCATCCTCAGCTGAAAGGAAACTGCCTGCCTGGCTCAGGCGCCTTGGGAACGACTGGGGTGGCAGCAAAGGATGCAAGATGAAACACTGACCCTAGGTTAACATCTCCTTAGCAGAGATGCACTGAGAACAATCTGAGATGGTAAGAGAAAAGGAGAATTTAGGAGGAAGCTAAGAACAAAGGCTGGAGCCACTGGCGTGAAAGAAGCTCAACCAAATATAGTTTTCATGCACAGGGCTGTCGGCTCGTGAGACGCTTTCAGTGAGAAACCTCTTCTTGAACTTTGTGACAAAGCAGAGAATTTTTGCAGTCTTTGAAACCTTTCACTTTGGAAATATCCACAAAACAAAGGCAAAAAACAAACATTAATGAAGCAGATAAAAAACGCTTTGGAGAAAAAATAATTTAGCGTTTTTATAGTTGCTATAGAAACACCTCAGCCCTCACTCTTGCTAATTAGTTGGATTTTACACATTTTATATTTGGAAATGCAAATCAGTTTTCATAAATTATTACTTGTTTTTTTTTTTCATTTATATGTGCAGGACTGTTCTGCAGCTACACATAGTCTAGGAGATTATTTAGTTATCTAACATGGCATATTTAGTTACATGAGTCTGACGTTTATATCCACAAGACATTTCTTAGTTTAAATATGCTCCTGTTAAATGTTGTGGGAAATGATACAGAGATTTGTAATTTTTGCAGAAGAAAATGAGAAAATGTAAATGATGTGATGTTTGACTAAAGCGTTTTCTCATGGCGTCTTAAGAGAGAAGCGGGGGTGGGGTGGGGTCTCTTCCCCAGTGGAGTCTAAATCATAAACACTGAAAAACTTTTCCCTAGTCGTGGGAATTAGGGTTGGTTTGGGTGTCTTCTGAACTTTTGGTCCTAAACAGTTGTCATCTGTAAACATTTACTGGACTTTCACTGATTGGAGAAGACATGGAAATGTTTGGAAAAATGGGAATATAGGACAGGTCCAAGATCTGGAGGGGCTTATAGGTTTATGGCGAGGGGGTGGATAGACACCAAGATTCATGGGGATGATAGATACCCTGTGTTTTCAGTTTAGAACCAGAAGACCCGAGGAGTGAAGCTGCAGGTCTGGTTTTATTTTTGAAAAGGGGGATTTGTAAACAGATTTGGGTTCAGCCCCTGTCCCTGCTACTTACTGTCTGCAGGACCGGGGTCAAGTTGACGACTCCAAGCCTGTTCCTATTCATTGAAGAGAAAAAGAATGATTTCTACCTCACTGAGTTTTGGTGAAGATTATAACGGAATATTTATGAAGTGTTTGGTTGGAACCCAGTCCATTATAAGTGCCTCACCAGTATTATCTATTATACAATTATTATCACAATCAATTTTCATTGTACATGCATTTATCCATTTTGTTCAGCTCTGTGTATTTGAACAAAAAATTAAAAAGGATGCTAAAAGGAAAAGAAGGATGTAATGTTCTCCATTCCCCTCGCTGTGTACCTGCATCTGAGTGAGCTCTGGATGTAAACATACTGATAATCAGGCCTCTGTGTGTGTGGATATTAGTGTATGAGGTTGTAAATTTATGTATCCCACATACTATGTGTAATTTGTGATTTTCAAGCCTCACTTATTTATTTTTAATATACTCGATTTGACTTTCAAGATTGTGTTAATTTCTATTGTACAGCAAAGTTACATATATATGTTATATGTAACATATGTATGTTCTTTTTCATATTCTTTTCCATTACAGTTTGTCATAGGATATTGATCAAGCCTTATTTAGACTTGATGTGACTTTATCTTATACTGATTTCACTTTTATATTCTATTATGGCAGAGTTGATTTACAGTGTGTTGGCAATTTCTGCTGTGCAGAATACACACATTCTTTTTCTCATACTATCTTCTATCATATTTTATCCCACAAGATTGGATATAGTTCTCTGTAGACCTCATTGCTTATCCATTCTAAACATAAGAATTTTCATCTGCTAATCCCAAACTCCCCATCCATCTCACTCCCTCCTCCCTTGGCAACCTAAATGTCCATTGGCAGATGAATGGATTACATGCATACAATGGAATATTACTTAGCCATAAAAAAGAATGAAATAATGCCATTTATGCATTGCCTTTGGAGGCTAACTCCTCCATCGAAGCTGAACCCACTGTGTTGTTAATATTGTTATTGGCCTGAGGTGAAGGGACCAGTTGGGTAGTTGATGGCGTGACTTGAACCTTCATTTGAGACCTTGAAATAAACCTAGATGTTCCTGGATGATTTTGATAAGGAGAGAAAACAGATGGCAGGGAGAAGGGGTAGGAAACTCTTAAATGTTGACCGTAAGGGAGAGAGAAAAAAAGGGGGGGAGGCTGAGTAAGAGGTGCAGGGAGGGGCCGTGGCCTCTTGCCAGGAAGTCTTGACAGGGGTGGTGGAGAGAGGAAATGAGTCTCAGAGAGGAGACCTAATGGATGAGTAGCCACTGGTGGGAAATAAGGAACACAGAGAGAAAAATGTTTATCTGTGCTAGTATTTTTAGAGACCAAAGTCCTTTTCGTGATGTATTTGAATAACATTAGGTGTTCTAATGCTTCTTAGCTTTTCAGTCTTAGGACTTTGGTTATTTGAAAAACAGAGTAAACAGGATCACTTCCTTCCCTGGGCTGATTTCCGTCTTCTCCTAAATCAATAAGCAAGGATTTGTTTCTCCTTTGTGTATATGACCCCATTTACATTCAGGGTTCATGGTTACAGAAATGGCAAGTGGGAGGAAAACAAATATATAAATATACTTCTTTTTCAAAACTCGCCACATTAAACAAGCAGTCGTTTTGATGTTATCTCCATAGGTTGTGGCTATGCTATTTATCATGCCTACTGGGGTATGGCCGGGCAGGAAGTACAAGGGATTGAAGCAGCGGGGAGTGATAGGGACTGTAGCATCTGGAAGGCCAGAGCCCCTTCTCAGCTCAATCTGCCTATTGCTGTTGGAGCATCGGAACCTAGGGTTACCAGGAAGGACCTTTCAACTGAAGCCAGAAATCGGTATTTTAATGTGAAATCTGATTTTTTTTTGTCTTTTTTTTGCTATTTCTTGGGCTGCTCCTGTGGCATATGGAGGTTCCCAGGCTAGGGGTCGAATTGGAGCTGTAGCCGCCAGCCTACACCAGAGCCACAGCAATGCGGGATCCGAGCTGCGTCTGCAACCTACACCACAGCTCACGGCAGCACTGGATCGTTAACCCACTGAGCAAGGGCAGGGACCGAACCCGCCACCTCATGGTTCCTAGTTGGATTCGTTAACCACTGCACCATGACAGGAACTCCTGAAATCTGATTTTAAAGGGTGACGACTAATTAAAAATGAAATCCCTGTCAAAACCAAGCCAAAATTATTCTGTGGGTTGTTCATTTCTCATCTTTCTTTTAGAGAAAGTGGTAGCCACTAGCTAGATAATGGCTACTGAGCACTTGAAACATGCCTTGTTCCATTGAGTTATGCAGTAAATATAAAATAGGCACGGGATTTGAAGATTGTGAAATATATTAATGTTTTTAAAATATTGATTATAAGGGCAAATGATAACATTGCAGGTATATTGGATTAAATAAAACATTTATTAAAATTAACTTACCTGGTTATTTTCACTTTTAAAAATTTAGATGGCATATGTGGTATGCATTTGTGGCTTGCATTGCATTTCTATGCATATTTGCCCTAGAGAATTTGAGCTGGGTTTTTCTTCTAAGGTAGGTCTCTAAATGTGTTTGTGGTTTTCTGTGGATGAAGGTCCACAGTCTCATCCACTTGTGCAGTCCTTTTTTCCTTCTTAGGTCAACCTACAGGTCAAGAAAGGGCTGTCTTTTTGATGAGTTCTCTAGCCAGGTCAGTTCTGATCCAAGGATAGAACTAAAAATGGATCCCATGCTTTAAGCTCAGGTTTTGGTTGGCTGGCAGGTGTGCACCCAGCTGTCATCACTTGAGCCCCAGAAGTGGTGACACTGTCATCTAGCGTCCTAGTGATGGGCATAGAGCTTTGATACCTGTATTCTCCATAAGAAATGGTGAACACCTGGACATTTCTTTGTTTGCCCTAATGTTAGGTAAAAACTAATTTTTATTGAAAAAAAGAGCAAACTTAGAAATCTGCCCAAGGTGAAGATAAGCTGTCACTATTGCCTTGGAAGTCACACAAGGCTCACATTTTTAACTGATTCAAGTACTTTAGGAACTGACCAAGGGTGGGGGCTGGTCAGTGGGACCACAGCTGGAAATGCCAGCTTAGAAAGAGGGAATGCTGCTGGTTCGTTCTTCCCTCTAGTTTTTCAGGGCACAGTGTGTCTGTGGATCTACTCAAGCAAGCCCTTGATTCAAATCCAGGAGATATTCATCTACTTGATAGGTGCTAGGTTCTGTACAGAATGTCTTCACAGACAGTATCTTATTTAATTCTAGTAGCTTCTGTTGAGCTTCCGTGTGCTAAGTATCAGAGAGGAAGGGAGGACCATGTCAGAGTCTTCACCCAGCCCTCAACTTGTGAGGGCTTTGATAATGTTCTGAAAGGTAGGGTATTCTGAAAGGTTGAATACCCAGATATGAACCCATAGACTTTCTTAGTGCAGTTCAATGGTTCTCAAGTTTTAGTGGGTTGTTTAGTGGTACTTTGTGAATGATGTAAGTGGTTTTCAAGGGTAATTTTTTTGAAATTTTATTTTTTAAATTACTCAATGAATTTTATTACATTACATTTATAGTTGTAGAACGATCACCACAACCCAGTTTTATAGCTTTTCCATCCCAAACCCTCAGCACATCCCTCTACCCCCCCAAACGGTAGTTTTGACTATGTGTGATTTTTGCCTTCCACGCAAACTTTAGGACCTGACTTCTTTTTTTTTTTTTTGTCTTTTTGCTATTTCTTTGGGCCGCTCCCGCGGCATATGGAGGTACCCAGGCCAGGGGTCGAATCGGAGCTGTAGCCACCAGCCTACGCCAGAGCCACAGCAACGTGGGATCCGAGCCGCGTCTGCAACCTACACCACAGCTCACGGCAGCACCGGATCGTTAACCCACTGAGCAAGGGCAGGGACCGAACCTGCCACCTCATGGTTCCTAGTTGAATTCTTTAACCACTGCGGCACGACGGGAACTCCAGGACCTGACTTCTTGCCTGAGATGTAATTCCTCTAAATGTGTAAGCGTTCTTAGTTCATGTTTCCAGGACACAGAGATGTGGGATTAACAGCCACTGTTCTCAGATTCTCAGATCTTAGAGGACAAAGTGTTCTTTGTTTTTTTTTTTTTCCCTTTCCTTTTTTAGGGCTGTACCCATGGCTATGGAAGTTTCCAGGCTAGGGGTCAAATTGGAGCTGCAGCTGCTGGCCTACACCACAGCCACAGCAATGCAGGATCTGAGCCGCATCTGCCACCCACACCACAGCTCATGGCAATGCTGGATCCTTAACCCACTGAGTGAGGCCAGGGATCCAACCCACATCCTCATGGATACCAATTGGGTTTGTAACCCTCTGAGCCACAATGGGAACTACCAAAGAATATGTTCTTAGTGTGAGGGTTGGTGGGATGGGGAGAAAACTCCTGGCAGCCTAGACAGTAGTCTTGGTGTTTTGAAGCTGAGGACATTCTTTGGAAGATGGCAGCAGAAAGCAATCTGGAAGGGAAAACAGCTGGGTCCTACAGCTGCCTGGGTGCAGGGGCCCACAGATATTCCAGCTTCCTCTAGGTACTTTGGCTCCACTTAAGCCAAATTTGTGTTATCTCTGGAATCATGTTCAAGATCAGTTCTAAGATGAGCCCCCTTGACTGCCAGTGGGTCAGTTAGGTGACCTACTACCTAAAGATTGTTGTGAAAAATTTTGAGAAATTTATCCACTGTGAGTTTACCCTGAGTTCTCTTGTGCAAGGAATATGGAGGTGGTAAGCGAACATTCACTGAGGACTTATTATATGCCTCAGACTGTGCTAAATGTTGCAGTGAAAGCGTGTCTCTGGTAATTCATGTACTACTTTGAGGTAGGTAGGTCTGACCCACCCTGTTTGGGAAATGGAGAGAAGTTACATAATTTGCTCCAAGTATCACATTTTTCTCTACGTGACTGCGTCAGCCATGGTTGGATTTAGCTGCAAATAAGAGAAACTGCCCTGACCCTCCAAAACCCCAAACAAAACAGTGGCCTAAATAAGGCACAAGTTTTTGCTCTCACACAAATGAGGTCTCTAAGCAGTTGAGGAGTATGGTAGGGGGAGGGTCTGCTCTCTAAAGGCTTCAGGCCAGACTCCTTCTACCTCATTCTTCCACCATCTGGAGGCTGGCCTCGTCCTATGCAGGGTGGAGCCTTGCTATCACAACCTGCCTAGGAGCAGAATGGAAGAAAAGGGGGCAGGGCTGATAGTACCTGCAGCATTCTGTTTACATCTCATTGGCCAGAACTTGGTCACATGGGACCAAATAAAGGGACAGTGTCTGCTTTGGCTCAGAGTATGTTCCCTGTGCTTGACCTGGGGCTCAGCAAATATTTGCAGAAGGAATGGATTTGAAAATCAAGAAATTATCAGTGGGTCATCATTTGGCAACTTGTTAGGACCCTTCTGTAAGCAATATTTTTTTAAAAGCTGACTAGTTGGTGAGCATCCTGGATTCCAGCTAATGTGGAAGTGTATTTATGTTCTTCACACTACAAGTCAGCATTTTCTAAGCAGAGATGAGTCACCATGGCCCAGCCTGGCCTGGTTAGTGCAAGGCTAAGTCAGGCAGCTTCTGGTGACAGAGCAAGGAAGGCAAGGAATGGGATCCCTAAAGTCATGTGGTCCACATTAAAGAGTGAGATTTATTTTTACTGTATTTTTTCTTAACTGAGGGCATCTTATCTAGTTAGACAGGCTTCTTTGGAACCAAATTTTGTTCTTTGTGACATTTGGAATTAATATGAGGAAATACTCTTTGTATTGCCTGGTGTTGAAAATGTCAGTAAACAAACTCAGCAGTCAAAGAAGGGGGGCTGGTAACAAAAGACATTGTTTCTTGGGGCAGGAGGTAAATAAGGGAGTTTGGAACAAAGGTTTTCTCAAAATAGGCTCTTTAGCAAACGTTGGAACCAGGCTCTTGAACCCCACCCGCCTCCATTCTGCTGAAACGGGGATGCTGATGATAATTCTTGTTATTTTAACCAGCACCCCTTCCCCCACCCCCAAAGATACCAACACAAACATACTCTTGATGTCTGGGCTGACAGCAGGGCTGGGAAGGTCCTTATAGGATCGCAAAACGACTTAGGCAGTTGAGGGCTTCCGGCAGCCAGCTAACAAAAATATACTCTCAGAGGATGCGGCTTGGGGAGGCGTGGGACCTGCACAGCAGTGAGCCTGAAAGCCAGCCTTTCCGTTTTTACAGAGCTTCACCCTTCACATCTGGTGGAGCTGTGACAATCAGCATTAGACCATTTTAGAAATCAGATACCCTGGGTACCAGGAAGTTGATTTGCCTTGCACTTCCTTAAGAAAACACACATTAATATTTAAGCTGGGTTTTCATAAAAGACGTGTTGTATTTGAGATGGGAAATAAAGTCAGGAGGCTGGGAAAGCTCCCTGAGATACAGTGACCCTGATGCAATTCAAATTGTCCTCCAGACCTGAAAAGGAAAAGGAGAGGGACTCACCTACCGCCAAACCCTTGTGGTATTCTGTATCTACTATTTTATAGCGTGTGTCCGTAATGTGGACAGAACTGGACTTGAAGTTGGAACTTCCTACTCTTTAAATAGAAGTTGGAGATCCATGAAGGTTACCCTCTTAAGTGATCCCAAGAAACAGCATTTATGATAGCCCCTCAGTGTTGTTTCTTGGCAGCTTTTTTTTCAATTAGAGAGTCATGTGCATATCCCATTCCTGGGCTCTGGCACTCATGGTCCAGCCTTACTCATTTTTTTCCCCTCCGGGTTCAGGTCCAGGCTTTGTATTTGACTTTGAGATTGTGTCAGATAAATCAGGTGCGACAATCCTAGTGCCATCTTGAGTATAGAGTGTGATTTTGCTATGTTTCTAAAAGAGTTGTGGAGACAAATACAGTTCTTAAAGGGTGAAAAGGGTTTTTTTTTTTTTTCAAAGATTAGTATAAATGGTTTACTTTAAAAATAAACATTTTAAATCACTTTGATCTTGGCTGTCCAAAAGATGCAAACTAGTCATGCTTCTAGGGGAGTATTTTCCGGGGTTTTAAACCTAGCATCGACCATTTCCTCTTTGCTTGCAAGAAAATAAATAATTTTTGGAACAATAGAACACATGAAGAGACAGTTGTGCAAGTAATAGGCAGGTAGGATATTGAAGAAGGTGTCGTGAGAGCAGAAGTTGGTTTTGCATTTGCAAACAGAGATTTGCTAACTTCTCTCAATAAGGTTATCCAGATTTGGATCTTGCAAATTGCATTTCCTCTCTTCCTTTCTATCCACCCACCTGCTCATATCCATTTCATCTATAAAGATATTATGGAATTTGGGGGGTTAGATACCTTATTGAAAATGTGTTCCTGCTTTGTCCTGGCCATGTCTTCAATCTTTTGTTTCAAAAATTAGACTTTTTGGACCATATACTTGCCTGGTCACCAGGCATCACCATTTAAGTATGATTCCAGCATTAGCTGAATATCTGAATGTGCTTGTAGTTAGTATTTTGGCACGATGGTTAATATTTTGAAGACTGCCTGAATTTCAGATTTTAAGAAAGACGTAATTGCAATGGGAATAAGTTCTGATGTACTTTAAAAACCTGACCACAAATTATTTGAAGATAAAATGAAATGATTTTGAGGTTTCCCATGTTTCTTTTGCATGGAAAAACAAGTGTCAGCTGTACTAATAGCACATACTATTTAATCCTTAAATTTTTTCTTGGTTTTATATGTGCTGTACAAAATAGTGATCTCCTGGATAACAGGAAGCTGTCCTCAGTGGATCAGCCACCCTTTTATATTTATACTATGAATTTTTTCACTCCAAAGATTGGAGGTGAAGATTCCTCCAATTTTGTCACTCCAAAGATTTAAGGAAGATTCCTTAAAACCCAGTTAGACGTTTTCAATTGGCTTCCAGTGGCATTTCTTACAAAGGGCTTCTTCTTCTTCTTCTTTTTTTTTTTTTTTTTTTTTTTTTTTCAAGTTCTACAGTCACCAGGTTTGGGAGAGGTTGCTGTATGAGAAAACTTGGGTGGGTATTCATGGGTCTCTTACCACTGTGAAGCAATTAGCTGAAACCATATGCTATTCCTTGGACAGACAAAACCATGTTGCAGAAGGAGGATGATCTGAATTAGGATGTTTGAGTTCTAGCCTGAGATCTTCCACTAAGCTGCTGCACGATCCTAGGCAAGACGCTGAACTTTTCTGGGTAGCGGTTTCTTCATCTATAAATTGAAGAGGGTTTGATTTGACAGAAAACTAAAAGCATAGAGAGAGGAAATAAAGGCCAAGCTATTGTGGTTAAGGAGAGGGAGCCTGGGATAGCATCTTGCTAGCTGGGTCTTCCCTCTCAGCTGGGCTGTGGTCCTGAGACCCTGCAGCCACCTGGAACCTAGTTTGGGAATCGTCTTCTACTGCTGGCTTTTACATTCCTTCTCTCTCTAAGAGGTGGTGTTAACTAGAGTTGGAACTGAGCAAAGCCATTTTGACTTCTTTCAAGTGTCCTTTTGCTGATAATACATGCTGTAGATAACTTGGAATATATGGAAAAGTTTAAAAAGGAAACCCAAATAGTTCATTTGTGGCACTACTGGCA
The DNA here is from genome assembly GCF_016906955.1 of Phacochoerus africanus. Classification (NCBI taxonomy): domain Eukaryota; kingdom Metazoa; phylum Chordata; class Mammalia; order Artiodactyla; family Suidae; genus Phacochoerus; species Phacochoerus africanus. Next base: position 15,460,351 of record NC_062544.1, on the reverse strand, counting down.
AATATGCATTTGAAACATACTTTCTTTCTTTTTCTTTTCCTTTAAGTTTCTTTCTTGTCTCTCTGTTTCTGTTTTTTTAAACTAGAATAATAAAGTACATATATATTATAAAATATAATGTAATTTTATGTTCTAAAATACATGCAATTTTGAAAAAGGACTCTAATGATTAGCATGTGTCATAAACTGAGGAGTATGATTAACTATAAACAAATAAAACATGACCATCTGTATATACTACTTTAAGTCCTATGACTTCTAGTCATATGACGTCATGAGACTTTTTCTGTGTCATCTAGGCATATATGGAAGATGTTTCAGTGGTGATTTACTTTCGCATTAACCATTCCCTCCTTATTGGGTATTTACGTTATTTCCAGCTTTCCCCGGCCATAAATGTCACCGTGATGAAAATCTTTGAGTGGCATTCCGATTTTAGTCTTAGAATAGATCCCAAGATGAAGAATTTCTGGGTCCGAACCTTAACTCCTTCCAAAAAAAAATTTTTTTTTAAAAACCTTAACTTCTTATATGTCTAGGAATCTCATTTTATTTTGGTTGGTACTACTTTGTTTTAGTAGAAATAATCCCTTCTATGTGGAAATTTGATGAGTGGCTCGGATGGTTAGGTGAAACAGTATTCTGCAAAGTGGTGAACATGAAACGATATTTACAGACTACAGAATAGAATGTATTTCCTGTGGCATTATTAAATGGACCGCTGTCTTCATTGAATGCTGTGGCAGAGAGTTGCTTTCCAGTTTGGAGAAAAGTGACCTGAAAAATCAAGGCCAGCAGTTGTCATATAACTGGGATCTATCTGATTGCTGAGGTTTTTCTTTCCTTAACATCTTATGATACTTACTATTGGCTTTAACAAACAGAACTTAGGTTGTTTCCAACTCCCCTCATTTCTGAACTCCCTATTTTTGAAAAAAATTGGAACTGTGCATTTTGGGGTGGGGGGAGCATACATGCATATTTAAAGTATGAATGCTTCTTTCAGGAATCGATCTTCGTCTTGGCTGGCAAACCTCTCAGGTGCACACAGAGGCCCTGGCTACTTGGTCGTTCATGGAGGAATATATTTTAAAAATACTTTCTTGACCTTCTGCTAACTTGGAGACAAGCACATTCCTCATTTTTTCCCAACCAAAACGAACAAAATTTTCATGTGCAGAGAGTGTGTTTTCAGTGGATTAAACCCAAAGCTATGTTGTTCTAGAGGTCTTAGAACTGCTTATGTAGTGCACAATAAGCTTTGTAGCACAATTTAAATGTTGATTTTTAACATATAAACAGTCATCCAAAAGCATTTCAGAAAAGCTCTTTTTAGGAATTGGCTTAAAAGTCTATTGGATAATGATTTTCAAAGCATGTTTATTTTTCTGGTGTCTTTATTTGAGCATATAAAGTTTTCGCTTTACTTGCACCCCGTAAGGAAGTTTGGGGTCCACTTTCTCTTTCTCTCTGTGTGCTCCCTCCCTTCCTTTTCCAGCTGTTTCTTTTATTCATGTGAGACATTAGACGACATTCTTTATTTTGCCTACAATGAGTTATTTATACCTAATTGCTTGGGTTCTGGGATTGTTAGGAAACTGTATTGACAATGATAATTTTCAGTTGTCTCACAATGAGGGCACATGAATTAACACGGATCCCAATCAAAACATGGCAAGTGAGAAACAAAGCCCCCACCAACGCATGTTTCTGACATTGCCTTTGTTAAGTGTCGCATTAATAGGAAGGTGACATTCTTTTGCAAAGTAAAGCATATGTAAATAGGAAGAATTTTTAAAAATAGAATTCTGCAAGTCAGACTCATTTCTATGGCTTTATAAGGCAGAGAACAAGTTAAACAGAAACCTTCTGTTTAATAGAGAATAAACGTTGGAGTAGTTTTCCGGCTTCATTTAGGAGCCAAACTTTCGTATGTGTTGGGTATAGCTGGGTGTGGTTGGGTGTGAGTCTGACAAATTGGTTGTGTTTGAAGGCATCATCCTTGAGAACCCAAGATGGGCCTTTTCGGGCATGAGTAGGGTTGTATGAGTTTGTGAAATTGAAAACCCAACTTCTGGGCAGCATTAAAAGTGGTGTATTTGAAATGAAGTCCCTGGTTGCTTTGTGATTTGAAGATTATGGCTCTTGATGTATTTCTCTCTTTAAGAGGGGAATAAAAGTGCTGTACCCACTAATGACTCAGTTGGTTGGTTCCACTCATATGCCCCAACAGCCTCTTTGCCATTCAGCCTTTTCCAAGTTAATCTTTTGTAAAATTAGATTGTAAAAATGGACACAGTTGCCACCACCCTGAGACAGCGGTGAAGGACTTAACGGTGTCAGCCCCACTAAACTCCCCAGTGGAAATCATTACACAATTCATTTGTGGTGCCACCCAGCTCCCCAAAGAGTTTGGTTTCTTTTTCAGCCTCACTTATCTCTTGGAAGTGTGACACATCTGGTTTGATTGCCCTGAGACTGGGCACTGTTTTTTTCTTGCTGCTGAAGCCCCCTCTCACAAGGTCTGTGTCTTAAGTGGCGTAGATGCAAAAGCAGCTCTCCCTACAGTGCTAATTCAGTTCTCCTTTATGCTATCAGACAAATACAGAGTAAATACATCCAGTGAAGAAGAGAGGGATCAGGAGGCGTGGGTTCCAGTAAGATTTAAATAGCCATTGCTCTTGCAGTGTTAAACTGTGAAAGCCATTGATGACTATTAGCATACAGGCCAAGTCCATTAGATGAACTGATTTTTCATGGTGTTGGGGATTATAAATCAGGGATTCTTATTCTGTAGGACAATTCAAGACCAGATTTTAGGGGGTAGTTCCTGGCTCAGCAGTAACAAACCCAACTAGTATCCATGAGGACACAGGTTCGATCACTGGCCCTGCTCAGTGGATTAAGGATCCGGCGTTGCCACGAACTGTGGTGTAGGTCACAGATGCAGCTCAGATCCCATGTTGCTATGGCTGTGGCATAGGCCAGCAGGTGCAGCTCTGATTTGAGCCCTAGCCTGGGAACTTCCATATGCTGTGGGTGTGGCCCTAAAAAGAAATAAGCAATAGGCATTTTCCTAGGGCGAGGCGTTTATCAAATTCTCACAATGGTCCATGGCCCATTAAAAAGTTAAGGAAGTAAGGCCTTCCATCTTCATAATTTTTTAATGTTTTGTTTTAAATGTTGATGTTCTAGTTCCTTTTATGCAGAAGAGACAAACACGGGCATGACTCTGATATTCCTTGATCTTTAATTTCTTCTCTCTCGTGGATGCCCAATGGTAAATGTACAGGAAAGAAATATAAAACCCTATCCAAACTCAGCTAATAGCTCCGAGAAATGCACATTCAGAGTGCTTTAAAATCAGGTTACAAATATAATTTTCAATTTGCTGGGGAGAAAATAGGGAGGAAGAGTCCTTTGGAATACAGAATAAATTCATTGTATGTACATTATTGGTGTTGGTTCATTATATTCCTCATTGGCCCACAAGTCAACACATCTTTAAGAAGCAGATGATGCACACACTGTCCCTGTTGATGATATTTAGGGGAAGGGCATGCATGGTGTGAACTACTGTGAGTTGAGTTCTTGAAGCCAACAAGGTGGTAGATGAAGTTGCATTCCTTGGCATCATAAAATTTTAAAGGTGAGCAGTGTTATCAGTTAGGGACAGTTCTGAGATTTGGTTGAGGTGTTTGTTGCTCTTGTGGATTATTTCTTCCCTGGTAGAGTATTCTGAATGAATGTCAAGGCCTTACCCTCATAGATTCCAGAAAAATATCCCTCTTAATTTGCTGTGAAGCCGTTGCAGGCTCTGAGCCCCTGTGACCCGTAAAGCCTGGAGTTTGTGGGAGGGTGCTTTTCCCTCTTTCAAATTCCCATTTCCCACAACTGATTTTTAGTGTTCTGTGACATGCTGGGAGTGTTGCTGTGACTAGTTAAGAAGTCTGAGTGGATATATTGCTGACTGGCTACTTACTGGAAGGACTTCACATTTTGTTGTATCTGGCTGTTGATTGTAAGCAGCTTTACTGCTCTCACCTCAGACTTTTCAGGACTCTAAGCCTTCCCGCCTCCTGAAAAATCTAGCATCAATGGAAGCCATTGAGTTAATATGATAGACAGTGGATCTGGAGAATTCCAAAGTAGTTGGTAGCTGGTAGGGAAACATGGTATCTATTATATAACAAGATAAGCTGTTGCAAAATGAAATATGGCAACAACAACTACCTTTTCTCTAAGTGACTTTGATAAGCTTCATTGATTTATTTGCTTTTTCATCTTGCCACTTTATAGCAAAATAATGGTGGACCAGCAAGACCTGAATTCCAGTCCCAGCTCTACTAGGCATGACTGTTGAAGCTTCAGACAGTGCCCTAGCCCCTCTGGACTTTCTTTTCCCCATCTGAAAAATGAGCATACAATTATCTGCTCTGCTGACTTAATGTGGTTAGGGTGAGGAGGAAATGAGAAATCAAATGGCCACCACTTTATAAAGCATTTTAAAGCCAAGTGGAGATGGCCCTTTCCTTGACAGAAATTCTCCCAACACTTCAGACTTAATCAGAAGCCACATTATCTTAGTGGCTCACAGTTCTGGCTCTGTAGCTAGACAGGGCTGGGTGAGCATCCTGTCGGTACCACTTACTCATCTGTGACCTTGAATAAGCTGCTTGTGTAATCTGAGCCCCCCGCCTTCCCCATTTTTAAAATGGGAGTAGTGATAGTTCAGACCTAAGAGCTGGAACATGGATTGAAGGAGATAACTGTGCCTAGCACTGTGCCTGGCACGTGGTGCCTGCTTAATAACGGTGGGCTCTTGTTAAGCTTTGAGTCCCTTTTACTTACATCATCAAGAATGAGAACTTCCTGAAAACAGAGCCCCACAGATGTGCTCTAAGAATGCATGATATGCAGGCAGGCTGTCATTTTAAGAAGAGATCATCCAGGGTCTACTGGTTAGTCCTCAGTAATCACCTTCTATTGCAATCACAGTGGAACTCCAAGTGGTGGCAGGGTGGCAGTTTGCTACGACTCTCAGTTCCTTGTGCCTTCCAGTGGTATTCAAAATACTTTGCAATTCAACTCAAGAAATTTAGCACATTTTCCCAATAAATTATTATTGTCATTAGCACATTACCACCCAAGGAAATCTGTATAGGAACAGAATGCCCCAAGTAAAATGCCACATGTTCATCAACTTGCAAGTACCGCATGTATGAGGATGTTTTTGTTTCGGTTGCTGTTGTTGCTTTCTGTACACCAAAGCTAAAAGTGAGACCCGCCTGATGGTGTTTGTTGATCTTGTGACTCATGGAGTTAGCAAAGATACAGTCGAGACAGTTCAGACAGGTGGAAAGGTAAGGATGCCCATGCAGAGAAGAACCCCAGAGGCTACCTTCTGATAAAAGAGCAAAGATAACCAAAAGGGAACCATCTTACCCTTCTTAAAAATCAGCTTATACATAAATGCGACTGTCAGTGAAAGCATTCCTAACCTGCATTATGAGTACAGAAATTGAAAGGAAAATCTATTTTGGTAATTTCCATGGAATCTCCTTTTGATGTGGGCTGACGTTAATCAACTTTCCTATTCAGCTGTACATTAGTCCTCGAACTATCCATGCAGTTCACTGCATTCTTTCCTGGTGATTTTGTTGCATGTGGTTTAGCACCTGACAGATTATTTTAACTTTACAAGTTTTCAAAGGTGATAATTTCTTGCATTTTACATGACCGTATATGCCAAAGATGAAATATTGCTTTAAATGAAGTAAGTTCTAGGTGCCCAAATTGCTTCATCCTTTTGAATAGCATTCCTTCCTCCTTTATACACACACACACACACACACACACACACACACACACACACACACGTATAAATAAAGTATTTCAACCTTGAACCCAAACTAAAATTTCTTCCATTAAAGGGTATGTTCATTATTTACTTTGAGACAAATGCCCTATGGATTCTTAAACCTAAGCCTGGAAAATAGGAAATAATTCACTCTGGGTTGAAAAGGGTGGGGATTTCTTTGTTTCTTTTTATATTTATTCAGGAAAAGCTGACAATCGTCCCACATTAATGAACTGCACCATCAATCACAGTGTTGACAATGAGCGGAAAAGCGAGGTATATGTCAGGCTGACGGCATATTGCCTTTTTCAGTGAGGGCATGGCTGTTTATAGCACTTTCGTTGGCAAAATTCTTTTTGCGCTGGCACAGGATTAGAAAGAAGAATTAGAAAGGCAGCCAGTGGAAAGAGCTTTATGTTTTCAAATTATGGAAAAAGAAGTTATAGGGGAAACTTGAGAAGTGATGACTGTTGTAGTTTGTGTACCTATCCCACAGGACTTAAAAGGTAAATGGAAAATGAGGGGGAAAAATGGTTTCCTTTATCTTTCATCTCTTTTTGCAGAACTAGTTGTCTTTTCCTAAGACCATTGCAAAAATTTCAAGGTGATCTATGTCAACTGCGTTTGAATCTTGAAACTATCACAAAACTGAATTGGTAGTAATTGGTTTACCCAACTCTGAGTATTCATCTTGGGTTAAATACACATGTGCATATGTATACACACACACACACACACACACACACACACACACACACACAGACACACGAGCTGGTGATAGATAATGGGAATGACTTTGGTGGCCTCATGAGATGGTAGAATATTCTTCTTTGCATGACAACTCTCCCCAGCACCCATGGGTAAAAGGAGAGCTGAGCCTCAGTAGAGTCATTGTGTCTGGCAAAACTGTGGAAAACTGTGGCTCAGATCAGACAGCCTTGTGGCCACATCATCCATGAGGGGAGGCCAGCCTCATCTCTCTTGAGGGACAGTCTCTCCTCTCTTTCAAGATCTGAACCATTCTCACCAATATCAAGAAGTTGACCAAAAGGACAAGCTGAAGATGATATCAGCAGCTAGTAATTATTAGGATGTATAATGTGTTAAAGACAATAGAGCCGTGACTTCATGGAATTCCCTTAACAGCCCCATGAGGTGGAGGAACATGGTTATTTTTGTAGATAAGGAAACTGAAGCTCAGAAAGATGAAATGACTTCTGCAAGGGGTCTTAACAGTCAGTGAATGGCTGAATCCTAATATGTGGGTCTCTCTTAACTGCACATTCTAGTCTCTTCAATGCTGTACCTAGTGATTCTCAAATTAAGGGCTAAGGATCCCTTTATAGTCTTAAAACTTAACGAAACTCTGAAGAACTTTCATTTATGTGGCTTATATCCATCCATATTTGCTGTATTATAAATGAACGTGGGAACTCGAAAGGAATTTTGTTTTTTTCTTTTTGCTTTTTAGAGCCACACTTGTGGCATATGGAAGTTCCCAGGCTAGGGCTTGAATCTGAGCTTCAGCTGCAGCCCTACACCACAACCACAACAATGCAGGATCTGAGCTGCGTCTGCGACCTACCCCACAGCTCATGGCAGTGCTGGGTCCTTAACCCACTGAGCAAGTCCAGGGATTGAACCTGCATCCTCATGGATCCTAGTCAGGTTCCTTAACTGTTGAACCATGAAGGGAACTCCCGAAAGAAATTTTATTTATTACTCATGACAGCAGCAAAGCCATATTTGCTATTAACATTAGTTAATAGCTGTTAACATAAGTTACGTTAACATAAGCAATACGTTATAAAATGGGAAATAACGCTATTTTCTGAAACAAACATATTTAGAGGGAAGACTGGTATTGTTTTTACATTTTTACAAATCTTTTTTTATTTCTGACTTAGTAGAAGATAGGATTCTCAAATTTGCTTCTGCATTAAGTTGTTATGTTATTTCGGGTAAAGTTTATGAAGAAAATCCAGGTTTATCAATGCATGTAGTTGGAGAAAAGAGGACTATTTTTCTCTTCTTTGATACTATACCAAAACTTGACAAGTGGTAGTTTTTTAAAAGTTAGTAGTGTTTAATCTGAAACCATATCATTGAATTTTTATACTCTTTGTACTAAAGTCCATTCGTATATCTTTCACTTTGAGTGGATCTTTTGTCCACCAAGATTTTGTAACATTATACATTGGATGTTACAGTGTTTGGAAAATAGTGGTCCCCTGAATTATGTTCACTGAGCTAAATGACATTTTATTATAAAATATTAAAAATTCATATTTATTAATATCAGAATCAATCTCAACAGAGGAGTTATTAGAAAGCTTTCAACTCATAGTGGAAGATATAAGAGTCCCAAAATTCTAATTTTCACTTGAAAGTTTGAATTTTATCATTGACAACACACGACTGTCAATTATTTTCCCTCATGTGACAATCCCATTTTGTTCATTTTTGAGAAGACAATTGCCAGGTACCTAAGTCTGAATAACCATTTTTTGTCAATTGTGCTTGCAAGTAAAAATGGCTCACAATTTAAACAGTTGCACAAGTATTTTACCTGAACATAGCCATTGTACTTTGACATGCAGCAGAAAGCTTTATATGTATTTCCCATTTCATTTTACAGACTATTAAGAAGATGTAAGAAAGGTTGAGATTTAATGCAATTTAATAGTTTACTAAAGTTTAATAATATCAGTAATTTTTGCTGCTTCATCAAGAACATTCTTTTTTTTTTTTCTTTTTAGGGCCACACCTGTGTCATATGGAGGTTCCCAGGCTAGGGGTCTAATGGGAACCACAGCTGCCAGCCTATGCCACAGCAACACCAGATCCGAGCTGCGTCTGCAACCTACACCACAGCTCATGTCAATGCCAGATCCTTAACCCACTGAGTGAAGCCAGGGATCAAACCCGCAACCTTATGGTTCCTAGTCAGATTCTTTTCTGCTGTGCCATGACAGGAACTCCAAGAACATTCTTAAGTAAAATGGTTTTTATGGTTTTTTTTTTTTTTTTGTGTGTGTGTGTGCATGAGTTTGTGTTTACTGCAAGTTTGCGATGGAAAAGAATGCAGTGACTCCTAAGTATGGTTTGGCGGCATTGCCTTGATTCTCGCTAAGGCGTCATTATTGCTTTATCCATTGTTGCTTTTGCAATTCTGTTCAAATATCGGTACAGTGGTATTATTACAAAAATAGTTTTGACCTCAGGTACCTCTAAAAAGAGAGCCAGAGATCTTCAGGGTTCCATGGGGCCCCTTTTGAGAACAGCTTTTTTACACAATACTATATCTTAAAAATGCTAGTGATGTAAAAAACAATTTTCTGTATCAGGGGAAGAAAGCAGTAGGACAGAAAAATGGTAGAAAAGAGTAGGATATTCTGATAATAAAATTTTAACACCTATTTTCATGCACATATGTTTCTGTAATGGCAAATAAGATGTTGATGGGTTTTTTATTTGTTATCAAATCTTTGTGATTCACTTCAAATAAAGAAAAAAAATATTCACTATGGATCAGTGGAGATCATACTTTTGAAGCTATCAGCCCCTCCTGAATTTAGTTTTCACTTTTACCATGTCATGTCAACTTGGAAACATTCTGATTTTCTGTTTATAATTCTGAAGATTAGCTGTTTGGAATAGATTTAAAATATTTCTGTAGAGTTATAGCATTTTAAGAGGCAAAAAACCACCAGTTTTTCACAAATGCTTGGAAAATTTCTTTTCTGTAACTAAAAACATCTCATGTTCCCTCTTAGCCAAGAGAAAGTTTGAAGACTGATCCTTTAACTAGATATCAAGAGTTTTCTAAAAAAAACTAAGCCTAGCAATTAATTTTGAATGACTCCTAAAGAAGAGTTCTGACTTTGCTGAAGTGAGGAAAATTTGGAATTTTCTAGAAACTGATCATTAGTACTACAATTTTTAAAAAAGTTATACCTCCACTTTTTGAAATGACTACTGGCTGTATTTCCTATTCTGGGGCATTATGCAGACTCAGAAATTGTCCTGTGTCTCAGGCTGCAGCGTAGATAAATCTGAGAGTTGAGTCTCTGGGGGAGAGCTGTCAATATGGGTCTTTCATTCTGTTTCTTTTTCTGTGAGAAATTTTTTTTTTTCTTTCAAAGAGAAAATGAAACAGAAAAACTCTTGTGTGTGCTTGAGGTTCATTCACTGCAATCTGAGAAGCGTGGTATTTGGACTGAGCCTTTGAAGCTTCCATGACAGAGAAATGCTTAGGGTGTAGGCACTAAATTTTTCAGGTTGTGGATATTTTTCAGTGGTAGGTGAGAAGCATGCACAATATACTTGGCGATCTGGCAGTTTGGCAATTGAAGGTCTCTTTGATCAAGTCAACAGCATTTCCCAAAATGTGATGAGTTGTTGGCCTGTAAGATGGTTTCAGGAGACACCCCCACCACGGCATTTTCCACATAATTGTGCTCCCCCTATTTTTGTGATTGCCTTCAATTTAGTGATTTTCTATGTATAGTTTCTTTTGAAAATAGTGTTACTTAAATGAAAGAGTGAATCATTTTAAAGCAAAATTATTAAGTGAATGATAATAACAGTGGCGGGTAGACTGGCAAAAGATATACAAACGATTGAAGTTTGAGGAAGCTGAATTGGTTCAGATATGTTTAGTGCATTCATTTGCTTAGCCAACCCTATTTATTGAATGCCTGCCTATTCTAGATACTGTGGACTCAGTGGTCATTAAAATGAACCAAGTCCTTGTACTTGTGGAACTCACATCCTGGATGGGGAAGATAAATAAATATCTGATATAAAGTCAGGTAGTTAATGTTATAAAGAAGAATAAAGTAGGTCTAGAGGCTAGAGCTTGATAGGGGTACTATTTTAGAGAATATTGAGGGAAAGCCTCGTTGAAAAGGTTGCTTTTGTGAAGAGATCACCATGAGTTAAGTTTAATTCACTGCAGCAAATATGTATTGGGTGTTTGGCTCTGTAATACAAGTATAAATAACACAGGTCAGAGAAAGCTCAGAATGGGAGGTGCAGAGCAAATAATTTAATAGTTAGGCAGGGTAATAGATAAACAAAATCGAGTGAAATATAGCAATGTTTCTATACTATTATAGAAATATATAGTATACATATAAGGTGGATACTTTGGGAGCAGAGAGGAGGGGGAATGGCTCTCCCAGGCAATGGGAGATGAGGTCAGTGAAGGTATCCTAGAGGAGGTAGTTGCCCAGAACTGTAAGGGGAGGAGATGGTGGGAGGGTGGGACCATTTGCAGCCAAGGGAACAGCATATGTAAAGGTGAAAAACATTCCTGGTGGGTGGAATCTGGATTTGGGGGGATTGAGAAGTAGATGGAGGGTGCACATTAGTGATGCGGAAAGTACATTTGCAATTTCTTGAAAATTGGAAATTGCAGAATACTTCGTACTAAACTCTAGAGAAAGCCCAGTGTTTGCATTTATTCACAATGTGGCTGAGTGTCCTGTATCACTCTCAGGGTCAGTTAAGAGAGTCCTCTGCTCTTGGACTCTGTTCGTCAGAGGGCCCCAGTTTGGCCCCCAGCCATAAACGTACTCATGACTGAGAGGTCCATGGAGCCGTTTGGAACGTGCCCACCCTGTAGATCGTACTCAGAGTTTTCAGTACCCTGGAATTTGAGCCCGTAAAGGCCCTCCTGGGTCTTCCACCAGAGTCTGCCTTCTCAGGATGTGTGCATCCTAGTCTTGATGGAGGGCTCCTTTTAGAGGATGCGGAGGGAGATTGGATGTGAGGCTGGAGTGTTCATATGTGTGCACGAAGCTCCTTGAGATGTGGAAGGAGAAGAGGGGCCACGTGTTGGGGCTCTGTGCCAACAAGCTCTTGAGCAGAACTTTGAAGGGTGCAGGCGTGCTAGAGTCACACCTGCCCTTCCAGGTCTCATTCATTAAAAGAGGAGGTGTAACATGTTTCATTCAAAGTTTGTTTTATAGCTTTGAAATATATAGACATGTAGTATGTGAGTCTCCTTGTATTAGGGATGAGTCTGAGTTTCAATTCTTTACACTTGTCTTTAAACTAGAAATACAGTAATAATTGGTAGAAGTGTGACTACCTAAGTGGACTTTTACTAAATATGCAAGGTTCTTAGAGAAATTATATTAAGATCTACCTTACTTTCCATTATTTTCCAATGTCTTTGACCTCCACATTACCTCAGAAATTTACATCCTGAATTGAATCAAAGAGTTAAGGAGTTCCTGCTATAGTGCCAAGGGATCGGTGGTGTCTCTGGAGCTTTGGGACACAGGTGCCATCCCTGGCCTGGCACAGGGGGTTAAGGATCCAGCGTTGGTGCAGCTCTGGTGTAGGTCACAACTGCAGCTCAGATCTGATCTCTGGCTCAGGAACTCCATATGCCATGGGGTGGACAACAAAGGAAAAAAAAATTTAGAAATAAGCTTCCGTTTTAAAATCGCTTTTAGAAAGTAAATTTGGAGAAAGTAAGAGAAACTAGTCCCCCCCCCCGCAGCCTTTTGCAACTTTCCACATCGTATCTAAACTGTAGTCTTTGTGATTAAGCTATACAGTAAAAGTTAATTCAAATATTTTGTAAAAATTAAGAAAAAATTATATCAAAACCATCACTGATTTACCAAGAAGGTGTATCAACAAATAGTTTGCTTACAAGTTTTTTTTATAAAGTCCTTCCTTGATTTGATTAAAAATACTAAGTACTTCCAGAAAAATTCCTTTCTAGATAAAAAGATCCAAGAAATCAGCATGATCATCAGGTTTGTCCAATAAAAGAAAGGGTGTAAGAAGGGAAAGAATTCCAGATAAGTCCTATGTAATACTCCTGAAAGCCATGAAGTCACCAATAAATTAAAGTTGGATTTGGGGCCCAGAATCTGTTAGAGCCATTTATATTCTTGAAGGCTGGAGGCCAGATGGCCAGAAGCAGGGCTGAGATCCTCAGGGAGGCCGAATCCTCTTTGTTGCTGTACTTGACCCATCATTGCACCCCTGGAATCCAACAGGGTTGAGGTAACATGTTTTGGGAGTATCTGTGCATCATGCAAAAAAATTGCATTGCGTGTCTCTGACTAGAAATGAGATCATTTTTCTTAGCTCATAGCTTCAGGCCAGGACCACCCTACCCATAGGTGGAGTAGTACAAAATGTGTGCTGTGATGTAGAGTGAGAGGAAGCTCAGATTTTATCATTTGGCTACTCTGTGCCAGGCAGGGTGCTGGACTCCCTTTCCTTTCCTTTCCTTTCCTTTCCTTTCCTTTCCTTTCCTTTCCTTTCCTTTCCTTTCCTTTCCTTTCCTTTCTTTTCCTTTCTTTGCTTTTTTGGCTGCACCTGTGGAACATGGAAGTTCCCAGGTTAGGGGCTGAATCACAGCTGCATCTGCCAGCCTAGGCCACAGCCATAGCAACACCAGATCTGAACTGCATCTGCAACCTATACCACAGCTTGCGGCAATGACAGATCCTTAACCCTTAATACTGAGTGAGGCAAGGGATCAAACCTGCGTCGTCCTCGTGGATACCAGTCGGGTTCGTAACCTGCTGAACTGCAACAGGAACTCCATGACTCTTTCTTTAAATGTTCAATGAATCCTCACAAGAGCCCTGCGAGAATAGGGAGGTTGAGGGATATATCCAAGCTTGCAGAGCTTCACAAATGGCAGATCCTAGAGTCATAGTGCTGTCCATATGATGCCTGTCCTGGGTTCTTTCTTGGGCCCCATGCTGAGGGATGTTGAAATATTCCTCTGCCCTGGGATATGGTTCAGTCCCCTAGACCTGTGGGCTGAGAGGGACCTGGAGTTTATAGGGTCACAGAATTCCTCTTGCTTGCATGTCCACTGCCACAGTCCCAGCAGGTGCAAACCACACCTATCCAGAATCCTCTCCTCATTGACCTCCCTCTTTGCCTAAAACTTTCCCTTTCAGTGAATGTGCCACATGGAATCTTAGTCTCCTATGCAATAAAATATGACCCCAGGAAAATGCCATGAATACTTAGGTGCAGATTATTATTATTATTTATTTATTTATTTATTTATTTTCCCACTGTACAGCAAGGGGATCAAGTTATCCTTACATGTATACATTACAATTACATTTTTTCCCCACCCTTTGTTCTGTTGCAACATGAGTATCTAGACAAAGTTCTCAATGCTACTCAGCAGGATCTCCTTGTAAATCTATTCTAAATTGTGTCTGATAAGCCCAAGCTCCCAATCCCTCCCACTCCCTCCCCCTCCCATCAGGCAGCCACAAGTCTTTTCTCCAAGTCCATGATTTTCTCTTCTGAGGAGATGTTCATTTGTGCTGGATATTAGATTCCAGATATAAGTGATATCATATGGTATTTGTCTTTGTCTTTCTGGCTCATTTCCCTCAGTATGAGATTCTCTAGTTCCATCCATGTTGCTGCAAATGGCATTATGTCATTCTTTTTTATGGCTGAGTAGTATTCCATTGTGTCTATATACCACATCTTCCAAATCCAATCATCTGTTAATGGACATTTGGGTTGTTTCCATGTCCTGGCTGTTGTGAATAGGGCTGCAATGAACATGTGGGTGCACGTGTCTCTTTTAAGTAGAGTTTTGTCCGGATAGATGCCCAAGAGTGGGATTGTGGGGTCATATGGAAGTTCTATGTATAGATTTCTAAGGTATCTCCAAACTGTTCTCCATAGTGGCTGTACCAGTTTACATTCCCACCAACAGTGCAGGAGGGTTCCCTTTTCTCCACAGGTGCAGATTATTTTATACCATTTGTATGCAAGCATCCAAGGAGAAGAGGGTATTGGGGAGAAGTAGAAAAGGAAAAGTGTGGTCACCAGGGAAGGGCCTATCCTTACTCTAGTTTTGGACCACTTTCTTCCAGTCCCCTACTTCTCTCATCGAGGAGGAGAGGGATCCCAAGACAGAAACTGACTTTATTCCAAAGTTGGGCCAAGATATAGGGGAGGGGTACCTATTAGACAATGCAGAGGGATGGGCACCTAGATGGTCCTGATTTCTCTCAGTAAATGAGAGGGCTCTGTCCACTTTGAAAGTGTTACTGGAGACCAGAGCAGGCCTATCATGGACTTGCTGGAGTTTTGAAATGTTAAATCCAGGATGCATTTTCAAAAATCAAAGTAATCAAGAAGAACTTGCTTTGAGTTACAGATCGTTGCATGATGAGGAAAAAAAAAAAAAACAACTTTAAATTTCCTGGCTTGTTAGTTTAGATGTTCAAAAATCAGACTGAACTCGTGAACTTACTACCATTTAGCTCTGGAGTGAAGAATCCTAACCTAATGAAAAAAGTCACTCATAAAATTCTCTGCTTTATGAGTTTGAGCAAAACTGCCTGGTTTTGCCTTTTTGGGTCTCTTAGAGTCATGGCATGTTTGAGATTTTGAGGTAGAAATGAATTTCTGAGAAAACAGCATGATGAAATTTGAATAGTAATGCAAGATCAGTCATTCTCCTTATGAGACATCAGACTAATATGATATAAATGTCAAAGTCAGACAAAAATGTAGACTTTGAATTCCAGGAAATAGCGTATTTTACTCAAAATGAGTACAGGAGGTACTCGGAGTACTCACAGGCACACTCTGATGTTTTCAGAGTTGTCACTAGCAGAGGAGACCCTGACGTCAGGGGACACTCTCCACAGTTTGTGCTACTGTTTTGCCTGTGGTCGTGTTAGCACAGCCCCCTGTAGCAAGACACTTTCAGATTTTTGTGGTGGACTTTTTAAGTTGGAAGTCCCTTTATCTCTAAGAGCAAGAGTTCAAAGAAGCTCACGCTGGCTTACTTGCTGGCTTTGGGCGAAGCCACTCTACAGCAGTAACCAAGCAATAGTGGGAATCAGATTGCTCGTGGCTTCTGCAGAAAATTAGGTTGTGCTTTAGTCTGTTCCTAAATTTGGAATTTCCCATTCGTCTCTCATTTGTGGGGAAATTAAAGAGGAACCCCACAGTCACTGAACTTGGAGATGAGAGATGTCCCCCAGGTTGTCCCTCCTCTGAGGGACACCCCCCTGCAGGATGGCTAAACCTCTGCCATCAAGGGTTCGAGTGGCCTTCCTAATGCCTGCTCTCTGTCTCTTCCTCCTGGGAAGTGGGGAGCCAGCATTCAAGTGAGAGAAGAGAACCCATGTATCTCACCCATCTAGCTGGACAGTAAACTGGGATCCTTTGTCTCCAAGGATGAAGGTGGAGGCAGATATTTGGAGGCAGGTCTTTCATGGGCCTGCCGGTTGACCTTGGTCAGCCTTACTTCCTTGACTGGACCTTTTCTCCCCATTGGGCTGGAATTAGAGACTTTCAGCCTGGTTGTTTAATCCCTTGCTTCTGGCTGCATTGAGGTTTGTTCCTTGGTTTTGCTTATGCTGTTTTGTGATCGTGGTTCTTGACTTAGGCTTGAAAAACTCTGTAGAGTCAGAGAGAGGGGCCATGATATTTACTCTGCATTTTGCAAGCCTTTCTCTCATTTCATTTTAAATTTGGAGCAGCCCTTTAAGGCTCATAGAATGAGTATTATTCTACAGATAAGAGAGGTCCCATTTTACAGATAAGAGAAGAAGGCTCAGAAGGATTAAATTAATAGACTTACCCAAGGCCATTCGGATAGTTGGTGTCTGCCTCCAAATATTTGTTCCACTCTTATCCTCACTAACCAGGTTGCTTTCCATTATCACTGTTATTTCTTTTATTTTTACTTTTTTTGGATTTTTTTTTGTCTTCTTAGAGCCACACCCACAGTGTAGGAAGGTTGCCAGGCTAGGGGTCAAGTCGGAGCTGTAGCTACCAGCCTATACCACAGCCACAGCAATGCCAGATCCAAGCCACATCTGCGACCTACACCACAGCTCGTGGAATGCTGGATCCTTAACCCACTGATCGAGACCAGGGATCAAACCTGCGTCCTCCTGGATATTAGTCAGATTCATTTTCGATGAGCCCTGATGGGAACTCCATCACTGCTATTTCTGTGAAAGAATTTTTATTTCAGTATTTCAACCAGAAAATACTGAAACTTTAAGAAACATTTTTTTCTTGATAAGATATAGATTCAATAGCTGAGCCAGATACAAAGCCCAGACCTCCTTGTAGGCCATGCTCAATCCATAACAAGTCTGAGGGAAGCACCCAATATATACCCCTTAGTGGAGATAAATGCTATAAAATTACATTTCAGCAGCAAAACAGACAAGCACAGTAATTTTGGTGTGAAATGTGCAAAGTCTTATTTACAGAACATCTCATGATGCTGTTCCCAGATGTCTTTTTAAAGAAATTTTAGTTACATGCAGAGGAACTGAAAACCAGGAATATAATTGGTAAGAAATGTAAATCTGTCCAAAAAAAACAATTACAACAACTTGATGAGATATATATTTTCTCAGCATCAGCATAAAAGAAAGAACATTCTGATCCAGAAATGGTATGTAAGTAAATAAACTTTAATTGGTTTGACAATGCCCCTTTTCCTGGCAGTGCCAAGAATCCTAGCATTATAATTACACAGTTCTGGGCAGACATGTGGTTTCCATTAAGAAAGACTTGTGATTGACTGAGTTCATGAGGCATGTCAGAAAAAACACATCAATGTCTTTATAAGAAGGGAAGAGAAATGGATCTAAATGTATTTATAACTTCACAAGATTCACATTCATAAAGAGTTCCAAAAGGGCAAACATTTCTTTAATTCTGATGACAAAAAAAAAAAAAAAATCATTAAGGAAAGCCATTGGGAGCATTTTGGCTTCTATGTGAACTCAACAGTCACTTACATTTAGGCAAAAGGGGCACCTTTTAGCCCTGCCAAGGAATTTTTTTAAGGGTTCTGCAAAGAAAATGTTGAGGAAAGTCTTCGCTGAATAAGCTTTGGCTTTATGGGTTTAAACACTCCCCTCACCTTTTTTTTTTTTTTTTCAAGTGGCCTTACCATTAACAAAAAGATTTTTCAGATCCATTTTCTCATAGCCCTTGTGAGAAAGCCATGAAGGGTATATATTCTACCTCAGCCCAACCCCCACCCCAACTTTTTAAAAGAAGAGGAAACTGAGACTTGGGAAGTTAGTAAGTTGCTTTGGGTCTCAGAGCTGGTAAATGCTGTTAATATAAGTGTTGCAAAAACTTTGGAGAAGGGAGATGGGTGGTTAGGGGCATTTTAAGCCTTTGCATTGTCCCGAAAAACTCCCCAGCTAGCACAGAGAAAACTTAAGAAACAGTTTAAATTTTATATGCAGAAGGATAAAACTAGCTAGGTTGGAAAAGGGCAAATTTCCTGCAAGAACATTTTAAGCCAAAACCTAATGACTTGACTGAATCACCTAAAGTGACTACAGTATTGAATAGTTTATTTTCTGCTGTTGCATAAATACTTTTAAGATGACAAACATTTTTAGGCTTGCCAAATACTGTCATCTTTTGGCAATGTTAACATCTTAGGCTTGATCTGTTTTCTTGACAACAGAATAATTGTGTGTGTGTGTGTGTGTGTGTGTGTGTGCTTTTTCTTTTCTTGAAAAACATTTTGTCAAGAAGTAGTGGCAAAACATGTGGTAGTGTTTTTAAAAAGACTATCTCTGCAAAGGCATCTCTTACATAAAATATGAGATTTTTCAACTTAAAAAATAAACCAGTGACTTATTCAATGGAATGTCTCAAACTGTTTTTATAAGCGATTCAGATATTTTTAAGCAGCCATCTGGTATGCTAGAGTGGATATGCAAAATATTGTAGTTTGAAATTAATGAAACAATGCCTGTGATGTCAGCAATAAAAAATAACAATGAGGAACAGCCCCTATTTATCAAGTGCTTACTATGTGCCAGGCACTGCACTCTTTGTGATACATATTTATTTAATACTTTTATTAATATTTTATTCATGTTAGGAGGTAGAGATTATTAACCCTATTTTACAGGTGGAGAAATTAAGGTTCCAAGTTGCACAGATAGTAAACAGCAGAACTGAGTTTTTCTGGTTCTCTCTCCCCATCTGGCATTATTTCACTGTTGCTCCTTCTGTAATGACTAGACACTGAAACATTTAGCAGGTTCTGTAGCTAAGGTTCAGTGCTGGGATGCCTTAATGGAATTCTTTCACCTGTCATTGGTGCTTATTACGGCTTGGCTCACCAGTGCTCAGGAAAATGGGAAGGGATGGCCTTCATTAAGATTCACCTATGCCTGGAGTTGGATTATCTCTGATCTAGAAGCCAGGAAAATATAATGCCTTCAAGGACCACCTGCTAGAAACAATGTAAGTCTGTTACTAGCCTATGTTTTCATAATTGTTACAAAAAAGTACAAGTACCTTCACACCTGCCTATCCCAACCACAATTCCCCTTAGGTGTGACTGCACAGAGCCATAGACCAGGAGCCCAAGGCACAGAAAGGGTAAGGCTCTTGCTTAAAGTCACACAGCTAGCTTTTCTTGAGCTAGGGCTAGCAAACTTGGAGCCGAGTTCTGGGTGGAATCACACTTCTTCTCAAAGCCAAGCCTGGTGTTTATTTTCTAGGAGTGAACCAGTGACATTTCGGTGAGAGCCAGTCTTCATGTGGCTACCCTTTGGTTTCACCACCGTGGTTCAGCCCTGCCTCACGACACTGCTAACTTGACTCCTTGCCTAAAAGTTTCCTCCTCGAGTCTGTTCCTCCACGCTGCAGCCAGGGAGGCGTTCTTTGTGTGTATTGCTGTAGATGCCTCTTTCCAAGGAAGAGACTTCCGCCTTTTTCACAGAGCCATGACTGCTGAGTGTTGGCTTGTGGCCTTCCTGATAGGAACCTAGGGCTGGTACACCTGCCTCCAGCCACACACACCAACGTGCCCCACTCTAGCACAGGAGCACCACCGAGGCCTCAGTGGTGGTGCTTTTCCAAGTACATGCTTACACTGTCCAACATGCCCTTTAACTTCACCGCCTCCTGCTGCATGCACCCCCCTCTGCCCCCAGACTCCCACTCCTGGGTTTAGAATCCTTCCCTTCCTCTGCCGGAAGGTTCATGTTTTGCCTCCTCCTTGAAGCTTTTTCTTCTGCTTCTTAATCCCCCTCTTCAATCCTCTGCCATCCTGCTTTTTTTTTGTTGTTGGGATTTCTGTTGTCACTCATCACTTTCTACCTTGCCTTCTCGTTGTGTGTTCCATGTTCAAGCTTCCTGCTAAGGCCATAAGCTCCTAAAAGGCTTTGCACAGAAGTAATGTGCCTTATGGCACTTAGCACAGCAGTCCCGGTAGTCGACAGGTGTTGTCTTGAATGAAGGAAGGAGTGAGTTAGAGCACATGTGGATGCTGTCGTAATCAACATGTCTTAAATGAGTGAGCACATGAATGAAGGGTTGTGATAGGCACCTGACCCCTCGCAGGCCCTTCTAGCCTTGGAGTAGGAGTTTTGAAAGTTACACTGGTCCGCCGTTCTTGGTGCTCATGGCCCCTCTGCTCTCATGGCCCAGAGCTGGGTGTGGAACTGCACACAAAGAGAGGACGCCTTTTGTGAGGAGGGCTATACCTGTGTTGCACTTCAGGTTCCTGTCTCCCTGGATCCCAGGGATATGTGCCTTTCGTTTTAATTGGCAGGGGATTACAGTTGATCACTGTGACTAAGCCCTCCGTGTGAGGGTTTCCAAGAGCCTCACGGCCATTTGTATACATCATTTGACATGAAGACATTGTGTTTGCCCTCCAGTCTGATGAGAAATTGCCCCTTGTTTGGCATTGGGGCTATTAGCTCCCAT
The DNA here is from genome assembly GCF_016906955.1 of Phacochoerus africanus. Classification (NCBI taxonomy): domain Eukaryota; kingdom Metazoa; phylum Chordata; class Mammalia; order Artiodactyla; family Suidae; genus Phacochoerus; species Phacochoerus africanus. Next base: position 15,439,749 of record NC_062544.1, on the reverse strand, counting down.
CTCAGCAGCCTGCATTCAGGCTTGGTTAAGCATTTTATTAAAAACCAGGAAGCTCAGCTTTCTGACCTGGAATGGGGGGCGCAGGGTTGGAGAAGAGACTTGACAGAAAGCCCTCCTCCCCCCATCTGTGCTTTTCTGTTTCTTGCTGGAATGAGAAGTGCAGGCTACATCTGTCCAGCCACTGTGATATTTGTGGGCTTGAGGCTCAGTTAGGTGTCACAGTGGGTGGAGCGTTGACTGGGTATGGGAGAGCTTGGGAATCAGCAGTCTCCTGTGCCTCAGGGCTGGGAAGCTGTGCTTACATCACAAGCAGGGCATTTCAGCAGTTTCTCCTGGGCAGGGGAGAGGGCTTCGTGCTGTGGTGGGTAAGACCAGAGGCCTCCAGAGGTTTTCTGTTGGAATTCTGCAGGAGGTGGTTCCGCTAGAGACACCCAGCTCTGAGTGAGGGGGGAGAAGACCCCTTTGAGAGTTTTCCTCCCCTTTCTCTCTTGTTACTCAGTTAGCTCTATTTTGCCTAATTCTAAACCACGAGGGAAATGGAGCAAAATATTTAAAGCAAGTTTCTCTCCCCTGCATCAGCAACCCTAACAGGCTATGTTCTTCTCTATGTTTAGAGTATTGATATGCTCTGCAAGGCAGACCAGAAGAACAGTGGGACCTGTTTAAAGCCTCTTGGAATTGTATCAGCTGATACAATAGCAACCCTATCCACTCAACTCACACTTGTAAGGCACACAGTCCTTTGGTTATAAGCAGTAGAAACAGACTCTTGACAACTTTAGCAAAGCAGTAGAGCTTTATTGGAGAAATAACTGATAAGCTTAAAATTCAGAAGAGTAATTCAGTGTTGGGTAGATGAGTATGTAAGGCAGTGTGGGCATTTGGGTCTTAGGAAGTAGTGGTCTCTCAGGATGCTAAAAGCCAAAGGCCTGAACTCCTACCATTTAATCCCCCGGGCCATAAATTTCTCTAAGATCTTGAAGAAAGGGCCAGGGAAGTTCACCAAAGGAAAAGTACAATTACAAGGAGATGATGGAGGGATTGGGCAGGAACAATAACGGGCATCCATCTGAATGGGCCAGGTCTACTACAGATGGTCTCATAGCTGCTTCTTTCCTTCTGGGCAGAGGTATTCATCCATTCATTAATTCATCCAATCAATCATTCATTCAATCAGTCAGCCTACTATGAGCAACCTAGTATGGGGCAGATAATGTGCTCAATGTTGGAAATACTATATTTAATAATTCATTTGTCCAGATTGTAAGATGTGCTCCAGAGACAGGAGGTGGGGAGAACGATGTTCTCTCCCCACAGTGTCAGCCCATGGAACACCATTCCTAATTCTAGTAAGTTTAGGACATGCATAGAAAGGCCCTAGATACCTCACTGTCCTCCAACAAGTTCTTCGCGGGTCCCTATTCCAGCTTCTGCTCATGTCAGTAATTTCTTCTAGTATTTTTTTGTATTTATCCACATAATTTTCAGTCTATTAGCTTCAACTCATTTACTTCTCTTCATAGACATATGAAAACATTTTAAAAATAAATGTTTTTTTTTTCTCCTGGACAATTAGTTATATTGTAACCCCCATTAATTTTCCCAAAGACAGGCACAGTCTTTCTATTCTTAGTGGTCTTTCCTGCTGAATCCCTTCTTGAATGTCTAGTAATACAAGAAAGCTCAGGGTTATTATGGAGCCCATGTCTAGCTGTGTGACTTTGAAAGCCTAATGAACCTCTCTGTGCCTTCATCCTCTCATCATGTCATATGAGATAATCCCTATCTCACCTATCTCATCAGGTTTTTGGGGAGATAGAATGAAATAATGGATGTGAAAAGGCTTTAAAAAGGTACAAGAGTTCTTAAAGCCCAAGGGAGTATTAGGATTCTATAGCTTTAGGGTAGAGGGCTGAATATGAGTGATCACACATAGTAAAGAAAATAAAAAAAATAAATAATAGCCCAACTTTAGCCCAGTGTTTTTTTAACCTCCAGGCACTATGCTAAGCCTTTACCTGGATTATCTCACATCATGCCCACTCACTAGTCTATATGGGAAATACTAATGCTGTCTCCATTTTACAGGCTCAGAAGAGTGAAGCAGTTTGCTCAAAGGCACGTGGTTGGGGTCTGTTGGAAGTCTGGATTTTACTAAAAATCTGTTTGCTCTGTTTACCCAACTAAACCAGTGTTGCCCATGATATTTCTCGAGATCCCTTTGTACTTGGATGAGACATTGTTACTACAGGGTTAGAAATGTGGGTGCTGGGGTCAGACAGCCTTGGCTTTAAATGTGTCTAGTACTTTGGACCTGTGTGATCTAAGTGAGTTATCTAGTCTCTCTGAGCCTCAGATTCCTTACTGTGAAATGGTGACAATAACAGTGCCTTATTCATAGGCATGTTTAGCAGAAGTACACATGAAAAGCTATAAAAATAGTAATAATAATCATTATTAATTGGATGGTGAGTGATTGAATTGCTAAGCTGGGATCTAGACGAGTCTTGTAAGTCTGGCAAATCCAGTGAAATGAGAGAGATTAAATTCTTAGGAATTTGCTCTCTCCTTCCCCCAATCTCCTGGCTTATAGAAGTCCCCAAATGTGTGGCTCCTTGACTTAATTCAGCCCTCAGGTGCTTCTGGTTTGCAGAATATTTTTCAAAAAAATTCAAGTTAGATGCCAATATAAAATCAGAAGGTTTCACCTTCAAATCTGCATATCTGGCTTTTCTTATAAAATTAGAGACTAGGTAACCAGGGGCTCACACATCTGCCTGGAGACCCCCAGCTTGGATGACTATACCTCTGCTAGTTACATGGGGGTGAATCCCTCTTGCGACTTCCTGTAGGCAATTGAGTTTGAGGCCTCTGCGTAAGAATCATCTTTTGAAAACCAAGGGGAAGAGGTAGAAGTGACTCTTTTTTTAATTAAAAAAAAAAGAAAGTAAGTAAGCAAGTGAGAAATCTGGTCCTGAAATTATACCTCTTCCTAGTTTTTTTTTTTTTTTCCCCAGGATTTGTCACAGCATTCCCTACTGCAGACCAGGGAAGAGGAGATGAAAGGGAAAGCCAGGGAGAAAGGTCTCTTAATGAAGCTGGGGAAGGAGATAGGGGCTAGGAGAGACAGCGAGGCTCACGGCTCAGCATTTATCATGCCGTTACCCCCTGACCTGAGGGCCATGCTGGAGGGAAGAGCCAGGCTGCTGGGAATGGCTTTGCTGATATGCCATTCCCGGGGTAAGTGGTTATTGATGAAGGGGCTTAAGTGGCATATGGAGAAGGCTGGCCCTGGAGCTGATGCTTGGGGCTTCTGCAGTATCTGTGTCTCCCAGGAGCTTTGCCCCACAGGCCTGCCTGTGCTTGGATTCAGAACTGAACATCATGGGTGCTCCTGGCCTCCAAGTCAAGGAATCATCCTTTGCTTCTGCTTTCCTTCTCCCAGATTCTGGGCTGGGAGTTAGAAATCCAGGCTGTTTGTCCAGGATTCCCAACTTCAGACTCTGATGTTTCTGTTTTTTTTAAAAAAATTTTATTTATTTTTTTATTGAAGTATAATTTATGATGTTGTACCAATTTCTGCAGTATAGCACGGTGATGCAGTCATTCATATGTATGTGCGTGCATGTGTACACATACAATACATACGCACACACATATATACACACACAATCTTTTTCTCATACTATTTTCCAGCATGTTCTATCCTAAGAGATCGGATATGGTTCCCTGTGCCGTGCATAGGGCTTCGTTGCTTTATCATTGATCTGAGGAATAGGAAAGCAGTTCAGGTCATCACTGGCTTTTGTGGATAACGGTGATTCGGGGGGGCGGGGGGGAGCACATCAGCAACATTCAGAAAGCATATTTAGATCCAGAACTTTGAAAGAAAGAGAAGGAAGGTTTGAATAGAAAACAAGCAAAAGTAACATCAGGGAGAAAACAGACTCTGCATTTCTTACACCCTTTTGAGTGGCTTATTAGGATTCAGAAGATTTTAGAAATCATCTCTCCCAGTGTTTCTCAGCCCTGGCCTGACATTTGAATTTCCTGAGAATCTTTAAAACAAATACTGATGTCTGGTCCCTGTTTCCAGACATTGTTACTGAATTGGTCTAGGGTAGAGCCCAGGCATCAGTATTTTCTGAAAGATTCCCAGGTGGTTGCAGTGTTCAGTCAGGTTGAAAACACTGATCTAACACCTTCACTTTAAGGTCAAGATGGGTGCTGTTCAGTGACTTCCAAGTGGTTTCAAAGCTGGTTAGTGGCAGAGCTACCACACACAATATAGGTGGTCAGTTTCTCAGCTCTGGGTGCTGTCTCTAAGGCCAGGATTTCCTTGCAAACATCATTCGCATACCTCCTCCCTGATTTTTACCATATCCTTGGATCCTCTGTACTATTTAAAAAAATAAATCTCTTTACCTCAACTTACTCTTTCAGCTTGAATTTATTTGAGAAGGAGACTGACTGTGCTGCAGTAAGTGGTAGTTCAGCCTCACCTGCAGTAAATGCAACCTAACTACAGAATACACACAAGGAAAAGAAAGCAGCATTGTGATATTGTAGTGGGATGCTGTTGCCTGCTAGGGCCTCTGCTACATGTGGAGGTTGACAAGAGTTAGGTGTTCAAGAAATGCTCACACTCAGTGGAGACTCTCTCTTTGGCTTCAGAACAATAAAGGGAAAATTGAAAAGGGGCAGACTTTTCTTACTCTTGGATTCGGTGATGCTCATCATCTTGCTCCCCTGAAATTGTCCCGAGTACATTATTAGTGCTTCTTTCTTTGCCTTAGAAAGGTGATGGTGGTATCTATAAGAAACAGACTCCAAAGAAAGGTCAGGTCCCCACAAGACAGAAAAATGAAGTTTAAACTCAGGTCATCAGACAAGAGCCTTGAGAAGCCAAGAGAAGAGAAATTAGAAACTTGAAGTCAATCACGGACAGAATCACAGAAAGCAGTTTTCAAACCAGGTGAGAACATGCACATTGATGACTTTGGCTCCTTGGGTATATTATTGTTAGCACACTTCATAAGCGATGATCCCAACTCAAGTGACAAGCTCAACTCAGAGGTGCCCTAGACCCTGAAGTATTCCTTTGGATATTTTACCACTTCTTTTGGAATTGCAAGTTTGATGTGGGACATTTATAAGATTCATGGGAAATCAGTTGCTACCTCAAGTGCTCAGCTATCATAATAGTAACCATCAGTTTAATTCTTTTGTTGTTGTTGTTACTGCATTTCCATTCTAAGAGACAATTCTCCCTATTTTTCTTCCTTTGTTCACACACAAAGTTGCAGGGTGAGATTCCACCCAGATGAAGTACTCAAATACTCTTAGGTATTATTAAAACGACCTACCCCATCCTAGGCCTGGGTCCTGTATATTTTAGGTTTTGGTTGACCACATTACCTCTGGCTTGGGCCTCACCTCCCCCCTCCATGCCCCCACACCCTCCACGTAGTAGCATTCACTTTCCCAACTGAACTATTTGCTGCTTATTCTCTCTGATTTCCCAAAGACATTAGGGCCAGGAGGGAGCCTTAGTCATTCAGTCAATACTTTTTGATACATTTACCTAAATGGCATGTTCTTCCCCCGTCGTTGCTTCCCTGCAATAATTAAATGTACCTTCAAACAGTATTGAAGGTAGGTAGTCTTTGAGCTTATTGCTTAATTAGTTCAGGTTTGTCCTATAGTTTCCCATCACTGTGCAATCAATACTGCTCTAGAGAACATTCCACCAGCATCGGAAAAAGCTGCCTCCTGTGTCCACGAGTGGACACCGCGGAGTTCTGATAGTGTTGGAAATTAGTTGTATTGGAAATATCAAGTCTGTTGTACTTTCAGAGAGCTTGCTGAGTGGAGGGACCTCTTCAAAACAACTTACACACATAAAAAGCCCCTACATGCTTCCTTGGGGCCCATTGTTCCTTTCTTCTTTCATGTTTTCAGGTTACTAAGAATTTCAACCCAATGAAAGATATGGGTTTTTTTTTTAAGGCTTGCTGCCAAAGGGGAACCCTTGTGCTATTTTACCACCTTCTGGGCCATCACAGTAATTTGCTTGAAATGGAAAGCTGGAATTTTCTTGCCACGGGCTCTGTCACAGGGCCCAGGGAGTCCTGGGCCTCCCATGATGTGTATCCAGGGCCTCTTAGATGAAGTGTAGATGACCAGTCTTGTGAAGGCTCAGCCTTACCAGGTGACAAAACAGTATTTCTGAGCTTTTCTTTTCTTTTCTTTTTTTTTGCATTGAATTGCCTTCTGGGGTAATTATGGTTAATTCATACATAGGATGCTGGTAGAAGTTTGGCCCTATTTAGATCATGACTATTTTAGCTAGGGAGGAGTTTTCACAAAGAGTCAGCTGGGTTTGAATAGAAAAATCCAAGTATGACAAAAATAATTAGACTGTGAATGCCTTGTCAGTGGGGATTTTTGTTTGGTTATTAATTCACTGATTCAACAAATATTTAGAGTATCCACATTGTGTTAGGCACTATGCTAGGAAGTAGAGACACAGCAGTAAATAAGGCAGACAAAGTTATGGCCCTCAGGTAGCTTAATCTTGTTAATCTCTGCCTCCTCATTGCCTAACACAGTGTCTGACACATAAGACGTCCCCCAATAAATGATATTAGCTGGGGTAGAAAATATGCCCCAGTGTATCCTCTCCATCTGGTCAATCTGCACCTTTGATTGAGCCTTACTGTGCAAATAATACTATTAGTAACAACTGTAGTGGCTAATATTTATTTAATAAATGTCAAGCGATTTGCATTCATTAGTTCCTTGTCTCAAGGCACTTAGCTATTTGACCTAGGATTTCTAAAGACATTTCTAGGCATGTTCCAAAGCCCCATCTACCCTTTATTACAGAGTTTCAATTAGTTTGTGGTTTGGTCTAGGCTGCTAGTAGCTTATTTTGAATCCTTTTCCCCAAGCCATAAATTGACAATTAAGTCCCACATGCCTAGCTCACAGTAGGTACATAGTAGGCATTCAAATAGGTTGAGTGAGCAGGATGCAGTTTTAAAATGATGCAGTCAGGAGCCTTACAGAGATAAATCTTGAATCGGGTGCCTTAGATCTTTACAATAATGACTTGAAGTTATTATTCAGTCCTGTTTTGCTATCCATGTCTAGTGGACCCTTTTTGTGAAAAATTCTGGCAACACTGTTCTGATGAAAATTTTAGTACAAAGCAATAGCAATTTTTCTAAGTCTATCCATGCAGTTCTACACGGTAATCTCAGCTTCTGGCACTATTTTGCTAGGGGTTTAGGGATTACATCATATGTACAAAAACAACATAAAACCTTTAAAAATACAGACCGTGGAGTACTCGAATGTTTGTAAAGTATTTTTAAATGAATTTTTAATGAGTTTTAATATTTAAATATTGTACTGGATTTTAAGTAAGAAAGTTGTTCTCATATTAGACGGTGGTGTACAATATTACTTCATGGGATAACATTTAATTAAAATACACTAATTTATGTATTTGTTTATTAGCTTTATCCCTAAAGCAGAGAGAACCTCTGCATGATTTTATGAAAAATGTAAATGAGGGTTTGGGCATCACTAATAAAGTTAAATTAGCATAGGTAAAAATGTACGCTTTCACTTGCATAACTTTATAAAGTACAACTTTAAGATGTTGATTTGACATGTAATAAAGATCACTATTTGGTGAAAAGAGTAGACTCCCACAAAAACAGCCTTCTATTTTTCTAATTTCCTTTTGGCTTTATTAGGTTTTACCTGATTTGTTCTTGTCTCAAAACATTTTCCCCCCTTTTTCCCCTGTAATTGCAGGAGTCATTTTGATGCGAGGATATTGTAGTAAGATTTTTTTTTTTTAAACATTTGGAAATAGTTAGCTACCCTCACTCACTATGGTCTACTTTGGGTATTGATGTAACAAATGAGAAAGACCTTATTAAATAGTATATGTTCTTTGCTGATTTTGCTTACCCCTAACTTAGATTTTACGTGCCTCAAGATTGGGGCCTGGTTTTTGTGAACTTTTGCTGTGGTTTTGACTTCCTTCATATTTAGAAATAAGCAATTTTACTATAGCTGTAACCTTATTATTATGGAACTAATAATTTGCTTATTTTCCTTTTTTTAAAAACAGATTGAACTCTCTTGATATAGACAAGGAGAAAAAAATGAGACAGAATGGAATAGTCTAGCTTTTCAGTCTTACTTAACTGTTCCAGATACTAATACACTAACATCTATTGTTTTTACTGTCCTGGGTGCCATGGATATACCTTCAGCGGCATCAGGTTTCCAGTGGAAATGAAAACAGATTCGAACTACATTAAAAGGGAACAGCCCTGAGATATTTTCTCTTCTTTTTCCTTTGTTAGTTATTTATGTTCACACTTCTTCACTTCACTACATTCCTTAGTAAACAGCTTGCAGGGGGGTTGGTGTTTGTTAATGAACTGTCAATAAACACATGTTCTCCCTGACTTCTCAAAAAAAAAAAAGGGCTATTTTGGGGGTGAGCGTGCAGGTTTCCAATTCCTGTTCGCACCGTGGAGACAGAGAAGGCATCTTGGCTGAGGACCCGGCCTCGGAGCTGGGCATGGCTTGCCGTCACGTGGTGGGAGCACAGCCTTTGTGCTGGAGGAAAGCGGCAGATTTTGATAGAGAGCGTGCTAGCAGTTGTAGGAAGAAGTGGGGAAACATTTGGAAACCAGGCTGCTAGCATTCCCAACAGAGCTGGAGAAGTCTCTCCAAAGAACAAAAGGCAAACGCGCACTCAGAGTGAGGACTCGCATCCCTACTGACACGACAGTGAGTCAGAGGCTGACCCACGTTTGGAGAGAGAAGACGAATAATATCTTTGTACGGGGAAATGGGGTCCAGTCATTTTCTTTCTCCTGTTCTCAGGCTCTCTTTGGCTCCTCTTTGCTCTCGAGAGCTAAAATCTCCACTGAAGTGTCTAACGAAGCCCTCGTGACTATAAAATACCAAGGGAGAGGAACCTCGGTCATTTGAAAAAATTACACTTTCTTGTCTACCGTGGTCCACTCCAGTGACTTGCGGGCAGAGGCAAAAGAATGATGCTGCAGCTGGAGTCTGGATGCGGTGGAGAGGCCAAAAGTGTGCCCTTTTGTTGCTGGCACCATCCTAGTCTGCAAATTAAACAAAAGAAACTTAGAACAGCCTTTAAAGAAAACTGTTTATAATTTCATTAGTATCATTCCTGCCTTCTATTCATTTTGAAATAAATTGTCCCAAGAGCAACCATTCTGGAAATTTGTGCTTTGGAAAAATAATGTTGAATTTCCCAGTATCCCCATCTGGTGGGATTTTTTTTTTTTTCCTTAAAAATTTCATGCATTGTTAGGGAAGAAAAGTGTAGTCTAACTCACAAATGCATCCTTATTCTCATGTATATTTGATACCGGCCCCAGTCTAATCTGATAAAGTGCACTTTGCCTGTGGTGTCTTACAATAAGCTGGCTGCATTAGTGCCGGGAAAAATCAATACCGATTTATAATTTACCATCGAAAAAACCTATCACTTTTTATGACCCTCCATCCTGGCTCATTAATATTACATTAAAACACACACACCCACTGCAACAGGGGGAAATTGTAGCTTGTCAGGTTTACAGCCATAAAGAAACCTTTAATTGGGCTTAGTTTGGGAATTCAGGCACAGATTTTGTTTATTTGTTTTCTTTTTCTATGTGATATTTACCTTGGTGGACTTGAAGATGATGCATAATCTACCTCTTTTTCTGAAAAGAAAGAAGAAAAGCATGACACAGAAATTCTGAAATACACTCGCACACAACTCTCATAATACACATTTTAATTGTACCTAAGAGTGTCCTTCCCTGTTTTGCCATAGTCTCCAGACCCTTTTCACTTGCTTTTTTTCTTTTTGTGTGAGGGTGGGGTTTCTTTCTCTGTGCGACAGCCTTCCAGCGGATGGTATTTCTCTTATCTTTTTGGCTTGTCATGGTTGATATTTATTTTCCCCTTCCTCAGATCACGAAGAAGCTAAATGCCATCTTTTGCATTGTCTGTCTTCCAAAGAAAAGATGCATATTTGATATTTCTTCCTCACTGAATGGAGAATATTGCGCTGACCCTGCTTGAGAACGGAGGGATTCTCACAGAGCTTGCCGTATTTCCCCAGCAGAGAACTATAGGGGTGTGTGTGTGTGTGTGTGTGTGTGTGTGTTCGTTCTCCATTCTTTCCCCTTAAAGAAACCCCCCAAAGAAAAATTAAACAATACTCCTCCCTTAGCTGAGTCTATCAAGCAGCTTTGCCCTCATGTGTTTTTAGACTTAAAAGTCTTATATCTAAATTCTTTCCAGATAATGTCAAAAAAATGATGTCACTGTTTATATTGGCAGCCACAAGGTGCTCTATTTATTTCATACTATTCACATAGTTTCCAGGGAATTTTTCCTGTTAATATCATGAAGAACCAACCTCAGCACACGGCTTGCTCCCTCTCCCTCCCTGCCTGAGAGGGTGAAGTCTTCCCCCTGCTCCCCAAAAGAGGGAAAATTCAGTGTAAAGCGGAGCCAAGTAAATAAATAAGGGGAAGGGGAAATTCAGTGTGTTCTCAAGTGTGCAGGAGATCCGCACCGTGCAGCAAATACATGTCGTGATTGGGTTTTTAAAAGACGTCCGCCTCGCCCCTGACTGACAGGGCCTATTGATTTTTTAGGTTTCTGCCGTCATCGGTTTCCAGCCTCACAGCGGCCGCGTGTCGGGGGTCAGGGCGCACCGGGGCGCAGTGAGCCAGCCCTCGCCACTTCCCAAAGTGAAGGGCCGCTGAAAGAAAATCAATCATGTCATAAGTGAGAAGCATCAAAAATTTTCCCCCTGTATGGCCAAGACCCATCAGCCTGTCTCCACTCAGTAGCTAAGGTTAGGCACCTGTCAAGTCAGACTAGGTGAAAAGTATTAGAAATGCCAGTTAACCCATGGGTAGGCTGCACAGGTGCGATGCTGCTGCTTCCCTTTGTCTGGCCATCCCTGGATGACAAGGTTGGCGTTTTCACTTAATTCTGGAGCTGGACATCACCCATTTTCCATCCCCTTCGCCTCTGGGTCTCTCTCTTCTCTGCTCCCTTGTCCCCAAGCAGGGTGGATTGGGAGCCTGCTATCCCATTTACCTAAGAGCTGGCAACGAGTCCTAATAGATGCTTTCCCTCAGCACTCACTCGGAGGGCAGTGCTGTGGCGTTTTTTTACCAGGCCATGGAGTGTATTTCCCTAAACGAAGTCGATTTTCTCACCTGATTTTGTATCTAGCTTTGGAAACGCACATTCCACGGATACACGGAATTGTAAAATTAATTGTGCACATCACATGGTAGAAATTTTAATTTGACCACTGTGCTGATGCTTCTGAACTGATGGGACACTAAATTTTCTTCCTGTTCAGCTAATTGGGAGAAAGTGTATTTTTCCTTCTTGGAGAAATGATTGGGAACAGGTCGTTCATTTTAAAACACCTTTTTATATTGCGTACATTCCAAATCTATATAATTCAATGGTCCGGTTTGGAGAAAGAAGCAGTATTAAGTGTCTAGCTTGGAGAACCCCTTTTACAGGTTCCTTCTAATTCTGCCTTTGGTAATTGGCTCGAATGGGATGATAGGTATCTTTCTAGATATAAATTTTAGATGATATACCCTGTGGGAAAATGCTAGGTTTTGATTCACAGATTTTAGATGGCATTTATGTTAATCAATCAAGTAAAAATAAATAGTTTTGTTTGCTTGTCTGTGTGGCTGGACAGGAAGGGCTGGTGGGAGAACCTGGTGCTGTCAGTCTAGTCTCCCTTCATGCTTTCCACCCACTCAGCGCCTGTTTCTCGGGCTTGTCTCTGTTGGTTACACTGGTTCCACAATAGCCACTGTCGATTCTCGACCAGTTTCAAAGCTCCCGAGGAGAGCTTCTTTCTGGGAAATCTGCAGGGGGAGGTCGTTTGGGTGGAGGGGTCGATTCTAAGATCTCCTCCTCTTCTTGGGGTGACCACCCAAGGAGCAGGAGAAGAACCTGCAGATGGGTTGAACGGGGGGCTGTGTTGTAGCTTTCCACCCTACATTGACATTCACTGCCTGAACCAAGATGTATACTCACTAATAAATATTTTAGCTCTCTATGCTTCAGTGATTACGCTGGCCATTCCATACAGATAAAAAGACAAAATGTTTCTTTAATCAGTACTGTGATGTGAGACCGTTAAGGTAATAGTGCTTGAAACTATTAGAATCTTGAAGATATTGACTGGCTTGCTTTTGGCGTGGCAATTATAATTACATTTTTAGGTTACATTCTATGGGTTTATACTAGTTATTCTAACATAAAAGAAATTTGCTCTCCGGAGTTTTAACAGAGGGGAGAGTGATCTAGGTTGAAATTCTCAACAGTCCAGGCATCAGGGGCTGCTAATCCATGATCTAATTGTGATCAATACTTTCTTTTCTAGTTTCTGTAATGACAAGGCCTTTGCAATAAAAACACTACCATCTTTTTGAAATCCACAGAATGATAAATGACCCAGGCCAACGTGTGTGTTGGGGGGGGGCATAGTGTATTTTACATTCCTAGTGATTTATTATGGGTTTGTGAATGTAACTGGTGTGAAATCTCAAGCTCAGGGAAAAAAGAGGAAAAGTACCCAACAAAGAAGTCCATTCTGCCTAGAATGCTAGGTTTAAGTCCCATTACCGTTGATGAGAGCTCAGTACTCTCATCATGGGGCTTCGAAGCCCTCGAGTATTTAGATTCCTTTTGTTACATTACAGGGAAGGGAAAGAAGCCAACACAATGAACCCGTGCTTTGCTGTGTCGGAATGGCTAGGTCAGCCTAACTCATGTGCTACATAAAAAAGACCAATTCGATTCTGTCTTGACAATAAATGAAAGCTTGGCTTTGAAGGTGCTCTTAGCTGGGGCTGTTTGCTTTCGGAGACAGTATATTGGGCAGACTCTGGAGGCAGGTTATTTCAGGTGTGAGAAGGGAAATCTGCTCGTTTCATTAACTATTAGGGACTGGACTTCCTTTGGTGTAAAGCCGAGTCCAATCATCCCTGACCTCGTTTCCCCCGTACAGGGGTGCACTGCTGTCCTAATCAAACCCAGCTGGCCCTTCAGACCTGACAGGTAAGGTTTTTGAGGAAGCCCAGTAGAAATTTGTGAACTTTGGAGTATAAAAAAGTGAAAAATATGTCAACACGAGGCCCCTGTCAGCCTCCACCCCAACTGTTTATATCCAATAGTGTTTCTCATGTGGTTCTGGTTAAGTTTCTCTGACTTTCCATTTCTGACTTCTGTTTAGAGGTGACCTGTGATAGTTTGCTTCAGGCCAGCACTTAGGATATAAGACCACTGATGTCTTTCAGTCTTCCTTTTCTTTCTAGCTTTCTCTTTTTCTCCCCTCTCTAATTCCATCCCCAACTCTTTTTTTTTTTCTTTTCTAAACCCGACCTCTTTTGTTAAAAAGCATTCACAGAAATTATGAAGGCACTATACAGCATTTACCACCTTGGGGCCCATCCAATGTATTTTCTGCTATTCGCTAGATAGACCCTCGTATCTCTTAAGAAAATTTCTGGTGCTGCATTGAAGTGAATGCCTTTTTTTTCCCCCCATTAACCAGAAAGTGTCCTGTTTTCCTGCATCGGTAAACACAGCCCACAGTACGTACTAAGCATAAGGGCTAAGTGCTCTTAATCAGACATGCATTTTCTTTGGTCAGGACTATGGTAGGAGATAGAAAAGGTGCAGGAGACTAGGTTTTTACATGGGATTCTTAATCATCTCTTTTCTCCTGAATCAGGCTTCAAATGAGAGGAATAAAGAGTGATTTCTCCTCCAAGATCCAATTCATCCTCTCAAATTTCCCACAGTGACTTTCTCCACCAAGGTCTTAATGCACTACTCTTCGAATGTCTCATCAGTGACCAGAGCTGATGGGGTCTTTGAACATTAGACAGGACCCATTAGTCAAGGTCTCTGGGCTAACATCTTCTGTATGGCATTTTCTTCTAAGTGTGCCATTAGTTAGTATAATGGACTGGTGTCTGTCAGCCTTTGGGGCAGGACAGGGAGAAGCATCCAAGACCCTTTGTCAGAAGAATGGGCTGTGTTTTTTCTCTAACCTGGAAGCATATTCCCAGCAACATTTTTAGCCCTTGAGAGACAATAAATGTTAATGGCTTAGTGTAGTCTTTAAGATCTCCCAGGTCAGAAATCATTTTTCTCCCCTTAAAGTCGCAAATATGGATTTACAAAATACTCTTCAGAACCATTATAGTCTTTTGGGTAAATAGTTTTCATCTTAAAACATTTTTATAATACACACATTTTAAAAAGTGTTCTAAATATGTATTTTTACGATTGATCATGACAGCTCCTTAAAGAGCCATTATTGCCTATCAAGGAGATAATGTGTGTGTGTGTGTTCAAGAAATTGTCTACAAAAAGCCCATCTTAAAGCTGTGTATGTTTCCAATGAGCATTTTTTCTTACCAATAAACTTGAAAAAATGATGCAATGCAATTGAAATTTAGACAGATCATCAAAGTGAGACAGTTCGGAATTGAGGATTTTTGAAATGCCTCTCAAATAGTAATTGAGAGACTCTAGGATGTGAATGATCAGAACTGCTGGATCCCCATACCTGAGACTGTGAACATAGGTGACCAAAGATTTGGGTGATTTACTGGGCTTTCCTCCTCAGGCTGGTGTGCTTTTGAAATTTAAGAGACAGGCATTGATTTTTGCTGGGGGTCTCTGCATCATAGGTTGTCATCTAATCACAGAGGGCTTGAAATCAGTCATAATAGAATAACTTCTTGTTTCTTCAGACTTTCATTGGATATGTCACAGTGCTAGGCATTAGAGATAGGAAGAGAATAAGCTGCACTTATGACCCTGGGGAGCACGTAGACCTGTAGACACATTCAGAAGGGTAAGTTCTACAGTGGAGGCATGACTGGGAGCACCTGCAATGTGCATTAGGAGTAAGAAGGAGATCGCAGTTCCTAAGATCAGAGTGTCTGAAGGTTAGCTCAGGGTGCAAGATGGGGGCAAATAATTGAGGGTACTGGGTCAGGTGGGGTGAGGTGGTAAGAATCTGAAGGTGACATTGTGTGTGAAAAGAGCAATAATGACCATGGTTGCTGCTGCTACGACTATTAAGAGTTATTAGGCTTTCATGGAGCACTTAGCTAAGAATAGTATATGAATTCATGTTTATTTCAGAGGGTAAATTTTGACTTCATTTAACCAACAAATAGAATTGCATGCCTTCTGTGTGCTAGTACCTTGAGGTATAATGTGAATAGATAGGGGTCCTATTCTCATGAACCCTAGGTGGCACTGGGGGCCCTGGGGCTCAGACATTAATTTTAAAAATCACTCCCATAAACGAGAAATCTGCAACGTGATAAGTTCGTAAAAGAGAGGACACTAAACATTTAATTGATTTTTCTGGCTTGCTTGGTGGAGGTAGAAAGTGTGTGTGTGGTGGTTTGACCTGGTTAGAGAAGCCAGGGAAATGCTTGAGAAGGTGGGAAAGGAAGAATGAGAATTAAGCAGGTGAAAGGGGAGGGATTAGAGTGGCAGGGTGCAAAAGAATAGCCAGAGACAGGAGGTAGAAGGCAGCGGGAAGGAAGAATGGTAGGAGGAGAAGTGAAAGCTAGGATGCAGCAAGGGGGTGGAATAACATCCTTCCTCTCTTCCTTTCCTTTCCTCCTTCCCTCTTTTATTCTTTCAACAAATACTTATTGAGTACCTCCCAGGGTCTAGGCACTGGGAAAACAGCATGAACGAAAGAGTGAAAAAAACAAACAAACCAGGAGTTCCTGTCGTGGCTCAGTGGTTAACGAATCCAGCTAGGAACTATGAAGTTGTGGGTTCAATCCCTGGCCTCGCTCAGTGGGTCAAGGATCCAGCATTGCCGTGTGCTCTGTTGTAGGTCGAAGACGTGGCTCGGATCCTGCGTTGCTGTGGCTCAGGCATAGGCCGGTGGCTACAGCTCTGATTGGACCCCTAGCCTGGGAAGCTCCATATGCCGCAGGTGCAGCCCTAGAAAAGACAAAAAACAAAATAAAGAAAAAAATAAAACCCCAAACAAACAACCCTCCCCCCTCCCCGCCCTTTTGGAGTTTACATTTTAGCTGGGGGAGGACAGACAATAAATAAGTAAAATACACAATATTGGATGGAGAGGAATTCTATGGAGGAAAGTAATTCAGGAAATGGAGAAAAGGGACTGTGAGGGTTGTTATTGAAATGCAGTGGCCAGAAAAAAACCCCATGGGTACGTTGATAATTGAGCAAAGACCTGAAGGAGTGAAGGGACTGAGCCTGGCCAGGGTAAGGAAAGGTAGGACAGACCAAGAAGTGTGAAGCAGGGCCTGGAGACAACAGTTTGAGGAAGAGTCAGGAGAACGTGGGGCTGGAACAGAGCAAGCAAGGGGAAGAGTGATGCTGCCAGAGGCATAATGGGGCCCTTTGAGGGGCCCTGTGGGCCATGAAAAGGTCTTACAGCTTTACTCTGCATGAGATGGGAATCCACTGGAGATAGATGACAGACAGAGGGGAAGGTTTTTCAGACAGTGAGGAAGGTGTCTGCTCAGTCTTCAGTAAGCACATAAATCCTAAACTAAAGGGAAGCATTTCCAGCCACAGGCACTGAGTATTTAAGGTCTCTTGGAATTTCCTGAGTGAAATCCTAAATAAAACCACTGCAACTTAAAGAGATATATATTTTTGTTTTTAGAATGTCTTCTGTGACAAGTCCACTCACAGGATTTCTAAGCTGCCCTTGATTCCTAAAGATGTATTTTAGAACCCATCCTTTGCCCCCATTAAGGATCTGTTTTGGAGTTCCCGACACAGCTCAGTGGAAACGAATCTGACTAGCATCGATGCGGATGCAGGTTCGATCCCTGGCCTCGCTCAGTGGGTTAGGGATCTGGCATTGGTGTGAGCTGTGGCCTAGGTTGCAGATGGGGCTTAGATCTGGTATTGCCCCTGTGGCATAGACCGGTGGCTATGGCTCCTGGGAATCTCCCTATGCAGCATGCGTGGCCCTAAAAAGACCAAAAAAAAAAAAAAAAGATCTGTTTTGATAATCCCATTACTAAAGTTCTGTCTGAAGTGTCTACTGAAATGACAATTTTGGACCCATAAATGCAGTGTGTGTGCTGTCTGGGGAAGGTGGACTAAACGAACTCAGCTGAGGCCTGAGTGACAAGGTATCCAGCTGGGAGGGTGAAAGAGAGGGGAGAGGGAGAGAGCAGCTGGGAATGCAGATTGAGGTGGGCAGGCGAGACAATGGCCTGTCCTGATAAGCACCTTTCCACAAAGGTCATCAGTCAGTCATGGAGACTCAGCCTGGACACCTTGGCCTTTGTGTAAGATGAGGTTTCATTCTCTAGAGAAGCCAGTGGGACCTCTGAAAGGAAGGTTAAAAATTACTGTGTCAGTGAGCAAGATGATCAAGAAAAAGAAATAGGTCACTTGCCATCTACATCCAAATACTTATTTATTCCTACAGAAGCATCCTTCTTCTGTTTCCCTTTAATATTCCTTTGATATTAATCTCTCAACACTAGGAAGACATTCCCAAGCTACCAACTTCAGGGTCTAGGCACTTTTCCAAGGTGGAGGAGGGAGAGGACCTCCAGAGCCTCAGCTCTTGAAGGCAATCCTGAAGAGTGGGTGGGTGGCTGGACCTTTCAGAGACCACCGCAAAAATTATCTGAAAGTTATATCTCTTCAGGCTTTGATGCTGTTTGTGATGTCTCTGCTTATGCCATCTTCTGGGCATTTGTTCTAGGAAAAAAAAAAAAGTTCTTAATGAGGCTTGCAGCAAATGCTTCTTGATTTCCAATGAATATTCATTCACTGGACACTTGGCCACCCACACAGAAGCCAAGAAGACCCTCAGAAGGGAACCACTGAGAGCTAGGACTGTTGGGTCCTGGGCTTGATGCTGAGAAGTGATTGCCTGGATGTGTGCTTGTTCAAGTCCACGCCTGCATTTCTTCCGGGTCCAGCTCCCAATTCTAGTTGACTTTTTACAATTGTTCATTTGGCCACAGAGAACCAGAATTCACAGGCCTCCTGGACAAGCTTTTGTTCCTAGGACCAGTGGGAATGAGAACAAATGTCACTCACTCAGTGACTTTTTTCATCAAAGTACTTTGTAAATATGAACTAATTCTTCTTGGAAGACGCACGTTAAGCATTGTTAGCCTCACTTTCTAGATGGGTGTGCCCAGATTTCATTATTCCGAGATAGATTTTGAATCCACGATAAGTGGACTTAGCATTATAGTCAATCGAAGATGAAAAGACCTATTAGGTCCCCAGGATTGCCCCTCCCTCTCCACCTCCGCACAACCAGGGCAGGAAGCTCCCTGCAATCTACTTTCTAGTGCTTTGGCCAGGCTTGGTTTAAAGGTCCCAGGGGAACCTCCCTCTAAGTCTAACCTTAGAGAAAGAATCTCCTTCTAAAAGCTGCTTTTGTGTTCTCAGTGCCCTGACCACCCCCCTCTGCTGAAAGGCTCTTGGAAAGTGAAAGGAATATGATTGGAAGTCTTTTTTCCTTTCTCTTTTAGGAGAACTGCAAATTCCAAGAGTCACATGTGCATCTTTTCCTTTCAGAGTAGATTTTTATGTGCCTTTCTAGGTTTACTAAGAGACATACAGGACTTTGGGTTACAGTTGGGACATGAGCTCATGAAATTAGTATTAACTGCTTTAACCCGTGGGTGCTCGTGTTTATGGAATAAGCAAGTCATAATCGCTGACCACAGCCATTAAAATCTGATGTGAGTCAACTTCAAGTACAAAGACTTTCTATAAGCCAAGCCTCTTGAAGCAGAAAAGATCACAATTTAATATAACGAGAATAATTAATAAGGAGTGTGCCAGTGACCTTGAATATTAATATTGTTTCCTTTTCCTGTAAACAAACCGGGCTATTTTATTATTATTTTAGTGTGTAATTTGGCATAAACACTCCTTTTCACATAATTTCCCCAGGTGACTTGTCTCCTTGGCAATTTCCGGCTTTAATAAAGAAAACCTAATTAAGAAGGAGCTGTTGATTGGTTTGCTAGTGTAATTAACACAGGTGATGCTAATGAGTTTCTATGAAACCGGTGGTTTATGGGAAAAATAAACAGACCGCTGTTGCATATGGGCCCAACTGATATCTACATTCGGGAAGAAATGACGATTTCCAAGTCTCCTGTGAGTGGTTTGTGGGCATGGAACAGGCAGATAAAATATTTTATAAAATTCATTAGTGGAACTAAACCAAATTGGGGGCAAAAGTCTTGGTGTTTGGCAATATTAAAACATCTGATCACTGGTTGTACTTGTCAGGTCTGTCTTTTTTCATGAGCCTAAAAGGGGTAGATTTCTTTTGTTCGAGGTGTGTTTCTCCCCCATTTTTTTTTTCTGGTAGGCGTTTTCAGTTGGCAAAGCCCCCAGAAGACTTTCTAGAGACGTGTTTGTGTTCATTCTCTTCTCCCTGACTTTGCCCATTAGCTCTCAAGGATGAGTTGACCAGAAGAGCACATGGAATTCCTGCAAAAATTAAAACTCCCAAGAGCCTCCTTTCTTGGCCTATAACTGCTTCCTGAAGAACTCTTGATATTTATATTTTCAGTGGCATCTCCGTTAGTCTGGTCTACCCAGAGTTACTTAAAAGCAGCTGATTTTCTTTTTTTTTTTTTCCTTTCTTTGTTGGGCTGGGAGGGGAGGTGGGGACTGTGGTTTGGATTTCATTTAGCAGCAGCTTTATAATAAGATGAACAAGAGCCACGGCGTCAGGGCATATTTTCTCATTGTAAATTTGACTCGGAATACCTGGCAATTATTTCTGATAATTTATAAATACCTGGCACACTTTCAAAATAGACTGTTGATGGTCATTGGCCGTAAAAGACTGGTATATAATACGACCTTTGATGTTTATAGAGTTTTTTTGGACTCCTTCCCTTTTTCATTGCTGTGTTCTTCTTCAGATTGGTTTTTGAAACGTGTTTTCTCTCAATTTTCATCTCACTTTTATCATCAGCTAGTTAATTCTTCCTCTTTCTCCCCCGCCCCTCCAAAAATGCCTAGTCTACTTTATCTCTCATCTATTGCTCTGTGACAGAAAAGCCAGAGACATTCTGTGTCTGGCATTGTACCTCCAGGGACATCTTTTGAACTCTCATAATTTGTATTTATTGCCACCCACTTTGTAAGTTCACAGTTTAATTTGCCAGCAGTGGCAGTGTTAGGCCGACACAGTAAAACAAGATAACGTTAAAATGTCAGAATGAGAGGGGGCATGAATGATGCATTACCCCTACTAGGACTTGCACTTGTCATCCCTTTCCACCAAAGTGATGTTAACTACCTTTTGAGAGCTTTATCTGACTGGTATTACTCAGAAATAGGATCATTAGTTCACTGTTCTGATTAGGAAGCTGCTATGCTTGATTAACTCTTCTTGGACTGGGATCTCAGTGGAAGCATTAAATGAATCACAGTGACTTAGACATCGAGAACTAATTTATAATTATTTTTTTGCAATTATTGGTCCTTGTTGACATGTGTTTTTCCATGATGCGGTGCTTAACAGGATGAATTAAACCTACTGGAGAACAGACAAGCATGTTTGAGGTGCATTTATAATCTATGTTTCAGGGAGGGTCTTCTAGATTTTTAAACATCCCCCCCTCCCCCGCCAACACGCATAGATGCCAAGCCATGCCCTTAAAAGTGTATCCATGTACAATTCGTTCACAAACCCTGTGAAATTCCTGAGTTTGGCTAGTTGACCCTTTTGGAGTTTTCTCAGAATTACTGTCCTAGCTAGGTCATGTTTGTTCGTGGTGGTGACTTCATGTGCAAGAAGCAGGGTTAACATGTGTCTTGAGGAAACTTCCCAAGTGATAAATCTAAGGCATTGGGACAGGCAAAACTTCTCCCTTTCTCATTTCCCCCAAACCACCTTATACCTTTCTTTCCGTCCCTAAATCTTTCCCCTAAACTCACTGCTGTCTGAAATCCTAGTGTATTGATTTTTTAGCTTCTGGCCAAATATATAGCTCTCTCTTTTCTCCTCCAAAACACACACCCACTATTTATACTTGAGTGCAAGATTCTTTCTAGAGCAGGTTTTGATAGGGAAAGTATTGA
This sequence comes from Phacochoerus africanus, assembly GCF_016906955.1. NCBI lineage: Eukaryota > Metazoa > Chordata > Mammalia > Artiodactyla > Suidae > Phacochoerus > Phacochoerus africanus. The sequence continues at coordinate 15,418,530 of NC_062544.1, read as the reverse complement.
GAGCCTGGGAGGTGGATAGGGGCATGACAGAAAACTGTCCTAGAGCAAGGATCTTGATGGCAGTGAGGACTTCATTTGTGTCTCATAGAAAAGGGGTCCTCAATTCAAGAAAGCTGTGTTTTAAAGCAGCCTTTGGGGAATAAGACTATTTTTCTTGCTTGTATATCCCAACAGAATTAGAGCTCTATGGAACAGCCTGAGAGGGATCTGCACAGGCTAGGGCCTCGACTTGCCTTTGTTAAATTGAGTGGGGGAAGCTATCACTAAAGAGCAGTCCTCCCCACCCCCTGCTCAAGTGTGGCTCTTTAAATGTCTTATTTCCTGAAAGGGCTTTTTAATCTGTGTAGATCCAGAAACTTGGGTTGTTATCGCAGATGCTGCTGATGAACCTGGGGTTACCCTGAGCTTAGTAACATCACCATCCCATTATGTTCCTTTATCATATACTTGACATCTGCCCTAAGTCACTGTCCTTCACTATCTGCTCAAGTCAGCCTTGTGTGCTCTTTGGAGATTTCTTGGCAGCTAACCCTGGCTGTAGGGACACATGAATTGGCTTTCAGCTATTTGTATAAAAATGTAACTGTGACTTACCCATCCTAGAAGATGATTCGGACCCGGTTTTTAAGACCAAGCCAGGTGCCTGTGTTTAAAGGAACAGGTGTCACTGAGATGGGGGAAGCTGGAGATCAGTGTAGGAATTCAAGGGAAGACTTGGTTCCAGGGTAATGATGATAAAACCTTCAGAGATACCAAACAGATAGTATGGGTTTGGTTTGGGTTTCTTGGGTTAGTCAATATTTTTCTGAGAGTATGCTATTTGCCAGGGTGAATCATGTATAGTGAGTTCCAGTGTATTGGTATTTTTCTTCATGAGTTTTTTTTTTTTTTTTTTTAATGGTTTGCCCTGTATTTCCTAGGGAACGCATGCTCTCTGAGATTTGGCTACAATGCTGCTTTTGCAGAGAGGAAAAATGAAGGCAGAGAAAAATAAGTAGCTTTTATAAGCCTATGTGAAAAAGGTAGTCATCAAGTTGGAAGGACATTTTTCCCCCCTCTATACCTCTGTGGGGGAACTTTTTGATCAATATGGGTCACGCTTGACCAAAATTAACTTTATTTTAAAACTGCTCTCCTTTGGAAGTTGCCTCCCTATGCCCTTTCTGAGGAGGGGGGATTGGGAATAGGGTTCTAAAAGAAAAGCTGTTTGGCCAAGAAAATAGGAAAATTTTTCTCCACATCAGAGTTGAACATACGAGCATGTGCTTTCGGGGAGCCGGCAAATGTGACTTCCCCTAGAAATAATTGTTGTAACTGAATTATGATTACTTTCCTAAACCTGCCCCTCTGCATTATTCAAGGTTTCCTGTGTCCTGCCTTGTCCCAGATCGAGAACAAAATGAAACTCTCGCCAATTTCGTCTACCTTTTTTGCTCTAAGCCAAGGCTTTGCAGCACCATTAGGATGTAGATTATCATATTTAAAACCTGTGATGACACCGTTGTACCCATCTGAATGATTAATCTGCTCATTAAAAGAGTGCCGATGGGCTAGTCTAATTGGAACATGGATCTTCTTAAAGGACGTTACAGGGTCGGGAATAGGAAATATTACTCATAACATAAAGTAGGGATTAATTATGCTACTAAATACTACTGTGTGAAATTTACATATGGGTCTGCTTAGAGACAAGGATTAGAAGACGTGTAGCGTCCCATTTTATAACTTTTATGTCAACTTTAAGACAGGTGGTGTGTTCCTACTTTAATCCCAAATCTTAAATCAACATTTACAAAAGCTGTTATAAACTCAAATGCCACAGAAGGCTTAGAGGTTGGGATAAACATAGAATTTGCATCTGCGAATCACTGATTTAACCGTATGGATTTTTAAAACAATTGCAAAGATCCAAAGCTGCAGAGCAGTCTTTACTCTCTGTTAAACCCTGACTGCTGGATGATATTAATCTTCCTAGAGGAGAATGAGAGATGAATTGGGATCTTTGGGAAAATATGCAAATCCATTGAGCACAAGTTTGTAAGCTTTCTTTTCTTTTTTTTCTTTTAAAAATCACCTTTAAACAAATAGTATGTATAAAAGATGTAAGGGGAGTTGCAAAGTGGCCTGGAGATTTGAAGCCCCACTTCAGAGCTTCTCTGTCATAGGGACCTTGCGGCTGCACAGGTAAAAAAAAAGAAAAAAATAGCTTACAAAATGGAGGTGATCCTAGAATCTTTGAGGTGAAAAGAATCTTGAAGTTTTTTTATCCTATCTTCCTCATTTTAAAGCAAAGAAGCACAAAATGTACACAACCAGTGACAAGCCAGAGCTGAAAACCAAAGTTTCGGACTCACGGTCCAGTGCTATTTTCGGTAAACAACATAACATCTCTAGCCTGGTTACCCAGTGTCTTGACACGTTGGGTTAGTTGTTTGATGCCTCATGTCTTAAGATATCTCTGTTGACTGAAGTCAGCTGTTTGACAAATGCAAAATATATTCTCACACATCTTCAGGATTTCTTGCGTTTCCACTACTTGAAAATGCATTTTCTTTTTCACTCTTAGGCAGGTGTCATGTCATGTGTGTGGTAGGCATGGAAAGCTGCTGCTGCAGAGTAAACGCTCTACCATGCCGGCCGGTCCAGCCAAAAAAAAAAAAAAAATGACAGTGGTGGCACTTGCTTATCTGTGGGTCCCCACCTCTTTGAAGAACTGAAAGGATTACATGTCAGTATATTGGGTGCTGCCAAGCTTAGAGAACCTCCTTGGGCTTCAGAGACCAGGTGATGCTGATGTTGCTGGTGCTGGGGAAGCTTAGGCTGAGGATGCTAAGCTTAAAGGGGTCCTCCCGGGTTTTCAAGTCAAGGGCCTGCGTGCCTCTGGACCTTCTGTTTTTCTCTCATGTTTGTTCTCCCCTCTTTGTCCCGCTGTGCTTGTCTGACGGAATTGAGTTCACCATCACCTCTCACCTGGTTCACTGCTGGAACTTCCTAGCTATCCTTTGACCTCCAATTGTGACCCTACTTCAGCAGCTAGAAGGATCTTCTGACATCACTCTTTTGCTCACAGCAGGCTGTCACTTGTTTTTGTTTCTTCTCTTTTTTCTTTTTGGCTGCAGCTGTGGCATGTGGAAATTCCCAGGTCAGTGATTGAAACCTTTACCACAGCAGTGACCCAAGCCACAGCAGTGACAACACTGGGCCCTTAACCCCCTGTGCCACCAGGGAACTCCCAATCTAGCCATCACTTGGACAGCCTGGCTACTCATTGTCCCAGCTGTAAAAGTCCAGGCTTCCTGGCTCTGCATACCGTATTCCTCCTGGCCTCTGGCCTCATTTCTCACCTCTCTTCTTCTTCTGCAGGGCCACCTCATGTTAATGCAGACTTGTGGTGTACTCTGAGCTAGCTTTTGTCTTGGCACCTGTTTTTCCTGATATCTGGTATGTCCTGCTTGGCTTTCTCTGCCTCACCTTCCATCTGGCTCTTTTCAACTTAACCTCAGGATTAAATTCAGCTTTAGCTGCTCCAAGAGGCCTCCTCGGGCCCTCTGACTGAGGATACAGCATGCACCCCACCCTCTGTCTCTCCTAGAACTTTTTTCACTGGGAAGTGATGCCTTCCCACACAGCTCCCCCGACCAGGGAGCCTCTTGAAGGCAGGGAACGCAGACTACTGTTTATTGTGTTCCTATTTCTAAGTACCGTGTCTGGTTCAGAGGAGGAAGTCAATCAACATTGAAGGAAAGAAAAAAAATCCTGATAAGAGTTTTGAGTCTTTTCGGTGGTGCAGAGGAAAACATTCTAACGTTCTTTGGTTACCTAGTCCACCACATACCATCTTTCATTAATAGCCAGGTCATGCCTTTTGATATCAAGCTTTAATGTCTGGCTTCAATATCTTTTTTGTTTGTTTTGTCTTTTGTCTTTTTAGGGCCACACCCACGGGCATATGGAGGTTCTCAGGCTAGGGGTCCGATCAGAGCTACAGCTGCCAGCCACAGCCACAGCCACAGCCACTGCCTCTGCCAGATTCGAGCTGTGTCTGCAACCCACACCACAGCTCATGGCAGCACTGGATCCTTAACCCACCGAGCGAGGCGGGGGATCGAACCCACAACCTCATGGTTCCTAGTTGGATTTGTTTCCACTGTGCATGACAGGAACTCCAATATCTTTTCTTTCTTTCTTTCTTTTTTTTTTCTTTAACAAAACAGAATTACCTGGATACAACAGAAATCAGTTGACCATCACCTTCTCTAGTAGCGCTTTTTAAAAACCCTGGTTCTCTGGGTTGTTCATGGTGATTTCACTTCTTTGTAATGTTTTGCATGTAGGCAGAAGCCTGTAATCAAAAGAGGTTGGAGTGTTGTTTTTCAGTTGGAGAGAAAAGCCTTTGTCATGGATTTTGGAGTGTTCTTTAAGCTTGAGTTTGTGGCTTGTCTTGTAGGTCAGTTCTAAAGATACTCTTGCTATAATCTGATGTAAGAGATGAACATTTCAAAGAAGCCTGTATTGTCATTCTGTGAAAGTTAACAGCAAAGTATCATTGCAGATCTGTTGGAGATGTTTGTTTTCTGTGGTCAACCTCCAAACATTTTTAAGATTCAAAAGTGGTATGCAGAGAACCTTTCTTTACAAATTCAAATCTGGTGGAATACCATAATTGTCCAGCGGTGGAATAGACATATGAGCATAATGCACTTCGGTGAATATCATTCATTCCTGGACCTCCCCAGTCTGCAAATGAAAATACAAACTCTAGGCCACCAAGAAGTAAGAGAGACACATGATTATAGTAAATCTTGTTGGCTAGAATGCCAGGGCCATGGAGCAGTCTGTGAATTTTTTTCCAGCCTTGCTGGTAGAAAGCTATCTCTCTGTCTTCCTTGGTAAATAATAGTCCATTTATAGAGATGTGATGTAGGAAGTTGGGCTAGATGTGAACTAACAAGTATCCCCAACTTGTTTTCCTAAATTATGGAATTGTGGGCCTTGAGAGTCAGCAGGCAGCTTACCCACAATCTGATAAAACATCATCCTTAAAGTAGAAACAGAGTTCGCAGAGATGAACCGACTGGCCCAAACAAAGTCCCAGGGTTGGGCAGTCCTGAAGATGGGATTAATACCCGGTCCTTGCACTTCTGTTTCATTTACCCTTTATTGTGAGTCCCTACATGAGTTTAAAAAAATGCCGGGTTTCTGGGAGTTCTCGTTGTGGCGCAGCAGAAGCAAACTTGACTAGTATCCATGAGGATGTGGGTTCGATCCCTGGCCTCACTCAATGGGTTGGGTATCTGGCGATGCCGTGAGCTGTGGTGTAGGTCACAGACACGGCTTGGATCCTGCGTTGCTGTGGCTGTGGTGTAGGCTGGCAGCTGTAGGTCCGATTTGACCCCTGGCCTGGGAACTTCCATATGCCAAGGGTGAGGCCATAGAAAACAATAAATAAATAAATAAAATAAAAAGTGCTTGTTTTTTGTTTTTTCTTGATTATAAGCTCAGTATGGAAAGCATGCTAGCTAACTGAGGAGAGTGAATAGGGTGTGATAAGTTGCAGTCTGATAAAACAACACTCTACTGTAGTGCTACTCTGGTTTATAGCATTGAGGTCTTCATGATTCTATAAACTCGTAAGAAAACATTTTCCCAGACCCTGAGTTGCAGACTGGCAGCTATAATTGCATTGGGCTTGGGGAAGCATTTTTTCTGGGCGGTGCGGTGCTGTTGCCTTTTAGATGGGGTTTGTGGTCTGTGGGTTGCCCCAAACCCCACTGCTCCTAGCAGCTTCTCTCTTTTAGATTACTGGCTTGGTCACAGAGGCTTTTCAACTGTAATCTCTGAGTTTAGTGTGATTATTTGTTTTGTTTGGGGCTTCCAGGAAGGTAAGCTGGAGATGCCCATTGTATTTTCAGCACCTATGAGAAGGAGTCTCCATTTCTGGGATGGAAGGGTTGCTGACAGTGTCGTTTACGTATTTGGAGGCATACCACCCCTCAAGCTGCCGCTGGCTTTATCAAATCGCTTAAACCAAGTCCTGTGCTACCATCAGCATTATCCAAATCTGTCACAACTGGCAAACTTCAGAATTTATGTGAAAAGACGGTTGATCGGCACAGCTGCAAGGCATAAGAGTGTAAGGTCAGTGCCTTGGTGCCATCAGTCAGGCTTACACAGAAGTTATCAAGCTCTCAAGGTTTTCCCATTTTCTCGGGAAAAAGAGTTTCTAAGATTTAGGGTTTTCATTTTTCTCTCTTTTTAAAAAGTTTTTTTTTCTTTTTCCTCTCTCTCTCACACACAAACTTAAACAACAAATAATTATTTTTAAAATAGAAATGACTTCCACACATGGGAGTTATACTCATTTGCGAGTGGTAGGCATGCCTCTTATTTCTTGCTGCTTAAATGATCTTAAATTAAAAATTTTTTTTAAACTGAAAGAACAACATGTTCTTTGTAAAAATTTTGAGAGAATACAAACAAGTAAGCAAAAGTTATTTTTTATCCAAAGACTTGAAAAAAAAAACCTCTTTTAACATTTTCTGCAGTTTGTTCCAGAATATTTTTGATGTATTTATAAAATTGAATTATATATCCTGTTTTGTATCTTGCTTTTTTCATTTAATACATGGTGACGTTGTGAATATTTCATTGTATCTCATAATTTAACAAAATAACTTCCTGCATTACCTCCTATGGATATCATTTATATAACCATCCCTCTCATGTAGAATTTTTAGGTTGCTTTCAGTTTTTTGTGAGTGTTAAAATGGAGCAACCTTGTGTATAAATCCTTTGCTTGCGATCTGATTGTTAAATTCCTTGAAGTGTAATTTTTGAATTAAACCATATGAATATCTTGAGGCTTTCTGGTACATGTTATTAAACTGCCCTGCAGAAAGACTATACCTATTTCTACTCTTACCACCATTTTAATAAATTTCATTTTACTGGTATTCTCAACAGATCTCTCTCACTTAAAAGTGTTTGTAAACTTAGTGAGTTGAAATATGTTATTTACTCTTATTTTGATTTGCATTTACTTGTACTTCCTGCTGAGGTGGAATATTTTTCTTTGTGATTTTTGGTCATTTATATATTTTATTTTTTTTGTGAATTGACCATTCATTTTATTTCTTTTTCTTTTCTCTTTTTTCTTCATGGATTTTTACTAAAGTTTTTTTTTTTTTTTTTCCCATTTCTTGGGCCGCTCCCGCAGCACATGGAGATTCCCAGGCTAGGGGTCGAATCAGAGCTGTAGCTGCCTGCCTATGCCAGAGCCACAGCAACGCAGGATCCAAGCCATGTCTGCAACCTACACCACAGCTCATGGCAATGCTGGATCCTTAACCCACTGAGCAAGGCCAGGGATCGAACCCACAACCTCATGGTTCCCAGTCGGATTCGTTAACCTCTGAGCCAAGACGGGAACTCTGATTTTTACTTAGGTTTAAAGCAATAAACATTTATTATTCACAGGAATTCAAGTCCAGCCATAGTCACCTGGGGCTGGAGGATCTGTTTCTGAGACAACATGCTCACAAGGCTGTTGGCTGGAGGCCTCAGCTTCTTACCATGTGGGCTTTCTAGGGCTGCCTGAGTGTCCTCTTGCCATGGTGACTGGCCTCCCCAGAGGAGGGACAGCAATCACGAACTTTTAATGCCTTGTATGACCTAGTTTTAGAAGTCATACATTGTACTTTGGCTGTATTCTGCTTGTTAGAAACAAATCATTGAGTTGAACCCACATTCAGAAGAGGGAAGCTAAGTCTCTTCTCTTAAAACAGCAGCTCTTAAAGTGTTTGTGGACCTATTTTAAAACCACCATAGATCTATCTTTTTTTGCTTTTTTAAGGCTGCACCCACAGGCATACGGAGGTTTCCAGGCTAGGGGTCAAATCGGAGCTGTAGCTGCCGGCCTATGCCACAGCCATAGCAATGCAGGATCCAAGCTGCATCTGCAACCTACACCACATCTCATGGCAATGCTGCATCCTTAACCCACTGAGCAAGACCAGCGATCAAACCTGCGTCCTCATGGATGCTCAGTAGATTTGTTTCTGCTGAGCCACAATAGGAACTCCATGATTTCTTCTTTTCTCTTTTTTTTCTTTTTGCCTACCCTGTATTTTTGCAATGTTGCTTTTAAATATTTTCCCCTGGTTTGTTATTCTTTATTCTCACATTCAGAGACTGAAAATTGTAATGTACTTAAGTTTATTAATCGTTTCTTTATCAAATCTTAATATGTTTGATGCTGGTTGGTTAATAGCTGCTGCGTTGAGCCTCCTATCCCTTCCTTGCCCCTCAGTCCAGACCCTTCTCCGTCAATTAAAAAAGTCTCTCTTGGCACATTGAAGAGAGTGGCTGTGAGGCCTCCCAGACTGACCTTGGGTGCAGTGCGGGTGCTAATCCTGCTATTTTGATGAGATTGGGTGTGTTCAGGGTGGTATGGCCGTAGCCAATCCTGCTATTTTGAATATCAACCCTGGAGTTCCCGTCGTGGCCCAGTGGTTAACGAATCTGACTAGGAACCATGAGGCTGTGGGTTCGATCCCTGGCCTTGCTCACTGGGTTAAAGATCTGGCGTTGCTGTGAGCTCTGGTGTAGGTCGCCAACATGGCTCTGATCCTGCGTTGCTGGGGCTCTGGTGTAGGGCAGTGGCTGTGGCTCTGATTTGACCCTTAGCCTGGGAATCTCCATATGCAGCAGGAGCAGCCCAAGAAATGGCAAAAAGGCAAAAAAAAAAAAAAAAAAGAGTATCAACCCTAACTAAGCACTTATAGGCACATGGCTTCTTATTCTGTTCCATTGATTGGTCTGTTAAGTCTGATTTCATTACTGTTCAATTTTAATTTTTATAACTATATAATATATTTTAATATTATAAATCCCCTTCAATTTTATAACTATTACTGCTTATGTATTCTTATATATAAACTATAGAATCTTTTTTTTAGGTTAAAATAATTTCTTTAGGATATTAAGCAAAATTGTATTGATGTCTGGAGAAGCTGACATTTTTTATATTGGGTCTTCAGACTGTGAATGTATATACCTATTTGTTCAAGTCTTTAATATCCTTAAGTAGAGTTTTTCTCCATATTTTTGGCTGAGCCTATTCATGTTTGTTTTAACATTTTTTTTCTTGCTCTTGGGAATAGTTTTTTCTGAAATATGGGCAAAAGGTTTTTACAGTAATTTTATTGTTCATGTATGTTAACTGTTTGGTTGTTTTCTTTCTTTTTTTTTTTTTTTTGTCTTTTAGGGCCGCACCCACGGCATATGGAGGTTCCCAGGCTGGGGGTCCAATTGGAGCTGTAGCTGCCGGCCTATGCCAGAGCCATGGCAATGCGGGATCCTTAACCCACTGAGCGAGGCCAGGGATCCAACCCACAACCTCATGGTTCCTAGTCGGATTCATTAACCACTGAGCCACGATGGGAACTCCTGGGGCCTTCTTTAAGATAGCAATTTTCCAAGTTTCAGGAACTGAAAATTTGCTTAGGTCCTTTGCATACCTCCTTATTTCCCTAGGATTTCAAATTGCCTTTGATATGATTCCCACAGATTTTGGTCCCTGACATTGCATAACCAGTTCAGAATGACGTCAGGGATTCATGCAGGCCAGATTACTGTTGATATCCCAAGTACCTGTTTCTGAATGTTTTTGCCTGAAAGTACTCCTAGTTTAAAATGCAAATGGGGCAGTTCCAGTGGTGCAAGGAAAATAAATCCTACTAGTATCCATGGGGATGTGGGTTTGACCCCTGGCTTCGCCCAGTGGATTGGGGACTCGGTGTTTGCCATGAGCTGTGGTGTAGGTTGCAGACCCGGCTTGGATCCTGCATTGCTGTGGCTGTGGTGTAGGCCGGTAGCTGCAAGCTCTGATTTGACCCCTAGCCTGGGAACTTCCATATGCCACAGGCACAGCCCTAAAAAGAAAAAAAAAAATGTGAATGGCACTTGGCATTGAACCTGGGGAGTGTTGGTAAGTTTTGAATGGTATGGTTTGAAAACAGCATTTCTTGTTTTAAAAGATTCTCTCATCTGATTGGAAGCTTGTTCTAGGGAATACCAGGCCTTTACCCCCCAGTGTTATAAAAATGATTGGGTGACTGTTAGCAAAGCAATAATACCAGTGGGATGTGGATATTAACCTGTCTGTGGGGGGAAAATGCTGAGAGCAACAGGCCTATAATTTAGGTAATAGTGTTAGTCTATGAAAAACATGCTGCTTTTGCCTTGATGCTAATCAGGAATCCATCAGACAGTCTTCCCTCTCTGAGCAAGGGCAGGACGGGAAGGAAATCAGCTGTCATCATGTTTTTGAAGAAGAAAAAAAATGAGAGGTGAACTGAACTCTGTGATAGGAACCTCACTCTAAAGCCGCTTTCTGAATTTAAAGGTGTGGTAGTCCCATCAGTAGCACAAATTGGAGGCATCTGATTTGCATGGATTAACAGGAGTGGGTCACAACCTTCTGACAGGTCAATGGCACCACTGGGGATTTGAAGAAAACTTTGATTCCTCCTTTTTCGCCATCTACCGTGAAGCAATCATGCTGTTCTATTGTAAAAGAGGATCCCTTACTTAGAAAGCCAAGCTTGTCATTTAAATTCCCCCAAGTTAGGACACCACGGAGCTCTGTCAGATGTCAGTCTCAATACAGCAGGAGAATGTTTTTCAACAGCTTTCTAACCCCTTTGCCGGGAAACACAGAGGCCTGGATAAAGGGGGAGGGGCAGCTGACTGGGGCTTGGAGGGTTTTTACAAAGGCAAGATTGGAATTTTTCATTTAAGGCAGGTTTGCTTTTTCTTTGCTTTTTCTTCTTATTTTCTCTGTTTTCTTTAAGCCTTGTGTAAAGGATATTTCCACAAAAGGGGAGTGAAAAAAAATCAGATTGGTTGTAAAGACGCCTCCATCCCAGGTCTCCTTGAAGGCATTTAAGCCTGGGAGTGATGTTGGTATTTTTCTGCATCAGAGGTGATGGCTGTTTGCCAGTCACTTCCCTTGAAAGATATTGTTTGGCTTGAAGGTAGCTATGACATGTTTGGCAGAGGAACCATCCATGGCAGAGTATGGACAAAGAGAAATGGAGACTTTCCTATTAAGCCTCCTAGGACTCTGGTGCCCAAGTCCCAGTGAAAATGAGAGGTACGGGCTCTCAAAGTCCAAAGGGTTCGACCCACACGGAAGCACCTTGGGTTAGGGGGCTTCAAATTGGAGGTTGCAGAATCAGGACCATTTTTCCTTCCCCTCATTTAACCAAATGCTCAGGAGATAGGTTCCAAAAATACTGCAAGACTCTCGTGATACTTAGTCTTTTCTATATTTATCAACAGTTGTTTATTCAGTGTGCCCTATAGGTCAGATACTTTGCCAGGCCATGGGGACCCAACATGCTACAAGACAGATTTGGCCCTTGCCCTCTTGGGACTTCCTCTTTAGATCTGTCTCATCAGTTTGCTTTTCTTACGTGTCTTGATTTTTGCAATTTGAATTCCTGGTCCTTGGTGGAAAGGATCAATATTTCATACTTTCTTCCATCCACCACCGCACTTAGCTTTGCAATACCTTACAAATGGGTTTGGTAAACACTCTTTCTGTTGTTTGATTGGCTATTTGTGTGATGTTTAAACTTTCGAAGGCTCTATTTTCTCATGTGTAAAACAGGATAATGATACCTGTGCTAGAGGCTGCTTGTGAAGAGTAACTGATAATAATGCACATAAAATGCTCATCAGAGAGCATGGCAGAGGGTGCCAGGCAGTATTTGGGAGCTCCTGGTATTTTCGTTAGTATAGATGTGGTGGAGGCATCAGAGGAATGGTAGTGACAGTGTGTGCTTAATAACTAAACTTCTGTACGTCTTAATTCTTTCTACAGGATTTCATCCTTTTTTCTTCTTTTATTAAGCATTGTCCATGTCAAAGAAATCAATGATTATTTTGTTGCTTGGAAGTAACTTGGAAGGCACTAAGGTTATCACTTAAAGCAAATTCGCAGTGATTGTTGTAGATGGAATAACTGGAAGGGGTGTGTGTGTGTGTGTGTGTGTGTGTGTGTGTGTGTGTGTGTGTGTTTTCAGATAAGCCCCAAAGTTAATCTTCCAGTTACAATTCCGGTTTTGGATTCCAGTAGCCAAATGCCTCTTGAACTTTTAATGGGACAATTGTCCCTTCAGAGGTAATGTTCTCTTTTTCCTGCTGGTGAATATGTCCAGAGACCATTAAGCTGCATCTCGGTGAAAGGAAACTGCTGCATAAGATTTGTGAAGATCTTTGACATGCTGCTGAAATGTCCCCGCAGAGTCACAGTTTTGTTGGAGGAATAGTCTTGTGGATGGGAAGAGTATGTACCAGGGTTCCACTTGGAGTCAAACCTTGGCTTTTTAATGTATTATCTTTGTGACTTTGGGCATGCTTCTAAATCTTAAAAACACACATACACACAAACTCACACGTATTTGTATTTTTATTGACTTAATGCACTGTCTGGCACATTCACGCGGGGGCTTGTGACAAATCACTACTTGTTGCATGAAGGAATGAATGGATGGATGGATGGATGATCACCATGACGACAGTGATACATCCTTCACTGATGTTCTTGCTCAACATTTCTTCAGGTCCTCTTCCTCTCAGTTGCTTGTCAAACCTGAAGTACCTTCTTTATTTTATTTTATTATTTTATTTTATTTTTTTGTCTTTTCTTGAGCCACTCCCATGGCATATTGAGGTTCCCAGGCTAGGGGTCGAATCGGAGCTGTAGCCTCCGGCCTATGCCAGAGCCACAGCAGCGCGGGATCTGAGCCGCGTCTGCAACCTACACCACAGCTCACGGCAACCCCGGATCCTTAACCCACTGAGCAAGGCCAGGGATCGAACCTGCAACCTCATGGTTCCTAGTCGGATTTGTTAACCACTGCTCTACAAGAACTCCATGTAGTATCTTCTTAGGACTGTCCTCAGGAGCACCATTCTTCCACTCTTTGAGGATTGATGTGAGTTTTGGAAAGAGACAGCAGGAATTTGATGTAAAACACCGGCCTATTAAATATCATTCTGGATCAGAAATACGGTATGCCTGTCAGGCAGCTCCACTGAGGTGAACTCAGAACTCTGAGCAGCAAATGCTCACCAGCACTGATTCCCAAAGATATCGGTTGGGATCCGGTTGAATTCATCTTGATGCGCAGTTCAAGTTTGTTTAAAAAGCAGTCCCACTCTGCTTGAGGTCTCACTCTAGCTCCTGTGCTTTGGGGAGGGGGAATGAGGAGATCTGGCTCTTGATGAAATGAGAAGCAGAGGGCTAAAAGCCCAGGCTATTGAGCTAGTCCTGGGTTTGAATCCCGCCTCTGCCACATACTAACTCTAAGACCTCAGGCTTCTTTCTTAAATCATCTATTCTGCAGTTACTTCTTTGTAAATCCCCCTCCCCACCCCTGAGGATTGCAGAAAGAAATGTGCTTGGCACATAATACTCCATGTTAAGATTCAGGATTATTTCCCTTTTACATTATTTTAGTTTCCTCTTCACATGTATGTACGGCTCTACCATCTCTTGGGTCCTGAAGTCCTAGGAAATAAATTCACATACAATGTTCCTGCCTTGGTCTCTGACTGTTTTTATCCTTCCCACGAGTGTGTGTGCTTAAAAGTGGTGTCTAGAAAGGGCAGTGTCGGGTGCAGAGGGATAGGTGTCTAATTTTAGCATCTCAGGCACAGTGAAGCTGGCATTTGAGGTCGGAGAGGCCATAGGCCTACACCATCTACCACACTGCTACCAGATTCCACTCAGTTGACAGAAAGGTTAGCTTCCTAGGATCTGTCCCCCACTGCTCACCCCTTACTTAGGTCAGTAGCCAATACCAGTGGCGCTGCTCTTGCATACAGAGGCATCATTAAGTACGGACGCCCCTAAGAACAAACTGACTGCAAATGGATGGCACATTTGTTCTCATGGCATGACTTTTAAAAGCAAATTAATTATAAACTGGTTGCGATTTAATTCAGTTTGTCTGGATTATGTGTTTGCAAGGCCTATGAGTGCATTTGGCACCGTTGCTGGCCCATTTGGATTTTAATGTCTTTGACAAGCCACAGCTTCCTTGGCCTGGGTGAATTGCCGACTGCCATACTGTCATTTAGCTAGATGGTGCCAGAGTGACTCCAGCTTCCGGGAGGGTCTGCAGCTCGCAACCCCCACCCCCACTCCTATTAGCCGTGTATCGATCTGAACATTTACTGAGAAGCTGAAAACTGCAAGCTGGGTACAGGACACCCTGAGAAAATGATGGTTAATGGCATAGAAAAGTTTAACTATTTTGCATCAGTACAATAATACGTAGGCACATAGGACTTTCAGTTCCCCAAACCTAAGAGGTGGTTTAACAATGTTGTGTGAAGTTTAACATCCTGCTATACATATAAATGTAAAAGGCAGGTTGGGAAAAATACAGTAAAATCCCCCCTTTTGTGCAGAACACTGCATATTTTTTTTCTAATTATGGAAGGTGCCTTTTTTTTTTTTTTTTTCAAAAGGCCCATGCTTTTTTATCATGTCTGTGAAACTCAGTTGTGGAACCAGGGGCTAAAAATCCAGCAGGATCACAGACTGCCCTCTTCTTTGACTTTTTGGGCTTCTGGATACTTCTAACTTCTGCTACTGGCTCATCCACCCCCTCCAACCCCATCACTCTATGGTTAACGGTGGTCTCTGTGGGCAGAAGGGTAGTTGGTAAAGTATGGAAAAAGAAGGAAACTGTTGGGTGGCATCTCATCTTCCCAAACTGTGATTTAATCCTTCCCCCCCAAATCCTCCTCTATCTTCTTCTAAAACGATCTGTATGATTGGCAGTTTTCTGAGTTCAGGACACTGGAGCATTAGACTCCCTAAGATTTGAACTTGTGACTCAAGGTACTCACGGACTGTGGTGTAAGAGGCCCAAGCTCTTCAGACCTGACAGATTCAAACCCCCAGTCTCCGTGTTTCTGCTGCCTGTTCCTGAGTGGGATGATCTGGCATTTATTTATCTGGGAGGCTTGCAAAATCATGGTCTTGTCGTAACGGTAAATAAAACGTGTTGGAGTTAATATGAAGAAGAAAGGAGCAATTACAACTGCTTAAAACAGTCTTAAAATATACTTAAGCGGAGGTTTGCCACGTAAACACACAATTAAAGCAGGAATTTGTGATGGATGCAAGGATATGACGGTCCTAGACATACTGTTTACTGGTGTAGTTAGCAGATGGATAAGTCAACTGATCCCAGATGTGCAGCTTATAAATATAAACTCACGTCTTACTAGTGATGTATGTCTGCAAGGAGCAATGGATTACTTTCTCTTTAACGCTTAACTATCTGCTGGGGGTGAGTCTGTAATATCCACTTGCTTAAAAAATAAAACAAAAGGATTTTTAAGGGGTTTTCTCTTTCAGGAGTGGTAACCAAATATCTTGAAAAAAGTACTTTTGTGCGGGAGTTCTTCTAAAGGACTGGTTTAAATAGGTTTACTTTTTTCTTTTAGGTTCAGTTATCTAAGCCTTATATCCCTAGCCATGGTTTTCAGATATTTGCAGCTAATTAATTCTTATGAAATCTAATCTGAATTGAATTAATTTCCCCTTTTAGGGCACATGAAGCAACTTTTAGGTAAGAAAAAAAATGAAAACGGCTTTTGTAGCACATAATTCTTGCAACTAATGAAAAGTAATATTGCTGTTCCTTTCAAATAATGCAATAACAAAACACTGAATGAAAGCATTGCATTGTATTGTTATATTTGCTGTTTAAATAATTTAGCTGCAAAAATCTGAAGGGCTGCTTTAGCTGTAATTAATTATTCATTAATGACATGCTAATTGCACAATACCTTTGAATATTTAACAAAATGCAAAAGCCAGGCTCTGAAGTTATGTTTTTAGTGGAAGCGGGGAAATATCCTTTAGTCCATCACTGCGTCAGGAGGACAAAAAAAAAAAGTCCTTTTTCAGATGTGGGGTGAAGTGGTAGTAGTGGCCTACTTTCCGTTCTCCATCGCAGTCCCTCTTTGTGCATGGAATATAATGTTCTTATCTAGACTTAACAATTGACAGGGTGGTAAATCCCTTGACTTTTGTCCAAATGATTTCTCTACAAAAAATGGGTTAATTATCGCCTTTCCCTAGCTTTTTGACTAACAAAAGGCCCTGGATCTCTTTTTTCCTTTCTTTCCTATTTACTGTAAGGAGCCCTTTGAAATGTGATAGTTTAATCGGCAACACCTTCCACAGGGGGAACCCTGAGAAGCCGGCCTGGCTCTTGCCTGGAGCTCAGGTTGCTGTGTGAACATTATCGTGGTTAGGAGATATGACCTTTATTGTGCCAAAGCCATCCTGGACTTTCAGGATGAAAAACTCCTGAGTGCTCGGTAGTCGACTTCGTTTGTTTCTGCTAATAAAAGCTGGCGGGTTTTTAACAGTGTCTTTTAGTGGGTGGGATGACTAAAGGGCAGCGGTGTTGAACTGGCTGAGTTGTGTTTCATTAATTCCTGTGTAAGGCCGGGAGTTTGCATCTTTCTGCACCCTGTCTCCATTTCCCAGCTTCAAAGCTCCTCATTGTCTCTGACCTATAAGTCAAGGATAGTCTTGGTAGTGGATGAGCAGGGAACGGGGACTGGCTTTTTTCTTTCTATTTGTCAATATCACCGTCTTGGTCCAGACCAGAGAATCCCCAGCCCCTAATTTAGTACAAGGCAGTGAGCTGTGTGGCAGCTTGTCCTTGTGGTTGAGAATATATTTCATGCACTAGGGCCTACTTAGTGATATTTTGCATTTGACTCCCTTTACTATTAATGACATTTATGAACACGCATTGGCGGGAAGAAGACCCTGTTGAATCTGTGCATTATCGGAGAAATGAAGAATTAGCATACTCCTGTGTCTGGTCCTGGATGGATTTTACTCTGCCTTGGAAATACTTAGCCATTAAATGAGAAATCACCACTGCAAACATGCACCTGTTAGGAAGAAAAAAGAATGGAGAAGAAAAGGAGCATTCACTCAAGGTGGTGCCAAGTTCCCTCTCTTGCTTTGCATTCTCTCTTCTGGGAAACATTACACCTGCGAGGAGCCATTGTTCAACATGGCAGTGTGTAATAGAGTCCCTGTTTAGTCAATGCATGGCATTGCAGACATACCCAGCCACAAG
Source organism: Phacochoerus africanus (assembly GCF_016906955.1). Lineage (NCBI taxonomy): Eukaryota > Metazoa > Chordata > Mammalia > Artiodactyla > Suidae > Phacochoerus > Phacochoerus africanus. The sequence goes on along the minus strand of NC_062544.1, from coordinate 15,401,338 downwards.
TGTGTTAGCGTCAAAGGTGTTTAGAGTCGATTTGGGAAGTTGCAGCCTGCGAAGTGAAAAGTGAAGGAAGGAATGCACAAGGGTGTGTGATTCAGTACCATGAATCAAAGAGTCCAGGGATTACAGAGTGATAAACTATGCACTGAATCCAGCCCACAGTCAGATGTATTTTGTTTAACTTTTGTTTATCTGTTTTTCAGTTTGAAGTAATGTTTTAAAATCCAGAGAATTATATAACGATCTAAATGTCCATCTTCTCTTGAAAAGTCAGAAGGTCTAGTAACACGGGGCTTCCACTCCCACATGGCAATAGTTGGCTCAGGCCGGGGACCCTGGCCTTGCTCTCTTCAACTGAATACCACCCCTACCTGGTTTCTACCTTGGGATAGAGGAATTCGAGGTGGGAGTGGTGATGGGTTAGAGTGGTCAGGAATGGCTGACTTTTGGACAAACTCGATCAGATTAACTCCACAGACTCCCACAGTATTTGGCCATGATGAGACCTCAGATTGTTCACACCACTTGCTGGTAGCCTTTTTCTTTCTCAGATTCAAAGACGTCACACCGGAAAGGTGCCTGCCAGGTTCCTGGGAAAATACCTCCATTGCTTTCTGCATGATCCTCAGACCAATGCCTATTTCTCCAATGTCTGTATTTAAGATCTTGTATTTATTTTTGGATCTCAAAATAATTTTCATTAAGCATCTCCTTTTGGAAGACACTGGGTTGGACACTTATCATATGAATCAGTTCCTTTTTGGCTCCATAAAAACTTGATTACTGTAGACATTCATGGAAAATATTGGACCACTATAGTGGAGCATTTGCCTGGGAGCATTTTTCTGGGAAATGTCAGCGTAAAGAACAAGTTACTATTCTGCAGTGGCTGCTGACTCTGGACCCTTCCTCTGCTTCGGTTACTTTCCTTGAGTATGTTCATGAAGGATTAATGAATGAGGCTATTACGTAAAACCTTGCTTCTTCCCAAGTCCTGACATGAATAATATCAAGGGGAGTAGGCAGGAGTGCCAGCAGAAGCCAATTTCATGAGTGATAATTAGAGACTTTGGGGCCAGGAAATAGACAGGCATCGGCAATCCATTTCTCCTTAGCCCACCGCCTCTGTGGAAGCTAGCCTGAAACCTTTCATTTTACTTAGCAGTATTAGGGAAACATCTGTGAACAGGCACCACCGTACACCCCTGGGATTGCTTAAAAGTGATACAACATTAATCTGTCAAGTGAAAAATACTGCTGTGGGGAGCACAAGTTTATAAACCATGTACACACATGAACCTTTCTTCCTTGAGCTTTGGATCGAGCTGGGAAGGGTGGTTCCCAGCAGAGAATTTGTTCTTAAGGTGAATTGGGGAATGCGTCCTCAACATGTGACAGCTAGAGCGTGAGGATTCTCAGTTGAAGACAAGGTGGGTGTATTTGAGTTTTGGCACATGATGCTTGGGAAGACTCATCCAGTGAACATTTATTGAACACACAAAATGGGAAAAGGCTGTATCTGTTGCATATATAGCCATCTGAATCAATGTCCCAGATTGGCCAGCTGTGTCTGGGTTGGACATGGGTCACTTTTTTGTCTTCTGCAGAGTTGTCTTGTTGAGGTGGTCTCTTTTGGGAAAAGCCTAAGGATAATTTCTCTTTGATGATCTATGCTCTTACTGACAAAAATGTTTTAAAAGAGCAAGAAGATTGATAAATGGGCATACCATCATGGTACAGGAACTGTGGCAGTACAAGGATGAAATATGCTCAAATGCTTTTGCGGATTAGCAGGAGACAAGTGATTGTGGATTAGGAGATGAAAACAAATCCATAAACTGGGGAATTGTGTATTGGGTTATAAGGAGAGTAGGAAAAGGTGTAAGAGGGGAGATGTTAGTCACCATTCTCCTAAACACACCGATGAAATCGCAGCTGTCTAGTATAAAAAAGGAGGGACCTTGAAATCTATTGGCATTTTCAGAAAATATTCCATGACCTACTCCTGTTGCAAATGTGCCTTTTACCATTGCAGGGTGATAAAATGCCACGATCCAGCTCCAGAGTACAATTAAGGGCTTGTGTGATACAGCGGGCAGCCATTCCATACTTGAGAGTTTTCATTGTATAATTAAAATAAACTAAGGGGCAGGAGGCAGGAAATGAAGTGAGGGAGCAAGGTCCAACTGAAGCATATGACATGACATTTTCCGATGTCGATAACCATCAAGGGCTCAGCTTCTCTGTCCACAAGGACAAGAATGTCACATGTCAGTCAAACGCAGAACTGCCGAGCCAGACTTGAGACTGAAGGAAGCCACGTAGGGTCCATCTGGCCCTGGTGGAGCTCAGACTGGCCTCTTCTTGGGCTTTAATTGTGCTTGCTTTGTGTCAGGAGTGTCCACATCCAGATTTCTGATGAGTACTGATGAATACTGAGTGATAGCAGGTAGTGCAAAATTTGCTCTTCCCTTTCAAGCTGGGATTCTAGGCCAGGCTTAATCCCAGTGGAACAGATAAAAATAACACACCCGAGAAGCAATCTCAGAAAGACATATTTTTAAGAGCCATTTAAAGCAGTTTGGGCCCTTATTCAGTATACTTGTGTAATGCTCCTGCTCCAATGGCATACTTTAAAAAAAAAAAAAAAAAAAACAGAACAGAACAAAACAAAACATTCCATCGTACATTTCTCCATGGGGGGCCACGTTGTTCTATATCTTGTAGTAAACCAGCATCCTATCCCTTGGCTGAACAGAAGTTGCCATTGGTCTGCCCTCTGGCCTCCCCTGACATCACAGAGACAAGCAGACGTGGGAGAAGAACCCAGATCACCCTGGGCAAAGAAGGGAAGCAGGGCTCTGCTGCGGCCCTGCCCTTGGAGCATGTCGGGGATATTTTGACGCCACTCTGTGTCCCTTCCACCCTCATCACAAGAAAGATTGGAATGTCTATTCCCCATGGCAGCCTGACCCTTTTGGCTCCTGAATAGTTCTTAGGAGTTACACCTACCCTCTAGGAATGAAGGATTTAGGTCTTTTAAAGGATCATTACAAGGTGTTCAGTATAAGCTAATATTTCTCATGTTGACACCTTAGATAAAAATAGAGAGAGGACCAGTGCTTTTGAGGCAAAGTTTGGATTTTAATGTAGTAAGGATGCTTAGGTCTTCAGTGAGGGAATTTTAAAATAAGCTGCTCTGTGTTTACACTCTCCACCCCTTATTTCTCCTGACACTCCCTGCCATTTCTACCTGTGATGGAAATAATTCTCTTCCCAAGAACATTTCAGGTGTAGCTTTGCTCTGACATCATCACTCATCCTTGACAGTGTCTTTTGATTGAAGTCCTTATGCTTACCTCTCAAACTCTAGGAGTGTAGGTTGCCATGATATAGATTAGAAAGGACCCTGGTAACTGATGACTTTGAAATACATTCGTCTTTCTTCTTTACAACACATCCATTGCTTGCGTCTGCATAGAGTGCTTTTTTGAGGCATTTAGGAAAGGAAGCGTGCTCTGAGAAAGCAGTGACATCTTTTCCTGTACAACAGGTGGAAGTGGAGGGGACTCAGGTATTTTTTTTTTTTTTACTACCGATTTTGCCTAATCTTATTTTCTACAGATCATGAGAGAGGTGATTCTTAGGGACTTGATTGGCTGTGATTTATAGCGGTTGCGCAGTATGGACACTTCCAGTGCTCCCCTACCCCCATTCCAGACTCTCTTCTGCCTTCCCTTTCTGCTGTTCATCTCAGCTGAGATTTCAGGGATGGTTCACAGTTTTCCCAGGCATACAGGCTGCTGCTTAGAACAGGTATGAGCAGACTTGCTGTAAAATCTACTCAGGTTGCCTCTCCTGATTCTAGAAGTCACACTGATTCTGCAAGTGTTAGATAGGATGTTTCATATTCAGATTCAGAAAGGGACATGTCCTGTTCAGAATCTTTCCATAGAAACTCTGATTGGGGTGCCACTAATAACACATGGCAGTTAGAGTTCATGACTTGTTTTTGTGTTTAATTTTTTTATAGCTGTCTGTACAATAGATCATAGGCTCCAACAGAGCAATTTTGTTGTCTCTCTTCACTTCTGTGTCCTCAGAGCCTAGCACAGTGCCTTATGCATCTTGGATGCCCAATCAATACTTGCTAATGAATTGAATGAGGGGCTATCATGAAACTTTTGCACTCTGGATGTCAGCCCTGAAGGATAAGGCTGTCTAGTTAGAATGATGACTAGTGTGTGTCATTCTGGCCACTCTTTGCGTTAATGTCATAAGACAGGAGTCAATTTTTTCAGATGACTGCCCTCCATTCATCTCTGACTCATCATTACTCATTGCAGTCAGTTACCTAGAACAGTCTTTTCTTCCTTCCTTCCTTCCTTCCTTCCTTCCTTCCTTCCTTCCTTCCTTCCTTCCCTCATTCCCTCCCTCCTTTCTCCTCTTCCCTCCCCTCTTCCTCTTCCTCTTCTTCCTTCTTTAAAAATATTCTTGTAAAGGCCCTTTTCTTGCCTTATGCCATTTCTACCATTCTCACCCAGAGATGCATGGGTTTAGGCTTGGATCATTATCGAGACTTTCTAGATGGCCACTCCACTCAATATTTCTCCCTTATGGTATATTAAACCCCACTGGTCTGCATTTTCTTAAAGGCCCCCTTATCATACCACTTCTCCTTTAAAACCCTTCACTGGTTCCCTCTTCCCTTGTATGTGAAATTAAAACTCCTGCTTTAAATTCATAACTGGTAGTCTGTTCCCATTTACCCACCGATGCCTAATAACAGTTCTCTTTTATTGAGAGCTAATCATGTGTCAGCCACTGTGCTAAGGGCCTTTTATCTGTGGGGTTCTGGGTATTGCTGTTATCCTCAATTTATAAATGAAGTTACTGAGGTTTAAAGACTTTGACCGTAGGTGATTCTGTTTCGTTGGTCGATTGCTCAAGGTTCCATGCCTAGCCAGTGGTAGAGCCAGGATTTAAGTGCAGGAGGTCTGATTCAAGGTGAGAACCCTTGAAAACTAGTTCAGGATTTTATGTTCGCTGTACTTTGTACCTTACCAGAGAGGGGTTTCATAAATACAGAAATATGTGCTAACTCTAGTGATACCTAAGGACACTGCTTCACAATGATGAGAACACGTTTTATATAGCACCATATATATATATATATATATTTTATTTTATATGGCAGCATTTCACAGAGCAATCCTTTAAATGATCTATGTATTGGTGTCTGGATATTTACCTGCTTCTTCCTTTCTTGTTTTCAATATTGGTAGTAAAGTCATATTCCACATTTATAAAGTGCATCTTTTCTCTAATAGGCATATGCTTTTTCTTATCTCAGAAAGTAATAAAGCAAATATCAACTGGAAACTGTTTGCAGATATAACCAAGGCTCCCAGACTGTTGGATACTTGGGAGGAAAAGCTGAGTTTGAATAATTCAGTGAAAACCCCTGATGATGTATGTGTGCATGGGTGTGTGTTTATGTCCACAGAGTGTGTGTATGCATGTGCCAGCAGGAGCAGGAGGAAGAGAATGGAGAAACAAGATGAATGAACAATATGATTAAGCTTTGACTGCAGATGCTTCTGCTTGATTGGTTGCTTTGCCTCAGAAGAGCCAAATTCTTGCCTCAAGATATCATTCTCTAGGAGCTACTGCTGTGGTGCAATGGGATTGGTGGCATCGCTGCAGCACCAGGACACAGGTTTGATGCCCAGCTCTGCACAATAGGTTAAAGGATCCAGCCTTGGTGCAGCTGCAGCATAGGTAACAACTGGGGCTCGGATCCTCCATATGCCACAGGGTGGCCAAAAAAGAAAAAGAAAAGAAATCATTCTCCAGAAGAGGTTCACTGCATGGGGACATGTTCCTGGCGTGACCCATCCAGGCTGGATTGCATGGATCCACCCCCTTACCAACGTGTGTGTTTGGATTGAGCATCTCTTTCACTTACAACAAACCAGAGGAAGTGCTACTTGGCTGGCTCACCAAGAGGGCCACGTGCTATTTACTCATCCTTTTCACTTTCTGTCCACCCCACTACGACTGGTTTTAAGCAGCAACAGGCGATTGTTTTCAGTTTTATCTTCTCCTGAGGCCAAGAGCTTCACCCTAATGATCTTCAAGGTGGTTGACATTTTCAATTAAACTCTGCTCCATCAGACAAACATAACTTCTCCCAGGAAACTGTCAGGAGCTGTCTCCTGCCTAAATGTTACACAGATAATGATTATAATAATAAGTGGTTCAATTCATCCAGAGGCTGTCCTTTCATCTGGAGTGGTTTTATACCAGAGATAGTCCACAGGGAAGCACCCTTGGCTGGGACTTCACTTCTCATTAAAGTCCATCCCCCGTTTGACCAGTGGGGGCAGAAGACTAGCTGTGGGGGAAGACTATATTTATAAATGGCTAGACGGAGGGTACTTGGTTAATAAACAGCATGTCCTCTTTGTCTCTCCAATGATATTCCAAGGAGTACAGCAACCAAATAGCATGGCAAAATAGTGGAGACCCAGGCTCTGGAGTTAGGTTCACATCTCAGCTCTTGTACTTGCCAGCCGTCTGGCCTCAGGGAAATCATTTTACCTGTCTAAGCTTTTTTGTTTCCTAGTCTCTCACTTTGGGCTAATAACATTAATGTGCCTAAATGGCCTAGAATCCTGTAGTTCTGCGCATGGCAATTGATGCTGTTGTGCTTATTACTCCTCCCTGGACTCACCCCCATCTGATGTGGGACCTCTGATTTTTGGCACATCCTATCCTGACGGTTTCAGCAGGTGTGTGGGCTGTGTAAACATATTGAGCACGGAACCAAGTCATTCTCTCCTCTCCCAGGTGAAGCAATTTGCAGGTGCCATTGCTCTACCACTGTTGAGCTCATTGCTTTGTGGTTCTCTCACGCTTATGCTAAATAGAAGAGTGTATTTCCTGGGACTGTTTCAGAACTCTGAATTAGCATATTCAGACTCCATGATCCAGGGCTTTTGTTAGCTTTGTTGCTGTATTCCTGTATGGGATCCTGGTGTCCATAGACCTAAGAAGGATGGATTTCCATGATGGCAATTGGGTAGATGATTTCTGAGGCAAGGGGCCACTTCATGGCCTTCCAGCTTCCCTTAGGAAGGCAGACATGGTTGCCCCTTTGAGAATACTGGCTGCTCACTGACAAGTTAGTTGCTCGAGAAGCAGCAAGCTATAGGTGTTCTAACAAATTATAGCTTAGATGTCCACTTCCTGTCAATCTCACCACAGAGCAAAGTCTGATTGTGTCATTCCCTTGTGTACATAATGACATCTAAACTTGATATTTGAGAGATTCTGTGATCAAGATAGTTTCCTTACAATTGAATTTCAATTTAATTCTATTTTTGAGCCAAAGATGCTAGAGGTTTTCAGCTTCAGTGCCTTTCCTTACTCTGGTCTATCTGGTATATCTGCTTTCTGGGTGTCTTCTCCATACCTCGTGTTCTACCAGCCTGTTCTAGGAGGTCTTCCCAGCTCCATTTCCCCAAGCTTGATGGCCATGTGTATCCTGCCTCTGAATTTCCATAGCACCATGTCTCATAGCACTTTCAGCTTTGTCCTTTGGGTACAGGTTATTTACATATGTATTTTCTCCCTCTCCCTCTACCTGTACATCCTTGAGGATTAATTTCCATTCATCTTTGCATTTCCCATAAGACCTATCCCTTGTCCTACACATGTTAAACACTTAGGTATGCACCGAGTCTGTGAGGAGCACAAAGTGCCCATGGATCCCATTTGATATGATGCCTCTTGATTGATTTCCTGTATAAAGCTGCATAAAGACCTGTGTTCCAGGTCTTCAAGTTACAGGAGAGAATGAGATGAGATGGATACAGCTCCTGTCCTCTTGTGGACTGGTGGGCAAGTAGGACCAGATAATGCATGTTGTGTTTAGTACAGAGCCAAGTCTGGGATGCCTCAGATGCCGATTGGAGGGGCCCTAGCCCAGCCTTTACCAGGGCAGGAAAGACTTCCTGGAGTTGACCTTTAAGGCTAGCTCCTGAAGGAGGAGGATCAGTGGAACATTATGGACTGAATGCCTACCCACCCCCCTAATTCATATGTTGAAGCTCTTAATTTCAATGTGATGGTATTAAGAAGTGGGGCCCTTGGGAAATGATTGGGTTTAGAGGCAGTCATGAGGATGAAGCCCCCATCATGGGGTTAGTGCTCGAGGAATGGAGACTAGAGCTCACTCTCACTACCATGGGATAAACAAGAAGGAAGCCAGCTGGTCTGTAAGCCAGGCCCTCACCAGAACCAGTGACCATGCTTCACCCCAATCTTGGCCTTCCCAGACTCCGGAACTGTGAGGAATGAAGTTCTGCTATTCAAGCCACCTTAATCTGTGGATTTGTGTTATGGCAGCCTAAGCAAACGAATAAAGTAATGAAGGTGGGAAAAGCATGAGAGCATTTGAGACAGAAAGAACAGCAGGGCCAAGTCCTAGAGAAGGAAACATGGGTTATTTGCTAAACTCTTGAAGGGGTTATGATGCTGGATGGAGGGGCATGAAAGGTGACTCGGCAGAGGTTGTTGAGGACACTCCAATCCATGCTAGGAACATTGGACTCCCTGAAAGCAAAAAGGAGCCATTTGATTGATTCGGGGAATATATTAAAATATCTCAGGAGTTCCCACTGTGGCTCAGCCGGTTATGAACCCAACTAGTATCCATGAGGATGCAAGTTCAATCGCTGGCCTCGCTCAATGAGTTAAAGGATCCAGCATTGTCCTGAGCTGTGGTGTAAGTCACAGACCTGGCTTGGATCCCACATTCTGTGGCTGTGGCATAGGCCAGCAGCTGTAGCTCCAATTCGACCCCTAGCCTGGGAACTTCCATATGCCTCCACCCTAAAAAAAGCAAAGGTAAATAAATAAAGAACTAAAATATCTCAATTTTATATTGGCCATCCAGGATCCCAGGGTAGATAAAGAGTGTCTTTGGAGTTGAAAGGGTCTCATACGAAACCAAACAAAAATATCCGAGTTCTAGGAGCCAAGACTAAGGCACTGGAGCCAGAGCTAAAATTCCTCCTTCAAAGCTCCATTTTGCCTTCAAGTGTGAACAGACCGGGTCCACGGTGAGACATTATTCTCACGGCTCTTGCTAGCAGCAAGGAGCCGTGGAGAGTCTCTTGAAGTGAATGGGGATGTTTCTTGAGTGGCATATTGAGAAAGCACAATGGCCAAGGGGCGGTGGGAGGGGGGGGTGTGTGGGTGGGGGGAGCAGTGCTTCGGGCTTTCGCCGGTGGGTGCCTGATGAAATACATCTTGACGTGTCATTGAAGTGCGGAGCCTGCAGCCCCGTGAGGTCACCTGTTCCACCCCCCGCTTGGGCAGATTGTTCCTCAGTCTCTTTCTCTGCTCTTTGTCCAGTGGCTTTATGCACCTCAAGCGATGGGGCTTCCACCGCCTCCCTTGGGAAGCCGTCCCGCACTCGGATTGAGCCCGCTCGTAAGAAGGTTGCCCTGATCTGCAGCCCAAGTTTTCTTTCTGTAATTACATCCCATCCGTCTTTGCTCTCCCCCTTCGTGTGACCTCGAGCAATTCTTTCCCTTCATCGGTGTGCCTACACCCTTGCTCGCGGAGAGCATTTGATCCTCCGTCCTTTTTGTCATCCCGGAGCTTTGCTTATTCCTGGCTGGTGCTGCGGGAACCCTTATAAGTAGCTCCTGCTGCTGTTCTCTTTAATCCGCGCGGCTTCCCTTCTTTGATTTCCGTCCAATTTGCCTATTTCTTTCAGGGGGACTGAAGGGCCCAGAATGAATCCTAGGCTTCCTAACCATCGTATTTATTAATCTTTTATAGGGCAGACTTTCTCAATGATGCTAAACCAGGTGGGGTGGAGAATATAAAGACCATTTAGAAAGACAGAGCTGATGCCAGCCCCCTGTGATAGGACTCCAGGCACTTCAGAGAAAAATGAGTTTGACTCCAGGGACCACCCCCCACCCAAACCCCAGTCCTCTGATATTCATGCACCTGCACTTCATTGTGCCACCGAGGGCAGAGGAGGCGTGAATTTAGGCAACAAAGGGATGGCAATGGCCCTCCTCAATAAGTCTAGCTAAATCTAGCCTATTCTCCAAGGCCGGGCTTTTGGGTTCGCTCCTCCACACCCTTTCTTTGATCACCTGACCCCCACTTTGGTACAAGCAGATAACAGTAATCGCTCCTTCCTGTGCATTTCCATGGCGCTTGTGTAAGTGCTTGCTCCTGTGGTACTTTGGGTTCTCGGTTTCCTTTATACATCCATTCGGCAAACATTTGTCTAGCACTCTCTGTGCAAGCTCTTATGGCACATGCTGGGGGAAACAGAAGACCAGCCAAACCTCAGGACAGGATTCCTCCCCTCCAGGAGCTCCCGGGGCGGAGGAAGAAGCCAGTGCACGACTACAGACAGATGCTAGCTGGAGGAACACGGGATAGGTTGCCCTTCCCTCTGTGGATGTGAGTTCATGCGTGTGGGAGGGATTGCTGCCCTATTCATCTGGGAGGCCCCATGATGCCCAGCATGCACCTTCAACCAGTAGGTGCTCCGGAATATCTGCATGGAGCAGTGAGACGTGCCAGGCAGAGGGATAAACACACTGAGTCCCCAAGACAGTCTCATGTGTATCTCATGAAAAACTTTAGGCACTTTCATTATTTCCATTTACCAAGGAGGAAACCAAGTCTCAAGGATATAAAGCAACTCACCTGAAGTCACACAGGTGGCAAGTGGTGGAGCCGAGGTTGCCATTCTTCTGTGTGCTGTGCTATGTATATTGATCAGTCATTCACACTCAGCTGAGATGGGAAACTGAGGCAGGAAAGCTGGTTCATCAGGTAGGGAATCAAAGACCGTTTCCTTTTATGCCTAATGTTATTTTCCCTGTGCTGGTATTGACAAACAGCGAGAATGGGATCCGCCAGGCACTTTGTGCAGTCCACACCCTGGGACCATGCATAGACTTTTATTTATCATTGGTGGTGTCTGGCAGAGGCTGGAAGACCAGGCTTCTTCTTCTTCTTCTTCTTTTTTTTTTTTTTTAAAGAATCTATTATCATCATGTATATTCGGCTGGTCCATCTATTTGACCAAATTCTACCGGGGGGCAGAAGATAATGGCCATCTAGTGCAAAGATAGCAGAATAAAAGTGAAATCTGAATCATCTACACATTTAGGAAACCTCTCAGCTTTTGGCAGATTTTTGGTGTCATGTTGATATTGTCTTGTATACTCAGCAAATAGATGTTTGAGTGAATACTTGGCCACCACTTCTGTTCTGATAAATTTTATACTTTCTGGGATGAGTTATTCTGCTGTATAAATAAACGAGCTACAACCAAGAAATGGCTAATTATAGTGGTGGGAGCGCACAGTCATTTTTAACAGAGTTGCTAAAGGGAAGAAAATTGCAGTGCTATTTTGCCTTTCGTATGTGTTGCCCCCTTATTAAAAGCCTTTTAGGGGGATGGATCTAGTTTTTCTCCTGCTTACTCTTTTTTTTTTATCTGTGTGTGTGTGTGTGTTTGTGGGGGGAGGTGTCTGGGTGCAGCAACAGCCTGTCCTGGGTTCACTAGTGCTAATCTGGTAGTGGGACCACAGCACCTGTGCCCGCGAGTCCCAGGAGGCTCAGTGGGCAAGTGGGATGGCCATGCTGCAGCAAGCACATTTGTGTCATGTCTCAGGAATGTTGCTCAACTCCTTGGAGCCCAGGGGCTATACTCTGGGAGTTCACCTTCACTGTGCCCTAGGAGCACAGCCTCTGACCAGCTGCTGTCTCAGATCCCTCTGGCAAATCCCTTGTTCTCATCTTCTCTCAGGCACAGGAGTAGGATAAGGGTCAGGGAGCTGGATGAATGACACATGCCTGCCCAGGCATCTTCCTTGAGGCCAGGCAAAAACTGGGCCCTCATTTCTGAAGATGAACCCTAGTGTCAGCTTTTTAAAAAATAGATTATATAGATTTCAACCCTTACAGATTAAAAACATATAGTGTAGGTTGCAGACATGGCTCAGAACTGGTGTTGCTGTGGCTGTGTCATGGGCTGGTAGCTGCAGCTCTGATTTGACCCCTAGCCTGGGAACTTTCATATGCTATGGGTACAGCCCTAAAAAGAAAATGAAAAAAAAATGTGTGCATACACACACACACACACACACACACATAGCCACATATATATAGTGTGGCCATTAACTGCTCAATCTGGAGCCAGGCTTCTGGGGTTTCACCTTAGTTCTATCACTTTCTTGATGAGTCTTGAGCGAATTACCTCTACGAGTCTTTTTTCTTCTGTAAAATGGGGATGGTATTAGTCTGCCTTGTAGGCTTCCTATGAGTCCAGTCATATGCATTAAACATTTACCTCAGGACAAGGCTATAGGCGTTACTTCTGCTTCTTTAGCACTGACATTTAGTGGGCACCGTGTGCCAGGCCCTGTGCTAAACGCTCCACAGACATTATCTCCTTTGGTCTTCACAGCAGCCTCCTAAGGACACCGAGGCTCTGAGAGATTAAACCACTTGTAAGGATTTGAATTCAAGTGTGATGCCACAATTCTGCACACTTGCCGAGTATTTGACACTGCCCATTGCAAGGCCTGTCTGAGAGTAGAAATTTGAGTGGCTTCTTTGAACTGTGGAAGACCTTTCAACTGGAGAGTTGGGGAAAGAGGGAGGAAAAGTAGAGCCCCAGATCTTTCACCCCAGAAGCTTCTATTTCCCTCTGTCTTCCAAATTTACCTCCCTTCCTAGCTGTACAGAGTAGCATGGCTTCTAATCTTCCAGGTAACATTAAGGAGCCAATCCAGACTGGCAGTGGTGAGGTTGTTTTTCACCACTGCCAGAAACAACCGGTTGTGTGTGTGTGCGTGTGCGTGTGCATGTGTGTGTGTGTGTGTAGTGCATTATACTGCGCTGCATTGCAGAGGCTGAAGCAAAGAAGGAGCCAGCATATACATAAATGTCTAATGGCTCAAGTGAGAGTCTGCTTCCATGAGCATTCATTCGGGAGGGTCTGTGTCATCACCACTGCTTGGTCGTTATACACGAGCTCATATACCCTGCACACATGCATTCCCATTTACCTGTGTGTGTCGGACATGGCAAAGATGTCCTGTGGTTCTGTACTCTATTTTCACCTGTATGGCAGACACTAAACAAGGGTGTGTTTTCATTTTCTGTGGTCTAATAAAAGAGCATAATACAAAAAGAGTAATTAAAATGTGATATTACTCCAAGACCATCATTCCTTGTGGGTGTAAAGCATGAGAGACGTTTGTTTAAAAGTGTATGCTTCAAAAGAATTCACTCAGATTCTTTCCTTTTGGAATATGAGCAAATCCAATTTATTTGTTTTGTGAGTTTACTGTAAAGTGAACCAACCACCTCCCCCTGCCCCTCTCCCAACCAAAGATACTGAGTACCTGATGTTTCTACAGCTCTGTGTCAGATTACTTAACTTTTTGACACTCTTAGAGAAAAGCCATGTACAAGTTAGATGCCATTGGCTAAGAGAGGTTCCATCGCTTCCTGAAAGTGATGGGTAAGCAATAGGACAAAGAGGCAAGGGAGTTCCCTTCACGGCTCAGCAGTTAATGGACCCAACTAGGGTCCATGAGGATGTGGGTCCAATCCCTGGCTTCGCTTGGTGTGTTGGGGATCTGGTGTTGCCATGGGGTGTGGTATAGTTTGCAGATGCAGCTCTGATCCCACTTTGCTGTGGCTGTGGCATAGGCCAGTGGCTGTAGCTCAGATTCGACCCCTAGCCTGGGAACCTCCATATGCCACAGGTGCAGCCTTAAAAAGCAAAAAATTAAAAAATAAAATGAGAAATAATAAAAAAATTAAAAAAGAGGCAAACTTGAGGCTGTTTATTCTTAGCTCTCTTTCTTCTTCCTTATGGCTCTGAAAAGTTTAAAATAAACAGCCAACAAACTATCCATGAATCCTTTGATGAGTACTTTAAATTTATTTTTTTTTTAACTTTCTTTTTGGGAGATAATTATATTATTTACTGAGCTTCCCCAAAGCCCACGTAAATCCACCTGTGTTAAGGATGTGATTGGGACGCGTTAGGCAAACAATATATTGACCCCCCCCCATCTCCAGCTGACGAGGTAGCTTGTTGTGCTCTTTTTCCCTGTGTTCATTTTTGTTGTAATTATGATATCCTTCAGAAGGATGATGGTTGCCTATTGTGCTGAGTTTTCTACATGTAGCAGGATTCTCCCCTCTTTTCTCTAGTGGAAAACATTTTCAAATGTTCCTTTAGGAAACTACCGTAGTGAAAAAATTTAATTAGACATCAGAACAGTTCCCTTTCTGTGCCTTGAATTTTTATCTTTCAAATAAAGAACACCCAAATATGTATCCATTGACAGTTTCTCGCCAATTAAGAAAAAATAACAAGACAGCCAAAAAAAAAAAAAAATGAAGACATGGCTGCCATATGTTCTTAGCCCAATGCAAACTTCTTCCACCTTACTGGTGAGTGGTTTCAGGAGTTCTGAGGCATCAGAGGCAAGAGTGTCCATTACTGTAATAGGAGTAAATGAAGTCTTTAAGAAAAATAACCACTCCTGAGGATCCCAGATAGTGCTGTGAAACAATATAGGACTTTAAATGTTGCCCTCTCGCTTCATGAAAATCTGCAGAAAACTTTATACAAATGGTGATTACCACTCCAGTTTTGAAAGAGAAGTCGCCTTTCATTTTTCATCAAACCCCCAAGGGTTAAGATCTATATGTAATACTTTAAAAACATTTTGTTGAAGTATGGTTGATTTACAAGATTGTAATAATTTCTGCCGTACTAACTGAATCATTTTGTTGAAGGTATCTTTTCAAGGCATGTGCTGGGCATGATGTACTGAGAGCCTCATAAGAGTAGTTTCTAGGAGTTCCCGTTGTGGCACAGTGGTTAATGAATCCGACTAGGAACCATGAGGTTGCCGGTTCGGTCCCTGCCCTTGCTCAGTGGGTTAACGATCGGCGTTGCTGTGAGCTGTGGTGTAGGTTGCAGACACGGCTCAGATCCCGTGTTGCTGTGGCTCTGGCTTAGGCTGGTGGCTACAGCTCTGATTCGACTCCTAGCCTGGGAACCTCAATATGTCGCGGGAGCGGCCCAAGAAATGGCAAAGAGACAAAAAAAAAAAAAAAAGAGTAGTTTCTAGCATTTCAGTTTTCTCTGAGCTTCATGGGGCTGAAGTTATGAAGTTAATAGAGACAAAAATGTTTAGACCAACTATGTTATAAATTATAGTGGTATCTTTATGATTTATGTGATAAACTATATGAAATTCCTAATATCACCTGGGTGCATTCTGACAGAGATTATTGGATTATTTTAAACTTTTCATACTTTTAAATGACCAATTTTTACAAAGTATAAAGACACTCAAATTGCTTTTTATTCAATTTTCCAGAAATAACCATTGTTTGCATTTTGGCATTCATTTTCTACTCGTTTTAAATGCTTACATAAATAGATGTATTGAAATCTGTAAAAGAAAGACATGTCATATATATAATGCCTAACGTCTTTAGCCCTTTTCTTTGTGGTTGTTATATTTATTAAGATGTGTTCCTTGAACATGTTTTTTAATGACTGCATAATATTACATCATGTGGATAGATCATCATTTATTTAGCCAATCTGCCAATGTTAGACATTTAAAATTTTAATTTTTCATTATTATAAATAATGCTTTGATGAGCATCTCTGATTTCCTTATGATAGATTCCTAGAAGTGCAATTACGGGATCAAAGGATGTGAATGTTTTTGAGCTCTTCTTACAGTACCAAAGTGCTTTCCAGAGAGGCTGGGCCAGTTGCTGCTGCCCCCACCCCTCTGGGGTGAAGGCGCTCCTCCCCTCCCCTCCCAGCACCCTCACCAGCACTGAAAGCTACCATTTATTCACATCTTTGCCATTCTATTGAGGAGCATCTGCGTGATTGCTAATACCCAGATGCTCCTCAATAGAAATGGACAAGCCACAAAAAGAAGCAGAAGTTTAGATTCCAGGCAATAAACCCAAACTGGCATTCTGGTTCTTCTGGAAACACCCTTTCCTTGATTCACAGATGATCTCCTGCTTTTAGGAGCTTCAGCACTTCCCGGCCTCCTGGAGTATTAGCTCCCTCTCAGTGCCTTCATGCACACTCTGTGCTTCATTAACACACATTAGATAGGGATTTAGAGCTTTTACCACCTTGTGAATACTTTGGAGCCATTCGCACGCTTTTCTTAGGATCAACCCTCCAATAAAAAGCTGGTGATCTCTGGTACTTCCATGTAACACCGGAGCATTTTCAGCTTACTCTGCAGGAAACTGGTTGAAAAATGGCAAATTAAGTCAAAGTTTGTTTTGTTCTACAATAATGAGTATTTAATTTTCCTGAGATGTTTTAGGAATTGGCCCATGATTTTGGTGGAGACATTCTTTGCGACATTCTATGAGGTCACCTTATCCAGTCCCCTGTCCCAGAATGGAACCAGCCCAAACCAGGGATATAGTGGGGAAGGAAAAAGCAAGCTTAGTTTCTCAGCCACTGTAGTTAAAACAAGTATTTCGAAAAAGTGCCCCAGACTTCCATTTGTCCTGTTCTGTGGCTAGGCAGTCATAAAAAATAAAAAGTGCAAAGTCTGCTTAGTTTGCTGTGAATTTGCAGCACCATTGTTAAAGAATCGTTGTTACTCTAAGTTATGAGACATAATGGGTCAGGATTGGCTTCCTTTGGCATTAAAAACAAACTCTAGAAATGAGAAGCTTTGTGTAGGAGATAAGCACCATTGTCTAAATCTAGGTAAGATGTACGATTTGCTCCTTTGATGAAGGGCTTGTCATTAAAGAGAAACAGAAACCACGCAGAACTTTTAAATTTGTACAAGATATGAAAATGGGCTATTAATTCAGTAACTTAAGAAAATTAAGAGTGAATATTTGGAATTGCCGTAGTGGTTTAACTTGCTAAAAAGAGGAACAGGGATTACCTCTGTTCGCTCTTCCTCTCACATGGGCTGAATTACTTTGCTGGATGTTCCCTATCTGTAAAATGGAGCCATTTTTATTGCTTCCACCTTTTAGACCTCTCAGACATGTGAAAAATCATTTTCAGTTCTTAGGAAGTATGGAAATTCACAATGTAACAATTAATTTCCCCAAGTGGGTCATGCAACCAAATTGTACTTGGGAGGCTGAAACCATTTTAAAAGAAGTATCCAAAATGTCCTCATTCTTTTTCAAATCAAGTGCCCAATGACACAGCGGTGCAGCCTCTGCTGTGGGTGGTGGGGCTACCCAGGCAGCCAGCCTCGAGGCAGGCAGCTCCGTGTTGGCAGAACAGCAGCAGCAGCAGCAACACAATGGCCAGACTCAGAGCAACATCTTTTCACCCCTCATCACTCCCTTTGATTCCAGCTCTCCTTGATTAGTCATTTGCATGCTCATTTTTGTTCTGTTTCTCCCTGGCAGGGTCTGTTAATTACTAAACAGAGGAGAATTTAGAAAAGAAAACAAAACAGAGTGATCCTTGTTTGCTAAAGTTTTATTTTAGGTCCAATAATTTGAATTGGCAGCAAAAAAGAAAAAAACATGCAACAGATACATCTGACTAACTTGCATTTCATATTTCTAACACTCAAAAGTACAATGCTTATGGTAATGAATTTTATCTATTACGAGGGAAAACAATCACCTTTGATGACATTATAGAATAAACACATTTAACAGCATGCTGAATTGCTGAAGTATCATTTTCAACGACCTCATTAGTGTCACTTAATTAAAACTTCCTGCTCTTGACTTTGATGCTGGTACAGGCAAAAACACAGAGGGAATTGAACAAACAACAAAAAAAAAAAGAGGGGGGGAGTATTTTCTAGTGATAAATCGCAGAGGTTGCTAATGAAACCAAATTATGTACCTTTTTCCTGCAACTCCGATAAAATAATATGAAACGTGCAGCAACTTTGCATCAAACAAATTAATCAGCTGTCAGCAGATTTGCCTTATAATAATCTCTTGCACTTATTGATCATTTAAAAAGGGGGGGGGGGCTTTTTTTTTTTTTTTTTCTCTGTACACAAGCATTAGGTTGGTGATAATTAAAGCTTCGGCTTCAGAAATGCCATAATAACCGTTAATTAGCAGGATGCTATTTTCAACATAATTTGCTAATTAGGCAGTGAGCTTGTATAGTGTATATACCTAATTATGAAGGGTCTTGTGCTGTAGACACATGTGACTGGAGTGTAAATGACACCATTATAGGGGTCCTAGCAGATTTTTTGAAAATATAGTTTGTTCAGAAGTGCTTAGTTCTTTAGGGACTTCTTGGTACAGGGACTATTACCCTTGGCTGTTTGGCAGGAAATTTAGAAGAAGAAACAGTATATGGAAATATACCATCTCTTTTATCTAGACAGTGGACAGACAGGATTACCAATTCTAAAGGGGCTTTGTTGCCTCGTGCCTAATGCAAAGGCTGATAATTTAGGCACTGAAGTTGTGCTTCCTCCACCAGTAGAGAATTATTCTCTGTTTGTCTGCCACGCACAATTCATCTGTGCACCAAGATGCTGTAAATCTTTTAATACTATCTATCTACCGTACCTTGATTTTTCTGCCACATGCTGATAACCTGTAACATGTATCTGCCTGCTCTCGGTCTCCTCTGCCTCCTCTGTTTCCCTCTCTCTCATAAAGAGACTCTGGACCTTTCAAAAAGGCATGTTTATTTCTGCCTCAAGATTTTCTCCAGCCATTCCCTAACTGTCTTGGATTTAAGAAAAAAAAAATTTTTTTTAAAGAGAGCAGTGGTTAAGTATGAAAAGTAAGGATGAGCTCTCATGCCAAAGTCTCAGATTATATGCATATTAGTTATATTTATGAGTTTAAATTTGGCTTGTCGGATGGGCATAAGCAGAGTGAGATCATGTGCAGGTATATAAACTGGCTTCCTGGATCCTGAGAGCCGATTTCTTTTAAATGTTTTACCTTGTTTCAAGTAAAACTATATTTCTTTATTCCCTTTAAACGAAATGAAAACTTAATTCAATAATAAATGAGCTTCAGAGCAGCACAAGAGTCACTTAACTTAAATCTTTTTGTAGAGGTTCCCACTTAAGCAGCTTGAAAGACAGTAAATCACGCTGGAGGACGGACATCCCAATTTCATTGCCGTGCTGTAGAGAGCTGAATTAATGGCCTTCTCTTTAGAATGTATGGATGCGCTTTCCAGCTGCTGAGCCTGACAGTGTTATAGCTCAATTAATGTGATTTTGATGTAATTGCAGATAGGGAACGTCGTGCTGAAAAATTATCTTTTTTCATAAGAATTACATTTTATCATCCAGATGTGAGGAGGAGGGCTGCGAGGCTGCATATGATAAGTAACAGGGCCTCTGTTTTCATTTTAAAATAATGTTTCCCTGAAGGAGGGAGAGAACGGGGAGTCAACATAGTTACTGGTTGAGCATTTACTGTGGGCTCTGCAGTGTGCTAAGCACTTGACTCCAACATGTCGTTTCATCTTCACAAGCCTGTGAAGCAGGTCCTATTGGCAGCCCCATTTTACAGATGAGAAAAGTGAGTCAAAGATCAACCTGGTGAGGGGTAAACCTGGGCTTTGAACCCCTGAATGTCAACATTCTGAGGTCTTAATGAACCATTGTTTGGGTGGTCTCTGCAAATTGTCAGCAGAGGCCTCTGGAAGAAGACAGTGGGGGTCTGTGAATATTGAAATATTAAGACTGAGTTCCCAGAACACCACAGTGCAGTGTGTGAAAAATAGGTTTTAGTCTGCCTGCCTGGGTATGAAGCCAAGATCTGCAATTGTCTAGTTGTGTTTGACTTTAGGCAAGCTATTTAAATCCTCTGAGCCTGAGTTTCCTCAACTGTAAAGAGAGAGTAATAATGGAGACCCTCTCATATAATTCGTCACAGGAATTAAATGAGAGACTGAGTACAGAGTGCTCAGAACAGTGCCTGGAACATAGTAAGTGATCACTAAGTGATAGCCACGCTTACTGTTAGCTAAACGCAAGCCAACAGGGTCATCTGTCTCGTCCAGTGCAATTTGCTTTGCCTCATCTTATCTGTTGGGTGCAGGCTGCCTCTGGGAACTTGGCTGCTGCCAGTGTTTTCTGGGAAATACACAGAGTGGGATTTGGCATAAATAGGCTGTGCCTGGTATTGAGGTAAGAAGGCATGGCTTTCTTGTTTTGAAGCCATTTTAATTCCTAAGTTACTAGTTTGTTGTTGTTGTTGTTGTTTGTCTTTTTAGGGCCACACTGTGGAGGTTCCCAGGCTAGGGGTCAAGTCAGAGCTGTAGCCGCGGGCCCATACCACAGCACAGAAACATGGGATCCGAGCCACATCTGTGACCTACACCACAGCTCATGGGATCGCCGGGTCCTTAACCCACTGATTGAGGCCAGGGATCCAAACTGCATCCTCATGGATGCTGGTTGGGTTTGTTAACTGCCAAGCCACGATGGGAATTCCAGTTCCTGTGTTATTAGAATGGATAGTGACACTGACTCAGAAAATGATAAGCTGTGTACCAGTCAGGCGGGGTATATAGCATTACTCCTTAGGCCAAGCTAAGCTCGCATCCAGGAGGAAAGCACTGCCTTCAAGGCAACACTGGGGCTCTAGGAGACAGAGAAAAGAACAAAATGATGGATTTATGAACTGAAACAAATTCACGTGAGCTCACTGTAGGAAATCCTGTTAAGAAACAAGCATAGGAAGTTCCCGTTGCGGCTCAGTGGCAACGAGCCTGCCTAGTATCCATGAGGTTGCAGGTTTGATCCCTGGCCTTGCTCAGTGTGTCAGGCATCTGGTGTTGCTGTGAGCTGTGGTGTAGGTCACAGACATGGCTCAGATCTGGTGTGGCTGTGGCTGTGGCATAGGCTCCAATTCAACCCCTAGCCTGAGAACTTCTGCACATGCTACCCCAAAAAAAAAAAAAAAAAAAAAAGAAAAGAAAAGAAAGAAAAGAAACAAAGAAACAAGCACAGAGAAAGATGACGATGATGATGACATCACTGATGATAATGAACATGTAATGACTTCTTGCTATTTCCCAGACACTGTGAAATTATCCCAGTCACTGCTAACAATATCTCTACAGATAAGAACGAGTGGATCTCCCTTTACAGCTGAGGAGGATGGAATAACAGAAAAGTTAAGTAACTTGCCTAAGGTAATATAGTTGTAAATCTTTCTCTCCATCCTCTCATCTCAGCCACTGGCCTCTACCGCAGAGATGGAGAGCTGCCTCCTGGAATTAACTCCAAGGTGTGGGTGGAAGGAGGCATCAGGAAATCTGGATTACTTTTAATTCTCGTCATCTCTTGCATCAGCAAAGAAGGCTTGTGTATCCAGTGGTCCATCTCTTTGTAAATAATAATGTCCTCTATTTGCGGTTATATTGATTGAGTTGCAATTAATAAATTACTAAAGTCTCTGTGGATGAATTTGTTAAGCAATCTATTACACACAAATAATGTGCAATAAATCCTGAGTATTTTCATTGCTTGGGTCAATAATTTAATTTAACTATGATAGCTATTTTTAATAATATAGAGGATTGGAACATTGTCATATGTTGTAATAATCCTGATTAGTATGATGATGTCATTGCTTATTGTTACCTTCAGAATCAATACATAAAGATTAATATTAAATTTTGACACCACATGGATGCATTTATGTAACAGAAAGCACCGTCATTTGCTTATAGGTGGACCTGCATAAAAACGAACTAGAGTGCTTCGTATAATTATTGAAACATAAATATGCAAAGGTAGGCTTTATTAACTATTGAAAGATGGTTCTGGAAAAGATTTTTTGTTGTTAGAAATGCAACTCATATACCAGAAGCACATTTTAATGGTGGAAGTGTAAGTAAAATGTATCAATAAGTACTATTTGCATTCACGATTTTGCTTTCTAGTAAGCCTCCAAGTTTGAGGCTTAATGAATGAATGTCTTTTTGTACCATTTAGATCCACTTTCTTATTTCTCTATCTCAACAAACTTAGCTTCTGGACAGGTGAGTACTGGGAGCAGGATCTTGGACCTTGTCTGTTCACATACGTAAACATGTTGACTCCTTTCTATGAGCATCATCGTCTCCTACTGTGCAAACAGGGGGATAATTAATTAGGAGTCATTTAGTTGCAAGTAATACCCTCTCATCTCCCAAGTAATACCCTCTCATCTCCACCCACCACCCACTCATCCTTAACAGCAGTTTAAGGCAGAAGTTTGTTTTTTTCTCCTAAGAATTCTGGAGGGTCCAGAGCTAGGTGGTGCTCCATGATCTTGGGTCCCTGGCTTCTATTTTGTTGCTCTTCTGTATGGCTTCAATTCTCAAGATCATCTAATGGCCAAATAGGGCTGCTGGAGCTCCAGCCTTTGCCTCAACATCACATTCAGAGGAAGGATGAAGGGGAGAGGAAAGACAAGACCTTTCCCTTTTAAGAGACCTGACGAAGATCTGTTTACTGCTTCCCTGCATATCCCATTGGTCAGAATTAGTCATGCGGCTATGTAGGGGGTGAGAAAAGATAGGGTGGCCCTATGATCAACTAAAAATTGGAGATCCTATTACTGTTAAGTTCTGATGCACTATCCCTGGTCTTTCAGGAGTCATGAAGCCTTTGGGAATCTGATGAGAACTGAAATTTCTCACCTGAAAAATATACATAGGTGGATTTTATAAGTAATTTGAGAGAATTCAAGGACTTAAAGCCCAGGTGGTCATGAACCCCAGTTATAACCCCTTGTTTTGAAATATCCATTTATTCCTTCATTCATTTACTTTTGCATCATTCATTCATTGAACAAATATTTCTCATGTTCTCACCATTTGTTTGCTTTATTCCTGGCATTAGAGAGCTCAACAAGATAGGCAACTTCCCTGTTCTCATAGCTCTTGACTCTTAGTGGGAGCTAGACCTTGACAAGATAAGAGTGATACATGCTTGAATGAAAATAAGGCAGACTGATGTAGTAGAGTTGACTAATGGCCAAAGGCAGCATTATAGTCTAGTCACAGCTGTCTTTTCTGAAAAGATGACCTTTAAGCTAAATGAAATCTGACTGTTGAGATACAGCTGGCCATGTGATGAACTAGGGAATGAGAAAAGTATTTCTAGTAGTGAGAACAGCATGTGCAAAGGCCCCGAGGTGGGAAGGAGTTTAGAATATTTCAGGGAGAGAAAGAAAGCTGGGCAAGAATGGCATCAGATGGGCTTAAAGAAGTAGGCAGGGACTAGACCATGAGGAGGGTTTTGGATTTCATTCTAAGAGCAATAGAAACCACCAGCAGGGGAAGGGAGTGGGGAAGGAAGGGCATGTGTGTGATTAAGTTGATCATTTTTAAATAGATCATTCTGAATGCTGCAAGGAGAGTGGTAAATGAAACAGACCATGGTGTTGGGCCATTCTGCTGCAGCCAATGTAAGGAGAGAGGATTCTGCCCTTCGCTTCTCTTATCTGTGTGGAACGAATGAAGGAGATTTTCTTCCCGGTGGCATCCAGAGATGTGTGTTCTGCTAGGGTTTTATGATGTGGCCTGAGCAGAACCTGAAAGGCTTGCATGTTTAGGGACATGAGGTAAACCGCACATAAAACTACTTTTCTCTCTGCGGTGCCCCAGCAAGAGGGAGGTAGTGCGTTCACAGTGAAAAGGGAGGGAAACGACTGGTAAAATGAAACTAGGGTTCCTGGCATAATCTGTCTTCTCTGCCAATTGTTTATTCACTCATCATGGGGCAGAGCAGATGTTAACGGGCTACCGGGCACCGGAGTGAACTCAGTGGGGGAACGTTGGAGGGTAAAAAGTTAGGTAACTAAGAACATATGATTTTATCTTGTAATTCTCCCAAGGGACAGTGTTTTTGTGAATGACACAACTGGGCTGCGGGGAAAGTCTCCAGTGCTGAAAACAACAAGTGATTAAAACAGCATGGATCTGTGTGAACTTAGTTCCAAGTGTGAGCACTTGAAATGATCACATGATGCTGAAGCCAAAATGGCCAAAAGAAAGAGGTGGGGATGATAAGTCATGCCCAGGTTTGGCTTTGAGCTTAGAGGCAATGGCTTCTGAATCTTCCTTAACTTGCCAGAGGATGGGGGTTGACGGGTTTATCACCAGTTCATGGTTCATGAAGTGTGTGTTTAAAATTCAGAATCTTGGGGATTTGGATCTGAAAGGGACCTTAAAATGAACCAGGCTGGTCCCTGGTTTTACACATGGGGAAAATCTGAAGCCCAGGAGAGGTGTGACTTGTGCACTGGTTTCTTGATTTAATGCTATTTCCTAAAGAGCTGACTTAAAGGAGCTAATAGTATATCCCTTTGGTATAATGTGGCTATTTTCAAGTTCTTCCCCCTTCCCTAAACACTTTAATTTCTTGCCCGGGATTGCAGAAGCTCAGCAGAGCTATATGGTTTAATCAAAATGAAATTTCCTGTTTTGAAATCAAATTGGCTGAGTGATCCAAGATCCACCCTCCAGAGCAAGGGAAATTTCCTTAAGATATTTTGAAAGCTGCAGTATTTTCTCTCAGGGATAGCTGCAACATGGATTTATTTTCAACATTAAATATGGGCTGAAAATTTAACCTATGATTTTATGAGGGAAGGAAAGAGGAGGAGGAGATTTTTATGGATAAGGCAAGTTTGGACATTGGCTTTGTTTAGAATGTGAAGGTTCGCAGACACTGTTAAAATCTTTAAAAAATTTTTCCTTGTTGAGAGGTTGGTACACGGCTTATGACCTGGAGAATTTTAGAGCTATAGGGAAAAACTGACAGAATTCTCTGAATCTGAGCAGCCCAGCTCTGCTTTGATGGAGAGGTTCCCAGCCTCTTCTTGGGGTTCCTTGAGTCTGTCAGAAAGGCCTCGGGGCTCCATGGAAAGGCTTTCTGTATGCAAATTACCCCGCTCCCTAATAGACAACCTAATTGGTTAATTGTAGGCTCAGCCTGCTCACTTGGGCTGCAATTAGCCACTTACTTCTTACTTTGCTGTAGAAGTGGCCACTTGAATCCTCATAAAGGATTCCACTGTGAATTCAGTTATTTGTGTGTCCAATTTCACCTGGACAGAGAATAGTTAGGAAAAAAAAGAATTAAAATAAATGGTAGTCCTTGAAATAAAATCCCTCTGGAATCTGGCCCAGGCTTTCTCACTCCTCAAGTGACAATAACAGAAACAGATACTTTTTTTTTTTTTTTTTCAGAAAATGTGTATTAAACACAACCCAGCCCAATACCTCATTAGCTGGAAGCTTTATTTTCCTCCTCGTGTCCTTAATGTAGAATGGGATGTACCTACCTGCTGGTTTTCAGCTTCATAACTCTCTATAAATCTACTTTTCCAACCCCTTTGATCTGCTGTGTATAATTTAATTGGCTCCTATACCTTTCTGTGTAGAGTGAATGTGCTAACTTGTAGAGTGATGCATTAATTCTCTTTGTTATCCTCAAAATACAGGAGAACTGGACGATCCATTTTCAATAGCTGCCCCTCACTGACTCTTGTCTTTAAGCAAAATGAGAGCTATTGTTTTCATACATCCTTTTGAAGTGGTTGATTATTGTTATGTTGGATCCAAGAAACCTACCTGGGGGATGACATATGCGGGCACTCCGCCCCTAGTTTTCCTTAGAAGCGCACAATAGCATTGAGAGATTACTGGGTTGCACATTGCTTTTGGGGGGAATTCCAGGAAAGAGAAGACTGTGACCTCTGTTACTGCACAGTGTCAAGGACAGATGGGAAGAAGGTATGAATCAATATATGTCAACTGCACAGATGGTATAGCCATACAGTGTCCACATCCTGATTTTCTGTCTCCTGAAACTGAAATTAATAATGCCTTCATTATAGGCAATAGCTGCCAAGCAGCTGAGAGGACCCAGTGTAACTCTGGGCATTGCTCTGAGCAAAGGGTTTGAAACAAGAGTCTCTCTCTGTCTTTCCCTCTAGGTTAGCAGTGGAGGAGAAAGAATCATCTTTTAATGCTGAGTTATGGATTCAACAAACCAAAGACAAGGAATCTGTGGTTGCTTCCTGCTTTGTAATATTTTTATGCCAGTGTATCTTTCTGCAGTTCCTGGCTGTGCCTTAGAGAGAGGGTTAACTTGTTCAGTGTGCCAATTATTGAGCCAGGGGTGTTGAAGATCTCAGACCAGGCTTGGAAGTGGCGTGTAAAATAAAAATAAGCCACCACAAACCACCAAAACAAGTATTGGCACATCTCTACAAGCTCCGGCTAGTAATGATGAATTCAGTATTCATCACATGGACTAATTAATGCACGCTAACACATCCCAGTGCAATTTGCAAGTCACAGATTGCATTAGGTGATACAAATGACTCATTTGTGAACCTGAAGGATGACCTTTGGCAAGACTATCTGCTGACCTCAAAAATATTAAAGAAAGGTTATTTCACCTTGCCATTGTCTCCAAATGCCAAAATAGCCCAATTAAAAACCTTGACTTGGAACCATAGGAGCAGATGCGAGTCCTAAAGGGCATTAATTATTTTCAGTGTCAGCTGGTTGTATAACTGAGGCCAAATGAGAGTTTGGAAACCTATTAAGGCACCGCATTACATGCATGGGTCTAAGATTTGAATTCCGAATAAGGCGCCGATTTCGTCTATTTAGGCAGGCTGTACGGAATTTGTGCTTGCCGTCCTGTTAAAAATTAAGGGCTAACGGAGGTGAAATGAAGCTCATCACCCTCCTTGGGGTTCTCCCCTCTGCAATCACCCATTTATTTTCCCAAGTCTATTTGCAGAACCGTCATTAGTTACCATATTGTGAGGTCAAAAGCATAAACATGTGTTCAGTATTAGTTTGCTTCCAAGTGGACTTTTCTCCCTCTCTACAAGCTTAAGCACTACGATGATTCTGCAGTGTTTTCCCCCCAAATGTGGTGACAGATGAAGATATGTACCCAGGCTAGGTTCCCATATGGCTAATTTCTACATTTGTTTTAACAACACACAGATTTTTAGGCAAATTAAAACATAGGGACCTCAGTATTCATGCCACATTCTTTCCAGTTCTGTCATTTCTTTCTCCAGGTGGGCGTTAGTGAGTCAGACCAATGGAATAGCCTGAGTTGAAAGGAAAGGGGGCGAGTCCATGGGATGGAATTGGCTCACAGGGGTTCCATGGGCTTTGGGAAAGAGTTTGCCTGCTGCTGGTGGTTTTCACATCACCAACTTTCACAGTGATTTTTGCCTGTCAAAACCCACCGCGCATCCAGGTGGCATGAAATGCAAGTATTTGAAAGCATGGAGTAACACATTGCTCTTGGCCTCTTTGTACTTTAAGTTTAGCTAGTTTACCTTCGTCTCCAGTTGAAAGGAATGAAAGAGGAAGATTTCGCTCCTTGGGAAAGACAGAGTAGTGTGGTAGAAGGCCCAGGGGATGGGGAGTCAGACAGATCTGGGTTAGATCCCAGTTTGGTTAGGCATTGTGTAAACTTGAGCATGTAACTACCCCCTCTTGGTGTCAGTGTCTCCATCTATGACTTAAGAATAATGTCTGAGGGGGTGGTTGGGAAGAGCAAATGAAGTTATACATACATATATGTATATATATGATGTTTAATTTTATAAATTTGAATTATATTTATATAATTGGCATACATACACATATATGTGTATATATGTATGCGTATATATATATGTGTGTGATGTAAGGAAATTGAGGCTATCATTATTTTCATCCTGGGGAACTTAGGACGTTTTCAGAGATCTCGGTTTTTCCATCTAGGTTTGTCTTCCTGCACTTTGGTGGGGCTGTGTGCCATGTATATGGCAAAAAAACACAGCTTAGATATCAGAGTCCTGTTTTCAAATACCACTGCAGTTGGGAAATTGCTTAATCTTGATAAATTTCACATTCCTATCTGAAAATTGAGATAATAATACCTACCTCAGTGAGGTTTTGTGAGGATTAAATTAGACGATGGATGCATATGGTGCCTAGAATTTGGTAGATGTTTGATATATGGATGAAACCCTGTCATCCTTGCTTCCAGGACATTCCTATTCTTTGTCCTCACCTATGCTACTAATGAGCCTTTGGTTGAGGGAAGATATAGTTTTGCTTCAAGTCTTCTTCCCAGGCCAATTTTATTCTGAAAAGGAGCATCCTTTTTTTTTTTTTTTTTTAAATAGCATTCGTCTTTAATTTTGACTGTCTCCTTGAGTTTACATAAACACAAAAACAATATGACAAGAAAAAATAAAACAAAAAAGTTGACCACTTATGAATTTAGGTATTTGATAACATATGAGCTTATTCTCGAGTCTGAATATTAAATATTGTGCAAGTTAAAAAT
The DNA here is from genome assembly GCF_016906955.1 of Phacochoerus africanus. NCBI lineage: Eukaryota > Metazoa > Chordata > Mammalia > Artiodactyla > Suidae > Phacochoerus > Phacochoerus africanus. The sequence continues at coordinate 15,372,920 of NC_062544.1, read as the reverse complement.
TTAGGAGAGTAAGTACCTGATTGAAAAGGAGCATCCTTGTTGGAACATATCTTCTCTAAACATTGGTGAAACTTCTCAGTGTCAAGGTTGAAGGAAGATCGACTTCCCCTTTCGGTGTCTTTGCTTTTCTGTCATTTGCCAGTATGTTATTTGGTGATGTCTCATGTTACAGAACCAGGTATGGCAGGCATGGAGATTGTGCTCACTGGTCCCTCAGGTTGTGGTTGATCATATCTGTGAGATAAGAACCTTCAGGGGTTCCCCCTCTGGCTACTGAACACAAGTAACTCAACTACCATTTTCCCCTACAAGGTTGTTTTTTTTCTAAACTGTCATTACAAACATTTAAATTTTATTCTAAGGTCTTCATATTGCCTGAAGTCTGGGAGAGTTATTTGCCTCCCGCTCAGTTTTTGTTCTTCAGGATTGCTTTGGCAATTCTGGGTCTTTTATAGTTCCATATAAATTTTTGGATTGTTTCTTCTAATTCTGTGAAAAATGTCATGGGTAATGTGATAGGGATTGCATTGAATCTGTAGATTGCTTGGGGTATTATGGCCATTTTTATGATATTAATTTTTCCAACTCAAGAGCAGGGAATATCTTTCCATTTCTTTGCATCCTCTTTAATTTCCTTGATTAATGTTTTATAGTTCTCAGCATATAAGTCTTTTACCTCCTTGGTCAGGTTTATTGCTAGGTATTTAATTTTTGGGGGTGATTTTAAAAGGTATTGTTTATATTCCTTTTCTAATATTTCATTGTTAGTATACAGAAATGCAACTGACTTCTGAGTGTTAATCTTGTATCTTGCTACTTTGCTGAATTTGTTGATCAGTTAGAGTAGTTTTTAGATTGAGTCCTTAGGGTTTTATAGTATCATGTCATCTGCATACAGTGACAGTGTTACCTCTTCTCTTCCTATTTGGATGCCTTTTATTTCTTTTGTTTTCTGATTGTCGTAGCTAGGACTTCCAATACTATGTTGAATAAAAGTGATGAGAGTAGGCAAACTTGCCTCATTCCAGATTTTAGCAGGAAGGCTTTCAGCTTTTCTACATTGAGTCTTATATTGGCTGTGGGTTTGTCATAAATGGCTTTTATTATGTTAAGGTATGTTCCCTCTGTACCCACTTTGGTAAGAGTTTTTATCATGAATGGATGTTGGACTCTGTCAAATGCTTTTTCTGCATCTATTGAGATGCCAGCAGTTAAATAGTGGGTTTATTTCTTGCTCTTTGGGAGGTGACCACCATGTCAGCATTGGAGGCTGTCTGCACATCCTCACAGCCCAACAAGTGGTAAACAGATGGAGTCTGCATGCAGAGCTGCGTTACCAAGTAAAAAAAAAAAAAAATCCTGTTCTTTCACCAAATAAGATTTTTAACATCTCTTTGCAAAGAGCTGGCGGCTATGGTGTATTGAGAGTGTTGGCTCCATTGATAATGAAGGTGTGAGCTGAGAGGCCCACAAACTTTATCAGCAGCTGATTTCTATATTCAGGTCCACCCTTAAATTTGGAGAAAGTATGCATTTTCAAATGCATTGCTGGCTTTGTACCAGAGTGAAACTTGCTCTTCAGCAGTGCTTGTCTTTATTTTGGTGTAAAGGCTTCACCCAGCACACTTTGGATGTTTGGTGATTAAGTCATAATCTCATGGTTACACCATTCTCTTGAGAAAGGAACTCCATGTAAAGGAAGGGGTAAGTGTGGGAGTGGGGATGCCTGGGTGAGAGATGGCTTTAGTTATGTAAGTACTAGATAACTTTTTCACAAGGCGGCCTAACCATAAAGGCAGTGTTCCACCGAGGGATTGATAAATTATTAAAATTATTATCAGTTTCTTTGGTCACAATCTCTTTTTCTCTTACTGATGCTTTTTCTTTCAACCTCTCTCTCTTAGCCCTGCTGGTCACTGGTCATTTCCACCATACCAGTTCTTAGGTCTTAGCTCAGAGTATAATCATCTAGGAAGCTACTTAAAAATGCAAATTATGGGACTTCACTCCCAGAAAGTCTGTTGCTATGAACAGACCGGGTGGGGTGCAGGAATTTGCATTTTAACAGATTACCCCACCCTACCCCAGGAGATTCTACCGTAATAGTCCTTGAGCTGTATTTTGGGAGGAGCTGGACTGCACTGATGGAGACCAATTTGCTTCCCCATGGGCAAGGTAGAATGGCACAAGACTGCATCCAGGAGCTTCCAGTATTTTGAAGACTTCATTGTTACATCAGTGGAATCCTTTAAAAAAATCTTATATAAAACTTTTTCTTCAAATGAAATCAGACATAAGTCCCCCAATTAAACCTAACCCAAGTGGAGGTGCTCTGGCTGAAGAAGGGGACTGGAGAACACTGCTCTTTGCTCTCCCCCCTCATCTTCAAGTGCCCCAGGTCAGCTCTGCAGCCTTCTTTCCAAAGTGAACCAGATGAAGGCCTGGGTCCCCAGTGGAGGAAAGAGCACCTCATTAGGACATCCAACTTCCAGCTCCAGCCTCGCCTCTACTTTGCCGCATGGTCTACACCTCTCTCAGCTCCAGAAAAAAAGGGGTTTGAGCTAGATCCTTTTTTTTTTTTTAAATTCCATCCTTCACAGAATATTTTTGCGACCTTTGTTATAGATGAGTACCACCTGGGGTATTATTTACTCCTGTCTTTGGAATTAAAAAAAAATTCTCCTCACTGTTTTTTAACCTAAATATTCATCTAAGTTTGGAGCTAGCAGTGCTATCTGCGAAATCAGAAGTTTCATGCCTACTTATGGCTTTTCTTTGCTAATACACTTAAAAATAACTGTAACTATACAACCACTAAAAAAGAAATGTGTCACCTAAAACCACTGGTGGCATACAACTCTTGAGAATCAATGCAATGGAAGATCTCGAAAAGACCTCTCTCTAATATTCAGAGGGGTTAGTATCCAGATAGGCCTCTTCTCGTTGTTACCTTGGGGATCTGTAGATGGGGTAAGTTATAGGGAAAAACAAAGAAGTCCTCTGGGTACCAGAAACATGTGAAGGGCTAGTGGGGGTAGAGAGGAAGAGAAAGATGTGTGCTGCTGGTGAGAATGAGGGCGCTTGAGGCTTGGAGTGTATGTACAAATGATTTAAATGGCTCAAAGAGAGTTTTTAATATTAATTTTATGGAGACATAGGGCCACCAGCTGCTTAATTTTATTTAGGTCTAATAGGGAGCTTAATAACCAAGAACATCATTGGTTTCTTGTTTCTTTTATTGAGTGTCACAGAGCTAACACCTTTTATTCTAGATCTCCCAGGGCCCAAGTTGGCTAGTTAGGATTGTGGCAACACGGGGCCCTAAGGCAGAGTCTAAGGACCAAGGCTTACCTGGCGCCTGTCCTGTTTTGCAAACTGTGCTCTAAATGTATGGATTCCAAGAGATGCTTTGTGGGAGGCAGAGGATGCTAAAGGGTTGCTTTGGGCACACATTGTAGAACAAAAGACAATGTTTATGACCCACTTGTTCCATGTGAGGGAGGGACAGTGACTCTAAATGTATACCCGCTGAGCTGGCTTGGAAATGGTACAGACGACTTAGCTATCATGGTGGTCCAGAGCAAGGAAATGAAAATGTAATTGTAAAGTGAGGGAAACTATAGCATAATTAAATATGCCCAGCATCTAAGCACTTTGTTACAAAGTGGAAATCAGCCTGGAATAAATATTAGGTTAACAGCTTAGGCTCCAGAGACAGACAGACATCCAGAGTTCAAATCCTTACTCTGCCAATTCCTTCCACTTCATCCCCCTGAATCTCAGTTTATTCAGTTGTTAAATGGGTATAATATGTATTTCCAGGGTCACCTGAAGTGTTTCCTGACTTAAACAAATTTGCACAGTGTCTGGCATTTAGAATATTTTAAAAATAAATTACAGATGCTTTAAAAAAAAATCACCACCATCATTATGAGATGCATTGATTTTACTTATTTTTTTTACATCAAATCCAAAGAGGTGAGTGGTATAGGTGGCCCACAGGGACAAAAGTGAGATTGCTAAGTCTCTGGTATTTTCCCAGAAGTACTCATTTGTGCTCTTTAATGTGTCACACTCTTATGACTAGTATTATTTTTGAAAGATTATTCCTGGATGATCTTAAGAGTAGCATGACAGGGTTTATCACCACATGAATTCTGACGAAGGTTTCAGGGACAGGAGGTCTTTTGGGTTGATAACTCCCATCCTTGGAATTAAGGCACTTCTCAGTGGGTGTAGGAGAAGTAGAAGAACTATGACTTGCCTCTGTTCCGCCAGCATCGACCACATTTGGAGCCCCATGTTATCAGCAAAGAGGTTGAGGGGAGTTGTCAGGGGTTAGAGGTGAAAGAGCCAGGTCTGAAAAGAGGCTGTGAATCAGGAAGACAAGACTCTTGCTCCCCTGAGATTCCCAGGAAAAGGTCTTAAATACACTGTCCCACCTGGTAGTGAATGTGAAAGCCCCCAAATGTGGATCCACTCTTGATACAAGTAGCACTTTGCATTGAGTTTTGAAATCAATTCCTGGAAAAGATAAAATAAGTTTATTGTCTAGCTCCTTTTCTTGTTTTAACCTAATTCTGTCTTTCGTGTGAACTGGCAGCCACAACCAAGAATGCGAGCCTTCTGTCACATTTGCCCTCTTCCTTACCTCTTTTCCTCCGCAATGAGGATGCGATGGGTGCCTATTTCTTTAGGCTCATTCGGTGCCCTTATTGTTTGTGCCATAGCTAAAAGTTGCCTGTCTCCAAGGAGTCCTCCTCCCCTCCTTGCTCTATGTAAATGCCCAATGAATACCCGTTAAAAAGTTCTTGTTCCTGGTCTATCTGAAGGAAGAAACAATGTAGGGAAATGGAGATGGCCCCGCTGCGGTGGCTCTGTCCTGCCGTCTGTGATGCATTACCATCAACTTCATTCCACATGTTTTTGCATTGTCTCCTCTTACATTTATCCTCTAACTATTGTTTCCTTTTGTCCTAGCAACAGCTGGAAATGGTAAATTCATGTTTTGAGCCCATGTTTTCCTTTGCCCTGGCATTTCTAAACAGTTATTTTCCTCTGAGCCAAAAATACCAGCAAAGACGCATTCTGAAAGATCTTCATCTCACGCTGCCCATCGCCCTCCAGTGCTGTCCCTTTAAATGAGCCCCTCGGAGTTCACTTTCTGAAGTTCATTAGCTTGTGTTATCAATAATTTAGGATAATACTCCGGTGGAGCCTGAGTGCCTGGCCCGCCCCATTTTCACTGTCAGTTTTCTCGTACCCTAGCAGTCCAGTGAACTTGATAAGTGTCCCATCATCCTGTTAATCAAATTACTTATGAACTAAAATTGACAGTTTTCATTAATTATAAAGGATTATTCTAATTGCAATTCAAATTTATTCATTTAGAACAGACGGCATTCAGTAATATTTCAGGAAATTTGCATATTAAATGGAGAGGGTCGTCCATTAAGTATGGTAATGTATGCATATTTCCTTATTTTTAACTTCTAGGCCATATGCACTGCTGCTACTTCAGCAGGTGAAAAACCAGAACGTGCTTAATTTGTTCAACAAACACAGGGGCCAGAGCACATCTTTTGGCACTCGGCACTGGCATCCTTTACCTTTACTCCTTCTGCTCTTCCTTTCCCCACCTCCCACGTCTCTGCTCACAGCCAAAACCACGGTTGATCTTTCGAAGAAACTTTTTTGATAAACCTGGGCATTCCCCCCCCCCTTTTCTTTTTCTTAAATGTAGGCACAGCTGGTAAGGGTTGATTGAAATGTTTTGCCATAGAAGCTGTGTTCATTAATTTCTTCAAGATGCTGAAGTAGGCATTAAGGTTGCCGGCTGGAGTCCTTCCCTGTGACATGTGGAACAGCAAGGGGCCTAATAGTCAGCCTTGTAACATCAACTGGTTACCCCCCTCGTGCGGCATGAACCTTTCCCCTCCAGTGAAAAATGAACCTGTCTGAGACAAAAGCACAAACCACGCATGCAATGAGACAGTGCCATTATTCACACCCATATAGGCTGTTTTCAGAGATCATTAAAAATCATATCTCCATGATATTAATAAGCACCTTCCCTGATCCAGGTCTCGGGTAACAGGAAGGTATATTTAGAGCCGCCCCCACCACCTACCTAATCTGATATCATGAATCTGGGAGGAAGACAAAAAAAAATGCATGTAAGATCAAGGCTAACAAGCTGGTGTGCTAGGAGCCACTTGGCTTTTTAAACAGCTGGTGTGTCCCAGCGTTCCTTGCACCAGTCCTAGTGGGGGAAGAAAGGGTGTGGGCCTCCAGACACATCAAGTTGTTGCTGGTGAGTTTTGCCTCCCTTCCTTAAGAATTATTGATATCTGGTCTTAATGATTTGAGTAAAGCATCTGCCAGCTCATTCATCTCCAAAAACTCCCATTGAATAACTGGTTGCTCATTTAGCCTGGTTTCAAGTAGACTTGTTTTTCATTTTCTGCAGTTAAACTAAAAGCTTTGTTGTTTCACATAGAGATATTTTATTTGCTGAGCATATTTATTTCAGTCTGTTTGTATAGCACTAGCACTTTCGTGGCCATATGTTATTGATTGAAGAGCCTCCACGAACTCAAATTCTGAATAGGCGCTGTGTCCTTGGGAGGTGTCCTAGAGACAGAGATGGAGCGCCTGCCCACTGCCTTGCCAAACCCATCCTGAGCACACTTGCCCCTGCTCCCCCTCCTGCCAGGCAATATGCAAATCAGAACTGGTATAGGGTCTGATTCATTCTTCAGATATTTATATAACCTCTCCCCAAATCTCAATGGGAGCACATAGAACCATGTTTCCCCTTGTCGGGGTACAGCCACTCCTGCTAGAATTACTGGGAACAATGCCGAGAGAACAGACCACCAAAGGCTAGTTGAGAAAACAGTGATGGAAAATTCTCAGAAATCACTCAAACCCACTGGCGTGTGTTGAGTCAAGGGAAATTTTCCCCCTGTGTAACATCTTTTCCTCCACTTAGTTCAGCTTTAGAACCATGAAAGCCCCAGACTTAATCCTTTTTCTGATGAGAGTTAATTTTCAATGCAAGTTTTAAAAAATTTAATTGTCACTGATTACTGACATGCAATAGCAAAATAATATAAAAGAATGCTGCAAATGATTAAAGAAAAACTTAACAACGTATGCATTAAAAAAATCCCGTAACTCTACTTTTGTTACGGGAAATATTAAGTTGCATAATGTGACCCAGTGGTGTATGATAATTGCTTAAGAATCTGTATTATACAGATATTTTGTATATTATATCCTCATGTGCAGTATTTCTGGTGGTTAATTTCTCAGCAGAGGGAGGCTCTATTGAATGGATGTTGATGATATCAAAATGTGGACCAAAAGTGGTGCCAGGAATGGAGATCGGGCATGAGTATGCCAGGCACCCTCTGGAAATATTGGAGTTTCTCAGGAATTGCTCTGCAGTCAGTGTCCATACTGTCTGCAGGAATAACTACTAGGTCACCCACAGAGTGCTTTGTCCTATTTGATGGAGGCTGATAGAGAGAGGGAAGGATGGGAATACAAGTGATGTATAAAACATGAAATAGAGCTAATGAGGCAGAATTACGCAGAGTGGAGGGAACTAACCTCTCTGAGCTCCATTTTTTTTTTTATGTCTGTAAAGTGAAGCTAACATTTGCTCTGCCTTTTTCAAGGGGCTCTTGTGAAAATCCTCTGAGACCTCTCTGTTTCTTGAACTCTTCTGTTCATTGGAATCACCTGAGAGTAGTCAGAGACATGCATTTCCAGCCCCTTCTACCAAGAGATTCTAGTTCTCTAGGGATGAGGCTTGCAAATCTGTATACTTAGATATTTTCTGGTGGTTTTTGTTATCCAGTCAATTTGGAAGGTACATACTGCATGTTAGGTGCTCTGTAAAATACAACACTCTTAAGGAGACAAGTCGTGCAAGGTAATTAATAAATAGTTCAAGACTGTGCCTTTACATAGCATGAAATATTAAACGGGGAAAAGTCTAGATTATAGGAAATGTAACATTAACTGATAGGCATGATAAGCATTAACTACGTTCTGGAATTTGAATTATGGCCAGGTAAGTCACTGGGGTTCTTTCGATGAGAACCATGGCTGCCTGAAATGTGGTGTTTGTACAGATATGACATCTCTGTGTGTCCACCTAGAAGGATCCATGAGGAAGAGCAGTTACACACAGACCCCAACTGCGACACATATAGCCAAGACTAGGTAGGTAAGCCCTCAGTCAACAGCAGGTGCTTTTGAACCAAATATGTAGGTCATTCTGTGCATGTTCTTTATAGTTAAATAGACTGTAAAGATGAAATTGTCATTACCCCACTAAAGAAATGAACTTGGAGAAATGGATGTGAGAGCATTTTCCTGTCTGGGAAAGCATATAGAAATGGTGCTAGAGTTCAGGTACAGCTGTATTTATTAACCATTATTGACACAGAACCACTTGGTTCCATGTCAAGAGTAGAATAAATTGGATAACAATGGGATGACAGCATCATCTAATCTAATCTCAGGGTTGCTTAATAGTTACATTGTAGCTGCCAAGTTGGGCACGTGGAATGGGTGCTGTGATTCTCAGCTCCCTGTGGTCCCGGCTGAGGATGAAAGCAGCAAGAGCAGGTATCCTATCTTTCTTGAGGGACTCCAAGCCTGAGCATGGGATGGCCTGAACGAGATGATTTGCTCATCCTCTCTGCTCTCATGGCTGAAAACGCCCTGTTTCTTTAAGTTGCCTTAGTTAATGATTTTTGATTGGTTTTAGGAGAGATGGGAAAAGAGGATGGCTCTTTTCTTCTTTACCTTTCCATCTTGAGGATTATGGCAATTGAATAGAATCCCTATCTTCATCAAGCATTTTTCATGAATCATCTTGTTGGAACTAGTGGACTGCTGGGCTGGTGAGAGACAGAATTAAATGGTTGTGTCTCTGACCTCTGGGAGCTGACAGCTTTCGTTAGTCATACTGAGTTAGGCATGAGACACAGCAAGATAAATGAGCAAGATTGAACACCAAAAGAGTAAATTAGAGAAGGTCAGGCATTTTTTATAAAAATGGGTGTTACATTTAATTTTACTATTCAGTGCTTTAATGAAAGGGAGATTTGAAGAGGTTCCCTGTTGAGTTGGGTGACTCATTGAGGAAAGTTTCCTGGGACTTGCTGAAATTTCAGGATACACTTTTTTTATGACTGAAGATAGAAAGGAGCTGACAATACTTAGGAGAAGGCGATTCTCTCCCCTGGACTGTAGGTACCTGCTCCAGCTTCCCCAGAAGTAGGAGCTCATTGGAAATGGAATTTTATAGATTACATAAGGACAACAGTATTTTCCTTCTGGGCTACAACTTGGACTTTACAATTTTCTATTGATCATGGCAGCAAGCTTCAGCCAGCTTTTGTTTGGGGGTGTTCCCAGTACTTTTTGAGATCCTGCATGAATTGCTGGGGTGGCCATCTAGAGAAGAGGGGGTTCACAGTTTTCAGGTTTTTCCATGAACCATAAAGGCCATTTGTTTTGAGAGATATTTAAAGATCAGAGAAAAGATTACCAGGAATTTCTGAGGTTAGCCTGAGGATCAATTAATTTTTCTTTGAGCAAAGGAAATCAAATAAAATACACCATTTAAAAAATCATCTTTGCTGCAGAGTCTAAATATAGTGTTTCTTTAGTATAGGACCCAATCTCACCAAAGGAGTTGAAGCTCACAGGTCTCCTTGAAACATTTCCTTTTTCTCTTCTTTTCTTTTGAAACATTTTCTAAGCAAGAGGTATGTTTAGGATTTAGCAGTGCCCCACCTCCCTCACATATCCTTACATTCGTTTACTTCCATGAATGTCTAAGTAGTAATAACGGAAATGAAATGCATCTTTTTCTAAGAGAAATATTGACAGAAGATTATGCTTTTGTGAAAGATAGATTGATCCGTGAAAGGCATTTTTATTAAACTGTCATTACACCAGATGTTGGGATCGTCCTTTCCATCTTCTGAAGGACCACTGCATGGTGGGTGGCCTGTTTCTGCTTGGAATGGTGAATATTTATTTCCATTTTACAGATTAAGTCACTGAGACCAAAGGAGGACAAATTGGGTCTGGCTAGTGTTAAAGTCGGTAATAAAATGTCAGACTTATTCACAGCTCAATTAAGATAGTAATGCCGCTTCATTTCAAACATATGCAGTTGGGAAATCAGGAAACATACATCTGATTATATTAGAAACCCTCAAATTTGCTCTTCTAGTTCTGGCTCTGGTCTTTCCCCAGCTTCTTACCTGATTGGTAACTGTAAAACCCCTTACAGTGACTCGTGCCCTGGTCCTAAAAACAGGGTGGCAGAAGAGGGGTGAATTCTTCTTGACCCTAACGCTCATCAGAATGTGCCCTCAAGCATGAATTTTGATTACCCTTAATTTAGTATGCATAACTTCAAATAATCCTGATGGTCATAAAATTATCTGATGTCTTTAATGTGCAATTAGGGTTCTTGGTGCTGTAGTGCACTGGGGTATTTTTTCACATAAACTCTTATGTGGCATTAGTTTCTAAAGAAGCAAGAAAACAAATATACAAAAAAAAAAAAAAAAACTCACTACACCCCTAACCTGAGCATATTTTGAGGCTCTGTCAGAGAGGAAACTCAAACATTCAGTGCCATTTATGACACGTCCATATATATCCCATCTCACGTTTCCGTTGTTCTTTTGTGCTGCTGCCTTTGAGTTTCATTTTCCCATGTGCCATAATATTAATGCTTTTCCCTGCTGGCTTCCCAGCCTGGGGGTCACAGCTTGTGTTTCACAACACGAGACACCCAACCATAAATCTCTTTTAAATAATACAGAAGGCAGGAGGGTCACTGTTGAGAGAGCCAGTCGGTCTGAACAAAGTGGCATTGATGCATGGCAAACGGAACAGCTTGACCAGGGCCCCGCTGGACAGGTAGAGTGCGGAGCAGCCTTTAGTTAAGGGGAGGGAGGCATGCACTCTGCACGGTTCCAGAGAGCCAACCAGTTCTGGTTCTCAGTAGGAGTTGGCTGCCAATCATGGAGGCTTCCTGAGAATAATCACACCACCTCTTCCCAGCTCTGGCCGGAACACCTGATTAACATAATTTGTGTTTGGAGGTGCAAACACATCTCTTTGGGTATAAATCTGCATTTCTTGAGACCTCTTAGCCATATTTAAAAGGAAGTTGGGAACTGCCGCGTGGAGGGAACAAGCACACCTGATTGGAATATGTGATGTGCTTGGGGTGAAGCTGTTTTCCCTGTTGCAGGACTCAGCATGGTTAATGTAGGGGACCAGAAACGGTGCAGTGAAGCTCCAGCCTCATAGCTGGAGTGGAGTTAATGGAGGCCTCAGCTTTCAGAGGAGCTTGATAAGACAGGGGAAGGAATGAGCGGAGGGTTTAGTCAGGGATTTGATTTTGTAGTAAAAAATTATAATGTATTGACACTCACAGACCAAGGTATCATGTTGGGATACCATTTGTGAGCCAAGCTAATATCGTTCAAATCTGTAGAGACACACATAGAGGGGATATGGCCAGTGTGCCCAGAGATAATTCATTTATGCATAAAGATCTGTAGCGTACGTGTGTGCATGTGTCACACTCCAGTAGTTTGGGCAATAACTGGCAAACATGCGAGGAACTGTGTGTTACAGGTAAAGATGGGGCTGGTGAGAGGAGCCAGAGTTCCTGCCACTAGATTTTTCAGGATTTATGTGTTGCTCATCGTTTGCCAAACTCGAGCTCGGTGATTTTCATCTGACAAGACTTGGCTTTGGGGTACTGGGGGGAAGATGAGCATCTCATTTTTTAATTTTTCTTGGACTCCTTTTTGGGCAACTATTTTAGTCACACTTTTGAAAAAAGTTGGTGTGGCTTCTCATTCCTTGATTAACTAACTCCTAGTGGTGTGGGGAGGGGTTGCCTGTGATGTGATTTCTAGAATCTACTGGCTACCTGATAAAGGCACTGAGAACAAAAAAAGTGCGCATCAGTGCAGAGGGCAATTATGCTAGTTTTGGTTGGTTACACCTCTGAGCGTTTGTTATTTTTTATATTGTTGACATTAATTGCTTCTGTGATGTCATAATTGTTCAAAACTACATTTTAGCTGTTGGTAGTGGTGGTGGAGGAGAACCGATTCTGTTCTTACTCATTTAAAATAACAAATGCTATCAATTATTCAGCAATTCATCTAATGGAACCAGGGGACCCATGAAAATTGGTAACATTAACATGAACTCTTGCTTATGTTCAGAAAATTCTGCTTTTTTATTTTATTTATTTATTAGCTTTTTAGGGCCATACCCACAGCATATGGAAGATCCCAGGCTAGGAGTGGATTTGGAGCTGTAGCCACCAGCCTACACCACAGCTCATGGCAATGCCGGATCCCCAACTCACTGAGTGAGGCCAGGAATGGAACCCGCCTCCTCATGGGTACTAATCGTATTCGTTACTGCTGAGCCACAGTGAGAACTCCATAGAAAATTGTGCTTTTTTAGTGTATTCAGTTTTATACAGGATGGCTCAGAGATGTCAACGGACCATTTAATAATATTCTAAAATACATAAACATCTTCTAATATTTGAAAGCTGTGTGCATAATTTCAGTCTCATCTTTTAAATTCATTAATAAATGTATAGTTGTAATTCTTTGAAAAAGCTACTTTTTTTTTTTTTGATTCCTGATTTTGTTTATTTGGAAGACTTTTTAGACCAAAGAGAGGCATGTTGACAGCATTCTGCTGTCTGTGCATTGCCTTGTACCTTACTGCCCTCCTGGGCTCATTCACCCCACTGTGTATCAGTCTGGATCCCCTGACTGATGGCTGAAGGCAAGGCTGATGTCTATCTAGTCCACTTTTGTAGTTCTAATTTCCAGCCACAGTTACTTTTAGGAGGACCAACTGCCCTGATTGCTTGGGGCTTGGTTAGTTTTAGCGCCAGGAGTCCCAACCCCAGGGAGTCTCTGAGTCCCAGGCAATCCTAGTTGCTCATCATTATCTGAATAAATGAGATATCTATAGGAGTAAACATCCTACAGAGTAATGGGAGGGGAAAGAGCACATGGCTCCTGCTTACAATTAGTCAGCATCATACACTTGTGTGTCATTCCCCCCACTTCCCTACCCCACAACCCCAATGATAAGCAGTGGGTGGGCAGGGACTGTGTCTCTTCTATTTCTTTGAAATTCTCACAGTTCTCTAGAAACCCTTTTGAATCATAACTCAGTCAAGTGCTAAACAGTAAATTTGCTAAACACCTAGCAAATTGTTTTGTTGTGCCATCCCAGACTCTGTTCTGTCCTGGCTCTTTGAGGTTGGGGAAGCTCCTTGCTTTCTCTGTAATCTTTCTCCATTCTCCTCACTTGTAAAGTGGGGATGGATGATAACAGTCCCTTCCTCCCAGGGCTGGTGCCAGGATTCTCTGATACAAGGGACACAGCACAGCGTCTGCTCTAGGGCAGGTAGGTGTGTAGTCAGACTGTCTCTCTCCCTCCCCTGTACCCCTCTTCCTTCTCTAGCACATGACAGATAGTGAATGATTCAGTTTGGTGACAGAGTCTTTTGGGTGGCATGTCTTGTTAAACTGGATTTGGAGTTGTTGCTGGGTAGAACGCTTTGCCTGGAAGGAAGCGTGGGTATGATTTGCTTCTAGAATGCCGCGTCTCTTTTACCCAGAGTCTACATGACTTCTTTCCACGTAGCTGAAATTGGAAAGACCAGCAGCCAAGCAGGAGAGCTGTTAGGGTGGGAGAATAAAACTGTCATGTCCAGGATTCTGGGACAGGATGAACATGAAACCATGCCGAGACTAGCCATGATGGGGGCCTTGGGCAGGCCTTAGTAATTCCCTCTTTGCTCCTCTGTCCTCCTCATATCACCCTCCCCACGGTGGCAAAGCTGGGGTCTGGGGATGTTTGTGGCAACATTTCTATGCTCCTAACCTTAAAGAGACTAAACGTATACTTGAGTGAAATGCAAAAGTCAATCAAGAGCGATTTATAAATAGCTCCTATTAATGAAGGCATGTGATTCATGGAAATCATCTCATGAAAACGACTGCTTTATTTTGTTCCCTTCCTCTGCGTACCTATATCCTTCCTGCTACCCACTAAATGGGGAAAGGGCAAAGGTGTCCTTACAGGTTCCTTGTTTTCTTAATTTTTTTCCGGTGGCACGCAGCAGAACAGAGGGGACATGTCGCTGGAACGCCTTTAGAACTTGAGTCATTAAATCCCCTTTGCCCCATCCCGGGGGACGTGATGCATATTTCAATAATGAGCCAGAAAAATTGTTGTGTGATAGTTTAATCAAAGCAGAAGACAAATGTTGCCCCCGTGCAAAGGAACTGAATTAGACACTTTATGAACCAAATTAGTCCCACAACATTTGGCTTTGTTCAAAAGGTGATACACATTCACGGGCCCATTTTTCAGCAAGATAAATATGACACACGCCAAGACTTCCCTGAAGTAAATATTGTAAATAATAAAAGACTGTGCCAAGGAAAGCTGAGAAATGACTTCATCCTCACCCAGTTACACCGCGGTGCCAAAGCACCCACTGTCCAAACTCTCCAACAAACTGCCCGTTTAATCAACTCATCTCATGATTAAGAGAGTGCAAGCCCCTTTAATTTTCCAATAGTAGTCAATATTCCTCAATTCTGACTTAAATAAAAATATTCACATAGGAGCTAGGGCGTTTTATGGCATAAGCAAATTTGATTACCAAGTAACAAAATCTATTTTGAGGGCAGTTTGGAGTCACACGGCAGAAATGTTTATGAGAATAGGTGCAAATTGGGAGATTTTTACAGAAAGGAAAAGCTATCACTCTAGGCCTAACTCTGTGATCCTCATTTAGTTTCAGCATATTCTGGTTTGATTCCAGCTAAAGTTTTCTGCTCACAAAATGGGCTGCACGTATTTCTTCCCTCTGTGCAGTTTTGCTGGTGAGAAGCTGTGGTGATAGAGAGGAGGCATGGAACTGATGTGGGTAATGGGAGAATTCACAGTGCTGGCAAGTGAAAGTCATCCATCTGGCTCTAGGCCACATTATAACAGTTCCCGTAGCACAGCCTGCTATTGTCTTGGCGCTGGAGAACAGGCAAACTGCTGTCTGAGCTGGGAAGCGATGTAAATATGTTGAGTAGTGAGGTTTAGAAAAAGGCATTAGGGAGTAGTGGGGACTGAGGTGAACGGGTGAGCTCATCACTCTCTAAAGGTGCAGTCTCTACTGAACTCCAGCAGATTGTGGCCATGCAGGAATGTGGACCTTGTATTGCTGGAACGAGTCATTTCCTAAGAAATTTGGGAAATCTTGATTTTTCCATGAAATCTCTCAATTGTTAAAGGCTGGTCAATAAAAAAAAAAAAAAAAAAAAAAAAAAACAGAAAAATTGTGTATCCCAAATAAAATGAGGACTGTGGGCTCAAAGGTGGTGACTTGTGCTTTGCAGTTCAGGGCCTGAAGTGGGACAAAACTAGAACGCTGTGATGGATAGGGTTGAGCCTTGCAGCGGACATGAAGATGGCATCTCATGTCACTGAGGCTGTGTTCTGAGCCAGGCTCTGTCCTGAAGCATAAAACACTTTGCCCCATTGGTTCCTCTTACCCCTCTCGAGTAGGCACTGTGAGTAGGTGCTATTATGTGTCCTGTTTATAGAAATGGAAACCGGAGCTCCACAAGATAGAGGTGGAATTTGAACATAGACCAGCCCTGAGACCCTAAGCATCACATGCTAGTCCTCTCACCCTGATTTGGTGGTGAGGGTCAACAGGAAGGAAAATGGGATGGGAGTCAGGGACTTGGGTTTTGGTGCTGTGGGGGCCTCCTTCCTGTGACTGTGGATCCTTTATCTGATGTTCTGAGCTTGCATGTCTCACCTCAACAGGTGGAAATAGTACACCCTGCCCGATCTGCCTCCCAGGGTATAGGGGAGAATTATACCAGGAGTGAGTGCAGAAGAGCATGGAAAATTATGAAGTGCTCTGTCAACACGAGCGGAGGGAATAAAGCTCATAATTAATCAACGGATGCAGAGAGGTGAGATCGTGAAGCCGCTGATTGTCTTCGGATCAAATACAATTAAAAAGCAATCCCTTCTTGACTCTTCAACTCAATAAAGTGTCTATTTGTAGAAGTGGCTTAAAACTGAACTCACTTTGAAAATTAATCAGCCACTGCTAATGGCTGGAAAGTGAGCAGACTGCATTTATTTTAGGGGAAAAAGAGCAAGAGTGAAAGAGATCCACCACCAAGCAGGAGTTAACAGCTCCGACCCTGCCCGTCGTCTGCCAGGCTTGTGACAGGGAGGACAGAGCATGAAGACTCCCTGCTGCAAGGCCTTCCTTGTCCCCCAATCAAGGGATTCACCTTCAGAGATGCCAGAGAGAGAGAGAGAGAGAGGGGCCATGGCTGGCCCAGCCTGGAACTGTTAATTGATGCTGGCTCATAGGGAAAACTCATCATAACCCAGACATACTGAGCATTTAAAGGGAAAAGGGAAAAGAGAAATGCAGGCAAGGGGGAGGGAAGATACCCCCAGGCTGATGCACAAAGCTGTTTATGCAGGTAGGCAGTGAATGATCTTATTTATAAATGAACAGGCTGGCCTGGGGAATGGGGGCTTCATAGATTACAATCCCAGTCCCATGTTACAGGCTTCCTCTCAAAGGGGCTCTCTCCTTGCTGACAGCCAAGGCCACACAGAGTCTCCCTCTTCACAGGGGTCTCAACCTAACAGTGGTGCTCATTTGTCCTCTGAACTTTCTAATGGAAGATCCCAGCTCTTCAATCTTACAAGATCTACTTTGTTTTAAGATTTCTTCCGTCCGTATTTTTCCTCTCCTTGTTCTCCTCTCACTCCTGTCTGGAAAAATCTCTCACTTAACCCTCCCATAGAATGTTCCCATCTCTGGTATTTGGGCCAGGCTACCCACCATGTGGAAACTTTGTCCATTCTTCTCTGCGAACAGCCCTTGTCTTTGCTTCTCTGTGAACAAGTGTGGGTCTTTAGGGACCATGCTGAAATCTGCTCTGCTCCTGCAAGAAGCCTCCCTGGCTTCACCCTGCTTGGATCACTCCATCACCCATTCACCTGAGGATTTGGGTGCAGAGTCCCATCCTTTGCTTTGTGATGGATCTGTAATTCTTTTAGAGGTGGCGTTTGATTGCAGTGTGTGGTTGTCTCTCTAATTTGTTAGAGACCTTGATTTTAGCTTCCTAAGAATTTTTTTCTCCTTCCCATAGCAATGAAAAAAATGCATAGACAGGCAAGTACTCCTCATTCTCAATGGAGAGCAGCATATTGTGGGGGTAAGAGCATGGGTTTTAGAATCAGAGGACCTGGCTTTGAGTTACCTCTTTACTACTTAGCATTGGTATAAACTCTTTAAACCTCCGTTTTCATATCTCTAAAAAAGGGAGTTAAAAGAATATCTGCATTGTATACCTAGTGTATATTGTGGTCAAGTTCCCAACATATACCTCGATAAGTGCTTAATAAATGTTAGCTATGATTCTTACTGGCATAGTAAATTCTTGTTGATTGACTAAATTTATCACCTAACATGTATCTTGGCACATAACAAGTGGATGTGCTCAGTAAGTGCTGGATGTTGAATGTATGAATAGACAGACACACAATTGAATGGATTCATGTGTTTATTTGAGCTGGAAGACCCAGAAATACACACCCATTTATTGTTGACTACCTTCCCAATGGCAGCTGGGAGTACAGCCGTCAATAAGATAAACAATATCCCTGGTGTCATGGGCTTAAATCCTAGTGGAGGGCAGACAGATAATAAGCAAGTTGAATAAATAATCAAGGTAATTGTTTAGGTGGTAAGTTTGAGTGGTCCTAGGTGAATATGAGGAATATTAGAGAGAGCTAGTTGACTATAGCCAACCCAACAGAGACCAGAGAGTGGGTTCAGATGTGAGTCCAGTGAGATACACAAGAGAGAAAAAGACCAACTCTTTGTTACCCCCAAGAGCAAGGACCAGATCCAAATGGTGGAGGTTAACCAGGAAGTTGATTTTGGCTCTGATTAATTAAGGCGCTGGTTCAGTAGCCTGGGAGCAGTACAGACCACCAGAGGGTAGTTAAGTATGTCACTGGAAGGGAATATGAGCAGAATCTAAGGGACATTCTAGCACCATTTGTACAGTTGCTTTAGGTAGTCTCTAAGGTTCTTTCCAGGGTAAAGATTCTAGGATTTTCCATTATCCAGTTGGCAAATGAGGATGCCTCTCAATTTCTTTTTGATACACTGTAAGTGACATCCAGGGAGGAGTTGTGGTAGAAATTAAAGAGCACAGGCTCTGGGATCAGATAGACCATGGTTCAAATCCCAGGTCTCCTATTTACTCTTTGTGGGCCCTTACTTAGCTTCTCTCGACTTTACTTTTGTCCTCCGTAGAATGGGTAGATTCATAGGAAAGATGTGAGAATTCAGCTAAGACATATAAAGTGCCTAGCTTAGCACCTGGTGTCTAAGAAGTAGCAGTTGCTGCTGCGATTGAGATTTCTGTGGTTATTGTGATTCTCACCAAAACTTCGGAGCAGTCATCTTAGTGCACTGCTTCAGAGGACCCTTCCCGTCAAGGTGGTGGCTGGGGAATAAGCCCGGGGAGTAGTGACAGGTAGATGGGACCAGGTGGTGGGTGGTCTTGTTGGAAAAAAGTAAATGTTGTGTACATGCTACCAATTTCCAAGCCCAGTGCTCATGTTATCACCAAATCAGAACTGCTCAGAGGGCCCTCTCTCATCCCAGGTGATACACAGTTCTTTTCTCATCTTTTTTTTTTTTCCCTGAGCTGCTCTAACGGTATTTAAAATTTGATTTGAATAAGAAAGAAAATGTGGGAGTAGAAAGTGATAGAGGAGTAAGGACACAGTATGATTTGTTTCTGCACCCTCTCCTGCCCGCCCCCCGAGCCCAGCATCCCCTCCAGGGAGATGGCCCTGATACTCTATTCATATATGCCTTTGGATCCAGATGTCTTTGAGCAAAATATAACCCCAGTGGGAAAAACATAAGATTCTCTTCTCAGATGGAACCTGCCGATTCTTCTGGTCCAGAATGAGTTTGTGTAAAAACGCCCTGCAGAGGAAGGAGGATGCTCACAAACAGAAGAAGCACAGGCACATCTGGAGGGAACCTGAGCCGGGAACCCGAGGGCCTGACCATCTGCCAGAGGGCCAGATGCTGCTGCTGGAAGCCTCTCCCTCCCGACTTGTCATCTGGGTCTGATGATGCCATCCAAAAGAAGGGCTACAGAGTGGGCGGGCAATGAGCAATCCATCTTCTCCCACCCACAGTTTTTAATTGTGTGACATGGCCCCGGGGCACAGGGAAGGGATGAAAACACTGGCCCACAAAACCACACCTTCTTTATGGAAAAGACCATCCTAAAACACATGGCTCTGACCACCCAGAATGTACAGAAAATTATGCCATTAAATATCCATTTCTTTTTCTTTGGTCTAAATAGAATGAATGGAGAGGTTTAGCTGTGTAGTTGTCAGTGGGAACTGCCATCTCCTGTCAACTTGGGAGTGTATTGAGAGCCTAACCCACTGCATCGGTCGCTACATTATAGGATTTCCCGTATTGCAAGTGTTCTTCCTATTAACAGCTTTGATGTCTGATTTTGGCCAAAGCAGATCATTGGGATTCAGAGGGACATCCTCTTCTTTTTCCATTGCAGAAGCAATCAAGAGGCTGTGCATACGGCACTCATAAAAGGAAAATGATCAAAATCACACACCCACAAAAAAGGACTGTTAAACTCCAGATGAGATGACTGCTTCATGTGATTCCCACCATTCAGGAATGTCTTTCTGCCTTGTAATTGCTCACTGATAGATAGACTTACACAGGCAACGCAGTAGAGATAGCAGGATTATCTCTTACCCTGTTGTATACGTTTTGTGCCAAATCATAGGCACCGGGGACAGTTTTAGCAATGGTATGTTTTCAGCACCAGGAAATGGTTGTGTATTATATTTTTATCCTAGTGCATGTGCTTTAACTTACAAAGCATTATAGTATTTTCTGGGTATCTGCAAAGCAGAAATTGTTTGAATTTTAAAGAGGCACCTGTTGGAATAGTTTAACATGTCATTTTTAATCTGAAGTAATAATCTGGGTACATGATTGTGTAACTCAGGGCTTGAGAGAAGGTTATCTGTATACCACAGTATCAAGAGAATTTTAGGGTCTAAGTCTAAAACCTTTGGCGGCTAGTTGCTCTGCATTTATTAGGGGAATGGGGCATCTTGTGCTGAAAGCTTGTTGTCACTGCTCGTGTTGAGCAGGTTGGGGTGTCATTGTGGAGAGGGGCTGTTGTAAGCCATCCTGGGGTGTTGTAAAACATCTCAAGAGTTTTCTGAGATGAGGGCTGGTAGGATGACCGCCTCAGTCACTGCCCTGCACCATGGGTCCTTCCTTAGGCTTCATTGTCTTAGTGTGTAGCAACTTGTGCTGATTGGAACTGCTTCCGCAACCGCAACGCTAGGTTCCTGAGAGAGAAAAAAGGTAATCCGCTGCTTAAAGTGGGGATTCAGCCTCACTGAATGCAGCACGTCTGGTGGAAAGTCTGAGGTTTTGAAAATAGCAGAAGTGGGGAAAATGAAAACATGATGTCCATTTACATTCAAAATTGTCTTCTTTCCTTTTAAGGCTAACACACGTCCCAGTTAGAAAAACCTCTGGTACTGGGTTATTTGCAAAAAATGAAAGCTACCTTGTGAAAAGGAAAAGAAATATCTTACTCTAAGATTGGGCAGATGCCTCAAGGCTCCATGGTGGAAAGCACTTCTGATTCTGGTTGGTGATTCACCTCCTACGCTTCAAGGCCTTGAGCACATGTGACTACAGTGAGTAATTTCTGAGAAAGTAGAGTGGAGGGCAAGAACTTTTCTGCCAGCGTCAGAAATTCTTCAGTCTGATGTCACATGTTCAGTAATGATGTGGAACAGTTGCTGATGCAAATATTGGCAAAAGGAGAGCACCTAGAGCTATCCACAAAGACCAGGGGCTATTCAGGTCCAGGATGGATGCCTCTGGTGTTTAGTAGCTGATTACCTACTTCCTATAAAAATAACACCATTTTTGATATTGTTTCAGTATTTCAAAGACAAAGGGTACATTTAAAGATCACCATTCATAGGAGTTCCCTCTGTGGCTCAGTAGAAACAAATCCAACTAGTATCCATAAGGATGAGGGTTTGATCCCTGGCCTTGCTCAGTGGGTCAGGGATCCGGCATTGCCATGAGCTGTGGTTTAGGTTGCAGACATGGCTTGGATCGTGTGTTGCTGTGGCTATGGCTGTGGCAGGCATCTGTAGCTCCTATTTAACCTCTAGCCTGGGAACTTCCATATGCCTTGGGTGCGCCCCTAAAAAGCAAAAAGCAAAAAAAAAAATCGCGATCCTTAAACAGCAAGAGATTAGAGTTATTGAGAACTGGACTTCAGCAAAAGATTTTCTTTCACGCAATTTCGGAGTTGCTAGTGACCTTACAATGGCAAATAGTAGTAGGTACTGCTTGTCAATCTCTCCAGACTCCCTGTCTTTCGACTTTTGTGTGCCCTCTCGTTTCCTCTTTACTGAAGCCCAGTGGAGGTACTATTAATATCCCCACTTTCCATTGCTGAAGCTCACACCTCTCTTCACTTGTTCAGACAAGCCCCTTTTCTCCTTTCCCAAGCTAATCATCTTGGTCTTGTAAGAGGAAGGTGAAAGTGGCTTTGCCAAAATAGCTGTGGAGGTGGTGAGAGAACTCAGACGTGAAGCTAAAGTTTTGTGGCTCTAAGCCAGCATTCTTTCCCCTACTGGATGGTGGCTCTTCTGAAGTTTTGTTGCATGCGATTAGTCCTGTGAACTTGAGAAGTTTATTTATTAATTTCATGTGTCTAATAGCTCCTCTCTTGGACTAGATGAGGATAAGAGCAATTGGAATTGTCGTGTAGTAGTACCACATAGCTAGTGGATCCTTAATAAACACAAGCTGACACCTCAAAATATCGCCTAAGTTAAATATGTGTTGGGCTGGATACAAATTCTAGCCCTGCCTCCCTTAGCCTGGCTCTGTGACCTTGGGCACATCTTTGAAACTCCAGTGGAGCCGCATGGTTAGGTTGAGTAGAGGGGGAAGACATCCAGGTTTCTGTTGATCTCCCAAGGATAGAAACGAGATATCAAAAGTGCAAAAAGCCTTTGGGTGTTTCTTGAAGAAGATTTACAAAAGCGTATTAGCATCATTTTGGCTACGGTTTTGATGTTGTCATGAAAGAAGCTGGCGAGATGATGGAAACCAAAGCAACCGTCCATGTGAATATACCCTCTGTGTGTAAAAAGCACAACACATAGGCACAGCATCAGAGAAACAGGAACCTTGAAATCAGAGAGTTTAAGTCCCAGTTTCTGCCGCTCAGCTGTGCGGTCTTGGGCAAATTACTTAAGCTTCGTAAGCTTAGATTTCTTCATCAGGAAATTGTGGGTAATAACACTCTCTTTAAACAAGGTGAAATGAGAGAATTAGGAGGTACAATTGGCACATGCGACATTATGAGTCATAAAAAGTGGTAGCTATGACTATTATTATTGAATGAAATGTTTATTATTTAGTCTTTCAGAAATGTGCATAAAGACTAATGAGACACAATTAAGTACAGGGCAGAGCTGCTGCCCTCTGAACACTTGCTATCTAATCTTTAATAGATGAAGAAAAGAACAAACCTGCTTACTATCAGTGTAGCAAATGGTATTGAACAGCAGATAAACGAATAATATAATCCTCCACATGGGATCATACTAGTCCTCAAAAAGCTCTTTATCCTCAAGTGATTAAGGAGCATTTTATTTTGATGGCAAGTGATTTGAAACTTGTCTTCTGCGAAGGGTAAAATTTTCATATTATTATTTTCTTTACTGTCTTTGTTTCTAAAGGATCTTTCGTTGCTCAACCTGCCTGTGCCCTTAATTGTTCTTTCATTTGTTATCTACTGTGTAGGATAATTTGGAGTTTCTCTCCTCTTTCCCATCTTCTTAGAACATCTTCCTCTCTCTGGCTTCTCTCTTTTTGGCTGCAATGAAAAATGCATTTCAGGAGAAGAAATGCTTGTGTGTGTCAACAGTCCCAAAGGTATAATGTGGCTGATCTTGGGAGTTTTATTTTTATAACTTGGAAGTTACATGTCAACAGCTGGTTGGGGAACTCAAACTTCAGATATGTTTACAGACTGTGAGAGGTTTCCATCTCTGTCTCAAGGGGTCCAGGTTATCGGGTAGGTAGTTCAGGCTACAACAGACTTCAGATTCTCCCTTGTCTAGGTCACTCTCCCCTATTTGAGTTGCTTATCCTGTGCCCTTGGGACATATCTTAAATGTTGATGGTGCTCCACTGGAATGGTAGTATTGTCTTCAGTCCCTGCCCTGGGCACTTGGCTTCCCCTCTTTAAGCCTCAGTCTCCCCATTTGCAGATGGGGAGTAATACTCAGGACAGCTCTAAGTGTCACATGAGATAACGCATGTAAAATGCTCAGGATATGTAGTAAGCGCTCGGTAAATGTTAATTAAAGTTATTTTGCCATTATTATTATTATTATAAAACACCTCCAAAATGCTGTTTTCACTGCTTTCATATACTTTCTTTTTTATTTTTTATTTAAATGATTTTTTTCCATTATAGCTGGTTTACAGTATTCTGTCAACTTTCTACTGTACAGCAAAGTGACCCAGTCACACATACATATATACATTCTTTTTCTCACATTATCCTCCATCATGCTCCATGATAAGTGACTAGATATAGTTCCCAGTGCCATACAGCAGGATCTCATTGCTTATCCATTCCAAAGGCAATAGTTTGCATCTATTAACCCCAGATTCCCAGTCCATCCCACTCCCTCTCCCTCCTCCTTGGCAACCACAAGTCTTTTCTCCAAGTCCGTGAGTTTCTTTTCTGTGGAAAGGCTCATTTATGCCATATATTAGATTCCCAATATAAGTGATATCATTTGGTATTTGTCTTTCTCTTTCTGACTTACTTCACTTAGTATGAGAGTCTCTAGTTCCATCCATGTTGTTGCAAATGGCATTATTTTGTTCTTTTTTATGGCTGAGTAGTATTCCACTGTGTATATGTACATCTTCTTAATCCATTCATCTGTTGATGGCATTTAAGTTGTTTCCATGTCTTGGCTATTGTGAATAGTGCTGCAATGAACATATGGGTGCGTGTGTCTTTTCCAAGGAAAATTTTGCCTGGATATATGCCCAAGAGTGGGATTGCTGGGTCTCTGCAGGCAGAGTATTTTGCTCATCGTGAATGCTCAGTGAACAGTGTTGATGATGACCATTTCCTATGGGTATCTGGTATTAGTGATGTTTAGAGTCCTATAAAGGAAGATGATAAACTGTTTTCTTCAATTGGCAAATGAGGAAATTTGGACAAGATTCTTAAAGACTGAAATAGGTTTTGGTACTAATTAAGATTTTATTACCTTTAATCTTGATATTTATCTATTTCACTGACAAAGTGTGATGTAATATACAGAATGTACAGTATATGCACTATATTTTCTTTATAAAATGTAAATAAATGTGAATTATGAAACATGTGGCTCCTCAAAGGGGTTCAGAGAGGGGATTACGGGTTTAGAAATATGCAGGGATTTGATTTAGTAATGCTTCCATATACATTAGCCCATCTGATTGTTGTAAAAGATCATTGAAATCCATAGGGTAGGCTTGAGCTCTGTTTTACACACGAGGGAATAAAACTTTAGGGAAGTTATGTGACCTGCCCCTCTGACACAGAAAGTGGCTGAGTTCCCATGTTCTTTCTACCACACTCTCTGTGAAGCTCAAAGAACAACTAATCCTGCCAGTGAGACCACAGAGGAGGTGATCCTGGGTTTGAGCTTTAAAGGATGGCTCATTCTCTGGGTCCACAAATAACTCTGGAAAGGGAGGGGCTGATGATTCTTCACTTGGGACCTTCCTCATATCATACAGAATAATCTGCCTCTTGATTTAACCCAGGATAGTTTTAAGAGATAATAAAAAAAGGGGCAGAAAATGAATTTGACTAGTATCCATGAGGACGCAGGTTTGATCCCTGGCCTCACTCAGTGGGTTAGGATCTGGCATTGCCCTGAGCTGTGGTGTAGGTTGCAGACATGGCTTGGATCTGGCGTGGCTGTGGCTGTGGCATAGGCCAGGAGCTACAGCTCTGATTTGACGCCTAGCCTGGGAATCTCCATATGCCGTAGGTGCAGCCCTAGAAAGACAAAAAAGAAAAAAAATCTGAAAGAGAAAAAGATGTATTTAGGAATTAGGAGAATTTTGCTTTTAAATTTCTCTGCCCTCTATCCTATAATTTCTCATGTTTGTGAATATAGATGATTTCTGAAAACCAAAGCGAGGGGGGCTAGATAACTTCTCCCTAACTCAAGGTTGGAAAAAGAACAGAAGTCAGATTTGATTCAAATAAATACCTGTTCTCTAAGCATTATATTTTTGCATCAGAATTGCATGGGGAGATATAAAGATTGTTTCCTCATACGATAAATATTCTGCGTACCCTGTCGCTTTTGCCTGGAACTTAGAAGTGGCATTTTAGACAGGATGCTAATTTTTCAGTTGTGATTTTTCTCCTTTGGTCATGTGCTGGACTTTTAGTATTTTGGCCAGTACGGCATAAAATACATTTTAAATGAAGCTTCTCAATCCTTCACCCTTTTAAAAATGACATAAGCTTCAATGATTTTAAATGCTTTAACAGAGCTCTTTGAAAAACACCACATCTCTGCAACATTTCTTAGATAATATTGTCCTACACCTGGAACACGAGCCCCATTTTGAAGCGGTAATTTGGTCCCTGAAGGGCCCTCGGGGCTCTGTCCTGCTGCCTGCCCTGGCTGAACTGTCTAGGAATAAAGCCCAAGACAAATGGGGCTGGATCTATGCAGAGTAATTTAAAGCCTCCTGCCTTTTCTTGCTTTTCTTTAGAGAATATACTCGGAAATTTGTTTTAAGTCGGAAGCATTCTTTGGACACCTGATTTTGTGATTTTGTGTTTTTCCTTCCCCTCCCTAGAATCTTTATTAGAATGCTGACAAACGTTGGCCTCAGCAAAGGATTAAGTGAGCAGATTCTTCGAGTAATAAATCTAAAGACATATTAAAAGCAAGGAAAAGGGATTTCCCCAGTGTTTTGGGGGGATTTATAAGTGCCAAAGGCTAAACAACTTACAAGAGAAGTAAGATTGCTCCTTTTTCCAACCTGGTCATGTTCTAATATTGTGACACAGGGTAGAATTAAGCTGGCTTACTAAGTAGAAACATGTAACATAATTGAAAATGCACAATACAGAGAGGAATTCTCAATACAGTGATGTCTTGTTGTAAAGATTACTGATTTATAAGGAATGCCTTAACTCCTAATCCCAGCCATGCAAGACCACAGAGTCGAGTCTTTTATAACCAGGGAAAGAGAGAAAAAGGCTTAATAATATATATTCCCAAAATTGAATATAAATTTGGAATTGGTGGTTGAGCAGACCATTCATTTCTTCTAAAACAATGTAGCCATGAAAACATTTTTATTACGTTTTGACATGTGGATTTTCAAAGAAGTTCAGGCATTCTCCATTTCAGAAATGATGGGTATAGCCAAATCACAGAAGAGTAATGAAAATGAATGGTGTGTAGGGGAGAAGATTAAATATTGTGGGACATAAACTGTTTAGAAAAGATCAGCAAAGAAGGAAAGTGTCAGCCTGGTGGAAATAAAACCCAAGGAATAACCTTATGTATAAAGCAAGGGTTGGAAAAAATTGAGATGAAAAGGGACCCTGGAATTCATGCTGAGAGAGCAAAATCATTTTGGCTTGAAATCAAGGATAATGAAGAATAGAAATTGAGTGCACCATTTCTTTCTTTCTTTCTTTTCCTTGTTTTGTAAAGTGTGATATCAGGAAAATTCTTATTCTAAGCTCCAATCAGTATGGGGAATTTTGAGAGCTTGTATATGTACCAAAGAGACAAATTCCAGCCTTGGCCAAGCTCCAGGTAGTCTGCTGATCCTTCCACCCTAACTTTTTTCTTTCTTACCTGTGAAATGGGAAAGTAGTATTTCTTGTTCTTACTGAGTTAGATAGCACATAGGTGGAAGAAGGAAATATTGTTGGACAGAATATTAAATCTGTCAGGAATAGCTGTAAATGTGTGTGTGTGTGTGTGTGTGTGTGTGTGTGTGTGTGTCTGTGTAGGATAAAATAGGGGAATAGATCTTTGGAAGATATGTTCCTTGGTATGTTATACAGTCACAGTAGTTATGAATAGAATCAATAGGGTTATGTTGGGAAGATCCCATTGTGGCTTAGCAGTAAGGAGCCCAACCAGTATTCATGAGGATGTGGGTTCGATCCCTGGCCCCACTCAGCGGGTTAAGGATCCACTGTTGCTGTGGCTGTGGTATAGGTTGGCACCCGTAGTTCCTATTCAACCCCTAGGCTGGGAACTTCCATATACCACAGGTGTGGCCCTAACCACCGCCCCCCAAAAAAGGTTATGTGGACCATATATGCAAAATGAGAGGAGCTTTTATTTACACAACTAGTAAGCACAAATAAATGAACAAGTATTTAAAAGTAAAATAAAAATAAAGCCAATATTGACCTTAATTTCATTTATTTTTCAATGAGATGAAAAGAATGAAAAATCAAATCTCTCCAAAGATTCCTATTCCATAAGAATTGGAGGGCTATAGAAGAAGAGAGTTAAATATTGAAGACATTTCCAAGGAGAATTTATTAAACCAAGAATAGCTAATTACTGTGTGTATTTATAGTGTACACATACATACAAACACACACATAATGTACGCACATACACATGTGTATTCATACATGGACACACCTGTATAAGCCCATATACACACATGTACAAACACACACATATGTGTGGGTACACACACAATTTTGCTGGCTCTAAGAAGGAGAATTACCAGAGAAAAAGATTAGCCTAAAGATGAGACCTGGGGAAGTAGTGGCTCTGAAAGTGGCAAGGCTTTAGCACTGACTCTATTTTGAGTCTAAAGAAAATAACAGGGGAGAGCTGCTGCGGAGATTTATTTTTTTATTTGCAAAGAATGAGCATTAGGGGGAAAATACACACCTCTATATCAATAAGAAAGGAAGAAGATTTTGCTACCATGGGGGGAGGGAGAGCTCCTTGCCTCAGTTAACAGGGGTGTAATTCCTATTGGAATCCATTTTCATTGTACTGAGCTTTCTAACTTCAGATGTTGGCCAAAGACAGGAATGGGGTCTTAAAAAACTAACATAAAGCCGTGGCGAGAGGGAGATCACAGCGTTCAAAAAATGCCACTCAATTCCCCCAAAGTCCAGAAGCCATTGTCGTATTCAAACAAAGACAAGCACAAACCCCAAACTGACTCTTAACAGTGGGAAATTATGAGCTTTAACGTCCTCTGACTTCAGAGTAGTTTGTGATTCTTTTGTGGAAAAGAGGCGATAATGTACTGGTTTCTTTGGTGGTTCAGCTTCCTGAACGGACAGAAAGTCTTGTCTTGTCCTCCCAATTTGAGGTGTTTTATTTGTCTTTAACATGTCACCATTTCAGGCAGGGGGAGGAAAACGAATAGTGGCCCTTTGAATGCTTATAATGAGATATTATAATGAGACACCAGCCCAGGATGCAGAGAAAGAACAGAGATACTAAGTGGCGGTAAATCATGTCATGAGGACTTGGCTCAAAGGAGGGCGGAACTAAGGCCATCACAGGTTATTAAGGTTTATTTAAAAATGTTAACTAGAAAAGCTACACCCTCAAGAGTGATACATCCCCCAACTCAAGAGGAAATGGCATCATCTCAGCTGCAGAATATAAAACTCTTGTCCGTTTGACACCAGGCTCAGCAGCAGGATTTAGGGGCAGGGAGGGTGGACCACAAACAAAGGCAGCAGACAAAATGAAAAGTATAAATAGAAGTATTGAATATACAGTAACCTGGAGGAAATTACTATAATGCTGCTTTCAGTTCTTGTCTCCATTTGTAACAGTGAGAAAGAAATGACTAGGGTATGCAAGATAATGCTCTAAGAGTCCCACGGTTTAGACAGGGCAAAGTCCTGTGTCTTTAGAAAAGAAAACTAAAAAACAAGTAGGGGCCTGTTGAGAAGTTTGCATGGTTCTGAGAGGCATGTAGAAGTGGCTGATGGCTATTTGTTTTGGTGTCAAATATGAGATAAGGGCTTTTAGATGAATGAGCAAATGGGGGCGATCTTTGACTTTCTCTGTAGGGAAAGCATACTTACTACAAAGAAAAAAGGTTTTGTGGCCAAAATAACAGGGGTTAAACCATTTAAAAATTATATATCATTTACGGGAAAAACCAATGTTGTTTGATCCCTTATAATATTCCTTACGTGAAAGTTTTTTCTTTGCCGTGTTTTTTTGGTTCTTTTGCATCTAGCATATGTATTTTCTTTCTTCCTTCCTTTTTTTTTTTTTTTTTCCCAGCAATGGCTGCACCTGCAGCATATGGAAGTTCCCAGGCTAGGGGTTGAATCAGAGGTACAGCTGCCAGCCTACGCTACAGCTACAGCAACACCAGATCTCAACCACATTTGTGACCTTTGCCATAGCTTACGGAAATGCTGGATCCTTGACCCACTGGGTAAGGCCAGGGATTGAACTCGCATCCTCATGGACCAGTTTTTAACCTGGTGAACCACAACAAGAACTCCTGTATTTTCATTCTATTCATTTTCACAACAACCTGGGGATTAGAAGGGTGAATATTATTATCTACAATTAATAGGAGAAGAGTAGAAAAGGTGATTAGAGAAGACCTGGATTTTGATTTGGCTGTGCTGGTAGCTCACTCTGTGCCTTTTCACAAGTTCCCTTTATCTCTTGGGATCTTGGATCTGCAAAACGGGAGTGTTTGAGCAAATAATTGATAAGACTTTAAAGCTCTATATGCTAAGAATCATTGGTTGACTAGTATCCCTAATGAATTAGGGATAGCAGAAGTTAAAATTCTCTTTTCTTGCTCAGCATCATAATTACCTTAGGTACATTTATTCTCAAGCATTCTACTCATCTGTGCCAACATCTTTGAGGGTTCATTCCTCCTCCTGGGATCAAGATTAGTCCAAAGAGCAATTCCTAGGACTTGAATAAATTCGCTTTTAAATGTGAACTTTAGGAAATCAAAGTAGAATGATCATGTGAATACCTTCAGCTGTTCCCACTGAAAAGCGAGGCTTAAATGTTATCTTTAGCAGAATTTTCCAGAGCCCTTCCTTTTAGCCATAACCTGCTTGCAAGTACTTTCTTCCATCCACTGATTTGACACCAATGGTTCATTCAGCAAGTATTTATTGAATGCCTTCCATGGATGTTGTATTAAGTGTTTGAATGAGCATTATGGAGCCACAGGACAGCCACTTTCTAAGAGGTGAGGTTTGAGTCCTGGGAAATTAGGACCATTTTCGGTAGAGAGATGGGAGCAGACCTTGCTCAGTGAGGTACTCACTTGGAGAAAAGGCCTCACACAGTCATTGGGAATTTAATGACTCCAGACATTGGTGAGATGAGGGCAGCAAAGGAAGAGAATTATTTTACATACTGGTGGGAGAAGTAGGAGAAAGACAATTCTGCTTGTGTTGTTTGGAAAAGGACTATGTAGGGAAGGGCTGCAGAAGGAAGATCTGGTGTGAAGGTGGAGAGGACAAAGAAGGAAGAGAATCTTAGGTCCTCAGGTATAGGTGATGGTGAGTATTCCTAGGGTAGGTGGGACCTGAGGACAGTTTGATTATAGGAGGGATGAAGGGGGACGAGCAGAAATACACTGAAGCAAATTCCTATAGAGACAGAAATCAAACATCTTTGGCTACAATTTTTTTTTTTTTCCCAACTGTAGACTTCTTAGTTCAAAAACATATCAGTACCAGTTCCATGGTCTTTACTATAATCTGTCAATTTTTATTGAGATCTGGTAGAGGTATACATTTTAAATTGAAACAATAGTCACAGAAAATACTTTCTGCCAGCCCACTGAACAAACGTAGCACACTGAGTGTGAATGGTCTCTGGAGCTATGCAGATGTATCAGCTTTATGACTATACACTTGGTTCACGTTCTTGCCCCTTAAGAATGTACACCACTCTTTTCTGAGAACAGTTTTGCTCACTTACATTTTATTCGCCATAATACACGTGAGCCAGAGTCAATACTATGATATTTTAATTTTAACTCAGACCCATCAGTTCCATACTCTACGTATACGACATACACATATACACAGAGGAAAACAAAATGAAGAGTGAATTTTAAGAGCCTCTTTTATTTCTTCACTAAGAGAGAAAAATGGGGGAAAAAAGACTCAGGCGTAGGAACCCTCAATATAGGTTGCCTTTGGTAACTCTACTTCGGATCAGATAAATAATTTGTAAGGTTTTGCGGACACAGGGATGTGACTTCTGCCGAGCCCTCACCTGCCAGCACCCCTCCATGCTGTCTGATTGAGAGACTTAAGCAGAGAAATCATTCCTTGTCCCTTTTCCCCTAGAAACAGAGAACTCAGTGGTGAGGTTAATCATTCAAAGTTTGCAATTCATACTGAGGCAAAACAGAAATAATTCTTCACCTTGGACCCTGGAAATTTGTTGACACACTTTTTAGAGCTCAAGGTTAGACTTTGCTTCTTTGAATCATAAATATGAAGCCCTTTTAAATAGATTGTTTTATAACTCCATCTCCTACTGAGGTGAATCCCACTAGGCGATATAAAATGGAGTGAAAAATCACTTCTAGAATACCAGGTTGGAGTGAAAATAAACAGAGGGGTTTAAAAGGAGCTTCCGACCACGGAGGAGCTGGTTGGGAATGATGGTAGCTTCTGCCTGGCTATTTAAAATGGTAACTTCCCCACCTGCTTTTCTTCAGAGTTGTTTTGAAAAATTTTTAAGGAGAGTGAGGTAAGTTATGACATAGGAAAATTAGCTTCAAGTCATTTCCTGTTAACAGGATACTCCAGAGATGAGCCTGAGTGTAGCTCTCATTATTTCTGTAACATTGCAGTTACACCTTCATAGATACAGTGATTGTTTCTGAAACTGTGTATAAGTTGAAACCAGTTTTTTTTTTTTTAAATCTAGGGAAATTAAACTGTGGTAAATCTTGATAAATTTTGATGTGTCCATTATTGGTAGAACAAGGCTGATTCTTTGTCCTGACCATTAATTATCACTTAGCAGAAATCCATGTTCCTGCTAATTTGCTAATTTGGTTGAGCATGGTGTTCCCATCAAAATGGGGACGGGTGTTCTTTAAAATCCAGAAAAAAGTTATGAGGAGAACAGAAGAGAGGACATTCACTTTCTTAATGAAAAAAAAAAAAGAAAAGTCCATTACATACTGATTTGTTTTTGCCAGCCAGTATACCAGAAAGAGGCTGACTGTTTGAAATTGGGATCTTTGGAAAAAAAATCTACATAGATGATCTTCCCTTTAAAATGTAGAGTCTCCTTTTGTAAGGAGAACATTCCATCCTCTCCATGTGTTGGAATTAAATTTTTCCACAGTGGCTATCATTAATCACCTAGTGGTTAGGCATTGCTGTATTAGAAAGATGTTGGGTGAGGGTTAAATATTTTTTAAAAAATTTCTTTCTTTTTTTAATTTTTTTTTATTTTGCTTTTTAGGGCTGCACCTGTGGCATATGGAAGTTCCCAAGCTAGGGGGCTGAATCAGAGCTGCAGCCGCCGGCCTACGCCACAGCCATAGCAACGTGGAATCGGAGCCACATCTGTGACCTACACCACAGCTCACAATAACACCGGATCCCTGACCCACTGAGCGAGGCCAGGTATTGAACTCACAATTTCATGGATGCTAGTAGGGCTTGTTTCTTCTGTGCCACAATGGGAACTCCCTAAATCTTTTTTTATTTTCGAAGAGAAACAGAAACATGATTTACTTGAAATTAGTTTCAGATAGACATGGGCTCTAGGATTGGAGTTCCCCATGGCAGACATCTTTATCCCCAAATCTGAACAGAAATGCTTGAATCTGAGGAACGTATTAATGAATCTTTTGGACTTGAAAGCCCCAGTGCAAAGCAAATGCCTACTCGTCTAACTTGGAATGTTATACTTCAGAAATAGCATGGAATTTGTCAGTTATTGATGAGTATAGCTGGAAGTCACAGAGCATCTGGCTTCAGACCAGCATTTGATTTGCCAAGGCAATGCACATCTATTGGGTGTCTAAAATTTGTGGTTTAGCTGCTGGTCCCTACTGCTTTTCCTGTGGCACATGCTGATGACAGAAACACCTCAAATTACGACTTTTCTTCTAAGGCAGGCTTGATGGGTCCCATGTAAGAATTAGGACAGGGAAGTTCCCATTGTGGCTCAGTGGTAACAAACCCAACTAGTATCCACGAGGATACGAGTTCGATCCCTGGCCTCACTCAGTGGGTTAAGGATCTGGCCTAAGACATGGGGCATTTGTGTACCTGTTGTGGCAGGTCTGTCCTAGATGAAGGGGTGTGTGTGCTAGAGGGCACAGCCCCCAGGAAGGCCTCTCAGCTCTGGTTCAATGCTGAGCTCACCGCAGGCCCCGTAAAGTTTCAGCCTGCTGTGGGAAGCTGGTTGGTTTCTGCTGCGTTAGTTAATTACGTGCATGTGGCTTTTCTGCTACACTGTGAGCTCCTCCAGGACAGGGGCCACTGTTATTGCCGTGTCCTCCCTGGTTCCATGCACAGTGCCACCCAGATTTTGGAGGCAGGCGGCACCCAGGCTCTGCAGCTTATCTGCTGTGTAGCTTAAGGAAGCTACCTCACCTGCCCAAGCCTTAGCTTCCCCGTTTGTAAAATGGGGCTAATTCCTCTTGTGGGATTGTTGTGAGGATGGACAACAGTGAATCCGTAAGGTACTGAGCACAGTTCAAGCCGACCACTTAGGGAATACTCAGCACTTGGCCAAACACAGTACCTTGTCCTTAGAAGGGATTCTAGTAGGGCTTGCTGAATATTAAGTATCTTTATAGCTTGGGCATGTATGTATCTACACTGATATGTGTGTGTGTGTGTGTATGCAGAAAGGTTGTTGAAACAAGAAGACATTCATTTCTTGAAATGTATTAAGTATCTGTGTTTCTATCTATATATGTTGATGAACGTAGACATATACGTGCATATTTACACGTATATACACACACCTGCGTCTCTATCTACTATAAATGAGTATTCCTCTTTCTGGCTGTGGCTTCCCTTCACTTTTCCAACATTACATTTTTTTTTTTTTGAACAAAACAAGATAGATAGGATCAATGTTAGGGGTTGCAGGCATTTTATGAGCTTGTCGATTGTCTTCTCCTCCATCAAGAAATAATAACACACACAAAGAAAAAAAATGAAGGAGAAAACAAGCAAAAAAGATGGAAGAATGGAAACGGAGCCATTTTGCCCCCTCCTTTTTTCTTTAAGGCCGCTGTCCTTACCCACAGGGAGGTCAATTTCTAACACCGTGGTGCAGATTCACCCATGAATAGCAGGGCTCTGTGACATCTCAGGGGGTCCATGACGTCCTGGGCACTCAGCGATGTGTGACAGGACCGTGTGTATTGTGCCATCATATCCCACGTTAGTGAAACCTCCTCTTGGAGAAGATACACCAAAAGAGCACTGTCTTTGTAGTCCAAAACCAGTTGCACCTCTCTGAATTATTGCACTGTCTGCCATCACTTTCCTATCCTTTTTTACTACAAGCGTTTGTTGCTGTAATCAGGTTGGATAGGAATTTTTTTCCTTCAAGAAACTTGGTGTATTTTTATCTTGTGCATTGTCACACAATGGTCAGGAGTGTCCACCTTCTTTCACACCTCTCTCTCCAGCTTGAGGATTTAAATGTCCCAGCCCTTCGGTTTAGCCTTTGCTGGTTGAGCCCCCAGCACATGGCAGCCCAGAAGATGTGGCAGGCTCTTGGGACTCCAACTCATTTGATGGGGAAAACACTCATTTTTCCTGTGACAATGAGCATGACATTCACATGCTTGCCTCCAGTACCGTCTTGCAGCTTTTATACTAAATGGAGAGACGTTCCTAAATGAACATTTCTTGCGCTTGTGTAAATAGATGGATTAATGGCATTAAGTGAAAGCCAAGGCTGCCTGAAATGTTAACTTCCTTATGGGGTTTTGAGTTTCTCTTATTTTTGATAAATGGACCAATCTGGCAATAAAATCCTCGCACAGTAGGTTAATAATGTCATAGCTGAACTGTGAAATAGTCATGTGTGTACCATCTCTCAGCAAACAATAATCCTTGAAGCCTGATAAATCTATTTCCAGCCCAATTGCCGCTCATTGTTAACCACGACTCCCCTCTCTGCAAATACAAAGCAGTTTTGTCGCATGCATTTTTAAGCAGAGGCAACGGGGAAGGCAAAAGCGCATAGGACTGTGAGGCGAGGCGGGGGGTGGGGGGGGGGGGAGCACAGGTTCCTTTTCAACTCTCCTGAGCCCCTGCTGCCCTCCCTGTCT
The DNA here is from genome assembly GCF_016906955.1 of Phacochoerus africanus. Lineage (NCBI taxonomy): Eukaryota > Metazoa > Chordata > Mammalia > Artiodactyla > Suidae > Phacochoerus > Phacochoerus africanus. The sequence goes on along the minus strand of NC_062544.1, from coordinate 15,337,279 downwards.
AAAGACCCTCCTCAGGATTCCTGCATCGCTGGTGTGAGGGGTGCTGTGTAACCTTCCAGTCCATCTGGGGCCCAAAGTGCTGATGCGCTGCTGCTGGAGGCAGAGAAGTATTGGGACCTGGGAAGAAAAACGTACCCCCAGGACCTCTGGTTGGCATTGATCACTTAGTAAGCCAGCAAGGTTTGGTGCTATTTACCCCAAAATCCCTGAAGATGAGAGAGGTGATGGAGAGTCCTCTACACTGACTTCCTGGAGAGCTGGGAATACAGAAACCGGCACATGTCTGCAGCCTTCAGACAGCCCGCAGCACACACAGACCGTGGGCAGAACACTTCAGCGCCACTGATTCTAAACAAAAGACCGCCCAATGCCCTCCTGGCACCACATCAAGGCGGGGAGAGGTCCCCCTCCTGCAGCTTTGGCCAGTGGTGAGCAACTCCAAGGTAAAATGTACACTGTGCTGGTAGGAAAAGGGAACTGTATCCAAAATCACGGCTGATTTTGAGGGACTTATTTAAGCGTCAGAATCTAAGTAGCTTGGGGCAGTGCACATAAACTTGACAAACAGGCTACTTTAGTCCTGTCTGACTGTATCAGCATAATAGGGCAATGAAGCTTTTATTCATTCAAAGAAAGGTTGAGTTTGATTGGCAGGGCAGGCTGCCTGCACGCAAGTGGCTCTTTTCCCCAACACTTCACTGCTATCAATTACCGTTTTGAATACGAAGTGTTTCTAATGTAAAATAATGCCAACCTCTGCCTCTGTCCTCAGGCCAGAAAGCTTCTTTGTGTTATTTATTCCCAGTCTGTGACTGCTATGAACCTTCCTCCCTCTGCTGGTTTTTTTTCCCCCCTCTTCTTTCCTTTCAGTATCTAAACGATGCAACATTGCCAGCAGAAGTGAGGTTCATGCAGAAAACATCCCTGTTCTTTATTTTAATCAATAACCTCCCGGGTGAATGACATTTCCACCTTAGTGATTTAAAATCAGAAGACCTGGGGATGTCCGTGCTTGTGAATCACCCCAGGTTCCAGGAACAAAGGAGGCATTTTTGTTTTTTGTAATTTCCCCTTCGGACTACAAACAACTGGGCTCTGAAGTTGATTTCATTTAGCAGTCAACTTCTGTCTAGAAAAATGTGCGCAACCGAACTGAATGCTGTTCTTATTTAAATCGGCAAGCGATTTGCTTCAGCTGCCATCTGTTGGCCGGTTAGCTATTTTAATTTGATGCCGGGGACATTACCTGACTTTGTATATTGCATTTTGATCTGCATCTTGTTTGAGAGACGTCTGAAAATGACTCTAGCGGAGAGGACTTTGAAGGCTTCTGTTGAACAAATATGTACATATGTTAATACAGCGCTGGGCATACAAGTGGGGTGATGTATGAGTGAGTGTGTCTATATACATACAGCACGTCTTACGGAATAATCTTTATGGCCAGATTGATGATAAATCCTTCAAACTTTTCATTCCTCCACATTTCCAACTAGCTCTCACAATTTAAAACTCATTAACTTTGAGCTTTCACAGTATCCTTACCCATTCTTCTAAGGCTGCAGTCTCTCTGGTTTGAAATCCTTCTGAGCAAGGCTTGGATGGCAAGGACCACCTGACGGAGGACCCGTGTAGCCCTGAGGTCTGCATCTGCACAACAGACTTTCTCTTCCTTCCTTTCTCAGAGCCCCCAGAGTTTGATGATATTTATCGGGAACCTCCTGAAAGAGGCCGCAGGGCAAGGAATCCACAGGCCTGGGTTCCTGTTGGTGGTGGGGCTTCCTGCCACTAGTTAGTTGTGTGATTTGGGGCTGGTCGTTGTACCCATGTGCACCCCTACCTCCTCGTGTGCAAAATGGGGTGATTGTACTGGGGAACCTCTAACCGCCCTTCTGTCCCAAAGTTCCAGAGAATGTGGTTGAGGAGAGAGAGAGAAAGAGAGAGGGTGGGGGAAGAAGGGAGAGAGTGGGAGGGAGAGAAGAAAGTGTGTGGTCCAGTCCCTGCCCTCAAATGTTTCACAGTCATATTGAGAACCATTGGAATTATTCATATTCACAACACATTTTAGAACCACCAGGGCTAATCGAGTGCTATGTTGTCCTCTCTGTTTTTACCTTTCGTCACTAATAAACTCAAACTTGCTGCAACTTTTGAACGTGATTTTATTTTTCTCAGCGTCGCCTTTCCCGTAATGTTCTTCTTTACATAAGCTCTTCCCAGGAGTCTCTGTCATATCTGCTTTATGCTTTTTTTTTTTTTCCCTCCTATTCATTAACACGCAGGTTAAGTACACAGGAGTAGTTCCATTTGAACTTTCCTCCCTCTTGGGAAGCTTCTTCGCCAAACTCACCTTGATGCCTGCAACTCTGCCTTGGGCATGTCTGCTTACAAACGCTGTGTAAGACAGAACGGGATTTGACCACATTAAAGACACAGGAGGTGCCTCCAGTTTGTGTGTTCACCATTGTGACCACTGAATAGTATTTAAGTGCCCAGTGTCAGACTGTACAAACCACCTGTCCCACTTTAGAACTTTATGCACTAAATATTTAGGCAACCGAAGGGACTTAGCTAATGATTATAAGGTAGAATGGATGGTAGATTTCTGGAAGGACTGAATGATGAGATAAAGACTGGACAGAAGAAACTGTGTTTTAGTTTCAAATTTGGAATGATGAGGTGTTCCCGTCGTGGCTCAGTATTAACAAACCTGACTAGTATCCATGAGGACTCAGGGTCGATCCCTGGCCTTGCTCAGTGGATTAAAGATCTGGCATTGCTGTGAGCTCTGGTGTAGGTTGCAGATGCAGCTCAGATCCCAAGTTTCTGAGGCTGTGGTGTAGGCCAGCAGTTACAGCTCTGATTCGACCCCTAGCCTGGGAACCTCCATACGCCACGTGTGCAGCCCTAAAAAGACAAACAAAAAAACAAACAAACAGAAATTGGGAAGAATGAGAATCTTTTTTCTTCCATTTACTGGACTTTAGAAAATGTGAAGAAATTTAGGCTGGCTAAGGGTAGAAATAGAGGATCTTGGGCAAATTATCTTGTCTGAGCTTTGGTTTCCTCATTGAAAAACGAAGGCAGTAATAGTACATACCTACATTATAGGATGGTTGTGGGGGTGAAATGAGATGATGAGATTAAATGAGCTAAAGCACGTGGCAAGACACTGGGCCCACAGTAAGGATGCAGTAAGTATTTTCCGTTACTGCTATTGTCATGTGGAAGTCATAACTCTAAAAATTAGTATCTTAACTGGAGGTCTTCTCATAGAGAATTGGGGCACCAGCTAAGATTTGAGAGGTTCTGCAGTCAGACCTTCCTCCAGTCTGTCCCAGGAAACGTGCCCTCTCACCTCTCTGCTTCCCCTGTCAATTTCTCATGCTCATTTACAGGTTTTTTTTTTTTCTTTCTTTCTTTCTTTTGCTGATGGTTATAAGTACAGATCTATCCCTACACGAAGCAGGTCAATAATCTCACTGCTCTTAGGTAGCAGAATTGTAGGTGATTTATTACTGGTGAAAATACTTTTTGGATTCCACCCTGGTATGCTCAATTTGTGAGTCTTTTCTGGGTTGTTTTCTGCTGGCAAATTTATGTAAACCTCTTCCAGGAGCAGCATCAAGCTCCCTCTGGAAGGAGAACCTGACAGAGTTGAGTTGGTTTAGGTTCCATACGGCATCTGTGTGGGGTTATGCTCTTTTCCGTTGTGACTCAGGGGTTAGCTTTTGAGTTCTGTTTCTTGTTGGTTTCACGGGCCTCAGACGCTATTATTTCCATAGCAAGAAATGCCAAAAGGAAACAATTTCTTCCCTAATTATCTTGTGAGACTTCCTGAGCATTATTGGAAAGGGGACACATGGAAAGAGTGCACCATCACCCAACTTTGGACTTGCAGCCTAGAATTAGGTCTAAAAAGGTCTTCAAAATAAAATACCAATGAAAAAGGGGGGGTGTGTGTGCACGTGGGTTTATAGTATTTGGTTATTGTTATAACTCAGGGTCACCAAAATGTCTCTTTAAAGGAAGGACAGCCTAATAGGAATGAAATAATTTAGTCTCTATTTCTTATGAAGCTAGAATAATATTTTTGAACCGTCAGCTGAATGCCTCCTAAGTTGCCTGGGTGACTAAAGGGCTTAAAAAGTTCTTCCATGGAGATAAATAAGCTGTCAATTCATGATGAAGAAAATCAAACTCAGGGTGTTGATCTTGGCTGAGGTGCCCGTACAAGTATGAAAGACATTTTTGCCGAGATGCAGCACAACCCATGTGTTAGCAGTTAGCACTCCCATGCCACCCCGCGCCTCTGCTAGCCTTTGCAAAAGATAAACATGGTTGTCAAAATAAGGAAAAGAAAAGATTAACCCATTCAGGGGCATGTAAAGAATAAATGACACTCTAGCTCCCTAGAGTCAACAGGAAGAAAAAAGATCAGGTCCTGAGAGTTGTTTTTAGTCGGTTGCTCGTGCTTCCTTTGCGGGACATCTTCTCAGGCTTGAGCTGGGAACTGTGGCTTGGAAGTTCTGAAGAGAAATCTGGGTGTAGCAGGAAAAGGAGGTAGTGGAGGGAGAGACTTAATATGAGAAAGAAAAAAGAATGGATGTATATATATGGGTGTGTGTGTATATGACCGGGTCACTTTGCTGTACAGCAGAAATTAACAGAACATTGTAAATCAACTATAAAACAAATCTTAAAAAAAGAAAATCCATGCCAAAAGCTAATAATTCACTTAATTCCTTAAATTTTTACAATATAATGGGATATTTCTTTGAACTGGAGTCTAGAGCCAGGCATATTTTGGAGTGAGCATCTGAAAAAAAGGTAGAAAGAAAGAAAGAAAGAAAGAAAGAAAGAAAGAAAGAAAGAAAGAAAGAAAGAAAGAAAGAAAGAAAGAAAGAAAGAAAGAAAGAAAAAGAAAAGAAAAGAAAGAAAACAGGATAATTCTGTTTATGCCAGACTAGTGCGCTAGTTTAGAAAGACCCGAGTATGTTATCGTCTTGACACTAAAATCCAAAACGGGCATGAGCAGGGAGAGAGAGTGAATCATACTGTTTTTTTATTTCCTTTGCATTAATAACACCCAAAGAGGGCTATTAAAACATAATACCAGCCTGCCTGTCGGCTGCTGCAGTAGGTGGTATCTCAATTTGTTGTTTTGGGCTTTATAGATTCTCAAGGTATTTTTATGCCTCAAATCAACAGGAGGGGCACACCCAGTGCAGCCGTGGCCCAGAACTTTAAAAGTGTAGTGGGGGAATGCCAAACATTTTATGGAAAGGTATTGTTTTTCTTGACATTCTTGTGGTGTAGGTTTTTAGGACACCCTCTTTTTCTTTGCCTTCAGAGGTCCTGGTGAAGCAGCAGGTACAGTAAGAGGAAAGACCTTGCATTTTTCACTTAGAAAGTCTCCAGTAAAAATCAATGGTTCCATGCCATAAAGGTGTGTCATCGCCGAGGCTTAAGGAGAGAATTGAGATGTAGCCTGAGGAAGAGCACAGCAGATGGGAAGGATCACCGGATCAAGGGAAGAAGATACTCTTAACCTCTTTCAGCCTCTGTTTCCTCATCTTTAAATGGGGACAGTAGTGGTACCTACCCACTGGAGGTATTGGGAGGCTAAACAAGACCAGACCTGCAAAGCACAAAGCCTCCCTTATTTTGAGTTCTCTGCAAATAGCTGAACTTATTACCGATTTTTGTTGGTGCTAACATTGTATATCTTATATTATTTTTGGTCCTAGGGTTTCTCCTAGTCGTATGATATTGAATATGCCCTAGAACATTTTTTAGCCTCTAAAATGTTCTCATCTCCAAAGTGAAGGATTTGGACCAGATGACCTTGAGGGGGTCTTTCCCATTACTAAAGTCCTGGAGTTCTCAAGGTCCATTCTGTTTGTTGTAATCAGCTGAAAAATGCCCACATTCATACTGAAAGTATTGTAAATCTGGAGCTCCCTTGTGAAGGAACTGAGAAAAGCTTGAAAAGTTTTAGGTTGTAATTAAGAAAGTGGATTATGTGAAGTTGATTCAAGGAAGGCAGTAGTGTTTCTTTAACCGCATGGATATTATCTGGGTGTGTGTAAATAAGAGACGGGTGAAAAAGATGAATACTAATCTCTGAAAAATTCAAATGACTATTAACTCTTATTCAAATAGTATGAGTACACTGCACAGGGAAATCAGGACATGAATTCTTATGATTTCATTTTTTTCCGGCTGTGCACATCCTTGGGCGGCAGAAGCAGCACAGGACTTGTGGTTTTGCTCATTTCCTAGTAAAGTGTGACATCTGGGCTTCTCCTTTACATATTGTCCCTTGTTTGCTCATGCTTAGGGCTCAGTAATATTTGTTTTGCCTTATAAATGTGAAAGCAGGGATTGCCGGTATTCCTCAAGGAATAATTAGAAATAAAAGCTTATTTATACCAGGGAAGTTTTCAAGTAGAATGGGTTCTTGCTTGAGTCACAAAAAAGTGATACTGGTTTCCATTTCAATTCTGATGCATTGCACCTCTATACTTTTGGTAGAGTCCATTTGGAGAGTTAAAAAAAAAAAAAAATCACTCAGAATTCTCTGCATAAGTTCAGGTTTAAAAATGGTTTGTCCGTCCTCTATTTCAAGCTCTTCTACCTTATCGGCAAATCTGCTGTTCCATTCCTCTGTGTTTAGATTTTAAGAAATAAATTCAAGAAGGGAAAATATATAACTATGGGCATTGTTTCTGTAAAATAAAGGTGTGTCAGGGATCAAAGAGAAGCCTTGTCTTGGAATACAATTTGGCCAAAACTGCCTGGTGTGTGCGCGTGTGCATGTGCTTGCGTGTGTGTGTGTGTGTGTGTGTGTGTGTGTTCATCTCTCCATGATTCATTCTGAGGGCTGTTTTAGCCTTCATAAAATATTCATGCTAGTTGTGCATGGTTCTATAATTGCCATCTCAGGCCTTGAATTATTTATAGGTTGTACTGTTCACATAGTCTCATTTACTGATAGAGAAGATAACACCATTCGAGAGGATCCCAAACACTCTGAGGCCTGTTACTTTGCATTAAGTAGTGGAATTATATTACTGTAGGTGTAAAATGCTGGCCTTTTTTTTCCCCTCCTCTCCCTTTAATATATCATTTTTGTATTTATAATATGCTAATTGTCAGGATGCTGTTAAGCCTCATAATTCCTGCCGAGTTTTGCAGAAATCAAGATGTGGCTGAAATGATTTAGCGCTTGATCCCAGAATGATTGTTCTAAAAAAACCTGTCTTTACACACAGCATAATTTATTGAAATGATGTATGACTCTACATGCATACCTGAGCCCTTTTGTTTTGTACTATTGATCAGTTGGTATGTCTCAGTGTTAACCAACACGTGGTTGGTTTAGGTAGTCATTTACAAGGAGGCTTTCAAGGTTGCTGTCCCTAATTAAACACCGAGACTCAATTCAGTTGTGTGACAGTTTCTCTGCCCCTATTTATTTTACCTTCCTAATACTCCTTTCCCTTTTCTGCCAACTTGATCTCTAGTCCACATACATCATACTGTTTTGAAATTTATTCTAGGGTGGGAATATATTGTAGCTGGATCTCTCCTCTCTTTCTTTCTTTGCATTATTTAGTTTCAAAAGTGCATGCCAATGTTCATCAGTATCAAAAACCAGATTCACCACAGAGTGTCCTTTCCTGGTATCATTTTCCATGTAAAGAGGAAAAACAGAAAAATTCACGGCAGCTCATAACCTACTGCTGATATATTTGACTTCTCTCCAGCACCAGTGGAAACTTATGAATTTGCTGCTGCTTTAGGAACTTCCAACTCTATCCAAATCATTTAGCAAACCTTCCTCCAAATCCTCTCCCAAGACTGATCAATCTTTTCTTGCCAGCCTTCTTTCCATCATACCAGTTGCCCTCCCTTCTGTGTGTGATGTGCATTTTCCCACACCTCTATGAGCCAATTCACTGTTTCTCAAGCGTACCTGAGTGCTGCTGCTGGTACATGGGATGATTTTAAGTTGGCAGCCAGATGATTTTTAAGTGGTACCCAAATGCAGATTTAAATAACACTAAATCAGGTAAGGGGGAAATCATTCCACGTAAAATTTCTTTTAGTCTTTCTCACTAGCCCAAGGTCTCAGGTTGGTGCTCATCTGTCTTTCACATCTCCTCCTCACTGGCTGCATCTCCCTTTTTAATAAATACCCTTGGACAGGAAACGGTATCTAGCCAAAGTTTAGCTAATTTGGGGAGGGGGGGAGGTTGCTTCCATTGGCTTTTATTTGTTTCATTTCCTTTGATCTAAGGCAAAGTGGCATTGGTTTTCATTCATAAAGGTAATGAAAAGTCTCATTTAACAATAAGCATATTGGAAATAAAAAAGAAGTGAGTCCATCTCCATAACATATTAAGTAAGTAATATTATAGGTAATATGTAAAAATGGCAAAAATTATGAGAGTGCTGTTATGAATGATTGAAGTTTAGAGGACACTGGGATCACGCCAGGGCAGTGATGAATCATTCCAGAGAGCTGAAGATTCAGGAGAGTCAAAGGGCAAGAAGAGAAACCAATATGATGGTGGCATGAAATCATGTATTTTTGTGCAATTCAGCTATCTTGTCTTTAGACAGGAAAAGTTCTACTCACTAGACAGGGTGCTATTCAATTTTCTTTCTTACTGAGGATCCTCCCGTATTGGTGAAATTTTTTCCTCAAGGCACAGAAGTTCCCTTTCTACCACAGTAAGTCAGTGCCAGGGGTGGAATGGACTCTCATTAACGAATGATGCCTTTTAGGGCTCAGGCAGGTTGTTGTAAACCACAGTGGATCTTACAGATTAACGCTGATGGGAGTGGGGGCTATCAGTGTAATTCTCTACAGAAGAACCCGTGGACAAGCTGCATTTCTCAGTAAAGCCAAAATATTAGCTCATTTTGTTATCTAAAGAAAATGTGTTCTGGGAGACTCTGGCCTGTGCCCAGGGACAGCGCCTGGCCTGTCTAATAGCTTAGCATGTATCCATTGTGTTTGAATTAATGCTAGATAGCAGGGCTCTGATTAACTAATATTTCCTTAAAATTTACACACAGGAAAGTGAAGTATGATTGAAGATGAAATTAGATTACTGTTTCATCTACTCAGTGTATCCTGTGGAGTAAATGCCTATGTCTGTACACTGGGGGGTGGCTCAGGCATAAATTATATCGTTCTTTAGGAGCTCATGACAATTCACTTGACAAGACTGAATTGTATGCTAAGCAGGCTTTAAAATTAAAATTCAGATGTGAATGTCTTGTATTATTTTTTGTGTCTTACTGCCGTTTTTTTTTTTTTTTTTTTTTTTTAAGGGCCACACTTGTGGCATATGGAAGTTCCCAGGTGAGGGGTCGAATCGGAGCTGCAGCTGCTGGCCTACACCGCAGCCACAGCAATGCCAGATCCAAGCTGCATCTGTGACCTACACCACAGCTCACGGCAATGCCAGATCCTTAACCCAGTGAGCAAGGCCAGCAATTGAAGCTGCGTCCTCATGGATACTAGTCGGGTTCGTTACCACTGACCCACGATGGGAACTCCAATGTCTTGTATTCTTATTTCCTTCTATCCTACCACCAAAATCAAAGAAGACTGAAACCTTTCTATTTGGGTAGATAGTGGAGGCTTGTCCAAAGGCAAAGGAGGTTTAAGGCCATCTTGGGGCTGGAATGACCATATCCTTCCTGGGTACTGGTTAGTATCTGTTTTGGCAACAGAATGGAATTGTGAGGCATTTAAAAAATTTTCTCAGCCAATATCCTGTGATTTGGAAAGCCACAGCTGTGGTTCCACCAGTACCTCTGCACCTGCTCTAGTAACTATACGTCTCCTTTTTGGCTTTTATCCTGTTTGTTCTGACAGTTCCAAGCTTGGGCTTTGTGATTCCCTGAAGTTCAGCTTTAAAAGGATGATTGTGGGAGTTCTTGATGTGGCTCAGGAGTAACAAGCCCGACTAGTATCCATGAGAACGCGGGTTCAGTCCCTGGCCTTGCTCTGGGAGTTGGGGATCCGGCACTGCTGTAAGCTGCAGTGTAGGTCACAGATGTGGCTCAGATCCCGCATTGCTGTGGCTGTGGAGTAGGCCAGCAGCTGCAGCTCCAACTTGACCCCTAGCCTGGGAGCTTCCATATGCAGTGGGAGGGGCCCTAAAAAGCAAAATGCAAACAAACAAAAAAACCCATACATACGTAAATAAATACATAAAATAAAAATAAAAGGATGAATTACCACATTGATGTAAAAGTTGTCCTGGATCTCAAGGCCAGGTGTGAGGAACATCATGGCCACAACTCTGCCACTAATGAACAGTGTGTCACTGAGTAAAGATGTGATTGAATTCAAGGTTCTCTAATATTTTATGGTTTCATCATTCTCTGTTCACCTCCGATATGTTGGAATTCAGATCCTTGGCCCCTTTAGAAAGTCAGAACAGCACTTGTCATAACTCGAGCAAGACTGACTGTTGGAGTTCCCGTCGTGGTGCAGTGGTTAACGAATTTGACTAGAAACCATGAGGTTGCGGGTTCGGTACCTGGCCTTGCTCAGTGGGTTAAGGATCTGGTGTTGCTGTGAGCTGTGGTGTGGGTTGCAGACGCGGCTCAGATCCTGAGTTGCTGGGGCTCTGGCATAGGCTGGCGGCTGCAGCTCCCATTGGACCCCTAGCCTGGGAACCTCCATGTGCCACGGGAGTGGCCCTAGAACAAACAAAAAAATGAAAAATAAAAAATAAAGTTTAAAAAAAAAGACTGTTGAACACTTTTAATTTCTACCTGCATAGACATGTGACCATATGTAAGAAGGACTCTGGCTATTTCCTCCCTATTTGATTGTTCTGTATGTTACAATTACTATGTAACTATTTCTACTAGCAACAGTTGTGTTAATGCAGAGCCACGCTTTTCTAAGGCAGTCAAAGTGTATCTAGAACATTATTTAATAAAATAGGAAGGTCATGAAGAATTATATAACTTTGTTTTTCCTAAATCCCTGATATTTGTTTCTGACATCTTAATCTGTTTTCTGCAGCAGTCTGCGTGTCAGGAGTTGAAACTCTCTAAGCTTCTGCTGGTCTTAGACTCACATGATTTGAAGCGAAATTCACGGCCAGCTCAGTGAGCCCCTCACTTCCCTGGTATTTCTGCCAAGTGGCATCTGGTCTTTTCTTGAACATGTGCAGTGATGGCAGAACCCACTGTTTCATAAGGCAGCCTATCTCTCACCCTTAGAGAGTTCTTTCCTTCTGTTGATCAGAAATCTGCTTGAAGAAATGTTCACTCTTTGGCCCTGTTCTGTCTTATGGACTTTTAAAGAATAGATACACCTCTTCATCCACAGAGCAAATAGTTCACATGTTTAGAAACAGCTTTCTTGTCTTATCAAAGCTTCTCTTCTTTAGACTAAGTGTCCTTCCAGTTATCTTCCCTGTGGCATTGAATGGAGTCTTTGACCTCTTGACCACTCTATGCTAAATATACACAAGTGCAAAGAGCAAGAACATTAGGTCAATCAGATGTCACTTCAGATTCCAGATAAGCTACTTACCTTGCTCTGGGGCCGTGGGCTATTTGGTTAAACCTCAGTTTCTCATCCTTAAAATGCTGATAATATTTCATCCAATGTCTATGGTAGAAACCAGATAAAATTTGATTGCTTCTCATTGCTAACTTTTTTCTTTGTCTCCATCCTAAATTATGATGTCCAGAAATGATGTGGGACTGAGCACATTGGAGATTGGAGCAGAGTCTTCCTGCCACCTTGGTTCTGAACACCATATTTCTAGTAATGTGGCCAAATGTTACTTCATCTTTGGTTGGAGTGGAGGGTGTGTGCATTTCTGTTTCAGGCCCTCTATTTCTAGCCCTTGCCAAGGTGCTTTGGCAAAAAAAACTTTGTGTTGGCACCGAGTGGACTGCTTGTTGATAAACAGTAGCAGCTTTGGAGCATGAAATCCTGCTCTTTATGAGTATTTGGCATTTTGTGAGAGTAGAATTTTGCATTCTCTGAATTTTCTGGGCTTGCTTCTGCAGCCTCCCTATCTGGTTCCCAAACAAAACAGCAGGAATAAATATCACCCTCGGACACAGCCTTTTCAAATTCGAAAAAAAGGCATGCAAAATAAGTGTCCCCGAGAGCAGCAGAGAAGAGACCCTCCAATCACCTTCATGAAAGAATAAAGATGATCTCCCCATATTCACAAGATGGGGAACTGAATTTTTCATGCAAGAGTCCAAGTCACTGGCCTGGATGAAAAGGCAGGAGAGTGAAGTGAAGAGGCAGTGGGAAACTCTGGAGTTAGGTGGGTCCCCAAAGATGAAAAAACAAATGACAAAAATTAGGGGAAGGAGAGAGTATGGGAAAGGCCTTACCAAAGTTGGGGGTGTGTGGAAACAACACCACTCAACACCAATATAGCAAAGTAAATACTTTAGTAAGGAGGAAAAGTATTCCTAGAGCAAATTAATGCTGAAAGGCTCCTCCCTCATCTCCTCCTGCAAAGATCCCACCCCCCTTCTCTACAGTGGGCTGAATCAGAAGTGCGGAGTTTTCTCTAAGGGGATGGATCCTTTGGGTCTCCTGAGAAGCCACAGCACATTGTTATGCAAATTGTCCCTATTCCCTGAGGGATTTTGCTGTGCCTTGCGAAGACCTCTGCTGGGAAACGCGCTTTTCAGCTGTCTCCTCCAGAGTTGATATCTTTATAGAGCGACCAGAGCAGACAGCATGCTGAGTTTCTTTCTACACAGTGCCTCAAGTTCCAGGGCCTTCCATTTCTGTCTCACTTTTACACACACACACCCAAGTGTCTTTGCCTTCTGACACACCCCAGAAGGCACCAGCCTTGGAAGGAGCAAAAGCTGAATGCCTCTCTTCAGGCTTTTGGAAGGAAGAGTACACATCGTCCTTCTCTTTTTTCTGGTCCATCTTAATCAAGGGAACATGAAACCTCTTTTGGTCACTGTGAGTTGGTCTTATGAAGTCATTTTGAATCTTTTCGAGAGTAGGTCACAAGTGAATGCTTTCAACATCGCACATGTTGCAATGGTCTCTACCCCTTGCCCCCAAGAAGGTACTGCCATGGCTCTTGCCCGCTGTGTAGCATTTTTAGCATCTTTACTGTCCCTAAATTGTGCAAACACCAGGAGACAGGGGTACTAAGTCATCACTCAGCTTACTGTGCAGTAGTCTTTCCAAATGGTTGTGTTGTATGTGACCCCCGACTGTACTTTAACACCATTTTCTTGAGCATCGGACATTGCCCAATGTAAAATAACAAAGAGCAATGTTCTTGCATCACTGTCAGTTTCTCTCCATTCGTTTAGGGTATGTGAATGGTGTTAGCACTTGAACTAGACAATGCCAGACCCCAGGGAAACAAATTGGCAACAGAGTCCCCACCAGACCAAGTGCAACTCTCTTTTCTAATAAACATGTATTTCAGATGTGTTTGCAGTGCTTATCTTAGTTTCCTTTAAATGTTTTTTAATTTATTTTTTATTGTTGTTTCTCCCAACACACTTTTTTTTCCCACTTATTTCACTCAGTATGAGAGTCTCTAGCTCCATCCATGTTGCTGCAAATGGCATTATGTCATTCTTTTTTATGGCTGAGTAGTATTCCATTGTGTCTATATACCACTTCTTCCGAATCCAATCATCTGTTGATGGACATTTGGGTTGTTTCCATGTCCTGGCTATTGTGAATAGGGCTGCAATGAACATGCGGGTGCATGTGTCTCTTTTAAGTAGAGTTTTGTCCGGATAGATGCCCAAGAGTGGGATTGTGGGGTCATATGGAAGTTCTATGTATAGATTTCTAAGGTATCTCCAAACTGTTCTCCATAGTGGCTGTACCAGTTTACATTCCCACCAACAGTGCAGGAGGGTTCTCTTTTCTCCACACCTCCTCCAGCACTTGTTATTTGTGGACTTATTAATGATGGCCATTCTTACTGGTGTGAGGTGATATCTCATGGTAGTTTTGATTTGCATTTCTGCAATAATCTTAGCAATTTTTTTTCTTTTCCTTTTTAGGGCTGCACCTGTGGCATATGGAAATTCCCAGGCTGCTAGGGGTCGAATGGGAGCTGAAGCTTCCAGCCTACACCACAGCCACAGCAATGCCAGATCCTTAACCCACTGAGTGAGACCAGGGATCGAACCCTCATCCTCATGGATACAAGTTGGGTTTGTGACTCACTGGGCCACAACGAGAACTCCATGAATGGTATATTTAAGAAAAAAAAAAAAGGCATCATGTTTAGCTCTCTAATGTTTCTTGGATGTAGATTAGAAGTTCTAAAAAACCACCCTGCCACACGCAAAAATAAAAGTCTTTATAAACCCTGGGTTTGTAATATATGAATCTTCATTTAGACATTTAAATTAAAACTCTTATTTATTGCTATTAATTTAATGGTAGAATGAAGAATATGGCAAAAAATTTATAAAAGTTATTTTTGTTATTGCTGTTGTATGTTTGTTTCTTGAACAACTATAATGGAAATGTTGGCCACCGTATTTAAGCTAAATCCTTGTGACAAAACCACATAGAGAATCCCCAGATATAAATGTTCAACTTTCAGGGGGAAGTTTTTAAAAAAAGTTTTTGTAGGTTTTGTATAGTGAGGTGTAACAGTGTCTTCTGAATCTTGCAGGCAAGTAGGAAAAAGTAAATAAATGAAAATAGGCTCTGAGAGCTGAGGGTTTAGAAGCCTGTTAAAGAGGAGGCGTAATAAGGACCATGTAGGACCCACTCCAAACTATTCAAGTACCTAATTTTTCAAATTTTGTTAATTTTCATGTCTATTATAACAATTAATTTCTGGGGCTAAGATGGGATGTTATGGAGAAAGAAAATAATAATTAAAAAACATCTAACCGAGTGGAAGTTTTGGTACACTACCAAAAAAAAAATGGAGGGTTAGGTTTTTCCAGAATCAAGGCAGGTGGAGAGAGAGAGATGCTGTCTACATCAAGAATTCAGCCCCCAAAGCTGCAGCCTTGAACATAGACGGACTCCCACGGAAACCCTTGATCTTCTTTGCCCCGGATTTTTGTCAGTGTGTATAGTGCCCCACCCTCAGGTGTGAGGATATGGACTCTTCTCTGAGTACCTGTCTTGGACATGGGCAAAGTAACAAAAAAAGGACACAAGTTAAAGGAACATCATTTCTTGAATCTTGAATTTGATGACTCTAGGAAGGTCAAGTTACATCCAAGTTATATACTAATGATTTTGTGAAATATGAAGTCATGGCTTAGAAGGAGATGACACATTATTCAGGTCTGTTTAGAAGCAAATAAGTACCTTATTCCACCCCAACACCCAGTGACTGTCAATTTTGCCATAAAAATGCAGACCCTGCCTTTAACTGCTGGTGTTTTGGGCACCACATCGACCCTCCCCTTTCCATCTACACCGCTGGGATTTCATTATTACTTAGGTGGTCTGGAAACCTGGCCCGGGATGACAGACCTGAACTTAACAACAAACTTGAAATTGATGTTGACCACATTTACGGGACTGTCTTGGTTCCCAGTGTTGCATGTTTAATATTCTTGAAAAGAAAGGGCAGGGGTTGTTACATAGGTCCTCGCTGCAAATTATGCATCATACTTATTCCACATTTGTGCTTGTGTGTGTGCTGGTGTGCTTGGGAGTTTGTGTGGATAGGTCTGTGTGTGCTTAGATGTGTGTAATATGTGGATATATATATATATATATGTATGTATTACTGGAGTCCCCAGCGTATAGTTTATAGTTTGGAGAGAAATCATCTTCCATCATTCGTCACTGCCTAGCTGTTGTAGACTGGCCCAGAACATCATTTGTTAACTGCGACAAAGCCGCACTCATAAACGCCGACATGTTACATTAATTTATAGGCACTGAGTGACTTATTAAAAGTGACGTGTGAAATATAACAGGGCCCGGTATGGATGATTAGGTTTCGGGCTTTGAATTGTTGACAAGGCAGGAGTAATGAATTGCGGGACACCAGCTCCTGCGTTTCCCCCTCATTAGTCAGTATTAGCTGCATTAATAGTAATAATTGGATATATTCATCATTTAAAATGTTTTAATAAATGTTTGGACAGTACCCTATCGGAGCTGTCAAATATCAGGCTGGAAGGATTGTGACAAGAGAAAAATGATGATGTTCCTTAGGTGAGAGAGATACGCAGCTTTGGAGGTTGCCAGCCTCGACTTTCTGTTCCCTAAGGAACTCAGAGTTCGGATAAGCTGGGGAAACATACCATGGAAATGGGGAAACCTGACTTTCCTGTGCCTCAGAGGACAGGTCTGCAGGAAAGCATTGAAGGAGGACAGAGGACCTGCCCAGGATGTAGGTCTGTGACTGGTTTGCTCAGGATAGTTTTCTGGGAACAGGTTAATCAAGAGTCTCATGGCTGGGCCAAGGCTGTGTGGCTTTAGGCCAGGCCCTTCACCATTCTGAGCCTGTTTCTGTGCCTATGACATGCTTCACCTGGGTCCCTCTGAGAACTTTGAGAGCAAACGTGGTCATGTAAGTCTAGGTAGGCTTCTCATTGACTCCTCTTTCCTTCACACTTACCCGTTTTTATTGAGTACTGATGTGTGAGCCCCGAGAAAGTCTGAAAAGGTGGATGAGATGCTTCTCTCGTCCCTGGAAGGTGATCCCCAAACACTGTTCAGTCTGTGCAGCATTATCTGAGGCATATGGACAGGGTAATACTTCCTAAGGGATCCAGAAGCATTCCAATTTCATGGTTTGGCTCTTTATGGATCTCTGTTACTGTGAACAGATTAGGGCTGTTGTATTATATGCAAAAGGTGTAGGGGAAAAGGGTCAGTCTACATTGACCTGGCTCCTAACCCCAAACCTGTTCCCTGGACCCCTAATGCAAGTGCAACAAAAACAAACACAAGTGTGTATTTAACTTGCATTTTTAGAGCAAAATGGAGAATGACTGAGGTTATATAATAATAACAATAAATAAATAGCTGCTAATAATAATAGAAATAGAAACTATATTGAACATTTGCTATATGCTACATGGTCCTTTGGATGTATATACGTGTGTGTGTATTTATACATAAATATATATGTGTGTTTATACATAAGTATTTTTGCATATTTCCTTACTTAATTCCCGTAATAGTCCTTCCAAGTAGGTATATTCATTCCCATTTCACACATGAGAATACAGAGGCTCCGAGAGGTGGAATGATTTGCTCAAGGTCACACAGCTGATAAGTGGTGGAGCCCAGATTGGAAGCTAGTTTGTGTGACTTCATATCTTAACCAGCCTGCTTTCAGTCCCTAACATTGTGGGGCCCTGCTCAGTTCTGATGGCATTCAAGAGGGATATTATGTCATGAGAGAGTATTTGTAAAAGGCTGAACAGCATGGTGAAGCATCTGGAATCTTGTCCTAAATCAGTAGAAGAATAAGGTTTACTTATCCTGGAAAAGAGGCATGGGATGACAGAGTGGCCAGGTGAAGCTATTTAAGAGCTGTCTCCAGACTCAAGCTAGAGCTGATGTCTCTGAAGGTAAATGATAGGAGGGCAGAGTTTAGTTCTCAGAAGAGGGAGCCTCCTCACAGAGCTGTCCTGTGTGGATGGGCATGCCTGCTTCTCCATGATGGGACGTTTTCTGCCCCAGTTTGAATGATCCCTCTTCCTCGGAGACCTTTCATGTCACTTTGCTCCTTGCTTATTATTCTTCAGTCATGTTGGCTTTTGCACTCCTCCAGAATCTGGCATGGCTGGCTCCTCCTTGTCCTTCCGGTCGCAGCCCAAATACTGTTTCAGAGATCTTCCCTGACCACCATCTTTCAAGTTTCTCCTTTTCTACCAGTGATTGCTTCTCATCTTTTCTCTTCCAATAGCTCTCATAAGTAACTGACATCTAGTTTACTTGTGGTTTTTAAAAAGAACTTGCTCGTTGTCTTTCTTCAACGCTAGAATGTCAAGTCCACAGGGGGAGGGTGTCTTTCGTCTTCTGTACTCCATCTCCAGCTCCATCCCAGGACAGCCGTTTGTTAAG
This sequence comes from Phacochoerus africanus, assembly GCF_016906955.1. Taxonomy (NCBI): domain Eukaryota; kingdom Metazoa; phylum Chordata; class Mammalia; order Artiodactyla; family Suidae; genus Phacochoerus; species Phacochoerus africanus. The sequence continues at coordinate 15,319,212 of NC_062544.1, read as the reverse complement.
AACATTGGGGATGGGATTCCTTCTTTGGGCAGGAGCTATGCTGGATAACTTGGCTGTTTCTTGCTCCTTCTTACAGCCTGTGAGCATCTCAGTGTTACAGTGGTTCCCCTTGTTTCTTTGCCTTATCAGAAAGACAAGAGAGTGTTGGAGATTTTATAAGACCTCAATATCAGTTCTTGGCTGGTTTACAGCCAGTACTCTCTTGGTATCTAAGATAACCCCCAAGTTAATGGGTTGGGTTTGCTCCTCAGTAATTCTGTGGGAATTTTCTACATTTATTGCCAGTTAACTTTGGGTTCATGTGTATCAGCGTGAGATTTTGGCATCATTTATGTAAAATATGTTTAGAATGCACCAAAGAGAAAGTTTGGATTATACCAATGACACGGGACAGAATTTGTTTATTATTACAGAGATTATTCCCCATTTCATGAAAATTAAGATTATAAAACTATGAATGTTTTTCACTAGTAGAATTTGATTTTGCAAACGTTCTAACATATAGTTTGTTACAGTAGACCATGGTACTCTATACATACAGGTAACAGTTAGAATATTTTGGGTCTCTCAGTGCCCTCAGTTCGTTTATTTTTGCTCCTCAGTTATTTCTTGGGTATAGATAGCATTTTATCATGCTACCTCCATCATTTTATCAAGTTACCTATATGCTTATTCTTTCAGTATTAAGCTGTTCTTTACAAACTATCTCTTGGATTCTGAGGATACAGAGGTGAAAAGACATGGTTCTTATCTTCAAGAATATCTATCCTGTAGTTGAAGAGGTCAGCAAGTAAGCAGAGAGTCTCAGAATCACGTGATAGATGTGGTTCTGGAGGAAGGTGCCAGGGGAACCCTTTGGTGGGAGACCCCATATTTGCCTGGAGGAGCCTGGGAAGGCTTCTCAGACAGAGAGGTGGTATTTGTGATCATTCTTGAACTACAGAGGGTTCTTCTAGATCAGGAGTGGGCTTGGAGGAGGGGGAGGGGTGATGTGTCCATGTCAGGGGAAAGAAAGAGCATTTAAGGAGGCCTGAGGGAGTTCAGATGGTTTGGAAAGCTGAAGTCTTGTAGTATAAAGGAACATAAAAGACATGGGATAAGATGGAGCTGACTGGGTTGCTGGAGGCCAGGTCATAAATGGTAGACTTTGTTCCTTGAGACAGTGAACAGGGATCATGCTATCAGTTATTTTTGAGGCTGATGTCTCAGGTAAACAAGGTATTTCCAGAAATCAGAGGCAGGGTCTTGTTGGAGGAATTCACTGGTTGGAAAATGTTAGTCATAAATGACTGCTGATCCTGATAGGATAGTCTTATTGAACAGTTTCTGGATATGATTTTGAGAAAAATATAACCATATTGATGGTCACTTGCTTTGAATTTTCCCTAAAGCATCAACTCAAAGAACAAAGTCTGCTCTGAAAAGGATGTGATTTCTCAGGGATGACATGATGCCATTCAGTTTTTAAGCAGAGTTCTCTCTTTTTTTTATTAGAATATAGTTGATTTACGGCATTGTGTCAATTTCTACTCTACGGGTATAGGGACCCACTCATACATACATGCATATATATGCACATTCTTTTTCTCACACTGTCTTCCATCATGTTCACCCTGAGAGACTGGATATAGTTCCCTGTGCTATACAGTAGGACCTCATTGTTTAGCCATTCTAAATTTAATAGTTTGCATCTATCGTCCCCAAACTCCCCATCCATCCCATGTCATGCCCCCTCTTGCCTGGGACCCACAAGTCAAGCAGAGATCTCTTAACATGGGCTTTCTCTCACCCTGCTCTTGGACCTGGCATCTTGGTGGGATCATGGGCCTGGTGGAACCTCTGACCATGTCCAGTATGGGACTTGCTTTGCTGTTGTTGAGCCCTTTTCTCAGAAGTCCAGCGGGCACAGTGAGACCAGCATGAGGATTGGTGCCCCATGGCAAGCTTCTCTTCGGCTGCCTCTGTTTGGAGTTCAGTGTAGCTCAACGTGATGACTGTGCTGTTCTGGATACCAACACATTCTGTGACTGCAGGTGAAACAGACTGGATCTGTAGATATGCCTTATATTCACTGTGTTTAGTTAGTTAGTTAGTTGGTTAGCTAGTTTTTTACCAACAGGGATACCCTGAATTCCTGTACCACTGGGCACAGCAAAGGCCACTTCTTAAGAGTTTCTCCAACCTGGTTTGACTGAATCTCAGTTTACCTTGACTCATGTCAGTATTTTCAAATAAAACTGCATTATGCCTACTCTCAAACAATAGGTCACTTTGACTCAGCAATTCTTGTCCTAGGTAACTATAAGGAAATATTCAAACATGTGGGTAAAACTTTATGTACAAAGATATTCACCCAAGCATTATTTATAATAGCAAAAACGTGAAAGGAATCAAATAACAGATTTGTTGAATGTCTGCTATTTATGATGAAATGCTATAGAGTGAAAAAAAATCACATTTTGAGGTTACTTGACACTGAAAAATGGAGATAAAACCTGTATCATTATCCTATTTTATTTTTTTTCTTTTATTTATTTATTTATTTATTATTTATTTATTTTTGCCTTTTTGCTATTTCTTGGGTTGCTCCCGCGGCATATGGAGGTTCCCAGGCTAGGGGTTGAATCGGAGCTGTAGCCACCGGCCTATGCCAGAGCCACAGCAACTTGGGTTCCGAGCCCACAACCTCATGGTTCCTAGTCGGATTCGTTAACCACTGCGCCATGACGGGAACTCCCATTATCCTATTTTAATATACACGAAAAGACTGGGAGAATACAAGGTGCATAGGGTTTTAATTTATTTATATCTTTTTAGTATTTAAGCTTTTTTTCTGAATAATAACTCAATTTTTATAATGAGGAAAAGGCTAGACACTATTTTAAAATATATTAACTGGAATTCTTAAGAAGAATCTATATTTCAGATGTCATACAACCAAGAAAAAAAAAATAGTGTGATACATGATGGCAAAACAGTGGGAATTGCCAAGGTCACACTCACACTGCTTTGGCCCTAGCATCTTGGTAAGCAGCAGAGCAGCATTTACGGCCGCATTTGACTAAGCTAATTCCGGACATTTCTTTCAACTCCTGTGCAGTTGGTTTTAAGTTGCAGAAAAGATTTCTGACTCAGGCCAATTGAGGGAGTATACATAAACATGGGGTTTATTTTGTCAAGGATGTTCTTGAGAGACTCAATTCTTGACTGATCTTTTTTGTTCTTTGTGGCCATGTATTTACTTTTGAAAATACCCCCGCAGATCCTCACTTGAGTGAAAAGGAGATCTGTTCCCATGGCAGGGCTCAGTCACCGATCAACAAGACTCTAAGAATTGAGTATAAACTCAGCTGCTGCTGTTTTTAACATTCCAGCAGGTTGGCTTCATTTCTATAAATGAATGATGTTGCTTCAGATATTTTCAGAAAATCCCACCCGTGTTTCAGATGCTGTGCTTACCTTGTTAAAGAAGGCATTGATAATGTTTTTTTTTCCCCACTCTTCAGTTTCTTTTTCTCTTGTTTCCTTTCTAGCTTGCCTATAAAGTGAGGCTCACTATGGTGAAAGTTCTTAACCATTACCTTGAATCCTCCAGGAAACATAAGAGACAAGTGACTAGAAAAGGGCTGAATTGATTCTACTCATCTCTTTAGTGAGTGCCCAAGAAGAGAGAAGATTTACAGTTAAGGTCCTAAATCAGAGCTGGCTGTTAAAGCTTTTGTTGAGGATTTAGGGAGGCTAAAGCTAAAACTGAGTGTCATTTTGGAGATTAATCCACCCAGCTCTGGGATGTGTGTCCTGCTGCCTGTGATGCTGATGTGGGGGAACAGCTGAGGGTGAGAGGCCTCAAGTTCACTTCTTTGTGGGGTGCTGGAGATGCTTGTCATGATGGCAGTGCCAGGGTTTGGAGGCAAAGGTGTTTATTCCCTAAGACAGAAGATGCTCCGTGGGCTATGGCTAAAGGGGAGTGGGAGCAGATGACTCTGAGCAGTAAGAAATGTCACATATCTGTCTTGCAAAGCATTAAGCAGTAGCCTTTTTAAAGTTCAAGCTGACCACATGGTCTGAGGAAAGTATGGCAGCGAGGGAGTCAAGGGGCTGAGAGGATTTTCTTGTCCTTCCAAAAGTGAAAAGCACTCAGCTGAACCAAAGAGAACCACACCCAGATGGCGGCCAAGTCCATTGCCACTTGAAACCTAGGGAGGTGTCTCCCTTCCACATGATGGTACCTTCTCTCCAAACTCTGAATAGGGCCACTTTTAGACTCAAGTCCTCATTCCTGTACCTGAGAGCCAGACTGAATAGGCAGACAGAATAAAAGTACTGTTCACAAGCATCCCAAATACCTTGCAAATAGGGATAAGCCGGATGCAAATTGTGTTGTAATCGAGAGCATGATTTTTGCCTTTAGTCAGACCTGGATTTGAATTGAGGCTCTCTCACTGACTGTATTTGTGACCTCTGACAAATTGACTACTAATACCGTCTACTTTAATTGTTGCTACCCAGGGTTGCTGTGGGAATGAAATCAGATGATCTTAGTAAAGTGCTCAACAAGCTACCTTGCAAGTAGAAAAAGTGCTCAAATAGTAGTAACTCTATTAAGAACATAAATAATAGTCATCATGGTAGTAGCAGCCGTAGAAGTATTATTGCCAGTACTGTGGTAGTTTATCTATCAATACTTGTCTTATTTCTCTGGACATCCCCAAAGTCAATATGTTATCAGTGTCCATTCACTTACTGTACAGGGGATGTTTGTGATGCACAAATAAGATTCTTTTGAGCTCTGTTGAGGATACATGATTGTAAATAATATAATCTCTCCACTTAAATGCTCATAATCCATTTGGGTATTTAAAAATGTAAATGCAGGTAAGTTAAGGGACCAGTGTGATATAAACAAAGGCTGTGATCACTTAGTGTTGTTTGTCTGACCAAGGAGACTTTGGCTTTGGCCTTGAAGGATGGATTTGATTTCCTTTGAGTAGACAGAATTCCATGCAATGGGAACAGTATATGCAGAGGCTTGGAGGTAGGAAATTGCACACATTCGGGGAATGATGAAATGCTTGAGCAAAGGTTAAGTGAAGGCCAAATCGAGTGGGAGGGATGAATCAGTTTTAGCCAGGCATGGTCCCACATGTAGGCACAGAGATTAGGCACAGCCTCACCCTTCATAACCCACTCGAATGTTCACAGCCAAGCGAACCAATCAGATTCACGCATAGATAACCTAAATAGAAAATGACCCTGGGAAGAACCCCAAGAAAGACACTGACAGGGGTTGGCTCTCTTAGGTGTATAGAGGAACAAGACATTAGCTCCAGATCGGGAGAATTTGGGCAGATTTACGGAAGGGCAAGAATCTTAACAAGACCTGGAAAGGATGTCAGGACTTGAAGAGGGAGAGAAAGGCATTACAGAGCAGAGAAATGATGGAGCTGAAGCTTGGGCATTGGAGAGGATGCTTATTGCCTAGGGAACATGGTCATGTCATATGTATGGGCTCACGAGGTTATTCTACTTTGAGATGCAGACTACTGTCGTTTGCTGTATGTCACTTGGATAAAACGGAGGACAGATAAGAAAGACCTCGTTTGCTGTTTCTTCACATTCCAACCGAGACAGATCTCTTGTAGGGAATACAAGGGCTGATTCTTCCCTTGATTGACAAACAAGGGGAAAGATGGAGGTCTCTTAAATTTCCAGTGTGTCCCAAGCAGGGGAAGTCTGCCTGTATTCTCACTCTTCTCTCCTGGAACTCACCATCCAAGGAACCAGGACAACTGTTTGTTTTATCCATTGTCTCCTGTCGTTATTCACCCCTCCCTACCCCTGACCTCATCAGGAAGGGGTTACCTTCCACTGGAAGTGAACCAACAATGAAAGATCTGTTCAAGTGGAAGATCCTGTCCTTCCCTCTGAGCCCACATCTTCCTGACCAGGCCGTGGACCATCTCAATATGAAGTACAGAAACACAATTTTTTATCTTCGTTTCAGAAAAAGGGAAGGAGATGTTCAGCCTCTACTACATGTGTGTCATTTAAGCCTTGGTTTCTTTACTTTCTGCCTAAAAGAAAAAAAAAAAATCAGGAGAATGAAAGAGGAAGCTCACCCCCTTCCAAATTTGTTATTTGACGATGAGTTTGATATGTAATGGGGACTTTATTTTGGTGTGTGTGTATGTGTTCCTCCTATCCTCTTCATCCTCTTGAGCAAACAAACAGGTCTGAAAAAGCATTACTTGAGAAGGCAGCATGTGTCAGGCGGGTCTGCCAGTCTCTTTGAAGAACTGTGGTGCCTTAGCTTCTAAATTTCTTAGGCACCTGAACTAATGTTAGTTTACCACTAGAAAGCACCCAGTATAATGCCAGTGTCATATTACAATTAACAGTAATTCTGGTGGCTGTCGTCACTTACTCTGAACAGAAGATCTCCACAAATGTATGACACCATTACAGCTGCTAATTCAAAGGCATTGTGTGAACTATGACGACCCTGGTGCACCTTTTATGCTTATTCAAATGAATAAAGTCTAGCAGTTTAAATGGAATGGAGGGAAAAAAAGTTTTAACACATTTCTGTAGATGAGCCCAGGAAGGGTCAAGTTGGAAAAAAAAGTTGTGTTAAGGAAGTAATTAAACAGAGGCAGAGAGATTGAATATTAGTGCTTTTACAGAGTAAATGAGGATAAATTCTGTTAATTATGTGACTTTTTACAGTACTAATGTGATAATAAAGTACTCTAATTCTGGAGAGGCTTGTCACAATCCCAGCTAAAGCAGCGACCCTTCAACTAGGTGAGACCAAGCAGCGACTTACAAAGCTTTCTAGCAAAAAAGCAAGAAATTAGAGTTAAATGGAGTTTTTTCCCCTCCTCGTTCTCCATGTTTGGTATAGAAAACCACTCCTCAACACAGACATCAGACTGGTGGTGAATGGACCATCTTACTTGGGGCACAAAACACTTGTGCTTGCTTTTATGTTTAGCTCCTAAGGGAAGAAATGTGAGCAATTCAAAGGGTATAAATAGCTCAGTGCAGTATTCTAGTTTAACAATTAACAGCACTGTAAAGATTATACTTAGGATGGTGGTGAAATTTCAGTCTTCAGAACTTTCATCTTATAAAAATGTATGGCATGGTGAATGATTGGGAACTTATGTTTGGGCAGCAGAGAAATGAGGCTTAATTGTTTTCAACGTGATAATTGTGGAGCGCAGAGAAGAGAGTTTGGGGATATTTGTTTGGGAGGGTCAGGGCAGTGCCCCAGTGCATATGATATTTGGACTTGGTCTTGACTGAAGATTCATTGTTCAGTTGAGAAGGGATGGGAGAGGGAAAGAGGAAGTGTGCTGGGAGGAGTAATGGCATGCACAAAGGTGCAGAGTGGGCAAAGCAGAGAGGGTGCTGAATGGAAGGAGAACTGGTCCAGTCTCCTTATGTGGGTACAACATAAGCTCGAAGGTAGAGAGTGGGAGAAAGAAGGTTGCGGGGGTAAGGTTGGTCCAGATCATGAAGGAAAGAGATGCTCCAGCAACAGAAGGAGGCTTAAAATTTTTTAAAAATAGATGGGCACCTGCACGGGTTTTAGCACATAGTGTCTATGGACTAAGAAAAATACCATAGCTGCTGGTGCATGTTAATTGCTGCATCCCTCAGGAGCACAAGAGAACCTAGGTTCCTGGAAAGCATGACACCTTGGGTTCTTGGCCCAACCTTTCTGACCTTAATGTTTTCATCTGTGAAATGGGGATATTAATAGGCCTGAGAAAACAGGATGATCTCTGTAAGTGCTCAGTGCCTGGCACATGCTGAGTGATATGAGGGTCCTCTAGGTGGAAGCAGGAGTGATTTCCTTGCCAGTGAGCCTGGCCCGATTCATGTGTCCTCCTATTACATGTAAGAAGGGGGAAAATTTGCTTGTACCGGGTTCGTGGTGTCTTCTTTCACAAAGTTCCAAAGTTCTGACTTTCCAGGCCATAGATTCTTTAGAAGCTAGGAGGAAGGCACTGAGTCAGGTGTTTTGTTTCCTGCATGGTTAATTGGTTGTAAAATGCTGCTAAAACTTACTGCTTCTGATTGAATTAAGTGCCCTAGGAAATCCAGCTGTGAACAGGTGGGCATGGGCGGCTTTTCCTGTGTCTGTGTTTGCATCCATGGATAGCCTCATGCTGGTAAATATGCTTCTAGGTGCAGATGCTTTTCCTGACTTCTCGCTTCACCCAACACATCAGCTGCCAAAGGTCTGGGAGAAAATCAAGCTTAAGTACACCTGGTTTCAGGTGCCAAGGATTCTCAAAAATAACAAAACAAAACATGCCCTCACCTCAAATACAAAAACTGCATTTGTTTTTTTAGTGAGAAGAGACCCATTTAGCAGAGCCATAGGGCTCCTTCTTTTATTATTATCATTTTTTTGTATTAAAACAATAGGCCCCAAGAAGCCCCACTCTAGCCTCATCGAGAAATGAGTTGCTGCCACTTTGGTTATTAGAATTTTGGGCAAGAGCTGCAAACTGGGACTCCACTCCCAGGTCAGTTATATCTGGCCTTTGTATTGTTTGGAAGATGGGTACCCTTCACCCTTGACGATATGTTTAATGAGTATTTCCAGCTTCTCTTGAAATGGGAAGCTCTGGCAACCCTGTCCCTAAGTTCCCCGTGGAGCCAGCTGGAGAAGAGTGAAGCGGCTCTTCACAAACCAGACATCCTCTCCTGAGTTCCTGCAGTTCCTAGTACTGTCTGTAGTTTTACCTGTAGCCCAGTTCACAGTTCACTCACTGATATTACCTGCCTGGAGAGATCTGTCAACTGATCTGTCAGTCTGTCTATCTATTTCTCAGACAGTGAGTTGAGAGGAGGCCATAGGATATTGAAATTGTACAGCCTGAAAGTTACCAAGGCTCAATAGAATAGAATATTTTCTCTCTCTTCTAAGTACCCTTTTTGAGGACCCTGTTTTGCTCTCTTCTCAGCTTCATTATTCCATCAACATCTCCATCTCCACTTGCCTCTTCCTTTCTCAGAGGGCATTGCATGGTGGGAAGTCCTCCTCTTTCTCTGCTCCCCAGCTGGCAGAGTTTCCCTGTCCAATGAACCCTATTAAATGGGATACTAGGGGATTCTATTCTGTTATGGATTCTTCTCTAAGCATAGAATTTTCCAGCAAAGCCAGCCCTGCGGTTTTCCAGGTTCAACTCTAGGAGGGTGGAGCCCATCTCTCTTGTTAGATGCTCGAATAAATTCTGGCCACTAGCTAAGACTGGACCTGATTGGCTGGACTTGGATCACATGCTCATCTCTAAAGTGATCCTGTAGCTGAGGGTGTGGTGTCATGACTGACCCGGCCTGGATCACAGGCGCTGCTCTGGCCCAAGCGTAGAACAACTTCATACTGCTGAAATACAAGGACTCTTGGGTGAGAACAAGGAAGGTCTTTAAAAGAAGGGTGGAGGACTGTTATCAAAATAGGGGAAAAAGGATTTGAGGCAGTCAACTCACAGCCTCCTTCCATGACCTTGTGAAAGTCTGGAGACATGCCGCAGAAGAAAAGTGTGTCTAAAAGCCTGGATACAATGTTAAGGTATTCAAGAACCCCATGTTGACCATCCATTGACTCTAGGTTAAGCATATCTGGACTAGATAATTTCTAAATTCTTATTCCATTTTGCTAAACGATCAACCAATTTTTGTGATAAATTAACAGCTTTTTTGGAGTTTTGTTTCTAGTGTTTCTGCTTTAAACTGAAGCTGTCTTTAGAGTGACATGTTGGGAGGGGAGGGCAAGGGAGTGTGACCTGTGAGCTGCAAAGCATCCTCAAAAAGTCTAAATTATGTGATTGCTCGTCTACAATATTGCTTTAGTTTCATTCTCCATCAGCATCCTTATGATATCATGAGAAATAGTGCTTAATAACGTGTCAGACTCTCTTTTGCATTACAATTTTAAAATGATAAATTTCTTCTTATATTTTTATGGACTAGAACACACAGGCTTATTGGATCGCCTGTAATATAAACTGGAATAATTTGGAGCTCATGAGATTATTGTCAGTGCTCTGTGGGCATGATATTCACTGGTCATTTTTATTTGGAGACTGATCCTGGGCTTTAAATCCAAATTAAGGAGTGACTTGTTTTTGTCTGAACTTCGTGTGTTGAAATGCAGTGATTGTTTTTTTTTCAATGAAAGCCATTGCTCAAATTAAATTCATTATCCCCAATGGTGTGTGAGCCCGGAAGACGGGAGGCAACACGTAGTAAGGTTGAAACAGGACGAGAAACGGTGTGTGCAGAAAGGTGAACAAACAAATGGAGTAAGATTTTTTTTTTAAAGGGTGATGATGATTTAAACAGGTTTCAAAATAATTTTCATCCCAGTAAGACTTCTTGCATTTCTCATGGGGAACCACTTCTTTAGCTAATGCCTTTATCTTTTCTTTCCTTTTTGGTAGAAAAATGAACTTGTTTATTTTCCTTGAAGCAAAAATATGTCAAGTATCAGCTTTCTCTGGCAACCAGGAACTCCGTTCTTTCTCTGTGGCTTATGTTGGGCAGGAGGTGGGATGGGTGAGCGAATTTAATTTTTCTTTTTACTCAGGGGTGATTTGACATAAGTTTTTGCACTAAGTTTCAGTGACAAGTGATTAGATGTCTATCCCTTCTGTGTAGGGCACTATTTCTGGTCTGTCACTCTGTCTTTGCATTTATCACATAGTATTGCCATCACTATTGACTTTAAAAAATAAATTAGGTATCAAGCTTTAAGATTCAGTGTGCATCTGAATTATTTGAGTACCTTAACCCTTAACCTACTCCCACCAGGGCAAGTTTTCCGGATAATTCTGATGCAAGTGGCCTGAGAAATGCACTTTGATGAGCTTCTGTAAGGGCAGGGATGAAGTTATCTTCTGTGCTTGGCATGTAGTAGGTGCTTAGTAAATACATACTGAATGAAGGACAGATTGAATGCATTAATGGATAACTTAAAGAAATAGGCTAAAGCAAGAAATAGCAAGTCAAGTGTTTTCAGCAATGAGTTTCAACGACGTCTTCAGAAGGGTCTGTATAATTTTGGAGAGAAGAAATAGATTTCATGCTATTAGTCACATGACCTTTTGTCCCTTTGGGTTATGCTTAAATGTTTTAAGAATAATTGCATGTTTAACTTAAATATAATACATTTTTTTTAAAAAAAAGCTTGGGCTAATTTTATTTGTATTTTTGGCCATGGCACGCAGTAGCTCAATGTGGGATCTCAGTTCCTAGACCAGGAATTGAACCCAGGTCACAGTGGTGAAAGTGCTAAGTTCTAATCACTAGACTACTAGGGAACTCCCTTAAATATAATATTTTAATTAATTTATTTTGTGTGTGTGTTTTATTTTAGGGCACCACCCATAACATATGGAAATTCCCAGGCTAGGGGTCAAATAGGAGCTATAGCTACTTGACTATACCACAGCCACAGCAACATGGGATCTGAGCCGTATTTGCAACCTACTCAGCAGCTCACAGCAATGCCGGATCCTTAACTCACTGAGTGAGGCCAGGGATCGCACCTGCATCCTCATGGATGCTAGTCAGATTCATTTCCGCTGAGCCATGATGGCAACTCCAATACAATACTTTAAACTTTGACATTGAGGAATTTTTAAGTAGGAAACTGAGAAGAGTAAGTGTGTGGAATTTGCCCTGTTGATACTCTTTTATGAATTATGCATATGTGAAACTAATATATGATGTACATCTTACAGAGCGTGAGATGGATAACTCTTAACTGTTCTCATTTGAATTAACTGGCAAATCTTAGAGCAAAAATACTTTGGCAAAGTCACTCATCATTTTTAGTTCCTAATTTATCCATTGTGAAGTGGGGCAGCCTACCCTGGGTACTATGCGGAATGATAGTGACTTCAGTTTTTATAAAACTGAAGTTGTCTGTGCTTTTAAAACTAAGTATTCAGAAAAAAAAATCAGAAAATGTGACAACAATGGAAAGAAGAAAGAAGTAATCTTTGTAAGTCAAAGTTAACTACCCTTAATAGTAATAATCAAGTTGGATATTCACTCACTGGTTTCCAAACACAGAGTACTTGGTGCTGTGGGGAACAGAGAGGTGTCGGTAGTGCTATGAAGGGGGCAGATAATTACTCAAGTAACTGGAGTACATGGTGTGAAGACCAAGTGCGACCAGAGTCTATAGCAGACTAGAGGAGAAAAGTGATTAATTCTAGCTGAGGTGCTTTTTTTTTTTTTTTCCTTTTTCAGGCTGCACCTGCGGCCTATGGAAGTTCCCCGGCTAGGGGTCTAATTGGAACTGTAGCTGCTGGCCACAGCCACAGCCACAACAATGTGAGATCTGAGCCATGTCTTCAATCTACACCACAGCTCACAGCAGTGCCAGATCCTTAACCCACTGAGCGAGGCCAGGGATCCAACCCACATCCCCGTGGATACACTGAGCCGCAATGGAAACTCCCTAGCTGGGGTTCTTAGGAAGGTTTCTGGGGCTCGGTACATTTAAGCTGCACCTGGAAGATAAGTAGGATTCTGGGAAGCTCAGATGGTGTGGGGGTGGGGAAGGCATTTCAGACCCAGGATGTAGCCTGTGGTGAAGACAGGAAGGAAGTTTCACATTCAGGGCATAGGTTGTACCTTGGTGGGACTGAAGCCAAGAAGGCTGGAAGGTGAAGAATGGTGGTCCAATGTGCCTGGAAAAGTAAAAGCTTAACATTGCTAGGGACCATGAAAGGTCTCCCAATCCAGCCCCTGCCAGAAAACTTACAGCAGAGTAATACTTTATGAGTATTCAACCTTTCTTGGTAATTACTCAAAACCCTATCATTGAGAGAATCTTTTTTGTTTTGTCTTGTGTTTCTGGAAGTTAGATTTTAAGTGCTTTCCTCAAAAATAAAAGATTATTTTACTTCTGGAGAAAAACTTGAACCACAGTCACTGTGATCTTTTACAATTGGTATTAAGGGAAGAGAACTAGCACATGTTAGGCTCTCTGGGAATACTTATTGCTGGGAATAAATGAATGACACTGAGCGGTTACACTTCATGAAGTCTGGGGGAAAAAAGTGAGTTTGGTGTTCAAAAAACCCCCAGATGTTTCAGCTACTGTGGATCTGAACTTCTTGATCTTTCTCTGGTATCTATCACCTCCACAGGGGAAATTAATATGGAAACTCTGAGTCCTGAGGAGGGAAAGTGAAATTGTAACATCAGATTCTAAATGAGTCTGCTTTAAAATTTTAAACTCATGGGTATTAAACAGAGGGGTACTAAAAGCCTTTCATTTTCAATCTGTGGCTTTCTATCTGGAAGAAAGGCATTCAAAGAGTGACTTGTGGAACTGGTAACCACAGATAATAGAACTAAATCCTGAAGGTGATGTTTGCTGACTCCTCTCAAGAGACCCAGATTACACTGGTTTTGCTTTGGTCATCATCCTCTGAACTTGGTTTGGCTCTAGTGTCAGACTCACTGGTCTTTCATTATGGTTAAAATGCGCTTGACATAGGTAAGAGGGTTCGTAAGCAAAATTGAAACACATTAACATTTATAATTGGGAATATTCCAAAATAGGGTGAATGAAATGACAATCCCAGAAATTTGCAGGCTGACTTCAGCTCTCATCTTGAATGAATCTGGTGATGCTGATAAGAGTAGAGCCAGATATGGTCAATGATCTGTACTCTCATAATATCTATCATTCATATAACATACAAAGAATGTTGTTTCATGGATGTGGGTTTTGGAACCCAACTGTCTGCATTGAAATCCCAGCTGTAGCGCTTACTAGATAGGAAACCTTGGGCAAATTACCTAACCTCACAGTGTTGTTATCTCTAAAATGAGAATGGAGACAGGACTTAATAGCATCGTTAGGAAGAGTGAATGAATTGACACAGAGACAACATTCAGAACAGCATCTCATACATGGTACATTCATGTGTCTGCTGTTGAGGTGCTGAGGCTCCTCCTACCTCACCTTTTGGGCCTGCTTTTGTGCACAGGGTCATTGTTCTTGAAGCAAAGTTACCACTGCACTTTCATCATTTGCTGCCTGGGGAAGGATTTGAACCAGTGACCCAGGATTCCAAGACTGCTTCCTGTCTCACATCCCATCCCTGGACCTGCAGGAACTCTGTGCTGTTCCATTCCTTTGCAGATCATGATCCTTGTAAAGGAAACAGCTTAAGACAGAGAACGTTCTTAGTCTGGCCCCATCCCTGAGAAGGACCAACATTTGGGTTTGTTTTCTGCCTCATTCCTGCTGCATATCAGACTACTAGGCTGACTCCAAATGTCTGCCCAGGGCCAGGGTTTGCTCTTTCATACATTTTGGCAAGAAACACTGAGCATCTGAGTAATCTTTATAAAACAGTATCCCTGAAAATGACACCCAGTTCTGCAAGTCTTCGGGTGTGTGGTGCTTTCTCATTAAATGTCCAGTCAAACCTTGGGGCAGTTGGTGTTAAGCTACAGCCCCCTTGCCCTGACGTCCCTTCTCCATGTCATTTCTAAGGACTGGCCATTTATTCCTTCCCCATTGGCCACTGGTTTTGTCCTCCCCTCCCCCCTTTCACTCTCCTGGTACTTTGCCCCATCCATCTTTCGGACTTGACCTCTGGCGTGAGGAGGAGACCTATTTGCTGTGAGTCCTTTTTCTTAAAACTATTTTTAAATTCTTTAGTCTGTTGCTGTGCTATCCCAATACCTTTTTTTGGGGTGGGGGGAGGTTGTGTAATTCCTTGCCACTAATTATGTCCTTCCATCATGGCCCAGCTCTGAGCTCTGAGGTAACAGATGCTTTTCAAGTTGATCATGTTCATCCTTCAGTCTGAGAGCACTTTCCAGAAATGTCTAAGATCTGGCGGACCTTGGCCAGAGGAAAAGGTAGGCTCCTTGAAGTCAGTGGCCAATAATAGGGGCAGCCGCATGCTGTCCCCCTGGGATCCCCAAGACAGAGCTGTGGCCACTTGGTATCATTCTACCTCCCACTGCGGGGGAGGAGGGGGCAAGGGGAGGAGGAAGTCCTTCATTGGCACTGAAGCCCCTCCAGAGCCTCTTTCCCCCCCAGCTCTCATGCAGAATTGCTAGGGTTTGAGTCCAGGTGGCCCCTCTCTCAGGGGTGCCTTTTATTATTAGAAAAGGAGCATAGGTCAGTCTGGCAGTGAGAAACCTTTGCTCTCACACAGGTTCAGCCTCCTCAACTCGCTAGTGGCATCCGTGGGATTTTGGCACACTTACGTGTATCATATTTTCACATGGATGAACTGTACTGTACAACTTCTTCTGTGTACAGGGAACCCAAAATTGTTGACATTGAAAATAAAGTTTTCTCTTTCTGGCTGCTTTGGTGCCCTGTTTTCAAGGGAGCCTTATTTTTCAGGGCAGTGGCTGTGGACTCATGTTTACCTCTTCATGGAGGGCGCCCATGCCACAGTGATGGTGGTTCTGAAATGGCCCCTGGCATCTCGGGCAGTCTGGGGAGAGATGGGTGCTTTCTGGTTAAATAGTTTCAAGTCGAGAGAATGCTCATCCTCCTGGAAAGTCTTCCTTGGTCATACCTGGGCAGTAGCTTCGGTTCGGTACTTTGTTGTCAAAGCAAAGAGGCTGGCGCAGTCTACAGCCAGGGCTCCTCCAGAGGGGCCCATTTACTCATGAGACGTTTCCCTCTCTACCCTCGAGTAAGGGTGTGTGGGAGCAGCTTGAATTTCACACGGAAGGGACCCCACAGTTGTTTCCACACAGCTGTTTCCTCCATTGGGCCAGAGTGAGCCTCCGTGTCTTGAATATCTTTAAGAAGGATCATCTGCCACACAACCATCTGTGGGCATAAGTCAGAGGAACTTTCAGGGAGCCTTAAGACCGCAAATGGGGGTTTTATGTCTTGGTTGAGGTGTGTCTGGATGCTTCTTCTTTCCAGCCTGGATATTATGAGAGCAGCGGAAAACATCCAAACGTGACTTTTCAGAATATGGGTGCTCAGCCCAGATCTATTGCAATGTTTTGCATAATAATTAATGATGTACAAGCTGTTGCCTAATGGAAGGTTTAACTGTGTGTGTCCTTCAGTTGTGACTAGCTGAAGTTCTTATGATTTAAGCTCCCACCTCTCTCCTCTATGTCTTGGCCTTTGGGTAGAGCTTCTGTCATCATTATTATCTCTCCTTGATTCTTCCTTTTTTCTTTTTGTAGGTCACTCGATGAAACCTATAGTTCTTGTCAGTTACATAGATCTTTGCTTCTGTTCTTAACCTTAGCATTCACAGAGAGAAGAGTACTTTTTGTGCCTGAAAATCTCAACTTCTCTGAGTGTTAGGCAGTCAGCAGTGGCCAGGGATAAATGATAAAGAAAATCATTATCCCTTCTATGCCAGGTAGTATTTAGACCCTCCACATTTTCCTCATTTAACTTTCAATAACCCTCTGAAGTAGGGTCTTTGGTTTTCCCCATTTTACAGATGTGAAAATTGAAGCCCAGAGAGGTTAAATAATGTTTCTGAAGTCACACAATTAATTAAAGAGTAAAGCTAGAATTATGAAGAAAGTTATACTATGGTCCTGGGAGAGAGGTATTTATGTTCCCATGATTTATGGAGGCCACTGAGGTGTAGGGAATTACAGAAATTTACTCTGGCTTGTCTTATCTTTAACCCAAGCTCCTATCCAGTATACTCAACTGCAGTCTTCATTTTAGAATTTTCCTATTTCTATCCTTGGGAGGTCCTGGATTCTATTAAACTTGTACAAATACTTACTGAAAACCCATTGGTTTGGAGTTTGTGCGGGTATACAGAGATAATTTTTTTGTTATTTTATGTCCTCATGTGGTTGTATCAGACTCTGTTGGCTAATTCCATCAATTTTCCTTTTGGAGGAACCTTAGTGGTACTTAATGGAATCCAGCACCGTGCTAGTTACATGATGGCTACTCCTTATACTGAATATCTATTAGATAGTAAAATGTGAAACCAGGAAATCATTGCATAAGGAGATTTGTTTTACAAATGTTTGTGTGCGGTTCAGTTAATGTTCAGTGATAGGGAATGCCCTATATTAGCCTCATTGATGAACCTAAACACAACTTTTAATAGGATGTCACTTTGGGTTTTCTGACTGTCACTTTCCTAATTGAGGTAGTAGACTAAGAAATTCAATAGCTCCAGGGTTTAGCTCTTACTGGGTTGCTTTTGAAAAGCTCACATTCCATCAGAAAAGCTGTGCCACTGGAAGTCAGGACGTGTGGGTTATAGTTCTCCTTGTCAGAACCGTTGTAACTGTGTGAATTGGTCATGTCTCTTGATCTCTCTGTTTTCCCACATACACGGTCAGGAAGTTAGTCTAAGTGATCATTAAGGTCCCTTATAAATTTCTATAATTCATGGAGAAAACTCATACCATAATGAGTCCTTTTGGCCAAAATAGAGTGTTAGGTTAGTTTTGACTGTAGATAGATATCTTAATTTTGTTGAGTCTTAGTGTTTTTCATTTTTGTTTTTGTTTTTGCCTTTCAAATGTGTTGATCATTTCTGGCATGCCTAATTCATAGGATTTTTGTGAGGATTCGGTGAGATTCTGGGGATATAATTGCTCTGGATAATATACCACTGTATGAACATGAGATACTCATATTGAAAGTTGATGGAAAGGTGTCAGGTTTCTCACCACTTCTCCTCCCCACCCCCCAAAAAAGAGTGGAGTTTGGTTCTGGTTGGGCTGCAGTTCATGGAACTCTTTGGAACTCTAAAGGGTCAATATGGGCTTTGTCCTAACTTAGGTCAGTTTCCCACGGTTGGGTTAAGGTTGCACACTCTTTTTCCCAACAACACTTTTATCAAACACACCCGCCACACAGAATGTGCTAATTTGTTAGACAAAAGTGAGGGTTTGAGTTACAATAACCTCTGCTTTGTTCGAAGCCCCCCTGAGAACCTGAGATCTTCTCTGTTGGCCAGCAGACATGCACGTGTCCCCAGGTTTACAAGGGCCTTAAAAACGGCCTGATGAATCACCCCCCAAATTTTTGTGCCACATCTAACTCCGTCTCTCCGTGGGGATATTTTTAATTCCTGCTTCTAACTCCTCTTGGTTCCTTTAAGGAAGTGTGATCTGAAAGGGTCAGACATTTGGCATGCACTGGGGGAAAACTTTGAGAGAATTCCTCTTGCCCCCCTGGGGTAAGGCTGGCTCCCCCCCGCCCAAGAACTGGCCCCCTGGAGTGTTTTTTCCACATAAGGGCTTGTGTGAGGCCCCAGGCACCAGTTGACGCCGGCTCTTCCCCACAACAGATGGTCAAGCCTTCAATTTCAGCAAGCGATCCGCCATGGAGAGGGCAGGCAGGAGACTGTGCCAGCATGCCAAGGGACAGGGCAGCTCAGGGTAACAGGGATCTGGTGTGTGCCCGGCATAGCTTTTGTGCTAACGATAGGCTGGTGACAGGCGCCTCTCCCTGACTCTTCACTGAGCCAGAAGATCCCCTGCTCCCTTGATTCTTTTTCTCTCTGGCAGACCTGGCATCCTGTACGCCTGTCTTTCAAATCCATTTTGGCACCAGATGGACCCCCTCATGGTGGCTAGAAGTTGTCGGACTTGAAGATGTCAGAGGGTGTGCTGACAGCTCCTTCTAACACAACCTGAATCTGGCTGTCGGGTCTGGGCTCAAATGGCTTAAACACACAGGTGGCAAATATTGCCAACCCCGGGGGAGCCGGGGGCAGGGGTGGGGTGCCCACTGGATGGAGAATGGCAGCAACGGCTCTCTCCACAGGATGGGTATTGTGGGTGTGGAAATGATAGTAGTAATAATTAGTTTTACTCTTTCTTACTCTTATCTACTCTTATTTGTGCACCTGCCACTCTAGAACAATTGCTATCGATGGTGCAATCGTATGAATATCAGTCCTGCACTACTTTTATTATTATTAAAACTGCTAAAGCATAATGGTTAAAACACAGGTTCTGTCTGGATTTGAGTTCCAGCTTCACATTTACTAGCCTTTGGGCAAGCTATTGAACTTCTCTGGCCCTCATTTTCCTCATCCATACAATGGGATCAATAGTAAAGTTTGTCTAGGAGGACTGAATGGAAAAATGAATTTGACGTTCTTAGTGTTCTGAGCACGAAGTCAGTACCTACTTCCTGGAAGATGTTATTATTCTTACTCTACCATCGCCATTCTCAGGTGTGCCAGACACAATGCATCGCTGCAGTTAATTTTCACAACTGCTTTAACAGGCAGGGACTGTTAGCACACCCAGTTTATAGATTTGGAAACTGTGATGCCAAGAAGTTTACCTCCTTATCAAAGTCACGTAACAGTACCTGTCAGAATTTGGATAGGCACCCCATTCTGGGTATTTCTAAGGCTTGTGGCTTTTCTACCATTCTAAACCTACTCTTCATATCAGTTTGATGGTAATCAGCCCTGTCCTGGGCTTTCGATGGCTTTTAAATATGCCCTTCCAGTTAGATGTGCTTGAAAGAAGCAGTCTGTTTTCACCTTTTGAATGTGGTCTTAAACCCCAGCCAGATGGCAGACTTGCTATTCCCAAGCTCCACCACAGTAAACAGTCTCTGACAGCTACGTTTTATAGGTAGGGCTACCTCGCATCTGCCTGCTGAGAGCTCAGAGGAAAGGGACAGTGCAAAGGCACTTAGGACTGTGACCACTCCTTCAAATGCCTTTCCTTTCCCCAGACTTGTCTGGCATCAGGATGGGCCAGTTGGGCCTAGGGAATGACAGTGTTGTTCTTTAAGCTGAATTTCACTTTATGCTTTGCACCCCTCTTGTTCAAAAGGTTGATAAACTTTGGCCTCTGGGAAGAAAATCTGAAGTTAGGGGTGAATGCTTGTTCAGAAGCCTGCTCTTATTGATGGGCAGTTGAATGCAGCATGGTATTGAAAGAGCCATGTTAGGAAGATGTTTCCATTTTAAAATATTGTTTAGGGGTTGACAAAGTTATTGTCTCTCAGTTGAGTACTGAGAAATTGGCTGAATTTGGTGCGTCTTTGTGCTGCACTCTCCTTACAGAGGTCTTATTTGGTTGCTAGACTTTGTACTCAGAGCTAAATTGAGACCCAGACAGGCTGGAGTGATAGTTCTTCACAAACTACATGTACTGAGGTGGGGATTTTAGTGTGGTGTGGACTCAAAGTGGGGGAAAGGTGAGGACAAGAAAATTCCTATAACAATTTAACTGACCAAAATTCTAATGCATCCTACTATTTTTTTGGAAAATATGTGGGCCTGAAATCCATAGTCCTAAAAGTAAAAAGGAATGAAGAACTTTTTGCCATTTTTAGAATGCTTCTATCCCTAAACATAGGCAGGTGGAGGTTGAATGGCAGGTGGCCAACAAGGATGCCTTAATAGGACACCTTTTGGTCCCTGCTACCTCTTTGCAACAGACTTTAACATCTTCCACCTAAGAAATAACTCAGAGGCTATAGGATTAACTCATCTAATGTATCCCCCAGACCAGGATCCTTTTGGGCGTGAAAGTGGGTACTATTAATACTTACACTAGTACACCTGGTGTAACCTAGAATGATTCCTAGCAAATTAGGACCTTTGGTCACCCTAGCCAGTAAAACTCATGAATCTCACTCTAGAACCAATTCAGGGACCAAGGTGGCAGTGAGGCAGGACATTCCTTCTTTAATCACAAACAGCTCTTGTCTCCAGCGGGCGTATGAGCAAACATACAGGATATATTCGAGGGCTCAAAGGACTTTAGTCAGTATGTGACTCTTACCTACTTTTCATAAGTAACACTAAGGAGAATATTTTATTTGGAGATGCTAAGATAAAAAGTGTTTACCATTTCCTTATATTCATGTAGCATGTATTTTGTTTGTTCATCATCTGTGAATTTATGCACCTTAAATTACATGTTGTTGTTGGTGACCATGAGTAATTCTCAGGCAATTATCTCCAATTGAAACCTACCTTAAATTATGGGGCAGACTTAACCCTCTCTTTGAGTGAAAATACTTCCTTGGGGGCTTAATTCTGTTGTGAGATCTGTTGGCAGCAGTGAAAGTGTTTGTTTCCTAAAGAAGATCCAGTTTGGATGAAGAACAAAGGCTAAAGCTTTCAACAAGCTATTGGCTCTAACACCATTCTGAATATTTCAAAAATGCTCAGGGAATCGAATGCATGACCCAGAAGTGACTTACTACTTTTTTCTCCCCTTTGTATCAGGACTGAAGTGCTAACTGTGATAATTTGTTTCTTCACAGATTCTTCTTGAAGTTTTTCCTCAAATGTAACCAAAATTGCCTAAAGAATGCGGGAAACCCACGTGACATGCGGAGATTCCAGGTGGGTCTGTTTTGTCTTTCTTAAACCTCAATAATGACAAGAATATTGAAAGAGGGTAAAAAAAAGTCTTAGGTAGGAGAAGATACAGAGTATCATTGTTTTCCCAGAGGTGAAGAGCAGGTGAGGCTCTTGGTCCCCAGGTCTCTACACTGCAGGAGTTGTTGTTTTTGTTACAGAAGAATTAGGACTGAACCACCTGTGTTCACAGGTTGACTCATTGGTGTCCTTTGAGCCTAGTCTGGCTTCTTGGTGGACTCATAGGCTTATGCCACTGCAGGTTAAGTCAAGTACATAGAAATGATTAATTCTTTGCCTTAAGTTTTACAAGTAGAAAATTGATAAATAAAGCTTCGTGCTGTTTTAGAATTAGGTCACCTTTCTTCTTTTCTCTCTGTTCTCCTCTTGCAGTCTTGGAACTTGTAATCAGTAATTATCTATTACAAATAGACCCCTGAGGAAGTAGGGTGTATCTAGGGTGATATAGGTGACAAACTATTTCTGAAATGTTCTTGTATGGCACATGTAAATGTTTTCGAGCATCAGTCAGATCTGCCACCATTTAAAGCAGGAGTGGTATGTTAACCTCATATAATTATACATTTACTAAAGGGAAAAGATGTGAAAGTACATATGTTAATTTCCAAGATAAAGAATGGTGGTTGGGTTTTAGGAAAGGTTGCTAAGTTGTAGATACGTGCCTCTCAAACTCAAAAGTGCTGAGAATCCTCCGGGGATCTTGTTAAAACATTAATTGAAGTCTAGGGTGGGCCTGAAATTCTACCTTTCTAACAAGCTCCCCAGTGATGGCAAAGCCACGGACCATACTTTGAGCAGCAAGGTTCTAGACCCTTGTGTTACTCTCCATACAATTTTATGGCTAACTCATGTGCATGGTCTATGTCAGTTTCTGCATCCAAATAATGATGGGTAATGATTCATCTTTGGATGCCAGTGGGATCTGTCAATGAAAACAGCATGGAGTTTAAGGTGTGCTCTTAGGTGTAGTCAGTCAGCTTTAAGTGGAGATGGAAACATAGAGTCTCTGAGAGGATCTTAACAAATTTTAGCCGCAGATTCTGTGATGGGAGAAGGGGAAGGGATGATCCTGAGCATTGTTTTTTGGATGTTAAGATCTCTTATTCTCCAAGAAGATTATTTTTTTAAGAGGCGAGACTTAATAGTCTCATGAAAGAACACATTCAGTAGAAAGAGCCCGTTCTCTCCCGAGATTCTGAAGCAGTTCTATAAATCATTTGGCCTCTGCCACCTTTCGTCCTGACAGAGATGAATGGGGAGAATCCCTAGATTCTTAGTTTCCAGGAAAATGCTTCTCCTGGGTAGCTTCTGACCCTAAGGAGATATACCTGGGTGCTCTAATTCCCACCCAGGATGTTTCGTGTTGAGTAGGAGTCAGCTTTGCTGGTGAAACAACACATGGGATGCTGTTAAGTCTGTGTGACTGAGTGTCTTACAGCATGAGTTTGGGTTTCAATATAAACTGTCGTTTATACCTTGGCCTTGAAATGGGCTATTATATCTCCTTGGCCAAGCTTGAGTTAGGAATGAGGCATATCCAGGCACAATCTAATTCATGTCCCGTATGCATGTCTAGTAGACATGGGTGATGCCTTATAAATACTGGGATTAATTTTGCTGGGCTTATCAGGGCAGCAGAGTTAGAGATGGACTTTGGTGACATTGAGAATCTCAAAGAGTATGTGTATAAGAATTCTGAGCCCTTGTTTTCCCTCACAGGACCTGCTAGTGAAATGTCTGAAAGCTTTGACCTCTAGGAATGTAGCTCTTGGATGAAATGAGAACCAACTCAGTCTGTTATTTTTGAGAGGCTCTAGAAAGCTTTATTTTTGCAGATAAAATAGGCATTCTTTATTTAGTAGAAGGGCAACTGAGACAAAGAGGCATGAGGTAGGTTTCTGGAAAGCCTCAGTTTCCTCATTTGTAAAATAGAGTAAAAATAATGATTCTGCTGATTTCGCAAAAGGCACTATTTTGCAAGCATAACTAATTTGCAGATGAAAAAATAGAAATGTAAGCTTTTGGAGAAAACACTTGTGATAAACTAAAGTTAAGTCATGAGCTCAGTTACATGGTGTCTCAGCCTGAGTACAGTTGACATTTTAGACAGGATCTCCTTTGTTTGGAGGGTATCATAGTTGTCCTGTGTATCATAGGAGGTTTAGCCCTTGTCACTGGCCTCTACCCACTAGATACCAGTAGACAAGCCACCATCCCAACCCTTGTTGTGTAGACCAAAGTGTCTCCAGATGTTGACAAATGTCCCCTTATTGGCGTGCAAAATCACCCTTGATTGAAAATCACCAGCATAGTCCTATATCCTATGACCTCTGACAGACTCCTCCTGGTTATAGTGCTACTATCCCAGAGAGTGCAGTCTTTGCTTAGACTTGAAAACTGCCCAACATAAGGTCCATACTGTGCTCTGAATACATATGACTTCTTGGCAGTGCTTTTAGGATTCTCCAGCAGGCCCCAAAGTAGATGGGGGCCTTTCTCAATAGGGGTGGCTACCTTGTCCACCACAGAGCCAGTCTTTGCATCAAAGAGCTCTGTCTCTTTCTATCGGCAATGACAAATTCCTTACTGGAGCTCAGATTTAACCTCCTTTAACCATCTCCCACTTCTTACTTTCTGAGAGAAGATGGGAGCCTTTGGCAGAATGAACCTTGACATTTTGTTTTATATCTGTATACATTTACACATTTCAGTAATTGTCATTTTTGCACAGTTAGGACACGGTCTTGGGCATTGCTGGAAATATCCAGCAACTTCCTCTCAATGAGCCCTGAACTCCACCGGCATCCTCATCTTTGCTGTGTGCCTCCACCCCAAGCTGGCTTCTCTTCCTGCGTTTCCTGTCCTTGTTCATTTCTAACTGTGAGATGTGCTGAGGAGATGATTTATATGTGTCCACATTCATGTGTTCCATAGACATATGTATAAGTATATGTGTCCTGGTGTGTGTATCTTTGAGGTACATCTGTGGATATCATCCATAATGATCATGATATAGAAGCTCACATTTATTAGGTATTTCCTATGTAAGTGAGAGAAATTACGCTAAGTATTTTACATAAGTTATCATATTTATCTTCATGCTATGTGCAAGTAGGGATTAGGAACATGCCAATGGGGCTTCTTCCATTTTACAAATAAGGAAAATGAAGGAGGCTCTCAACATCTGAGAGCAATGGGGGCTACCCACAAATATGTATTAGAACCCCAGGAAAAGTGAGGAACAGTTTTCACCAGGGGTGTTGGCCCAGATAGAGCCTAAAGACACCAGCCCACTTCAACAGGGCAAGTGTCGGGTTGTGTGGAAGGAGAAAGCTTGAGCACTGTTCCTGGTCAGAGCCTTGGTGTTAGGGAGTTGACTTGTATGACCTTGAGAGAAAGAAGCTACCGTGCAGAAGACTTCTTGAGCTTCACCTGGTCCATGGAGGTTTTGGCCAGTTCTTCAGGGCAAGAAAGACCCCTCAGTAAATGAAGCCTGAGTCCAACAGCCCCTGACAGCCCAGAGCGCTCTGTTCCAAAATCATATGGAAGTTCTCAACTCTTAAGACTGAGCCAAGATCAGGGAGATTAGTCTTCTCAAGCAGCTGCCCTGCAGGATGCCCCAGCGGTATGTCAGAGAGATAAGGGTGGAAGGTTTCTGACAAATAGACATATGATTTTCATCATTTTTCTCATAGCATGCTAATTGCTGGTTTCAAATGTTTTGATGTCATGCTTCCCTTTGAGGGGGCAAGAGAGAGTGTCATTTTGACCCAAGAAGACTCCCTTCAACTCTTTACATCTCAATGTGGCTTTTCCCAGTTGTTCGAAAAACCCAAGGTCTGGAGACATCTGAGTGAAAGCACACGGTCCTGCCTATTAAGTGGGCTCCCTCCATCTGTCATGGGTGCCACTTGGCTTTTCTCTCGTCCCATCTTGCATGCTTACCAGGCCAGCCCGATCTCCATACAGCCCTGCTAGAGCACGTCTCCTCTGAACAGCAATCAGGGGCCTGTGTAGGTGACTGAGGAGGACATAAGAAAGGTTGCTGATCTCTTGACATGTAAAGACGTTCTGTCAGGCACACTCAGCCTCACCACGGCTGAGCTTCTGGTGTGTAAACAGAGACTGCTTAATTACCCAGGTCATGGCAATTAGTGTGACCTTAGCGTTTTCGAGAAATTAATCACTTTCTGCAGAGCTCCGCGGTATTCATACTTCAAGGCATATGGAATAAACCTTGTAGAAAATCTGGTGCAGTCTTTTTTTTTTTTTTTTTTTAATTTACAATGGATGTTTTCTTTTGAAATCCCCATGCTGTGGTGAGGGTAACAAACTTGCCTAAATAGGACAGTGGATACAGGCTTCATTCCGTTCTGGTGAGTGTGGGGATGTGGGGAGGTAGAGAGATGGAGGGGAAAGCAGTGGATGGAAACAGCTCATGACAGGGAGAATTTCACTTGGCTAAATGAGCCTGTTTCTTCATCTTGACACTAAAAAGATGCTAATGTCAAAGGATTGTGTTAAAACCATGCCACGGGTCTGTTTTTTAACTGACAGGAGCTAGACAATTCAAGGTTAAGATTTAAATCTTTATCAATAGCTTTCCTTGCTGGGGCTGGCAGAGTGAGGGTGTTGAGGGGAGGAACAAGAATTGGGTACAAGATGTCACCACAGTAGTCACGGTAATACCTGGAGACTGGGAAGTGCATTTCCAAATTCATCTTATCTCTTTAACAAAGTTTTTCCATAGGCTATAAATCTCTGCATATAAATGTTAGATCTGTAACTACATATGAGTATAAATGTCAGATATGTTTGTTCACACATGGATGACTACACTCAGTAGCATTTATTGTTGTGGTTGGTGGTGAATGCATCATGATGAAGAAAGATGGAGTGTTTGTCCTAATGAAACATATTCCAGTCAGGGTCTATTAGTTAGGATCATACCAGCTGCTGTAACAAATAGAGCAAAGAAGGTTTAAGGACTCACATGTAACAGAAGGTTATTTGCCGCTAACATAATTGTACAAGACAGGTGCTCCTGGTTGGTGAGCAGATCTTGCAGATGAAGTAGTTTGGGGACCTGTGTTTCCAACATTTCCTAGAGCCTTTTGGTCCCCGTCCTTCCAGTGGGAGAGTAGGGACTGCATAGAGAGGATATGTGGACTTCTTGAAAACCTGGTCTTAGGAGTTCCTGCTGTGTTTTAGCAGTTAAAGAACCGGACTAATGTACCTGGTCAGACGTGAGTTTGAGAGTTCAATCCCTGGTCTCGCTCAGTAGGTTAGGGATCCAGCATTGCCAGGAGCTATGGTGTAGGTTGCAGCCACAGCTCAGATCCCAGCAGCTGTAGCTCCAATTCAACCCCTAGCCTGGGAACCTCCATATGCCATGAGTATGGCCCTAAAAAGCAAACAACAACAACAACAACAACAACAAAAAACCCCTGGCGGAAAAAAAAAACAAAAAAACAAAAAAAAAACCCTGGTTTTAGAAGTGATTCTTGTCAAATCTGCTCACATTGTACTGGCTGGGAGTCTGTCACGTGGCCGTGTGGAACCACACACAGAGAAGCCTGGGAATGTCTAGTTGTGCAACCTAAGAAGGAGAGAAAATGGATACACAGGGAACCATTACCATAAGCCACCACACTGTGGACAAATAATCACAAATCATTAAAATTGTAAATTGTTTCTCTAAAGAAAAAACAGGAGAGTATGAGGAGATAACAGTGTGGGTTGGGGGATGGGAGCCTACCATAAAGCAGGTGACCAGGGAAACTTCAGAGGAGGTGACTTTGCAGCTCAGAGCTGAGGGATAAAAATAAATTGTCCTGAGAAAAGCCAGAACCATTTTCTAAGCAGAGAGAACAGCAAGCCCGAAATTCATGTTTATCTCATGTTTCTCTGAGGAGATGGACAATCTTCTTTTGCTTGCTGGTCATTTGGAGTAGGGGATAGGAAATCAGAGAAGAAACCACCAGGTTATTCTTCGCAAATTCCCACCAAAATGTGTGGTCTTTCAAAAATGATGACCTGGGAAATGACATTAAAAGGCAACTCTCTGCCCTTTTTTGGGGGTGAATTCTGTAAATTTCGGAGAACCCTTGTTATTTATTCAAAAGCCCACAGAGGCTCTGAACCAGTATGTTAAAGGGTATGATTAGAGGATTCTTAAAATATATGCCCGAACTCTGCATATTTTGGTCTGCTTTTAAAGGCACTTAAATAAAGAAGGAAATATTCTCAACCCTTTTATTTCTCTCCCACTAGTCCCCCACCCCCTGTCTGATATTGTTTTGACAAACAGCACATCTTGCAATTAAATTCTTTACCAACAGAATGCTAGGGGCCCGAGCTGCAATCACTCTCTTCATACAGAATAATTTCGAGATGCACCATGCTGATTAATTATACTGAAAGCAGCTCTAATGATAGTTTCAGAATACAGGATTAATTCACATAACATGGTAAATACAAATGGTGGATTTTCAACCTGATATATTAAACCATTACGGCTTATTGGGCAAATATGTATCTTGGCGTGAGCCTTATGCTGGGCCTTGGCAGAAAATATGCATCACTGAAAAGGAATCCTTATGAACAGGATCTGATGAGTGGTAGCTGTGCACTTAGAGGAAATAAATTCCTACATTAAGTACAGTTGCTATTGAAAAAAAAATGTAAAATACATTAAAGGCGAGATGTGAAAGTGTTGGATTTGATCAGTGTTGCCAATGGATATTGGTTTAAGGAGGCCTATACTTATTGAGACTTACCAAAGAAGATAGGCTTATGTTCTTCCATTTTTGAGATTGTCGCTTAGAGAGCTCTTATTATGGATGAGACACTGTACTAAGTGTTTTATGTGTATAGAGTTATTTATTTTCCTATCCTCTTTCCCTTGTTTACTTTGCTTCCAACAAGCACGTTGGCCTTCCTTCTCTTCCATCACTTCTCTTCCCCAAACTTACTAAACTCATTCTGGCCTCAAGACTTTTGCACTTGATATTTTGTCCCCCTGGAAATTTTCTGCCACATCATTGCTTCTCTGGATACTTCTTATTACTGAGATTTCAGCCAAAATGTCACCTCCTTAGAGAGGCCCTCCTAAATCATCGAATCAAAAGTAGCTCCTACCTACACATCATTCCCTCCACATTTTATTTTCTTCTTGGAACTTTTCATGTTGTGAAATTTGCTTTCACTGCTTATTTGTTTATTGTCTGAAAACCCCCTTTTTTTTTTTTTTGATCTGTGTTGGATATAAACTAAGCTCTTGATGGGCAAAATACTTGATCTGTCTTGTTCATTGCTGCTTTTCCAGTACCTAGGATAATGCTGGGCACTTGTTCCTATGATTAAATGACTTAGCTCTAGTTTACAAGTTGGTAAGAGATGGCATTGGGGTTCAAACTCAGGACTGTCTGACCCTGGAATCTGAGCTGCTGACTAATGTGCTCTTTATTTGCTCCCAGTTTCCCCATCCACGTGCCATAGTTCATTGGCAAAGAGCACACATGGCAGTTCTTTGTGTTTGGGCTCACTGCTACTTACAACAGCCAATGGGAACACGTAAACCAAGAGCAGCAGTTAAATGCCAGTGAGACCATCAAGAGCCATTGAAAGGACCCTGATCCACAGAGAGAGAAACTACGTTCAGATCAGGGATGGGCTTTTTACGTCTAGCATGTGTCACGGTTCAGGAGACAGAAGCCGAATCTAGTTTCTAATGGCCCAAATTAGTTGAGCACAAGTATCCAAGGATTTAGAAGAGTCTGTTCTTGATTGCTGATGAGGGGTATTTTTGCTGTGTGCCTTAAAGGGCGAATGTAATTCAGCCACTTGCCACCTTACTCTTGCAGTTCCACTCAGTTACATTCTGTAGGATCATGCGTCCTCCATAATTTTTAATGAGTTATTTGGAATCTTTCAACCAGATAGAAACTAGCAATCAGAGAGTATGTCATTCCATATCTGTCAAGGATGTTTTAAAGGACAAAGTTAATGAAGATCTAAAGACTGCTGACCATTTTTATGTAAATAATACCTAAAGTGTAGTCAGTCAGACAGGCAGAGTAGTGTGTACTGGAGGATTCCAGCGGGGAAAGGACTTAAGCCAGGAGTTCGTATTGAGAGCACAAAAGCTACTGTGGTTGAGAAGTGGACCTGGACTTTCAAGTTTCCCTCCAGGTTTGCCTTTGCACTTAATTGTGTCCTATGGCCTTGGGGATGTTTTTAAGCCTCTTGGGCATCCATTTTCCAAATTGTAAAAGGAAGTATTGGACATGCAGCATCATAGCTACTGAGGTCTCCTGTTTGTCATTGTCTCCTATGATTCTCTTGTGATGACATATTTTTCAACCTAATTGCATTTCCTGAGTAAGAAGCACACTCTGTATTTTAAAATCACTCAAGACCATGCTAAACTGCCAATTCAGAGCATCCTGTATGCATGAGATAACCAGTGTTTGCACACAGAATTGATATGATCCCATATCAAGAAAGGAAAGTTACTAATATTTTAGTGTGTGTCTTTACTGCAGATGGATTACGATCCCTTCTCTGCAGTTTTGTCCCCATAAGACATTTAAAAATTTTCCTTGGAAGCCACTGGACTGGCTGATCTTTTGGGTCTAGTTAAAAGAACCTGTCAAGAGTGCTTCAGCAGACAGGTTGGGTGAAGAATGTGAGCTGTGTAAAGTAGAGGGTAGAAGTTGGAGCCGGTAGCTTTTATTTTATAGAATAGTTTGAAGTTTACAGGAAAAAAGGAGTGAAAGAACAGAGTTCTCATATACTCCCTAATTTCCCTTGCCTAGTTTTTCTTATCATTAACATCTTGTGTTAGTGTGATATGTTTGTTACAATTAATGTGTCAGTATTGATACATTCTTATTAATCATGGTGCATAGTTTACACTAAGGACTCACCATGTTATACATTCTATGTGTTTGTACAAAGGCTTGATGTTATGTATCTACCATCACAGTATCCTATAGCACACTTCCACTCTCCTAAAAACCCTCTGTGTTCTACTTGTTCATCCCTCCCCCTCCTCCTCCCAAACTTCTGGCAACCACTCATCTTTTTACTGTATCCACAGTGTTCTCCATTCCCAGATGTCTTGTAGTTAGAAGCATACAGTATATAGTTTTTACAGTTTGGATTTTTAAATTTAGCTCTTTGCATTGAAGGTTCCTCCATATCTTTTTGTGCCCTGACAGCACATTTTAAAAATTGCTGCCTCATATTCCATTCTGGGGATTACCAATTTGCTTATCCATTTGCCTACTGAAGGATATTCTGGTTGCTGATGCCTTATATTTAGTTGAGGGTTTTTTTAAATTGATATAATGTTAGATTCACATGGAGTTGTACAAAATTATACAGAATGATCCTGTGTATCCTTTAGCCAGTCTCCCCTAGTGGTAATATTTTGTGAAACTATTGAAAAATACCACATCATATTATACAGTATTCATTCAGAATATAAGCATTTGATACAGTCTACCTATCTTATTCAAATGTCCCTAGTTTTACTTGTACCCAGTTGTGTGTACATATGTCTTTAGCTCTATAAAATTTTTTGCACATTTAGGTCTGGGTATCTGTCACCACAGTTAAGGTATTGAACATTTCCATTCCTATAAGGATCCCTCCTGTTGGTCTTCTGTAGTGGCCACATCCACCTTCCCTCTGTCCCTAGTCCCTGGCAACCACTAGTCTGTTCTTCATTTCTGAGCTTTTCTTATTTCAAGAATAAGTCAATGAAATCATGCAGTGTACTAGTTTGCTATGCCTGTTCTAATGAAATGCCACAGACCAGGTGGCTTAAAAACAGAAATGTGTTTTCTCACAGTTGTGGAGGCTAGAAGTCCCAGATCAAGGTGTTAGCAGGTTTGGTTTCTTCTGAGGCCTCTTTTCGGCTTGCAGGTGGCCTCCTTCTCACTGTGTCCTCACATGGCCTTTCCTTTTTGCATGAACACCCTGGTGTGTCCAAATTTCCTCCTCTTATGAGGGTACCAATCAGATTATATTAAGGGCCATCCTAATGCCTCCTTTTAACTTAATTACCTCTGTAAAGGCCCTCTCTCCAAATACAGTCACATTCTGAGATTCTTGGGTTAGGACTTCACCATATTAACTTTGAAGGGGACATAAGTCAGCCCATAATGTGCAATATGTAGTCTTTTGATATTGGCTTTTTTTTTTCACTTGACATAATTCGTTGGAAGTTCATCTAGATGTATCAATAGTTTCTTGCTTTTTATTGCTGAATACTATCCCACGGAATGCAGCTTACTTAGTGCCTTTTTACTTCATAAACTTCAGGCCAGTGTATATTCAGGGCTCTGAATTAATGCAAACATAGAAAAGCTAAACCCCGAAGGTAAGGAAGCCACATAATAGGCCAATTGCACTACTAATTTCCTTGGACTGAGTTATCATACACAAGCCTTGAAAACCAAGATATACAATTTTTAAATCATTATTCAAAATTAAGTTGTTAAAGTGCTTAGACTTTTGGAGGGAGGTATTTCCTACCAACAAATTCTAAGTTTAAACATTGAAAATACTTTTATGATTTAATTTTTTTATGATTTGATGTTTGTTCTAGAAATGTTTAAAGATAGAAATTTCAACCCTTTGGGTTGCATTTGTCATAACCCCTTCTTCCACATGAGCTGCTACTTTTGTTAATGTGATTTTCCAGTCATGACTGAATTTAGCTGCTTGCATCTTTTTGAAAATCTGCTCATGAGACAGAGATCATGCTTCATGAATCTGAGATAATATGTTGGGACATACAAGGTCTTCTGCCTGATAGGAACGGAAGAGATATAGCCTGAGGAATGATATCAAGAAAATATTAACCAATAACAAAACTCCAAGAGAACCCCTCATTCATATGAAGTATTGGGAAAACTGGATCACACTGATAAGATGTCTAATTTATGGACTATTTTCAAAGCAGGAAAGTTTCACTTTATTTCATGCCTAGAACATAACAGGCTAAGAGGCAGATGATTTATAGAAAGTAATGTAAACCAGTGAAATCTCCAATTCACCGGAGACCTAAATAATATAATTGTATGTCATAAACATGAAGGTCTTTATAGGTCTTTAAATTTGTGAGATTTCTTTGTTAGAATGATAAGATAGTGAACGCAGAAGCAATAATTTTTGTATCCTTTTATTTAAAATAACAGTATATGCTGGTCCTCTTTACGGCAATTAAGATGTTTCAAATTGTCAGCCTTGGACTTTTTGATGAACATCACCAACAAGGCAACAGCTATGCTACCGCTGCTAACATTTGCTACGTAAGAACCAGAAACCATGTTAGCCACTCTAAATAATGTGAGCCTCATAGTAACCTTATGAGATAGGTACTATTATCAATTTCCATTTGGGAGTCAGAAACACTGAGGCTTAGAAAGGTTAAGTTACCTGGTCAAAATTATATCAGCTAGGAAAGCTTGAGTGTCAAGAATTATAAATCTTGTGTTGAACTATTTGTAATTTTAAAAAGATGGTGATAAACAGTAAAATTGATAACTTTTAGGGATATTTGGATCCAAGATATGACAGAGCAAATTCTGAACCACTCATAGGGGAAATCAAAAAAATTCTTGTAAAATCTCTAAAGTCCATGGGTAGCTATGGACTTCTCTTCTGCCCTTTTTATTCGCTCCCACTGAATATCCTCACCTGGAGAGTTGGATGCAAATAGAAGATACCACAGAACACACTGGGTATTTGCCAGCACATCTCTGGATTGCTCTACTAAAAAGCCGTGCCCTTTCCCCAAATAGACGTTTCCAAAAAAGGAGAGATAAAACTATATACATATATAACCCTAAACATGTCTACCTAGCCTAATACTTATTTCAGTGGAAATAACTTGGACATCCTCACAAATAAGTTGGAACAGTTTATTTCAAAATCGTTCAACAGCAGCACTGTCCAGTAGATATTCTGCCATAATGAGAGTGCTCTGTGACTGCCCTGTCCAGTATAATAGCCTCCAGCCACATGAGGCTACTGACCACTTAAAATGTGGCTATGGAGACTTAGGAACAATGGAATTTTAAATTTTACTTAGTTTAAGTGTAAATAGCCATATGAGTGGTTACTGAATTAGTTGCAGTTCTAGAGAGTAAAGATTTGGTTATAACAGATATCATGAAATTCTAAATATACCTGCCCTTCATTTTACCCTGGGTCAGGGAAGTGAGGAAGGAGGTAGAAAGGGAAGGGATGGTCAAATCCAAATGTAAAATCATTTTCCATGTTTATCTGTCCCAAATTCAGGCCGGGCTTTGTTGACAAAATTGGGGAAGGTTGAAGATTTGGCAGGCCTGTCGGTCCCCTTGCCTGCATGAATGTGTCAGCACCTCATTAATCTTGTGTTTAAACTGTAAAGGCTCTTTTCCCTCCCACTATAGGCTTATTTTTAAAGGACTTTTCACTGTCCCCTTGGCATCTCACCATTAGATTTTTTTTTTTTTAATTTACAAGTGGCTCTATGGATTAATTGCAGCAGTTCTTATACTTAGTTGCATCTTGATCATTTCCAAATTGGAATGAGAGAAATTATTTGGGGGTAGGGAAATGAAAATGTATTGTGTTATGAGTTTTGGAGGAACATGCTAGGTATTTATTTTCTAGAAATTAAAGACATGAAGATTCTCTGTATCATCTTTCTCCAATTATAATTGATCTTTCAACAAAATGATCTTATCACACATGTGGTCTTGGTGACCCTTCTCTTGCCAAGAAAAGAAAAACATAGGGTATAGTTTTTTTTTTTCCTTAACCGTTTTCAACATATTTTGTTCAATGTCAGAATTAGATGACAATGTCTTTAAAGGATACTGAATATTTTAAGCCTGTAGACCTCTGTCTTACAGGTGCATGGTGGATTGTCACTGTGTTTTTTTTTTTTTTTTTTTTTTTCTGAAGACAGACATCTAGAATAACCACTTTCTGTATTTCCTGACACTGGAAACAGATACCGTTTAGCATTCCTTTTATAGTTTCTTCAGCTAACGACTCCAGTGACCACTTAATTGTGGTCTTGTAGTAAATCAAAATTTCTTTGAAAGACCCAGCTCTGTTACATAATTATAAATGTCCCATGGAGTCATCTCCTGAACTAAAAAGAAAAAGTGAATTTCCGTTGCTTTAAATAATATGGACTCTGCCACTACTTACAGCCCTTTTGACAATAAGAACACTCTCTTCTTTCCCTCTTCCTCCTTCTCCTTTTAAATTAACGTGCAGTTGATGGGGCATACACAGAAGCTTCAGGCTGTCACATCTGGTTGGTCAATCATGAAGAAAGAGAAAAACCACGTTTCGCAAACTGCTGCTTCGAACTTACTGGGTCCTTCCATGAATGACTTGCCCTGGCTGGAATTTTAGGTTTCACAATGACTAGCGATAATACCCTGAGTCCCTGATGGACTCTCTTAATTGTTTACTTTGCATTTTAACAAAACAGAGTTAAAAAATAAAGTCGGGGAGGGCCCAGGTCAAGGTGAGGACCCTGAGGGAAGACTGAGGGGGGGCCCACAGAAGCCCTCTGTCACAGTCACCCTTGGGAGACCCCAGGGAAGGATGACCATATGCCTTGCTTCCTGACTTCTGTACCCCGGTCTGGGTAGAAGAAAGACTAGGGCCTTGATAAAAGGACCAAGGCTAGAGTTCCTGTATGGCTCAGTGGTAATGAACCTGACTGGTATCCATGAAGATGCGGGTTGGCCTCTCTCAGTGGCTTAAGAGTCTGGCTTTTCACTGAGCCATGGTGTAGGTCACAGATGTGGCTCACATCTGATATTGCTGTGACTATGGCTGGCAGCTGCAGCTCTGATTCAACCCCTATCCTGGGAAACTTCCATATGCTGCAGGTGCAGCCCTAAAAAGAAAAAAAGAAAAAAAAAAAAAAAAAAGGACCAGGGCCTTGGGTCTGCAAGGGAGGGCTCAGAAGGAAAACAAAAACAACACCAACAAAAATTTGATTGCCATCTGGGTTACGGGGCAGGGGAAGGGGTGGGAATCTGATCTGCCATATTTTGCCAGGACGCCTTTAGGTCAAAGAGGGGAACAGTGGAACTTTTAAATATGGCAAACATTGTTGGGGAGGGTCTGCAGAGGGTGCCACTTTGCCAGGCAGGGCTTAGAGCTTGCAGGCACCGCATTTTCCCCTCTGCCCAACTCAGGGGATGAAATCTTAGCATTGCCCAAGATACTCTAAGTCAGGGCCCTCTTTGCCCAATTTGGAGAAAAGGCTTCCTCAGAAACCAGGGCCTCAGTATGTGCCAATCCTTGTAAAACATTTCACCTCATCAGGGCCTAAAGCCTCTCAAAACCAAGAACAATTAAAGCGAGAGTCTTTCTAAGCAACTGGGGAATTGCGAAAAAATAAATCAGAAATCCTCAGCCTTGGCTCTGGAGGTTCGCCTCATTATGAGAGCAGATCTATTAGCCCTCTTGCCATTGTCTTTCATTTCTCAAGTGAGGTGATTCTAATTAAATTAATCTGCATGTCAATCTATTGGTGATCAATCAAAGAGCCTGAGGTCCCCCCTATGCTGCAGGGTGCTTGCGGCTGACAGGGGCTGATAATGGAGGAAGAAATAAACTGTCGAGCAAAGTTAATTAGTCAACATAATAGGTGGATTAAACGGGAGCCAGCTGATTGCTGTTTCCCATGTCAAAGCATGAGGTGGGAGCTGAAGCTGCAATTACAGACAATTATTATATTTGGTTGTAAGAGGTCGCATGAATAAACATATCTCTGTGGGTTTCAGTTTTAATCCTCTTCCCCATTTAATATAAGGAGAAGTGTAGGTCATTTCTTCTCATTGTTTTAGTCAAAGTTCTCTGAGAAAACACTTTTGCCTGTGTCTGTTCTGGCAAACTCAGTCAGTTTATGAGACTGTAGGGTATCTGGACCAGGGCTCTTTTTTTTTTTTTTTTTTAAACACAGATCTAAGACCCTTAATTAGCAAGGATTTTTTGGGGGTGCTGGTGGTGGTGGTGGTGCTGAGGCAGCCTTTGGTCTGATGTCTTAACTAAACTAACGTGGGAAGGAGATGTAGAAGAAATCCCGAAAAGACACCCAGGAGAGAAAGCTGCATTCTAGCTCTCACTGAAACCTCTTTTTTCATTTCTCTCTCCTCTTAACCCTGACGCAGTGGGGAGGAAATATTTTAAAGATTCAAAAGATTTTTATTTGCATGATCAACTGTGATATCTGCCTCAGTGTCTAAACTGAAGGGTAATTTAGGTGAAACACAACCACCCTTGTGTAAAAAAAAAATATGCTAATAAAGATCCTCTTGTTAAAATTATGGTTAACAGTGTACCTTCTGCTGTATAACTATAAACTGTGCAATTTTACTTAAAACTGCATCAAAAGCGTTCCATGCCAAAGACCCACTCATCAATAGCTCCTCTTGTTAGACTTGTACAGCATAAGCACCAGTTATTATGGGAAATAGCTATGCAATTTTCTTCAGCTCCCAGCTGTTATTTATTTAACTTGAGTTTATTACCCTCTATGCTTTTATATTAAAATGTTCATTCATTTCTCTCTTCTGTCTCTAGGTCGTGGTGTCTACAACAGTCAACGTGGATGGCCATGTCCTGGCAGTCTCTGATAACATGTTTGTCCATAATAACTCCAAGCATGGGCGGAGGGCTCGGAGACTTGACCCCTCGGAAGGTACGCCCTCTTATCTGGAACATGGTAGGCGACTCATTTTCATTGGTTGGCATTGCTACTTGCACTGTGTGTTTATTTGGTTTCTTTCTTCCCACTCCACCCCGCATTTTCTGCCCCTTTTCAAATTTCAAATGTCCTGTTGAACAATACGGATGCTGAGTATTTAAAGACAGGAAGGTATCTTTGAGGCCCTGTCTTTCTTCTTGAACAGCTCTCTACCCTGGAAATAGCTGAGGCGTCCTTCCTTCTGGTTGAGAAATGGGGGGGAGACTGGACCTCGGCTTTATTTTAAAGCACTTGGTTAAAAAATAAAGACCAAAGCAGGGCGACAAAAATCAGGATATATTTTGAGGTTATCATGGTTGACCTGATTGTTTAATGAACTTCACTCTCTTTCAAATCTTACTGGTGTATCGCTATGACTAGATACTTAACTACATTTGGAGATAAGATCCAAAGTCCAGGCTTTCTGAATATGAAGTCCAAACTAAATGTCCCTCCTGTGCCCTGTGCACCCCCCTCCCCTTATCACCCCATGATACAGCTTGCTTTCTGTAGGTAGATTTTAGTGAGGGAGAAATCATATTTCTCTTGATTTTACGGCCAATCAGTTGTATCTTTGAGAGGACTGGAGGAAACCAGACCAAGATTTGAACCAAGGGAAGTGAATGCCCCTCAAAGGAACTGTAGGCTGGATTAAAAGTGTGTCCAAATATTTCTGTGCTATGTGTATATATAATGTATGCATCAGTCCTTCCATTCATCCTCCATTCATCAATCTATCTATCCATCCATCTACCCATCCAGCCATCATCCATCCTCCATTCAGCCATCAATCCATCCATCAGTCCAACCAACCATCCATCGATCTATCCACACACCCAAGAAACACTGAGACTCTACTGGATACCGATAACATTTTCTCCAATCTCTTCAAATTAAACTCTTAATTCATTTCTGCATTTCACTTTCCAATTTGCTAAGTCATCAGGATTCTTTTAAAAACACAAATTACCACCTGCCGTGCCTGATTTTTCAATGGGCCATGAGCTGTCCATGATATAGTTTTGAGGTAGAAAACTCCTTCCCCTGCCAGCATACCAATTTCATAAACACTATTTTGGCCTGACTTTTTTTTTTCTGCACTTAAGGAATATACATACTGTAGTTTTTAGTAATTAGCCAGATTTAATACTTTTAGGAGGGATTCTTTACCACATCCAGTTTTACAGTCTTTTTAAAGTAAACCATCATCTTTCAAAAGCCGTTGCTTTATGGTTTCATTAGTGCTGAGATGGATGGATATTCCTTTTTGCAGGAGGCCATTTGAAACACCTGCTCATGATTACATTCCTAGTTCCATTTATGTACTTAAAATTATTCCGATCCTCACTTTACAGCAATGTTACCTTTTTAATACCCTTGAAGTCACTTCAGACATTGCACGATTAGAGATGTTTAACTCAAAGGAAGAAGGGAAAAATAGGTAAATACTGAGTGGGTACCATCTGGAGAGCACCAGCTTAAAAGCTGAAGTCTTGTTTCCCACTGTGACGGGTTAGTTACTGACCTGTCTGGGAATAGAATTGACTGTTAGTTTGGAATCTGACAAGTCATGGGTTCATAATTTCAAAATATGATCCCAGTGTAGACCACACCCAGCTCCCATTCCTGCGCTGAGGAAGCTGGTAGAAGCGCGAATAACACCATGCAAATCATCCCTCCACCAAAAAACCCAACACACATTAGTAAAAAGCAACCTGCAAGCCAGGATACCTCTAGGGCATGAAGGCCTGGAACATTATTTTATATCGTGATGTGGAGGAAAGAGCCTTGATATAGGGGCTGGGAAACCTAAACTGAATTCTGAGCTTCACCTCTGCCCTTTGTATGACCTTGGACAAGTCAACTTACTTTTAGGATCCTTAGTTTCCTTCTGGACAAAATGAAGATGATGATCTGAGATGGGGGAGTGGTAAAAAAAAAAAAAAGTGTGCCTTGGGTGGGGACAGGTCACATACACAGGGGAAGTAGACTGGGTGGAGGCTACAGAAAAGGCCAAGTTCATGCTCTGCCGACCCCAGCCCTAGGGAGTTGTCAAGGGCAGGGAGAGCCCAGTGAGGCCAGGTGTTCCAGTTTGGCCAGAATTAAAACTCTCCTATTTTTTAATTGCTGGCAACCAATTACAAATATTTTAGCCCCCAAAGGGTGGGGGTGGGGAAGGGGGAAAAAAGTCACTTAGGAAGAAGATAGCCATATTCTCACAGTTTGAGACCTCTGGATCAAATTGTCTCTAAGCTGTGTCCCAGCTCAAGTATTCTCCCTTCTAGGTGGACAAATTAGTATTTCAGTCGGGCTCTCCTTTTATTCTGTTTTAAAGACAACATTTTTTTTCTCTGCTCCAGTTGATCAGTCCCCGAATGGCCATGTTCTCATTAGCATTTGATTTAAGAAAACGATGACATTTCATGGTTTATTGATAGTTAACCATCACAGAGGACCTGAGTATGTCCTATCTCCTTCAGCTAGGAGGCCTCTCTCTTGCCAAAACCTGACTTCCCTTCTCTCCAGAAGAATAAAAAGGCAGACACTTCGAGGTTCTTAGTAATGACAATACGTGGAAATATGCTTCTCTGAAGAATGAATCAACCAACCACACATAACCACCCACTCATTTAGACACTTCAAGCTGATACATAAATATCTACTCTGCAGAGAATGACTATGGGCTCTTTCATTGGCGACGTGTGGGAGTGGACTTTGATGCTAATTCATGTCGATTTGGAGACCTGGTACTATTTTATCTTGGCCATTGAAGAATCCTATTTGAAACTGCCCCATTAAGACTCGCAGAGCCACGCCTTGTCCTCACACCTCCCACCCCCCACCTCCCGCCTCCCACCTCCCACTGCTGCCCCACGGTGAGTCTGTGCTGTATTTTCACCTCTCAGGTGATCTGTAGGGGCCTTCGTTTTCCCTCATTCTGGGCTTCTTACCATCTCATTACAGGTAGCCTGCATTATTCTGAACTCTTCTGCACATCTCTATATCTTGCTTGTCAGAAGCTTGGAGGAAAGTTCTCTTCCGTGGCTCATCTTTCCCCCGATAAGAGAAATAGAGACCACACTTAACATTCATGCTGTCTTCCCTTGTGTGACCCACAGACTCACAAACCTTGGAGCTCGAATAACTGTCCCTGTATTTCAAATGGGAGAGTTGACAAAGGCAAATTTATTTCACAGACTCTTGTGTGGTCCAGAGAGGGTGAATCCTGGCACGTTGTAGCTCATGGTAATTGCTCTCCCGCCCATTTTTTTCTTCATTCATAAATACTGAGATTTTCTTTGGCTGGATATTTATGAGAGAGTTTAGGCCAGTAAGGTTTCCTCTTTAAGCAAGAGCTTTATGGAAGATATACCGTTGGGGAGAGAGGCAGCCTCAGAACCTAACTGCTCTCAGGCTGAGCTGACCTCGTCCACCCCCCCCACCCCCTGCCATGGTAATGCACAGCTCGGAATTGTGTGCTGCTGTCTTCCAGCCTCTTGGGCACATTCCAGGGGACTGTGTGCTGGGATCTTCAAAGGGCTGGGGGAGTGTATTACCATTTTTCTTCTTGAGTTTCAGGTTGTGTTTACTTGAAGGTAAGGCCAATCCTGGCATCAGTTTCTCTATTTTCCCCCCCTGGAGCAAAATGCAGTGCCCTTACAAAGCAATAGTGCAGGGACCCTGTCAGCTTGCATGCGCTAACACTTTATTATCTAATGATCTAATATGCAACAAGGCAAAGTGCCGGTGCTCATCATTCTGACATAGAATGCCGGGAGAAGTGACTAAATTACTTTATGTACCATTAGCGCTAGCAGCTATGGTGAACTCACCGGCAGCATTTATGCAAATGCCTGTGAATACACTCCACTGGCTTTGTCAGGGAGCCGGCTGACAAGCAGTTTAAATGCTCATTTTTTATTTTTTTTAGGGGACATTTTTTTTTTTTAATTTTGGCATGAATGTGTTTTTCCCTCTTTCTCCCGCCATCTCTCCCCTTTGCACTTTTGGGGGATTTGCTTCCTTCATGATCACCAGGGAAATCTGAACAGGTCTGGGGGCTCCACCAGCACCCTTTCTGGGAGTGTGGTTAAGGCTTCCATCTGGTGTTCTTCAGATTTAGGGCTTTTAAAAATTATTATGTATTTGTACCACCTTCATATATTTTTGAAAAATCAATGGAACTATATTAATCAGGAGTTTTTAGAAGACGAACATTTTAATGGTCATGAGGACTTAGTTTCTTGGCTCAAATGCAGATGTTTTGAAACACCCCTGCTTTTTAAAATGGCAAGTGATTGAAATGTAGTTTTGTGGACATCAGATACAAATGAATTAAATCTCCCACGTAATTACAAAGATTGAAATGTGAAGTATAATTGTGCCAGGATCCCAAAATAAAACAAAAGTGGGATTTGGTCAAACTAAAAATCCTTCGTAGCAGAAAAAAAAAAAAAAGAGTGGTGTTAGAATCACGGGGCCCATCTCCTTGCTGTAATTACAGCGTTAGAGAAAGAGAATCCGATTTTCACCACCACTAGTTAGTTCTGACCTTTCCATTGTAGTGTCCCCGTCCAGCTGTCCCTGACAATATGGTGT
The DNA here is from genome assembly GCF_016906955.1 of Phacochoerus africanus. Lineage (NCBI taxonomy): Eukaryota > Metazoa > Chordata > Mammalia > Artiodactyla > Suidae > Phacochoerus > Phacochoerus africanus. The sequence goes on along the minus strand of NC_062544.1, from coordinate 15,277,452 downwards.
TTTTCTTGCTCTTTGGCATTTGACCTCCTTTAATCCTTTTGCTCTAGACAGAGCAGTTTTTGCTTCTGTTGGCTGCCCCTGGGTATCCAGCCCCGTTGACTCCTGTGCCCAGCTGCACTTAAATTTGTTGTTTTATGGACATGTGGAGAAAGACGGTTCAGGCTTGGGGAGATTACTCCAAATTGAGAGACAGCGTGGAGCTGCCAAAGAAACGAGAGGCCCTCTCTTTCCCCCTCTGTGTAATGAGGCCCCTAAGAAATGGCTAAAGAATGTCCGGTGGATCTAATAGGAGGAGGATCAGCTGTCTGACGGGAGAGCTGGATTCCAGTCTTGACTCTGCCATTCACTAGCTGTGTGTCTCTGGGAAGGTCACTCTGTTTCTGTGGCCTCAGTTTTGTATATTTTCTCAGAGCTGGGAGGGGCCATCTCTAGACTTTTCAGCATATACTATTTTTCGCTGTTGCTCTGAACTGAAGTCATTGACCCAGGCCTTCCTTCATCTTGTACCTCCTGAGATATCTTTGGGGAGTCAAGTTTTTAGGAGAACAGAGAAATCCACTGGGAGTTTCTAGTGCATCCCTTTCTTGGGAGCACTGGCCAAGGAGTAAGGCATCCATAAGGTGGACTTCAGACCATTCTTCCCTCCATTCCTTCATACTAAGCATCTGCTACCTGCCAGACGGCAGGCTAGGTGCAGGAGCATGGACAGATAGAGTCCTGTCTTCACAGAATGTATATAAGTAGAGAAGAAAGATGCTCAACACACTTTACACCTAGCTCATTGAAGTTGTGATAAAAGGACCATTAAGGGAGTGGGGTTGGGAGTGAGATGTCAGGAGAGCCTTCTTCAGGAAATTCCATGTATACTATAAGCTAAAAGATGAGTAAATTTTCACCTGACGAAGGACGAAGAAACAGATTTCCAGGCAGATGGAACAGCATGTGCAAAGGCTCCTTTGCTAAGCTGAGTTCAAGGAAACAGAAGGAAACTGTGATGGTTCCTGTTGCTCCAGCTGCTGGGAGTAGGTGGAGTTAGGGCTGGGGAAGCTGAAGAGGGGTCAGATCACGCCAGCTCGTGTGGATCCTCAGCCGTGGTCGGTGGCAGTTGTGAAGTGATGCAAAGGCCAGGCAAGGCTTTTAAGAGCTCAGTGTCAATTACATGGTCTCCTAGCGTGTTGTGAAAACCCAGGGCGAGATTGCTCTGAGTGGCTTATTACCTTGCCCTTCCCTGCCGACCTTTGGCAGCTCACCAGGGGTGTCGGCTGTGTCCTGGAGCTGCCCCCCCACCCGCCATCACTTCTTATTCTGTTAATAGTGCATGTGTTCAAAATAAGAAGAAAGCCCAACATTTGGAGAGTTCTTTTTTTCCGGATGGTTTTGGCTTACTGATTTGCTTTTATCATAAGTAGCTTAGGGAGAGTTTACCTATTGAATTCTTTTTTCACATGTAGAGACTTACCTTTGTAAGGCCTTTAGAATGGAGGGCTGCTCTGTTATTTGACCTATGAAATAGGTATATTACTTGTCTAACCCCAACACCATGCAAATTGGATGAGTGAAAATAAACTCAACAACAAAGAGAAACAGACCGCCCCAAGTCTCTCCCTTCCCTCCCCCCAGAGTCTGTGGCAGAGTCACAGGTCATGCTGAGTGAAGAGGCACCGAAGTAAAGACAAGGCATGTAAAATGTGCCCTCATTTTCCAGGGAAGGAAACTGAGGCCTGGGGACGGCACGTGACTCGCTCACCCTCACGTGGTTAGTTTCAGTCCAAATCCCTTTAGAACTCTGCGCTTGCCCAGGGCGTGCTGGCCTGCAAGTGTGAATTTCAGGGGTCGCACAGATGTTGGAGGATGTGGGGTCCACCCCTGATGCCTTTCCAATTCCACTTGGCCCAGGCTTGCAGGGATCTCTTGGGATTTCAAAGATCATGAGAAGAATGTCAACTCTCTCCAACTTCCTGACGGAAAAGCACCTTCAAGACACCAGAGCAGAGGATGAATGACTCAGAGCGTTACACTCGGACAGTGGCCCTTTATGGGACTGGTTTTGGTGCAGAACTCCAGCCAGGCCCACTTAGGCAAGAGTATTTTGGTGAAGAGTCCAGATGAGCAGAAAAATACGGGCGTCATCTTTTTTATGGAGGGTGGCAAAAAGCAGGGCAGGTGCTTTTTGCCTCCTCGAAAAAGCAGGACAGATGCAAGAACAGAACATTGGGGTTAAGAATATCCAGATGTGTCATAAAATAGAGGGCAGAGGCCCCGCATTCTCAAGCATCACAACAGGCCTTTTTCTTTGAGCGATGGGTGGGGAAGGTATCTTTCGTCTTCCCTTGCAATAGAAGGGACCTGGCAAGATGTTAAGATAACAAACAAGGATGTAAGCGAAGACTGATTTTCAAAGTGTCCCCTGAGTAATCCGAAAAGCAGGTAACCCCACAGATCCTAGCACTGGGCAAGGGGACTTGATAGCCAGCAGGCTCTCAGCATCAGGCAGATTAGAGTCCATGAGCCAGAGGTCACTGCCAAGCAGGTGATCTACTTTATCTCTATGTGAATATGACACCACCAATAGCATTGCTGACCAAGGAGAAATAGGGCTCAGACTTTGCTGCCCTGCTTAAGAGTGACCAGGCCCAGGAAGTGATAAGTATTCTTTTTTCTTCTTATTGCTGTCATTGTTATTTTTGGGCTTTTATCAGCTAACATTTAGGGAGCATCTACTGTGGGCCAGCACGGCAGTAATCATCTTATTTCTAGCATCTTGTCAAGTCCTCCAACAAATCTGAACAGTGAAAAATCATTATCCTCATTTTATAGATGAGAAAACTGGGGTTTAGAGAGGTCAGTAACTTCCCCAGAGCCACAGGTAGGGTTGGACCTAGGACTCAACCCCGGGTCTCATTACCCGCAGAGCTGTGTGTGATAGTGGTACTAAGAACAATGGCAATAAACATGCCCTAAGTCCCCTAAGTCCTGGCTCTGCTGGGCACATAGCGCTGTGGGGCACATAGCGCTGTGGGGACCCTCCTGTAAAGATAAGGAAAGATTAAGTAACTTGCCCGGAATTTCATAGCAAAGAAGTTGTAGGAGCTAGGATTCAAACCCAGAGAGCCTGACTTGGAGGTCTGTGCTTTCAACTGCCTGCTCTATCCATTATGCCAATATCCTTTCCATCTCATATCCTGCTGTTATTTTTTTCTCAATACGGGTAAGGCAGTTATGCTGGAATCTTAAATAGGCCTTTCAAAAGTTAGCCCAGACATACCTTTTTTTTTTTTTAATTTTTAAACAGGCATATTGTATATGTTATCTTAGAGTTCATTTTCCTTCAGTAGCCTATTTTTTTTTTTTCTCATGGGTATTGTCAAATCAAGAAAATGCTGGTTTTTTGGCTCACCAGTATGTTTTCTGTGGGCCTGGCAAGATAAGGGGGAGACTGGGACTATTTTATTTATTTGCAAGGATGTTCTAACTCATCTCTGTAGAAGTCATTTGTTGACCATATGGACACCCTGGCACATATGCAAGGTAGAGAAAAAGGAGACCATGAGAAAAGTGTGGGATTGGGAGTGAGATGCCTGTTAGGACACTAAGAGTTGCTTTGTTAGGGTACCAAAGGGTAACTAAACCTCAGGCCACAAAGACTATGGGAAACGGAGAGGGATCTGGGGAGGCAGTTTTCCCAAATGAATTTCTTGACAAACCTGTCAACTGTGGGACACTTCCAGCATTTGGTATTTTGTGTGACCTAATAAATGCGTGAACCACACTTATTTTCATAAGCACATAGTGTCGGGTGAGGGTGGGGAGAAAGAATGGTGCTTTCTCCTTATATTTTGTAGCAACATGATTAAGCCTGATTTTTTTGTCTTTTATTTGGTCACAAAAGTGTCATAATTCCAATTGTGTTTTTCTGCATAATTGATTACCCCCAACCAAGGGCCTCTTCCTATTTACTTTCTGCTTACTTGAGAATATCAGAGGAGTCAAATGATATGAATATGCAAATAAGAGCTTCTCTGTACTGGTCATAAGTCTTAAGATGAGATATTTAGGGGCAGTGACCAGGAGTGGGTTTGAAATGTTTTTTTGTTTAAACATTTTCAGTTATTCACACATAAATAAATAAAAAACAGAACGCTGTCCCTACCTTGTCACATGACCTCCACTGTGTGCTTTGATGTCTTTGGGCCTCGATTTCCTCACCTATCAAGTGGGATTAGGGACAGGGGGCTTGAATCCAGCTGATTTCCTGAACTGCTATGCACACACTGCCTTGGTGAGTGGCCACCAAAATCTCAAAGTGACGGTCATTCTACAGGACAGATCTGAGGTCACCTTCCCTTTACCTTGGTCATTCTTGGTCAATAGAGGGTTTCAGGAGGCCTGGAAAAGCCATAGGACACACCTAGCCTTCTTCTCTCTGAACTTCTCCAGCCGAGATGGTGTAGCGTTGAATTTGCTTAATGGTTAGCAGTGAGCTTTTAGACCAGGTTTCCAATGCAGTATATGAGATAATTTTAGGTGAAAGGGGGGAAATGTTAATTTTTTAAAATAATTATGTCTGTCTTAATGCAGAAGCAAAAAATAAAAAAAAAACCCAAAACCCAAAGTACTCCAAAGCTGTGATCTCACAGCTCTTATTACTTCAGACAAGAATGAGTTGAAAGAAAAAGTAAGTCAATCTAAACCAAAATAGCAACTATAATGTTAATTAAGTCATAGAGTAAGTTGTAGGAGATGGAGCAAAATCAGGACTGAAGTTTGGGAAACACGGTTTTAAAGGGCTTAAGGGTTGGGGGAAGTAATAATTCTTTCGTGTCATCAGGAAACAGTGTAGGACCCTGGGAAACTTTTTTTTTTGTTTTTACGAGTCAAATATTGTTTTTTAATAGAAAACCTTTTTAGCTCAGTTTACCATGAGAATAGACTTAATGTCCTCATAGGATTTTAAAAATCAAAACCTCTCCCAAGCTGTTCACTCTGTTTTTATTTTTAAACAAGTAGTGTCTGCATGTCAGAGAGCAGAAATTAGTGTGGAAAGAAGGATTTGAGTCAAGGGAGAGAATCAGCCAGAGTCCACCCAGGCAGCGCATTATGATAATATATACGGAACCAGCTGGACACTGAGCTAAGCTGACATTGTGTTGTCAGGGGCAGAATCGCTCATCAATTTCCAAGATAGGATTTGAGTTCAAATGACAGAAAGAGCAGCAACTGTGTTGAAACTGATGCTTGGGGGAGGGGAGGGGCAGGCAGGAACCAGCCAGGCCTAAAGACAGGAAGTGCTGGTACCTCCGGAAGGGGGTGGCTCTGTTTTCTCATCTGGCTGCTACCCTTCCTTCTAACCTTAACATCTGTCAGCAAGATCCACCTGGGCCCTTGCATGATTAGAGCCCAGTGCAGGGGCAGCTTACTGCTGTTAATTTTAACCCCTAAGAGAAGGAAGTGACTGCTGCTGGAAGGGGGACCAGATCAGCCTGGGAACCTGGATTCTGCACAGCCACTGTCTGATCCACTGAGGAGGCCCAGTGTGGGTGTAGTGGCCGATAATAACCTCTGGAAGACATCTCACCTTTTTTTCTTTTTGAGCTAGTCTGCTTAGTGCCTTGATATCTTAACAACACTGATGATTCTTCTTTAGTTCGTTTGCTTATTCATTCAGCATCCAGTCACTCATCCACTCACATTTTTATATTGCTAGGCTACCTTTTCTATTGGACAACAGGGATGCAAGGCTGAACAAGGCAGGCACAGTCGTTGACATTACGAGGCATAGAGTCATCTGTGTGCCTATTTATGTGGCAATGTTAATCAAATGATGGCACATAGAATTACTTAAATTGAAAGGATGGGAAGCACAATACAGAACTACAGACTGCTAAGAGAGCTTTACACGGAGCCAAGCCTGAAGAATCAAGGACACTTAAAATAAGAACTAGTAGGGCGTGCCCGTTGTGGCGCAGCAGAAACAAATCCGACTAGGAACCATGAGGTTGCGGGTTTGATCCCTGGCCTCGCTTAGTGGGTTAAGGATCCGGAGTTGCTGTGCGCTGTGGTGTAGGTCACAGACGCGGCTCACATCTGGCGTTGCTGTGGCTGTGTTGTAGGCCAGCAGCTGCAGCTCTCATTTGATCCCTAGCCTGGGAAGCCTCCACATGCCGAAGGTGCAGCCCTAAAAAGACAAAAGTCAAAAGTAAATAAATAAAATAAAATAAAATAAGAACAAGTAGCATTTTATCAAGCAAGGAGGAAGGAGCATTTTAAGCAGAGGGGAGAAAAAGCATGTCCATAATTCCATGTGGGATCAAAATCTTAGGAGCTTGGGGGAGAGCTGCTTGGAATGTGGGTTAGAAAAAATAAATAAATAAATAAAATAAAAATAAAAAAAAGGAATGTGGGTTAGGTCTGAGATCCATTTTTGAGAAAATAGATTTGGAAATTTTCGTAGGTTGCTTTTTCTTTTGGCCTGGAGAAGTGGGTCCAATGTATTTTCGTAATCACAGGCTAACAGAATTTTTGGCTCGGTAAAATGCTAGCTTTTAGACCAGTATTTCGAGTGATAGTGATTTAGCTCTTATGATAGCAGCCTTTGAGCATTTACAGCCCATTTGGTTTAACTGCTGAGCACTTTGTATCATCTCTCTTAATGCCTGTCACCACCATAGGAGGGCGCTACTATTATTCTCTTTATTTAGCAAATGAGGCCATCTTGCAAAAACTTGGTTGTGGCCAAAAAAAAAGTCAGATTTTTGTATCTGCAACATTTGGACCTCCAAGGAGCTGACACAGGCAGGCCGTCACCACCGTTCTTTCCCACTCTTTAGTCTTTGCCGATTCCCTCACGTTGGACTTGAGGGATGGAGAGAAATTCTCCTGCCATTTGATCATGTAATACAATTCCTGCTTCAATTGAAGCAAATTGACGACGTTACTCAAAGGCAAATTGAAAAGCCAGATCTGTGCTGAATCCCCAGGGTACGCTAGTTGGCATGTGCAGTGATATATGGGAAGGTGCTTTTCTGGGTTAAGATAAAAAATCCTGGTATCACGTCACGCTATCAGGGACCCCATCTCACTCTCCCTGTGCCAGGCTTGCAACTTGAAATACTCAGTGGACAGAAATGAAACTTTATAGAAATTAGGTGATCATCATCCTTATCAGATGAATATGATGCCATCAGCATGATCCTAGCATCCTCAGAGGAAAAAAAAAAAAAAAGAGATTTACCTGGAGAGGAGCAAGACAAAGTCCAAGGCATGGATTATAGGACTTTTCTGCCAGGCTGCCTTGGGCAGATTGGCTGGGAGATGACCTAGTAATTAAAATCCTGCTTAAACGTATGCTGCTGGTCAGTCATAACGAAGCCACCGACATGGGAAACCAGACGGTAACCAGAGAAGGAGAAGAAAAGTGAAACACAAAAGTAATACTGTCGAGCCCACAGGGTGCAGAAATAGAACTAAATTGGCCGAATGCTTATCTGACCACTAAGCATGAAAGCGGAACCCAAGGACTACTATATTTTTATCCCAATCTGTGAAATTAATATTTTATGTGTGAACATATGTTCCTGTGTTGCTGGCTTATTTAATTGACAGTTGCAATCAGCAGGATGCCAGTTGTTCAAACCTACTTTCTTTGCCCTTAGTTCTGGGGTGACGTGCACAGGAGAACTTGGGGAATAGAGGCATGGACAGTGTCAGGTTTGGGGCTTCTTCTCAACATATCCGTTTCTTTCGTCCACCTTGGGGCGCAGCAATAACCATGCCCAAAGACATACAAATAGCAGTAGACTCTGGCTGTTATTTAGAAGAATGATTCAAATTAATGTAGTTGATACAAATCGAGAACTTTCATTCTTCATTACACTTTGGCTACTTATCTTTTGAGCACAGTTGGGAAGGCAGTAGGTACTGAGCACCTACTATGTGCTGGCCTGGAGACAGATGCTTTTAGGTTACTATGGATGGGACAGTGGATGATGGAAATGTGTCCCAGCAATTCTGGTGTGTTTTGTGATTTCTTAGTAGAAGAGAAAAGATAGTTTGCTCATTCTTTGCTCAACTCTTCTGGTTGAGTCACCAAGCCAGCTGGGCTCTTCCAGTAACTATTATGTGCAACAAATCTATAAAGTCAGACCTCAGATTCCTCTACCTTTCAACTTTGGCCGAATCCTAGCAACTTTCCTAGTTTGGTTTAGCCAAAGCCTGCAGAATCCAGTCCTTGTTGCTCAAAGGAGAAAACAAAAGTTGAGGAAAATGTTAATAAGGCACTGTTTTAGGATAACCTTTGTAACCAGTAAACTTTTATTGTTTTCTTTATATGTGTAAAATTCTGTCATGAACACCACTGAGAGGGATAATGTCCAGACTGAAGATGAAATAAAAGTGGAGCTACTTTCCAGTTTAAAAATATAAGTTCTCAGAGCACTGCTGTCACTTATATTCGATGTTCAGTCTGTGTGTTTGGCCGTCCAACTTACAACAATAGAAGAGCATCTAAGCCTTGAAGTTCGGCAGTGTTTTCAGTGTTCCTGTGTTTAAATTGGCACCTGTAGTATTATATTAGGATGCCGGTTTTTGAACTTGGAAACAGAAGAAGGTAAAGAGAGATTTTACTATAATTCATATGTGGGCCTGAGTCTTAGGGGGAAAATAACTTTACTTGGAAATAGAGTAGTAATATTCTGCAAAGTTAATAAATATCCGCCCTCTATCTTGGGAATAAGGAATTTCACAACTAAGATTTTTACAGGACTTTGGCTGTGTTTACGTGATTGAAGTGAATATTTTCGCCAAACCGAGAAGAAATTTCAGATAACTCCCATAACCGAAGGGTAGTTGGGGTGTTTTAAATATCTGACTTTATCAACCTGTGTGGAGTCTCCAAGGCTCAAGTTCAAGTGTTTCTCCAAGATTCAGTTACCTCATCTGTAAAGTGGAATTTAAAATAACATCTCCTTGCTTCCACTTGGAATTGACACTAAGAATAATTGAGGTAATGTATGGGTAACCCCTTTGAAAACTTAACAGGGCTAGTTAATTATCAGGTAATGGTTAAGTGCAGAGGACTGTCTATCCAGTTAGTGAATGGAGGAGGTCCCTGCCTTGAAGGGCTATGTGGACTTTGGGTTGATTTGCATATGTGTATACATGCCTGGTTGTACACATACACACACGTATATCAAAATAAAAGTTCAAGGAAAAGTGCAGCAAGTGACCAATGAATGGGACAGATGTGAAGGATTTCACTGAAGGGTTATTGTTTTGAGGACTGGCTTAGAAACAATTTCCCAGGAAAGACCAGTCTTTTGGCAAAATACCATTTGAGTCGAAGTGAGTGGTATGACCTTCTTGAAAGAGAAATGGTGGAACTATGCAAAGCCTATTTGGAGACTGAATTTAGCGAGCCTGGCATCATGATCTTACATGCTTTTTCCCCATCTTCCTCCTTCTCCTGCAACTCATTTTCTTCATTCTGTTTCACATGCATTTATTGCTTCCTCTGTGCTGAGCTCTGTACACATAGATTAACTCAGTGGAACCTCACAGCAGTGGCATGAGATAGGTTCTCTTATACCTCTGATCTCCCATCTGAGTGGTAGAAACTGAGGCTTAAAAAAGGTGAAGGAAGTTGCCCAGAATGATAAGTGGAGAAGTGGAAAGTGAGCTCAGGCCTCTTGCATCTGGAGCCAGTTGTCCTAACTGCTGCGGAGCCTTTCCTCCGGTTTAGGAGACGTGGGGAATGATGCTGGAAGGGGAGAGCCAGCCAGACTCGTGAGGGTGGACTTGATCCTGTACACTAAGGGGAAGCAACAGAAAGCTTCTAGGAAGGGCAGTATCGCTTTGAAAGTGGGCCTCAGAGGAAGCTTAGGGTTTTGGTGTGTCAACAGGACTTAGAACAAAATTGACTATCTCATAGTAGAAACGAATCACAAACAGGCAGTTTTGAGTACTTGCTCTTTGCAGTCCAGCTAGAACAGCCTAGACCCCAAAGAATAATTTTTGCGGAAGCTGAGTCAGTCTAACATGGAGGTCCAATGAAAGTGGAGTTCGCACTCTTCTCTGCTCCTCTGTCTGGATGAGGTTGGTGATGCACATCCCGGTGCTTGTGACGTCACTGATCATCACCACGGAAACATCTGTGCTCTAACAAACATGGGAGTGCAGCATCACCGAATCTGTCAGGGAGGAGAGGAAACTGGCTCAAAATGATAAGATTCTCATAAAAGTTCACTCAAATACAGTAACAGCAGCAGCCTCGATCATGGAGAGAAATGTAAGCTGTACCGTTCTGAAAAGCACAGAGCAGGGGCTGTGTATTACTTAAGGTTAGGCAAGGTTGATTTCGAGATGCTGCTCACATTCAAGACACAGTTTCCTTAAAAAGTCACTCTCTATGCTGTCTTGCATGATGATGGGAGAAATCCTTCAGGAGCACAGAACTTGTCTCCCAAACTGCTTACAGAAAATCTTCTGCTAACTGGGGACTCCTTTGTTGTTCTGGGAGAGGGCTTGAACAATCGGAAGCACAAATGACAGGGGATGCGGTTTGTGTTTATTGTTTGATGAGTCAATGGCAGCATTAGTTGTGTAGTTACAAAAATTGATGGCTAAAAGATGACACTTAGCCCTCCTAAGTATTTATACAAGTGCGCACTGATGGATCAGATCATGGACTGAATCCAGCTCTAAGTCATATTTAGGTTTGGTTTGCGTGGTGCTTAAAGAAACAATGTATTTATTGCTTTATAATTAAAAATAAAGATTTTGTATATGAAAATATGAATGTACACATTTGCTTAATATTATGAAGAGCTGGTGGTGCCAGTAATGTTCCCACATTCTCAAATGGCACCAATTAGATTAAACCGAGAGGTAACGTCCCCTGAGAAGCAGAGTAGGAGATACACTCTACAGTTGGCCACACTCCCCACCTCTCCCATTGTGTCGCCCCTAGCCCATTTTTTTTTTTTACTTACCCTTCTGCCTGGCCCTGTGAGTTCTTGATTTTGTGATCACTGTTAGAGAGATTAGAGATGAATAGTTCGTAGCACAGTTCCTGGCCTACGGAGGGCCCCTGTAAATGGTAGCTCTAATGATTCTCTGTCCATTACAGGCTCAGTTATTTACACTTGAACATAGATCAGCGCTGTCCCATAGAACTTCCTGTGGTGATGGAAATGTCCTGTCTCCTTACTGTCCTGTATGATAGGCCCTAGTCATAAGTCACAGGTAGCCATTGACCACTTGAAATGTGGCTAGTTATACTATACCAAGAAAATTACTTCTATTTTTATTTAATTTTTTTAATGAAAAAAAATTAAATGACAACAGCTACATGTGGCCAGTGGCTACCATATTGGGCAAAAGAGATTTAAGGAATGGGGTTGAACATCTAGTGAAGTGTTCTTGTTTAGGAGAAAATGTGGAGGAGAGATACTAGGGCTGTATGTGTGAGCATGTTCATTTTGGAAGCGGTGACTTATAGTGGGCTTCCTCAGGCTAGCTTCACTTGCTCCCAGAAAGAGGATCACCTCTTTTCACCTGACTAGAATTCTTGTCAATTTAAGGAGCCAAATACATATGTTCTATGAGACGTTGTATGTACATTCATAGCAATAAGCCTAAGTCATCTTAGCTTGAGTGGGAAGTTTCGCTTCTCTCTGCCCCTTGACTGTCCACTTAAGGGTGCTATGTAAATATAACAATCAGACCTAGTGGAGAAAAGCCTACATTTTTGATGAGCAGCTCGCCTCTGCCATTTATGATGGCATAGAGCCAGGAGCTAGAGTTACCAAGGGAACTGTATAGAAAGCCAACAGGGCCCTGCTTGATTGCTGGTGGGGTCCTGTCTTCTGAGGGCTGGGGCTCCATGGGCTGCTGGCTTTTGTGTTTCCCTCCCAACCATATATCCATCACATCCAACGACCCACCACATGGCCATAACCCAGCCACAAAGTACGATTCTTATAGATCCCTCTTATTCGTTCATTTGCACTGGGGTTTGCTTCCCCGAGCCCAGCAGCCAGAGCCCTCCTCTTTCCCTGTCACAGGATTGGAAACCCCAGAACCATCTCCCAGGCTCAGGCCCTTTGGCAATTTACTGGCCTCTGTCCTGCAACTTGCCCCAAGCCAGCTTTTCCAGCTGAGAAATGAGGAACTTCCTTGCTTCTGAGGATGCATGCATAGGAGCGCAAAACAAGCCTCAACCTGTTTCATTGAAGAGGGAGCTCGAGATACAAACCCCCTCCCCTGAAAAAAGACTCCTTAAAAACAGAGAAAATCTAATCAGCATAATAGAAATGGCTGCTATAGCTAATGTTATCAAACAGTGACTAATACCAAACCCCTTGTAAGGAGAGTAAGAACTCAACATACATGAATATATTCTGCTTGGATCATTCATCCAGTTGGAATTACATGTCATCTGTTCTTATAGTCAGAATCTGCAGAAAGGATACAGGTCTTCCTTTTCCATCTTTAACTGCAAACATCAATGTAAACTCCTATTTGGACAGTGAATCGAGGAAGTCCTAGAATTCAATAGGAGGAGTGAGACAAAGCCCTCTTACAAAAGTGATTCTACATACTTTTAAATTCCTTCTTAGGAAATTTGTTTTTGCAAAAAAAATGTTTTCTACAAAAAGACCAAGCTGATATCAACTGAAACTAACTAGTGACAGGTTAAATCTCTGCACATATTTCTGTTTTTAATGGGAAATTTTGTCCAGCTCCCAGACACAAGGAGGCTAAAAATTCATATTCAGATAAGGAAAGGCAAACCTTGGAGAACAGATGGAGCAGAGTTCAGCATAAAGGTTTAATCCTATCAGGCCGATTCCTGTATGACCATCTGGATAATCCGGCACACACATTCAAGTCCTGTTAAAAATACGGCTCCAGCCAAGATTAACGTCACAGATTTTCCACTAGACTTGCTCATATTTGACTTTATGATTTTCCAGGCCCAAGAAGATTGCTTGCAAATAAAGACTTGAGGATTCTGTGAAGAAGCAGTGACATTTTTTTTTTAAACCTAAAAATTGTTTCCTCTTTTCACAATATTGGGTGTCCATTTTTGGAAAGTTATTTTCATTTCTCTTTTTTTCTCAGACTTTCCTATCTAGAACTTTTCAGGATAATCAGGAGAATTGGGCTAAAAATAATTTCGTGTGTGAAAGTTCTCCTCGTCAGGAAGAAAAGAGTTATTTACTATTGTGTAATCAGTGGCAAGTGAATTTACTATTGTTGCAACAAATATCACAATTGGATCCATGAATAATTCATTTTGAGGACGCTCCCACCCTCCACAATAATTTTCTCCATTGCTTTGCAAAGGAGTGGCTGACAATCATAGAACAAGACAAAAAAAAAAAAAAAGAAAAGAAAAGAAAAAAAGAAAGAAACTGATGGCATCATTTGCTAGCTGCTCTAGGATTAATATTTTGTACATTTTAATTGTGGATTTGGCAAATCAAACTTGAATTGGTGAGTACATTCTCACTGCTTGGATTTATAAAATTCTGAGCTCCCGAAGTGTTTTTAACAAACAATTTTTGCATATTATGAAACAATGCTGTGTTGAGTGTCATTAAATCAAAAAGCCTTCAGTAAGTCTTTAAAGTGCAATTTAGAAGTTACAGGTACATCAAAATGTCAAGATTTTTCACTGCTAAATTGTTAAATAACTCTGTGCAGTAAACCTGCACAGAGTTCTGGCTCTCGGATAGATAGACAAACTCAGAAATCCAAAAGTGCTTGTCCTCGAATGGTTGGGTTACCAGGTTGTCACACCAGAATTTCTGTCCTTCCCTTGTTCAGATCTGTGTCCCGTGAGTGTAGAGGAATTTTGCTCGTTCAGAATAGAATAAGAAATCTGAAGAATAAACAGGAGGTAGATAGCATTTGAGCTTGCTCTGACTTTAGCAAAAGGCATTGTTTGGAACTGAGCCGTGGTGCTGTTTATAGACACCTAGATAGCCCTGCTAGGTGAACTCTGCCTTAACATAGATGGATACTGGATCTATGTTTCCTTCTCTCAACTATGAATTTTCCTTTTCTTGTTTTCTCTGAGAGCCATGAATGTTGTCGAAGCAAAGGGCTTTCTTGCCAAACGAAATCACTTTGGAATAAAGGATGCGAAACCCTTGAAAATTTTGATTTTCTCGTTTAATATTTAAGAGGTTTAATTGCATCTGGGGTTGAGAAATACCTAAATCATGGGTTGTATTTCTCGTCAAGGTGACAAACACACCATCACACACAAACACACATACAGGGGGAGAGAGAGGGAGAGAGAAAGGCTGCTTTGCATCTATAGCACATGTTGTTTTGTTTTTTTCTCCCCCCATGTAATATCTAGACGTGCTAGTGGATGGGGCCATAAATGCAGACAAGTAACCAAACCAAGCTAAATAAAACCCTTATAAACAATCAAATGCTTAACTTCATGGAGCAATTACTAGAGAAAATAAAGGAAGGCAGAAATAAATCTGGTAACTCAAGTTAAAAGTAAGAACATAACCATCACAAAGACTGCTTCCTTGTGAGTGAGGAAACAATCAAATAGGTGTATTCATCTGTTTATTAGTCGATTAGGAGTCTGTGGTGAGGTTAGCATTCTGAAAGTGAAGTTTGTATCCTATGGTCTAGGGTTCAGGTCAGACATAACTGCTACTGGTTTCTAAGGCTTCCAGTTGCCAGGTGGGTGGGTGAGCTCAGAGTAGATCTACCTCCTGTGCGTGGTGAAAATACACAGGGCTAGGCTTCCTGTAGGGTCACACCCTCCGTTTGCCCCCTTTCCTGGCCAGTAGCTACCAGTTGTTAGGATCAAAGAATGCAGGTGTTGCTGCTGAGAGCAGTCAGGAAAGTCATCATTTCACTTAGAAAAAAAAAAAAACAAACCCACAGCAAAAACAATAGTTCCGATTAAACAGGAAGGGCACATTCTGTGCGCTGAGTCCAAGTGGGGGTGCTTTGTGTCCCTATTAGTCTGTGAAACAGGCTTGCTCCCAAGCACAGCCTCACAAAAATCAAGTAGATAACAAGGGTGAAAGGCCTGAGATTTTATGAGGTCACAAGTGTCCCAAAGAAATGAGCTGAGCTCATGGGTTTCTCAACATTTTCTGCCAAGTCTCCAGAATTTGGGACAATAACATTAAAGTTAATTCCTCATTTTTGAAAAGATTGCTATTAATATTCATTCCAGGCAAATGAGAACTCCCCCCCACCCCCCACCAAACATTCTACTTTGTAAATACTGAGGCCAAATCCACCTCTTCAGTAAACTTAGCTATGTTAGCAAGTCGCTGAATTGGCACTTCCTATGAAAGTTTTGCAATATACTTCATGACCCGAAATAGTGAGACTATGGTGTATTCTAGTAGATAAATAAACTCTGGTTAATGGGGAACTGATGCTGACAATAATTATTATAGTAGCAACTAGCATCCTATGTGCCTGGCCCATAGTGAAACAGCAAAACCCAAGTAGGCACTTTGTGAAATGTGTCTGGGGTCTATGAAGTGGGTACCTATGTGGGCACTACTGCTGAGAGTGAGTAAATGACTGCTTCAGGGTTGCCCTGTGTGGCAGATGTGGAATTTGAACAGCTGGAGCTCTTGCCCGTTTTCAGATGTGCTCATACTCTGATTGTGAAAGTCAGCTTCACACAACTGCATCGTTCTGTCTTTACTCAGAAGCCAGTAAGGGCCGGTGTCGGCATCTTCTCCTCCCCCGTGAGCATTAGTACCTGCTCTGTAGAAATGCTCACACATAGAGAGTTCTGGTTAATAGAATTCTGGAAAAGGAGGGTTTCCACTTTTTTTTTTTCATGTACCATGCATAACAGAGATGGAAAATAACCCTGTATACACTTAAGTGGAATGTTAAGATTTAGAATGGGATTTGAACATTTCTAAATCTGTGCCTTTGACCAACAGATTGAATGTTGCTTCCCCATGGTATTTAAATACAGGAATGGAGAAAAGAGCCAAACAGCACATCACTAAGGAGGTTTCCATAATGGGACATCAGCTGTCAGAAAGGCCTCATTTGGGGGGTAAGAGATGATAAATGCTACACCTGGGTCGTCTGGACAGCTACCCCCAACAAGTGTGGTATTGATCACAGCACAAAGAGATTGCAGAGGCAGAAGTAAGAGCAGCCCCAGGACCCTGCTGATAGCTGCACACACCACTAATTCACCTCAATGGGCAGGCACCTCTGAGCTCAATTAACCCTTATTCCCAAGGCCACCCATAAACCCCGAGGTAAACAGGGCTCTCCTGGCCTTTGCTTTCTCTCAATGAAATAGATCATTTCTATTGGAGGCTGAGGTGTGATTCCAGCTTATAAATTCACCTGGTACTTCCAATATGGGTGAGCCAGCCCTCGAATCTTGTAACACTGATTCTGTGAATGAGAAAATTTCCAGCTGCTGAGGCCATCCATGATTTCTTCTGCCTTCCGTGGCCAGTGGAAAGAAATATAAATGCTTTGGAGGTAGGGCCGGTGATAGAATTGTCCCCGGGTGCAATTGTCTGCACACGGAACATTAGTTGTTTAATATGTACTGGAAGCTGAATGATTTCTTTCTTTCACCTTTTTTTTTTCTCTTTTCCTCATTCTTCCCTCTCTTTTCCTTTTCACCACAACCATTGTGCAGAAGCAAATTGGAAATCTGGTAATTAGGCCCTGACTCACGGTGTAGTATTAGCGTCCCGAGCCAAAGTTCAACACCCTGAAATGAAATTTAAACCAATTAATCTGTTAGATTTTTATCGCTTGTCCGTGTTTTCTCAGCAATTCCCCCAGCACGTGGCCTTTGATCAACTCTCATACAAACGCTAAAATGTGTGCCTGCTGCTTGCAAGATGGGAATGACATTAACATGGTACTCAGAAAACAATCAGAGCAGAGGAGCCCTCAAACAGGCAGGGCATAGTAATATTTAATAAAAGCGCACACATAATCTTCAGAATTAGCATTTTGTGCCTTGCAGTACCTTTGGGAGAAGAGCTTTTATTTGTGGAGTGATCATTATTATAACAAAGAAGAGCTACCTAATAATTTCCACTTTAACTCTGCCATGTGCCACGAGCATTTCAGAGCCATTATGCTAAACTGTGGCGGTGTAATCATGCTATTGTCGTACTTGGAAGGGGGGGGAATCTCCTTTACTTGGGTGGCTGATGGGGGTGGGAGGAGAGGTTAAAAAAGAGAAAAGAAAGAAAAACCAACCCAAAGTTTTATTTTTAATGAGATTTAGAACCAGGAATTGGCTTCCTGTCCTTGGGGATACCCACAGTGTGAAAATTCATTGGTGAGGGAGAATCTTTTATTAATTAAATCAAGATTTGGCGGGTAAAAGTGGTTTTGTATTCAAATCCACCCCCTTCTCCATTGCATAATATTTTCTTGGAGATAGGATTTTATTGATTATTACACTCCTGGGCTGGATTGAACTCTTTCGTGAATCTGTTCATCTTCAGACTTCACTGAATACAGCCCCTGTGACTGTTAGAAAATATCTTCCCTCTGCATCTCCCTGGATATCTTGAGTGAAAGAAAAACAAGTCCTGGGCAGCTGCAGACTTCCTCTGAGCTCGGAGAAAACATACCCAAAAAGAAGAGGGAAGGGGAGGCTTAGGGTTTGTTAGCACATCCATCCGGTTTTTTAAAAAATTAGTATCAGTTATTTGCTCTAAAAACTACAACCTGTATCTCTCACAGAATGAGATCCTCTGCTGCAATTTATTTTTTATTAAAATGTATTAGCTTATTATGTGCCCACTGGAAAAATTCCAACCATACAGATATAGTTCATAGGAAATTTAACAGTCTCCCTTCTCTTTCAACCTCATTCTGGTCACCTTCCTTTTTCCTATGGACCTACTGGGGACAGTTGGTGTCTATCCTTCCAGACCTTTGTCTGTCACACCTTCTCACACTCATGCATACAGTCTCATTTGTGTCATTTTTTGATTTAATAGGATCATGCTATTCATTATTCTGTAACTCGCTTTTTTTTTTTTACTTACTAACAGACTTTGACATCTTTCCACATCAGTTTATAGAATTTTTTTCATCCATTCTAATGACACTCTGCATATCTCATAGTATGGTTGTACCATAATTTATTTAACCACTCCCTTATTGGGGGGCACTTAGACTCTTGAACTTTTTAGTGTCAATACTGCAGTGAAATTTGGGTACCAGTAGTTTTAGGCGCATTAGCAAGTAATTCTTGGGCTGCTTTCATTCCAGCAAGTTTGTTAATGACTAAGGTAAAAATGTAAGATGGTGACCTATGAGTTATATCTAAGTCCATGAACTTTTTTTAGCCTACACATTAAAAAAATTGAATTAGTTGCCAGCATTTAAAGATTGAGACATTTCACATAAAACTCTGGGTTCCTGGCTTCTTTC
The DNA here is from genome assembly GCF_016906955.1 of Phacochoerus africanus. NCBI lineage: Eukaryota > Metazoa > Chordata > Mammalia > Artiodactyla > Suidae > Phacochoerus > Phacochoerus africanus. Next base: position 15,259,017 of record NC_062544.1, on the reverse strand, counting down.
AAAAGATTAGAAGACCAGATCACAGTGGCCTGCATTTATGTGGAGATACCACAGGCTGGAGCCTCCCCTGTTCAGTCTCAGCAGCCAGCCATCCATCTCATGCTTATTCCGAGACCCTGCGCTACTGTATTAATTTGTGTTTTTTGCCTTGGCCTCTGTGGATCTGTTCCTAACAACTGCTCTTGGGCCTGATCCATTTAGCTAGTCAGTGTTTTCTATATTGCATTCTTGACATTTTAGGGTTTTTCATTTGGCAGACTATCTCATGCATTATTGGGTACTTAGCATCCTTGACTTCCAGGTACTAAATGCTAGTGACATCCCGTTCCCATCCCTCTCTCTCAGTGGGATAACCCATGATTTCTTTTGATTTTCCAATCTTCCCAGTGGAGGGATACAACAGAGCTTCCTCTCAAGACTGCTATGACCCATATTTTAGGAACATCTTTGGAACCCTTAGAGGTCTCAACTTAGAAAGGGCTGCCTGATTTACTTGTTCTAGGACTGGCATCTAGTCCCTAAGCAGGGATAGTGGATTGTGTTGAGCATAGAGGTAGGATGGATAGAGGGGTGTCACTCTTTTCCTTTAGTTTTTCCTCCAAGGCTTTCTTTTTTTCCCCTCCAAAAATGACTAAGAAGGTGGTATCATATATTCCTTCCTCACCAGCTTTTCTCTAGAACTTTGATGTTCACTTATCTCTGACTAGTTGACATGTTACTTTGTTTCTGGATGGTTGGAAACATTATCACTTTCCATAGGAAATGTTTGAAAGCATACACATGCATCTATACGGATATGTACTTACACACCTTCTGTATCCTACAAAGAGAAAATGGAAAAGAGAGCTGGGCTCAAGTCTAAAATTGGCAGTTCTTGACCTTGCTATTATAACTTCTTTACTGTAGTAGGGCCTCTCAAAGATACATCAACACCCCCCTTTGCCTCCTTTTTGTGAAATGATGAGAAAGCCGGGAGAAGCCCATATTTAATTAGAGAAATATGCTTGTATGATTAAAGAAATAAAATTAAAAAAAAGAAATCCCAAAGCTAATACAAATAATAAACACCAAGATTATTTTTTGGTTTATGAGGGTAATCACAGGGTCAGTGTTTAATGAAACCATTGGTTCTCACACTTTGCTGTCAGGCAGGACTCTTTCAAGACCAATTCAGTTAGCCAGTGTCCTATTCTTCTCAGAAATAGCCAGGGACTCAGTAACACCTTTTCTGTTCCACTCTAGCAATGAAATACTTGCACCAAGTGAGAAATTAAGAATTATGATTTTGAGACATTAACTGGAATGTTTCCAAACTTCTTGTATTTTAAGAATTTTATATAGTTGTTAAATGTAATTTATCTCCCTTATAAACTGCTTGGAATCAGACACGATACTCTACCTCTGGTTAGGGAGTATTCAGTCATGCATTTCAATATGGTTACTTATAAAGAAAGATTTTAAGAACAAGTCCTATGTCTGGGGCACATTGATCACAATTTTTATGTGTGTTAAAAAACTGGATAAGAATTTTCAAGTTATGAATCATTTACATTTTCTTGATTAATTATTTTGTTTTGGGGAGAAAGTGGAGGAGAGAAAATGCATCTGAACTGCCCAGTTTTACTTGTAAATGCATTGCTGTGATTTCAGCCAACATGAAATGTTTAGTTTGGAGATTTCCAAATTTCTCTGTGCAATTTTATAAGATTAATTTGAATCAAAACCAAGCCCATTCTACTTGTTTGTGTGGTGGCACGTGAGCGATGGTCCCCCCGGGCCGAGCTTAATATTTTCTTTTCTTCTTGCAAAAGTTAAAGCATGATATTTTGCCAAATTTGACAAAGTCCAATAACTTTTTGCCAGTTCTTTTTTTTTTTCCCATTAAAATGAACTGGTGCTCTCATTGGCTTCAATACTTGGAAAGTCAGTCCAGGGTACTTAATAAACTTTTTATTAAAGAAGAGGGTCTCATTTTCTCTCCTGACACAGTACCTCCTTTGCTTTAGAATTTTGCTTTGTTCCTGTTCATAAAAGTGATCGTGAAAAATAGCAGCATGGCATCATGGAGTTAAAAATCCTTGGTGACACGAAAGTACTCTCTGAGAGATTTCAAAACCTACAATTACGTTTATGCCCAGCATTTCTATTGAAGTCACGCCATGCTCATCAGGCAAACCACCTCCAGTCTGCTTGGAATCACAGTACTTGCAAATTATTTCCCATCTCCAAGGGCCATTTATAATGGAAAGAGGAGATAGGAAGTTTTGAAAAAGTCAGTTCTTGGGTTTTATGCCTGGGAATGACAACAAAGCAAAGGTCATGGGACTTTCTGTGGTTCAGCCCTGACTCAGCTATTTGGTTACATAATTCACCCTGATTGACCTGCATACTTTGTGTCTATAAAATGGGATCCATGACATTTATTGAAAGAATCTTAATGATTTTTAATCAGGAGTGTTGCTCCGTTAATATGACAGACAGAATGCATGGAACAAGAATGATGTTCTGCTCCAACCTCCTCTCTTTCTTCCCTTCCCCTTGGACAGCAGTGTTTATCTAAAAATGTATGAGTTTTCTTTTCAGGAGATACATGTAATTACGAAGCAATTTTATAAGATTTCTGGTATGTTCTAAAAAGTCACCCGTTTAAAAAAAAATCTTCAGCATTTCCTAAATTAAATTTTGCTTTTATGGTTTATGTCATCAGACATCAGGTTTGAAAAAGATTTGGGTAAAATATAGGTATCTTCATAGAAACAATGAAAAGAATGCTTTTAAAAACTGAAATGGCACCCTGAGGGTTCGGGTCCTAATGTGACTAGGAAATGCTGAGATCTTGAGGGACTTTCTGTGCGTGAAAAGATAAAAGATTTTTTTTTTCTTTTTCTCAAGTCTCCCATCATTAAAGTTTGGTTCTAACGGCAGACTCCTTCTCTTTTTCATGTGTGTTGAAAAGCAGCTACTCCCTGTATCAAAGCCATCAGCCCGAGTGAAGGATGGACCACGGGAGGTGCGACTGTGATCATCATAGGGGACAATTTCTTTGATGGGTTACAGGTCATATTCGGTACCATGCTGGTCTGGAGTGAGGTAGGTGTTGTCTGAACATTAATATCTAATAGCTTGGTCTAGTTGAGGATACTGTCTACACTTGAATTTCTAATACGAGGTGTAGAATTTAGTGGTGCCACTCTGGGTGGGCCAGCTCCAGGACTCTGCAGGACTCTGGAAACTAGGAAAGATGGGTTGGGTTAACCAGGAGACATCACTTTCTACTGGAATGACGTCTACCCACTGGCCCATAAGCACCAGGAGAGCTTCTGTTTTGTCATTTATCCTCATGGGCTAGCCATGGAGTGGAGGTGCTAACTGGGAGTTGGAAAGGAGATGCAAAGTCACAAAATATATAGGCAAAGCTCTACTCAAACCTTTAACGAAGTAGTAATCTGTGAGTATTTGTCGATGGAGTCTATGGTAGGCCCATCTTCAAGGAGCACCATTCATGTGACAGTAATAATCCCAGGGGTAGGTGGTTCTCCACTCATTCTGTGACTCTTCGTCACAGGGCTTCTTTCAGCCCTAGGAATTTATAACACTCAGGCATCCCAGTGTGGGACTCCAACCATATGAAAATGACCACATTTTGTTTTTGCATTACTTTCCAAGCACTGTGATTATTATTTTAACCTGCCAGTTTAGCAGGCTTGTCTGGCAATAATCAACATTAGCTCAAGATTACAAAACATCAAGTTCCCGTCATGGCTCAATGGTTAACAAATCTGACTAGGGACCATGAGGTTGTGGGTTTGATCCCTGGCCTCACTCAGTGGGCTAAGGATCCGGTGTTGCCCTGAGCTGTGTTAAAGGTTGAAGATGCAGCTCAGATCCCATGTTGCTGTGTGTGGTGTAGGCTGGTGGCTATAGCTCCAATTGGACCCCTAGCCTGGGAACCTCCAGCCCTAGAAAAGGCAGAAAAAAAAAAAAGCTTACAAAAGACAAATATCACCATTATATAGAAGCCATGGCAAACTTGCCTTTGCTTTTAACTTTGGAACCTTGATTTCTTAGCCAGCATGCCCAGAGCCCCTTTTCTTTCACCTTCCCAAAATTTAGAGTGAAAGCAATGTTAGGGCTGCCAAATACCACTGAACTCCTTTATCTCACACACTTCACAAGTGTTATCAAATCGCTCAAGTTTACTGAGACTGACTCTACGTCAGGCACTGTGCTGAACTCTTGACAGAGATCATCTGCATCTTTCCTCCACACCTCGAGGTCAGTATACTCAGTGTGTATCTTTTCCTGATAGATACTGAGGCTGAGAGAGATACAATCACATAACCCAAAAGTAGCCACCCAGAGCCCCTGGAGTGTGAGCGAAGTGTATGTGGTCACACAAAGAAGTCAGTAGTAGCAGCACTGGAGCTAGAACTCGGATTTTCTATTTGCATTTCTAATTGTCCTCCCCTGACACCACCATTCAGTGCATCCAGATATTTTGATTGTGTTTCCTCTGTAGAGAGGCCAACAAGATAAACAGAAAGTTCAGAGTTGGATGGTTGAGTATGTTTATCTTACCACAGCAGAGCCTGGCCTTCTTTTTAAGCCTTCTCTGTGCACATCCCACTGCCAGTAACCTCTCCAGAAAGCCCCTTGCCCACTTGAGCTGCCGATGCCTTTGTATCTCCCATGCAGCCAACCAGCGATATGCACTTGGCCAAAGAATCACAGCTCCCCTAAAAAGCTGAATCAGAGGTGGACTTAGTCCACCAAACTCATTGTTGTCTGAGTTGGAATATCCCAGGCATGAAGGTGAGCTGAACTCTCCTGGCTGATTGCACCCCATTCTTTGTTGGAAAAGTTGGGGTATAAAATGAGAAGCAACACAGACAAGGCATATTTTGCTTCAAACCCAGTGTCTTCTTTGCTGCTCGAGGCAGCTGTGCTCATGGGGACATCCTTTCCCAGGTTGCCAGGGCTGTGTCTTCACCCCTTTCTAGTCCTCCTTCTGTTGCTTGACCTGGACTTTGTGGGAGAGGAAGAATAAGTAGAATGTGAATTTCTTACTCTGTGTCACAGCAGTCACAGTGAGGCATGCAAAGTGTGGCTCAGAATCAGCCATATCATTGACCTCTGAGAATAAGCGGGGTCAGTATGACACTTCACACACCTCAGTGGGTGTGAAAGAAGGACTTCAGCACATCAGGAAGTTATTGATTTGTCCCTACGCCTTGTTCCTGGTCAAGGTCTCTCAGTTTCCTCTTGGTTCCCCCGTTTTCTTGCCCTCTTTTGAGAAAAGATAAAGGGGGTTAAATGCTAACTTAAGTTTATCTAAATTGCTTTAAAAGATCTGTTTCCATAAAACACAATCAAAATGAGTCATGAAAAGGAAAATCCACCGAGAACATACCTTTGTCCTCTCTCTGTTCTTGCACTGCCCCTGCCCTGCACGTACCAGGAGCCCCTCACAATGGATCCTGTGGGGTGTGGGTGAGGTCCAGCTGGGAGGCGAGGGTGGGAGGAACATGCTCCTTCTTTGCCCACCTCCTCCTCCCAAACTGCTCTCATTTGTGGCTGCATCATAAATTGGCTCTGACCCTTCCCTGGTGGAAGCCTGCCGTGTCATAGTTTCCAAAATGTTTTAGCAGATATTCTTTCAAAATAAATAAATCCCCTGCAGCATTAGGAGCTGGGTGTCTGGATGGGAGGCTTTTAATTTGGGCTGTTATCATCATGAGGGTCCTGACAGAAAAATGAGCCTTGCTGAGGTGAACTTTTTGTAAATATTCTCAACTAAGTGTAAATTTAGATCTTCATCCAGGCTATTGGACAGATATAATGTTCTCTCTTTTTTAGTGCAGGGAGAGAATTTGGTACTCTTCCAAATCCCCAAATCCACCGTATACTGCTGAGAAACTTGAGAAACAGCTCACATTGACTAAGGGTTTTCATGTACAGGCAATTTATGGGTATTATTTTCTTCAACCCTCATTCTATGTTAGGTACATATAAGTAAGCTGAGTGTCAGAGAGGTTAAGGCATTTGCCAACCATCACACAGACAGATAGTGCTAGAGATGGGATTTGAACTACACTGTATGTTTTTACAAAGGAAATACAAGCCCAAGTTAATGAGAGAGCAAATGGGTAGAACCACGTGAGGGAAGATGAAAAGAAAGTGCAGAGAAAAAAACAAAAAACAAAAAACAAAAAAACATGCCCTGTATCCAAGAGGTCTGGTAGTAGAAGGAGTAGTCACTGCAGTTCTAAAAGTAGTATAGCTGTTGCCTTTCATTTTGGTAGGAGCCAAAAATTGGGGGGGGGGCATTTCTCCAGGCCTCCCCTGGATAGAATCATAGCTTGGTAAAACTGTGAATATTAAAAGATGGTACCTAGGAATGTAGAGTATGACTAGCATCAGCTCACATTCATTGGGCACTTAGTTCTCCCTGCCAGGCACCATGCTAAGTGTTCAGTGTGGCTCTCACGTGAACCTGGTTGGAGAAGGGATGTTAACCCACGCAGTCCAGCTGCAGGGCTCACCTACTTAACTGCCCATGATTTAGCGTAAGCTCATGTTTTTACCCTAGGGTTTTATCATGTCCAACCAGGGAGGTGACCACCACTGCCATTGATGGTACTAGAGGGTACCTTAGCCTTTACCATCCCCTTGCAAGGTGAGGTAGAAGTGTTATGTAGAGAATCAGAAGTAAGAGCAGTCCCTTCATTTTCTAGTTGAGTAAGTTCGTGGGTAGAGCCATTGACTTACAGGGAAAATTTATCCTTATGTAGGATTATGCTTTATGTTAGGAGCAGGAGACAACCTCTTGCTTTTCCTGTATAAGTGACCAAGTCACTTAGATATTTATGACAGTTACCCTGCTTGCACCTCATCTCTAGAGGAGGACCTCAATCTGTCTTAAGTCTTTGTCTCTAGCCACATTTTCTCTTGAGGTTATGCTACCTCTGTGATTCGGTACTTCTAATTTTAAGGAGACTTTTAACTCTTCCCTCTTTCCTCACTCTGTAGCCCAAAGCACTTAAGAAGCAGGCTGGTGGGCCAGGACAAGAAGATAACATTTTAGATTAGCGGCTGATACTATTATTTGGAGACTTTTTTCAGCTGGGGAATTTAAAAAAAAAGAGCCAGAGAAAGCAGGGCTGGCTTAATTTACCCTCATCTGTGCTCTTCTCCTAACCAAACCAATCTTTTGCAAATGAGCAGTTCAGTTTAGCTCACTGATTGCCCCCGGAGGGTTGGTAAAAAGGTGACACTCAGTCGTTCCTAACTTAGGGCTGCCTCTGTGAGCTCCCAAGTTTGGGGTGAACCACATGACTTGTGAATTTGGTTTACCATCTTTGTTAGTCTTCCTTATTGTTTCTTGCCTTTTCTCCTCTCTCTCTTTTTACAAAGCAAAATATTTTACTGATACTGTTGTGTTCCTTATTATGTCTTATTCCAGAAAATTAAAAAAAGTCTTTGTGATATTTTATATATAAATCCAGGAAAACCAACAGGGTTTATTGTGCTAATGTTTAATGTTGGTTGAGTTTTTTCTTGACTAGAGATGTACTTTGTTGTTTTTGCTTTTCTACCAATGTGTGATTTGGAGGATGGCTTCTGTACTGGCTTATAGAGCTAATTATTATTTCAATATCCCCCTCTGAATTCCTCTAATTTCTAAACAAAGAATGCTAGTTGACTTGCCTTCTGGCATCTAGCACTGGGATAAGTACTATGGGTGATTAAAGTTAGCCTTTGTGGGATTGGGTGCTTTATTTGGAAAGACAGCTTGCTCCTAAGTAGCAAATTAGGGAGTTACATAATATATTTATACAATCCAGAGTTAAATTTGTAGCTTAAAATTCCAGGCAAGGTTCTAGAAGGCAGAGAGTGTAGTATAGTCAGAAGTAGACTGAATAACCCATCAAGTTTCTATTATGTCCGGGTAGATCCCTGTGATGGACATTTTAGGTTCTCATAATCCTTGTATTTAGTTAGTGAAATATCTGAAGGAATTTATACAGCTTAAGGTATTTAAGCTGCCTGTAAAAAGTATCCAGTGGTGGGATTGGCCAGGAGCAGAGGATGAAGGCAACTGAAGACAACCATCCAAAGAGATTTCACAGGGTAGCAGTGACTTAGGAGCCAGGCAGGAGACCCTGAATAGTAATTATGGTCCTTCAGTTGCCCAGTCAGAGGACTGTATTTTAGTCATGGGTGGCCCCCAGACCTCCATCTCTACATCTGAAAATGAGCGTCTTAGATGAAATCATCTTTAAAACCAGCTAAAACACTGGTCATTCCTTTTCTCTAAAGCTCACTCCCTTGAGAATCCCCCAGCAGTAAGAAATGTGGGAATGAGGATGGGTGGGAAGCAGCTTCTTCTGCTGTTGTTCTTTACTTTGAGAACACACTCGCAGCATACAAATATCATCTTGTTTGCAAGAGAGTCTTTAAACTTCATCAAAATGATTTAATTAGCCCCCTAAACTGGATGTCCCTACTAATATGTCTCCAGTCAGTGTTTTCTTCTTCTACACTTCAGATTCTGGTATCAGATATAAACCTGAGACTTATACCATGGTGTTGCTCTAATTCATTCCATAAAGTTCTATGGAATATACTAGTTCTTTGGGCTATCCATAGGTACCTTATGGGAGATGAGGGGGCACTTTTTCCCAGTGAATGTGGGAAATGTCGAGTCAAATAACTTCAACTGGTCCTGGTTCTAGAGTTTTTGAGGCACTTACCTACACTTTGACTATCAAGGCATCGTATATAGCAAGTTGCAAGTTTTTGTAACCATAGAACCCCTTGTCTTTTCCATGGATCTCCCTATAGGAAGATATATTGACAATGGCTGAAGCGCATTTGGATTTCTTGTTAATGAAGTCGTCATGAAATCCAGTCATGAAGCAATTAGACATAAGAAAATCATCTGAAATATTTGCAGAGTATTACTCAGAATCAAATGTTTGGAGCCGCTATTCTTTAATGCTGCAAGTCTCTGAACAGAATTTCTCTCATATTTTGCATCTGGGTTTAGTCCGTGCACACTTGGCATTAGATGCCATGTGATTTTGTAGGACAGCTATATTTAAAGATTGCCAGGACCACTTAGCCCAGAGGGGAGAAGCCAGAGTTATATCACTGTATGAACCAATAAGCCTCACCAGGGGTCAGACATTGTCTTTTTTATCCAGATGAATGTTTTCTTCAACTGCATTCCTGGGACGGGGAGAAGGCAAAAGAATCCACTGCAGGGGAAGACTTGTGAGTGACCATTATTAGATAAATGACAGTTTGGGGGTCTGATAAGCAGTTTTGCTGCTTGAATCCAGAAGCTGGAAAACAAGGTTATAAATGCAGCTCTTGATTTCTTCCCTTCTTCCTTTCCATTTTTACGTTCCACTCACATTTATGTACATAGCTCAGAGGAAGGATTGTAAGTAGAAAAAAAAAAATAGTATTTATTCCTCTGTGACAACAAAAAATGCATGACTACAGGAGTTCCCATCGTGGTTCAGCAGTAATGAACCCAACTAGTATCCATGAGGATAAGGGTTCAATCCCTGGCCTCGCTCGGTGGATTAAGGATTCAACATTGCCATAAGCTGTGGTATAGGTCGCAAATGCAGCTTGGATCCCGCGTTGCTGTGGCTGTGGCATAGGCCAGTGGCTACAGCTCTGATTTGACCCCTAGCCTGGGAATTTCCATGTGCCTCGGGAAAAAAAAAAAAAAAAAAAGACTACAACTCATACGTGCTCCCACTCCAAGTTTCCCAGGCCTTATATCCGGCCTTGATTTTTTCTGAACCACATGTAGAGTCACAAAATTCTGATGGCTATGAGGAGCCTTTCCAGTCATCAAGTGCAACTCTTTTATTTTGAAAGAGATGAAAAGGAGGTTCCAGGGTCCACTGGTGCAATGGCTTGTCCTGGGAATGCATCGGCTGCTTAGTGACGAGAGTCAAGCCCAGTTCCCCAGACACCAACCTCAGTCCCCATGTCGCTTTCTCTTGTACTGCAATTACTCCTATTTCCCTAATCTTTTACCATATTTATATTTACCAAGCCCTTCCAAGTTTTATACATGACTGCATCACTCCTCTATTATGTATAACATTTAATTTGAGATACAAATCCTCTAAAATCAAAAAGAAAATTAAGGACGGTAGGGAAAGACATTGTCTCGAATATCATTTCTTTTAAAAATTTATAATATAAACAGGGTACAATAGCTGTGTCATTTATTTTACATGCATGAGTTTAATTCAATGGTTAAATGAACAGGTTTAAAATAATTCATAGTTGCCTACTTTTTCCTAAATATATCAGGTGCCAAGTCTATAGTCAGCCTATACTTATTGGCCACCTCTTTTGCTTAATGCAAAATTTTAAACCTCATTTGTAAAGAGTAAAAAGGGCAGTCCAAATCACTTGCATCGAACTTTGAAAATGACTTTGAAGAATACCTTCAGGTCCAAGTTATTTTATGGGGAATGATTTCTGAATGCTTATTTTAAAAACAGATCAAAAATCATCTCTGGCCTTTTAATATAGTAACATAGTTACAACCATCCTCACCACATTCTTAAAAAGGCTTTAGTCTCTACTGTTATTTTTAATGACTAAAGCATTTTAAATTTATCCTCTATGTTGATAATTATGGGATAGTAAAAAATGGCTTTATGGTTGACATTTCCATCTAGTTGTTTACAGAGCATTCAGGAGGTACACGTTTGTGCCTCTAACTTGAAAATGGAAATCACAGAAGTGTGATGCATTTCTAATTTTAACATGAATCAAAGAGAGAATTCACACCTGGCTGCAGCCATGTGACTTATAAGAAGAAAATCGATATTTATATAGTTGTTATGCATATTTCATCTGTGTGCTCAGTGCTGATGGCTGGAATGGCTCCCTGATGATCTGAACGAAAGCTTTCCTCCTCCAACCTTGCTAGTGTCATCTTTCCTAAAGCTCCGACTCCTTATATTGGGATTCAAGCACAGCTTCGCAAGACTGTGACCTTTCTTTTTAACATCCTGCCCACCATTCCTCCTAACTTCTGCTCCAATCATGATGAGTCGTGAGCTGCTCTTTATACCTGCAGGGATTTTTCAGCACTCTTGTCTTGCTTATGTTATTCCTCCTTGTCACAATGCTTTTCCCTTCTTTCTGTGCCCAAATCCTTCCACCCTTTTAAGTTCTCCCCTTCCTACAGAAAAACCATTTTTACCTGCAAAATCTTCTCTCACAGGTCCGGTTATTGAATATTTTCTCTTCTTTCTAAATTTCTAATGGCCTTGTCTGTACCATATTATGTTCTTTATCGCTTTCTATCTTTAGTTATTATGACTTTAGGGGCTGCTTTCTCCCTCAAAGGCAGGATCCATGCTTAATTCATCTTAGTTTCCTGCAATGTCTAGCACAGTGCCTTACATGTCAGAGGCATTAATTTATAACAAATGGTGTTGAATGACACTACTCCTTTCACTCATTCATTCATTCATTCACTCACACGTGCATATAAACAAATCTCCTCATTAGCAACTGTTATGTGCAATACTGCTTCCGTAGTGTCAGTACCAGATAGACTGCGGTTGAGTTTCTGTTAATGCATGTATAATTAGGTAGTTTATATTTAGATATATTTATTGTGCAATAAGGATGCACATAAATACCTTAGTGTAAATCTGTTGGTTATGGTAAGGATTAAGTAGTAATAAAACTAACGCTTTTAAGTGATTGAGACCAGTGAGGTTTTCGCCTAAACTCATTAGAGGCATTAACTCCATCCCATAATACTAGTTAGATAGCTAGCCCCTCCCTCTGTCCCACCTCCCTTTCCAGAGGATGAAAATGAAGGTCAGAGAGGTTGAGTGACTTTCCAGAGGTCCCCCAGCTGGTAATTTACAAAACTGGGGCTTGCGCCAAAATCCATCTGGCTGCAGAGCCATCTTTTAACCACCTACAAAGAATGTAGTAAAACCTCATTTATTCAGAGAAGAGTATTATAGTTACCTCAATGCTCCAAAATTTAGCATGAAACCAGAATTAAGCAAAAAAAAAAAAAGTAACTATATAAAATAACAGACTTTGAGGTAACCCAAACAGTAATTTCCAAAAAAAAAAAAAAAAAACTTCATTATCTGTTTTCCCTGGTCAAAGCAAATTAAAAGCAGCAAACCAGAAGCGGGTTGTTAGAAGCAGACTCAGTGACAGCAGAAGTGACAGCTTAATGTCAAGGGCAGGAAAGGAAAACCTAAAAAGCAGATGCAGAATGATATTACCCCATGCAGGATGTTAATGACTTTTGCTAATGCCAGTGGCCCTGAGTAATCAAGAAAGAGATGGCAATTATATTCAGTATCTTCTATCTAAACCCACATGATGTGTGTAATGCATCCTCAAAGGGCTTCAGTGAAGGCACTTGTGCTGGCACAGTATTAAAAGGGGGTTGGCATCAGTGTTCTGTACGGCTCACTTCCCGAAGGGACGTGTTAAATCAGGAATTACTGAATAATATGCAAGTATCACTGTAGATAGGATACACATAGCAACTATACCACCCAAGACTATTAGAATGTTTCGTGTCTTAAAAGTTTTGATATCCTTTTCTGAGACTCTGAAAAGACCCTCAAAGACTCTTTGGTGAAAGGTGAATTCATTCCCTGCTACCCTCCCTTTGGGTTCTTAGATTTTTCGTTCCTAATTCCTTATCTTTGTAGGCAGCGCTTCTGCCCTGCCAACCACCAACTCTGATAACATAGAGCCCCTTCCAAAAATGTATCTGGCCTTCCTTTTTCTTTTATATTTTAATTTTCAAACAAACAGAGCAGCAACCCAGGACCCTAAGCCAGGCCCAACGAGGGAATGATGTTCCTTCTTGACTGAATGTAGCAAAACAAGCCTCGAGAAAGAGCTCATTGTGTAGTTTGAAACCACAGGGGCTGGCATGACTGGTGTCGAGTCCTCTCCGTCTGGAATACTCTGGACCTCAGGAACTCACCAGCGCTTTTCCAGCTCCCAGATGGTCAGGATGGGATCCAGTCTTTAATGGGGCCCAATTGGCACAAGATTTACATCCTGGGAAGAGAGCTGGAGAAAGTTTATTTAAAAAATAAATTACCGAAAAATAAATAAATCAATCAACCCACAAAACCAAAGGCAGTTGAAGCATAATGTATTTATGTTAGCTTTTTTCTCCTCGATCTGTTATTTTGAAAGATGATCTTGCTGCTGTTTTGTTTTGTACAATTAACGGCATTGATTTAGGAACCTGGTTAATTTCTTGGTCAGAAGAATTAGGCAGTATATTTTTGTGAATGTTTAATGAGGTTACCAGGAAGCCTGTGGGGGCAAAGTAAAAAAAAAAACAAAAAAACATTTTTCTTTATAAAAGGATTTTTTGAATGGGGTGGTATTGGCAATATCTTTTTGATAGATTCATAAGGGACTTAACTGCATTTTTATCATAATTATTCCTGGCGGTTAATGGTGTCATGGTATTTATTCATTCAATGTTCAACAAGTATCTATTGAATGTCTACTAGTTCCCAGGCACTGTTAAAACTGGGAACATAGTAGCGAAAACAAGAAAGACCAAGTTCATATCCTCAGGGACCTCATGTTCTAGTTGGGTGATGCAGATAAACAATAGGAAAATAGATTTCTCGCTTTCTTCTATACCTCTGTCTCTATGTCGATATCTATAGAGAGATATTTCAGCCAGTGTTAAGGAATACTGATGACTATTTAAAAGGTAGGTTTAAGATCCCCTAAACTCAACTCCTGAGACTTTAGTTTCAAAAGTCTCCTCTGACATTCATACATAAAGTTTATCTTTGGGAATTCATGTGACCCAACATATTTTGCTAAACATTGGGTTAGTTATTTTCTTGAGAGGACAAAAGGAAACCAGAATGTTTGCGAAACAGTAAATGCTTCCACTGGCTTTCTCTCACGTTTCCTGAGAAATCATATATTGCCTTTGAGACAGGCAGCTCTTGGGAATGAAAAAATCTGTGTTACGAAACCCAGAGAACTCTGATTAGGGAACAAACCAGAATACACTGAGGAACTCAGGAGAAGAGGTGGCATCCCATGGTTTATGTTACATCCACTTTCAGAGGAATAGAGATAAGATATGTGGGTTCAGTCAGTATGGTGCCCAAGAACATACACTTACCATATTTCAACTTTCTTTAGAAACTCCGGAAAATGATATTTCTTAAGCACCATGTTTAACGACAGAAAGATGAATGCCCCAAAGTGGACAAAAAATAAGTTTGCTTGAGTGGTCACTACCACTGTGGTATCTCTTTAAAAATCCTTAGTCGATTTGGTTTCGAAGCTTTAATTATGCTTTTATGTTACAGTTTCCTTTATTTAAATGTCTGCTTTATGTCCATCACTCAGCACCCCCTGCTTATCGCGAAAGAGATGGATATTATTATCTTAAATGAGGAGGAGGGAGAACGCTGTGAGAATTATTAATACATAAATTAAAAAATTAATCTGGAAAGTGCTTTAGGGTCCCTAGAGGAGCTCTCCCCAAACACAAAGCCTACTTAACATTATTATTAGCACTTCCTCAGAGCAGAAAGGAGCCAGTGAAGGATGAGAGGGTAAACTGAGGCACAAAGGGTGACACTGGGCAAATGGGCTGGTGTGTCTTAGAACCCAGACTCTTGAATGGGTAATACCTAAAGCCCAATGGACCAGTGCCCGCTTTAGGCTTTTTCTAGTTATAACTGTTAATTCTTTTTCCAGAGAAGAAAATTTTCCTCCCCTTTACCCTTTCTCTTTAAGTCTTTGCTTCTTTTGGATTTTTTAAAGCTTTTTAATGTTGAAAGTGATTAAGGCTAATGTATTAAATCCTAAGGCTAGTAATGAAAAGTCACTGGTGTGCTTTCTAGTAATCCCAGTCTTTTTTTTTTTTTGACTTTGTGGCTGGGAACTTCAAATTGCCTTTATTTCATATAGTTCCATTGGTTGGAAAACATACACAAAAACTTATCTTGGAATTGCCTTTTTGTTCGGCTGGGAAATCATTCTCAGTCAGCCTCTCACCCATGAGAAAGGTTATTTGGAGGACCTACTATGCTCCCCAAATCTTTTCAAGTATAGGAGAAGCTGAGGACCCATTCCATCTGTCAACAGTGAAAGGAGGATGAAACGTGAACGTACCAGGAGTTGTGGAAAAACAATAAACAGTGGTGGAGAGGGACAGCTGTGGTTGTGTAATGGTGGTCATCAGTCAGGCAGACTTGACACTTCTAATTGGTTCCTTGATCATTTTTCTTCACGTTCCTGAAATTCATTTTTCACATCTGTGAACCAGTTACCACCCATGCCTGCCCCTAACACCACAGGCCAGAAATCACGGAAGGCGCTTCTCATAGCACTTGGCACATAGGTAGAGACAACAGAAAGCCATTGCTGCTAAAGTCATCATCAAGCTCATCACCAGAGTCCATTTAGTGTGAGCTAGCATGGTACAGGCAGTGAGTGCTACGGACTCTCAGAGAAGAAGGCGATTCCCAAGATTGGCCCTTTTCCCCAGAATTCTTCAATACGTCTCCATTTATGTTTTAAAATACTAGACACTCTCATCCATACCACACCCCCCCCATGGGTCATACTTTTGATCCTTGGAGAGACTTCTAGAAAACCGTCTGGAGAATTCTCCTCTCCTGTGCCCCTCATCTGGAGGTGCATCATCTGGACTTGCAGACTTTGCAGTCTGGCCCTTTGGGGTCTGGCTTTCACCTTCATTCATTCATCTTCCACAGTCCTCTGTGCCTCTGCAGAGGGAGGTGTTTCTCTCTTTTGTTTCCCGCTTCTGTGGGGACAAGCCCCACCTCCTCCCCTGTGTCTGCTTCCCATCTCTCATGGTCAGTCAGCAGCCTCACTTTGCACCCGGAGGCCATAGCAGGGGTGCCTCGCCTGGTCGGCCACTGGGGACTCTTCCACTCTTGTGCTCTGAGTCTGGAGAAGAGAAACTGCTCATCCAGGCAGCTGGGAGGGAGCATCATTGCTGTTGCCCACAGGTCTTTGGTGGGCTGGCAGCCTTTCCTGGGGTCTTGCAGAGACCCTGTGTGCTTTTTTCATTGTAATATCATACTTAAAAATGATTTCTTCTGAGTATAATATTAATGCATTCTTCTTGTTGAGAAGTTTGAAGATTCAGGGAGGTATACAGAGGCGAATAAAATTACCCATATCTTTATCATCCAATGGTTACTTCTCTTGACACGTTGAGGTTTTTTCGTTCAGTCCTTTATTCCCTGCAAATAGATATCTAATTCTTACATAATCACATGCAATAAATATTGCACAAAACTGATATTCTACTTTTTGATTTCAATGATATTTTCTTGTAATAAAAGTAATATCTGTAAATGTACAAATTGAATTATTCCAGAATTATTTATGTGATTATCCTTTCCTATGCAAGCATACACATGCTCTTGCTCACACACAAATAAACACACAAGTACACACACACATACAAGGAAGAATTGGGAGAGAAAGAAGATACCTCACATCTCACGTCATCAGTCTAGAAATAAACACGGTTGTTTGAGCATTGATCTTTTGTGCCTATTTTTTTAGTATTGCTCATCTATTTTTTTTCTTATTTCCTCTTATCCCTTTTCACTGGAGTGAGTCACAGACCTTTAAACATCTTCCTTTTTTTAGTCATTTAGATAATATCTGAGCAGGATCAGTTGGATAATTAATTTTAAGAACAACTTAGAGAATGAGAGTTAAATATTTATCAGGTTAAGAACAGTGGACTCTTATGGATAGGGATTACTTTGCTTAATGGAATCAAGCATCTAGTAGATTTCTTCCCTAATTTATGCAAGTATTTATTTCAGATATATTTTATTTCAGATATATGTGTAAGGTAATAAGTACTTTACAGGATACAGATATGAGTTCAACCATGTTGCTAATGTCAGGGACTACCTAATGGGGAAAGATGTGTAAGAAAATCTTTATGGCACAAGTGAAATAGGATGCTAAGTGCTCTAGTACACATGCCATAATGACATAAATTCTTACAAAGGTGCAGGTAGCTCTGACTCTTAGGATCAGGTAAAACTCACTGGAAGAGAGAACATCTGGTCAGGGTTTTAAGTGGAGTAGCAGTCGGGGAGTATGTAGGTAAGGAAAGGTATGAAAACATAGATGTTAAGCTAGGCTGTGGTGTGAGCGTGATGCACGTGGCCTCTCCAGAGTGTGGAAGGGCAGAGTGGGCAGCGTAACTAGGAAGGGAGCTCAGCTGTCAGGCCTTGGAGCACCTGGATACTATGACAAGGAGTCTGGACTCCATACTATCCACAAAGGGGGCAAGTGAGGGTCTGAGTCAGGGCGTGACTTGATGAGGTTGATCTGAAGGAGATAATTCTGATGCAGAAAGTGGCAGCAGAGAGAAGTCATTTAGGAACCAGTTATGATATTAGAGTCATCTGAGTAGGAAATGGTGACAACCCAAACAGGAGAAAGTAGACAGCCAAGGAGACAGTGAAATGCATCAGAGGGAAGACTCACCTTGATTGAAAGAAACTTTGAAGGGAGGAAAAAAATAAAGATGATCCTAGGTTTTCTAATTTGGGTGATTCAAAGGATAGCATTCCCTTAGCTCAAAGAGGGAACACAGGGGCAAGAAATACATTTATAGGTAGTGAGATGATATGTTTAGCATCAGTTGTGTTGAGACTGAGGTGGCAATAAGACCTGTTTGGGGAGATTCTGTTACTTTGTTGCTAATAAAAGTGTGGTGCTTGGCCACAGGGATCAAAGCTAGAGCTTTAGCTTTGGAAATCAGTTTAGCTGAGGTGGTTGAGTCAATGAATGAACCCAAGAAATGTTAGGCAACTGAAAAAGAGAAAAAAAAAATTGTGCAATTTCTACAATTAACAATTTGGCAGGAAGGAATAGCTAGCCCATGAGGAGACCAGGAACCAGTGAATAAGAGAGGAGCTCTGGAAAACACGTATTGATGGCATGAGAGATTGGTTTTTTCCCTACTATTTCAAATAACACTAGTTAACCTGCCTGACCCCAAACTTTTCGCATCTGGAATACATATCCCATAAGGATGGGTTTGAAAATACAGTGAATGTGAAAGTCTTTTGGTAAACCATTAGACACTGCGGGTCTTACGCCTTATAATTAGCGTCACAGAGTAAAGAAAGTGTAGACTTCCAAAAGGGAAGAATGTAGTGTCAGATGTTACTGAGTTTCAGAAGAGGATTTATTTTTGGCTCAACTGGTTTGGTTTGTGATTTAAGGAAGTTGAGTCAAAAGAGTGCATTTGTTCTCTAAGCACCTAGAATAGTATTTCCCAAAGTATGAGGCATGGGTCTCTGGTTGAACAGGGAACCATGTTGGATTTGACACAGACATTAAGTAGAACTGAATCCTTAGTGAGAATGTTAGTATCCTTTTGTTTCTCTTTTAATCCTTCTGATTTCTCTTGAGGGACACAGTCTCAGCGGGGCAAACAAGTCTGTAACATATAACACTAGCTCATCTCCCTTTCCTATAAACCTATTCAGGCTGTCAACAGTATCTAGCTACTGCACACCAGGGGAACTATATCCAGTCTCTTGGGATAGAACATGATGGAAGATAGCATGAGAAAAAAAATGTGCATATTTCTATGACCGAGTCACTATGTTATACAGCAGAAATTGACACAACACTGTAAATCAACTCTGCATTAATTAAGAAAAGAAAAAAAAACAGTATCTAGCTAGAATTTAACAACATAGTGTTAACTTTAAGATTTCCATCCATAGTACTGTCTTATTTTGGCAGAGAATGCTAGTTATGGTCATGATGTAGTTTCCTTTTTAAAGTAAGTTATTCTAGAAAAAAGTTAGCCAATTTAAAAATTTTAAATATATGGCATTCTCTCTGTGCTGCAGTGGGTTAAGAACCTGACAGCATTGGCTTGGGTCACTGCAGAGGCATGGATTCCACCCCTGGCCTGGCACACTGGGTTAAAGGATCCAGCATTGTCCCAGATGTGGCATGGGTTGCAGCTGGGGCTTGAATTCAGTCCCTGACCTGGGAACTTCCATATGCTGAAGATGCGGCCATTAAAAAAAAAAATTAAGTACATAATTGCACAGGTGGTATATATATATATCAAAATAGAAAGTGGTATTCCAATCTCAAGAGTATGGAAAATTTAGACTTACTGGAGCCCTTCCTCCTTCTGTTACTTAGAGTGGCAGAAGAGGAAGTTCTAACCTAGTTCAACCAGGTTGGAACAATGTGGGAAACTTATTCTGAGATGGGGGAGGAGGGTCTTGGGTTCTAGACTTCCGGATCTAAACCCTGTCTTTTTCCCAAGATGTTGGATCAATTTTTGAGGCCATTAGACTTTTCTGGATTGTGGTGTCCTTAGCTGTTAAAAAGAGAGTATTATTTTTAAATGATTGCTAGCATTTCTTCCCGCCATGAATTCTGTATTTCTCTGAGTCATTAGTAATAAGCCTATGCTTTCAATTAATAGAAGTTAGAAAAAAAAGTGTTCCTTCTGTAAGCCATCAATATCATGTGTCAAGGCTAGAGATTGTTCCCAGACTAACATCTATAGCAAGGAAAACATCAACAAATTCATTTTTCTGATGATGATTCATAGTCTGCCTCATTTGTGAAGGATAGTTATTTCAAGAACGAATTTCTGCTTTAGTTAGGGTGATTGATTAAAATTGAAAATGAAATAGTAAATGAAAATTTGTTTCAATTTCCTGAGCCTAATGCTTTATGCCAAACCCCCACTCTCCAGTAGTTTCTTTGCAGTCACATCTAATCAATTTATAAAGCCCATGAATTTTGTTCCTTAGCGAAGCAACTCATAGGTAATAAGTTCTTATACCTAAAAAGATGTCCACATTATCTATTTACTGATATCTTTCCATCTTTTAAAATGTATTTCCCCTGAGAAAAGGGAGGGCAGAGGAAGTATTTTCTAACTGACTGAAAATTCCCCTGAGTATTATTGTAGATTAATGTTACTCTCCATTCCAAGTAACTCTGAAAAATAGAAGCATACCACTTATTTGGAATATAACTATAGGGCAACTTCCATCATCAAAAACACAGCCAAGGACCAGGCAGTAAATGAAAAATGGATATAGCATGTGAAGAGAAAAACACGCACACATGGTCTTTGGACTGGGAACAGTTTCTCTTTATGCTTAGCTAGGAAATACTTGTCCCTGCCATTTTTTGAACTGTGTTGGGGGTCACTTGTTTCTCTCATTTGCTCTGAGGAGGATGATTTTATGAAAGCAGCTTAACAATTTATGATTGTTTTCACATCTGAAAGAAGGGGATAAGAATACATACAATTATTCCTACCAAATTAGTGTTAGCAAGTAAAATCCTCAGCAATGTAGTCAATAGCCTCTTTGGTACTCAACAGATGTTCATCTCCAAATTGCAGAAACCCTGTCTGAACAGTTGAGATTAAACATGCACTTGATTCTGGAAGATCATCTTCTGTGGCTCTCCAGAACCTGTTTCCTTCTCCTGTTCTTTGTACACTAGTAAACTTGATTTCAGACCTTTGATGCTTATAGATCAGAAGAGCAGTCTAGAAAGTGCAAAGGACACCAGGAGGAAAAGAGACAAACTGAATAAAATAGAAATCATTGAAAACCCATAGGTATCTGGGTCCATTAGTGCAGGGGAAAAACAGCCCTTATACTCACTAATCACATAGGGCTTTTCTCTTGTCAACAAGATATAAGAAGTGGTATTCCAAATGACAGTCTTGATTTATCAAGGCTAAATTTGATTGTATCTATTCTGCTTATTTTAGAAAACATACAATGCATTTTGGAATAATTTCAATATAGAAAGGTCAAAATCTGAAGTAAACTTTTTGTGTGTATGTGTGCTTTTACGGGTAAACCCTTAGCTGCCCAAAAAACTTAGCTGTGGAGAACTCAGTATCCAGGGGTTCCCCATCAGCAAGCTATTCCTGAAGCATCTTTTGTCTGTTTCCCCCGAATAAGCTAAGCATCCACACGTTCTACGAAAGAGGATAGGCATTTCTAATTACTAAGCTAAAATGATTTTTCTGCAGATGACCTTTATATTTCAGGAAAGAGCATTTGACAGAAATTGCAACTTTCTCATCTTCTTTCGCCCAGGACTTCATGCTAGGACAGTTTGCCCAGGCAGTACCCAGGGGCTGGCATTTGTGGATGCCACCTTGATTCTCATGATGTTACCTGTGATCCTCTGGGCAAAACATTTGTATTGGGCCTGGTTTGCACATTGAAACGAAAGCCCTTTCTACATTATAAGAAGAGCACAAATATACATTAGTACAAACTCAAGTGATCACCCATGACTCAGTACCACGATATTGAGCTAAACGAGTGGGAAAGGAGTCAAGGACACCATACATAGAGCACACAGGGTCCAGCACCATCAGGGGTCAGCTAGGCAAATGCCAGGGCTGGAGTTTTCAAAGAACCAGATAATGCTGGTTTTATGGCCCTTTAATAACATGTTAGTAATATAAACAAAGATAAGAGTACTAAAAAATAAATTCGGCTATCAGTGTAATCTGATTGCCAACAGTGCCCAGAAATGAACTTTCTCATTGTGCACCTCATGGTACCACCTCATGGACCACTGATCATCCTCCAGCCCCCTCCCCAACCTTCCATTTCCCCTTTTATGGACACTCCTTAGTTCTGCCAGATCCGTCAGCTATTCCAGGGAGTCAGATTCTTGGGCTTCCCCTTTAAAGCGCTTTGATTGTGCCTCTGGTAGTTAAGGCACCAAACGGTCTTTAGAGGCATTTCCTACGTGTGCTCTGCAGCTAATCAGAGCGCCTTGGCCCACTGATTTCCTACCTCTGTGTTTTGCACATGTTTAAAGGCTCAGTTCAAACACCAGGCCCACCAGCTCCTGGGGAGGCCTAGCAGAGCTCAGCTCTGATTTCGGTGTCTGCCTCAAACAGAGATTTTCCAAAGGATATCCTGTAGTGGATAAATCATTTCATTAGGCCAGGTTTTCTTTTCAAACCAGGAAGCAGAGTGCCTGCCGTGTAGGAAAACCCAGATAAAGTTGTTATGGCTGTGCTCAGAGCCCTTGTAAATATTGTTGTCAGTGTCTTTCATACAGGTTCCATCACCATCGTATCTAAACATTGACGGGTTAATTATGTGTTTTAAAGCTATGTTTATTGAGAGCGGATGGGAAAGCTGTGAAATGAGCCCTCTACTTATTGTGGTGACAATGTTTTTCCTCCACATGTCTTTCCCCAGCTGATTACTCCTCATGCCATCCGTGTGCAGACCCCTCCTCGGCACATCCCTGGAGTTGTGGAAGTCACATTGTCCTACAAATCCAAACAGTTCTGCAAAGGGACACCGGGAAGATTCATTTACACAGGTAAGAACTGCTACAGAGGGTGGCAGAGTTGCCTTGGCCTTACGGGTCTTTTACTCGATCTTGTATGTATAAGTGTGCACCCTATGCTGATAACTATTTTCTTTTTAATGGAGACTCACTTTTTTTTTAAATTAAAAAAATTTTTTTTTAATTTTTTAAACTTTTTTTTTTTTTGGTCTTTTTGCTATTTCTTGGGCCACTCCCGTGGCATATGGAGGTTCCCAGGCTAGGGGTCGAATCGGAGCTGTAGCCTCCGGCCTACGCCAGAGCCACAGCAACGCGGGATCCGAGCCGCGTCTGCAACCTATACCACAGCTCACGGCAACGCCGGATCGTTCACCCACTGAGCAAGGGCAGGGACCGAACCCGCAACCTCATGGTTCCTAGTTGGATTCATTAACCACTGCGCCACGACAGGAACTCCCCTATTTTTTATAATGGAGACACTTTTTAACGGAGACTCACTTTCTCCATTTCACACTGTGTATGACCAGCTGAGTTTCTATTATTGGTATTAGTATTAGTATTATTAAAGAAGTCATCTGGGTATCCATGTTGAATGACAAGTCCATGGAAATCATGGCTTGGACAGCTAAAGTGGCAGCCTGAGACATAAGGGAAGAAAAAAGGAGCACTTGACCATTCTCAGCCTCTTTGTGCGTGGGGGGGTTGTTTGTTTTATGGAGTAGAGATATGCTTTAACACACAGGACAACTTTCTTCTAGCCTGTTCCTAGCATTTGTATTAAGGACAGTTGGTAATTTTCATATTTAATTCTGGGTTGGCGCCTTCTTCCCTTGGAAGGTACCTTTTGCTCCCTCCCCACCTGCCCCCTGCCACCCCAAACAGCTTTGACACAGGGACCTGCCTTGCAGAAAGTAGCTGGGTTATAGGATGAATGTGGATTTCCTCCCATCAGATGGAGGTTCTCTATGGAAATACATCAAGTGCACAGACTTAATACCCAGTGTGTACTTGGAGAGATCCTCAGATTGTTGTGTGCAAACCAAACACCCAGGGGTCTTTTTTATAATTCAGGGTCTGATTCAATAGCTCTGAGTGGGACCTGAGATGGTGCATTTCTAACAAGCTCTCAAGGGGGGGCGGGGGCTGATGATCCTGGTCCAGGGACCACTTTGGGGGCAATGACTTTTAGGTCTGCTAAATATCAGTCATCTCCGGAAACTGGTCCCACGTTTTCTTCTTCGTTCAGTAAAGGACTGCAAGGCCAGATTGAGTACAGCGTGTAAGTTGCTTTCCCACAAAGAGACTCCAGAGCATGAAAGGATAACTGTGTTAAAACATCCTAATTATGACCATACAATTAAGTGGACACATTTTATTTTGCTGTGATGTTTTACCTCAAAGCATCTTTCTTTTTGTATTTAAATCCTAGGGACAAAATCAGCTATACTTCTTAGGGACTCTCTCTCTCTTCCTCTCTCTCTCTCAAAATTATAAAAACAATTAATGCATCCTGACCCTTGGAAATGCCTCCCAGCCCTTTAAACAAAATGCAGGTTTGGTGCCTGCCTGACGATTAGTTTTAGTTAATTGAAAATTATAGGATTGACCCAAGAGGAAAATTTTGTTTGCACTCCAATCACTTTTACAAATTAAGGAAAATTACCACAATTTTGTTTAGCTAAGGTTTCACACTGAGTTCAAGAAATTAGCTCAGCCATCCCAACAAAGTCAGCACTTTGTTAGTGAGCGCTTGAAAAAATAATAGTCTATCTGGAGTTTTGTGGTGTATACAAACGAAGCATAGAGAAAGCTATGATGCTTTATAGAAGTAGGCCAAGTGTTTTTAATTAGGCTCATTGGTTCAGCGTAAGTTTTGAAGAACAATCAAACTAGCAGATTAGCTGTTTCTTTTAAAGCTAGGATTTCTTGCCATTCATTTTTCCCATGAGAACTTCCACATAGCACTATTTTTTTTTTTTTTTTACAAGCCTCCTTATGGGCCTGCAGGAAAAGGACCAGTTGAAACTTCTGATACTGTAACATTCCCCACCATCATTCCGATGGATAGGAGTTTTTCACAATGTTCTTCGCTGAACTCGGTGTTCTGGAACATATTACAAAACCACAGAGGCCAAATGTTTTCTCTGAGGAGTTTGGACTCTGTTTTTGGCCAAAAACATTTAGGCCTCGCTAGCTGCTTATTTACTCTGCCATTAAGAACAAGAAAAGGAGAAGAAGAAAATGCTCGTGTGGTGGGAGGAACGAGAGGCAATCAGGCATGATTCCGCTTTGGTGACAACGACCCTCCCGTTAATGGTTCCATTTTGTGGTCAGGTCTCATTTAGAAGAAATTATTTTTAATCAGTGTTCAACAAAATATCCCCTTGAGCCACCTGGCCATAAAAGTTTAAAAAAAAAATTATCCCCATTAAATTGCTTAAGTTCTCAAAAGAAAATAGCTAGGGGACCCATCATTATTGGGAATTTTTTTAACCATTAGAAAAAATTGCCATCAATTTAAGAAATCGCATCTTGGAAAACCTGTATCGTATGAGAATGAACATCAAAGCGGCCCATTTGCAAGTCGAGCAAAGTAGTTAAGGATAAGAGAGAGAAATCCTGGGTATGCGTGCACATGTGTGTATGAAAAAATGCTTCTGCTGATCTTGCCTGAGACTGTGGGCAATAGACAAGGAGACTTAGTTTTTTTAAGTATTCTAGGAGAGAGCCTCACCTCTCCCTGTGTTAGAAAAATGAAATTCTGGGGAGTTCCCATTGTGGCTCAGCAGTAACAAACCTGACTAGTATCCATGAGGATGTAGGTTCGATCCCTGGCCTCACTCAGTGGGTTAAGGATCCAGCATTGCTGTGGCTGTAGTGTAGGCTGGCAGCTACAGCTCTGATTCCACCCTCAGCCTGGGAACGTCCATATGCCATGGGAGAAGCCTGAAAAAGACAGAAAAAAAGAAAAAATTTTTTGAAGAAATTGGCAATGTAATTTCCCCACTGATCTAGCTGGCTGTTCACAGTCACTGTGACGTTACCACATTTCTGACAAAAGGGTGTCTTTCTTAATTGAGGTATACCTGGGACTCTTGGTCATTAGCATTAAATGCTCCTACCAAGGGTCACATGTTCATGGCTGGTGCTGCCAAGTCTCTATGATTTGCTCAGTTTACCTCTCTGCTCATCACCACTTTCTGGCAAAGGCACAGAGATGGGTCGTAAAACCTCTCTGTTCTTTATTTCCGAACAGCCACTCAGGTCATTGTAAATGTGCAGCCCTGCTCTTCTGTCCACTCACAGCAGCTCACACTTCATTTTCTTTAACATCCACAGCCTTTCAAGATGTGAGGTTTGGTTTTCTGGATGGCGTTTGCCAACTCTTGATTCTTACTGGAATATCAAGTGCAAGTTTTCCTTAAAAAAAGAAAGAAAGAAAGAAAGAAAGAAATGTCCAAGGACTGAAAAACAAAAGCCTAAGCTCAGGCACGGCTGTTTTTTTCTGAGTGTGTGAGAGAGAGTTTAGGGGTGTGTGTAGAAGTCTCTAGAAATCCATAATCAATGAAAAAAAAAAAAAACCCACACCACTGAGACAGGAACAGCTTGGCTTAATGTATGCAAATAAAGGCTGACTTTTGGGGGAGGAAGGAAAAAATTTGACTAAACACAGATTGCCTGTAAGCGGGCTCCACTTGGAAAGACGTGAGCACAGCTCTCCATCTTTGGTGCTTCAGACCAGGGACACGTGAGGAACTCTTAGCCACCAGCGATGCAGTTCTCTGCTGTTTGCCCAATCAGAGTGAGCGAGCAAAGTGAATCCCAACGTGACTGGAACAAAAAAAGCTTGCCTAACAGCGCGGCCCGGATCTGATTGATTGGGCAGTTATTCTTATGTGCATGCAGGGGAAGGCTGACTTTCACTTTTATATAGTGTTTTCTAATCGGAGGAAACAAAAGACCCCCTTGAACGCATCTCTCCTGAGTCAGTCCAATGGGAAGTAAACCCCCATCAACCTCCACTGCCCTGGAAGGTGTCTCCCTTGAAATTTTGTTCTAGTTTGCTTTTCTGCCCTTGTTATGGCTTTGAGGGCTTTTAGGACTGTAATCTCTCCTGCAAAACTTTAAGTAACTTTGGAAGCTGATAAAAGACTCTCGGGAGCCTTTAGCTGCTTCTTCAAAGTCCTTAGAGTTGGCTTTTCCTGATAAGAGGTGGCCAAGTCAAAATGTACTTTTTAAGTTTCACTCTGGGTATTTCTCCATTGGAGGGGCTGCTGTCTGGTGAAAGTAAGACTGGAGAAATGGGCCACCAGGATGTTGGGCAGCTTAGGTATGTGTGCCAAGAGCCTTGCTCTGCCTCCTCCCCAGATGTTGGTGAAACCCTGATGAATGGGCATCTAGCAGCTCAGATGTTTGGTTAGGTCATGGAGTCCTCATCTTGGCTCAGCAGAAGCAAATCTGACTAGCATCCATGAGGACGCAGAGTCCATCCCTGGCCTCGCTCAGTGGGTTAAGGATCCAGCGTTGCCCTGAGCTGTGGTCTATGTTGCAGATGGGGCTCCGATCCTGCATGCCTGTGGCTGTGGTGTAGGCCAGTGGCTCCAGCTCCAATTGGACCCTTAGCCAGGGAACCTCCATATGCTGTGGGTGCAGTCCTAAAAAGACAAAAAAAAAAAAAGTTGTTTGGTTAGGTCCTTTCTCATTTCCTTTCTGTCCCTGGGTTCTCCCATTCTCAACGTTTTCCACCAAACTCCCTACCCTACCCCTGTGGAAGGATTAAACAAAATCCTTGTACGTTCGTCTCAGAATTAACTTTGAAATAAAAATTCTTCCCGCAAATACTCCCTGCTTATACCTCATGTCCCAAATTACATGGCATGTAAAAGGGGCTAAATGTGTTCTGAGACAACTTGGAGATATGTGCCATGTCTTTTCAAGTTTGCCTTTTTTTCTCCTCATTCTTCTTGTGTTCCCCCCGCCCTCTCTCTCCTTTCTTCTTTCCTCCCTTCTCCCTCTTTCCTCCCCTCCCCCTAGCCTCTTCTCTCTCGTATTCCCAAGGAGATGATGCAGCATAGTGAGTGAGGACTTGGGTTTCAGAGACAGTGGGGATAGCTCAAATTCTCAGCTCTGCCACTCAACAGAGATATTATTTTGGAGATATTGTACCACGGCTCTGAACCACAGTTGCCTCATCTTTACCAGGGAGTAATAACTTACTGACAGTGTTCTTAGTATCTGGGAAATAGACGTAAAGCACCTAGGGTGAGGTGGCATGACCACCTGGCCAGATGTTAGTAGTTTCCATTAATGACTGATGACCATTATTATTCATTCATTTATTCATTCATGCTGAATCCCCACCATGATGTAAATATTACACACGTATTGTTTATCTTCTCCATCGTGTTCCTAGAGGTCTAAGAAATGTCCTTTAGGGATGTTGGTAACAAAGCTACAGTCATCAGTAGATTAAAGAAACAAGTATCACCCATCGACTACAAATGGAAAGAGCATAGTATCAACAAAGTAGCAGGAAAAAGAGGTTTATAAATGTAAAGATAACAATTTTGATAAAACATATATTTTCTTAGGAATGACCTTAAACACTAATATTTCAATAAGGCAGCCCTGATTTTAAAGTTCTCAGGCACTGATTTTCTTTCAGGAATAACACATATCTGTTCTCTTATTTCCATTCCAAGTTTCAACAACCTCCCTTCCCCCCACCAGGAGGCCATAGTGACATGCGTATAGCCTGTCACTAGCCCCCTTCAAAGGTGTTTAGGTTAAAGCAAAAAGAAAGGTGTTTAGGCTTCAACTCCAAGTTCAAGAGGTTTCAGACCAGAATACTGTGTTTTTAGTTTTTGGAACCCTCCTGCACAAATGAAGGCTCCCAGCCAAGGGATAAACTAAGTCATCACTTTTAAAGGCAAAGTGGAGAGGTTGTGCCTAATGAATCCCCTGTTCTTTAGCTCTTCTTACACTAATCCATTGCCAGATGAAGCTTCCAACAAGTTACTTTCATAACATTTCCCTGCAGAGAAATCCTACCTGTTTGCTCCCCACATGTAAGATGCAGCCCAGACCCCTGGGGTTCTCAGCTCACTGTGCTCTGGGCCTGGTCTTCCTCAGCTCCACACAAACCAGTCTCCTCACTGTGCCTCCAACTCATTCCATATTTTTTAGCATCCTTGAACATGGTGATTCCCCTGCGAGATCCTGTTCAAACCCTGTTTCTCCTCTGAAGTATTGTCTGGCCACTGGAGCAAGCATCCAGAGCTCTTGGCCGAGATCAGGGAGGTCTGTGTTCTAGTCTCAGCCCTGCTGATGACTGGATGTGAGACATAGGACAGGTTGTTGACATGCTCCAGACTCTGGTTTTTTCATTGTAAAGTGAGCCCTTTGGACCTGGTGACTTCGATGTTCCTTGTAGCTCATCTTGAGTTACTGGAAGAGTCTCTATCCTTGGATCTCTCTTGTCACATGTGCTTAGATGGCTCTTCATCATTTACTTCCTCATACATCTCAAAAAGTCCACAAGTTCCACGAGGGAAGAGCTACCCTTCCCTGCTCTTAGACTGTTTTGCCCACTGTGTTGAAGTACTTTGTTTCAGTATCTTATTTCCAATTGGTTTTCTCTAATAATTGATTGACAAATTGCCCCAGATCAATGGGTCATCATTGATTTTTGTGCTCTAGATGACATGGAATGTAAATTAGAGCTGTTAATGAAGAATCTATCCCTTTTAACTTTAATTTACATGTAGAGAACACAGGAGTTGGGGTTTCTGTTAAAGAAGATGGGACTCAGTTACACATACATGTATACATTCTTCTTTTACATGTATGTATAACTGGGTCACCATGCTGAACAGTAGAAAATTGACAGAACACTGTAAACCAGCTATAATGGAAAAAAATAAAAAATCATTATATAAAAAAATTCATACAGAAGAAAGAAAAAGAAAATTCATAAAAAAGAGTATTATAAATACTCTTCTTTTTTTTTCACCTAAAAATGGGGATATTTTAATAATACCTGCATCTAAAGAGTCAGTAGGTCACTGTATGTAATGCACTCCTGACAGTGCCTGGTACAGTATGAATGATGCCTAAAAGTAAACTCAAAAAGAGAGAAGCAGACAATGGAAACATTTGTCTTCAAAATCCAAAGAATGGGTTCTTTGAGCACATTTGGTTGATGTTATACATGTGCCAGCTTTCATCTGATAAAAAAAATTATTTCTTTTTATGCATTAGAGTAAAAATCAAAAGATTTAGGTTCTAATTCTGATTTTACAACTTTCTTTTGTAATTTCATTCACTCATCTCACAAGTGTTTATGGATTGCCCGCTCTATTCTAGGCAATGTTGTAAAACATGCTAGTCAGTGTTCTAAAACAGTGTAGAGCAAAGCCACATATATCCCTGTTCTCATGGATTTTATAGTCTAGGAGGGTACATGGAGGTTTATAAGTTTGCAATTTCAAAACTAAGTGCCCAGAAATACCAAAAGAGAATTTCAGACAAGAATATAACAAAGGAACCCCAATGGGTCAGTTAGGGATATTTTCTCTCAGATAAAGCTGCATGAGCTGAGAGTTGAAGGATGATTAAGACTTAACCTGGAAATCCATGAAGGGTGGGGGTAGCGTGGGATTGGGGAAAGGAAATGAGTATTCCAGCAGAGAGAAACATGTGAGAAGGCTCTGAATGGGAGAAAATGTGGCATTGTGGAAGGCTATAAAAATCCCAGCAAAGCTGAAAAATCGAGAGAGAGGAGAAGAATAAAGAGAAGGCTTGAGAAGTGGATGGAGAGAAGCCTATGCATAGAATTGTAGCCATGGAGAGGAGTTCATTTGTCATCTCTAGAGCCATGGACAATTGTTAAAGTGGATGAGTGGACAATTAGACTTTCCTTGTGGGGGAAAAAAAAAAAAGACCTCTGGTTGGCTGGAGCAGAGGAAACCAGAATGCATGTTGGAAGACCTGTTAGGAAGCCATTGCAGTAGTTTGGGAAAGAAATTTGGTGACTTTAATTTAGGTGGTAATAGGTGGAGGTAGAATACAGTGAGAGCATTCAAGAGGTAGTTAAGAGGAAGAGTGGACAGACCCTAGAAATAGGTTGGACGTGGGGGTAAAGGGGATGGAGGGATCAGGCTACCAGGTTTTTGGCTTTCTGCCACTTACTAAATGGTGGGGCCAGTCCTCCTCTGGGCATCCCAAGGGTCTTGTGAGTATCAATGAAAGAATGGGCATGGAAATGTTTTGTAAAGGGTAATAGTCTGCCATATGTTAATTATTATAAAGATGGGCCTAAGAAAATTTGGGAAAAATTGGGGAAGAGAAGGCAAGAATGTGTTTTCTTTTATATCATATTGTTTTCACTTAGCATTCAGCTGAAGGAGGGCTGTGTAATGAACACTTGACTAGCAGTGTTGCCTTAGCGGTGTCCTAATTGGAAAAGACCCAAGAAGAAAGAAAAATTAACAGGCTGCTCCTGTCCACATGTCTCAAATATTACTCCAAATGTGCCATTTACACACAAAGAAAAGAATTCGAGGCAGAGGGAATGTTTATTCTTTTGGCTTTTGTGATGCAAAGGCTAAGTCCCAAGCCTCTTCTCCTCCGCCAAAGGGAATTTTTTTCACAAAATATGATTGCTCCAGATCTGATGTATGTCGATGTGATTGGTGATTTTGAGCCCACTGGCATTTGTAAAGTTAAACACTTTTGGTGCCATAACGGGGACAACAGCAACAAGAATCACCAAAAGTACCCATTGTACTTCAGTGACATCTATAAAAGGAAAACCGTTTCTGCAAAGAATAAAGCTGGTCTGAAGGAAGCATATTATTTTGCATATTTTATGTACATACTTTCCAAGAAATACGACCTTTATTTCCTATTTGGAGTGGAGTGTAATCAGGACTTGAGTAGCTAGTGTAACGGGATCATTAAAAGGGATATTTTCACTGACATTAGAGGTCTAAATGGCCACTAGGCCTTATATACAACCTTGGCTTTTTCCTGTCTACCCAGAGTTAATAAGTGATAAGGCCAGGAGAGAGATAAATCACAGAAATCCCTGTCCAAAGAAAACATATTGACTACAGCCAAGCAAATAACAGACCATAACCAACGGTCCCATTCATCATTCATGTAATAGGGATATAAAGTATTTCCTACCAATGAAACCGTATAGAAGGAAAAGGCAGATAAGCTTCTCCAATCTAAGGCATGTGATTTGGTTATTAAGGGACATGAACTATTTGTCACATGGCTTTAATCTTTAAGATGTGTTGCCATTTCTAAACTATAAATTTCAAGTCAGGGATTAGAAAGCTATTAACAATAAAGGTAGGAACTGAACTTTATATGCATTCTTGCCAACGTAATGCAATACTATAAAGTCTTGAGCCTCTAATCTATTTAGTATGATATAACATGATTTGGTTGTTCAAAGCCAATAAACTCTTTGGAGGTTTTCAAGGCTGTTGTTTTTGTTTTCTACCCAGCATCATGATAAATTAACCCTTCAGTTTTTAAACTAGGTATGTTGAAACTTTCTCTAATATCCTGAGGGGGGTAGGTGGGAGGAAGGAAGACTAAATTTCTTTCTTTTTCTGTTTCCTAAGATTTAGTCCAAATGTTTGATGGAGGATTATTTTGTTTTATTTGTCCGTGTTTACTATGGGATGGATGCTCGTCTTTCTGTTCATTGTTAACTAAGTGATGTAGCGCCCACTAGAGCGTTAAAACTGGCTTTTCTTTATTGCAAAGTTGCCCATACTGATGGCAAATAATTTAAGAAGCACCTATTCAAAAATAATTCAAGTAGTATTAAAATGGCTCACATTTCTACCAGTTCTTTACACATAAATAATACATGTTAACCGTTCATGTTCTTTTTAATGGTGTATGGCTTGTCTTTTTCCTGTGCATATATCTGCCTCATTACCAAAATAGGGTGATACCTTACATAATATTAACTTGTTCTTTCACTTAATTATGTGTCATAAACATCAGGACATTATGAATTTAAAAGAGTTTTTAGTCTCTGATAGTCATTTCACACCTCAATAGACTCTCATCATGAGCTTCTGATGAGATACACCTTCATCTTCATGCTAAAGCCTAGACGCCTTGAATCTGGGTTTTCATCTCTTTTTGTTCTTAAAAAACCTATAAGCAGGGTCATGAGTTCTATACCCACATTCTTTGGCATCTGTGTTAGTTGGGGTTCATCAGCCATCCCAATAGATTGAGTGTAAGGAGCTCTGAAGGCCTCATGTCTCAGATGGCCTGAGTCTCAGAGGTTGGGACCAACTTCCCCACCTCACCCCACCCCCAGCATCACACCAGTGCTTCTTCTCACCCTGAACCACCTCTGGAGGTCAATGAGTCCTGTAAATTTCTCCCCACTATGTGAAGCAGTGCTATGCCTTCCATAAGTAAAAATGAGAACCCACCTAAAACACTTAACATACCTGAAACTTAAGTGCAAAATTATAACAGTAGGGGGGTCACACTGAAGGCCTCTCCCCATGCCATCGTCCCTAGGATAGCAGCGTTTTGCACTGGAGTTTTCAATTCCTTTTTTCTTTCTTTTCTCTACTCTGTGAGCTTCTGACAGCCTTTCTTTACTTTTATATTGTTGTTCCCTCCTGCTTCACACTTTTTTTTTTTTTTTCATCTTATCTTCTCTCTCCATCTTCTTCCTGTGTCCATCACTGGAATCTAAAACTTTTTTTTTTTTTTTTTGGCCTGAGAATCTATGTCAGACCGGCTGTTTTATTGGCCCATTTTAAAGATAAGAACACTTAGAGAGGTGAAGTGCCTTACCCAGGGTCATATAGCTAATAAATAGAGGAGCTAGGATTTGGACCCTGGTTGAAGGATACCATAGCTTTCATAGCAGTCAACACCACCACTGCCCCCTGCCCTGTTGGGCTGTTATCCTTAGCTTATTCATTTTCAGAATTATGGGATTCCCTCAAATTTGACTGTGATGGGAGAATATGGGTATTTTATGGGACAGGTGAGGTCTGACAGGAACTAGAGCCTTACACATTTTAAACAAATCATATCATTATGAACGTCACGTACACTTACATAGAATAGAAAATTTAAAAAAAAACACAGGGAGTTCCTGTTGTGGCACAGCAGACACAAATCCAACTAGTAACCATGAGGTTGTGGGTTCAATTCCTGGCCTCACTCAGTGGGTTAAGGATCCAGCATTGAGGTGAGCGGTGGTATAGGTCGCAGACATGGCTCAGATCCTGTGTGGCTGTGGCTGTGGCATAGGCTGGCAGCTGTGGCTTTGATTCAAGCCCTAGCCTGGGAAGCTCCATATGCCCTGGTTTCGGCCCCAAAAGTAAAAAATAAACAAATAAAATAAAATAAAAATAAATAAATTAAAAAACCACAAAGAGTATGAAGAGATCCATTATCCCATCCCTTGGAGACAATCACTGTTAATATTTTTTAGTCTCTCTTCTATTATTTTTCTTTGTGAACTCTTACATATTTTTATCAGAGTGAATCACAGTATATGTATATAATTTCTTATCCTGCTTTGTAATTTGCATTGCAAAATAAACATTTCCTCTGTTAGTTTAAGTTCTTCCCAAATGCATTTTAGTGAGTTTGTAAGAGTCCATTTTGTGGCTACATCATAATTTACCTCGTCATTATGCTATCGTTGAATAGCCACATATTTTTTATTCTGCAGAAATTTTAACATCATATATGCCAGAATGGAGGATGATTTTTAATATAAGGTGTTTCCACATTTTCCTAACAAAGAAGTTTTTTATGTTTGGGGACCAAGTTAGACATATACATATTTATAGATACCAGTGAATTATCAGCTATCTATTTATCGTATTTCACATGATAATTTAAGTGTACATATTTAAAATCACAAGCATAAATTACAACATTTACAAATATAAATTTTTCCACTTTTGGGTTTATATTTCTACTCAGACTCATTATAGTCATCTTTAACATTAGTGTGTTTTTGTTTTTATCAAAGCCAGGACAATTTTTAGCCCCATCATAATTTCTTCTATTTTGGTTGTTTGAGATCTTCTTTTTGAATCTCTACATGATGCTTTCACTGGAAGTTTTATCAAAGCCATAAGTAACCATTTGTTTTATTTAAATCTCAAAACATAAGCACTTTCAGCCATGGTTCTTCTTCTTCTTCTTCTTTTTTTTTTTTATAAGGGCAGCACCCATGGCATATGGAAGTTTCCAGGCTACGATCAAATTGGAGCTGCAGCTGCTGGCCACAGCCACAGCCACAGCCATAGCAACACCAGATCCAAGCTGCATCTGCAACCTACACCACAGCTCAGGGCAATGCTGGATCCTTAACCCATTGAGCAAGGCCAGGGATCAAACCCACATCCTCATGGATACTGGTTGGGTTACCATTAAGCCATGACGGGAACTCCCTCAGCCATGCTCTGAAAACTGATCTTTGAAAGTCTTGTTTCCATGAACATTTGTAATGATGAGAGACCCAGGCAAAATTACCACACTTGTGTAATTTTTCTAACATTCTTTTCTGTTTTTACACTCTTCAGGTGACCTCTTAGCGTCATCAAACCACCATGGATTATAGTTGTTTTGTGCTCCCAATAGTACGTAGTTTAAAAATGACATACCTGGGAAAGCACTTTGTCGTAAGAGAGACTTTAAAATTATTCAAGTCTATAACAAGGGGATTTCGGTTTAGAAGGCATTCTTTCCGTAGATGTTAGCACATTGATCCATATTTCCTGGTGGTGGGTCACATGCCTAGCAATGCTTGATAGGAACTGAATGCTCTCCCATGTAGTAGTTTTGACTTGCATAAAGTATGCTCGCTCTCTTAAGTGGACCTTATATTATTCAGAGCAGTGAAAGTGCAGGTAGAAACCATCCCATTAATGTCAGATTGGAGACTTTCTGCTCAATCTGTCAGTGGTGAGGGGGTAGAGAGAAGCTGGGACTCTCTAAACCATGGTGAGAAACAACAACAGGAGAGCAGACTTCCCCTTGTACCCACTGCTCTTGGGCTTCCAAGTGTAATTGTTCATCTTTTTCCTGTTGACATCAACGGTGGCTCATTTCTTTGTATCAGGGGTGGAAGGCCTGACCTGCTGGGCAGAAGCACCTGGTATCAGCCTTGGTGGTTAGCGCCAGGAAGTCTCAACTCCAGATAATATGGAGTTAATTTAGGCCTTTGTGTAGTGCCAAAAATATATACACATTAAGTGTCAGCACAGAGTAAGACCTTCCAGTCATTCTCCGCATGTGCATTGTTTCCTTTTAGTGTTAACTGATTTTTTTTATATACTCACTGAGGCCAGGCCAACTGGTTGAGGTTATGGGGAGGTTTGGGTGGAGGAAAGTGTCCCTGGGGGATCTGTTCTGAGCAAGCTTGTATGTCTTGTACTTCTCCAGTTTCTTGAAGATTGGAAAAATGAAGCATGTACACTGATTAGCTCGGAGGACATACGAGGGTCATCTAAAGGCTTGGAAATTTTGTTTAATAGAATTATTGGCATCAGAGTTAAACAACTATTACAACTTGTCAGAAAGTTACATGATAAGGACCAAAGTGCAGGCTTGGCTGGTGAGCCTCTGTGTCTTATCTTTGTCTTATGTTTGTGTCATTGAGTAAATTTACCTAGATTCAGTCTATGTAGTTGACCAAGGTTTTACCACCCGATTCTTTTTTGTTCACTTGTAAGGTAAGAATGACAAGTATTTTTAGCCCCATTTTCAGGTGTGAAAAGTGAGATTTAGACAGAGATGAAGTGGTTCATTTAAAGTCATTTAGGCCACCTAGTGATAAGTCTGATATCAGATCTATATTAGTCTAAGTGATTATACTTTTTGGTACCTTATATGTTTGCATCTACAAATGGACATATACTACTATTACTCCATTTTAAACATTTTCTGTAGACTTGATTCAGTATTTAGAATGGGGGCTTTTAGAGTTGTAGGCTGTCTCTCTAGCATTGCACTTTTTTTTTTTTTTTGTCTTTTTGCTATTTCTTGGGCCGCTCCCATGGCATATGGAGGTTCTCAGGCTAGGGGTCAAATCGGAGCTGCAGCCTCCGGCCTACGCCAGAGCCACAGCAACGCGGGATCCGAGCCGCATATGCAACCTACACCACAGCTCACAGCAACGCCGGATTGTCAATCTACTGAGCAAGGGCAGGGATGGAACCCGCAACCTCATGGTTCCTAGTCGGATTCGTTAACCACTGCGCCATGACGGGAACTCCCGCACTTTTATTACATGTAGCAGTTTTATTTTATTTGTTTTCTTGTGCATAGTCTATATCTCTCACTAGAATAGAAACTCCATGATGGCAGGGACCTTGTCTGTCTTGTTCATGTCTGTATTCTCAGTGGCTAGTACAGTGCCTAGCACAGGGTGGGAACACTAAATAAATGTTCGTCAAATGAATGAATGGAAGACTATATGAAGAAATGATTGAAAAATTTGGCTGTAAATTATGAAATGTGAACCATAAAGATAAACTAGATACCCAAGCCGTTGACTTTTTTATATAAGATGAAAATTAGTCTCAGAAAGTTTAAAAGTCTTGGCTCAAGTCACTCAGTTGGTGGTAAATCATTACACCAGAGCCCTTTTCTTTGGCTTGTCTCCACATTGCATATATCTTCTTAGGTGCATTTGGTTATAAACAAACTGGCTATAGATCTCTGGAGTCAACACAGACCCTACTTTGAATCTAAATATTTTTCTTAACCAATCACAGATTCCATTTCCTCATCTTTAAAATGGGGGTGATAATATCTCATATGATTGCTATGAAGATTCAATAA
Organism: Phacochoerus africanus; assembly: GCF_016906955.1. Classification (NCBI taxonomy): domain Eukaryota; kingdom Metazoa; phylum Chordata; class Mammalia; order Artiodactyla; family Suidae; genus Phacochoerus; species Phacochoerus africanus. The sequence goes on along the minus strand of NC_062544.1, from coordinate 15,221,739 downwards.
GATAATGCATGTGAAAAGCTTAGCACAGTGTTTGAAATATAGTAAGTGCTCACTTAATGGTACATCTTATCAAAACAAGATTTCAGAAAAGCAGACTCTTAAAATCTGGGTTTTGAAGTTCCGGTCATGGCACAGTGGTTACCGAATACGACTAGGAACCATGAGTTTGCGGGTTCGATCCCTGCCCTTGCTCAGTGGGTTAAGAATCCGGCATTGCCTTGAGCTGTGGTGTAGGTTGCAGACGTGGCTCAGATCCCGCATTGCTGTGGCTCTGGCGTAGGCTGGTGGCTACAGCTCCAATTAGACCCCAGCCTGGGAACCTCCATATGCTGCAGGAGCGGCCCTAGAAAAGGCAAAAGACAAAAAAAAAAAAAAATTTGGGTTTTGGGCCTGGAAAGGCCCTCAGTGATATCCTGAACCAATCTTCCCATTTCGTAGAGGAGGCAGCTGAAGGCTCATTATAGGATGACCATTTCCCAAATCAATGTGTAATTGATTTGCATAGAAAACCAGAAAAAATCATATATAAATGGACTAATTTTGTGAATGGACTTCCATATGTATAAATATGGAAAGATGTCACATTTTTGCATATATATATATATATATATATATATATATCATTAGCCAATATCACCGGAGTATTTAGTAGGCTCTTTTCGAAAGCTTTCGGGTCATCAAGCTCTAAGTAGACTTTCAAGAAATGGGTAAGAGAGCATAGCATGTTGGATTCCTTGGGCCTTCCAATATTCGATCTTCTTTTTAAAAAAGTGTCATGAACATCATTATTCTGATTTGTTTACATGCTTGAAGTTTTGTTGACAAAAGAAGAAGGAGCTTTTCTTCACCTCTGAGTAAATCAAAGTCTGACGGAAAAATGAAGTGCCGTGGGTAAAGCGGAGTGTTGCAATCAAAGGGTTTTTTCTTCATCCTATCTTTTTTGAAAGCCCAGCTTAAGAGGAGGACATCTGTTGGTCACCATAAAGTGTTAGGAAACCTCACTGGGACTGGAGGGTCATTTTCCCAAGGTCCAGATCAGGGAGGGACTTCGTGAGGTCCGTCTGAATATACTCTTCTCTCTACACTGTTGTGTCTAGTGCTTGTGGGAACTTAGGACATTCCCCCAGCCATAGGACATCTGTGGACCCTCAGTTCTGCCTTTAAATTTCAGCCCCTGGAAGTCCTTGAGAAGATAAGATGTGTCAGGCTTTGCTGCACTTAGTGATCTTACACTTACTGGGTTTAGAAGCAGAATCACCATCATCAGGGTTAATGAGAGGGAAATGCTTGCAAGATGATAATAATCAGGAGCAAGATTAAAATCTGCTTGGGAAGAGATCTCTGCTGTGTGCCTGGCACAGTGAGGTGTTTTAATCATTGTTTGCTGCCTGACTGACTGACCGCGACTAGATGTTGGCCTGTCCTGCAGTTAAGAGCGAGGAGGGTGTCACTGTATCAATGGCATGTCCCAGTTCATAAACAAAGTCTAGATGGTATAAGCGGGTTCTGCTCTAAACTTTATTGGAGGCTTATGTTAGAATTCAAGTAAGCAAGTTTTTGCTTTGTTTTTTTTTCTAGCCTTTCCCAAAAAAGCAGTCAGTTGTTAGTAAGAAGCAGAAAAGGATTAGTTGTCCATTCATGCTAAATGTAATGAGTAAAAAGTAAAATATATTAATTCCACTTTCCTAACTGCAGCTAATTAAGGGTGGCTCATTTAAAACAGACCTAATTTAATCTGCTAATATAAGTATTCAATTAAAGTTGTTCCCACTGCTTTCTTCTCCTTAGAATACTTTTCCGTGTACTTATATTTCATGCATTCATGGTGTGAATCCTTCTAAAGGTCCAGGTTGTAATGGAAAAGTGGTTTCAGGACTCAATAATTGCCCAAATTAAATAATATATATGTAAATGGAGATTTGAGTGTAAATCGTGCACTGCGATGCTATAAGGAATGGAGTCCTTTTATCCTGATACCTTTTGGCCAATCAGAATAAAGTGCCTCCTCTTTAATTCTATACGACTTAGAATAGTTTATTGCATTATTAAATACATATTACAGGAAGCACATTGTTGTTTAAGACTCATTGATTTAGGCAGAACTATTCTTATAAAGTTTCGTTGGGTTTTACATAAAAGGAGAAGAGGCCATATAAAATTATAAAACCTTAATGTAATATAACAGCCTATAATATAATATAATATCCTCCCATTTTCTAAGGAAACCACCCCAAAATTGTAATGAGTTCATTAGAACTACTGTTTGCAAATTGTGGCATGTCATGTCTAATTAGACATAATGGATTTAAATATTTCTTTAATGAAATCTGTAGCTTAACTCACCCAGGGTTATAACCCTTGTCCTTCTGCCCTGAAAATGATTTTACTTTATTTTTATTTTGGGTGGCATAAAAAGAAATGAAAGACTATGATTCTGCCTCATCCTCAGATAGATAGAGTGAAAAATACAGTGCTTATTATGAAGTTAATGTGAATTACCATGTAATTACCACTGGCTACACTGTAATGATTATTTAGTTACCACTGAGCATCTCTGCCAAATAACACACATTATTTCATAGGAAGCATAGCATTAACTCAAGTCATCCCGGAAGTCGGGAAGGGAGTATATTCCCTGTCTCCTGCCTTAAGTGTAGACGCTACTAATGTTAACATCTAAATAGTCAAGCTTGGAGCAAACTGACAGCAGAGCAGGGTATGAGTTTACATGATTTGATTTGCTGATGTTTTAAACACTTAGCAGGAGACAGCTATAGAAGCCAATTAAATCTCTCCAAGGTGCACAGAGTTATCTCCTTTGTGAGAAACAATTTAAGGGAATTGCATTGGCCCTTTAACTGGAGAGGGGAAGAAGCATTAGGAATGAAATTTCAGATGCAAAGTGCTGATCAATCGTGCCTTCTTTTGTGTTTTTCAGCTGTTGTTTGGGCTGCTGCTCTTTTAAAGGATTTGCACTTTTATTTTGCAAGCACAGGGTTATGTGAAACTTCTCGCCATGAAAATGTTCCTTTGGCTATTGATTATGATGTGCCTTTAAACAAGGCATTGTGTCTGAAAGAGTAAAACAAAAACAAAAACAAAAACGTGTCAGGACATTCCGTCCCTTTCAGATACTGCATCTTATTTAGTGTACCGGAATTCCCAGTTTAAAGTAATCACAAAATTTATGGAGAAACGGATAAAAAAGGTTGTAAAATATTGATTGGGGGAAAATAATAACACAACTCATCTATAATAAGAAGAAAAATGAAGCAATAATTCAGGGGGTATCGAGCGGTTTGCTGCTGGGAGTATTGATCCAGTCCTTTACGGTATCAGATCGCACCTGAGATTGCTCTGAAAGAAAGAACAGCATTCCTGCACTCATTATTTCTCAGATACCATCGCCTTGTTACATGGGCCCTGCAGAGTTGGGATTGTTGAAGCTGGGACAGTGGGACCCGCAATAATAATAATAATAAATAAATAAATAGCTCAGAAATCTATATTGCCTCAAAGCCACCGTGCCTGGTCTTAATGACACATTGGCTCTGATTTTACAAGTTTTTCATTGCCTTAGAGTAAGCTAATGAGAATTCCAATGCTGTGTGGTTCATTTAGGGCCCAAACAGATGGTCATCTTCTATTAATGGGCTCTCATGTTTAGAAGGAATTCTTATCTTGTCTGAAGACGTTTGCTCTGTTGTGTTTCTTCTGAAGTCACTCAGTTGAAAACAATACATGTGACATGGCATCATTTTCTATTTTAAGGCAGTTTTTGGACGAGGCAGTCGTATTTTTGCTTCTAAGAAAAAAAAATCTTTAATGTGGCCTGAAACTTTGTCAGTTTGCCCACAAATCATTAATTTATAAATTTGTCTAAGACATTAACACGTGAATTCTACCATGTGTGATCATCACAGTAACTCCTTAAAATGGTAGAATATATTTCAGTGCTAAGACATTTTGGTTCTTTCCAGATTTTAAGATTATTCCATCAGTAGTGAGTATTTTGCTCTCTCTCTCTGTCTTTTTTTTTTTTTTTTTTTACTTTTTGGAAGAGAGGGTGCAATAATATTCAGATTTCAATGCGGTAGAAAAGTTTTTGATACCAATTATGTTTCAGGCACTTTCTAGGCTCTGTGACCCAGAAAAGTGAGGTGCTTGCCTTCAAGACACTTAGAGTCTAGTAAGAGAAGGAAGCCAGTACAGAAGTGAAGCAGTGGAGAACGTAATTGTCAGACTGGTAAGAGTGGTATGAAAGAAATAAGAGGGTTGATCTGATAGTGCATTATAAGGGCAGAGGGCTTCTTTAAACAGCAATTAGTACAGTGGAGTTAGAACAACGTATAAATGAATGTCACTTGGAGCCTTTATAACATCACCCAGACACACTTTTGTTTCCAAGTATCTGTGGATTTTCCCCAGTGCTAAAACCATGCTGTCATTTGCCCAGAAGCTTCCCTTTCCCTACCCCATCCCCCCAGGCTCTCTGTGATCATTATCTAGAAATATGAGCCACACCAGCTGACTATGTTCTCAGCAGATCAAGCTTCCTGAAATTTCAATAAGCATTGATCCATGACATTGCACCAGATCCTTGAAATTGTTGTTTCTATAATATTTGTCTCTCCATTTCTGGCTCTAAAAGAAAAAAAAAAAAAGTTCTGTGAAACAAGAGGCCGATGCCTGATGTCAATAAAGTTGGAGGGAGAAGGGCAAATGGAGAAGCAGAAAGAATAAACATCTAACTCTCAAGACAGCCCCAAAATAGCTTTCAATAAACTGCAAAGCATACCCCTCCTTCTTTATCCACCAAGTAAGATTGAAAGTCATCACTGAGTCTTAAACTGTGAATATTGAAATTGTGAGATGTATGGTACATTTAGTGGAGACGTTGGTGAAGTGCAGAAGTCATTTTAACTTTGTCTTTTAATTTTAAAGATTTATTGGCTGCAAGGAAGGAGAATATTTATAAGCGTTCTTAGGTATTCACAAAACATGTAGTTGCCAAACAGTGCAAAGACTGGAAAGAAATCATCATTACGAAGCTGGATGATTCAGGAAATGTGGTGATAAATATGGGAGTGACAACATATTATCTCACCCCCTTCCAGCTCTACATTTTTGAGTCATGATTATCAAGTATGTCACTGCAGGGAGTATGCTAAGTCACTTTGGAGCTAAAGGAATTTTAGTTTTAAAAGAATAGGCAGTGTTTGGGAAGTACAAATACAATAAATGATGTCAAGTCATCTTAGCTTGAATAAATATATATTGTATAATTGCCTCTACCCTTTAATTTCTTGTAATGAAAGGCAAGTGGCAAGCAACAAGAAAGCAATTAATTGCAACAATGATTACTTAGCTTCTGCAGTGCCTGAATTAAAAAGAACATTAAGATGACTTTTTCTAATAGACGATATTTTTTAAAAGTCGTTGGTGCTTTTAAGTGGCAGGTGTATTGGAATTGTTTTAAAGCACTATTTATTTGCTTTTTGGCAAACAGATTGTCAAAATGAACTGCTGCTTGTTTTGTGGTGTTGTCCCCAATTCATGGAGATAAATGTCATATCATAGCTCATCTATTATAATCCTTCTCTGCTGTGCCCTTCTTTTAATTTGAGACAGGCTGATGCTGAAAAGCAAAGTTGTGGCCTTTTCTGTGATTTGTGTGTGTGTACTAGTTCGTTCTTGTCAACGCAGAGCCTTGAATACAGCGGTACCCAGTGGATGTTGAATGAATGAGTGGATAAAGAGAATGGATGAATGGATAAGAGTCCTTCTCCCTGGCTTCAGACAGGTTACTTGACTACTTAAAATTCTATTTTCTTATCTGAATAATAGGGGAAATAAACATATCTTCTTCACTAGTTTGTTGGAATGATTAAAATAGATAATATGAGTAAGGCACTTAGCAGATTACAAATGGTGCACATTAAAGACTTAGGAAATGGCGTTCCTATAATTGATGACCTTAAGTAGTTCTCAATCTGTGAATTGATTATCTGACAGTCTATTTCTATTTGGTTCACCAGAGTATTTCCAGTATCTAATACTATATCTGGCCTAGAGTAGATGCTCAAAAAATGTTGACCGAATGAACTCCCCCATTCTTATTGAAAAATAATAACAGCGATTGCTCCTAACACTTAAAAGGCACATGCTATGTGCCACTCACTGTTTTAAGCATATGAGCTATTTTTGGACATGTGTGTGTGTGTGTTTTTTTTAAACAACAACACTATGAGACAAGTACTGTTACTATCCACATTATATAGAAACAAACAAAAACAAAAACCTGAGTCAAAGAGGAGTTAAGAATTTGCTCGGGGTCATGCCACCAGAAGGTGACAAAACCAGGAGACTGGCCTCGGATCCTGAACATACAGCATCATCTTCCGTGTTTAGGCACAAAGGTAATGTGAAGTATGGGACTGTGCCATGATCATTCATTCAACAGGTAATTATTAATCATTATCCATGTTTTACTTACTGGAGACACCATGTATCAGATGAGGATAGGCTCTTCAAGATTAAAGGGTCTGGTTTTCTCAAATTCAAGTTTATCCCATTCTTTCTTCAGTGACAATTAGAATGAGAGACACTTGGAGGCCTTGCTTGATACAGTAGAAGGAAAGCTATACCTGTGCTGAAATGAGAGTGCAGGGTAAGCCTGAGGAGGAGACAGTTAGGGTGGCATTATGGTGACAATTATGGGTTACCCAGCCTGCATCCCACCTTCTCTTTAGAGAATATAGGATGCATGCCTTCTGAAGGCCCCTTCCTGCTTTCAGACTCTGTGAGCAGATGTGTGGCCTTGCCATCTGTACCACACTAACCCCTGGGTCAGAGCTGAGCAAAGCGTCACTCCAGACTAAGCAAGAGAAGAGCAGCCTCTGGCTCAGCCTGTGCAGGAGGGTGATGGGCCAACGTTGTTTTCTTTTCTGGGCATCTGGGACCAAGGCCAGATTTTTACAGAAAAGTCCCACCAACTGGTGGATTTTTTTTTTCTTTTTTTCAGTTCAGAACCTCAACCTCAAGGCCACAGAAATTAGTGGCCAATAAATGCCCACATTTTAAATCTGTGGCAGAATTTGCTAAGAATTTGTATGAGTGTTCACATGCGTGAATTTCATTCTACTCTTCATGTTTCTCTTATTTGGATTTGTCCTCTTCAGGACTTAGTTCACTCATTCCTTATTTTCTTTATTTATAAAATATTTATTGGGGAAGGAACAAATATACAGTTAGAAGGATAGAGTTAGCATTTTGATTGCCTCAAGCACAATGCCTGGTGGAGAGGAAAAAGACCAGTAATGGTTGTTGAATGGACAGATTGATAGATGGGTGAATATAAAGAAAATTAGAAAACCATTATGTTTATACTTAAAAGAGATTTGTTTTTTTTTTCTTTTGAAGAAAACAGAATTTATTTATTTATTTATCTCAATGAATTAGATTATTTTTAATTAGGAATGGGTTCAAGCAAGATATTCCAAGTAAATCTTCAAGAAGGAATAAGTCATTCACTGAAAAAGGGCAAAAAAAAAAAAAGTAAAACCAAATCAAATTTGTCCCAATAGAGTTGAGTGATTTTTACAAAACAAATCCATTGATCTAAAATCTCCCAGTTTTATCTGCTTCTGCCTGGGGTCACCAGTTAAGATGACTGATTATCCTGGGAAAGGCTCTGTAGCCTATCTCATGAACAGAAAAAAACAAGCTCACACTTGGTCAGAAGGCAGCCCAAACACTTCTCTCCAGGGGCTGTGGTTGAGATTTGGCCAGAGGGAAAGAGCGGCTGGCTTGAGAGCTCGCATTTGAAAGTCTCAACCAGACCCAAGACAAGATGAGGAGGGCGTGAACCCACCTTGAGGGCACAGCACACTCTGTAAGTTAGGGATCTGGGCCAACCCCCAAGCTTGCTAAGGTTTGCTAGTAAGTTTTCTAAGCTATTAAAGTACCACAGACCTTTTGGGCAGGTTAGAAATGTCAAAAAATAATGCCGTTTTCAGCAACATGGATGGAACTAGAGACTCTCATGAAGTAAGTCAGAAAGAGAAAGACAAATACCACATGATATCACTTATATCTGGTATCTAATGTATGGCACAAATGAACCTATCCACAGAAAAGAAACACTCATGGACATGGAGAACAGACTTGGGGTTACCAAGGTGGGGGATGGGAAGGGAAGGCACTGGGAGTTTGGGGTTAATAGAGGCAAACTATTGTATTTGGAGTGGATAAGCAATGAGATCCTGCTATGGCACAGGGAGTTATGTCTAGTCAATTGTGATGGAACATGATGGAGGATAATATGAAAAAAATAATGTATATATACATACACACATATGTGTTACTGGGTCACTTTGCAGTATAGCAGAAATTGACAGAATATTGTAAATCAAGTATAATAGATAAAATAAAAGCTTAAAAAAGAAATGTCAGGAGAAGAGCCTTTCGGAAAAAAACAACTGATTTCACCCTTTGCGTCTCTCAGTAGAAAAACTACCCATTGTCTTGGTATATACGCTTTCATTTGGTGATTATCAAGTGATCTTTCACTAAACTACGGTTTGAATGTATGGGTACTAGTGTTCACATCTATTGGGAGACCTAGTCCCAGATTCCCTCATTGGTCTTCACAGATGCTCCTGACATTTTTCCACGGTGGCAGCCATTTTCCAAGAAGTCCTTTCCCCTCCTTCCTGCTTCTTTTACCGGGGTGTGTGTGCTCAGTTGATAACTCTACCTCTGCTTTGTGCCAGGCATGTCACTTTTAATTCTGTGAGAATTCCAGATCCATCAAATATCTCAAAATGCCTTCTCCATCTCTGCCCTTTCCTGTGTCTTTAGGCCTTCAGCTAACTAATCCCAAGGAGGGCCTAGGGGTTTGAAAATAAAATGAACTTGCTAAAGCACAGGCAAGTCTGTGACTCCCTTGAGTTTATTCTCTGCCTTTTATTGAAGGCCAACTCTGTGCAGAGTACTGTGCAAATGCTCAGGGATACAAAGAGGACTCAAGTGCACGGCGAAAATAAATGAAGGCAGACTGTGTTGGCACATGACGCTCATTGAACTGACCCAATGCTCTGGTAGAAATCTGGGTGAATGGCCATGGAGAGGACAGTCCAGCCTGGAAAAGTCCAGGGAACTAAGAACTGTGCGAAGGTTTTGCCTAGGGTGCTGAGGGTGTAGGCTTCCTTTGAGTTAGAGAATCCTGCTTTCTCCTCTTGTTATTGAGCCTTAGCATCTTAAAAATGGGCAGTCTTTATATGTAAAAATTACCTAAGAAACTGCAGGAGAAACTCTGCCTCCCCCATCTCTATTTTTAGCTCTTAGAATATGTTCCACAGTCTTCCAGAATGTATATACAAATGCTTTCCCAAGCCCGTCACTTACATTGTTCCTCTCTGTCCTGTGATTCCACGCCACTCCACCTCCCTCCATGAGGGGTGTTTTTATTTTATGAGCATTTGCTGGCATTCAATTTTGAGTAAGAATGCTTGCCTCCACGGAAGCAAGCATTCATGTAGTGTCATACAGATATTTTTTTCTTAGAGAGAAATAAGAACCAAAATAGTGTGGATCCTTGTTGGGTAAAAAGAATGGTGTTTTTGATCTGATGTCAGAGGTGTGGAAACAAGGCTAAAGTGAGAAGAGAGGTGGAGGTGAGGGGTTTTTACAGAGAGTGGCTTGGAGGAATGAATGAATGAACGTCTCAGCCTTGGTAGGAGGAAGCCTCCTCATTTGCTTCTCTTTCAAGATGCTCTTCTGTGGACCCCACCTCTGGCTAGATCATTGCATTTTTTGAGCATTGTGCTATGAGGTCCTCCCCTTTTCCTGCATCATCATTTTGATCAGACTGTATCGTCAGTCCACTGCTTGGGATTGAGATACACATGAGGTCTGTGCCCAGAGAAAAGTCTTTGCCTGAGGGTTATGCAACTTGAGGTCAGCAGGTGGGGGATGGCCTCTTTACCAACATGTAGATTTATTGACTTTGGGATGGGAAAATCCAGCCTTTATATTTCAAGAGAATAAATCATCTCCTGTGAATTGTGATACTGTCAGAGGACATTCTGGATGGTAAACTTCTGCTGGAGCTCTGTGCAGTAATATGTAAAATATGCAGTTGACCAGAAGGTTGCAGTTTTGACTAATAGGATTATTAGTCAATGAGTAATACTTTAGGTTTGCCAAGTCCCAGTTTATAGCTGGAGCTTCATAAGTCAGAACTTGGTGTTCTAACAATCAGAGGCACTCTATACTTGGAACTTTAAGCCCAGATAGAAAAATTTTAGCAAATACCACATTTTGGCTAAAAGAGAAAAACTGGGTGTACAACATCATACCAAGGATTCATGTTAAGGTTTGATCTACTTGGTTCATAGGACACAGATGAAGCACAGGTGATCTTTGTGGTTGTCACAGTATGAAAATAAACATTTTTTGGAAGTGGACATTTGAAGAAGTCATGTGGTACCATTACATAACATGGGCTCTGGAGAATTGGATCCATGGAGACTGACAACTGTGATGAAATAGTTTATTATATGCCTATTTTGCCTAACCCTTAGACATAGTTTCTGCTGTTGATAAGACAAAAGCAGTGGTCAGTTTAAGAAATAAATATATTCAACCCAACATTTGGCACAAAGGAGAAAAAAAAAAACAAAAAAAAACAGGTGGTTGATGGATTCCATTGTTTGTTTTCCAGTGGGAGGTTTTAGTATGGTAGATACGCATCATGGGTTTCCTGTCTTTTAACGCGCTGGTTGTTGTCTACCTAGAATAGAGAAAGCATGTTGTTCTGATGCTAAGATTATAGCCCTAACCCAGCAGATGGCTATAATTTCTTTCCACTAAAAATCTCTTTCCTGTCTTTTGTTCTGTTTCTAGGTGTGCATTTCAGTGGTTTTGATATTAATTGTTTTTCATAGTTCTGTAGTTGGTGGCACTTTGAGAGAAAGATGGGATGTACACAGCCTTTTCTTATTAAAAGATTTCCTGTTATACAATGCGTTAAGGTTGCCGGCTTCTACCCTGCTTCCTTTCATTCTTTCTTTCTTTCCTTTTAAACTTTAGCTTGTTTCACCAGAGGGAGAAAGACTAGCTCAATTGTGTTATCCTGTTAGATTGCTAAAACCATGTTTAGATAAAAAATTACTCTATGCTTTTCTTACTACAGTTCATGATTTCCATTTTGTAAGGCATCTTTTCTAAATTTTGTGCTTTATTATTCTTGCGGTGTTGGACGAGCAAAAACAAACTCTAGGTCATAATTCACTTTAAAGAACGTACCCTTTCTTTTCTATTTTCTTGTTAAAACCAAATTGTGTGCAATTTGTAGAAAATTGAAACCACATTTTTCACTTAACTTTCCAAAATTAAAATTTATGGGGAAAAAGAAGCAATAAAACAGTTACAATCTGGTCATCTATAATTATCTATGTGGTTTGAGCAGTTCCACATTTGAAAAAAGTGACACTGAGAACTTATCAAGATTTTACAACCATGGGATCTTTCACTTCTCTTTTGTTGCCTTGGAGCCAAGACCTCCACAAAATGCTAAAAGTTATACCATGAATTTAGAAATGAGATGCGTGAAGAGTAACTTTGAAATGCATACACAACAATGGATAGCATCTAAAAATAGTTCTTTTCCTCTCTCACTCAATAATGAAATTTGTTACAGTAAAAGTTACCGTTGTATACTGTTATGTCAAGTGTTGTCTCTGATTTCAGTTGCTTTGGCATTCTCTTGTCATGCACTACCTGGCAGGAAAAAAAACCATAGAACTAGGGAGACATGCTATTTCTATTTATTGCTGCTACCATTGCTGTCTTGGTACCTCCACTTCTGCTGCTCCCTCCAGCCTCTGGTTTCCCCCAGGGAAAGGATCCTTGAAGACACCCTGTGCTGAATAACATTTTTTCTTGGAACAAATAGTTTCTTCATCCTGCTCTTTTTTGTCTTTTTAGGGCCGCACCCATGGCCCACGAAAGTTCCCAGGCTAGGGGTTGAATTGGAGCTGTAGCTGCTGGCCTACACCAGGGCCATAGCAATGTGGGATCTGAGCTGTGTCTGTGACCTACACCACAGCTCCTGGCAGCACCAAATCTTTTAACTCACTCACTGAGGCCAGGGATCAAACCCGCATCCTCATGGATACTACTTGGGTTCATTCCCACTGAGTCACAACGGAAACCCTCCCCCACTCTTTGGATCACGCCATCTCATTGTCTCCATGTTATAACAGTAAAAATCAGTTTTAAATCCTAAGAAGTTTAATGCTTCAACTCTAGTTATTAATATTTCCCTTTGTGGAAAGATGCCATATTTGGACAACCCGAAGCAGTCTTGGTGAAATACTTCATTCATTGGCTTTGTTATTCAGTACACATTTATTGAACACCTATTTAGTTCTGCATCTCAGGTTAGAGTCTAAGTATAGGGTAGGGAACAAACCATGACAAACAACATGGGCACATAGTAAGGGTTCCACCAAACCCTGGCATTGTCACTAACATTCTAGAAAGGTATGATGGACAGGTCTCTGCAAATATGGAAAAAATCATTTAACTTTATACTGACCAACATAAGTCAAAGTTTTATTGATTATGTATAACATATGATTTAAGTATTTACAATGCATCACACAGTTCTAAGCACTGTACACATAATAATTCATTTCACCTCCTAACACCTCCATGAGGTGGGTACTATAAAGTAGTGATTTTACCTATAAAGTAAAAGTCTGTCCTGATTTTGCACATGAAGAACGGAGGCATGGAGCGATTAAGCCCTTCTCCTCGGGTGCTCAGGTGGTAAGTGGAGGAGCCATGGTCAGACCGAGGCAGTCTGGCTCCAGAATCCATCCTTTAACTGCCCCACTGTGCTGGCTTTCAGAAGAACTTGAGTGTCTATACAATGGTATATCTCCTTTAAAAGTGCGATGATCCTTGAGTGTTCAGTACCTGGACACATCTGGTAGGACTCTGCAGAAACCTCACCCGGCTCATAGATGAGCAGCTGTTCAAAGAGGAGCCAGAGCAGAGGCTGCTGGCCTGGGAGGGCTCGCAGGTGGCATGAGCTGGGAGTCAATACAATGTGCATCATACCTTCCATCCGATGCCAGTCGTCTGTATGTCCATCTCTCTATTACTTGTTTCATAATGCATTATATGTTTATGTAATTATAGTGATTACATTATAGTATCCATTATATAGAAGTAACGTCTGCTCGTTGTAGAAAATCTAGGGAACAACAGTGTAGAATAAGAGAAATTAACATCACTCAATACCCATCCCTTAGAGATAACTACGGCTGACATTCTCATTTCTTTCATAGTTTTCTGTGTATAACAAACATATACCTGAACTTTTTTCGTATTTGTGCTTATACTGTGTATGTATATTCACACACAGTTTTATATCCTGTATTTTTCACGTAGCCTACTAAGCATTTTCCCACGCATTAAAACTTCTTCGTAAACGTAATGTTAAAAGGCTGTATAACCTTCTACAGTATGGATTTACTGAATTTACTTATCCATTCCTCTATTGCTGGATGTTTAAGTTGTTTTATGTATGCTGTTAAAATGATACACTCCTTATTCTCTCTTCTAATGCTGATGCTTTCAAAACCATTGCCATTTCTGGAAATTACATTTTCTAACCCCTTTTAAATATTTAAAAACTTTGTCCTCAATGGTTCCTTTTTGTAGAAGGTAGAGTTTAAAAAATATTTGAAATGATTCTGTTTTTATCAGTTTAGCATTTGCACTATAAGATACTGCTATAAAATACAGATAAAATACAGACTAGCGGAAAATATGTCTAAGTGTAGAAATGAACTTGTGCTTAGCCTGGGAAACTCTATCCAGCCATAAACTGGGCATGTTAAAGCTCTCGTATGTATTAAGACAATCAGCCATACTTTTTAATGTGTAAGTGTTTAATCTGTCAGTGTCCTTTCTCTTTTTTATCACCCTGCTGCAAACTGGATTCATTTTGGATAATTACCTTTGGTACTAAATGTATATTATCTGCTCAGTTAAGAAAGAGATTGGAGGGAACTCAGAAATCAATAGTAATAAAGTAAACAGAGAGAACAGAATCTATTTCCTCTCTTAGAATTTATTTAGATCTACTGTACTAAAGACAGGGATGCTGTCTAATGGACTTTGGACAGAGGACCACAAATAAACCTCACTGAGACTAGCAATCCTTTAAGAATTGATCTGCTATTTCAGTAAATATCCTACCGTTTGAGTATTAAAAATGTAGGTCTTTAATGACCCCAAGGAAATTGTTTACAGACTTTATTTCAGTTTCCCTTTCAGTGTTTGTATATCCCCAACTGGGTGTGCCTCCTGTATGCCCACCCTCCCTATGGCCTTCATAAAACTGTTTTTGACAGAGGATTGATGTTGGATTCACTGAGTTATGCTAACCACAATCTTATTGTCCAAGGGGAAATAAGATCCAGTGCCCCATATTGCTGACTGTAAAAGAGGCTCTCTGTAAAGTTTCAAAGTCGGTGTCATCATGAGGAAAGATAATTTAATACTCAGATGGGAACAAATCAATGGCATGTCACCTTCAGCACAAACGTGGGAGAGTTAGTTTACCTTGCCTGGACCTCTAAATACTCTGGCAGGCAAATGAAACTCAGAGAATTGGCACACCCAGCCTCTTTTGTTGACATTCTAAATCCCAAAGCCAAGAAAATATTCCTGCCACGTAAAGGAAACTCATAACTGCTGTTATTCAGTGTGTGTTTATCTCTCTCATGTAATACTGTGATTTTGTTTTCTCCAAATTCTAAAGTCTCTAGGAGCTCACGGGCTTATGTCACAACAAATGGCATTACAAGAACCCTACTCTCACATTGCTGCCTACCAAGTGTGGATTTCATTGTAGGGTGGTTGGTCTGGGAGTCACATGACCCTATCTGGTACCTTCAATACCAAAGCCCAAGGTCAGGGCAACAGCATGTCAGGAACCCCTTTTCTGAATTCACAGAATTATGGTCATAGTGGATTTAGTATCTTGGCCAAGGGGAAGGTGGTGAGGTTCTGAGATTATTTCAAAAGCAAAATCAAGCTTTCTAAAAAGATGGCATTGCATGTTTTGGGAGATGGATCTTCCTGATGGCTTCTGATAATTCCATGACATTTAAAAAACATGTTGATAGAGCCCACATAGTAAGAAATATTCCTATATCTCTTACAAATTCTAATTATTAATGTCTTCATCATCAGAGACATAATTTCACACCTTCCTGACTTCAAGAGGCTACACACTCAGTAAGAGATCCAGCTGGCATAACTGTCCCTCAAGAGACCAGCTGCCCCTGGCACAGAAGGGCAGTTCATCTAGGGGACTTGCTGTGCTGTGGGGAGCAACCTAACAAGTCTTTTGAGGACATGCCTCAAAACCTTGCTTCGATTTTCCTGCCCTGGAGAAAGAGAAGTGGAACTTTGAAACAGGCCACATACTTCAGGAGAGAAACGTGAAATTAGTACACCCCCCCCACACACACCCCTTTCCTTTTATCATTAATACCATCTTTTTATGTCCACGGGACTACTTGCAAGCCTTGTCTTCTCTCAGTGTGCACATCCAGCTTCACTGGCCTGCGGAGGGCAGAATGGCATTATTTGTGATGCCCTTGCTGTTGACTCGAGTGCTGAAGGGAGGACGGCGGTTTTGCAAAGGCAGCATGATCACCATTCCCAGCTCAGCCCCAATGAGGACAAGTACCAGATGGTCTCCCTTCTCTTTGCTGTCCCCTCCACATTCTTGCTGAATCTCATATTCTTCTAAGCACAGCCCTGAGAGTGCCAGCCTTGCCACAGGCCAGAAGGAAGACACTATGAAAATGGGGGCACTAATGGTTTGTGAATCCGAAGATAGTTCACTGATGTGTGCATTCAATTAAGATGAGTTTTTTTCAGTGAAAAGACTCCCCAGGAGGAGAGGCTTCATTCTCATTTCTGGGGTAGGAGCAGTTAATGAAGAAAGCATATCAGAATTCTACCCTGGTTACCTGGCATTGCCTCTCAGGATTCCATACAATTTTCAAGTGACTTGATTAAGGGAAATTTGCCAGGTGAGATTAAACAAGCTGCAAGTTAATAATGGAAAAGCGTGTGTCATTTCTCCTCTTTGTTTAGAGGTGACCATACCACCATACACCTCACAGAAAATGGTTTGGGGCTTCAGTGTGATCTGTTTTGGAAAGTGTTTCTTTTTAAACTTACGGCTTCCTGGAGTCAAGTCTTTACAAAGCCCATGTGGGTATACATTTATATTTTAAATCAAAGCCAGACAGTTTTGCTTAAGGTATCTGTTATTGTTTGTCTGCATCCTTGTTGCCCTGAAGGGAGAGAGGAAGTCATCCCTTCCTCTGTATTAGCTAGATGCTTCCACACGATGGTCCAGTATGAGGGGCAGCTAAGTGTGGGCCCTGGAGCTAGTCTAAGCTTAGATCCTGGTGCTGCTCTTGCAACTGGAACACGTGGGTGGGATTCAGCACATCTCACTCATCTTCAGGGTTTTCCCTTATCTGTAAAAATGATGATGATATCAGCCATCATAGGAATGGCTGTGGATGAACAATACCTAACACCATGCTGTTATCCATTCCTGTGGGCTACAATTATTATCCCATTTCCAGTACAAGCATGTGGGTCAAGTCAGAGCACGGTGTTTTTAATCCCAGGGGCCTTTGTGAAACAGACTTTAGGAGAGATTGGCAATGGTTAAAAAAAAAATTGTGGACACTTGGTAGACGTGTTCTGTGATACAGTCAGGATCCTGGGAGCCTTTGTTGGTCTTGCAGTTAAGTGGTCATTTTATAAAGTGGCAGGCAGGACCGTTTGGATTTGAAATGGCCAGGCGTTATAGGAGGTGGATCTTTTAACGAAGACATTGTCTAAAGGGCAGGTTTGATGTCTTTTTCCACAGATACAATTCAGTCACTCTTCTTTTCATTGCCCACCCATTCCTCAGCCCTAGATTCAGTTTTCTCATTTCTGAAACAGGAATACCTACCTTTGGGGTTATCAAAGAAATAATAATAAGTGAATAAATTTAAAATGTCTCAGTAAATGATACTTTTTATTTTATTTTTTTATTTTCATTTTTTGATACTTTTTATTTTAAATCAGGCTTACATGGAGGACTGACCTGGGACCTGGTATGGATTAGGTTCCAACATTTGAGCTTTCATTCTGATTCGACTGTTAACTGTTGGATCTTGCACTGATCTTCAAGATGGGTTGTGTTTGCTGTGAAAGGGGGTACCTTTGCAGCAATAAAGTTCTGAAGTTGACTGAGTGGCA
Source organism: Phacochoerus africanus (assembly GCF_016906955.1). Classification (NCBI taxonomy): domain Eukaryota; kingdom Metazoa; phylum Chordata; class Mammalia; order Artiodactyla; family Suidae; genus Phacochoerus; species Phacochoerus africanus. The sequence goes on along the minus strand of NC_062544.1, from coordinate 15,204,378 downwards.
GCTTCTGCCCCTCTCCTTGACTGCCTCCAGATCAAGTTGATAGTTCCATACTTAGAAAAGAAGACTTAGAAGAATGTATTCTTCCCTAAACATTGTTTTGGTAGCTTTTGAAAACTGCAATCCAATATGTTTGATTTTGTTCTTAAAGGGTCACAGTACCTATTGTCCCAATATAATCATAAAATTTTTCCATTTGGGAATAGGTCAGCAGTTTATCAAGCCTAGTCCCTGCCCCTGCAGATATGTTCCAGCCCTCTGAAAAACCCGGCAACAGTATCTGACACAGTGGCCTCAGGCAAAGTGAATTCCACAGATGGCGTTAAATATGTATTTTCATTTCCTCTAAATTCACCAGCCTCCAATGGGACAGGCAGATTGCGGAGAGAGAATATGGAAGGAAGGTCACTTCTTGTCCCTTGTCCTCATTTATTATTCATTTTAAGCCACTTCATTGCACCCATCAATTGAGACAGAGTGGAAGATTCGGTTTGGAGAATTTCTGTCTCTATTGCCAGTCTGAAGGAAGGGAAGGGTCCGGGGAGAGTTGGAGCAGGAACAGTGTCTTCTTGAAACACAAGACGGCATTTCTGAAGCCTGACAAGCCTGGTGGGACTGGTGTGGGCCAGTGAACACTTGGAAAAATACTGTTGTTAGAAGTGGTTTGTGTGGCCACCAGGCCCCCTCTTGGGGATGCCTCTAAACTCATGATGATTTAGTTTCTGAACTTAATCTTTCATCCTCTCCACCCATAGATAGTTAGTTCGCCCTGCAAAAAGCTCGTACCCATTTCTAGCCAGCCGTCGGCATACACGAGTGCTTGCATTTCCATGAGAGTTGCTGTCATTGAGAAGTTGACCTATAGAAGTCACTTTTACTAGTAAAAATTAGTCTGCTGTGGCTAGCAGTGGGGTAATGCTTTCATGCAGCAGCATCCTGTCATGACGTTTGTTCATGGCGCTCTTTTTGTGGTTCAGTAGGTTACGAATCCGACTAGTATTCATGAGGATGCGGGTTTGATCCCGGGTCTTGCTTAGTGGGCTAAGGATCTGGTGTTGCCACAAGCTGCAGGATAGATCAAGGATACCTCTTGGATTTGGAATTGCTGTGGCTGTGGCGTGGGCCTGCAGGCTATGGCTCCGATTCGACCCCTAGCCTGGAAACCTCCAGATGCCACATATGTAGCCCTAAAAGACAACAGCAACAACAAAAAGAGTGTCTGTTCATGATGCAGGAACCTTAGGAGAACCATGTGCACCTCTTAATATCTAAACAAAGATATTAACTAAATGTCTTCCTAAGAGCTGGAAATAACCAAAGGCAGCAAGTGAAAACAGTCATGTCATCCTTCCCCCTCCCCCTTTTTTTTTTTAAATTACTCAATGAATTTTATTACATTTATAGTTGTACAACAATCATCACAACCAATCATGTCATCCTTAAAAGTTCCTGCCATAACTTTGGCGAAGGCTCCCTCCTACCCCCTACACCAACCTGCCCATGTATTTCATGTGGATCAGGAAAACTCTCAAGCATTTGAAGCATCACAGCCTAAAAGTGGAGGCTGGTTTGTTTCTTCTGTTCACATCAGGGGCTACCAGAGTGTCTGCTCACAGATCGATAGCACCAGGCAAGTATTTCCTTCATCTCCTGGACAGTGTGGTCCGTGTTCCAATGAGGACCGCCTCCCCACCCCCCCTTCTTCTTCCTCTACATTTAGAGAGCAAAGTATACCAGCATGGTGATTGCTATCCAATGACGTTTCTAAATCCTCTTTCTTGAGGGCTCAAATTCAGATGGGGATCTGGAAGCCTTTGGGTCAGTAATTCAGTGACTGTTCCATTCGCTTTAGCTCTTGAGAGTTGACATCGGCATTCCTGGCACACATTCTTTAAAGTGCTTTTAAACAGGGAGTTGGTAAAGATTTCTACAATATAAGTATTCTGTACACCTGGCTTAGGTGGATGGGTTCAAGCCTTTTTCAGAACCAGTGTCAGATTTAAAACAAACCCACTTATGATATCCTTGCTGCTCCCTTTGGTTTTTATCGTCACAGTAGGTTTAACTTGACCAAGAAGTAATTACACCATTATTTTTTATGTGGTGCTTTATTACTTGCTTTTCAAAATTGGTTTCCAGCATCTCATAAGCTGATAGCAACAAACGTGTAATTATAATGTTCCCTCTGTCAGGAGATGTGGGGTTATTGCGGAAGTGGCCGCATACCCATTGCCCACACAATAACGGTTACTCCAAAACAAGTGAATTGCTTTAACTAAACATCTATTGATTGTAAGTCCTCAGGGACCAATATTAAGACCACCAACCTCCAAAGGAGACAATTAAATCCTGGTTACATATACAAATGTATTTTGTCAATATTTTGTGGCAAGGAGACTCCGTCCTCATGAATACCCAGTCCAAATCTAGAGTGGGTGAGACGCAGTCACACCTCACTGGGGTTCTCTGAGGGATCAGCTTGGTTCCATCCACCTCCTAAAAGAGAGGCTTCAAGACTGGGAGCAAAAACCTCAACAGTCATGGAAAATCCCATCATCCTCACCCTCCTCCTCTACTAAGAGAAACCGACCAAATCTAGAGGGGAACATGGCATCTTAATTTTTGTCTCCAGGTACCTGGAGTTTTCCAGTTTTCTTTAAGACTGAGGTGACACCGATCAGGAATTGAGTATCCTCTACTCTCTCTTACGCCTCTTGTGATTAGCTAAGCTTCGGAGGGCAAAGGGTTTGCTGTCATCCCCCACTTACCTCTAGATCTTTATATGTGGGATTTATCAAGTGAGACAAAAGAAAACCAGAGCCTTTGGGTTAAAGGTTTCCTGAGTCTTCATCTCGGAATGATCTGCTTTGTCACCTCCCCAGACCTCTCTTGGTTAGTTATCCAGCCTCAGTGAAAGGTGTGGACAATTTTAAACTCCTCATTTGATTTCAGTGACTTTATTCTCTCCTGATATTCTTTCTACATTTTTGACCTGCCTTTGTTCTTTTTGTCTCTGAATCTTTCTCAAATTCTTCCTTAACAGTTAGGGTTCCCTATAGCGCTGTCTGTCTTTGGTTCTCTCCTCACATTGATGGTTTCAGCTATTACTTATATCTTAATGTTACTCATAAAAGTAACTCCATCCTTGATCTCTTTCCTGAATCACAGTCTTTAATTTCCTGTCTGTGTAATGTTTTCACATGATATCCTTTCGGTACCTAAAACACAGCACGTCTGAAGTTGAACTCATGGTTTTTCCTTCCATTTTTTTTTTTTTGCATTTAATCCTGCTAAATGGACACTCTATTTACATAGTCAGATACATTATAAATGTTGAAGTCATCCTCCATTTTTTCTAATCCCTCACATCTGTCATGTTACTGAAGTTATGTAAATGCTCTTCTTAAAATATCTTTGAAATCTACCTTTTTTGTCTATGACCACCTCATTATTAGTTGGTCCTTCACTTTCCACTTGGATTATTGTGATAGTTCTGACTTTAAATTCCATCTCTTATTGGACTTCTATGGTTGTGTCTTTGAAATAGAGATCTGATTATATTTCTCCTATGATATGGAACATCTTGAATAGCCCCTTGTTATCTACCAGATAAATTTCTTTGCACGGCACTCAAGGCCAGTATTATTAGTCATGGTTACTGTTCAACTCCCTATTCCCAATATATAATCTATGCTCGCCCCAAACTGGACTATCTAACCTTGTTTGAACATATCATCTTGTCCTTTTACATCTCCGTGCCTTTGCTCTTGCCATTGGACTTGAATTCTTTTCCTACCCTTTTCAGTAGAAAAATCCTACCTATCCTTACACATAAACCTCAGATGTGACCTCCTCGGTATGTTTCCCTGACTCCAGTACAGATCATGGTTTTTCCTTCCTCGGGGCCATGTGCTATTACTGCATTAGTGATGGTACAGTTTCGTATGTTTTTGAGTGGCTGATAAGTGGCCTCTTGTCCCTGGATGATAAACTCCACAAAGGTACATCACAGTGTGGAGAGTTTACAAATAGAATACATCTCCAGCTGGAGATACATAGGAAACTGGACCTGTGTTTTACTTGTCTGTCTTTTTTTATCCCCACCATCTTAAACACCTGGCCTTGCATGTAGCAAGCAGCCAATCTTATTGAATTAATTAAGCAATGTAAAACATCCCAAGCCTGGAGGTGGGGGGAACGGGGCATCCCCTGTTTAATTAGGTGTCTCCCACCTATTTTTGTTTTCATTTTGTCATAAAATTTATATTGTTTTAACACAATTATGTTCTCCAGATAGAGCTCTGATTCAGAGTAATACTTGAGAATCAGAGGTGGTGGAATGCTTTGAACTGTACTTTCAAATTAGTGTGAGTAGGGAGGAAAGGCTGAACCCCAAGGGCAAGTGAAACACACCTGATGTTCTGTAGTCCTGCATCCTCATATTGTATTTGTCATGTCGTACAGTTCTGGTGATAACTTTCTGCCCTCCCAACTCTGGAGTTTCTTGAGAGCATAATATGTAAATATGTCTAATTAATCCTGTATTCCCACATCTGCCCCTATTTCTAGCACATGGCAGGTATTCTGTTATCAGTAATACAGCTGCCTGTTGAGGACAAATAATATCACATCATATATTCACTTGACATATCAGCAATACTTAATGTCACTTTTCCAAAAGGCACATAGCTAGTCAGTGATATAGCTTGGATGATAATCTAGCCTTTCTTTACTCCAAAAGGGCTGGAACAAAGGTAGGAAGTGTGCTATTAGAGAAAGAGAAGTCAAATGAGGTCTGGAGGAAGATATAAATTGGGACCAAGCAAAGGATTAGAACAGACTGCACATAGAGGGCTATATTGGGAGCAAGAAAAACATTAGAAGAGAACTGCAAGTCAGAATTTTTCGAGACCTATTCTGGAGGCCTCCTGGTGGTCCTAACTGGACTGCTCTGGCAAAGAGGTTAAGAGCCGGGCTTGGGAGGCAGACTGCCTGTGTTTGAAACTCTAGCTTTTCACTCATCAGCTCTGTGGATTGAGGCATAATGTTTAAGTCCTCCAAGCCTCAGTTTTTTTTTCTCTGATATGGGTTATGGTAAAGATCAGTTAGGTTAATCCATGTTAAGTGCTTGGCGCATAGTCAGTCCTTAGGAAGTGTTAGTTGATGTTGTTATTATATTAATAATTATTATCAGTAGAAAAGACATAATGAACGAATACATTGGAGTCTTGAAGCATTTCACTGATTGTCTGCTTTTAAGTAGATCCATGGGCCCTAAACTTATGCACCGGGGAATCTCTGCAAACATACTGGGGTGACATGGATAGTTTAAATTTGAGGGAAATGAGTGATACTTTAAATCTGTCAGGTACTATACAAACTGCTAGTTCAAGGTAGTTCATAGCTTAACATTATATTTCTTTTGATGGTGTCATAGCTTAACAAGGCTGGGTTTTCAGCAGTTGCTGTGATCAAAGGCAGTGTCCTGTGAAAACTGACAAGCAATAGAAAAGAGGCATCAATGTCCAGTCTTATTCCAGGGTTTGAGAAGTTATTCAGTGCCTAATAGGAGCACATATCCCATTAGAAATTTCTCATAATTATGTTAAAATGACATAAAAGTATTATTATATTATTTTTTCATTTGATTTCTTTGTATTTTTTTTCAAATGGCTACTAGGTTGCTAGGACATACATATTAGGGATGTAAGCATTAAGTTGGTAGAATATAAACATTAAGCTGTTTGGACCTCAATAATTCATTAAACAAAACTGTTGGGCCTTTCCTTTGGCTCGAGGGCACTGAGAAAAGATTGCTGAGGCACCCAAGGTACTGTGAACAGAGAAAGATCAAGAAGCTCTGGAGTAGACAATAGATAGGGATACAATCAGAATGTGTGTTAAGACTAGAAGGGGAGGGTTCCAGATCAGATGTTGAGGCAGAGGAGACTTTCTGGCTGAGTCAAAGACTAGTGCTATGCAATAATAATCTCTTAGGTTGCAGCAGTACTGAGGAAGGCCGACTTCATTTATTTTATATACCAAATGCCGTTTAGGTTGGCGTTGAGGCTGACAAAGCCTCGAGGCTTATCTGCAAGGCTATTGTTAACTCTCCATAGCACACTTGTTATACGTTCTCTGTGAGTCCATTAAAATATAACCAAATAAGCATTTAATCCTCCAATATCTGCCAGTTACAAAGACTTTCCTGTCTTATTAGCAGAATTAATGGGTGATTTGGAATCACTTTATGTCACTTTTTCTTGGGACTTTTCTCCCCTCCCAATCTATCTGCAGAGCTCGGCTATAACTTCACTATCCAACTCTTCTGAACCCTGCCCACTGGTTTAGTGGAAACAACCCCGTAACAGTGGGACTAGTATTTTGAGTGGGCTCATAAAAAGCCGGTATTAACAATCACGAGTAGGACCTCAGCCCAGAACTCTGGTGCTCCATGAATGCGAGGCTCAGAGAAGGGTTTCTGAGCTTCGGAGCCTGACTCGGTGCTGTTCCCTGCTGAGAGCTGTAAGTTGCTGGGAGCTTGTTCTAGGAGAGTAATAAGTATTGTTGTTTAACAATTGTGTCGTTGAAATTCAGCTCCACTATGTCTGACAGTATTTATCTAAAATACTTTCCCTGGTGCGTGTTCAAGTTCCAGTAAACCGTGTCTTATTGTGCGACCTTTTCATTTTCCACTGAAAAGGGATCAGCTCGTCAGATAAAAGCTACAAGCCAGAGTACAGGAAAAATGCGTGCTCAGAAAATCCAAGCATGATTGAAAACAAGATGTGTTAAATCAATGCGGTTTATCGCCTGCCTATTCCCGGCAATTGCTGTTCTAAGCTCATTCTGAACACACACTGGATGATAAAAGTACAGTGTCAAGCACTCACTGGGGGGGGGGGGGAGACACAAGAAAACATGTTTATCACACAGGCTGGGTGATTTGACCCCCTTGATAACAGTTATTGTCAAAACTCTTTGGGAAGAAATCTGAAGAACAATTATAGGAGGAATACTACTCTTGTTATATCAGGAGGTGTGCCAGTAGGGAAGAAAATTATGGATTTATCTTTAAACGTTAAGGAAGAAAGACAGAGTGGGTTGACCCCCAACACTTAAAACACCATCATCCATTATACGGTAACAGTCATCCTTCTCTCATGCAACTGAGCAAATCGGCTTTGAAACCTAATCATAAATGATCAGATTTTTAAAAAGATTCCCAAGTGATGAAGATCGAAAGGCAAAAGAGAGAGAGAGAGAGAGACAGAGAAAGGAAGCAAGGAAGGAAGGAAGAAAAAAATTTGTGGAGCTCTTTGAGCTTCTCTTTACTTGAGGGATTTAATTTTAGTTTAAAACTTGCATCGTCACATTTGGAAATCTAAATTAAGGCTCCTGGAAGGAAGGCCATGCTGTTCAGAGCACATCATATGCAATAAAATAACAGGTACAACTTTTCTCATCAGCGCTCTCACAGTTAGAGAGCAGTACATTTCCCCCTGATTATTGTACATTCACCTACTTCCCATTTAATTTTTTTTAAGTTTACTTTTTGCCTTTTTAAGACCGCATCCAAGACACATGGAAGTTCCCAGGCTAGGGGTCCAATTGGAGCTATACCTGCAGGCCTGTGCCTCAGCCACAGCAACGCCAGATCCTTAACCCACTGAGTGAGGCCAAGGATGGAACCCGCATCCTCGTGGATACTAGATGGGTCTGTGACCTCTGAGCCATGACAGGAACTCCTACCTACTTCCCATTTTAGATAAGAGTGTAACCCTCCAGGGCAAGCAGTGGGTCTGTGTAAGAGATGCTCCTCTTCTGCCAGTGACTTCTCACCAAGGATTTTCTGGAAAATACGTTCTGGTTGTGGTATGAAATAAGTTGACTTAATGTATTTCAATAGCATTAGTTGTCTTTTTTCCCCAAATGATAAATCAACTTTTGAGAGCCCAGCTCACACCCATAAGGTGAACGTGATGAACCAGAAAACGTGGTTTCTTGATCATGTGTGAAGCAAGTTGAAAATACTGGGTTGGCCTCCCCAAAAGCTCTGTGCTTGTCAACATGGTGAGAAATTTTTATGGAAAGAAATCAGGCCAAGTGACCTGTTCACCTGTATGAAGTCAGGAGTCTGGACACAAGGATCCCTCCTAGTGGTGGGTTTCTGTTTTACAGATATTTTATAAAAAAGGAGCCATTTAACTGATTTGGTAGCTGGACTTGTCAATATGCTGCAAATGGAGATTTACCAATATTAAAATAAAATGGTCACCTTGGCATAGTAAGCAAAGCACATGAGGCTTCTGTTCTGATTCATGCAGCCAGCGCTCTCCGTGCCTCAGTTTCTCACCTTTGAATCAGCAGTAATACATCTTGACATTTATATCCAGGGCATATTGAAGGAATCATTGAGACAATGTCTGTAAAGCACTTTGGTAATCCTGGGAGAAGGGTCTTCTGTGACCTCCGGTATGTTTGAAATGACACTTCCTAAAGTAATCACCATGGTCTTTCCTATCTATTAAAAACTTTCAGAGGTCCTTGTAACTTAGGGAATAGTTGAGTTCAGGATGCACAATCTTAAACATCAGTTTTCTTTCACAGGTGCCTTTAAAAGTAACCCGTCGAACTGTAAATTGGTATAAATTTTATGAAGGAAAGTTGGGAAATATATGTATCAGAAGTCTTAAAACATACATGTTCTTTTAGCCAAGAATTTCTCCTGAATGTTGTTTATTATAGCACTTCTTAAACAGTGAAAATTTGGGGGAAAAATACATCCCAATTAACAGGGGACTTGTTCCGCAGGTTATGGCCATCCATATAATCCAATATGCTATAGCCATTAAAAAGAATGAAATGGATATAATATGTATATAATCTATATTGATATAAAAAGTACTATGAAAAAGGCTGAAAGCCTGCATACTAATATAAGTAGTGGTTACATATGAGTGGGCTTATTATGAGGCTCTTCCCGGTTTTTGTTTCTTTTGTATTTTTTATACAATGAGAATACATTCCTTTTATTTTTAGAAACACAGTAAAGCTCTTTCCATTTTGAAAAACAAAAATGGGACACTCTGAATTCTTTCTTTTGGCTCCTGATTGCTTTTGCTTTCTGGAAGAGTTAATTTCCAAACCCAACACAAGTCCTTTGCATTCCAAGTGACAGTCCGTAGGGTCTTCCATCTCTTTCTCCCAGAGTCCCTGCATTTCTTTGTCTTGGCTCTGATCCACTTCCCAGCTCCCTTTCTCTCTTCAGTCTTTCCTTGCAGGCTCTGGCTCCAGTGCCCATAAAGAGGACATAGCCATACAAACCAACTGTACCTCTGATGGTACCTTTCGGTGGAGGAAGGTATTGCTATATTGTTTCCTTCACTTGATTTTTGAATCTCAAAGCTGTTGCTACACCAAAGGTTCAAAGACTGCAAATGAGAAGTCAGAGCATGTTCAAAGCCAGTTTGGAAAATTTCCTTTGGCTCCTATATTGATCAATTCTTCCCATGTTGGTTTCATCCTGACACCCTTCTGGTTCAGATATAGCTTTCTGCAGTTCAGTGAGCCTCTTCCCAATGCTCTCCTGGACCTCACTGGCTCCTGAGGCTGGGCGCCAGGCTGTGAATGCATTTCACACCAAAAGCAGGGGCTCCGCTTGCAAGGGATTTGGTGTTAGGTTTCTTAGAGAATGTATCCCTTCCAGGAAGGGCTGACCCAGAATGCCGTTTGTGCAGGGAACATCTAGGCAAGTAACGCAATATCCAAATGACTGGAAATGCAACCAATTTCTTCATTAACCATATCTCTGGCTCTTGTTTAGATTTCTGGTTGATTTTTGCGGTTTATATCTTTTAAAGTCAGTCTTAAAAATAGGTTCATGAAGATAACTTGCTGTTTTATTGTTTACCTCTGGTTGTTAATTTAGTGACTGAGGGAAAAATGGGGCCATTATGGAACAAAAAGACTCTGCCTAACACATATGTAATAACTCTTATGCCCAGAAAGGATCTGCCTTGAAGGGAAATGCTCCCCTGTTATTCCTTTAGTTCAAATATAGAGTAGTCACCAGGGAAGCTTGGAGACCCAGGTGCTGGTTTTATCATTGCCTCTGCTCTGAGGCTTTATTTATTACTTGGCATAGAGTCTAGATATTTGTTTGGACATTAAATGGCAATAGAATATAAATATTACCTTTCTAATATCTGCATTTCTTTTTATTTCCAGTCAAAATGACATCATGTCACACAACCATTAAAAAAAGGAAATTAAAACCCCAGAAATATGTTAAAGCGCTGCAGTGAGTGGCTGAGCTATATAAAAGCTGGGGAACTCTGCACGCTCACGATGGAATGGCACCCAAAGCACTTTCCCCCTGGTGTTTGGGAATGCGGGCCCCCCAGCCTTCCATTTCCATTGTTTCCAGGAATAAGTATTCCAGGAGTTAAAGAGGATTGAGGAGTGATTTCTCTAAGAGAAATCTGAAAAGAGAAAAGTCCATGTTCATAGCTGAGAATGCATTTGTCTTGACTACACGCCTTCAATTTGCAAATAAATCCCCTTAAAGAGAATCTCTTTATTTGCTGTGTTCGTGAAGTGGATTTAAAAAAAGAAGAAGAAGGAGTTCCTGGCATTCCTCAGTGGTGAATAAACCTGACTAGCATCCATGAGGACGTGGGTTCAATCCCTGGTCTCACTCAGTGGGTTAAGGATCTGGCGTTGCTGTGAGGTGTGGTGTAGTTCACAGACGCAGCTCAGATCCTGCGTTGCTGTGGCTGTCAAGGAGGCCGTCAGCTACAGCTCTGATTGGACCTCCAGCCTGGGAACCTCCAGACGCCCGGGTGAGGCCCTAAAAAGACAAAAAAAAAAAAAAAAAAAAAAGCTAAAAGCATGAAAAGAAAAGGCTTATCTACTTGGTTAGGATTTACTGGTTACCAGATGGTTTTGAATGAATTTTTGTAATCTTGTCATTACTGGTATACATAAAACCTAGTTGTATTACTCTCCGTTTTCTTTGCTTACAGCATTTCAGGATGCATGAGCACTTGCAGGCTGTTAATAGCTGTGTATAACCAGAACTCTTCTGTCTTGACTGGGACCTTGGTTGAAGACCACTCTACATAGACTGGTTCTGTATGGAAAGTTACTGGTTTCCTTTAGGGGAGCCTGAGATTGTGAAATTGCAAAAGAACTGAAAGCCATTTATAAGCAGACCCTACACAAGACCAGATGAAGTGGTTTGCTTTTTTTAAAAAAAACTATTTATTTAACTTTTCCTTTTTGCAAAGTAATGACTCCAGTGCAGCTGAAGCAGTCGCATGCGTGTATCCCCACAGTATCTATCAGAGCTGTGAGTGAGAGCACCCTTCTGAAATCTCAGCAGATAACATCTGCCCTGCAAGCTTGCACTCCTGTGTTAGAAGCATTTAGTCTTGCTTTCTGTGCATCACGGGAAAGTTTCTGACTTGCTGTATGTAGCGTATGGACATAGTTGCATGAGATCCTCCTCTAAGATGTGTCTACCTTCAAGTTTGGAAAGGACAGTGGAAGACATCTTGCATTCAAAAGTCAGTGCCCTCCCAGTAGCCTCATGACTCTTTAAATCCATGTGGCCCTGCAACATGTAGTGTGATCTTAGTGTCAGAAAGAGGAGCAGAGGTGGTGACCCACCGTCTAACCTTCAGGAAGACAAGAGAATGGACTGCTGAGCAGGAAGGGAGTCTGGCCCTGAGAGCTGGAGCTGGGTTCAGATCCACAGTCATCATCATTCATCTGTCTCTGGTGTTAGATGATATACACCTCTCAGAAAGTTTCTTTGTAAGGGCTTCTGGTTCTGTGACATAAAACATTTCATTCCCACACATGCCATGCGAACATATGGGAGGCACTAAGAAATGATTACTGAATCAATGGACAGTTGACTCTCTTGCGGAATTTTTCAAATGCCCTCACTGGTCCCATTTTATTATGCTGATATAAAAATTGAGTCTTTTCTTCTTTGGGGTTAGGGAGTTTTCTAAACCTCTGAGCTTCTCTTGTTCGGTTAACATCCCTGACTGGTTTAGGATAACACCCTCTCACACCCTATTCAGAGAGGGTGGACTAGGTGTTTGGAAGTGAGGTGACATAAGGGGCTCTCAGCATTGCATTCCTCTTGCAGTTTACAGCCTCATCTGTTTTTTTTCCTTTTTACAACCGAAGATGCTCAGACGTTATTTGTGGTTAATGATGCCCAATTAAATATTTTTCTTTCTCTACTGGATTCTCGGAATTGCCCCAAGTTTTAGGGGAAAACATTGATTAGTCCCATTTCTTCTGGTGCCCCTGAGTCCTGTGCTGGAATACAATGAGGTCACTTTGTTGAAGGATTAACTTTATATTACACTTTCAGAGAGTGGCTGCATGTCCCTGAGGTACGACTACCCCCACTGATGAAAATAAATATACCATTCTTTATGATTCCTCCCCGTTACCCTCTCTGTTGATTTTCAGAGAGTTTATGAATAGTCACATATTTATACAACTGGCCAAAAGTATACTACTTATTTTTCTTATGGTCTGTAATAACCTAGGCAAGGTTATTAAAGGGTATACAGACCCCTTTTAAGGCATAGTTTCTTATGTCATTACTTTATACAAGCAGGTCAGATTCCATCTTGGGAACAATCTCATGTTTTTAACCTTTTTCTCTGATTATAAAAGTAATATATGTTCATTGTGGAACATGCAGACAATGCACAACACAAAGAGATGGAAGAAAAGCACTTTAAGACTCACCTCTTAGAAAGAACTACTGTTAGGCAGTTTATACACAGAAACCTTTCTTCTCTGTGTCTGGTCATTTACAAAAGAAAGTCACCACATGGCACATATGCTCTTGTAATCTGCTTCTTGACATAGGACTATATTTTATGCCAATAAATATTTTCATCCTTTTATCCCCCCCCAAAAGCATCACTTTTGAGGACTGTATCATATTCCATCGGGTGTGCCATATTTAATCTGCTTTCATTTTTTTTTAAAGGCAATCTTTATCAGATGGCTCCTCTCACTCATGAGGGGTTTAATTTTTTTTCTCTAGTCAGTATAATCAGAGAAATCATCAGGCACCCTTGAACTTAAAGTTCTTTGTCGTGCATATCTTTACTGTTATCTTTGTTTACCGCACCTCCAGTGTAGTATTCAATGCATAAGAGTCTTTGTCCCTCTATCTGAAATATTTCCTCTCACATAGCATACTTCCATAGACTAGATGCTTATTTTTCTTTCAATAATGGGTTTAATATATCTAATTCAATTACTCCTTGTGGCAGCAGAATGACTTCTCCTCAGCTCTTAAGCTATTAGTTCCATATGATATTCGAATCAGGTCTTTTAATTGCAGATATTAAATGTCAGTCCTTCCGCTGTGAGTTGTTCCTATGGTCAGAGAAACATATCCTTCCCCCAGTACATCAGGCAGTCATTCAAGTAACAACTGCCAGTGGTTTCTTGACATAGTAGGAATCAATTCATCGTGCAAACAACTGAAGGGGTGGGTCAACAACTCAAGTTTTATGGGTGGCTTGCACTGAAAAATAAAATCAAGAATTAGAAATTTCAGGATGCTGAATTATATCTTCAGGTATTAAAATGATGCGTTTAATTGTCTAAAGCTATTTTTATGGTTAAACATCTTTGGTGGCAATTAGGATTATGCGTGGGAGATGGATGTGATATACAACTTAAGCCTTGGGTGCTCATTGCTGTTGCTCTCATACATTTCTTGATTAAATACTGTGGCTTTTATGAGTAACAGCTTCTCTGCATAAAGAATTCAATGGCTTTTTCTCTCCAAGTCTGATTTGAAAAAAGAATTCTTCTCAAGGGTTTAAAAAGTAATTCATGAAATGGGAGGAATAATAAATATTGTGCTTTAACTCATAGACTCGTATAGAGAGATTTGGTACACCTGGGTGTAATTTTAGTTAATTTCCACAAGAGACAGGTTGAGAGTTTACTGTTTGGAAGAGGAGAAAGTGGGAGAGATAGCTAAATCTTGTATATGCAAAAATGATTACATTATCTTAAATGAAAATGCTACTCTGTTAACAACTTCAACAAGCATTGCATTTGGGGAAAAAAAAATCTTTTTAATAAAAAGTTACCTGAAGTTCACTCCAACTTAAAATATACAAGTGAGGAAAAAGTACTTATTCTGATTTATATGTCTTTTGGAGGTGTAATTATTGGCTTTTTACTCACCTATGTAAAACAATGTACTTTTGTAAATGGATTTCTGGCCACTTTATGCAGCCTTTCTTTTTTTTTTTTACCTCTTTTTTTCTTACATGAAAAGTAAGCACTGTCAATCAAGGAATTTTAAGGTTTATTTCCTCTTTAGAAATGATTGATAGCCTTTTAGATTTACAAGTTGACAAGTTAAAGGGTTCTATTGGTATAATTATGTACTAAATTCACAGTCTTTCAATTTAAATGTCCTTTTAAAACCACAAGATTATCATACCTGTATTTGGAAAAGTGGGCCAGTCAGTTTGGGTTGGTATACAAATTGCTTCCATTAGCCTTGGGACCTATTTGAATTTAATACAGTTTTTTAAAGTTAGTGGTAGTATGAATCTTTTAAAATTTAGGTTAATGGAAATGCATTTTAAGTAACGCATGTGGCAACTTGTTTTCTAAATGTATAGCTAAATGTCAGAACTACAAAGACTGTCGTCTTTTTGTTCAGTATGGGAGAAAATATGTAGTTGAATTCTTTGGTTACACTAAAAAAGAAAAGAAAGAAACCCACCCCCTTATTACTCAGAAGATAGGCAGGACGTAGGTAGAGGATGGAATCACCATGTTTCCTTGGTCAGGTGGGGAAGCCTAAAGATACTTCATATTCTGGGGAGGAATTTCAGAAATAATCAACCAGAGTCCACTTGGAATCGAGTTGAATTTAAGGATGATTTGAAGAAGGTGTAGTCAGTATGAGTACAAGAAGGCCCACTCTCTCCAAATATTATGACGGGTTTGCTCTTCTTTTAGTCTTAGATTTTTTTCCTGGAGGAGTTCTCACTGTGGCTCAGTGGTCATGAACCTGACTAGTATCCATGAGAATGCGGGTTTGATCTCTGGCCTCGCTCAGTGGGTTAAGGATCTGGCATTGCCGTGAGCTGTGGTGTAGGTTGCAGATGAGGCTCGGATCTGGTGCTGTGGCTGTGGTATAGGTCACAGATTAGAGCTGGGATCCTGAGTTGCTGTGGCTGTGGTGTAGGCCAGCAGCTGTAGCTCATGATTCAACCTCTCGTCTGGGAACTTCCATATGCCGCAGGTGCAGCCCTAAAAAGCAGAAAACAAAAGGATTTCTTCCCTGAGACCCAGCTGTTCTAAGCTAGTGCTCCATAGAGGTTAGCACTTTTCCTGAAATAATATGGATGTTGGTGAAGAAGTCTGTTGCCTTAGACATGAGGGTGTTGGACCAAGGGAATTTTATTCTCCATACCTGTCTCTTTTTGGACTCCACTGAGGGCAGGATAGGCTTTCCACACTGGGAAGATCTGATCTCCCCTGCCTCTCTCTGCACTCTCGCAGGCTTAATTGCCACAGATGGCATTGACATAGTGTATCAGCTGAGGCCTATTGCAGATTTTGTAGCTAATCAAATACTTTGAATTCTGTGCTTTACAACTGTGGGTACCCTTGGACAAGCCCTGCTGTGTTCTGACCCAAGCTTCTGAATCCTAAAGGGAATACTAAAACGTCACATCAAGTTCCATTTTACTTTCTATTTTCAACAATGTAAGGAATAGAGAGCTCGGTCAGAAGAGCAGGGTTTGAGACCTGCTGCTCATGTTCTTGTGAGTCCATCCCTACCGTGGCCAACAGCAGAAGCAATGGTGGAAACATTCACCAAAAGGGATCATTCGTCCAGCCATTTTATGAGCCACTTGACAAGTATCACTTAAATTTGGGACTTCCCAGTTATTTCTAAACCGTCGGTGTTGCAAATCATGTACTGTTGTATTTCTTGAACATTGCTCTAATTGTGTGACTTCTTCATTGCAGCCCTCAATGAACCCACCATCGATTATGGCTTCCAGAGGTTACAGAAGGTTATTCCCCGGCACCCTGGTGACCCTGAGCGTTTGCCAAAGGTCAGGATACTTCCTCTTTGGGTTATAGTCTCTGGAAATGTGGGCTTGAGTGACTGGCAGAAAACTTGGCCATTGGTAGAAATTAGTTCATAGATAAGAGACCCAGTAGTTTTTATGCTTTGTGTGTTTGGTATTTGAAGGTAAGCAAGGATGAAATCAGCAAGCACTTACATGCCAGGTAAGGTTGTACTTATTTTTATGGATGTCACTTCTTCCTCTCAAAACCCTTCTGAGGTTGGTACTATTACTACCTCTAGTTTAGAGAAAAAAATAACCCAAGAGAGGTTAAATCATTTGCCCAAGGTCACACAGCATGTAAACTGCTAAGGTGAGATTTGAACCATACAGTCCAAGTCCAGGTTATTAATCATTACATCATGTCAATTCTCAAGAGGGAAAAAGAACATTGCTTTTCTACCCCCAGAGGATCTTTACTTATTCTTAGTGAGGGGAGAGCAGCTAGAGCTCAAAAGAAAACATGTTGACAGATCTTGGCATACACATTGGCAGAGGGCAGCTAAGACATGAGCCTTTTCACCTCTGGAGGCATCTCATGTAATAAGAAAGGGAGGCACAATTGGGAGAAATTAGACACAAATGCAAGACTGAGAAACATATGTCATGCAGCAATACCTCATTGATTGCCAATGCAGAAAAAAGGAAATTCACATTTATTGGTTTCTATTCTGTACCTGTTGTCGATGTTGCAAATATTCCCATCTCTGTACCCAAGGCTCTATGTGGGAGGGACAGCCATTCACAGTGCCACACATAACAATATCATTTAACAAAAAAGGACCAAATAATATTATTTGACAGAAGTGCAACCAACATCCTAGGAAGACTCAGAGGAGAGAACAGTTAAATGCTAAAGTTCGAAGAACAGAATTAGTCGAGCCACCATTCCCTGTTTACTGACAGGAAAAGGAAATTTCATTCACTACACAAGTGCAAACTAGTATAAACTAAGTAAATGAGAGGGCCTCTCCATGCCACAGTATGCCTGGAGATAGGTCTTTTCCAGGTCTGTTTCTCCTTATAAAACACATCTAAAAATGAAGTTGGCATCCTTCCCAGATCAGCGACTATTTGGGGGATCAGTTCACCATCACCAATGTTAGCTGTGGGCTGGTGGCCCTGGGGGGGCAGAGCCACCTGTCAGAATAGGCCTTGTCCAGGAGAAGGCTGCCCCCCGAAACTGAGGCCCAGACGTGAGGGGCTGGGGGGTTGGTGGAGGGGTGCTACTTGACCAGAGAGAGAGAGAACTGCAACCAGCAAAATCTGTCCTCTCCTAGACTCCAGGGGAAGAACCACGTAGCTTTCAGTCTCAACCGTGCGTTCCCATAACAGCCTTACTCCCACTGAGCACTGCTCACCTTGGAAAACCTTCTTGAGAGCGTTTTACCCAAGGAAGACATCAATGATGTCTTGGTCTGTTCACATCCTTGTCTTTGAAAGGCGCCTGCATCTTCCACGCCCTTACCTTTCACCCTGACTTACTCTTAGTAGTAAATGACCCTCTCCTTCCACAGCATAGATGGGCCATGGAGAGAATTACCTTTAGGTTCCTTTGGCAAGCACCCAGCTCCCATGCATTTCCTATGGGATGATAATCAGCACTTTTATAGCACAAAGTTGTAAATAATGTGTGTCCAGCCAGTGGTCCATGCCTAGAAAGTAGCCACGAGTACATTGCCAGATTGTCTCCACTGTTTCCATTTGGGGGCCACTTTCACCCTTTCCTTGGGCATTTGCTGTCTCTAGAGTCCACAGAGGGGGCTGGCGAGTCAGACTGGGGAGGGGAGGGGAATTCAGAGCCACAGCACCAAGCAGCTCTGCAGTCCGGCTCAAAATGCTTGACCTCTCTGTGCCTTCACTTCCTCCTCTGTCAAATGGACACGGTAATGTTTCCTACTTCGTGGGTTGTTTTAATCACTTAGTTAGCACTCACGAAAAGGTAGCTGGGACTGTTGACCAATTGAGTGAGTGTGGGACCTTGGTTTCTGAGTGCTTGCCTCACCAAGCTCTGCAGGCAGGAGTTCCTAATCCTGGTCAGCAGCGGAGTGGAAGGTTTATCTTCCGCACCTCGGTTTCTTCCTCAATCCAGTGGGGGTGAAATAATGGTGCTGACTTCACTGGGATCACACAAGGATAAAAAGAAGTAATCCCGTGGGTGCCTCGGCATAGTTTCTGGCCCACAATTGCCGCTGTATAAATATTTATTGAAAAATAAGAGACAAATTTGGTTTAATGGTTGAGGAGGTCTAAAGCGACCAAGCGGTACTTTCCTTATTGCTACAGAAAAGAGAGAAACAGGAATACGTGGTTGAGCCTTGCATACTGACTTTCAAAAACATTTTCACAGTTGCCCGTCACGTTCGGAAATGCCGGAACAAATAGCACAGGCATGTGTCCCCTCGTCCCCGGTGGCCTGATGGTGAAATTCCCCAGCCCGGGTTTTCCTGGGCTGGGGAAGAATAATCAAGGGCACAATGGGCCGGTGTGTTAAGGAAACCCTCCCCCCAGTTGCATCCAGCCACTTGACCGTGCAGGGACTTTGGCCAGAGCCCACGCCAGGAAGCTCTCTGTGTGACTCACATCAGAGCGGTGTCCTCTTGGCTCTGAATGTGAAGGTGGAGTGAGAGGTCAAGAGCAGGGTCAGGAAGTGGCGGATGGAGCCAGCACGGGGTATTCCTGTGCACTTGGGAGATTTATACTCCTGCTGTCCATTGTTCGGGGGATGAAAACGGGCCCCGCCTTTCTTAGAAGCATGGTCAGTGTTTGTCAAACAGGAGTGTTTCAGTGAGCCGTGGACCACACACCTTAAAAAACAAACTCCACTTTATTAAACCCATGTGTTTGTGAATAGACAAAGCTAGATTCATACAACCACCCACATATCCCGTCAAATGAAACTGCTCCAAAGACGGAGCAGACAGCTTTCCATAATAATATGTCTTTGTATACTGGCTTGTGCATTTTCAAGGAACTTGTCCGTGCTTTGTTTCATTGGCGCCCCGCTTGTGAGAGAAGTCAAGAAAGCAGACTTCATTCCCACTTGCCAAATGAGAAAATGGGAGCGAGCCGAATCCTTCTTTGTAAAGGATTTGTCCCTGAAAAGTCACCATCAGTGATAGTGGCTGTACACACAAATGTAAACTACTGTAATTATGCTAACCCCAGATGTGTTTTGGTTTCCTTTTCCATGAGCACGTGGAGAAGGTCAGGCAAAGGGTTTTAAGTGGCAGTGTTCTATTCTGTGTCGTACAGACTTGCCTTTTCTTTCTCGATCCTGGAAGGAGGGAGAGGAACGTGTGACCAGCTTGGGGAGGAAGGTTGACTTTTCTTAGAGCATAGAGGTGAGAGGCATGGGGACTCCTGCCAGTCAGAAACTCGGAGATGCTGAGATGCATTTCCAAAAACACTGAGCAAGGAGTGGTCTCTGCTTCGAAGGCCAGAGGTGTCTCTGTCCCCTTTCCATTTGTTAGTTGTCTTCCTGAGTGGCTAGTGAGCATTAACGCAAAGGCAATAGGCTTGGCTGGCGTCCTCGGTTAGTGGTGAGTCCCAGGGAGCATGCCTACTGGGTACCTGGCACGGCCTCAGAGCAGAGAGGCTGATGAGAATGGGCTCTAGGGTCAGGTGGACGTGGACTTTGAAAACCAGAGGCACTGCTCAGGGCACTGCCTCCTTTTCCCAGCCTCAGCTTTCTCCTTTGTCACCAGCTGTTCCACTGCGTGGCTGATGGGTGATAATCAGATAATTTATGCCGAGAGGTCTCTCTGGCACACAGCGAGGCTTCAGTGAAGGGGGGCTGCTATACCTTGCAAGGTGGCCCCTCCCCATTTCCAGGGTCAGAGTTCCCAGAGTTCCCACGTGGCAGGCATGCTCCCACTTCACAGCAAGCAAATGGGAAAGCTGAGATCCACAGCCAGGTCCTCAGCCTCAGGGCATCAAGTTCCCATTTGCTCTCCCAGATCTGGAAACCTGAATAATTCTGCCTTGAAATGACCGACCTCTCTCTCCTGTCCCTTCGCCTCACCTGAGCCCCATCCTACGTGGACTCTCATCAGCTTCCTCTCCTTTCCCCTCTGAGAGGGGTTGGCATGGGGGCCTCCGCAGGGCACACGTGCTTTTTTTTTTCTCCAAGAGCCCATCCCTCTTGCAGAGAAAATAAAGCAGTTTGAGAAAAGTAACAAAGGCAGCATTTGTGTATTTTGCTTTATGGAGCTGAAAATATCTGGTAAATTGATCCAGTGGGAGTAATAAATACACATTACTTTATCTTGTTCTTCATGTCCTATACCCCTGAGCCTTGATAGAACAACACCACTTAATAGACTTAAAAAAGAGTAATTACACTCATTGGTTGTGTGATTTTTCAGCCCTCCCAGCCCTGCCTGACCTTCTAATTTAGCTCACCGTGTCTAACTAATGCATTTATATTCATCTTTTATGAAGCATGTATAGTACAGAATTGACTTTAGAGCCTTTTCCAAGCTGTCCTCACCGGTTTCCAATCTGGTGAAGAGTAAGGAGAGTGGGGACTCTTCATCCCCTTATAGCTGCGAGTATAGATAACACATACACATGGCTCGCTGCATTTTCTACCCTTTATGAAACATAATAAAAAGTATTTATTACATTTTTACTTTAAAGCTTTTATACATTCTAGCATTATTTACAGCTAAACATGCAGGCAAAAGATGCAAGTGTTTTAAAAATGATTACTGTTAATGTTTCTGCTTGTCACAAGTGCTTAAATTTTCCTGCACTTTGTCTAAAAACTTAGTACTGTTGCCTTTTAAGAACAACACATTTAAAAGATCTTGCAAGTCAGATTTGCAAACACTGCTGACAGTTTGTGATGAATGATATTGCAAAATTTGCAAGATGTTTGTCATTTCACACAGCCGACATATTAAGGAACAGATTAAGCAACGCGAAACCCCTGTGGAAAACAACCACCCCAAACCCAGAACCCAAACAAACCTCAACCAAACCTTGAACCCAGAGAGCACATACACACACACACCAGAATCTCTCACCCGGGTTTTCTTTCCCCACTTCCCACTCAGCCAGTGGAACCCAATTGTTCTCAGTGCATTTTCTCTCACCATATGGTCTCCTCATTACCATACACTAAGAGTCCATATGGGAAACTTGTGAAATGAACTGTATTCATTTTAACTGCCAGATGAGCAGCCTTTTGCTTTGCAAGCTTAGCTTAAGTCATCTGCTGTCTTCGTGTTGTTATGGCAACACGGCACCAATAAAAAATTCTAATCTACTGTAAGTGATCACAGTATTTTAAGTGCTTGCCTATAACTGCCCTCAAAGGGGAGGAAGCAGGAGGGGCTATCTTTGTCCAAGGAGCAAAGGGTTATTCTTCATTCCAGCAGGTGTCAGTAAAGAAGCCGCTGAGATGGAGACGGAGGTGATAGGGTGGCCGCGGAGTAGAAGTGCATGGTGAAGGAGGCGGTAGATGGCGAGGGAGGTGGGTTGCAGAGGCATAGATGGTAGTGAGGATGGATTGCAGACCCTTTGGGTGCATCAAGAAAAAGACGCACTGAATGTCAGAAACTATAGTTCTCCCAGCAAACACGTGACTCTTCCGCCATGAATAAAAGTCAAAGGTGCTGCACCACACAGACCGCGTATCCTCACGGTAGCTTCTCCTTCACTGGTGTGTGAAAAAATCTCGGCCTCCGTGTGAGCCTGCTCTTCCTGTACATGGGAATTAGTCATTTCCAACACCATGCTAATTAAGAGTGCCTTAAAGTAATGGAAGTAGGCAGCAACATCCTTAAATATAAACCATTTTCACCTCCGCAGGCCACATGATATGTTTCATCTCTGTCGCTCTCTCTGTATTGAAAGTGAATGTTTATAGTCTCAGTTCATCAGTTCACATTAGCCTCATGCTGAATATTTAAACACAGAACAATTTGAACACACCATGAAGGAAGACAGTGACTGCACTTTCATTTGGAACAGCAAGGGCTCATCTAATAATAATTTAGTAAATCAGCCATTTAGTGGCTCGGTTGTGCACCACATTGTGCCAAATATTATTCAGTTCCACTGTACACTTGCAGAATTGAAATTCACACTCCAGTCATAGGCACTGTTTTTGCTCAATGGAGAGATGAGACCCAAAATCACCCTCCCTAAAGAGCGTTCGTGTTTAGCGATTTATCATGAATACAGAGCTGGGGCAAAATAAAACTGGAGTCGGCCGTATACCATGTATTCTAATTATGCTTTTATTGTTTTAGTCTTTATGCAAAGACTATCTGTAATTCAAAACCTGCAGTTGCATCAGTGAAAACACAAATAAGAAATCTTTGCATAACCACGTTGCCTGTTAGCAGAAAAGGGGATGACTAAGGGTTTCAGAAAAGGATAAAGAAAAACCCCACGTCTTTTATCTTCCATGCTCTGACACTGGCCGTGCTCTCGTCCTATTCATTTATTTATCTTTTTTTAAATTTCAGGATGCTCTGTTAACATTATATTCAGCAACCAAAATGACTCAAACAAAAAATTACAACAACCAAAGTAAATCATACAATATATTCAGCTTCTCAGGGAAGGCATGCCTGAGTTTGAGTCCAAAAGTCATGTTGTCTCTGCATTCCCTTGTCAGGAGCGCAAGGTATGGAATGCAGTTCCTTTCCCCCCTATATCTGCCAGAAAACTTGAAAATTCGACTTCCCTGTTTTGATAATATGCTCCATTTCGGGGCTTGGTGTCCCCTCCCACTTATGTTTCTTTTATCAGGGGCGTTTAGCCTAGTTCTGCGCACCCCTGAAATTGTGTATAGAATTGTGTATGTATGTGTGTGTGTTACAAGTATGCACACACATATTATTTTTCTGGAGTAGGAGATTTTAGCTTCCTTAAAAAGGCCATGACCTCCACAAAAGTTACAGTTCTCACTTTTTAGACTATTTTTATCTTGACTGACTTTACAGGAGGTTCCTCTGTTGGTCACAATCAAGTCGTGTCCATTTTAGAGCTGAGTAAACTGAGGCTCAGAGAGAACAATTCCTTCAGCTGGTCAGTGGAGGTGTATCTACCTCACCAAACTTCCTTGCCATTAGTCTGTTCAGAATCTGTTACAGTGTTTTGCAAATAGGATTGCATCCTCAGCAGCAGTTGAGACACATAATACCCACTGATGCTAACGATGCATATCATTTGCCAAAGCTCTCCGGGAAATAAGTGAGAGAGTTATCAATATTATTGCTGCCTATGGCTCAGTAAACACTCACCGTAGGTCTCCTGATCCAGGTGCTGGTCTTAACCCTACTTTACAGATGACGAGATGGAGGCATGTGGTTTCAATGCTAACGAATGGCAGAGCATGGATCTGAGCCACCTCTACTGCACTCCAGAGCCTGTATCCCTGGGCACTGCCTCCTAGAATTAAGAAAAGGGAAGTTTAAGAAAAAAGACTATTTTGCAAACTGATCTTTAAAAATCCCTGGAGCTTGGCCGGGTGGAAGAGGGAAGTGGTAGCTGAGACTGGAAGAGGTGCACCAATGGCTGAGCCAGGGGACATGGCAGCAGGAATTAAAAACACCTGCAAACCTGGGAGATGAGTCTCTTTAGTTGCAGAGCCATGGTGGGAGGGATGGATAATGGTTCCTCCAACCGCTGAATTCTGGAACCTCCTTCAAGTTCTTTTTTAACACTGCGTTCTTGACTACGTTTAACCTTCTTCGGATCACACCTGGCTAGTGAAGAAGGGCCTCGGATGTAACTACTCATTGGTTCAAGGGGAAGTCACAGGAGGAACAAGGGGCTAACTCATTTCTGCCTCCTAACCATCCCACGCCCCTCCTCCCCTTAAGGACCGAAGCCCTTAGAAACAGAGACTGGAGGAGATCTCTGACCGGGGCTGTGGATACTGTTTTCAGCCTTGAGTAACACTTCAATTAAGCACTGGAGTAATAAGAATGGAGCTCCGGCAGGCAGTCTCGAGGCAGTGGATTTTAATTGCAGTTACAGCCAGCACCATCTGTAAAGCCTTGGGAATCATCATTGACAGAGCCCGTTCATCCGGAGGTACCTATAATAACTGACCCAACTATATTTTTACCTCCCTTAGACGATGTCCTTAATATCCAGCATAGCTCTGGACTGCACAGACCACTTACCCAAGCTGAACTACACGTACTTGTCCAAAAATAGAAATACACACATACATTTGTGTACACAGGCAGCAAACACCCATACACAGATATATACCTAAGATAGTTAATCCCTTTGTTTACTCAGTGGTCCTTTTACTTTCAAACCAGATTGTATTTATTCTCCTTTGCCCTCCGGGAAAGGGAAGCCACAGCCAAAAGACAAAGAGAAACACAAGCAGTTAATTTCTGGCTTTTGTGTTTCTAAGAGCCCAGGCCCTGGCAACTTAAAAGAGTTTCAAGGGTAATTTTGACTCTAGACAGTTTTTGTTTCATGTGCTGACTTTACAACCTACCCCTGAAAAAGGCACCTCTGTCCATAGCCTTCTCTTTAAGCAGAGACTTTCATCCTGATCAGAAAGTCGATTTCCAAGGCCACTCAGCAGGACCTAACCCAGAGCGTTGGTCTTAAACCAGTACAATGAATCAGAATAAGAAGAGCCAGCTAGAGGTTACCGAGTTCAGCTCTGTACCTCCAAGCAGGTCATATTCACAAGGGTGCAGACACCGTTTTTCCCTGTATTTGTGGCGGGAAGCACCCCAGGCTCCCATTCACCAATTACCATGACACCATTTAGAAGAGAATGCCAGGAGACCAAAAAGAGGGGGGAAAGCCATTGTCATAACTCTTCTCAGGAATACCTGCTTTCACAATTTATACTTAACTGCTGACACTTGAAAAGTAGAACATTTTGGTAAAATGAATCAAGCTGTAATGTTTCTTTTATGAGATCTCCTTGCAGGAAAGGGAGGTTTGGCACCTCGTGGAGACCAAGCTTAGTTATCCATCATGGTAGAGTCAGCTGTCCTAGCCAGCTTCTCAGAGGTCATGCGATCGAACCAACAGCTCTTTCAACTATATTATTGCTTACGGAACAGTAATTGAGGCACCAGATAAAAATTACCTGGTCTAATAGGCAGCGAACAATTTTCACTCAATAAAATTGTAAGCCAAATCATTCATTTCATAACACTCTGGCTAATTTATTTGTTGACCTTTTAATATCCATAGCTCTTCAGTGGTATTAACTGCAACTCAGACAAAATCTCTTGTTCATTTCACTTTCATTGATTTTTTTTTTTCCATTGAGGCAATAACAGCTGCCTGAAAACAGCCTTTTTCTCTCTACTGTAAAAGTCAATCATGTAAGTTAGCATGTCTTACGTTGATACAGCTGCATTAGCTTACAACCTACTTTAATTCCGTGTCTTTTCACCACGTTTGTAACAAAGGCGAAGCTTTCTGGTGCACCTCCAGCCACGTGGAGCAATGATACATAATCATATGTTTGAGAAGTAAGAGGGCTGTCGTCTAATCTGAACACAGAATCGACTTTAAAATTAGAGGTGGTTCAGAAGCCTCCCTAAAACCCCTGCATTTTCTTTAGACCAGAGTCACCTGCTTTCGATGATTCCTGTGTTAATAGCAGTAGACCTTTTCAAAATATTGAATTCCTTTGTTGTGGCCATTTCTGCAGATTTTGATTATGGTTTGAATTTTATTTTTCTTTAAAGACTACAGGCAATGAATGTGTGCTGGAATGTTCAGTAAGCTTCATCCGAAGCTTCTTATATAATAAAATGCTATGAAGTCTTTAGAATGCAGGGCTGTAAAATATAATTGTTACACATTTGGCATTTTATGCCTCCCTAGAAATAACCACTTGCTACCTATACCTCATCTATGCTCCTCCTTTCCATTTCAATTTACTCTAAAGTGGTCCTTAGCCATAATGAGAAGTCCCCTTTCAACAGAAACATGTTTAATTATATCCATGCTAAATGTAAGTGACTCTCCTCAGTCATAGGGCTTCTGAGCAAAGAGGGTTTGAAGTGTGACACTAAAGGTTTCTGATGATCTGCGGTAAGCTCTATTTCGAGAAGTTCATATTACCAGAAAAAAATGAAAAATTTGAGGAATGTCTCAGAGGATCAGAAACTAAACAGTGCTCCAGTATTATTTTGGTTTGTTTTACTTTTTCCCTCACTGCCCTCATTATATGATTTCTTAGGATGCAAAGTCTAACATTGTGGAATTTTCCATTTGGCTGAATAAACACAAAGGACATTGGGATATAAAACTACCCTCCACAGAATTCCCTCTCAGTACAACTAGTGTGTATTGCATTGTACATCCAGCTCTGGGGAAAATAGGCTGCCAGAAACTTGCATTTTTTTTGGCTTTTAGGCTTTCCACTCAGTAGTGTCACCACATTTTTATATCCAAGTCGGGGGTCAGGGGGGAAGCTAGAACTTAAAAGCTAGTGAGATAAACACAGTGTTCAAAAATCTGGACCCAGTAGTAAATTCCAGAGTGACGAGGCGAATAGAGTCCATGCTGATTTCATTGGTAGTTGCTTATCGCCTTTGCATCAGGAGTGATTTTGCTATTCCACTTCATTTTATGTTGCTGAGAGCTGGACCCACTGTTATCTTAAATCCCTGAGATGAGGCAAAGTAGATTGGTGGTAAATGGATGTCAGGAAAATGTGCACTGACAGAAAAGTACTGTACTTCTTTCTCGAGAATCACCCACGTCCACTTGACTTTGATAATTGATGCTTATCATTGAGCTTCTGTTTTCTTCTATGTCTCTCAAAATATTATTTTCTACTTGAAGGAGCCTAATTCCAAGCACAGATTGTCTTCCCAAATTACCGAAGCATCCCTGGGCTTTGGTTTTATGAGGGAGTTTCTAGAGTCTCAAAAATCTGATTCTGAGATTTGAACTTAATGTGGTGTTGGTAAATGGGTACCCATCTGGCTTTATGAGCTGGCCTCTCTGTGCTCTGAATGAGAGTTCAGGCCATCTCCCCTGCACATTTGGGCTTGAAATACTCAAAACACATTGACCTGGGTTTATTAATGGGTTCGGTTTTCTATGATTAGACATCTTTCTCCTTGGAAGGCTAGGTGGGGTCAGTGAATATGAGCTTATCAGCAACTCATTTGAGATCAGATGCTGAAGGGAAGTTTCCCATGGTAGGTGAATAATCCTCAGAGATTTTACTGTCATGAAACAGAAGGAAAGATGAATTAGCCATGTCTGCATATCAGACATGATATGCCTGGTTCCCAAGAGTGTGCAAATGCCTTAAGTATTTCTAAGAGCCTAAAAGTACAGGTAATAAAAGGCTGATGTACATCAAGACCAACCTCATGTTACTAGCAGCCTATGACTTGAGATACTGTCTGAACCTGACGTGATTCATTACATTAATCACAAAATTAAAATGTACATACAAGCCAATAGGAGTGAAGGAGCAAAATCGGTTTTCAAAAGTGGTATACATGCACCTCCCCCCACCCCCCAGCCCTGATCAAGACTTGACCCCTTTGGGAATTTATATATTGGATTAAAAAGTCTGAAGGCAAATGAAATCTTGAAACCTTCTGGTTTTATAAACTATGCCAAATATATGACTTAGTCATTTCCTCATATCAGTTAAGCATGCACTTTTTAAAGTAACTCTCTTAGGATACACTCTTCAACAAGAGTTCCTCAAGAGAGGCCGTGGTTTGCTGAGGATTGTGCTAGGGGCTTAGAGGAGATTAAGATCTGTTCATGGCCTCCGAGACCCCACAGTCTAATGGAGAATGAGACTAACACACTTAAGACCAGAGCAAAATGACCCCATGGCCTCTACTTCTGTGCCATGCTGAGTGTTAGAGGCATGGGAGAGGTTAGGAGCTGGGGTCCCGGGGAAGGTGAATTTAGTCCTGATAGACTAGTGTAGCTATGAAGAGCTCAAGCTCTGATGTCCAACAGGCCTGGAACTGAATCCATCCATCAGCTGTGTGAACTCAGGGCCAGCTGGCAGACCTCTCTTTCCTTTCCCAGTTTCCTCATTGGTCAGATGAAGATCGAAAGAGTTAATGTTTTGCTTTCAGTAAACAGCACCTATCTTTTCCATTTCTTTACCACCACTACTACTAGCACCACCTTCATTACCAGGCTTTAGAGGACAGGAAGGCAGTGTGAAAGACCCCAGACTGGAGCCAGCATTCCAGGAGGGATCAGGGCGAAATGAGTGAAGGTATAGCATTAGGAGGGAGCCCGGCATGCTACTTCTAGACCAGAGAGGACCAGCTGACACAGAACAGAGAGCAGTTCTGCAGATGTATAAGGAGAGAAGATTGGATAAAGAAGGTAGGACCGGCTGGTGGTAGAAATCTTTTGCAGCCCCTGTAGAACCCCATGCCTGAATTCCAGGAAGATAGAGTGTCTTGAAAGTTGAACAGTACCATCAGAATGGGACTACTGGGCAACAGGAAGCTCAAAAATTATTTGCTAACTGATGGGGTTGCAACATAGGAAGTAAAGCCAAATCTTCTCTATTTGTAGCCCATTCAGCATTTTGATTACAAAGGTTCCTAAACATAAGCAAAAGTTGTAACAATTATGCTTGAACTGTTTCTCGAACCCCACTCCTGAATCTCCCCCATATTTCTACTAAATCTAAACAGATTTAGTATGGGTTTTCTGTTTTCTCTTCTCTCTAGACTCCCCATTCACATAATCATCAATCAATGGTTATAGCACGACAGGTAAAGACAGGTTTTAATTGTGAAAGGATATGTCAGCAAAAAGGTGTGGTTTGGAAGGCGCAAACATTTGCTGTTTCTTTAAGAGAGAATACAATAGTCTGATGCAGGATGTAAACTGGAGAACAAGCATTAGCTCTACAAGGAGATTCAGGGGCTTTTCAATATTTAGAATACTAGTATTTGTCTTCTTAATTCTCCAATGTGATATGTATATTTTAATCCAAGGATAGGATTAATTATCTTGGAAGTTTAAACTGCTAGCAGGGAGACGTTTTAAACATTATGAAAAGAAGAGAAAATCTCTCCTGACAAATAAATGCCTTGAAAAATTAGATATTAGTACTAGTCAAGTGTTCTTTCTATTCAGAATTGTTAAAATTGCATATTAGAATGGAAGGAGCCTTATGTGCTCCATCCTAATGTCACAAAAAATAAGACTTTAGGAACAATTTCAGAGACAAAAGATTATATGAAACATCTAGCTCTTCCCCTTATGGGAAATCTCTCCCTCTCTCTCTCTCTCTCTTTTTTTAACATTCCAGGCTCAATCATTTCCTAATGTGAAATTACAGATTTTTCAAATTACCATATAAAACTGCAAAAAAATTACACTTGTGACCACCGAAGAGATAGCATATACTATCAATTTGATTTTAAAAGGCATACATCTTTTATACTACCTGTCATTTTTATAATGCCTTTTACAAATTTAATCAATACATTTTAACATTCTATATACTTTAAGTGCAATATACAATAAATATTCAAGTTTCATCTTAAACATGCTTTAGCCTTTAAATTGTTAAAACTGCAGTGCCCTTTCAATCTACTTACATAATGTCATAAAATATACATTTCAAGGTAAATGAAGTCAGCTACTTCAATTTAGTCCCTCAAACTGGTAGTAAATGAGAGGTTAACACTATGGTGCCAAAGCCATTATTGAGTAAATTTAGCACCTTGGACAGCTCTGTAAAATCTTTATTGCTTTCCTGACCTGCTCGTCATGTTCTGTCTGTGTGTTCAGTGGCTCTCAGCTCTGATTGAAAGGCAATATATTAGATCCCCAACACAAACACGCTTGGGGGCTAGTTCACTGGGAGCGTAATGACATGGAGGTGAGAGCAATTTTCTGGTCACCGAAATCCAAGCACCTTGCAGGTCTGCTGCACTAACTCATAGAGGACCCAGAAATTTCCTTTCACCTTCCCATTTGCAGAAATAACTAATAAAAGCTGTATCACTTTGGCAAAACTGAGCCACAGCAAAAGTGGGTTCTCCCTTAAAACCCCGAAGTTAATACCGCCATGAAGGACATTTTGAAATGGGCAAGGTATCATTGAAGGGGATCACTTCCAGGACATGAAATCCAGGTTCACGGTCCTCAAGACTGCTGGTCTGCAGCAATGCTGGGGTGCTGACCCACCTCCAGCACCATGCCCAGTGGAAAGTGTGTCCCGGCTTCCTAGGTTGAAGAAAGAGGCAGCTCTAGGAATTGAGGTTCACATGCTTCATTTTCAAAAGGTTGAATGGTGATGAGAGCTACAGGTATTGAAGAAGAAGAAGAAGAAGAAATAAGTGGATTATGTCATTGAAAAAACTTTATCACCCAAAATATATGAGTTTAAAATTGCCTACACTGATAGTTGGAATTTTTCAGGTGCAGAAACTTAAGAGATTTTAGAGTGTATTTTGAACTTCCCTTCTCCCGGGTTCTGAGAAATTCTTTAAAATTAGAAGCACTGCTCTCCATTATCAGTGATGCTGCTCCAAGACTGAAGTTCACAAGTGCAGTTTCTAACTGCACCTCATCTTGCTTGTGACAAACAGGAGACCTGTTATTTTTTTCCCTACAGCGAAAAGAAAAAAAAAAAATTACCTTCCCTGTCAAGCCCCCAAACTGGCATAAATATTTACTTGAAGAAATAAAGGACTATAGACCCAGAGAAGTCAGATTTTAGTAAATAAACTAAATTGATCCTGTTTTAATTTTTCCTAAGAGCCAGATAAAGCCATGAGGGTTCAGCGAGGGCAGCCCAGCTGAATTTGATCTGGGGATGGGGTTTAGTGTGCCCATGCCATAGCAAATTATTAACTGCTGTGGTCAGACAGTATGGCCAACAAAATGTGGTGAATTATCTTGTAGCTTGCATTAAAAAAAAATAAAGCGATTATCTCAGATGTATTTATTCAAACTCCATTGATTATTTTTTCACTCCTTATAGGAAAAAAATAACAGAACTGTTTTCTAAATGGGGCCTAGCAGTTTAAGGCAAGCATAAATGTTTATTGAGAACTGAAAACCCCTCGTTCTCATTTTTGAATTTAGGACATTATATATGTCATAAGTAGTTACTGCAGTATGACAACTATTTTACCGTATATTATAGAGAATTTAAAATTGAAAAATGCTAATATGTATCTAAAAGCTTGTCATTTCAAGAGTTGTTCAAGAAATTTTGAAGAGGCTATGGTGACAGCAAAATGAACGCAATTATATCCCTATTTTCTGATCAGCGTCTGCGGTATGTGAAAATTGAACAGCACTGCTTCTCCATGCAGAAATCCATTGTGTCAAATATTTAAAGTTAAACTTCTTTTTGAAACTTTATCCACAGCAAAAAAAAAAAAATTGTAAACATATCTTCTTACATATCACCTCTGATAATAATACCATGCCTTCATGTTTGCTTCTCTGATAAACCTCCATTTTATATGTATCAAGCTGAACCTTCCTTTTCACATTCTAGTATAAATGAATCTGCAGAAAATTAGGGCAGAATGAAGAGGGAACGATTTGTTATGGTTGGAATGAAAAAAAAAAAATTACCGCCATACACTTTTGTCGAGTGCCCTATATTATTAGAAACAAGCATGCTAGCTAAATATGGAAGCCCACCTCAAGGCAAAGGAGACATTTTTTTTTCTTTGACTGGAGTGAACAGCAGAGCATGTATCTAGGATGAGGATAAATGAGCAAATGGGAAAAATGACAAACAGTACTGAAATAGCAAAGAATTGCTGTACAAGAAAGACTCTGCCAGTCATGAAAATTGGTGCAGAGGGAGCTTCCAGGGGCAGGAGAATTCTTTTGTAAGAGCCTCTGACAAAACAGTACGTGGGTTTACTCCATCACCTCCTTATATCATGACTCTGCCGCACACAGGAGATAAACAAAAGAAGTTTAACGCTACATGCTTCTAGTAGCTGAAGATTGATTGGAAATCCCTCGAAAATGACCTGCCTGATAAGGTCATGGTTCCTGGAATAAGCAATTAAGTGCAAAATAAACACATCTTAGGGATTCATAACATGTACCAACTGACATCGATTATAGTAATCTAGTAAATGACCTCGCCATTGTATTCGGCAATAAACATATGAGTGCTCTATCGTGCTTATGGCAGACTATCGAGTGATGTATTTTATCTTGCAAGTACGAATGATGCTCACCTTTTGACTTGATTAAGTGTGTCTGTGAAGGGGGATAAATGGGTGATTTAACGCCATTCTGGAGTTCCCCAAAGCTACTGCCTTTAAGGTGGTGTGTGGGCAAAGCATGGCCAGAGGAAACTGGAACGCGATTGTGTGAAAAGACAACAACATCCTGCCATTCCTCAGAGGATTGTATCTGCTTTTCTCCTGGACAGGAAGTGATACTCAAAAGGGCTGCGGATCTGGTGGAAGCGCTGTATGGGATGCCCCACAACAACCAGGTGAGTGCACTGGGTCTCGAACCTTCCACAGTCAACTGAAGCTCTCAGAGCCCTTACTATAATGACAAACTACACAAAGTAGAAAACCCTTGCATGAGTTCAGAGTGTGAGTCATGCAGACATAACCTGTTGCAAGGCTATTCGGTTCTTCTTCTGCAAATCTTCTATTGCCTTTTGTAGAGAATTATTTTCCTTATGAGAAAAGGCACTTTATTTAAAACGAATCTGTGGGAGTGTACTTCCTAACTGAAGAAGAGAGGGACTGGTGCTTTATTTTATTCCTCTCAGATTTTCAAAAAAACTTCAGGAGGAAAAAGGAGGGAGGGGGTTAATTTTTTCTCCTAAAGAGTAGAGTGAGGCCAGAATATTGTCTGCTTCTGTTTCATAAAGCAATTCCATGTGTATGATTCCACTTGCCCAGGAAACGATGAGTCTGAGCAATCATTCCTTCCTTTCCTGTGGCACTTGAATCAATATCCAAGAGACACGGTCCCACCAATACTCAGGGACACAGGTGGTCACATAAGCATGCCCTTAATGTCATCAGAGGAGATGAGTTGCAGGGGGTGTGTGTGTGCATGCGTGCTTGCGTGTGCATGTGACCCCAGAATTCTCTGTGTTATTGGTGGGGAAGGGAAGCCCTGGGTTGCTCTCCTGTACTGTGAGGTAGTAGGAAGGACTGGCTAACTTATTGGACTTTCAAAGTCCAACAGAGTAATGCAGCCCAGCCCTGTCCTTAAATAGGGAGGCATCCTTAAGTGAGGTCTCCGCCTCTCGGCGCCTCAGTCGCCTCCTCTGTGATACAGGCATGATGAGGATGAGAGTGAACACAGGTTTGCTGAGAAGGTAGCAGAAGTTAGCGCAGTTAACCGCTGAGAGCATGAACACTGCCCGCGGTGAACAACTGGAAGATGGCGCTGCTGGGGACGTGACGGGGACAGTTAATGAGGATGTGCCTGTTTGTTTTTCAGGAGATTATTCTGAAGCGAGCGGCTGACATCGCAGAGGCCCTGTACAGTGTGCCCCGCAACCACAGCCAGCTCCCCGCCCTCACCAACACCTCCGTCCACGCGGGGATGATGGGCGTGAATTCGTTCAGTGGACAACTGGCCGTGAATGTCTCCGAGGCGTCGCAGGCCACCAATCAGGGTCAGGAGCCTGCCCTTCTCCTTTCCACTTCCAGCCCCTTCCCAGGGTCAGGCTACTCCACCCCATTTATTTGGCACAAAACGATGTTTATTTTTTAATGTTTTTTTTTTTCTCCCCTCCCAGAGGGGAGATTCCTCCTCAGTATGTATCAAATATTATTGTAGAATTCTGGCGCTAGCCATCATGGCTGCTAATCTGGTGGAGGCATGCCTTTAGCCGCCTCTCCGTTGGACTTCTCACTGTAAACCATGGATGACAGATTACAAAGAGGGTTGGAATTAAAGTCTCGAGGAGCCAAATCACAAAATCCTCACCCAGGAGTAGGAACCTGTTACCTCCAGGGTGATTTTCTTAGATTGGGATTTATTTCTGCTCCAAAATGATAATTTATAGGTCCTGCATTGCCACCTCTCATGGCCCTGCTAAGTATTTATGATCTCCCAAGAAATGTGTCTTTTGATCACTTCCCATTTTAATCACGCAACCAGCACCGCCAACCCACCCCCATGAATCACCTGGCCCCTTCCCTCAGGGATGCAGGAAGGGGGCGAGAAACAGAGACCTTCCTTTCCCCAAGCCTCCCGGACCTGCCACCCAGCCGAGCCACCACCCTCATCCCTGGTTTTGTCCCCACCCCTCAGGTTTTACCCGCAACTCAAGCAGCGTATCACCACATGGGTACGTGCCGAGCACCACCCCCCAGCAGACCAACTACAACTCGGTCACCACAAGCATGAATGGATATGGCACCGCAGCCATGTCCAATTTGGGCGGCTCCCCGACCTTCCTCAATGGCTCAGCTGCCAACTCGCCCTATGCCAGTGAGTAGAATATCCTGTGTTTCTGCATGTTTCTGCTCCAAGAACTGGGCACCATGCTATGGGGCCCACTGTACAGGTTTCCCCAGCCTGAGGGGCCAACCCCCTCCACTGTCCTGCCTGGAAGGGACCCAGGTAATGCTACCAAAGGCAGCCTTGTCTCCAGCAGGAAGCTGTGTCCTCTTCCTTGCTCACTTTCCTCCCCTGCATCCTAAGAGAACTTGGCTATAACCCAAAGAGTAGTATGATATCATTGCAAGAACCCAAGCTTCCAGTCCTATGGAGCTGGCTTTGACTCTTTCTTCTACCAGTTACGGACTCGAGGCCCTGGGCAAATTCATCTCTTCTCCAAACCTCAGTTTTCAGATCTGTAAAATGGGGAAGGAACCAGCAACCCTAACCGCCCCCACCCCCCACCCCCACACAGAGTTGTGAGACTGATACAGTGAAGCATGTCATGAGCTTGTCTTGACACCTGGCCCAGGGGAAATGCATTCCCTAAATCTTAGTAATAATCATAATGATGGAATGATACTATCAAGTACTGCTGGTAGTATATAGCATACTCACAACTATCTAAAACTTAAAATCTTTCCCTTTAGAAATTCGACTCCTTTATTATTATTTTTTTTTAATGCTTGGGATTTTTTTTCCCCTTTGTGTGTGGTGTGTCCAAAGAAAAAACACAACTTAACAAATCAAACAACAAGCTTTATTTTTTTCCCCCAAATTTGGCACGGTGAAAGACAGACATGTACAAGATGTGTACACACATACACAAGAAATGTGGTTCGGTGCCTTGTCCCTGCCTTAAAGAAGTGAGCTTAAAGGATCTGGGGTGCAGCATTTAGACGGTGTTTTCAAGCAGCCCAGGGAACTGGCATCTTTACATGTAAAATGTTACGGGCTATGTCTCCACAGTCTCTTGATCGCCTTCTGAGGATTTTTAGAGAAAACCAAGTTCATCTCGGATAGTGTGGGTGGCTCTTCCGGTGTATAACGTGTGCAAACTCTCAGACTTTTGTGGAGTGATAGGAGTGGCGGTGTTGAATGAAAGCATGGCTGTGATTTTTAACATGAGAGTCTTGGCTAAAAACAATACTAAAATTGATGCTTTCTCTGATAGTGGAAATGTGGAGTGTGCTAGTCCTTTGAAAGAAGAAAGATCGTTCTTGGCCCCTGAGAGACGTTATTTCTGAAAATAAGACTTAGGGCCATTTGCTCTCTGGGTGAATTTTTCAGGCTCGGAATGTGCTAAAATCTCTATATTTCTACTTGATCTGTTTGGAATCAACAGCTCGTTGAACATTTAAAAGTCCTCATAATCTGCATACATTACGTCTTATCTGCTCAAGCCTCCGTGTTTGGGGCCAGTTTCCCATTAGATTTTGATTCATCGAAAGATGGTTTCTCAGATCATTTCAGGGTTCTCTCTTCCACTCAATCAGAAAATGTTTCAATCATGACCTGAAAATTAAAAGGTGGGATTCTTAATTAAATCAATAACCTAATTGCTATATGGTAGCAATTCAATTTAGGGACCTGGATTGCTCTGTCTTTCCAAGCCCTTGCAGACACCCAGCCCTGAGATTGCATCTGTCAGACTGCGAAACTTTGAACATTTAATTTCCATTAATTGATTTCCTCAGTGCTCACAAATATAGTATTAAATTCTCAAATAGGCTCTCAGATGGGACGGTTTTATCTGCATAAATGCAAATAAAACAATAAACACAAAACCCAGCTCATTTGAATTTTTGCCTCCATAACATTTAATTATTCATCAACCACTCATGTTGAAAAATCCCAAACAGAATAAAAAATAAAATAAGACATTCCACTGGTGAACGCACTTTCTGGTGTGGTGGCCGATAACTAATAATGTTATAACAAATGGGACTGCTTGACTATATTTCACCTCTTCCTCTGTTAACCACCCCCCTCAAACGCCCCACCTCTAAATACACATAATGATCGCATTTGCCAAGGAGATTAATTGCCTTCCTCGGTGAACCAGCAGGATTTCAAATCTACGAATATTTAAAAATCAAACCTCTAGTGCAGGAGTTTTGCAATTTAAATGGGTGTTATTATTGAGCGTATTTTCACATTTACAAATCCTAAGAGATGTATAAAAATGCTGGTCTCATTAAAAGAAAAAGTACAGTTTAGAAAATGTTTGTGAAAATTCTGAGGATGGCGGCTGGGTGTTCTGCTCCATAAAGCATTTAGTGCTTTTGGATTGTGTAGTGCTGAGGGCTGATTACAAAGGCTCATTTCCCCCGGTTGGTAGTTGCTGCCTGTGACCCATGTGATAACCACTTCCCTAACTTTCCAAAGCCAGTAGGCTGAGGAGGAGGCCACCCCATCAGCAGTTTGGACTTTGGGGTGCTCAAGGGAAGGGGCCTCTCTCCAGGCGAGCGGTTTCCTTTGCAGGATAGCCTATGACAAAGAGCACTGAACTGGGGTTTGGTTCCTGGCCTCATCACCTTCCAGCAGTGGCCCTGGGGCAAAGTCACGGAACTCTTGTCTGAGTCTCCGCTTGCCTGGTGGTTGGCTCAGGTGTAAAGAGGATGTAAGAGAGCCCAACCTAAGCTTGCGAGGCAATGACATAGATGAAGAAGATGCGAGAAGCGGTAGATCATGTCTATGACGTAATGTGAAAAATAATACAGTAAAGGAGGAAGTGCCTAGAGTTTGAATTAGGTGCCTGACAACCATTGGACAGGAGTCATACTTTTCCCTGGGAGATGAAGAAATGGAAGGTGAGTGTGTAACGGTACCAGTCGTGAGTGGAGAGGGCGTTCATGTGTGCAAAATCTCTGTCTCCTAAAGTGACCCGAGGTTGTTGGCAACTAGCAAAAGAAGAAAGGCCAGATGGAAAGAACTGTGGTTGGTAGAGAACGTGTATCGACCAAACGCTTTCATATCCCCAAGCAGCTAGGTTTTCTCACTCTCTGACCCGCCAAAGATCTCCCATCATTGATAATCCACATCCCCACCCCACTGACTGTGAGTATGTACATAAAGCCTCGATCCTGGATCCTGCTGCTTCTTAAAATTCACGTACATCTACGTTGAACAGCTCCAAGGCGGGGAGAGAGAGAACTGGGAACTCTGACTTGTTCCGTGTTATCCACCCATATTGCAGGTGGCGGACTGTTGATCCACCCAGCCTCCTACCTTCCTTTCTCCATGCTCTGGAGCATTAAGATATAGTCAGGGCCTTAAGGAAGCTGTAGCTTCATGGGGAGGCAAGGGACACATACGCATTGCCATCTGCCATTGCCTCAAGGTGGGGTCCTGGTGTTGCCTTCTGCATACCCTTCTTGCTCACACCACTCTTCCACTGGTGCCCACGCCCTCTTGGGCTGGCTCTTCCTGCCTCTTGTATCCCCAGCCCCTTTGTTAGAACCTTGGCTTAGACCCTACCTGGAATGCTTCCCCTGACACCTCCTCCATGAAGCCTTCTTGGGTTTCCCTTCCCTGCCTCCCCAGAGTTGGCCATGCTCACCTTTGAGGCTATTGTGTGCTACTCTATCCTGTATAAGAGCACTTCTGTTTTCTGGCCTGGGATACCCTAGCACACTATCTGGCACATAGTTGGCCCACAACAAACACATAAAAGATGACCACCAAATAAAAGGAAATACATGCGCAGTATCAAATGATGAAAGCAAATAGGATCCTGAGAGTTCAGGGAAGGCTGGTGCCAGAAGGGTGGCTTGAGCAGGTGGGGGCTAGGGTCAGGGCCAAGCTGCCTTGAGTCAGGATGCCAGGAGAGGTGCTGATTTCTCCTTTCCCATTGTCCCTCTCAGTCGTGCCATCCAGCCCCACCATGGCCTCCTCCACAAGCCTCCCCTCCAACTGCAGCAGCTCCTCTGGCATCTTCTCCTTTTCACCAGCCAACATGGTCTCAGCCGTGAAACAGAAGAGTGCTTTTGCGCCTGTCGTCAGACCCCAAACCTCCCCGCCTCCCACCTGCACCAGCACCAACGGGAACAGCCTGCAAGGTAAGCCCCAGGTTCCGCCCGGGCCAACCAGATGCCCTGACTTACCCTCCCAGGGC
The DNA here is from genome assembly GCF_016906955.1 of Phacochoerus africanus. Lineage (NCBI taxonomy): Eukaryota > Metazoa > Chordata > Mammalia > Artiodactyla > Suidae > Phacochoerus > Phacochoerus africanus. Next base: position 15,165,741 of record NC_062544.1, on the reverse strand, counting down.
ATGAAGCAGATGCGTCGCTGTGGCGAGGGGATCAGCCGTGGGCCTGCCTGCTTCTGTTCGCCCTCATCTCTTCAGTTCCATTGTGTTTGCTCTTGTGGCCCTGATGCCTGGGCCCCTAGCTCATTGCATCTCTCCTCTGCTGGAGTGGCCTGAGCAGTCCTCTTTCCAACCCCAGCAATTTTGCTCAGGCCCGGGATTTGCTTGAGAATACTGTTTCCACTTACTAATGTCGTCGTTTCTCTTTCTTCTCTCATTCCCTGTGGTGGCCATAATCAGACCAGTCTTTTATGGACTCTAGCAAGTTCTCCACTGCAGGGTCTTTCCCGGGACTGACCTTCTCCTGAAGTAGGTCACTCAGCCTTCCCTTCCTGTTGCCTGTGTCGGTGTGGACATGTGTGGGGAGGTGGAAGGCAGGGGGTGAGAGGGCCCAACCACAGCCCTTGAGTTATAGCATCTTAGACCCAGGACCTAAGATTTTCTCCTTGGGAACCAGAAACCCCAAGGGGCCACTAGAAGACTAGTTCATGTTAAAATTATTTGATTTCATCTCCATCATGGAATATGGATGGGAATTAATACAGTCACCAAGATTCGAGGTGACCTTTCTATTCATTGAGGAAAAAAACAAACAGCCTTTTAAAATGGGTCCACCATTTCTCGTGATTTTCTCACATGCCGGCCCCTGTGTTGTGCTGACCCACACCACCTCCTTCCTTCCCCAGAGCGGGGCTGTGTGATAGGTACTCTGAGCCCCTACTTTACAGATAAGAAAGCGGAAGGTCAGGGAGGAGGTCATGGCGCTGCCTGATTTCCGACAGGGGTGTGTGGCAGAGGCTGGCTTCAAACTCAGGCTCAAAACTTCATCTCCTCTTTCCATCTCTCGAGCACATTATTCCTCCGATGGGGTAAACAGGATGCATCCAGGATTCCTCAGGCCCCTGGCAGGGAAGTTAGATCAATAAAATCATCAGCCGCCATTCCTTGAGCACTGACCAATGCTAAACACCGAGCCTGCTTTATCTCGGTTAATCCTCACAGCTTCCCGATGAGACATGAGGATGCTTATCATCTCCATTGTACAGATGGTAGGACTGAGGCATAAAGAGAGGAAATACCTGCCCATAGGCAAGGCCGGAAACAGTGGAGATGAATCTACACCCTGCAGGATCTATGCCCTAATTCCTAGCCTGCCCAGTGCCCTATGGAGCCCTCCTTCAGTGGCCAGCTTGCCCATCTTCACTGATGGTGTCAGCCATGGAAGTCAAGAGGGCTCAGCCAGGCTGCCCTGTTTCTTATGTTTATTTCTTTTTTTTTTTCCCTTTGGTCTTTTTAGGGCCACTCCCACAACATATGGAGTTTCCCAGGCTAGGGGCTGAATTGAAGCTGTAGCTGCCAGCTATAGCTACAGCCACAGCCGCCAGCTACAGCTACAGCCACAGCCACAGCCACAGCAATGCCAAGATCTGAGCCAGGTCTGCAACCTACACCACTGCTCACAGCAATGCCAGATCCTTAACCCACTGAGCGAGCCCAGGGGTAGAACCTGGATCCTCATGGATACTAGTAGGATTCATTTTTGCTGAGCCATGATGCGAACTCCAGCTTATGCCTATTTCCACATACTTATATACATGTTTTCTGTACAGGACCCTAAACTTAAATGCTTTCTCTCAAAGCCCCTGTGAGGTGGGTACTGTTCCCATTATATAATGGGGAAATTAAGGCCCCCCAGTTTGCTCAAGGTCACATATCTAGAGAGGATGGAGCCAAAACTGAATCAAATCTGTGTGGCTCCTGAACCTGAGTGCCTTCCTCACTCTGCCTTTCTGACTCCACGAGGGCACTGCAGCACCTTCCTCAGAAACCTGCTGGCCAGTCTGCCCAGCACAGCCAAGGCCAGTGCCAGTGCCACTCCCTGAAACATGCACTGGCAAAGCCACCTTCTTAGAGGGAAGAGGAAGCTAATCAGGCTGTGGAACTGCATTTCAGGCAACATTATGCATGACAGGAAAATGCCCACCCCACAAAGGGAGCCACCCATTCATGCAAGTCTCTTTTTCGGCTAAAAATAATGCTTTGTTACCCTTGTACACCTCCAGCTGGCAAACTAAGGATATAATGCTTAAGCGCACATAACTTATAATGGGCTTAAATAAGGATAAAACATATGGAAAGCAGACACCTCCCATTCCTGAGCTGTCAATCACAGCCCTTGTTAAACACAGACTTGACGTCAGGAAGACGGTCTAGCGGGGTTTGTAATCAACCGTGGAGGGGTGGTGCTTGAGAGGAAAAGGCCCTCGGCTCTGGAAGTGTGGGAAACTGTCACCGGCTAGCCAGGGACTGAAGTGGGCAGCCCTTCTGTGAGGCCAAGTGTCTTTTTTGTGTCCTGTGGACCAAGGAAGCAGCAGCAGGAAGGGACTGAAAATAGGGAATCAGCGCCAATTTTAGAATCTCCTGGATTTAAGGAAACTTTGGTGTTGTAGGTGTGTGTGTGTGTTTACACTTACTTAAATAATGAAATGGTGTCAAGACAGGGACATGTAGAAAGTTTGTGCTGTTGTCCCCCCGCCCCCACGCCAGGATGTTTCTAACCCAAGTCTGCTGTCCTGATGAGCAGCCGTGTCTCCACCTCTCTGTGACATTTCTAATGCACAGCTCACGAAGGGGAGGATTTGGGGTGTAGCTCAGGTGCTTTCTGCTGGATTTGCTACTGTGGCTGACACTGCCCTTTCCTTCTGGTTGATCATGTGTCCAGGAGATTCTTTCTGGTGGCTTTTTTGTTTTTCCAATACTGTCATGTGCCAAATATCCCTAGTTTTTGAGAAGTAGCAGTGGAGGAGGTATGAGTAAAGGAACGAAAATCACGTTAACCAACACACAGCTTCCTGGCAGCTGTCCTTCCTCCTGCTCCCTCCACTCCCCCCATGGACTCCCTAGGCAGGGCTCGTGCTTAGGACGGCACATCTACCCTCCGCACACCATGCCTGCAGCTTTGGGTGCATTGCACCATTTTTTTTTTTCAGAGGGTTCTTGCTTGGGGACCCAGATTCTCCTTTGAGAAAAGTGACATTCTGACAGTGGGCTCTTAGATCCATGACTAAAGTGATAGCGCATCTTCAGCTTTCTAAATTCCACTTCTGTAAAGAAAAGGACACAGGTGGGTTACAGAATCCAGGGTGAGAATCTCTGAAGTGTTGCTATTCCTCCTCCACCTTTTCATTGTTACAGTAACTCCTGCTTCATCTGGCCCCACCTCCTTCAGAATTGTGATCATTAAGACAGGGAGAGTGACGAAGGAAGAGTTGGTTAAGCAAATTGACCATATAAACAAGATGAGAGGTGACACATTTAGGCTGTTTAAGTGTTTTAAAGGTCTATTTACCTCCAACTACCACTCTGCTAATTGTCCATCATTCTTTTTTTTTAAAGCCAACTCCTGAGAGGCCCCTTTCCCCAGCAGCCCTTTCTCTGCTTCCTCTGGTGACTGCTTGCATGTTTATTCCCCACCAGATACGCACTGCGGTCTCACGTGATGGTGGTGACGATGGCCACGGCCACTAACATGGGAGGCAGGGCTTTTTCCCCGCCTGGCTTTTGTGCTGTCACGTGTGCTCCTCCCAACCACTGTTAGATGTTGGCTGTTTATTGTCCCCACTTTACAGATGTAGAAACTGAGGCAGAGCCAGGATGCCTCATCCCGAGTTACACATCTAGCAGACAAGGGTGGGGGGCTAGGGTTCAATCCAAGGCAGACCACTATGAAAACCCCTGTGCTATCCTAAATGGCTGTATTCAAACCACGGGTTGGACCCATGTGGACCAGAAAATCCTGACCTTAAAATTATTTCCTATGTTGGAGGAAGCATAGCACCTCAGGAAAGAAAGCAGATCTGTCTGGGAGAGGCTGGGCACCTAGCTCTGGGAGTTGAGGGAAGGGTAAGATGAGGGAGAATTCACAAGGGCCTCATGGAGAAGGCTGACTTTGAACTGGACCTTAGATGAAGGGCACAGGGAGATGGCGGAGGGGCATTTTAAGCAGAAGGATGGAGGACAGCCTGTGCCAGAGTCCTACGCAGTGGCCAGTAAGCCGCTCGGTCTCCTGGAGTGCAGGTGCCAAGAAGGTTGAGCAAGGAAGTCCTTACCTGGGAGTCAGAAGCTCCGTTTCTTTACATACGTTGAAAAATCCACAGTTCCTACTGTGATTCCGACTGGTTTTCTCTCCCAGGGAGGTGAAACCTTTGACAGTTTACCATATATCTGAGAGTTTTTTCTTTAGGACAAGGCAACTCTATCTCAGCACTCCTGGAGTCTCGTAGAGGATGTTCTGTTAAAAAAAAAAAAAAAAGAAAGAAAAGAAAACGTTATGGTCAAACTTAGAAATGGTGCTACTGCATCACTGTCTTGAGTCACAAGGCATGTAAGTTTACTGAAGGCTCTGCAGCCGAGACATCCCACAGTTAAACAAAAAGACTCCCATTTAGTTCTCTAGACGTGTTTGCCCACAGAACCCTTTTCCGAATAAGACCAATGACCATCTCATGAAAAACTTGGGAAAAATGCAGACATATTTTGGATTCAAAGGTAAAAGTCTTCTTCCATTCTTCTTGAGATGACATCATTGATCCGTCCTGACCTGAGGCTCCCTAAGGATGTCTGTTTTCAGAGGCAAACACTTGAGCCACCTTGTATGCTCAGCTGTTGTCCTGGAGACATCCTTTCCCTCCTGAATCTGTGTCCCCTACAGCATGAATTCTATGCAATTTCAGGCCTCAAAGGACTTCATTAATCAAGAGAGAGGCAGCCCAAAGAATGCTGTCACCAGGCCATTGGAACTGCCCCCAATGTGGTGATTTTAAACTCCAACCATGTCCCAGCCTCTGCAGGGAAGAATTAAAAACACACGGCCACAGTGATTTCACTGTACCCACATCGTGGTTTTTTTTCCTTCCTCCACCTTGAAGATCAGGCTGGCCGGCCCCACCCAACCCTTCACAGTCCAGTAGCAGGTCTCAAGCAACTGTCTCCTAGATGCACTCCTCCCATTTGTGCAAGCTCTTCCCCCTATTCTGTTCCTGATTAGCTCCTAATTCTGACACATGTGGTGGTTCGAGGACAACCACATTCCACCCTCTCGCGCCAAACTCTCCCAAGCTCTGCCAGACGTTCCATCTTGTCTTTGTTCTTATCAAATCAAAAACTGCGTTGCCTCTCAAGCCAGTAGTTCTCTGACCTTCTGTCAGAGAACGTGATTACCCAGCTGCCACGGACATGGCAGAGCCACCCCAGTCTTGTGATGCCTTGTGATGGCTTGGCACACGTCACTCTGGAGAGTGCTGTGTCCTCATGGAAATCTTACTGGGCCCTGCTTGGGTAGGTCCATGTGCCAGTGGGGTTTCTGGAACATTCTAAACCTCAGACACCCATCCCTCTCACCCACATAAGTAAGCTTGAGGATTACAGCACAGATACAAGAAAAACAGCTTCTAAGATTGTTCTACGGTCATGCCATGAGCTTTCTTTATTAAAAGGTCTCTCCAGAAGTGCCTAAATTCACAGGCCATAAATGGGGTGCCCTTCCCCACATTTACTCATCAGTAAGGGTTTAGGAAGTGGCAGATGGGATTTAGGGAGCTGAAACTCCCTGATGGTATGTGCAAAATTCTGGGTCTAATTCTCCTTCTGGAGAGGGAGTCCCTGGCTTCCATTAGAGCCTCTGAGAAGTCTGAGGCCAAGAAGGAAAGATAGGAAAGTGGCAGCACCAAAGCTACCCTTAAATACCCTTAAGATGTTTGTTTGGTTTTAGTTTTAACTTTTTGCTAACATAGGCTAATAAACTGGTCTAGTGAATCTTTTAAAAAATCTCCTTCCCCACCATCTCGGAAGAATTTGGAAGACGTGGTGGGTATGAGCAGTCAGCATTGGGGCCGGGGGCCACGGAGAGTACTCCGCACCTGCAGAAGGCAGACCTTGGCCGAGACCTCAGGCCCCACAGAGGGCACCTTGCTCACATATGATCGATCCCAGCCTGGAGTTTGCTATCCCTGTGCTGCAGACCAGGCAGCACTGTTAGCTCTGGGCTGGCAGCATATTCATTAGTTTTGCTCTGCAACCTTTAATGTGGCCCTTGTGGAAGTTTAGTCTAATTGATCTAACCCATTATTCTGGTATTGGAACACCGAGTAGATCTTTTCTTAAAATTTCTAGTCATCTAGAATAAAAAGAAAAAAATCCTGCTGTTTCTGAGAGTCCAAGTGATAAATGTTGGTTAGGCTCACTGACCACATGAGCAGGGAGTCTTCCGTTTCCTCCTTTGCTTTGCATCATGTTGCCACTACCTGGGCTATGCTATTGGCGGGGGGGGGGGGGGGGGGGGGGGGGGGGAAGCGGTGGGAGGGGGAAGGCTTTAATGCCAGGCACCTAGAGTAGATTTTGGTGGAAGGCATAAGGAGACAGGCTTCTTTTGCCCGAGGCTCAAAATTTCCCTGAAAGGCCTGCCTTTAGTAAAGGTGCCTGGACCCACCTCCAGCCTGAAGGAAAAGACCCTTAGGTAGGCAGAGCTCTGCTGAGCTGTCAAGCGCAAAGCCCCCTCCCTTCCCTTCCCTTTGGGCTACAGCATCTTGAATTCTCCAGGCTTCGTTTGAAATACCCAGCTCGGTATTTCAGTTGCATCTAGGGCTCACTCGAACCTTAGGGGGACTGCCTTTCCAACAGATCCCAAATCTTTGGGGGTTTAAGTGGGCCTGCATTTGGCAAGAAACACTTCCTGTTTCTAAGAAAAATGGCTTATGAGGGCTTATGAAAAAGACTCTAGGAGCTTTTGGACTGCAAAACGGCTCTTGCAAAACAACATTTGGATGATTTACGTGTAAATGAATCAGAAACATGTGGATTAAATTTCCCTGTGAATACAGATGGGTTTAAGAATTAACGGAAAAAGTGTTTGGCAAAATACTTAAAAAAAAAAAAATTGAATCAAAAATGTAAGGGGTGGGGGAGGGGAGGCAAAGGGATGTAGGGCCCCCAGGGCTCAGAGTCTCACCTGGCCTTCCTGTGTCTACTGCAGGACGTGTGGTAGCTTGGCTTTAAAAAATAAGGCACATTCTTGCAGACATGAGAGTTGGGAAATTTAAAGGGTCACTTCCTAGGTGCAGCCACCACTGACAACGACATTAATTTAAATTTAGAATTGCCAACAAAAAGAAAGCAATGGCTCGCTCTCCCTGCCTGACAGGCTGCTAAGTCATCGCTGGGAGCCAAAAATGGCTGCCTCCTGCTTCCAATGATGAGCATTGTCCCCTCTCTACACATCTTAAAGTCACCACACTGTTTGTTTTACTTTTCCTGCACTCATCCCTTTACGTCTTTTCCCCATCGTGTGAAGTTCCAGCACCTGGTTGATGTGAGGAACCACAGCTCAGAGAATTAAGCCGTGGACACCAGGTCACAGTCACACAGCCAATTTAGCAGCAGAAGGGATGGGTTACAAATAATAGCAGCTCCCCTCCCTGAGATCTTTACCAGGAGTTGATGGAGGCCAAGCACTTCATGTGGCTTGTTGTATTTAAATCACCAAGAACCCTAGCAATATCACTGCCCCTGCAAATACTGATACGCTGTATTTTCTAGCTGAGGCCGGCAGAGAGATTCAAAGAAACAAGCAACTACCTCTGGAGGACATGTGCTGCAAGCAGAAAAGCCAGAGGTGGAATGCTGGCTTGTGGAATTCCATGCTCTTCTAAATACAACTGTGCGTGGCCTCCTAACTAAACACTTTGCAAGGTTTTTGATGAGCCCATGCAGCCTTCCCTTTTCCTAGAATCTCCCTTCAGCTTTCCTAAGCTACATTTTTCTAACGGACTTGGTCAGACTGTTGCAGAAACCTTGAGTGACACAGTGGTATGGGCGCTAGAAATTATCACACCAAGTGAAGCAAGTCAGAGAAAGACAAATAGCATGTGAGATCACGAATATGTGGCATCTAATAAAAATGATACAAAAGAACTTACAAAACAGACTCAAAGATTCTGAAACCAGATTTATGGTTACCAAAGGGGGAACGTGGGCTGGGTGGGAGGAAGGATAAATTAGAAGGATGGACTGACATATACACACTACTATACAGAGAATAGATAGGTAACAAGGACCTATAACGTAGCACAGGGTAATCCACTCAGAATTGTGTAATAGCCTATATGGGCAAAGAATCTGAAAAGGCATGGATATAGGTGTCTGTATAATGATTTACTTTGTTGCACACCTGAAACTAAAACACAACTTTGTAAGTCAACTATACTCCAATAAAATTTATATTAAAAAAAGTAGGATCCAACTATAAAAAAATTAAATTTCAAAAAGAAGCCATCCTGCCTCTTTATCCTCTGTACTTTCTCCCACCTGTCTGTGCCTAGGGAACAGTGCCTCCTGGAGCTGAGGTCTCCTTCTCCCGGGCCAAGATAGAGGCACTCAGACCGCTGCTCTGGTCTTTGTGCTAATACATAGCACAGGCAGAGCCACACATTTTTGGTAGAAATTGCTGGCAGTTAGGGAGGACCAGGTTTTTGGGTTTTTTTGTTGTTGTTGTTGTTATTTTGGTTTATTTTTTTGGAAGTGAAAGGGAGGGGGAATATACAAGAGTGATAAATTGAAAATTCTATTTTGCAAGTTTTGAGGCAACTTTCCCAGCAGTACTCAAACTATGTGACTTTACAGTTAGGTTTGAAAATTGAAATCAGATTTGGAGGGATGTTTAGGATTTTCTGTTCTGTTAAAGACACATACATTCTCTAATGTGTTCTCATTCTTAATAACTTGCATGTATCTCTTGTAACCAAAACTTATTCCAAGGAAAATGAGAGAGCACATTTGTGGCTGACATTCAACCAACATAGTGGGGTGTGGGTGTTTCTGTCCTCATCTTTTTTGTTTTTTGTTTTGTTTTTTTTCCTCTTTCAGTGAGAAGTCTGGATGGAAAACCATTGACTCTTGTCTTCTCTTTCCACAGCGATATCTGGCATGATTGTTCCTCCCATGTGAAAGAATTGCCTTGAAGAATTTTATTAATGAAAAGGTTGGATTCTGCTACAGAGAGTAATCTGATACAAGTCCCAGAGTGGAACTTTTAACTCAGGCCTTTTTAAGAGGAATCACAATAACTGCAGATTTTTAAACAAACATTATCACCGACCTTGCAAATACTGAAATTGGAAGGGATCTGCGAATGCAGGGTGTTGGTTACAGTTGTACCTCCCGAGTCCTTGGGGGGATATATTTATTCCGTGTTGATAAAAGCAAATCCACTTTTCCTTTTCTTTTTTTTTTTTTTTTAAGCTTAACTGCAATCATTTGTCTTTTATAAACCGTAAAGCTGTATACAAGGGACACTATAAATAAGACTCCATGTTTTAATTTATGATGTTTTTAAAGCTGTGTAAAAGGAGAATGAAGTGGTGATACTTACAAAAAAGTTAAAAAAAGAAAGAAAAAAAAGAAAAAAGAAAAAAAAAGCTTGTATGGGACAGAATAGGAATGCCAGTTAGATTTTTTAGAAAACTAAGGGTCGGCTTTTGCGCCTTAAAGCATATCAAGTGGTAGTTACTCGGACAGTGCATTTCCAGTATCTAACTTAACACGCCATCCCTTAGCAGTGCAAGCTTATTTATCTTTTTTGTATTGTTGTCTTAAGTAACTGTGTAAATAAATGCAGCCTGGAAAGTTAAAAAGTGATGTAAGTGATCACATTTCCCCTTCTGCTCAAAAATCCAGTGCCTCTAGACAGATGTTACAACTGCATATTTAAACCTGATATCACTCTCTCTCTTGCTTATGTCAACTTCTTCTGAAGCCGGTGGCCTCTTGAGAGCTTGGTGGCACACACATTTGTGAGGATCTCCTTTGAGACTTCATGGAACAGGGTCAGGCACAGAATTCCACATATGCCCTCCAGTTATCAAGCCAAAATCCCACTTACACGTCGCCACTGACAAGTTTAAAGTTTACTCATCCTAACTGCTGACTTCATACCAATCCTCAAAAGCTGACAAAAGGAACGTGACAGGTATTTCAGATGACCCATTCGAGACAGCGCCTCTATCAGTCGACCCTTAACCATTTGTAACATAGTAGATTAAAACGACAGGTTAAGTGCTTTGGAATTAAGAATAAAAGGAAACTGGGAGAAAGGAGAAGGTTAAGACCTCCAAAACATAGTTTTCTGTTCGATGGGAATTTTTGCTCTCATTATCTGGGAAGTGTTCTTAAAAATAGGAATTAATAGCAGAGATGCAGCAAAGCTCTGAGGATGCATTTGCCTGGTATTTTTTTCTTTGCTGTTGTGTTTTTGTATGTAGTTATAAATACTGTAGATTTTTTGTGATTTTTTGCCAAAGTTGTGGTTCTATTTATACATTTTAATGTCTTAAGACAGTTTTTCAATATCACACACAAAAAAGATTTTACTGCATATTTTGCAAAGAAAAAAAAGCTCACTACCTTTAGCTTGCACATACTTGCAAAGTTAATTAAAAGGCTTTTTGTTTTAAAGGGGATTTTGTAAGATATCCATATAAATAATGTATTTATCTTTGGAATTTGTACATTGCTTTCCCCTTCCTTCTTTTCCTCCGACTCCCAATTTATTTTATTGTGTATGTTTGCTATGTGAAAAGTGCGTATTGGTTTGGTCACCTATAGTTGTATTAGCTGTTTCAATGTGATTTTTAAACATTTCATTTATAGTTATTTTTAGTATTGTTTTAAACCATGCTTCATTTTTTAATTTTCATCCAAAAGCCATTGTCTATTTTTGTATTATTTGTAAGTTAAGAAGTTTTTTCCAATATATGGCAAAAAAAAATAGTAGCATATTATTCTTGTAGCATTTAGTTCCGTAGATTTAAAAAAAATGTATCCTTTGCTTTGGAAGCTTACAGAAAAAAAAACAAAAACAAACAAACAAAAAAAAACAACCCTAATGCTGTTTTACTCTATTAATATGCATGGAACCTCTCCCTTTGGAGTGACGCATTTTGTGCATTAAATTCCGAGGAGAAACTTCATAGAAATCAGTGAACATACTTTCTTTCCTAAGTCTGCTTGTATATTTCCTCTGTCTTTCACATAAATATAAACCAGCAGATTGGATGCCTTAACAATGCAAATCATATTCATTTCACTTGTACATTGTAACTGTGCACCAGAACTGTCAGTCATCACTCACATTCTAAGAAAAAAGAAAAAAAAAAGAAAAAAAAAGAAATCGAAAAGCACAAAAGAACTGTTTTGTTACCTTAAGACAATGTAACTTTTCTAGTAGAGCAAGAAATTTACAACAATGCTGCAACTGTGCATGCCCCCCTATGGATTTTGCAATGGTTTTCACTAGACTGTCAGAGTGGATTTTTATGGGTTGGGGCGGGTGGGGGGAGGGGTTTGCGGGAGGGAAGGGAGGGGAGGAAAGCTGATTTTTCTTGGTGAGAAATAATAATAATGGTGAATAATAATAAAACTGGAAAATGTAAGCAAGGTGGACGCATTGCTTCTCGGTACTCAGAAAGGTTGTCTGAATTCGTGTGGTAAGCGCTGGCCTGAAGATGTGTACAATTTAAAGCCATATTTTGTCTGGTGAGCCCCTTAACTGTTTGTGAAGGACCGGTCAGCCGGTGAGGTATCCGGCTCAGACCCTGACAACAGACGCCACCCATAGTCAGCCATGCGTAGTGGTTAGAACTTATCTTGAAAGTCCAAAGAGCCTTTAAAATGTGTATCATTTGTGTTTTGTTGCCTCTATTTATATTGATTAGATGAAAAGACGTTCTGACCCTCCGACCCTCTTTCTTCTACACAAAACTTTTACAAGTAAAAGATGTTCCCCTAAATACAGAATATGGCTTTAAGAAGAAAATAGAGAATTCAACTAAGATTTTGGTTTTGGGGGAAAAATACAGCTTCTGGATGACTGGATTGCATAACATGCCCTGGCCTCACATTGTACAAGGATGCAGCTTAACAAAGTCATCTCTAAGTCTAACCTTTCACCTTCTTATCAAACTTTTGGAATAGACACACACTGTACAGTTCAATTGTTAGAGAACCTAACTACTGTAGAGATTGTTATAATTTTTTTTTTTTTTTGCAAAAATTCAAGCTGTAAAAACTTTTCAACTTTCACAATATTTAATTAAAGTTACTTCCTGTCTGTGATGGCAGCTCCTAGTTGTGTATTCATTTCTCTATTTCGGATGAGCCCCTGTCCCACATAATGTAAAAAGTCTGTGTTTACAATTACTCAGACCACTGGTGACACCCAGAGAAAGGCAGGGAGAGTAATCCTGGGACACCCACTTTCCCTCTTAGTCGATCCTTGGGGATTTGCTCATCTGGAATGCAAATCGAACACACACAGCATTTTGCTGCCCTCTGCTGGCAGCAGGTAGGCACGCAGTGCCCATAATGGCCCAAGGAGAAGCCAAGAGCTCCAAAGGATCTCCCTAGGCAAGCAATTAGATCCTCCTGAAATGACCCAATTGTGAATCCAGGACCTGGCCACTCTGGAAAGCCATCCCCCGTGCTGCAAGTCTGAACCAAACTCTTCGCACACAGCTGCTAATTAATCCCACTGAGCCTTCTGGTCAATTAATTACAGGCCCTGGCTCATTGATGAGGTGGCCTGTGTGAACACAGACCCTTCTATGATCTATAGTTTTAAATCACATGTGGATAAGACACTTTTCCTCTTGGATAAAACCAAATTTATCCAGAGTCAAACATTCCACAAACACCCAAGAGGTACATACTCCTGTACAATACTCCACGTTCAATGCTTTCCCTACTTTTGTAGTTACTGGACATGATAAGGTTAATGATGCTTGTAGCTTGGAACAATGCCTTGCAAATTCAGAAAAGAGGCCGTAGATCAACAGAAACTTGACAGCCAGAGCTGATAGGCTCTCCTACAACCATCATCGTGATCATTTGTGTTGGGCATTTTGCTCAGGTCTAGAGCCTAATCTGAGGTAATGGAAGATTGTGATAATATGTAGAGAAGCTACCATCCTTTTCTTAGAAAGAAATCTATGTTGATTCATTCGGTCATTCAATATATATTTTTGGAATTCTGTATGAAATGCAGAAGATTAAAAAAATGCACAAGAAGCCTCTGCCCTCAGGAAGCTCTCAATATCAGACAAGCTAAATTTATATTCAAAGTTAGTCTAGAATGTTTAGTATGAGACGGTCATGTCATAGTACTTCACAGAATCAAATAGTCAGCCACACCTCTGCTGGTTTCTACTTTCCTTAAGGCCTAGCTCCTGGAAACATTCATTCATTCACGTAAACCTTGAGGGTTTACTGTGTATCCAGCACCAGGTGAGGCATAGTGGATTCTACAGCAAGCGCAGCGACACTGGTCCTGCCCTCGTGAAACTTACAGATGAGTGACGCAAGCAGGCATTAAGTAACCACGCAAGTACAAACCAACAAAGGCAATGAAGAAAAAGCCTAGGATGCTCTGAAAGTATGTTACAGTGAGACCTGATTTAACCCGAAGGGTGGGGAAGGTGTCCAGACAAAGTGATGCCTAAGCTGAGATGTGAAGCATGAGGTGGGTGGGTACCTTAAGCAGAGGGAATGAGGGCGGGCGTGAAGATCTGAGCTTTGGCAGTGGATGTGGTGCATCAAGAACAGAAAGGCTGTGTGTAGGTGTGAAGGTGGCACGGTGGAGCTTGGGAATTTCTGTTCAGAACATGTTCTAAGGACCTACTAGGTGCTTGGCACTGTACTGAATGCTAGGATGCACTAGGCAAACCAGTCCTAGTTCCAGCCTGGAGTGTCTAATTGTGGCTCATACATGCACTGCTCTGTATTTGTCCCTGGGGACCATGCTGGGAAAACATGACGTGGGTGAGCTGGGGTGAGGACAGACAAGGAGCACCTCGTTTGCTCCAGGCAGTTGTTCCCACATGGGAATGTGGCCCCAGTGATGCCCATCTTTCATTTTTCAAGAAGGCCAGATTTATCATCAGATTTTTTTTTTTTGGAGGGGGGGGAGAGTGTGAAATTCTCATTTTTTAAATGTTGTCATCTAATCTAAAAATAGTGCTTTCAAAACAACTGCATTGGGGAAAAAAAGTTCATGAGCCTCTAAGAAAGTCAGTTTGGGACTTCTGGCCAAAAGACAAGTTACCAAAGGAGATGTTTACCCAGCTTGATTTGAGGGTCCTGGTGCTGTGTGCGAGCGCAGAGGTTAAGGAAGGCTGCAAAGCAGGGCATGTCTGAGTGGTGTGAAGAGATGCTCTCCAGGCAGATAAGGGAAAATAGGGCAGGGAAGGCCATGCTCAGTGCCTTGGAGCTGGCCATGTAAGGAAAATAAAATGAACCAAAAGGAATAGAAATATGGGAACATGGAATATATAATCATGAAAAAACTCCCTATATCACCGGTAGCCATGTTCAAAGTACAATACATAGATCCGTTTTTTAAAATCTCCTTTAGATTTGCCCAAACACCCTCATGAACAAGTTCATTTTTAAATAGAAGTCCAGAGAAGCAAGGCCGTGCCTGCCCTAACCAGCTCCAAATCACTCACATTCTCAACAACACTGCTCATAGAATTATCATCTTCTCCCTCCAACAGCTCACTTTCTCCTTCCTCAATATGACTTTCTGATCAGCCTACATATATTATCCCATAATAAAGAAAAAGAAAAAAAAAACCAAAACAATTTTGACCTCTCTTTGCTTTCAGTCTGCCTATCGTCTTTCTGCTTCATTTTAAAGCAAGTCTTGTCTAAAGAGTTATCTGTGATTGTCCTTTCTGCAACTCTATTTTCTTATTATCCATATTACAATGGCTGTTTATTGTACTGATGCATAGTGGGAATAGCGGGGAGTCTTAAACATTGTAAACACAGGATAAAACATACATGCAGAAGTATCCTGGTAACTACATAGGGAATAAATTGGAAGGAGGAAAAGGGGGAAGAGAGAACAGTTAGGAAGCTATTGCCATGGGCGAGGCAAGAAGTACAGAGCTTGGACTAGAAGAGTGGAAAGGAGGAAAATGGAGAGGATTAGACATCTTTAGCACTGTGATTAGAGCCAATAGTACTATAATATACATTTCAAAGTTGCTAAGAGGCTGGGTCTTACATGTTCCCACTCCAATATGAAACAAAATTGAGGTGATGAAGTTGTTAGTTAATGCTACAGCTAATACATTACAACAAACATGTTGTACACCTTAAACTCGTTATATGCCAGTATTATATGGCAAGTATATTCCAATAAAAAATATTTACTGGCTAGAACCACTAGGTTTTGGTGACTGATGCAATGTGGGGATTGAGAGAGAGGAAAAAGTCAAGATAAAACTCAGTTTTCTGACTAAGGCAACCACCCTTAAAGAAATGGTTGATTTCTCTCTTTGGGCTATTTTCCGGCTATTAAGCTATGGAGCTCAATGGTGAAATCCCTTCCTACAATTCCCTTTGCTTTCCTTCCCTCTTCCAAATGCGATCCTCTTCTCCAGAGGCTTCTATATTTACATTAGGAATGAAATTCAGTTTCCGGAACTGGAAATATTTTGCTACTTTTTTTTTTTTTAACTCAAGCATCAAGCAGTTTTATCTCTTCTCTCTGGAGAGTTATGCTACAGTGGGACTGATTTTTATCTACTTGGCATACTTTTTTCCCACTGATTGTAGAATTTCCACATTCTATATTAAGAATGAACGTTCCAAGCCCTGGAGTGAACCACAGGCCTGAGAGTTGGCTCTCTGTAAGAAATAACTTGCACAGGGAATTATGCTGCAAGGAGAATCCAGTACTCCACAAAGGAGTTGACAGAACATCAACAAAAGGGAGGGAGTCCCACTGAAGCTGATTCATTCAATAACATAGATTTGGGTGGGGTTCTGCCAGGAGAGTAGCAGCCATAACATGAGGAAAAGCAAGAAAGGAGAAATGAATTAGAACCAACAGCCATGTCTTCGCTAACACATTGGCCTATTCAATACATTCTTACCAAGGGCCTTCTCTGTGTCAAGCACTGTGCTAAGGGCTCGGGATTGACGGCGTCTTAAAGAGACCCATTTCCTTCCCCCATTACTGCCTAAGGAGGACACAGACATGATTCATCACAGAAACATCATCTCACACTGTGGTAAATGCTGCTGTAACCCTAATATACCTGAGTGAGCATGTGGCTCTATCTCTGCACATATTAAGGCCTATTTCAACACTCACATTTAATTAAAAAGAGATGGACTCCTTATTCGAATCCCTTAAGGGACGCTAAAATTAACCTAAATGCAAAGAAAGACCTATTAAAAATCTTTCTTCCACTATCCCTTTTCCTACTTCTCACCTTACTCAGACACCACTTTCCTCAATCTGGCTGACAAAAAGCCTATTCTGAATTGGCATGATTTTTCTTTTTACCTCCTCATTTCCCCCATCTCTCTCAGTGCATTATTTTCTTTCTCTCATTCCATTAAGTCTTATTTTTTTTTTCCAGCAAGAAAATCTTTCCTCTTTAGCAGAGCTGGAGAAAGGGGAGATACTGGACTGGCTAAGCATGATTCCCCTCAGCAGGGTGGGAGGGGAAAGTCCATAAACACTTCCTTGTTAATAATATTTGATCTGTTTTACTCTGAGGGGCAAGAATAGGGAGCCATGAGCACAGAATAAGATGCATGTATCTGCTTCCATATGACAGAAGACCTGAAGGATCAGGAGTTAGTTAGCAGGGCAGAGCTGGGCAGAGTAGAGGCAGCAGGTCACCCAGAGTGGAGGGCTGGTGTCATTTGAGCCATCCCTACAGAATGCTTCTCCTTCCCGGCTCATCTCCTCTGTTATGTCCTTTTGTTCTGCCTTCCAACATGGTTTCCTTTGTCTCTGCCTATGCAGCAGTCCTGATCAACATTCAGCTCACTGGGAGCTCCTCAAGCAGGGCCATTACCCTCGTCATTCCAGCACCCCTCTGGGAAGTCCCTCTCCTTGTCTTTACCCTCACTGCCTGCCCCATGGGGTTATTGCATGGGATTCTTGGGACGTGGTCAGCTTTGCTCTAATCCTGTAAAAGTAGCTGCAACCAGATGAAAGGTTAGGGAGCCCCAACATTACTCTTTATTAACTGAAAGGTAAACATTCTCACCTTATGCTTCATGCCCTAGAAATCACCACAGCCCTAAGTGCTCAACTGAAAAAGCCAACACTGAGCTCCCATTTCTCCCCACAAGAACAGAATACTATGGCACCACCCCCATCCAGGCAAATCAAGGATCTGACAACACCTTGTTGGGAGTCTACTTTTACATGAGGTCATATCCCACTAACTTTATAGCTATATGTTTGTGAAATTTTCATAATAGTCATGAAATAGGGGTGTAATTAACCTCAACTAAAAATAAATTTCTCATCAACTTTCTATGAAGACACAGGGTCCCTATTGGACCTTCAAGCCATTTAAGACACATACACACAGTAGTTAGTATATCTATGGAAGGAATTAAGCCAATCATCAGTGTATACTCAAAATGACTTTAAAAATAAATCATTCAGATTTTTAAATCTTAAGCTTCTCATCTATTTAAAAGAATTGACAATAACAGTATTTATCTTAAGAGGTATCTAAGAAGATATTACTAAGTAAGCCACATAATCAGTTATCCTTCAGTGCCTGAGACATATTAGCCACTCTGTCAGTATTAGAAATTGTGATTCCATTGTGTGTGTGTGTATGTGTGTATGGATGGATGGATGGATAGATACAGAGACAAAGTGATAGAAAGATATAGTTGGATGTATCATCATATGTTTAACTGATTTCAAACTGACAGACATTAGCTTATTTCCTATTTCTTGATATACGCAACATTATGATTGACATTCTTGATTAAAAAATTCTTGCAGGAGTTCCCGTCATGGTGCAGTGGTTAACGAATCCGACTGGGAACCATGAGGTTGCAGGTTCGGTCCCTGCCCTTGCTCAGTGGGTTAATGATCCGGCGTTGCCGTGAGCTGTGGTGTAGGTTGCAGACGCGGCTCGGATCCCGAGTTGCTGTGGCTCTGACGTAGGCCGGTGGCTACAGCTCCGATTCAACCCCTGGCCTGGGAACCTCCATATGCCGCGGGAGTGGCCCAAGAAATAGCAACAACAACAACAACAATAACAACAACACAAACAAAAAGACAAAAAAAAAATTCTTGCAAGTCCTTCCTACTTTTTTTTTTTTTTGTCTTTTTAGGGCTATACCCCTGGCATATGGAGGTTCCCAGGCTAGGGGTCAAATGTGAGCTGTAGCTGCTGGCCTATATCACAGCCACAGCAATGGGGGATCAAAGCCACATCTGTGACCTACATCACAGCTCATGGCAATGCCAGGTCCTTAACCCATTGAGCAAGGAGGCCAGGGATCAAACCCAAGTCCTCATGGATATTGGTTGTGCTCGTCCCCACTGAGCCATGATGGGAACTCCCTTCCTACTTCTTAAAAGCTAACAGCATAGTATTCCTGGCTGCCAAAGGGCCATCCCAAAGAAAGGATGCCCCCTTTAACCAAACTATCCCAACAGTTCCCAAATCAAGCCAAAATATGCTTTCTGGCTGATGCTTATCATAAGCACAAGCAAAACAGTATATTCCCCTAAATCATTCTACTTTGGTACCAGAGTAGGAACCAGTGAGCTCTAGAAAGAAAGAAGAAGAATCATTCTGAATGCTGCCATATGCCAGAGGAAAGGGGCTCCAGGCAACAAATTTGCAGGGCAAGGTCTTAGCAATGATACTGAGGATGGGACAGGACAAAGGTTGGAGATGGATAACTCAGAAGAAGATGGGGAAAAAAGAAGAGGAATAAGGAAATATTTCTTATATGTTGTCATCCATAAATCATTTCATGATACGCGATCTTGCTAAGCCCTTTCATGGTTCAAAAAATATAAAGGCATCAGGTTTACGTGAGATAAGATTAGATGAAATTTAGACATGATTAACAAAGTTATGGAATGGATTCTTAGGAGCCTATTTGCATTGAGAACAAGGAATCTCTTGAAATCACGTATCCCTTCTTTGCTCAGTCACTGAAATATGAAGTGCCTAGTATGTGCCAGTCATCATCCTAGGAGCTGAGTGTAGGAGAAACTGGACATGGGCAATAACTCAGCACAAAACATAAGCAAATTAACAGGCAAACAGAACTACATGTTGAGAAGAGTCATGTGAGGGAAACAAGTGGGATGCTGTCTAACCCTCATCTTACTGATGTTAGGCGTGGCATGTGACTTGCTGTGGTCCATGGAACATTAGCTGACATGGTACAGGCAGAAGTCACAGAGGTGACTGTATTAGGACCAGGTTCTTACACTCCAGAGATCTGCCAGGAGGAGAATCTCCTCCAGAAAGATGTTGAAACTTCAGCCTGAACCCTGAAGTGTCCACACATAGAACAGACCAGAGCACTGATATCTCAGAGCTGAGCTGCACTGACCCCCAGCCTAAAGCAGAGTCACTCGGCCATGCTGACAACATCAACTGTTTCTTTGATTTACTGCAAATCTGCAAGGGTGAGAACTAATACTTGCCATGAGTAAGCCCTTGAGCCTTGGAGTGATTTGTTATGTGACATTATTGTGGCAACAGCTGACTGACACTGAGATAGAAACCTAGAATTGGGTGCAGTTATAAGAAAAAAACTAAAAAAATAAAACTAAAACTCAGTGGTGGGTGGTGAGGAAACAATAGGAGTTTACGAGAATCATTACCTGGGTTATGCAATAGTTACAACATTGCATAAGCATTTAGTAAAAGTTACACCATGTAGTAAAAGTAGTACCTGAGATAATGCAGACAGGAAGACAAGGAGTGGAGGAATGGGGTTTGTAAATGAAAGAGGAAAAGCCTGAGCTGGCTGCAGGAGCCACATTTGACAAGATGCTACGTGAAAGAGATGAGGTCAGAAAAGAACGGTGTGGTTTGCAAACACAATTGAGAAAGAATACAGAGAACTCGGAAAATTGGGGACATACTGTGTTGGAAAATGATCTTGTTTTTATCTCTAGAATCTTCATCCAGTAAAATAACCTCAAAGTAAAAATAAACCCCGAGGGAAAAGATCAAAACAAGGACACGACCATTAAGACAGAGCCCAGGAGCATGGTCTAAACTGAGTATGTGGTCAATCCCAGCCTTTGGTAAGACCTCTGACTGCAGATTCTTTCAGCTGGAGAAAGAGACTCCCAGAGAGGTATGCAGAAGCCTGAGGTGCTCAAATTAAGAACCACAATTACCTCTAAAAAGAAAGGCATTTTTGGAAAGAATTATGAGGATAGCTTCAGTGTATAGAATTCAGTGGAATTAAACACATTAATAGTCCATTCAGTTTTTGAGATAATTGTATTGGCAAATATATAGCCATCCCAGATTAGAAGAGACTGTGGCCATTAGAGATATAAAAAGACATCTGAAGTCACCCATATTTCTAAGAGTCAGGAAGCAAGCTGAGAAAAAGTCTCAGTTGCAGAAAAGGAAAAAAACCTATCCTTGCCCTTTCAAAAATGACTAAGGAATAAAATTGAAAAGAAAGGGTCTCTAGCAATGGGTAACTGCTATATAGCACAGGGAAATATATCAATATTCTGCAGTAATCTATATGGGAAAAGAATCTGAAAAAGAATGGATGAGTGTGTATGTATAAGTGAATCACTTTGTTGTACTTCAGAAATTACCACAACATTGCAAATCAACTATACTTCAATAAAATTTAAAAAAAAGGGTCTCCAAAAGGCAGAATGTGGGTGGAGTATTGTTTCCCAAACCATTGGCGTTGGGTTCACCATAGGACCAGCTTGGGCCAATGGAATATTGATGGATATGAAGTGATTGGAAGCCATGTGGTTTGATCCCATGGCTCTTGTCTGGCAGCGTTATTATAGCAATAGTTGACACAGCCACTCCTGCTCTTGCATAGAATTTGGACCATAGGAACCTAACTGACCATGAACACCCACTTAGAGCAGCTCCTTCTTGTCATCTTCTCTGATATCATCACTTATGATTGTCTTCATAGCCCTTTTCTCTTTCTGGAATTATCTTATATATTTGTTTATTTGTAAACATTCTTATGTGCTGCCATATCGGAGTGCCTACAACTGTTCCTGACACATAGTAACAATGAACAAATGCAATTTGATTTGGTATTCCCTTCTCTCTCAAAGATTCTATGGTTCTCACAAGCTTGGACTGCAGTGGGGATATTATGAAGATATTTGTTTGTTTGTTTGTTTTTCCTAAAAAACACTGGTGTCAGGGGCATCATTAGTGGGAAGGGCATCTCTGATCAGAGACAGTCATAACTCATTGGAAATACTCATATCCTATGGACCCGAGTTTAGTGATTTCTGGACAAAAGCAGCAAATGGAAGTATTTCTAAGTAACGATTCAGGAGAACAAGTAGTCTAGGAGACAGAAAGTCTCCTTGTCTGACTTGTGATGAGCAGAGGACCACAGTGTTAATTCCAGTACATCCATCTTAAACGTTTTCTTTGCCAATAAAGTTGTCTATATGGGGAACAATGATAAGTACTGAAGATGACAGAAATTGATGAAGTCAAAACTAGACATCACACAATAAACCTTAACTATAAGGAATAAAACGCAAGAAATGCCAAGCTTTCTTTCTCAAGAGCCATCGATGTACCTCTGTATTTTTTTGTGCATAGAAATTTCTCAAGATTGAATTGATGCCTATATTCAACCGGCACTATGCTGGGTGCTGGGAAAACCATGGTGAGCTAAGCCAGACATGGTCATTGCATCAAAGAGCCTTCCATCTAGTGGGAGAGGCAGACCTTAATAAGACACACACACACACACACACACACACACACACACACAAAATTAAATGTAGTGAACTAAACTGTTTTAAGGGCCATGTAGGAGGACAGAAAACCAAGAGATCATCTAGTTAGAGACTGACTTTATTTGGGCCATTAAGGAAAGTTCCCCCCAAGAAGAACGGTATTCAAGATGAGATCTGAAGGATGAACAAAGCCAAAAAAAAAAAAATTTAAAGAAAGAATGAGTATTATGTGCAAAGTACCCAAGAAAGATCAGTGCGGCTGGAGCAAGTGAAAGAGAAAAAAAGATGAGGCCATATTGATGGTGGAACTCAAACCATGCAGAGTCATGTGCTGGTCAATAAGAAGTTTGTTTTTTATCTAAAAAAAAAAAAAAAAAGGAAAGCCATTTAAAGATTGACTGAGAAACTTAGCAACCAGCCTCTAAGAGACTCAGGTAGGCGCTGCTGACAAATATTGGGGGGCCCTTGGAAGACAGCTCTCAAATAACTCTCCTCCACTAGTGAGCACCTCTGGGCTGGAACAAGGAATAGTTCTGTTTGCTGCATCAGGCCCAGGATGCTCTGTGTTGACTTGTAATATTTGGTTCACCTTTACCTTTCCATGAAGCCCATTATGTTTTAAACAAAACCCATCAGATCTCGCAAGGCTTGATATTTATTTTATTTCAACTATCACTCTTTTTTGTCAAGAGTAGTCTCATGCACAGCAGGTGAACCTTAATGGTTTAAGGAATAAATAGAAAACTGACGGGCTCACACCCATTAGCTAATGGATTACTAAGCAAAAGGGACTGCGTTCCACCCCAGTGCACTTAGCCCAAGGTTGCTAGGAATTTTAAAGACTCCAAGCTAATGCTTCACAGGCCCAGGGGAAAGGAGCTCAAACTCAAGTATGGCTCCTTTGATAGACAGGTGAATGAACGTGGCTATCATTATGTAATCACACAACTTAGGAGTTATTTACTATCGACTGCACAACACATTCTAGAAACATACTGGAGACACTTGGCCTGCCAGCTCAGTGCATTTGTTGGCTATAACCTGGCAGACAGAACAATCCTGACGGGAGAATCACTCAGCCATCTCGCTTGTGCTCACTCTGTGTGCCAGGATTTCATGGGAAAATACGTAAGGAAAAGCAGGCTATTTTAAATGCATCTCTTTGAAGTAAAGGCGCCTGCCATTCTGTTATCTGGAATGCTCCATACCTTTTTAAAAGAGCCACCTCGCATGTTGTGTCCAGACCTTCTTTCCGCAGTCTTTAATCAGTTGTTTTAGATATATATGTCTCATTAGCATCTGAGCAATGCAATCACTTTTTAAAATCCTGAATCTCATCATTTTATTGGGCTATTAAGAGCTTGATTTGTAGGCAGGGAACAGAAAAAAGAACTCGTGCCATTGATCACATTTTATAGGAGGTGTCCAGCAGCATGAAGAAACCAGCAAGGAGAGCCCCAGAAACACACAAAGCAGACTATCTCCCACTTAACTGCCCTTGAACACTTATATTTAGTGGATGCGGGAGTAGGCAGGAAGGGATTGAAAACTGCCTGCCTCCAAAGGGGGTTCTTGACATGTTAAACCCCAAAATGGGGTTTCATTTAAAAGGGACCAAAAAACCATAGTAAGACAACCACTAAGCTCTCTCCTACCAGCCTTACACTCAGGAGAATCTGCAGCTAATGATCAACCTCTTGATCTTTGCTCTGATCTGAAGGCAAAGAATCATAGGTTCTTATGAGCTGAAGGGATAACCTTTGAGATTACTTTTCTAATGCCCTCACTTAAAAGACGGTAAGAGACTCAGGAAGGGGCAGAAGTCATATAGCAAAGGTGGAAATGACACCAGACACCACCCCCAACCCCACTGCCATCCTAGAACAAGAGGTATTGTTCTCATTCCCTTTTTGTGCTCCCTTAGTTTCTGGGGCAGTGAGAACAAAGATTTGCCAAGGGGAACTTTTTTTTCTCTTTTACTTTCCTTTAAAAAAATTGAAGTATAGGTGATTTACAGTAATTTCTGCTGTATAGAAAAGTGATTTTATATATATATATATATTCTTTTTTATATTCTTTTCCAGTATGGTTTATCATAGAATACTGAATATAGTTTTCTGTGCTATACAGTAGGACCTTGTTGCTTATCCTCTCCATGTATATCAGCTTACATTTGCTGACCCCAACCTCCCACTCCATCCCTCCCCCAACACCCTCCCCCTTGGCAACCACAAGTCTGTTCACTTTGTCAAGGGGATTTTTTAAAGCTAAAGCATTGAAGAGAAAACGTCCTCTTCTCATTGAGAGGTTTTCATAAAATAATATCCAAGAAATATTAAAATATGTCATTTTTAGAAGGCCCATGTAACTCTAAATTTGGAAGTCAATTTAATGATCCACCCAGTAATATACGGACAGAATTCTCTGGAGGATCAGGGGAAATTCATTAGCAAACATGCAAATCCAGGCTTCTCCTTCCCAGCCCTGGGCTCTTCTGATGAGATAAGCTGTCCTGGAGGAGTCTGGATGTTAGGAAAGGCATGCAGCTTTCTAGGCAGAAGGTGATGGCCCTTCCTGGCTGCCTCTCTGCATCTCTTCTTTTTCTGTTTCCCATTAGCAGCAAGGTGGTCTCCTAAAATTACAAATCAGACCATGTAATACTCCACCTTAGCACCTTTCAGTGGCGTCCCATCACATTTAGAAGGAAACACCTGCCTCTTCTTAGGGCCACTGAGCCTTGCAAAATAGAAGCATTACTTCTCTCCCCAAACACATCTACAGGTCTGCCCTTTGCTCATTATGCTCCAGCAATATGCAGTGTTCATTCCCACTCAGGACCTTTGAACTTGCTCTTTCTTCTGTCTAGAAGGTTTTTTTGTTGGTTTGTTTGTTTCCTCCTTGTATGTCTGGTACCTGCTTTTCCTTTAGCCTTATCCTGAGGTCTTATCCTCACCTGTCACTTTCTCAAGTGGACTCTCACTGGATCTCCCAAATCCCAACCATTTTCCAATCTAGACATCCCCCACCTCAGCCCTTGTCTTTCTGTCTTCTAATACTGAGCCCAAGCTCTGATGCTTTCATTAGTCTATTTATTTGTTCGCTTGTCCCTCTCATCAGAATGGAGGTACCATAAGGGTAGAGGCCATGTTTATACTGCCTATGATTGCATCCTCAGCACATACCACCGTGCCTGGTACAACATAGGTGTCAGGAAGTATTTGAAGGGAGGGAGAATAAAAAAAGCTACTCTGGAAATAGAGAAGGTTGGGGGTTATGACTATTAATTTTACATATAGCAGCTGATGCCCAGCACTTGCCTAAGGCCATCAAGAGTTAAAAACTTAATTTCCCAGGATTCACTGATATTATATGATGACTAGCAGTGGTTTTCCAGAGGCTACACCTCTAAGCAAAGATGCTGGAAAGGGCTGCTGTGGAGTCCTAAAGCAAGATTGAGCCCTCTAAAGCTTTTGGGAGACTTTCTGAAGCTCTATGTGGCCTTCTTCCCTCTTCTCTTTCTCTTTATCCACCTTCTCCTTATTTTATTTTAGGGCCACCCCTGTGGCATATGGAAGTTCCTGGACTAGGGATTGACTCAAAGCTGCAGCTGCCAGGCTGTGTCACAGCCGCAGCAATGTAAGATCCGAGCCATATCTGTGACGTATACCGCCGTTTGAGGCAACACTAGATCCTTAACCCACTGAGTGAGGCCAGGGATCAAACTCGCATCCCCATGGACACAGTGTTGGGTTCTTAACCCACTGAGCCACAAGGAGAACTCCTCTTCTTTTTATTTTAAATAGCTCTCTATCTAAGGAGAATTTTTCAGAGTCACCTGCTACACATTCTAGAGAGAAATTTAATTCCATAATTTATCATCTGTGTCTCTCCCTGTTCAACTTTTTAACCTCTCCAGTTCACAGACTGACAACATAAAAATAAGGTCAAGATGAAGATGAAATTTTCACTTCCTTTCTATTTTTCATGACATTTTTAATATGCCTCCCCCTTCCAATAATGTAGACTATATAGTGTTTCCTTTTTTACTTTGGCTTCTAGGGAGCTCAGGAGAAACTTTAAAGTTCAACCACAAATTTTTACAAACAGCATCCCCTACTCAATGTACATTCTTAACATTTTCAATTTTAAATAGATTTGGCTATAGGTTAAAGAAAAATTACCTAAGGAAATTGATCAACTGTTCTTCCTTTCCATTACTCTATCCAGTGAGATGACCAGAGGTTTTCTCTCTCTGCCACCCTCTAATTTTGGCTATAAATGCCTGCCTCATTCTATTTCACTTCATTTTCTGAACAGTTACATTCTAGATCTGCTCTCATAAGAAGAAATCTGTTCCAGTGGCAATGCATAGAAATAGAAGACGGATGGTAAAATAAGATTAGTATTTACATGTGCTAGATGATGTGTATACCTTAGTTCATCTATATCTCCTGAAAACGCTAATACAGTTCACCCAAGTACTTGGAAGCTTAAAGAAGTCCTTTAATTTGCATAAGGCCACTGAGATGTTAGGTTAAGTGCAGAACTGGGTCTGATTCCAGACCTCATGTTTTAACCACAGTGTTGCTTCAAAGACTATATAACCTACCATGGAAATGATCTGAAAAACTCTTAAAAGGAACTGCTTAGTAAGAAGCTCCTGGTCACCAGCATTAACTGTGTACTCTATTGTCACTGGCTCTTGATACAACAGGAAAGTTATTTAAACAGTCTCTAGGCCAAGCACAGGTTAATTAAGCTGGTTAATTAGGTGCAACTAATGCTAAAAAGGGAGGATAGCTGGTTTAATAGTGGCTGTCCATTCCTCTTTTCTTTCAGACTTTGCCTTCTCCATATCATTCCCCCTCAACGGTCCCAGTCACAAGTTCTTAAAATGACTGTGGCAGGATGCAAAGCAAAGAAAAGAGAAGTTTCTTGATGGCTTTTATGTTTCAAGAGCCCTTACAGAGTGGGTTCCAGGTATTCACAGAATGGTTGGGAAAGCCATGATGAGTTAAGCAAGGAGGATCCAGAAGAACTGGACTCCTCCTCAAGACCAGGAAGTTCCTCCAGACTTGAGGAAAGGGAGAGGTGGAGGGGATATGTTGAGGCAGAAATCTGGGGGAAGGGGGTCCCAGGGAAGGGCTCTGTCCTCTGCTTTCTGGAGTGCCCCAAGACCCCTGGGGGAGAAAATGGCCAGTAGGGAATGAAGTAGACAGGTCTAGACAGCCTGATGGGGGACTTCCACACCCCACTGAGAAACCTGGTCACCGAACAGCACTTCTGCCCTCAGGAGCAAACCAGTGAATGGCCAGGACTGAGGGATGCAACTGAATAAGACAGGGATGCTTCAGCAGCAACCAGCCTGGTACCAGCCTGGATCATAATCCAGGACCACACAGGGCACGACAGCTCCGAAAAGATGCAGAGAATGAGGGCCTGAGAGCTGACGCCCAAAGTTCTGAGAACCACACCGATCATCTAGAACTAAAACTCACCCCAGGAGAGAGGGGTTGAGGAACCCCACCTCGGCAGAGATTAGGTTTCTACCACATTGGTGGAATGGTCTGTGAAACCAAAACTTAGTTACTTATTTATTTTTGTCTCTTTAGGGTCACACTCACAGCATATGGAGGTTCCCAGGCTAGGGGTCGAGTTGGAGCTATAGCCGCCAGTCTATACCACAGCCACAGCAATGTGGGATCCAAGCTGCATCTGTGACCTACACCACAATTCATGGCAACGCTGGAACCTTAACCCACTGAACGAGGCCAGGGATCAAACCTGAGTCCTCATGGATGCTAGTCAGATTCATTTCCCCTGAGCCATGATGGGAGCTCCCAAAACTTAGTTTTAAAAAAGGCAAAGTTCTTGGAGCTCCTGCTGTGGCTCAGTCAGTTAAAACCCTGACATAGTGTCCGTACAGAGGCAGGTTCGATCCCTGGCCTTGCTTGGCGGGTTAAGGATCCAACGTGGCTATAAGCTGTGGTGTACATTGCAAATACAGCTCTGATTTGAACCCTAGCCTGGGAAGTTCCATATGTCACAGGTGCAGCTGTAAAAAGAAAAAAAAAAATTAGAAAGGCAAAGGTCTATTTCTTGCACATCTGAGGGTATGGATGTAAAGCTGCATTTGCTGTGTCCACTTCCAAAGGGCCTCAGGTCATTTACAGTAGTGGAGACTCAGCATCTAAATACAGATTTTGAGCTACGGTATCCATTGGGTAGAGAAGGAAAAGTCTATCATCCTCCCGCATTCTCACAGTTTATAGGGGAAACAATCTCCATATCAATCTCCAGAAGAAACTCCAGGCTGCTGACGTCAGAACTGCCTGGCCCACATAATCCCACAGCCCCATCAGCACAGTGGCTCCATCAGACTTTGTGGGTGCCCAGCTGCCACTTCCATCAGGAGAGCCCTTCCAACCAACTTAAACTGAGTTTCAAGTTGATTTTGGAGAAAATTTATACAGTTTATAGGTTTAAAGCCTTTGCTTCATCCCAGAGGACAAGCAGGCGAGGGAAAGGGAGTGAGGAGCTGCTAACATTATTGAGAGGAGAGAAAAGTAAGGCATCCCCAAGGGACAGGGAAGGAATAAGACCAGAGATGCAAAGAGGGCAGATGACAACTGTCAGATGAGTTTCATCACTCGGCTTTGCCTCGCCCTGCTCCCAGCTTCTAGGAAAAATTGTCCTTGGGGACCCAAACTTTCCCTGTTTAGTCTCAGCCCAAAGGTGAGCTGGTAGAAAGTTTGAGTGAAATTGTTTCAGGCATCTTGGAGTTATGCATGCAGGCAAGGAAATGACATTGTTTCCGCTTTCAGAGTAAATAGAAGAGTTTTTGGTCACGGAGAGCTCAAGAATGAGAACTGAGAAATGGCCGAACCTTTAGACTCTAGGACTCCCACATCCCTTGCAAGCAAACAAATCTCAGAGACTTGGGAGAAAATAATCTGAATAAAGAAGAGGCAGACGTTCGAAGCGGGCAGGGAGGTGAAGCAGATTCTGTTGGTAAAGTGAAACTTTTTTAGTTTAGACTTGCATAATTACTGGGGGAATGGAAACCACAAGCCAGTTCTTATCCTCTGCTTATTCTTACACTCCTCTCTGTTCAACCACTGAAGAAGAGAACAAAATTCCCTTTGGTAGGTCTCCAGTTCTTTATAATTTCTCAGATTAATTGTATAGTTGCAAATGCAAGCTTTCTGCTTTTCCTTCTGGTTTCCGTCCTTTAGCAAATAGATGGCTATGTTACACACAGCATCATGAAATACAAACAACTAATAAATATCCCCAAATCCAGAAATATAGCAAGTGCAAAAAAAAAAAAAAAAGGTGCACAAAATGGGCTGTGTATACTATGCAGAGGCTGATAAATTAGCACAAGGTGCATTGTCCAGGCAAAATTCTACCTCTGATGTTTCTTAATCAGTAATTGGTAAATAATAGTTCTTAATCAGTAAGGTTCAAGGTGGCAATATTTGGTGCAGGTTATATAGCTGCAAGGGTGTCTTTTCTGTCTCAGTATTCTTTAACAATTTAGCAAACACAGAATCTGGAAAATGGGCTATCCAATACTTATTTCCCACTCCCTGCCTATGTGGTACCATCACTAACTTTAAAATATATCTTACCCTCTTTCAGGCCATCCTACAGAGATGGCAGAGAGACAGGCACACGTGCATGCACGAGAAATGCACTTTAAACATCTCAATATATTACCTGTCTGAGTATGGCAGGCGGCAAGCATCTCCACTGCTCTGCCCAAGCATCCTTCCCACCCTCCCACCCTTTGATATGTAAGGAGTTGAGGCTAAATCAGCCACCTCTATAATTTCAATTGTAGGCGTCTTTGGAGATGAGGGATTTGGCAGAGAGGTGCCAGGGTCCCAAATTGGACTCCATAATGAAGCCCTCAAAGCTGAGTGATTTTGCAGAATTTAATGGGCTTTGGGGAACAGTTTTACAGGCTGATTTCCAGAGGCACACATATTCAAATTGCTCAGCCCCTATTTGAAGGTACATCTGAAGGTGCACCCTACAACCTGTGAGTAGCAGGCTCTTTTGAATCTTGTCCTTGAAACAAAAAAAAAAAAAAAAAAGGAAAAAGAAAGAAAGAAATGCTAGCCCCCCTGGGACTTTGCCAGCAGAGACTCTTGGGTAAGTGCAGAGTGACTGCAAAGCCCTGCCAGGAGGCCTTGGGGCTGGAGGGAGGAAGTGGATGAGAGAGACCCGAGATGAGAAAGGCCCTCAGCAGCCATTGGGGAGGTGGTGGCGGGGGAGAAGAAAGGGAGACACGCACTAAAAACAACAGAAACACAGGTGGAAATGGCCTTGTGGGAAATCAGCCTGTCAACAAACAAAGCTGGAGGCTAGAAACCGCTGCCTCACTAGCCCGGCTCCCAGGCAAAGAGATTGTTCTGTAAATAAATTAGCGGTGGCTTTGACTGCTTGGAAATTAATACTGACACCATGAAAGCTGCAAATGACTCCCTTTTATCAGGAGCAGAAGCGCTACACTTCGCAAAGGGATCTTTTTGCCATTCCATCTTTTATTTTGCTTTGTTTTCTCAGGGAAAGTAAATTAGAGCCACTTACATCAGCAGCTCAGGTTAAAGAAAGGGGAAGAAGAAAGAGAGAGAAGGAGGAAAAAAAAATAGTTTCATTTCATGTACCAGTGGTTTAGAACTTCATTTAGAGCTAATCACACCCCCATCTTCCTCCCAGCCATTTCTGACAGCAACACAGCCTACATTGCCAAGTGAAAGACACAGGCACCATGAGCTGTGCTGGGAATATCCTAAAGGGCCAGGGAGGGGGTCCTGATATTTCTATCACTGGTCAAGAATGTTTAGTTTCTCAAAAGAGAAATTAACTTGTGGTCAAGTTAGCCAAGAACTAATTGTTAAGACCTGCCTGGTGTGGGCTTTTCCAGAGGACCTCAGGCATGTCCTTTAACTCCAGCTCTTCCTCAAGAAAGACAGCTGAATTTTTCCCATCAGAACATAGAAGAGACAAGCCCCAAGTTTATACAGTGGAATAACTGCCCTTATGAACGTGACCCAAACAGGCAAAGCAAAGGCCCTGAAAATGTAATCATGTTTATGCTTTGGTGAAAAATTATAATCTCTTTCTTTCTTCCCCAGTGCTACCCTGCTAACCACCCTCCACCCCCCACCTCAAACAAAGCAGACCAGAGATCTTAAAGAATCAGCTGTTTTTAGGAAAATTAGCACACTACAAATTCTATCATCCAATTTCCTAGTAGTTAGAACTCTCCCTTAATTTCTATACTTTTATGGTAAATTCTAAATTGAAGGAACTGAAAAGGATTTTTGAAGTCTCACAAATGCTTAATATACATTCTGGACTATCAAAGGTGCAATTATTTCATTCTAATTTTATAGGAAATTACATGTTGTCTCTTTATGCCTCGAAAGAATGATAACTTATGATGACTCTATTACAGCCAGACGTCTACATTAGTGAGCCTCATGACTCTAACAGCACCAGAAATCAGAGGCTTTCCTGCACAGAAATGCAGGATCCAAGCAGCGTCTGTGACCTACACCATAGCTCACAGCAATGCTGGATCCTTAACCCACTGAGTGAGGCCCGGGATCGAGCTCACATCATCATGGATACTAGTCGGGTTCATTAACTGCTGAGCCACAACGGGAACTCCTGCGCATTAATTCTTTAGCTGGTATAGAGACAGGTTTACTAGGACTCCTTCTGCTACTGGTTACAGCTGCAAACTCCCAAGTAGACAAGAAACAAAAGTCAAAAGAAAATTCAGCCCTGGGATATCCCACAAATCATAAGGTTTTTAATGGGCACAATGGGGCTCAGGCTCAAAGATTCACTACAGGTTAGTTGCTTGGAGTGAAATAAAGGAGCCCTGGCTAGCTGCAGACTCCCTCAGACTTTGAGAATGGAGAAGCACTTGGACAGTTACTGGTGCTGGAAGTGACACAAGGAAAGCAGACCTGTGTCAGGGAGTTTGGGCAGATGAATGATGAGCCACCATGGTGACAAAGTGATCCATGTTGCAGCAGTAGAGGTGGCACAGCTCATCCTCTGCCTCCCCAACCCCCACACCATGGAATAGAGTGCTTACCAGGAAAGCCTTGTTTTCACAGGAGGATGTGTGTGTACTGGGATGGATGGGGGTCAGGAAGCTCTCAGGACAATTGCTCCATGAGAAATAGACAAATTTGCCAAAGGCACCATTCTGAATAATCAGTTTGTCAAACTGTAGAGTTTACAGAATTCATACTGCACAAGCCCATTTCTACAAGCTTTGAGGATTTTTCTTAAAGTTGTAGTTTCAGCAATTAGGAAAGTTGTCAAAGATTGGTGAAACTGAACATGCATATAAAGCCACCA
Organism: Phacochoerus africanus; assembly: GCF_016906955.1. Lineage (NCBI taxonomy): Eukaryota > Metazoa > Chordata > Mammalia > Artiodactyla > Suidae > Phacochoerus > Phacochoerus africanus. The sequence goes on along the minus strand of NC_062544.1, from coordinate 15,133,490 downwards.
TTTGGAAAACAAATGAAGCCCACACATACAAAAAAGGATGCAAATTAGCATACAACTGCATTTAAAAGGTATAGATATCCTTTGTGTCTGAATGGTGGAGACCTTTGAAATTTGAATTCCACACACACAAAAAACCCACATTTAATGAAGCTAATTTAACAAATCATTGAACTAAAAGATGATAAAAACTCAGTAGACTGGACTCAAAGCTTTAGAAGAGAATTTCACTCTTTTACAGAAACCTGGACTCAAAATGTGCACACTCCTCCTAGTTGAGAATATAAAAGGAGTTTGCATTCTGAAAATTCTCAGAGGCTCCAGAGAATAGGACCACATTGGCTGGTCTCTGCTGAAAGCCTGGGGTGAAATGGCCCAGTGGACTCCTCTAGACCAGGTTTAAGCTATTTGTCTGAGAGTTTTAGGTGACTTGATAACTTGTCAGATGGGTCATTTAGTGAATCTGCTTTTTGGAAAATTCTCCTAGAGCCTATTCAGTGGTCCTCAAAGATGCAAGTGGACCCTGTTGAACATGGTTCTCATGCTGACATGAGGTGGGAGTGACAAGCAAGAGCTCATTTAAAGGTGTACAAAGACAAAGGGCTGTTGTGCTCTAGAAACCACTCTCACTATGAGGTTTCATGACTCATAGCAAAGAATAGAAGCATTTCAAAGTGGTACTAGATTTAAATGATTAAGAAAAGCACCTGTGGATACACCTTATAAATCATGAAAGTGTTAATGCATAAGATAATACATAATATGGGAGTTATGATCATGGCTCAGCAGAAACAAATCTGACTAGTATCCATGAGGATGCAGGTTCAATCCCTGGCCTCACTCAGTGGGTTAAGGATCCAGCATTGCTATGAGCTGTGGTGTAGGTCACAGATGCAGCTTGGATCCCACGTTGCTATGCCTGTGGTGTAGGCCAGAAGTAACAGCTCCAATTCAACCCATGGCCTGGGAACTTCCATATATTGAGGGTGTGACCCTAAAAAGCAGACAAACAAACAAACAAACAAACAAATGTAATACTTGTTCATCTATATAAGACAGCAATTTAGGTCCAAATGATTACACACGATGCTTGATCTTCCAAGGTTCAAGAAAACACATAAGTTGGGAATATTCTCTGTACACAAAGGCAAAACACTGCTTTCTATTTTCTTCATGCTCTTTGACCAACCTGGAGAGTCTAGACTACTGCCCCCCAAATGTGTCCAAGATTCTGATCACTCAACAAGCAAAGACTGCCAGTTTCCCACCTACATGCAAATCAGAAATACCCTCGGCCTTCAAGATACCTTATTTCCATGGGTCGGAAAAATTGACTATTATGCACTCATTTTGCTCCAAGTGGAACTTTAATGCCATTTGCAGAAAAAATTCTCAAAGTAATTTTACCAATCTGCGATGTCAACGATGACAGTTGTGTCCCTTCAGGGAGGACATCATATGCCCTGTGCAAATGGCACAACTTCAGGTGGGGGCAATGGACCTCGAGGCAAAATACGGATGGGGAGATGAGACACAGACCTTGGGAGGTTAGTGGTAATGGAGAAAAAGGTTATATGTATCTGGTCTGAGGTCAAAGGAGGTACTCTGGCTTGAGAAGATTGGATTACCCATAACACTACGAGTGTTTTTCCAAGGACACTGTCAGCCTAAAACTGAGTTCAGACCTACCTCACTGCCTTTCAATCCTCTCCTGGAATAATGTTCTGATTTCTTAATTCTACTAAGATTTCAGGGTCTATTCTGACTTCCATTTTTTCATGACTTGAGCCTGATACTCCTATCCCCACATGAGCATCTCCCCTTCGAAGTTATTCGTAATATTTGTCATGCATTCGATATGTACTGACATGCTTGTAGTAGATGACTGGCATTCACATAGTTAATAATCTGGTTCGAACATTTGCTAATTTTCCAAAATGTCCAATTCAGAATTATGGGTCATTTGACCAAGGCAGAGATTTTTAAACTGGGGTTCCTTCTGTGCAGGAGCCCTTCTTATCATCATTCTCTCAGCACTGTTCTTATCCCATGAATCTTATAACAAAGTTGTACATATTGATGGATTAGCATACATCTCTGGACTTACCCCTTTTGAATGTCAAGAGTCTATTTCATATTCAGTTTGGTTGTTGACAACATACCGTCTTATATTGTACAGGATTTATTTGTGTGAGTCTTACCTTCCCCCTTGAGGGAGGGAAGCATGTTGTATACATTTTTTCTATTTTTACAATACTTATATTCGGAGCATATAAGAAATTATTCTCAGTAAGCACTTACTGAGTTAGGAATTCACTCTATAACAACATTCTAAGCACCCTTTACCGCAACATGAGAGAGACTAGTGCCAAAATATTTGTGGCAGATCTCACAACTGATTTTATTCCTTCAGCTGGTCGTGATTCATAGGTGAGATGAAGAAGTGAATTTCTTCAGAATGCTTTGGGATACTAGAGTAGATCTAGTTATAGAGATAGTGAGGTTTAAAGGTTCCATAAATTCTTACCCACCAGACTATGCCCTCACCTTTTCATATTCTTAGATGAAGTCCAGGAGAATTTAGTGGAATCCAAACAGAGGTAAGTTCCTGGTGAGGAGGCTATGAATCAGGGGACTGGATTTTTGTTTCACTGATGTCCCCTATGAAACATCTTGGGGAATCCTAGACGGTTAAATCATAGCCTTTCCAGAATGAAGAGATGCCAGAATGTAGGATGAAATCAAGGGAAGGTTGATGGTGGGTATATAGCTCTAAAAAGACACCTTGCAAGTTGTATTTCATGGGTCAGTAGTCTCAGGAGATAGTCAGACCTGCTTCACTTTCCCGTAAGTACAGGAAGCACACAGAACAACCTGTCTGGAGAGTAATAATGTATTTGACATAATAAAGGCTTCATTTGGTCTCATCTGGCCTTTTCTAAATGTATTTGTGCAAGGAACCCCAACCCCTTTTTGGCAACACTCATTAGCATCTTCCAGAACTCCTGTTCCATGGACTATGCCTTGGGGAATGAAGGTTTGGAAAAGGGAGGAAAGATAGCTAAAGACAGCTAGTGAAGATAATGTATTTAATTACTAATGATGATAAATTAATGTGCTAAACAATATATATCTGGACACAATGTTTAAATATAGGTGGCTGAGAAGAATTTGCATTATATAGAGTATAACCTACAAATAATAAGGCAGCTCAAAGATAACAATAACTTAAGCCTAATGTACAACATCTAAACTTCATTATGTTTTAAGTTATAGGAAGCAAATGTCTTCATAAAAACATACCAGTGATACATTTAATAAAACTGGTTCACTGCTTTCCTCTTATGTAACATAACCAGGACACCACAAATGATACCCGCTATTAATCAGGAGGCAACTCATAAAATAAAGCAAATTACTTGGAAAGGAAAACATTTTAGGGCTTTGCTTCAAACCTCAACCTCAGGTGTACAATGTGTACATTACAATGTCATTTGTTTTATAAGAAGGTGGATGTTTACTGTACAAGAGAATTAACAAGAGATCTGCTGGCAAAGTATGAATAGAATGAGAGAAAACATCAAAGGAACAGAGCCAATGGCTCATTAAGAGTTTCTGAATAATTGAATTGACAGAGTAACTTCCAAGCAATACTGGAGCAAGAGATAAAAATTTCTAGGGCAACTTCCTTCTACACTGTAAAGTCTGTATGGCGATATACTTAGAAATCTGTATTTTCCAGAATCTGGGACAGATTCACCTGTTCACCCAGTGAGGAAAATGGAAAACCTTTGACTCTGAAAGACAAGGAGTTAGGTGAGTCTAGACATAAGACAAACAGATTAAATCTATTCCACTGAAACATAGATACATGATTTCTCTCCAGAGAATACCAAAGACTGACAAAATAAACAAAGAAATAACATGTTTCTTAACTTATGAAATGTGACAGTCAATGGCATATGGCAAAACAAAATGCAAGGAAACAATGTTTTAAGTTTTCCAATGTTAGTAGCTAAGGAGGATTTGGAAGGCACATCACACCTCTTTAAAAGCAAGTGCTAAAAAGAAATCTCTTTCAGAAGTCCCTTTATAAGAGAGCTCTTCTTATTTTTACCATAGGCAGTACTTTGTTATTTGGGGACAGGAGGGTAAGACTGCCTAAGTCAACTATTCAGAATTTCCTAGGGTATCTGCTTGACAACATCCTCCTCCTGATAATAAAATTGTCAACTTAACCAATATCACTTCCACTCTCAGGCCATGTCGTGGGCACACAACACAGACCTGACACCTGGGTGTGTCCCTTTCTTATCTAACCATAGTGATCAATTCAGGGATGTATGTGGGAGCTCTAATGGGCCAATGAGGTCATACCGAGGGCATCTGGCAGAGTCATTGGGACAGATGCACTCTTATTTCCTGGGGAGAATGCTAACTGAGGAAGCTAAAATCCCAGAGCGGCTGATAGCCACCTTTTCTACTATGTGGTGAGGTCTTATCTGAAAGAAACACCAAGAGTGAAAAAAATAGGGCTAAAAACTATAAAGAGATAGATTCTTGGTATGTGACTGCATGGGTTTGACCATGATGAATTCTTCATCTACAAGCATTAATAAACCTCCATTTAGGTTTATCTAGTTTGAAATTTTCTTTTTTTCATTTCTCTCTCCTTTCCCTTACCTTCCTCTCCCTGTCCTTCCTTCCCCTCCCTTTGTCACTCTTCCCTTTCTTCTATCTCCTCCTCCTTCTTTTCTACTAGCAATCTAACAACAAAAGCTGAGCCCAGATCAGTGGTTACATTGACTGATTTGAACAAAGAGCTGGTGACTATGCATAGAGTATCACAAATAAGAAAGTGATGCATAGAGTAATCACAATTGCTTTTAGGGCTGAGCTCAAACAAATAAACACCAGAGTCTGATGAATACCTGATGGTCAACATATTCATTACACTATGTGGTAATTAGTTATGGATTCTAAGTCGTTTGTATACATTGTTGTAAGTACTTCATATATATTAAGAAGAAGCTGGCATATGGCTGGCATTCCACTGGTGGAGGAAATAAACAATAAGACTTCCTATATTTGTTTTGGTATGTTCAAATTTATCTCTACTCATAGGAGTGTTGCTAAGCTTATTATTTCTCAAGTAGGAAGAGAGAGATGAGTTGAAATGTAGTTTGATGTACATATTGGAAAACAAAGAGTTAATAGCCTAAAGAGAAAAAGACAGAAGGGACTAAAGAGTCCCTAATCAATTTGGAATGTTGATAAGCAAAATTTTGTTTCAACTGTGTTAAATAAAATATTAAATCTTCAGAGAGAACTACTTCTTTGAATTTTAGTTTGCCAAGATCTTATCTTAAAATTTCCTTTTCCTCAATCCTTGAAAAAAGAAAACAAATGCTTTCTACAAGATGCTGGCCTTAGAAAGGATTAGTCAGTAAATGAAGAGAGATGGCTAGTTTCTGGAAAACAAACAAACAAAAAAATATTTTCTTATCTTACTCCAAGATACCATGCTTAACTCTAGATAGATGAATAAATTAAACATTAAAAACAAAAACAAAAAACCCACAATAATTGACAAAACTTAGTTAAATAAATAATTTATAAGAGAATCATTACACACTTGGCTTGTACCTCCAAAATGGTATAAAGAAACTATCAAGCAAACAGCAAGCTGGGATATAATATTTGAAATGCAGAATGGACAAAGGGTTGATATGCCAAACACATATAAAGTACATGAACATGTAATTCACAAAAGAAGAAGTATAAATGGCTGATGCACATATGAAACAATGTTCAACTCTTACAGGAATAAAAATCACAAAAATAAATCAAGATATAATCTACTTGGCCCAGTAAAATGGAAAATATGAACAAGAATCATAATCCCCAATCCTGGCAAGGGAATGGGTCCTTCCATAAAATTTGACTGGAGTTCAGTTGTGGTATTTTTTTGGAAGATGATTTTAAAACATGTACTAAAGCCTTTTTAAAAATTCAGAATTCTGTCCCTTTTTACAGGAAATTCTATTCTTACATTAAAAAATAGAGATGAGTATGATGATTCATATTTTAACAATTCACATAAAAGATCAAGCTAAAACAACTTTCATGCCTAACAACAGGGGACTAGCTAAATAAGATTGAGTATGTTCCAGCCATATTATATATGGACACTGGAAGATGGTTGTAGCATATCATTAAGAAAAAAAATCATATTATCAGGTAGGAACTATAAAACAATACAATTTTGTAAGACAAAGAATACATGAAATCAAATATGCATAAATATTGAATGGAAAATCATAATCTAAAATACTAACCATAATCAACTGGGGTTAATGGGTTAGTAGGAATATGGATATTCATTCTGTTGCCTTTTTTCTCTGTATTCAAAAATCTTTTAATGGAGTATGTGTGCATAACATATATAGAGAAAAGTATACACAAAATATGTGTATAGCTTGATGCATTTTCAGGAATTACGTGAATGTGTATAAGTCTAGAAATAGAATATTTTGGTACTTCCAGAATTCCTTTTTTTCCCTTTTCTAGCCACTGATAATTCTCCAATTGTAGTATTATGACTTATAGAAACATAGAATGGTTTTGCTTGTTTTGAATTTTATGCAAATGACATCATACAGTATAAAGTCTTTGTGTCTAGCTTCCCTCATGCAATTTCATATTTTTAAAGATACATCCAACTTATTGTGTCTAGCTAGAGTTTGCTCATTCCCATTGTTGTAGAATATTCCACTGTGAACATTCCACTATTATGCATTCTCTTGTTGATGGGGAATGGCATAGTTCTCAGTTTGATGTTACTATAAATAGGATTGCTATTAATAATCGAGAATATGTCTTTGTGTGAACATTCATACACAAATTAATTGGATATATACTTAGGAACTGCTGTGTCATAAACATGATACAATCAGCTTTAATAGATAGCTCCAAATAGATTTCTAAAGTGGTTGTAGCAATTTACTGCCCCATCATCAATATTTGAGAGATAGATCCTATTGTTTACTCTGTTGTCCAACTATTCAGGCAGTTGTGAAGTTAATCAGGTAACTGTATTTCTTTTATATGAACGCTCCCTGGAAAAGTTTTTTGCATGGCAAGCGCCTGAGAGTCAGGTTAAAAAAAGACAACCTCCCTAGTGAGGTCTTCAAGGAACAAAGAATGGGAATGAGGTTTGAAGGTGACCCAACACCATATTGTTCCTCCAGTTTCTGCCCGGCTATTGGTTTTTGCTGTTCTAGTGGGCTGTAGGCCTTCAAGGTGGGAGGGAGTGATATGGAAACATGGCAACCCAAAATATCACAAACCCTCTGTTCTTCCTGAGATGCAATTATTTTTCTTTAATGAATGCTCTCTGGATTTTTGTAAGCCATTGGTTAATTTCTAGCATTCTAAAACAATGATTCTGACCATTTTTTGCCTGTTTTCTCATTGCTTCTATGGAGGAGATAATTTTTGGAAGCTTAAGACTTATTTATTACTCTATTGTTGTTAATGTCACTAAAAATGCCCTTTGAGAATTTAATCCTCATTCCAGTCCTAGGAGACAGATATAATGGTCAGACCATTTTACAGGTAATGAAACTAAGACTGAAGGAGATTAGGTAACACAAGGGGCACAGTTAGTAAATGGCACTGGGGCTCAAACTCTGATTTATTGAATTTACCGGCTTGAATCTTAGCACCACATTTACTAAAGACAAGGGAAGGGGGTAGCACACAAAAGCTTCTACCCTGGCCCTCTTCCTTTTGGACCCACCATTGTATGAAGTGCAGTGGCGTTCAGAGAGTTCCTGGCATTATTTTCCTTAGTCTGGGAATCCAAAGATTCTGCCTACAGAAATAACATACCCCGAGGTCCTAGAAAACTGGTGTTATAGGAGAGGAAGTGCACACTAGAAAATAATATCTCACAGCACTCTTAGAAAAATGCCAGACATCCCTCAACTATCATGTCCTTTCTGGGGGAGCTTCCTTCATGAGCAGGAAGGGCCCCTTGCTGTGTGGGCTGTGTTCCAAGAGCCAAGCTTTGAGCGTTTTTGCTTACATGGCTGTCAAAGCTGAGTTTGTGCCATTTGTCCTCTCTCGACTCCATGATTAAATGGAAACAATAGCCAGGACTATACCAGCTTGAGGAATAATGTTCTCCTCTGTTGGTTCAACCCTCAGAAGGATTGTTTTGTTACTTCTGTCACCAGAGTCTGTGGAAACATGGGGCTCTACTTTTCAAGTAAGGAATGGAAATAGGACTCACAAGTGGTCCCAGATTCACTCATATGAAAACAATAACACATTCTGTGACTTGGAGGTCTGGAGGTTTATGTTGGCACCAACTGGAATGCTAATGTGCAAAGAATCTGGTCTCTCCTCTCAAACACTAACAAACACCAGTCATTTCCTACTGATTGGTTTCAACCTAACAAGCATTTTGTGGAGCCCAAAAGAATATTTCATTTTAGAGTATTTAGATTATGCTGATTACTCACTTATGAGCCATAAGTTGGTCAATGAAGAACAGATTGCTTCAACTTAGTATTCCCCACCCTCTCACCACCACCACCACCCAGACTTCGTACTCACAAATGGAACAAGATATCACAGGAAAAGAGACCTATGGCTTTCTTAAATGCCTCATGAATTTTGAGGTCTCAGGGATCCCTTTGAACATATGATAATAGCTGTTGGGCATCTTCTCCTGTGAAATGGTCCTACTTGCAGAAGTGCACACTCATCATGGGGCTTACAGGTTCTCCAAAAACTCACCCATCACCAAGACACCTCATTCTATGGTGGGTCTTTATGCAGGGCCACTAATGTCTTGGTCATCTAGGTTTCAGAGTGCATTCCACAGAACAACTCTGAACTCTCCACCTACCAAGTTGGAATTGTGCTTTGACTTCAGAACTTGGCATGGACAGATGAATGTGGACCATTATTTCTGGAAGACTGCTATCGATTGTACGAGTGGATTCTAACAGAGAGTATAAAATGTCATGGGATAAACTGTGCCCTCAGTAATGTCATAGAATGGCACTGATTACTTAGATGTGTGTAAGGTTGCTATTTCTCAAAGAGGCTTTAATTTTTTAAAAATATATGGCTCTTCATTTCCTATTAGCATGTCTAAGAGATATAAGTGCAGGTGATATGAAATAGGAAAAGAGAAAATAAGCAACTTCAGGTCATTTTAAGTATGAATAGGTGAAGTAAAATTATAACTAGGCAACTATTTTAGTTATCATTGTTCTGCACTGCTGAATATGGAAATATGATTACTTATAGGCACAACTACCTTCTTAGCATATATCTCCAAATAGATAGGCACTATTGAGTAACAGTGAAGGGGCATGTCCTGTGATGGGCATGGCTTGAGAGGGATGAGGTTCTTGAGCTCTGCTTTGTGATCTTACCATCTCATGAGGAACACAAACATGAAAAAGATAGCTTCATATACGTAGCAGGGTTAGGCTAGGTAATACTGGTACTAAAGAAGGTTCTAGCAGCACAAAGATGTGTGGCACATCTGAGCAGAAAGAGAGTGAGGAAGGTAGCAACAGAGGAGACAGAGGACTCTGACTTGAAAGAACACGCTCTTGAAGGAAGAACAGAGGGCAAGGCATTCTACGAAAAAAAGGACAGGATTCTAAAAGCTACAAAGCAGCAGGTACATGGGGGTCATGGTGAGTTGACTTGAGTTTGGTGTGATGTGTAACTGGGAACATGAAAGAATGAGACTGAAGAGGTAGGCAAGACAGCTGGGCTTATTTACATTTATAGGAACAAGCCTTAGTCCAAGAAGCCTGTGTGTACATGCTAGTGATGCACACAGGCTGTGGTTTAGATGGTAGAGTCTGCATACAACAGGGAGGACAGATTTAGGGCAGAAATAGGAAGACCAGGGGGGAGGCTGCTGTACCTGTCAGGGTGAGAGGTGATAAAGGTCTGCTCTGGGGAAATGGTGTATAGAGCAGAGAAAAAGGGACTGGCTCAAAGAAAATATCAGAGAAGGAGTTGCTAGGATTGATGACTGATCAGATGTTGAAATGAGGAAGATGGTGGAGAAGGATAGATAATATGGTACCATGAACTAAGAAAAATACATGGGACAAGGAACATTTGGTGTAGTAAAGAGAAGAAGCTGCAGTGAGTTTGAGGTATAGATGTACACACCTAGTACATATCTGAGATTGAAGCTAAGGATGGTAATTAAAACCATGGGAGTGAGAGATCATCCAGTAAAAATATGTATAAAATTAGAGCCCTTGATTTTTTGGACTTGTAAACTCCCAGAAGGATGTGAAGGAAAAAACTGAATTGCCACAAAAGTGCCCCTGAGTACAGAGACACTTGATTTAAATATTGCTTCAGGAATCACAGAGTTCAAGTACAAATCTATGAAGAGTGGGAGGAACATTCTATGGTGGGAGGTGAGGATTGTTATATTCAAGTGTCTGCTTCCCATATCAACCAAGCATCATCTTCTGATGGCTCTGGCAAGGCTACCTGAGCTTGGACTAGGGGAAAAGAAATGATGAGTAAGGCTCAGTGATGGCTGGTACTTCCTCAGTTATAGGGGTGACTACAGCTCTGGAGAGTCAAGAATTGCTGACCTGAAGAACTACCACTTCTTTCCTCTCTTCCAACAGTCTAATTTTTCTGCCTCTCTCTTCAGATCTCTGACCCTCTCATTTTAGCACTCACAGATGCACTATGACAAAATCATCCTCTAAATATGAGTGTGTGGTGGGGATCGTAAGGTGTCAAAGTTCTTGTGCAACATACAGAATAATTTTTCCAAAGAATTTTTATACCAAATATTTCTACTACTTCTATTACAGGCCCATAAATTTTCAGTCTTGCAATTTATGGGAAGACCTGAGTCAAGAAAGAGGTAATGCCTGAGATCACAAAATAATTCAAGGAGGGAGATTGAGTCACTAGCAGATCTATTTTCCAGCTATAAGACCATGTTACTTTAATTTATGTCTGTGGAAACATGTCAAAAGAGAACTAAAAGTGAAGTATAATTTTCTTATTCTTATTAAAATTTTCTTTAAATAACAAACAGCGACGATATTAGTATAAAATGTATGGCTTCCAGATGAAAAAGAAAAATAAGGATCAAGAAATAAATGTTCCTGTGAATTTATTGTTAACAAAGCTTGACTCATTTATTTTTTTATTTTTGTTGGTTTCTCTATGTTTTGCCTTAATAAGGCACAGGTGGGAGACCAGGGTTAAGTATGGAGGCTCCTGAGTATATTTACAAGAGCTGAGTCCAGCCTTTGGTTCAAGTGGAGGTAATAGGGTCTGTTCTACATGGATTTGTTAGAACCAGGCCACTGTGGCCCACATCAGCCATTGTGTAGCAGAATTTCAGGAGCATTTGTGGGAAGGGAGGGCCCTCAAAGACAAGGAAGGAGAAGCTCAAAGGAGAAGCTCTCCCTGTAGGAGCCCATTGTTGCTAACATTTTTCTGAGACAGGGAAGGGTAGACTTTCCCGAATATCAAGGCCCTTCTGCCTGTGGCCATGGTGGTAGCAGGTAAAGTGTCTATGCCAAAGCCTTTAGAGGCATATTCTCAAGATCCAGATGTAATTTCTCCACATAATTTCACCTGAGGAAGAAGCCTAGAGGAGGAAGAAGAACTTCAGGTTCTCAGCCTGAATTTTCATCTTTGGTTTTCCATCACTAACACTGATATAACATGGATTGGAGACAAAATGGTGGAGTAGAAGGACCTTGAGTCCACCTGCTCTCACAAGCACACCAAAATCATAACTAACTGCTGAGCAACAACTGATATAAAGACTGGAACCAACCAAAAAAGATATGCTACATCCAAAGATAAAAAGAAGAGACCATGATATGGTAGGAGAGGTGAACTCATGATATAATCAAATCTCATGCCACCCAGGTGGGTGACCCACCACCTAGAAGTTCTTCCACAGGAATTAGAGCTCCAAGCTCCACATCAGACTCTCCAGCCTACAGGTCTGGCATTGAGAAGAGGACCCCCCAGAGCATTTTCCTTTGAAGGACAGCAGGGCTTGATTGCAGGAGCTCAACATAAATGGGGGAAACAAAGACTCCACTCTTGGGGTGTGCTCACAAGATCTTGCATGCACCAGGACCCAAGGCAAAAGCAGTTACTTCACTGGAGCCTGGGTTAGACCTACCTGCTGGTTTTGGGGGCGGGTCTCCTGGGGAGGTAGGGGTAGCTATGGCTTTCTCTGGGGTCATAAAAGCTGATGGAAGAAATACTGGAAAGTGTTCGTCTACTTGAACTCTTGCTGGAGGCAGATATCTTGCTTAGGTCATTAAAGCCAAGACATGGCCCCATCCAATAGCCTATAGGCTCCAGTTCTGGGCCACCCAGGCCAAACAACCAACAGGGCAGGAACACAGCTCCACCTAACATCAGACAGGTTGCTTAAAGTCTTCCTAAGCCCACAACCACCTCTAGACATGTACCTTGACACAGCCCTAACAACCCAAGAGCCAGGACCCAGCTCCAACCACCAGCAGGCAGAAAACTAGAAGCAAGAAAACTATAATCCTGCATCCTGTGGAACTTAGTTCTGCAAACATAGGTCAGAAACTACCCTAGGACCTGTGGGTACCTGCCCTTTGGGCGACAAGAGAAGAGTGTAGTGCTGAGACATCCCTTACAGAAGGCCATTACTCCAAGGCTGATGTAAACAACTAACCTACTACATACAAAAAAATGTAAATAGAAATTTAAACAAAATGAGATAGCAAAGGAATATATGTTCCAGATGAAAGAATAAGATAAAACACCAGAAGAATAATTAAGTAAAGTGGAGATGGTCAATCTAGCCAAAAAAGAGTTCAGAGTAATGATTGTAAAGGTGATCCAAGAACTTGAGAAAAGAATAGATAAACAGAGCGAGAAGTGAGAAGTTGCAAGAAGTTTTTTAAACAAAGAATTAGAAAATATTAAGAACAATCAGAGTTGAAGAATACAATAACTGCAATGAAAAATACACTGGAAGGAATCAATATCAGAATAAATGAGGCAGAAGAATGGATCAGTGAGATAGAAGACAGATTGGTTGAAATCACTTCCAAGGGACAGAATAAAGAAAAAAGAGTAAAAGGAACTGAGGACAGTCTAAGAAATCTCTGGGACAACATCAAATGCACTAACATTTGCATTATAGGAGTCCCAGAAGGAGAAAGCGAAAAGGCCTGAGAAAAATATTTGAAGAGATAATAGCTGAAAATTTCCCTAACATGAGAAAGTTAGCAGTCACTCAAGTCCAGCAAGGAGAGTCCTATACAGGATTAACCCAAGGATGAACATATTGAGACGCATAGTAATAAAATTGACTAAAATTAAAGAGAAAGTATGAAAAGCAACAAGGGAAAAGTAAGAAATAACCTACAAGGGAATCCCCCAAAGATTGTCAGTTGATTTTTTAGCAGAAAGTCTCCAGGCCAGAAGGTGGTGGCATGATATATTTAAAGCGATAAAAGGCAAAAATCTACAACCAAGAGTTCTCTACTCAGCAAAGCTCTCATTCAGATTTGACAGAGAAATCAAGAGATTTATAGCCAAGCAAAAGCTAAAAGAATTCAGCACCACCAAACCAGCTTTACAAAAAATGCTAAAGGAACTTCTCTAAGTGGAAAAGAGAAGGTCACAACTAGAAACATAAAATTACAAAATGGAAAAGCTCACTGGTTAGTGTAAATATACAGTAAAGGTAGGAAATATGATCTCAAAACCAACAAATGTGAGAAGAGGAGAGCATAGATATAAGATATTTAAAATGTACTTGAAATTAAGAGATCAGGAAATTAAATCATGTATGTATACAGATTGCTATATCCAAATCGCAGGTAACCATGAACTAAAAATCTATAATAGATACACACACAAAAGAAAACCGAATCCAAAAACAACACTAAAGATAGTCATCAATTTACAAGAGAAGAGAACAAAAGAGAAAAGGGGTAAAAAAAGACCTATGAAAACAGATAAAAAACAATTAACAAACTGACAATAAGAACATACATATCGATAATTACCTTAAATTTGAACAGATTAAACGTGCCAACGAAAATATATAGAGTGGCTGAATGGCTACAAAAACAGGATCCATATATATGCCATCTACAAGGGACCCACTTCTGATCTAGAGCCATATATAGACTGAAAGTGAAGAGATGGAAAAAGGCAAATGGAAATCAAAAGAAACCTGGAGTAGCAATAATTATATCAGACAAAATAGACGTTTAGATAAGAAGGGACAGGGAAAATTGACAGAACACTACAGTGGAACCAGATATAATAGAAAAAAATAAAAATCATCACATAATCACAAAAAAAAGAAGGGACAGGTGCTTGAAATGTATATTAATGTCTCTTAAAAATCCATGGGGTTAAGGGAGAGACTAAGTTTATTGAACATCTACAATACACTAAGGATGGTTCTATATATACATGCATCAATATTCGCAGAAAAATTTGAATGTTATTATCCACATTTTATAGATGGTAAAAGATCAATGAGTTAAGGTCTCACTGACAGTCACATGGCTTAAATATGTCACAATGAGAACCTAAGTCGATCCAGTTTCAAAACAAACATATTTCCCCGGCACCATCCAGTCTACTAACATGTGAAAGAAAGTTCACGAAGGTCAATATTGGCCATCACCAAGTGAGGATAAATGTTGGCATTGTCTCCTTGTATGCCATAGAAGGTAGTTTCACTCCCATCCCTCTACTGTAGGCATATTTATCTTCCTGTTCCTTTTTCTTCTTACACTTCTGTGCCCTCAGTCCATATTCTTTTTCTTCTCTACATTTTTTTCCTTGAATCTTCTAAAAGAACTTAGAGCTAAAGACTTGAGTCTTTTCAGACTTGGTCATATTCATTCTTTAGATCTAAAGTTCCATAACTTCCATGGTATTGAGGGAACTGAGTGTAGGAGTTGAGAGTGAGGGTCCTGGAGATAGATTTCCTTGGTTCAAAACGCCATCTCTGACCCTTACTAGCTCTGTAGCCCCATGCCAAGCCTGTAACCTCTGCTTGCTTTCTGTTTCTCTGTGCCTCTCTGTCTCTGTCTCTTTCTCTACCACATGAGGACACAGTGAGAAGGTAGCCATGTGGAAGAAAGGAAGAAAGCCCTCATCACAATTTGACCATGCTGACATCCTTATCTCTGACTTCCAGCCCCCAGATCTGTGGGAAAATAAATTGATGTTTTCTTTTTTATGGCATCCTGCGATAAGACACAGAATTTGGAGTCTGTCATTTTTAACTGGATATTCTGAGAGGGCTGCTGTAAAAAGATGACATTTGAGGTAAGACCTGAAAGTTGATAAAAAGGCAGTCAAGTAAAGACCTGGGGTAAAGGAGTAAATCTTTGAGTAAGAAGGGAGTGTAAGGAAGACTGCGCCTTCATGTAATTATGACACAGAAAAAATTGGACATCAATTCACCTCTTTTCCAGTCCCCTTCCACCAGAGTTCACAAGTAATGCCTCATGTCCAGGATCTCTGCTCTAACTGGCACCTTCAGTGCCTATGGAATCCTCCATGGTCTCAACCTTCCCAGAAAGACTTCTAGGCTTGTTGCTTTCCTGATTTCCTTTCTTCCTCAAAACTTGCTTTTTCTATGTCCCATTTCCTCAGTCACTCATATTTGCTCACACATGAAAGGGAGCTAAGTTCCTTTTCCAATGACATCTTGATTTCATAGGACTTCCTAAAGGCAACTTTATTATAGGTGAATGGGAGAGGTGAGGGGATCCAGGCCTTTCACAGGGGTCTCTGAGGATGTATTTTAGAGCAGACAGGTCTGATGGTACCTACATTACCCAGCATAGCAAGTTCAGTATTCCCTTTCAAGACTGGCCTCTCCCATGTGCAGAAATTACTGACTACCTAGAAGACACTCCAAACTGACACTTAAGAGTAAAGAGTTTTCTTTCAATTCCAAACACAACTGAAAATGGAGCTAGGTTGCGATTTAGGGCAAATATTGACAATATCTCCAATAGACTATATCTAAGTACATTTATATAAGCTCTAGATTCAGTAATTCTTTGTGAAAGAATTTTAGATTAGTATCTGAGTTTTAAATGTTAAACCACAAAGGAGTTGCTGAAACCTCCTTAAGCAGTTAAAATCTAGTTGCCAAATCACAAGAAATTTGGCCAAGGAAGATATTAAATAGAGTGGTGTCACCAGTCAGAGCTGATGAGATGCAAGCAATGGAGATGGTACCTATCAAAAGGAAAATTAGAATAAATGAATATTAAAATATTTAAATCTATAATAATGTGTTCAAAACACAGTTCTGAAGAACATTATCATTGGAAGTGAGAAACCAGTGTGAAGTCACTTAAAATCTTTTCTAAGCAACCTTCTTCCTCCATTTCAACTCATTAGGATAATATTAGTTTCAAGTATAATGGTGCAATTTTAACTGCACTGTACACAAATTACTCTGGTTCTCGCTCTGACAAGGTTTAGCAAAAATCCCTCTTGGCAGACCCTTAGCAATCACTACAATGCTAGAAAATCCAAAAGGAATGAAACATTTAGAAATTAAAAAAATACATAGTTAGGACAGCAAGCAGATTATATTTATCTAGAGAGAAGAATGCTTCTCAGTTCTCTAGTTCAGTGGCTACCTTTTTAAGAGTTAGACAAGAAATAAAGAAAAATAATGAAAAACCCAAGAGATTTTGCCATTTCTGAAATGCCCTCAACACCGCAATACCTTATAGAGTACAATGTCAAAAGACACAGCACCAACCTATAGATCTCGGATTTTTACTGTTAATCATGTGAAGGACAGACTTCTAACACTAACCTGAACATACACACACAGATGGAGCTTTAAAGTTCTAAAGGTCAAGTTAATTTCTGCCAAACAGCATAGAGCAAATAGATCTTTTTTTAATGCTCAATGACCATTATCCAGGTTTCCTAGATAGAAAAATGGTACGGGTAGTAGTTACTTTGGAGGTTTCTCTGAGGGCTAAACAAGGTAGTGACTGTAAAGCACTTAACACCGTGCCTGACACACAGTAAGGACTTAGCAGAAGGCAGCTGTCCTGATTGCTATTAACCCCATAGTAAATAAAGCGACTCGTATTTGAGTGACATTCCAGGATCCCAAGGCCCTTCCAAGTACACTATTACATTTGAACTTCAAAACCAAATGTTAAAACACGCAGACAAAAACCCTCATTCCTGCAGATGAGGAAATTAAGACTGAGGGAGAATAAGCTACTTGCTCAGGATCACACAACTGCAAATACAACTAAGCTCTCCTAAAGCCGAGCTACCCACAAAGCTGCTCCCTGTTTTTCTCCAAACATTCATTCATCTAACAAATATTTATCAACAGCCCATTTTGTTTCAGGTATTGTTTCTGAAGCAGAGGCCATAGGAGGGAATGAAACAGACCAGGGGCCTGTGGCCAAGAACTTAGTTTTCTATGTTTGGGGCATAGAGAGTTGAAACAGAGACTAATTAACAAAGGTGGTAAGTTACCTGGTGTTATGGGCTAAATTGTGTCTCTCTCTTTACCCCAAATTCATATAATGAAGCCCCAAGTCCCCCTATATTCTGAGGAAAGTGTTTTTGGAGAAAAGTCTTTAAAGAGGTGATTAAGTTAAAATGAGGCTGCTTGCAGGGCTTAATCTAATCTGTTAGGTACCTTTATAAGAAGAAAAAAATGGCCACAGGGGTGGGAGTACAGAGAAAAGGGCCATGCAAGGACACAGACAGAAGGTGGCCATCTGCAAGCTGTGGAGAGAGATCTCAGGAGAAACCGAACCTGCTGACATCTCGTTCTTGAACCAGTCTTCAGAACTGTGAGAAAATCAATTTCTGTTAAGCCACCCTGCCTGGCATTTTGTTGTGGCTGTCCTAGACAACGAGTATATCTAATAAAAGAACTTGCTAAGTACCCCAGAAAAAAAGGAAAAAAGAGAATGCTAGGGGTGATCAGCTTTGGAAGAGCACATTGCCAGATTCAATAGGGGCTCATTGGGAAGAGAAGATTTGAGCAAAAGCTTGACGAAAGTAAGAGAATATGCTATGGAGATATTTGGGAGAAGGATTTTCTGGGTAGAGGGGACAGTTGGTACAAAGGGACCAGGGTGGGAATGTTGCAGGTATGTGGAGGGACAACTGTTGAGAAGAATGGAACTGGAGAATGAACAGGGGGAGCTGTAGGTGGGGGTCAGAGAGGCAAGCGAGCAGAATAAGCTCAAAGTACACTGTGCTTGCCTACAGCAAAAGGAGCCACATAGCATTTGCGGTCTTAACCTCAAAGTGAGTCCATTCAGCATGAAGAGACCATTTTCTCCACCAACATTCAGTTGCACAGGTGAAAATACCAAGTAGGAAGAAAATTTAACCAAGGCTGTGGTTTTAGCTGATAAATTCAGCTAGGGATTCAAGGATGTATGGCAGTTGGTGATGGTTATGATTCGCTATGAAGTTGAAGCTTGAGCAGAAAGGAAGAGAGGGCTTGTCAGTAGTAAGATACAGAGGAAGAGCGTTAGGAACAGCAGATCAGGGTTCTTGGAGTGGAAAGATGGAGTTGGGGCCCTTGAGGAAGTAGGCTGGAAAATTACAAAGTGGTAAGAAGAGAGTGAAGCATGTTAAACTGAAATAAAATGCTGTTTGATTAAATGGCTACAAAGTCTCAGGTATGACAAAGGAGAGGGTGGTTGAAATGGGGGAATGATCAGTATTGTTGGAGGAGTGGACGCCACAGTATCCAGAATCCAGTATCTTGGAAGCTTCATTTGAGTCTATGTTGCAATTATAAAGTTTCTGTTTACTCATTCATGTCTTCATTCATTCATTCAGATATTTATATGCTAGCTATAAGGAAGAATGAAGTTCTGTTGAGAGCAAGGCTCCTGAAATTCAGCAAGAGAGACTGTCTAGCCCAGTTGTCCCTGACTGAGTTTAAAAGTTGGTCTTAGATTGGTTTATGTTGAGTGGATTATAGGAGCAGAAAAAGAAAAAAAAAAAAAACTTGTTGAAGTTAACTTTGAAACTCCTTTGATGCCCAAATAAACAATTAACACAGAGGAGTATAAAACTCTTATCCTCTAAATATCCTTCACTGCTGGTTTAAAAAATTATTACTATTGTTTGGTCTCCTCAGTAAGCCTACAGGCATTGTGTTGATATGTGTGTTTCCTGGGGATTCTACACACTCCAAAATCTGAAGAGTAAGCAAAATTAGTGCTTCTGCTTAAACCCTTCACAGTTTATGGCCACATTTACATAACATTAAATAAGTCAACAAAGGCATCATTAGCTCCCATTAAAATATGAGCAAAGAAATTTAAACGAACAAGACAGGCTAATTGGTAAGTAATGTTGTGTATCAAAAATTATGACTGTAAGATACCCCAGTTAATGAGAAGCCCTATGATCATGTTTACTACATATTTAAAATTAAATGAAGGTGAATAAAAGTTAACAGAAAAGATTTTCCCCTTCATGGATGCTATTATATCTCTTTTTCAAAGTTAAAAGTAATAAGGATTATTTTAACCATCTATTTGATAACAGATTTCTTTATAATTGATGCAATTTTTACCTTTTTTGTTCTACTTGGGTTGCAAACAGGAAAGCTATAGCCCAACTAGAGGGCAAAGGCACAACTATTTTTTTCTTTTTAAATTTTACTGGAGTATAGCTGACTTACAATATTGTATTAGTTTCAGGTGTACAGCAAAGTGAATCAGTCATACACAGAAATATAGCCATTCGTTTTTTTCCCATATAGGATATTACAAACTATTATACAGGCCCTGGTTTGACCTCGGGCCTTAGTTGTCAGAGGAATTTCTGCCTTTTCCTCCTCTGTGGGGGCCTAAGCCCAATTCTAGGCAAAATATGCCCTACAAATCAGTCTCAGAAGGAAAGTGGCATGGACACCACTGCAGCTAGACTGATAGTGGTTCCCAATGCTGTCATCTAGGAGGATCATTTGGGGTGAAACACGAAAAAAGCTGGTGCCTGGGCTCCACTCCAGATGAATTAAATCAGAATGTTGGAAGGGGGGGGCCATAAAAAAGCTTCCCTAATGATTCTAAAGAATATCCAAGGTTGCAAACCATTCTCCTATTACTCTCATTACCCAAATAACAGCTACACTTATGGAGTGACCTCTATATACACTGCTCTCTAATAGGAATGTAGGCAGGTTATTTGTTTTATCCTCTACGCCAACATTTTATTATGACAATTTTCATATGGCAAAGTTGAAATAATTTTACAATGAACACCTATTTAAATATCAGCTAGATTATACCATTAATGTTGTACTCTTTAGGGATATATAAAATCTGTCCCTCTATCCATCAATTCATCTATTTTTAAATGTATTTCTAAGTAAATTATAGACCTCTGTACAACTTCCCTTAAACTAAAGTATGATATTTGTTTACATTTTCTTTCGATACAAACTTTCCAAAAAGTAAAATGCCCAAGTCTTAAATGAATATTCATTGACTTTGGACAGATTCATGTATCTCTGTAACTCGAACTGCTGTCAAGATACAGAATATTAGGCAGCTTATTTTATGTTTGTATTGATATAATCGTAGAATTTGCTATTTAGAAGGACTACATAGAGAGGGCAGAGCTTTATCCCTAAGAAAGATCATCTAATGGGGGAATTTTCTACTTAATACACTGAGGCATTAAGTAGAAAAATAGTTGGGAAAGGAGAAAACAAAAGGAATATATGCCTGGCATCCCTCAAAGGATTCAGACAAGGATGTGTCAAACCTGGATCACAGTGAGCAATATAGACAACTTGTGGGTGGCGTGTCCAGTGAGGAAGTCATCTTGCAACACAGAGTTCTATGGAGTGTGCATGTGTGCATGCGTGCGTGTGTGTGTGTGTGTATAGGCCCATGTGCCTGTTATTGACAGAAGATGTGTCTTTGACACTTTGTTTAGTTCAAGACACTAGTATTTCTTTGAAATTAGATTATGTATGTCTCCTCTTGGCTGGCACAGATCTATAATAACAGATAAGATGGCTGGCCCTTCCAAAAGACCTAAGAGAAGCCACATCACAGACTGCATCAACAGCCCTACCCCTCCTTCTAAATCCAGAGCTGCCCAGACCCTCAGAGTCTCCATACTTGGTATTGTCCATGGGGAAGGATTTCTAGAAAGCACAATATTATGGGAATCAAGGCCCTTAAATGCTAATGGCAAGAGGAAATGCTCTTGCTTCTAAACTCTGAAGATCAGAATTGATTTGATAAACCATGAAGAGTTTTCAACAACACATCTGGTTTTAAGTAAAGAGACACGTTCTGTCTGAGCATGCTGGGCTTCTCCACTTCTCTTCCATTTGGAAAGCTGTGCTCCTGGGCAGCAACATGAGGGAAGCCTACGTGTGGATACTCTCAAGTGATGACTTCATTTCGTGGCCTCTGAGTTATAAGTCTTCTGCCTAGAAATTGAAATTGGGCCTTTTTATGATGCTGGAACAGTCTTCACCCTACACATTACTCTCCTTTTCTTTGAACTGCTTCAAAAATCCTAAATCCAGAGTTCCTGTCACGGTGCAGTGGAAACGAATCCAACGAGGAACCATGATGTTGCGGGTTCAATCCCTGGCCTTGCTCAGTGGGTTAAAGATCTGGCATTGCCATGAGCTAAGGTGTAGGTTGCAGACTTGGCTCGGATCTGGCATTGCTGTGGCGGTGTGGCATAGGCCAGCAGCTGTAGCTCTGATTAGACCCCAAGCCTGGGAACTTTCATATGTGGACCTAAAAAGCAAAAAAAAAAAAAAAAAATTCCTTCTAAAGAATTAGTTTATCCATTGGGTCATTCAGTGATACTGAATGATAGTGATTGACAGCCTACTCTTTGCTACACACTGAGCCAGGTACTGGGGATGCGGAAGTAAACAAAACAATCATTGTCTTTGTTCTTGTGGAGTTCTGTCTCGCAAGGAAAAAGGTTAGCCGATAGTCAGGCATATAGTTACTTTCCTGCAAATGATAACCGTTATGTGGAAGCCATTCATGGAATGTTTTGAACATGTAACAGAAGGAGCTGACCTAGTCTATGAGGTTTGGTGGTGTTGAGGGCAAGGATTTCCTGAGGAAATACAGCTCAGATAAGACCTCAAGAATGAACTGAACCGAACTGGGTAAAGAGCAGAAGTGATAGCATTTATAGCGGAGGCCACAGACGTGCAAAGGTGCTAAGGCAGAGAAGAACTAAGCAATTTCTAGGAACCAAAAACAAGGAGGTAGCTCATTGTGGCTATTGTCGAATGAGCCACAGAGACAGAAGGTAGGGTGGGCCACATGCAAGGCTGGTGGCCACAGTAAGGAGTATGTGTTTTCTTCAAAATATAGTGGGAGGATGTCCTTGTAAGGATACAAGTGAAGATAAAGTGAAGAGAATATTTTTTTCTTTTTAGGGCCATATCCACAACATGTAAGTTCCCAGGCTAGGGGTCACATCAGAGCTGCAGCTGCCAGCCTATGTCACAGTCATAGCCACTCAGGATCTGAGCTGCATCTGCAACATATGCCACAGCTTGTGGCAATGCCAGATCCTTAACCCACTGAGCGAGGCCGGGGATCAAACCTGCATCCTCACAGAGATAACAGTGGGTCCATAACCAGCTAGGCAACAATGGGAACTCCCAAAGTGAAGATATTCTTAGAAGCAGTGGTTGACGTATTAAGATATGCACTTTATCTTATTTTATTTTATTTTGCTTTTTAGGGCCACACCCGAGGCATATGGATGTTCCCTAGCCTGGAAACAGATAGGAGTCTGTAGCCACTGACCTACACCATAGCCACAGCAACACGGGATCTAAGCCGCGTCTTCAACCTACACCACAGCTCACTGAGCAAAGCCAGGGATCGAACCTGCAACCTCATGGTTCCTAGTCGGATTTGTTTCCACCGCACAACAATGGGAACTCCAAGATATGCACTTTAAAAATTTTACTCTGGCTGTGCATGGAGGTCAGCTTAGAAAGAACTAAGAGCTAGGTTGCATCTTTTGGAGATGCAGTTATCTGTTGATGTAGATGATGGCCTGGGCTGGGGTCTGGGAAATGAAGGAGCAGTTGATGAATAGCAGTTCTTTCGTCCCTGCAGGATCTTGTTTTCCATGCCCACTTGACAGCAGGATTTCCAATACACTGACTCACAAGGCAGATACAGGCCTTACCTATAAATAAATACAAATTGGCACGCCTGGGAATTGTATACGGCCTGAAAGACCAAGAGAAAGGATTCTTTTACATGAGCCAGCTGTGCATTGGAATAATACACAGACCTCTGTGAATCATTTCATGGTTTATTAAACAAAATTCTGTTTGCAATTGGCAAGTCAGGAAAATAAATGTCCATGTTTGTTTTCACTTTCTATTTTCTTGGTTTGTCCAGAGACTCACAGCCCCAATCTTAGGGCTGTACTTGGAGACCCAGGAAGCAGGCCTGGAACCTCAATTCTGAACATCCCAGGGAAATCAGTCACAGATTGTCACTGAGCCCTGTGGGAACAAAGAGGAATTCGTGATGTTGTTCCATCATCAGAGAGGGCATATGGGCTGCCTGCCAGGGCCAGCAGGTACTAGCCTCTAACTGTGTGTGACTGCTCCAGAGCCTTTGGACCATCTGCCCTTCCCGCCGAGAGAAGTCGAGATGGATCCTTGGCAGAAGAGCTTTGGCTTTTCTAAGAAGTGATACTTAACCTACTGGTGTTTACCTATAATCTCCTTCAAGGTGTGTGTGTTTGTGTGTGCATGAGAGAGAGAGAGAGAGAGAGAGAGAGAGGGAGAGGGAGAGGGAGAGGGAGAGGGAGAGACTGGGCAAGACTGACTTGGCTTAATCCTATCTGGGTGCCTGTTTTCCAAAGGCAAGAAAAACCTGAGTGTGCACCAGAACCTCTCAGAGGACTTGTCAAAACACAGAATGCTGGTCCCCACCCCCAGAGTTTCTGAGTCAGCGCTGGGGTGGAGTCTGCAAATTTGCATTTCTAACAACTTTCTGGATGATGCTGAAGCTGCTAGGCTGGGGACAACTCTCTAAGAACCACTGATCTATGTGATGCAGCCCCACAGATAAGCTGTATTCAGTGAACACATCGGTTATCAAATGCATCCTGCGCCTGGCCCTGTACCTGCCTCCAGATCTTTGGACATCTAGTTTCTTTGGAGATCTTTTGGAGTTTTCCTTACCCCAAGGCTGAGTTAATCTGGGCTCCTGGATGCTTTGTCCACACTGAGTTTACCTATCATCTTGCATGGGGGATGCTTGACTTTGAGGGCAGGGTCATTCTCATTCTGCTTTGGATAGCACTTGGCACATAGTAAAGGTTAATTTAAGCAAAATCATCAACTTTGGGTAAATGAATGAATGAGTGGTTCAGAATGGATCTTTGACCCAGGACATCTTGGCAGCATCTAGAATATTTACCTGGGGCTGAATCATATTTCTACTGACTTCATCATTTAATACTGTATTTAGGGCTTCTAATATGTGCTCTGTTTTATCCTAGGTAAGGCATTATCTCTGTGGGCAAGGACTTTAAAATGCAATTACAGCAAAGAAAATAGTTAAATATAAAATTACAATTTGAGGATAACCTTTATTGTTGATTGACATATCTAAAGTCACTAAGCACTTTTAGGCATGGGAAGAAAAGGTCATTTTTGTTGTGCACATATTAGGTAAGTCTTTGATCTGATATGTTCTTGGAATTGGTGGGATCATTCACTTATCCATTTACTAATATTATTAAAGGACTACAACATGTTAGGTCAGGCCCAGGAGACTCTCGTCATTTTAGGGAGAATTGGGGTTTATTTAGTGTAACCCATTTCAAGATACTAGAATCCCCTCAAAGATTACCCATCCTGGATGGCTGTTCAAAACTACTTGAATATTTCTAATAACAGGAGACTCACTATCCTATGTGGTACCCACTCTTGAATTACTGCTGACTGTTAACTTTTTTTTTTTTTTTTTGACTGTGCCTATAGCATGTGGAAGTTCCCAGGCCAGGGATAGAACCCATGTATAACAGTGACAACACCAGATCCTTAACCCACTTACACTTTTCAAGGGAACTCCATAATCTTTCTTATACTGAGATGAAATCTCTCTCCCTGAAGTTTCTACTACTCATTCTACATTGATTTGCTGGAGTAACAGAGGGCGTTGAATTTCTCTTCTCCTGACAACATATTAGATGATGGAAGTGGATTTGTCACAATGGGGCACAATATGGACACAGGAGCTGGATGGCCCAGCTTTGAATTTCAGTTCCCAAATTTACTAGCTGTGTGATTTTGGGCAAGTTCCTTAACCTCGCTGTGACCCAATTTCTTTATCTGTTAAAAAAAAAAAAAGGTTTTTCCAATCAAGGAACATGGAATATCTTTCCATTTCTTTACATCTTCTTTGATTTCTTTGATGAAAGTTTTATAGTTCTTGGCATATAGGTCCTTTACCTCTTTGGTCAGGTGTATTCCGAGGTATTTGATTTTGTGAGATGCAATTTTAAAAGGTATCGTATTTTTGTATTCCTTTTCTAATATTTAATTGCTGGTATACAGAAATGCAACTGACTTCTGAATGTTAATCTTATATCCTGCTACTTTGCTGAATTTATGAATCAGTTCAAGGAGTTTTGGGGTTGAGTCCTTAGGGTTTTCTATGTATAGTATCATGTCATCTGCATACAGTGACAGTTTCATCTCTTCTCTTCCTATATGGATGCCTTTTATTTCTTTTGTTTGTCTAATTGCTGTGGCTAGGACTTCCAAAACTATGTTGAAGAGCAGTGGTGAGAGTGGGCATCCCTGTCTTGTTCCAGATTTGAGTGAGAAGGCTTTCAGGTTTTCCCCATTGAGTATTATATTTGCTGTGGGTTTCTCATAAATGGCTTTGATTATATTCAGGAATGCTCCCTCTATACCCACTTTGGTGAGGGTCTTGATCATGAATGGATGTTGGACTTTGTCAAATGCTTTTTCTGCATCTATTGAGATGATCATATGATTTTTGACTTTTTTTTTGTTAATGTGGTGTATGATGTCGATTGATTTGCATATGTTGAACCATCCTTGTGAACCTGGGATGAACCCAACCTGGTCATGGTGTATAATTTTTTTGATATGTTGTTGGATTCGGTTGGCTAAGATTTTGTTGAGAATTTTTGCATCTATATTCATCAATGATATTGGCCGATAGTTTTCTTTTTTGGTGGTATCTCTGTCTGGTTTTGGAATGAGGGTGATGGTGGCATCATAGAATGTCTTTGGGAGTATTCCTTCTTCTTCAACCTTTTGAAAGAGTTTAAGGAGGATGGGCACCAATTCCTCTTTATATGTTTGATAGAATTCACCTGTGAAGCCATCTGGTCCTGGACTTTTATTGTAGGGAGTGTTTTTATGACCTCTTTAATTTCATTTCTAGTGATCAGTCTGTTCAGTTGGTCTGTTTCTACTTGATTCAGTTTTGGCAGGCTGTAAGATTCTAGAAAATTGTCCATTTCTTCCAGATTGTCAAACTTGTTGCCGTATAGTTGTTCATAGTATTCTCTTATGGTTTTTTGTATTTCTGCTGTATCCGTTGTGATTTCTCCTTTTTCATTTATAATTTTGGTTATTTGGGTTCTTTCTCTCTTCTTTTTAGTGAGTCTGGCCAGGGGTTTGTCATTTTTGTTGACCTTTTCAAAGAACCAGCTCTTGGCTTTATTAATTTTCTCTATTGTTTTTTGAATCTCTATTTTATTGATTTCTTCTTTGATCTTTATAATTTCCTTCCTTCTGCTGACTTTAGGACTTTTTTGTTCTTCTTTTTCTAGTTCATTTAGGCGGAGGGTTAAGTTGTCAATTTGGGATCTTTCTTCTTTTTTGAGAAAGGCCCAATATTGCTATAAATTTCCCTCTGAGCACTGCTTTCGCAGCACCCCATAGATTTTGAGAGGTTGTGTCTTCATTATCATTTGTTTCAAAGTATTTTTTTATTTCCTTCTTGATTTCCTCATTGACCCATTGGTTTTTTAGTAGCATGTTGTTTCGTCTCCATGTAGTAGGTTTTTTCTCTTTCCTTTTCCCATGGTTGATTTCTAATTTCATGGCATTGTGGTCAGAGAAGATACTTGACATCATGAATATTTTCTCAGGTCAGTCTCCCAAAGCAATAGAAGTTAGAGCAAAAATAAACCCATGGGACCTCATCAAACTGAAAAGCTTTTGCACAGCAAAGGAAACCAAAAAGAAAACAAAAAGACAACTTTCAGATGGGAGAAAATAGTTTCAAATGATGCAACCGACAAGAGCTTAATCTCTAGAATATATAAACAACTTATACAACCCAACAGCAAAAAAGCCAATCAATCAATGGAAAAATGGGCAAAAGACCTGAAGAGACTGTTCTCCAAAGAAGATATACAGATGGCCAACAAACACATGAAAAAATGCTCAACATCGCTGGTTATAAGAGAAATGCAAATCAAAACTACCATGAGATACCACCTCACACCAGTCAGAATGGCCATCATTAATAAATCCACAAATAACAAGTGCTGGAGGGGCTGTGGAGAAAAGGGAACCCTCCTGCACTGCTGGTGGGAATGTCAACTGGTACAACCACTATGGAGAACAGTTTGGAGATACCTTAGAAATCTATATATAGAACTTCCATATGACCCCGCAATCCCACTCTTGGGCATCTATCCGGACAAAACTCTACTTAAAAGAGACACATGCACCCGCATGTTCACTGCAGCCCTATTCACAATAGCCAGGACATGGAAACAACCCAAACGTCCATCGACAGAGGATTGGATTCGGAAGAGGTGGTATATAGACACAATGGAATCCTACTCAGCCATAAAAAAGAATGACATAATGCCATTTGCAGCAACATGGATGGAACTAGAGAATCTCATACTGGGTGAAATGAGCCAGAAAGACAAAGACAAATACCATATGATATCACTTATAACTGGAATCTAATATCCAGCACAAATGAACATTTCCTCAGAAGAGAAAATCATGGACTTGGAGAAAAGACTTGTGGCTGCCTGATGGGAGGGGGAGGGAGTGGGAGGGATTGGGAGCTTGGGCTTATCAGACACAACTTAGAATAGATTTACAAGGAGATCCTGCTGAGTAGCATTGAGAACTTTGTCTAGATACTCATGTTGCAACAGAACAAAGGGTGGGGAAAAAAATGTAATTGTAATGTATACATGTAAGGATAACTTGATCCCCTTGCTGTACAGTGGGGAAAAAAAAGAATGTGAATTTCGAAAACATGAAAAAAAAAGGTGATGATATTATACTTCAAATAGTTGTTTGAAGGTTAAAATTTTACTACTTGAGAGTCTGGCATATAATTAATGATCAATAATATTAATTGTTATTGTTACTCATTATTATTCTTTGTAAAGGGGTCTCTTGTCCTCTCAATTTTAGACTAAGTACCCTTTCATCAGACAACCATAATATGGCCTAGCACTGGCTTCTCTCATTTTCTAGGTCTTTGCCAGAACCCAGTGTGTTAGATCCAGTATCCCTCTTACTATGGCGATCAGAGCAGAGCCCAACACAAGGGATTGTTTGCTCAGCACAAAAGAGGCAAAGACTATTCTGCCTTCTTAATTCAGCTTTTTAATAGGAGGGGCATTAATAAAAACAAAACATATATTAAATTCTTAGTTATATATAGATATTTTGCTATCTATATATAACTAGACTTTTTTTTTGTCTTTTTCATGCCATACCCACCGCATATAGAAGTTCCCAGGCTAGGGGTTGAATTGGAGCTGCAGCTGGCAATGCTGGATCCTTAACCCACTGAGCAAGGCCAGGGATTGAAACTGCTTCTTTGTGCATACTAGTCAGGTTCATTACCATTGAGCCACAGAGCCAACTTCTAGACTCTTTAAATACGTCATTTCTCACTCTTATGACAGCTGAGAGGTTGGACAAGAACATATCAGTGAGGGATAGAGAAGCCAGGATCCAAACAAATCCTGGGGCTTTGGAAAAGCCTCTCTTGCCACCTCCACGCCACCTTCCTATATGCAATGAATTCCAAGAAATGACAGGGCCCCTGACTTAGGCAATCAGGGCAAAGTTGAAAAATGGGTTGCAAGCCCTGCAACACCAATTGGGGAGAGTGTTCAGATTACAGCTTCGTTTCCTCCTTGCTGCAATAGCTGTGCTTTCTCTGACTTTCTGTCCAAGTCTCTTGAGTCAAGCTAAGAAACACCCTTAGGCAAAATATACTAAAAGCCCAAAGTCACTCAGAGGACCAAGACCATGGCATTTCTACCACCAGTAAGATGGGGAAGTTAGCATCAAAGGAATGAAGCACACTGGGCATTACCTTCTCATGCCATCCAGGCATTCCTGGATCTACATGATAAAACTTCTTACTATGAGTGAATGACTTGTGGTAAGAGCTGTAAGATCAGTGCCTTCATTATCAGGGACTGTTCAAGAGCAGTGCACCTGCCAGTCACTGAGCACTCACTCTATGCCAGGCACTCTGCTAAGTTCTGCCAGGTCATCATCTCATTATGACCA
Organism: Phacochoerus africanus; assembly: GCF_016906955.1. Classification (NCBI taxonomy): domain Eukaryota; kingdom Metazoa; phylum Chordata; class Mammalia; order Artiodactyla; family Suidae; genus Phacochoerus; species Phacochoerus africanus. Next base: position 15,103,837 of record NC_062544.1, on the reverse strand, counting down.
CTTGTGCTAACCCAGTGAGTGAGCCACTATGGTATCTACCTTTCTTAGATGAGGAAGTTGAGATTCAAACCAGTTATGGTTAAATTACAGGCTGTTTGGTCTCCTTTGGAGCCACAATTCCAACTCGGAGCTATTTCTACATAGTCCTCATTTTTCCTTGACTAGATGTCCAGGAGCTCACCCCCTCCAAACACCTGTCCCACTCCCCAAAGCAGGATGGAGGAAGTGCCAGATGAAAGCCAGGGGGCTTTGGCAGGGCCCTGAATGACAGTGGACCTTTCTGTCACCACTCCCTTAGCCATATATGGGACTCACAGACAGTTCTTAAGGAAGGACTTGGCTCTCCCAGAATAGAAGGATGCCAAATATTAGTAAACACAACTCCATAGTCACACAAAGTATACACTTTACAAAGCACTGCCATGGATATGAAGCTATTAAATGCTCGCAATGTGAGGAGGGTACAGTTACCATCACTGTTTTATAAGAGGGGTTTGAGGATGTGAGTACCGCTGAATTCCAGATTCCTTAGCCAAAATGAGGCAGGGAAGAACTAAGCAATTGCTAGGAATCGAAAACAAGGAGGTAGCTCATTGTGGCTATTGTCGAATGAGCCACCGAGACAGAAGGTAGGGTGGGCCACATGCAAGGCTGGTGGCCACAGTTAGGAGCATGTGTTTTCTTCAGAATATAGTGGGAGGATGTCCTTGTAAGGATACAAGTGAAGATAAAGTGAAGAGAATATTTTTTTCTTTTTAGAGCTGCACCCACAGCTTATGGAGTTTCCCAGGCTAGGGGTCTAATTGGAGCTGTAGCTGCTGGCCTATGCCATAGCCACAGCAACACAGGATCCAAGCCGCATCTGCTACACCAGAGCTCATGGCAATGCTGGATCCTTAACCCACTGAGTGAGGCCAGGGATCAAACACGGAACCTCATGGTTCCTAGTTGGATTCATTTCCACTGCGCCACAACTGGAACTCCACATTCTGCATTTTTTTTTAAAGAAAGAGATATCATACACTTTAGTTCATGGCCCATTTTTATATCCCACATGATATATTATGTGTGTGTTTGCATGTTAGCATTTCTGATGCTGTTATGTATACATACAATACATAATCACAATTCTTGGCCCATTCTATCCCACTCTTCTGTCTCTTAAACAAGCAGTATCTCTTCTTCCATTTCGTGTTCTACATTCAAGGCCATGCAGGGAATGATGGGCCAAAGAAAACAAAGCAAAATGAAGAACAAAAAATTTCCTTCCCAACAGTCTTAGCAGAAACTTAAATCTCTCCCCTTCCCCTGCCCTAAATCCCACTTCAACACAAGCCAGCCTAGGGTAGAGTAGCTCCAAGCTGCAATGCACCATGAATTCAGAGAAGCATCTTAAGCTTCATCCAAGCCCAGAAATCACAAAGGTTTCCTATTGCCTTCTTTGGGACAGGGTTTTGTGTCTGCTAAGAGAAAGAAGGGACTCGTGTTACCGTATTCTGACCACTCTGATAAGCATGAGGTCTGTAATCTTAGCTAAGGCCCCTAAACCTTTGTAGTGGGCAAGAAGAGACTCCCACCTGCTGATGACTCGGACCCTCCCCAGAAGAGAAAATGCACCCAGCCATTGATGGGAGACCTTTCCCAAGCTCTCCCCTTACCAGGCATTGTCCCAGCTATAACTAGATAACTCTCTCTGTGTGTACATCCAGGCCCCGCCAGCTGCCCCAGGATAACATTTGTCATTAGAATACAAAATGCCTACTTTGGAGTTTTGTCATCCTCTGCCAGATCAGATGAAGTTTTCTCTTTAAGGAAGAAAAATTAAAGCAAGAAAATAAGAAACAGAAAAAAGTAGGGGGGGGGGGCTAGAGAAAAGAGATCAATGGGGTTAAATATGTGTGGGGAATGTTGGAAACGAATTAGCCATGGATCCCTGCTTAGTGCTGTGCTGAGGCTTCCATTTCTAGGCATCGCAGGCACTAATTCCGCCATCCTCCTTTGCATGTGCGAGAAAGAATGTCTAAGTGAAGTACTGTTCCATGCTTTGAATCCATGCCAACCATCAAAGGTATACAACAGGGCTGCTGAAAGCGAGAGGAGGGCTGGTGGAATTGTAATAGCTCAAGGAACTCACTCCCTCCTGCCTTTCCTTGGAGCCCTATTAATAGCACAGTTGGTAACATCAAATGATTTTGATTCCCTTTTCCACAACGGCTATTTGGCTCCTTTGCCATCTTCAGACTACATTTTCCATGGTAATTATTATATTTCCTTTATTTCCAATGTCAGCTTATTTTCAAAGGAAAAAAAAAAAATGTACCACACAGCTAAAGGAGCCAAAATAGGACCATTTGTTCCATTAAGCAAATATTTATTTGCATAATTGTGACTCCCACTTCTGTATGAGCACAGCAGCAAAACCAACAGTGCTCAATTCAGAAGGACATAGTATGTGAGACCTTATGTCTTACTGGAGAACATCCGGGGGGTAGAGAGCAATTTCCCTTCCCTCTCCGGCCCATGTCCACTTGGCAATTAGATTTCCCTACCATGCCACCCATTGCCCCTTAGCTTATTCCCTCAGGGAAAATTTTTGATGTGTTTTAATAGATTGAATTCAATCCTGATAATTCATCCTAATTTAAGATGGAAATTAGATATATGGTTAAAAACAAACAGGAGACCAGAATGTGAGAAGTTTGTCTTTTTCTGGCAAGTGGGTCTCCAAAAAAGAGGCTCAATGTATTCTAAGAGAGGTCAACTCTCTCTCTCTCCTGGTGATTCCTGAAATAAATCAGATAAATCCAAGGAATTCTGCTTGTTATGTTATTGCCTGAGCCTTGCTACCATACTGATTTATGCAGGAGACGGGTCTGTTCTAGGTTCCTTGAAATGGGAGTTGACAGTAAGACAGTCTCAAAGCATGATGTCTAAAGGCATGCCTATTAATTTATATGAAGTTGAATAACATTTCTAATTAAAATGAATAAACCATTTATTATATGTTGACTCAATGTGCTGCCACAGACAATATCATAAGGGGTGACTTTGTTTTTAATCTAGAAAAAAATTTCAAGATGATTTCATGTCGGCAAGCACATGAAAAATCATACTACTTAAAGTGAGAACCAGTGTTTTCTCCATTGGAGAATCTATAGCTTTCATCCTAGGTCTCTGGTCATTTATGGGACACATATCTAGTATCTGAGGTGACCTTGAGATTAGATCTTTCAAGATTCAAGCACACAACTATGTACTTTGAAGAGCTTAGCTGTTTACAACACGAGCTTTGCAGTCAGCTATAGGGAACCCCAGCTCTGGCACTTACAGCTGCATGACTTTGGGCAGTAACCTGACCTCTGGAAGCATCATTTTTCTTACCTGTAAAAGGGAGACCAAGAAATGCCCATGACCTGGGGTTGCTGTGACTTTTAAAGACATAAGACACACGTGAAGTGCTTAGCAAGGTTCCCGGCACATGACAACCAACAGTATTCCTTGTTCATATGTGTGCTAAGATTGTAAAAACAAAACAAAACAAACAGAAAAACCCACAAAAAAACCCAAAACCTCACCCCCTCCCCACCACCACACACCTAACTCTTCAGCTCAATGTTTGGAAGAACCACATTGTAAATGGGAAATTCAGGTACTTGTGGGAGAAAGGAGGTATACCTGGGTAAGGTGTAGGAGAAAGCTGGGAATGCAGAAATCCACTTTAATGGTAATTTGAGACTAGAATCTTGACCTCCCAAAGTGGCAGCGTGATCTTTTGTCATCAGAGTCTCCATTAGTCAAAAGTGGGACTTGAAAGTAAGGTAGTTTCTTTCAAATTATTCACTAGCATACCATAGGGATCTTTTTCTCCTCCTCTAGAATCTTCCACTAAGGTTACGGAGTTTATGGTTCCCATAATGCACATGTACAGTATCAATTTCATTTAATTTGCTATTAACACTTACAGTTTCACTTACTCCAACACAGCTGGATAAAAAGAATTGAAATCAACCATCTATGGTAGAATTGGAATGCAGCTATTAGCAGTTTCATTTGCAAACCTACCGTACTCTCACCTCACTTGTGTCATGTCACAATTTCCATTCAGTTCACAATTATTAAACACAGATTTACTCCAAGCACAGACACTATGCTTTCCCCAGCAAACCTATTTCTTAAACCAGCTCTGCTGCACCCCAGTGTCACTTAAGGGTGTACAAGACTTGTAAAAATAAACCAAGTAAACAATATTTTTAAAAATCCCCATCACTGTAGGGAAGAATTTAAACTTGAAATTTTCTTAAGTTGAATAAGTGAAATAACTGGCAACTTTTTTCTAGTGTTGGATTTTTAAGGCTGCTAGTACTTTGATTTACGAGCAAAGTGTTCTTGGAGGCTGGTACCTGTACAAGAAGGACCTGCATGAGTTCTAGTTGCATAAAGTCACCCACCTAACTAGTTTAAACAAAAGATATTGATCTATTTCTGGGTCTTATATGGACTCAAAATGCAAAACCATGCATTTTCAATCCATTGACGCTTACCATGTTTCTCTTCCTGGGAACTCGTTATCTTATATCCTTTCCTCTGTGCAATTTATCAAACTTCCCCTTCTCTGGCTTTTTCTGCTAAACTTTCTGCTTGCAACATGCTGGAAAAAATCCTTCCCTGACCCCTCCTTTCATATCTGAATGTGACCTTGGCATTGAGGAATCAGCCATTGTCTGATCTTAGGCACCGGGTCTCTTGGTTCAGATTTTCAAAAGAAAGTAAGAACTGGATTAGTCATTGCTTAATCCATGGACCAGCTCCCCTGGGCCACAACTTGAGCCCTGATCTAACCAGCTATAATGGGGGAGAAGAAATATGGTACAAGTCTGCTGGTTTACATCCAGCACTCACAAACCTGTTGTAATGAAGCCACCAAATCAAATTTCTTACTTCCCTCCCTACAGAAAGAGCATTAGTGGTAGGGAAATCTTGTGATGTTCCTCTTCAAACTACTTTCAAAATTAAAACCCAAGTAACCCAAAGCTTTTTCAGAAGGCTTGCATTTCAAATTCACCTAAAATTCTCCCCACTCTGATTCTTTATAAATTAACATCCTTTAAACTAGTAGCTTCTATTGGTGTCTATTTCTTTTTCTTTTCTTTCTTTTTTTTTTTTTTGGTCTTTTTACGTTTTCTAGGGCTGCTCCCGCAGCATATGGAGGTTCCCAGGTTAGGGGTCTAATCAGAGCTGTAGCCACCAGCCTACGCCAGAACCACAGCAACGTGGAATCCAAGCTGTGTCTGTGACCTACACCACAGTTCACAGCAATGCCAGATCCTTAATCCACTGAGCGAGGCCAGGGATCGAACCCGCAACCTTATGGTTTCTAGTCAGATTCGTTAACCACTGCGCCACAACGGGAACTCCATGGTGTCTATTTCTTTAGGCTGTTTGTGTCCGAGGACATGTTGTGCAATGACATCAAAGAGGGATGGACTGGGAATTTAGGGTTAGTAGATGCAAACTACCACATTTAGAATGGCTAAGCAATGGGCTCCTACTGTACAGCACAGGGAACCATGTCCAATCTCTTGTGGTAGAAGAGGATGAAAGACAGTATGAGAAAAAGAATATATACATGTGAATGTATGACTGGGTCATTATGCAGTACAGCAGAAATTGATACAACCCTGTAAATCAACCACACTCTAATTAAAAAAAAAGAAAAAATAGTCAAATGAAAAAAAAGTATTTTCTTCCACATGACTGGAAATTCTCATTTGCACCTAGTTTTATTTTATACACACTAAAATTTTGCACAAGCTAATGAACATACAGTTTCTATAACTCTTAAAACACTTTAGCTGAAGAAAAATCGCCAAAACACAGTATGCCATTGTTTAGTATTAATTCTGACTATTGTTCCAGAAATAATATTTTCAGGACTCTCCCTCTGAGATGAGGCCAAAAACGCCTTGAACATCTTTCAATGTATAGCTAACTGCTGAGGGCTAATGCAAGCTCATTATTTACTTGGACAAAGCCTTTCACTTCTAGAACTCTCCTTCTCTGTGCAGGAGGGAAAAACTGGGGGCGAGGGGTGGGGGTGGGTTGGGGTGGGACACAAGGCTCAATTTGAAATGTATGAGAGCTGAATACTCCCAAAATTCCAGCAAGATTACACACACACACAAATCTCATCTGGTAAATATTACATTCTGTTTTTGTCTTTGCTTTAGTTTTTACACAACTTGACAGTTTGTGGTATTGTGCCACATTTCAGAGCTAAGGTTTATAAACATCTGGCTCATGGGCAACATTCCATTCCCCATGGCCCCCAGTGTCTCTGGGATAAAGTGTTTGCAAAATACCAACCGAGGTGGAAAACTAGAGTTTTCCTAGAGAACAATGGGGGTAAGCAAGGTATTTTGCTTCACAAGTTTCCTCTGAAGGAGACTTGGGGCCTTTGGAAAAGTGCACCCACTTGCTGCTCCTGAGATGAACTTTGGACAGTTAGGAACCTTGGGCCCCTTTGCTGAGTGGCCACTTTAGTAGATCCCTGTAAGTCCCCGCAGATAAAAAAAAAACTTACATAATAAAGTATCATAACAGTGAAGTGATGCAAACTCTTCTGTCCTTTTAATGGAGGATTTTCAATCCTCCTTCACCCTGAATTCTGTCCATCTAGGAATAAGAAAATATTTCCCTTTTCTGGTAGATCTCATGGAGGCAGAGGTAACAAGATGATTTATATTAAAGCACATGGAATAACGCCAGGTACTTTGTTAGAGATACTTAAGTTTTTTCTTTCAACGTTGCTATTATTTCTGTTGAGCTTCAATGTATACAAAGGAAAACTACTTTTAAATGATCAAATTTTTGATGTTTAACTATACTGCTTAATTATACTAGTTAATATATTATCTCTGTGTCTCTCTTTTTGTTCTCTTCTCTTCTTCCTCAAAAGTTGTAAAAGGATATTAGTATATTGTCCAAAGCAAGAAATCCTAGTGTTACTGTAACTCTTTTTTTTTTAATGAAAATGTCAAAACCGGAGACTGTTGTTTGTAATGCTTCCTAACAACTCTGGTTCCTAAGAAACAAACACCAAGTTTTCTGTGTGTTTGTAAGATGCCCCCAAAGGATTGTTATCTTTCCCTGAAGGGATGACTTCATCAAGTCTCCAGAACTCGTGGAGTTACCAGCTTGCATGGGGGAGGCCCACAGATTCTCAGGAGGGTCCACTTAGTCCTTGCAACTGTGTACAAATGTGTGTGTATGCATGGGCATGCATTTTCCTAGGAAGAGGGCCAATAACTTGCATCAGATCAGATCATAAAATATAGGAGATAAATAACTAGTTATATAAAGGTAGTGAAGATAGCCAAGGTAAGAATTCTATGCAGAATTATGAATAAGCAAAGTCTCTCTCCTCTAATCCTATCTTTTCCTCATCTCAGTACTGACCTTCAGATTTCCTTAGATGCCAGGCACCCAAATGCACCCTTTCTCAACTTCCCTGTGAAAACTCACTCTTGATTCCTAATAGGCTTTGAAAATATACACAACAGAAAATGCTTATAAAAGATTTATTTTTAGAAACTCAAGGCTTCATCTAATGGGAAAAACTAGGGAACTAGACTCTCAGACTCCATCAGCGGTGAGTGCTTTGGGCTTATAGTTTCTGTTTACAACCCTGCTATCCCAGAGTCACCTAGAGAGATGTGAAAATCATCTTTCTCAAGGCAAATGTAAAAGGTGACTGCACTGGGATCCTAGAGCCTTCAGTTAAATCATCTGCACATGGCCTTGAGCACTAGCTCTGTGTACCATAGTACCAGTGGCCATGGGGGAAGAAGGCAGGTCTGGCCAGCCAAAATCTAGCACCAATGATGGAACAATATAAATTGGTAATTCCAAACAATGGGAAAGGAGTATAGGGTTTTCCCCCACTTACTGGTGCCAAGCACGGTGCCACACACATTGATGGGATAGAATGTGGGCTTTGTGTCAGGCAGAACAGGGGTCAAATTCTTATCTATGACTCGCATGGTTGTAGCAATTTTCTCATAGAATCACCATCAGGATTAAACAGGAAAACGTGCATATCAAGGGCATGGTATGGTCTCTGGATATGGATGATAGGGTCTCTGGATATCCAGACCATGGTATGGAACTGGATAGATTTTAGCTATAACTGATTCTCTCACTGAAACCTTCCTAACTTTAGATAAAAGGTAGAAGCCTTCCCATTTTGCAAAGGGAGAGACTGATGTTAAAAAGAAAAAACAGGACTGCAGCCCCATAGCCTTTAAGTGGCAGAGTTGGCCTCCTTTCACTGTACAAGAAATTCCTCCAATACAGGATGCATAGCACTGGCCACTGACCTAATGGGAGGTTAATGTGGATGGTAAATAGGAAAAAAATAGTTATGCATTTATACTAATATATATGGGAAAATGTCACTGCTCCTGATCTCATGTTTAAGATGAAACTAAGTATAAAAATTGATATCAAATCACTAGTGATACAGATGAGGCAGTGAAATGGCTAAAATTATGAATCCAGCTTACAGACACAGAGGAGGAGAAAACTTTCTCATTAACTAGAACAGGAGAAGATCAAGAGAAGTGTCCAAGGTTGAGATTCAGACCTAAGAACTGGAATATATATGTATTTTTAATTCACCCTAGAATTTCAGTATAACCTACAAACACATCCTCACTACAGCTGTTAGAGATATGATTATGACATCTGCCTGTGACTCAAGCAGTCAGTTTCTTCCAGAGAGTGTTGGCACCTATACAATCCAACTCATATCCCAGTGAGGAAACCACTGTTAATGATTCTGACAACAAGAACCTTATCAAAAGGAGTCTTAGCCCAGGAAGGCCCATGTGGGACACAAGGTAGAGACCCTATGGAAATAAAAAGAATGATGCACCGCATTTTAATCACAATGTTCGTTCCTTTTAGCAAATCCATCGAACCCCCATAGAGCACCAGTTTCAATGTTATCAAATACTACTATTTGTAATATTTGTTTACCAACCCATTTTATTCTTTCTTTCTTGCTTTTTTTTTTTTGGTCTTTTTAGGGCTACACCCAAGGCATATGGCTAGGGGTCGAATCAGAACTGTAGCTGCCAGCCTACACCACAGCCACAGTCATGCCAGATCCAAGCTGGGTCTGCAACCTATACCACAGATCATGGCAACACCGGATCCTTAACCCATGGAGTGAGGCCAGGGACCAAACCTGCATCCTCATGGATGCTAGTCAGATTCATTTCTGCTGAGCCACAACAGCAACTTCTCTTACTTCCTATGAAATACCTTTCTCCTCCTTCTACCAGTATTTTTGCCTTGCAGACAAAGCGCCAGTGCTGGAGAGGCAGAAAAGCAGTGCAGTTGTTGATTTCTCCTCTCTTACTTGCCTTGTTCTCTCGTTTTCCCCAAAGGGGGCTATTTATACTTTCAGAAGAGGAGTAAGAAAAGATCCTTACAGAGAAGCTGAGTTAAGTCAACGGAGTTTGGGAAAACAAGGCCATAAGCATGGAGATCTCATGAAGTCAGAGAAGACTATGTCTGAGGACCAAAGGGGGTTAGGTTCAAATCTCTTCTATGTATCCAGGTTTAGTCACCCGGAACAGGACATTCGAGTTTTCTGAGCTTAAATGTCTTCATTAAAAAAAAAATAAGGATACCGCTAAGTACCCCAGGGTTGCTATGAAGATAAAATAAGCACCAGTAGGTAAAGACCCTAATGTACAATAGTGCCCAACAAGCTTTAGGTTGTTTATCCTTTCTCCCCCTTCTCATGGCAGTGTCCTATACCAGATGCGTTGTTATCCTGTCTCCATTTCCTGGTAGTAAATGGAGATGTTCGAATCTAATTTTGAATATTTTCTTCCTACATCAGGCACTCTGGCTAAAGGCCCATTTTCCAAACCTCTGTCACTGAAACTTTCCTATCTCAAAACTGTCAACACAGGCCTGTGAAACATTAGCCAAAATCTGCTTTCGTGCAAGAGCAAAGTCTTGCCATATCCAGGGAGATGAGCTTTTCCACTGGAGGTGCCAAAGGGCTGTACATCTTCCCTAATGCTCATCCTTTCTTGGAAAAGTCATGGTTAACACACTTCATTGGAGCACTTCTATTTTCACTGCATGATAAGAGAATTTATAATTTCTTTTAACATTCCTTTCCTTCTGTTCCACCTGTATGAGCATGTATACATCTTTTGTGTGTGTGTGTGTGTCTTCTCAGTACTACCAGAAGATTCCATGCATCTAAGCAAAAAATTTCTGAATATTTGAATATCAGTTGGTGGCATGCCCCTCCCATCAGGAAATGTGGCAATATTTAGAGTCTAGTAGAGATTTTACAAAAGTGAACCATCCTATCACCTGGGCAAAGGCAGAGGTGGTGTTCCATGGGTAGGAGGTACCAGGGAACATGAGAAGGACAGTGTCTATTTTTCTCCATTTCTGTCTATACCATTTTAACCCAAACTAGCATTGTCTTTTGTCCTGATCATTAAAAGGGTCACTTAAGCCATCTCATAATATCTATTTTCAGGCATCTCTCCAATCCATTTTCTAAGATGCAGCCACAATACTCATTTCAAACACAAATCAAACACCAGGGCCCCACCTGTTTAAAATCATTCCGTGAATTTCTATTCCCAGGTGGATAAAGACTAAAATGTTTAACACGGCTTGAAAAACCCTTTCTAGCGCTCCTGTTCCATACTTTCCCAGACTACTTCTCTCTACCTCTACCCATGCAACCTTGACACATGCATACAGATTATGCAGGATACAAATCATTCATGATTATATATTTTGTAGAATAAAAACATACTTCTTCTGGATTATGTAAGTATGTACATACTTCTTGTAGATTATGTAGAACTAGTACAAAAGTTTGGGACAGGTTCCTACGTGACTATACCCTCACATGCCTTTCCTATCCACGCTGATTCTAACTTGTAATTAGTGTATAAAATTATTGGCATCATCATGTTATTAATTTCTCTTGTTGCACCCTAAGCAAGAATGTTAACAAATTTTCTCATCATTGTATCTCCGAGAGCCTTATTCGGGGCCAAGGACATGGTAGTGATATAAACAACAGTGAACAGTCAACCAGTTCTAAGCCCTGTAGATGTTAACTCTTATTTTTTACAACCTCTGAAGAAGGTATTATTATCCTGCTTTGACTATTGGAGAAACTGAGGTACAGAGAGATTAAACAAGCTGCCCAAAGTAGGACATTTCTGGGTCTTGAACCCATGAAATTTGGTTTCAGAATCCTTGCTCTTAACTATTACACAATCTACTTCTACAGGAGTAGGAGGTGCTCAAGTCATAGTAACTCCTCAATAAATATTTGTTAATTCAGTAATGAATAATGAATGGACTGCTGCTTAAATGACGCACTGGGAGGCCCAAGGCCCTTGAGTCAGTTGAAGATTGAGAGAAAGTCATCAAAATGGCATAAGATCAGCATCATCTGGCAAACCAATGCAGTCGTGAATACCAAAGCAGCAGCCGTCATAAGCTGTGCTTGTTATATTGGAAGCTGCTGTGTCTTTCTTGCTGTTTGGAAATGCTGGCAGGCAACATCTCTGCTCCTGACTAAGCAAGAGCAAGTTTAAATATAAATGAGGGCTCTAAAAATGCTGCCATTGAGGCTGTAACAGGTGACGGTATACATTTTTTTGGTAGGTAAGCACATTACAAAGCCTTTGAAAGTTGAGCCTGAACCATGACTACCCTTGAGTGTTTATCCCCAAGAGTTTTTTAATGTGATGCTGGGGACCACTGTCATTTACTGAAGGATTTGTCTATTTGCTATGAATGTCAAGAGACTGAGAACTTGTCTATTTACCATGAATGTCAAGAGACTGACATTCATAAAGATGAACAAATACCTTTTACCTACAGAGGATGTGCCTTCAAGGAGGTCACCCGGGGCTGATGGCAAGTAAGCAGCACAGACAAAATTCTAGGGGGATTCTTTTGTGTTCAAAGAACAAGGAAAATGGCAAAATAGGGATTTTGCTGACCTCTTAAAAGGATTTAACATTTGGAGAGTTACTTGCTCTACACTTGGTCAACAATATGGACAGGGGACATTTACACAGACCGGAGCAGAGCATGGGTCTGCAGAAGTGATAAACAAGGAGGAGAAGATGGGGGCCCTGTCCTTGGAGAGAGGATACTTTTGTTAGGAAGGTCAAATACTGAAATAATGTCTCAGCAATGCTTCCAAAACAACTAACAGAGCAGGGCAAAGGAAGCACGCAAACCAAGTGGGGAAATTAAAAAGGACATCGGGCAGATTTCCTTGGAATCAGTTTAGACATTTGCTGGCCACTGTGTGTGCTATGTTAGAGATGAGACAGAAACATAAATATGATTTTTCTATTCCTCCAGGAACTTAAAAATTGGATGTGGAGATAGATACATAATCTGGGATGTGATAAGTGCTAAAACAGAGGTACTCAGAACTTTCAAAGTCCAGAGGAGAGGGACAAATTTAGAGTGAGATGGGTTAGAGAAGCCTTTCCAGAGCTGAATGTTAGAGCATAAGAAAGGTATCATTCGTGCTGGTGGGAGGGATGTAAAATGGGGAAGGTGTGTTTCAGGTCACACAGGTAACCAGGGGTAATGCTAGGATTTGAACCGAGATCTACCTAGCTCCAGATCCCCTATACTTGCTACTACATTAAGAAGTCTTCAAAGTCCTTAAATATTTAGTTAGGACTTAATCTATGCAGATATTATGCCATAATGTTTGGCTTTTACCTCTTGTACTAATCGTTACCCTTCTCTACATAAGAGCTTAAAGGACTGAACCAACATGATAACGTCAAGTGGTTCCATTTGTTGCTGAGGGCTAAAATCTGGCATAAAGTAAGCACTCAATAAATATTTGATGAGCATACCGAATGGACAAATAAATAAGCATTTGCCTCCGTGTACAGGCAATGAGAGTGTAAAGAGCGATTGAGTAAAGGATGAAGAAATGGAAGGGCTAGTCTGAAATGAGGTTTTCAGGGGAAGAAGAGCCATGAAAGGGCAAATAGAAATCAAGAGTGAATACAAAGGCAAGGAGGGAAGAATGACTAGGTTAGGCACAGTCTCTTGGAGCTTTGGTCTATACGTGCCAAAATATCAGTGTCACTACCAAGCCCAGTGTGGTTTACTGAACATCTACCATGTGCCAGGTTTCATAACTAAGCCTTTTGGACCACTATCATTTACTGAAGGATTTGTCTATTTGCTATGAATGTCAAGAGACTGAGAACTTGTCTATTTACCAACAGACAGACCTACAGGTCAGGTGGTATAATTTCTATTGTATAGTTGATGATATAGCATAAGAAATATTGTATAGTTGATATATAGCATAGCAAAAACTGAAGATAGGATTTAAATCCAGGAACCTTGACCAAAAGGGCCCATTGTTTTTCAGTATCCTCCTTTCCAAGGAGCCATGAACTCTAAGTATCAGCCACATGCTGTACACTCAACTGCTAAGTTTACAATACAGGTATGGCCACAGAAACTGCCTACTCTTTCACACATTCCCACCTAGATGTGATACAGACATTTATCTGTTCATTGGTCTGGGAATTTAATGTATTGTGCCTTGACTGTAACATTTTAAGCAGCAAAAATCCTACCCATCACTCAGTCCTAATTATTTATTGACCATCTATTGTGTGCCCTGTAGTTTTCTAGGTGCTGGAGTTAGTGGACCAAGTATTTGCCCTTTGCTCTTATATACAGAGGAGGATGGGCAGAGAAACAAACAAGTAAATTAAGTAAACACAGACAAATATACTAAGTCTATGAAGAGAATGAGAACAAGTATGGCATACTGCGTGACTGTGGGGAGGGAGGGGCCACTAAAGCTAAGACCCCCTTCCTTGAGCAGTGGCCTGGGTGGTAAGATGAGATAGGGGTGAGCCTATCTGGGGCAAACCATGTTCGCTGAGAGTAAGAACAAGGGCCCCGAAATGGGAATAAGCACAAGGAGTTTCATGAACAGGAAGACCCCAGTGTGACTTGATCCTAAGGTGAGATAGCAGGAGGAGAAAGGGAGAGCTGTCGGTGGGCAGTGAGGGAGTACACCCAACATCTTGTAAACCATGCTAAGAATTTAGTTTTGGTTGAAATAATACATGAGGGAGTTGCATGCAAGGAATCAGTCTCCTAACCTCTTGATAGAATATAGATTTTAGAGGACAAGGTAAGAAGCAGGGAGACCAGGGAAGGGCTGTTGCCTCTGTCCAGGTACAAGGTGATGGTGGCATGGACTAAGACAGGAGAGGCAGAGATAGTGAGAAGGGATTACAATTTGGAATATATTTTAGAGGAAGAGTCCATGGGATTTGCTGATGGAGTGACTGTGGTATCAAAAAAAAAAAAAAAGAGAGAGAGAGAGAGAGGACTCAAGCATAATTCCTAGGTTTCTGACCCAAACAATGCATAAATTGAGTGCCATTTCCTGAGATGGGAGGGAGATAGGAAAGGCATAAGTTAGGTTTGTTTGACTCATGCTATGTATGAAGTGATGTGTATTAGATACATAAGCAGAGATGTCACATAAGCCATAGGTCTCAAGAATGTGGGGATCCAAGGGGAAGTCAGGGCTGGAGATAACCATGAAGGCATCACCACAGACTGAGATTTAAAGCCTTGAGTCCAGGAAAGATCCCCAATGGACTGTGTGAATAAAAAAGAGAGGCGGTCTGAAGACTGAAACTTAGAATGTAAAATCATGTGGAGGCCAGCTGAGAAGGAAAGGCTAGCAGAGGTGAAACGGCAATGAGTGGAGTGTGGGGTCATATAAGCCTCAAGAAAAAAGCAATGGTTAATGGCATGAAATACAACTGAGAGGCTAAATCAAATGAGAAAAAGAGAAGATGACATCATCGTAGCACCAAGGTAACCAGTTAGGTTTGTAGATTGTATCTAGTACAACGTCTGTGGCTGCAGGGGTAAAGAGGGGTGGCTGAAATCCAGCCCCTGCATCCAAGCACCGACATCCTGTGCTCTTTCCCACTTCAGTAGCTTCATACCTACTATTGTCTCTACCTGGAACACTCCCCCATCATTTTCCCCTTGCCTCCAGTTTTTTCTTCTAGACCTAATTAATTTCTTCTCATTCCTTTAAGCACCAGCTTAAAAAGCTTTGCTGCTTCCTGGAAGCCTTTCCTGATTGCCCAAACTTCTGTATGCATTTGTCATTAATAATAGCAGAAGTAGAATTAGATCATTTACTGGATAAATTAGTCCTTCCAGACTTGTCTTCCCTGCTACTGTGTAAGTTCTGGGGAAGCAGGACCACATTGGCTTGTTTATCTTATGATTTCCAGGACTCAGCACAGTGCCTGATATACAAAAGACTCTTAATATCTTTTTGTTGAATGCATAAATGAATGAATGAAAGGATGACAATGATGAGGCTTATTGAAGCAGTCCTTGCTCCCTTCAGAACTGGATTTCTGGATTTGGAATCCTGCCTCCCATGCTCCTCCGCATCAGTTAGAATGATATGGGTGTTGGTAACCTCCCACTCGGAGTCCTGACCCTCCATCTCCCCAGCCCCAATCTTGACCTCCAGCTCCCAGGGTGATCAGTTCTTTGGCAAGACAATGGCTCTAGACTGCAGTACTTGGGGCTCCTTCTACTCCTATGTCTGTGTATCATTTGTGATTGTGTTAAGACCTGTCACTTGTATTTTCACATTGCCTGGCAACCCTGCCACAACCACAATGGGAACATACTGATTACCCAGAATAAGTTATGATTCTTATTAACAGCTGGTGAAATCCAAGGGGAGAGAAGTGGCAACTGGTTTCATGGGGCAGGTATTTCAGTCTTTTTTCCCTCATTGTACCCATGATGTTCACACTCATCACATAGTCCCTAGGGCTAGCCATATTTTGACCCCCCAAAAGCCTCTCCACCCCACAAAATAAAGGCATATGAGGAAATACTAGCATTTAAGTAGACATAATTCAACAGCTGGATCAGTGAAAGTCATAAATATAGTAGGTTGAGGATTACTGATATTCTTAGTAAACTCAAAGCAATTCCATGCTTTTCTCTCTTATCAAAGAAAATGTAGTATTGTACATAAAGGACTGTGATAGAATTATAACACCTTGAACTGATCTTAATCAACATAAAAATGTCTATAATCAACACAAAAGTCTTGGTTTTTATCATGATAGAAACAAGTATGTCTTTATATTTCCTCAATATGAAGATTCCTATTTTGCTAACTAGCTTATTATATATTTCATGAACTTTAATATTTAATGCTATCAAAAGCTAGCATAGTAAGTACTATTGAGAGTGAAATATGTAGTTCTGGCTTGAATATTCAAATAAACGAAAACAACAGCTCCTGTGATGAATTTTAGGTGTCAGTTCGACCAAACCACGGAATACCTAGACATCTGGCCCAACATTATTCTGCGTGTGTCTGTGAGAGTCTTTTGGAAGAGATGAACTTTTGAATCCATAGGCAATACAGACTGTACCTTCTAATGCGGACAGGCTTCATCCAACCAACTGGATACGTGACTAGAACAAAAAGGCTGAGAAAGAGGGACATTCTCCTGCCTGTTCAAGCTAGTCCCTGGTCTTCTCTTGCTCTTGGACTGGAACTAACACCAATTGGCTCTCCTGGTTCTCAGGCCTTTGACCTCAGATTGGAACTATGTATTGGCTCTCCTGGGGCTCCAGCTAGCCCTCTGCAGATCCTAGGACTTCTCAGCCTCCACAATTGCATTAGCCAACTCCTTATAATGATTTTTTATTAATAAATATATATCCTATTGGTTTATTAATAAATACTAATAAACCCATCCTATCAATTCTCTTTCTATGGATAATTATAATAAAACTCCTTATGTCCCTGAGGTGTACCATGTTAATTCCAAGGATTTGTCTTTCTTCCTTTTGTCTTTTTTTTTGGGCCCCATCTGAAGCATCTGGAAATTCCCAGGCTAGGGGTCAAATCAGAACTGCAGCTGCTGGCCTACACCACAGCCATAGCAACTTGAGATCTGAACCACATCTGTGACCTACACCACAGCTCACAGCAATGCTGGATCCTTAACCCACTGAGTGTGGCCAGGGATCAACCCCACATCCTCATGGGTAGTAGTTGGATTTGTTTCCACTGGGCCACAACAGGAACTTCCCCAAGAATTTTTAAAAAGACCTAACCTAGTGGATTTTGTATGATGATACTGGTTTAGTGATTGAAGAAAATCTAAAGTTGGTGATCTGAGTATCATTTGTGGAAAGCCAAAAGGAGCTCTTCCTTTCACTCTCTCAATAGCGGTTTTTAATGTATGGTCCCAACAAGCAACAATAGCATCCCTAGGAAACACATTAGAAACACGAGGAGTTTCCTTGTCGTGCAGCAAGTTAAGGATCCAGTGTTGTCACTGCTGTGGCTCAGGTTTCTCCCATGGCATGGATTCAGTCCCTGGCTAAGGAACCATCATATGCCATGGGTGCAGCCAAAAACAACAAAAATCCCAATAAAAAAATGAATCCAAGAATGAAACACAGGTTCTTAGGACCCACTCCAGATACTGTATAAGAAACTCGGTGGTGGGATGCAGTAACTTGTGTTTTAACAAGGCCTTCTGGTGACTTTGATGTGTTCTACAGTTTGAGGACCACAAATCTGGACTCTCAACATGATGGTTCACTAAGGAGAGAAGTAATAGCTTTAAAACATGGGACAAAGGAAGTTCCCATTGTGGCTCAGTGGTAATGAAACTGACTAGCATCCATAAGGACATGGGTTCCATCCCTGGTCTGGCTCAGTGGGTTAAGGGTCCAGTGTTATCATGAGCTGTGGTACAGGTTGCACACATAGCTCAGATCCCGTGTTGCTGTGGCTGTGGCATCAGCCTGCAGCTGCAGCTCCAATTCAGACCTAGCCTGGAAACTTCTGTATGCCACAGGAGCAGCCCTAAAAAAAATAAATAAATAAAATAAAATATGGCACCAAGTTTTAAAAAGAAGTAGGATCCATGATCCTCAGTCCATCAACACACTGAAGAAAATATAGCCATCGAAGTAAAAACAGTCAAAAATCAATTGGCGGCAGCAAGAATAAGGCAAGTTGCAAGAGTTTCTTCTTCTTTAGCCAAGGGTGCAATTTCTCCATATGAGACTGAAGCAAATTAAAAGTCAAACTGCAAAAGATGAAATATAATAAAGGAAAATTGGCTTCAGTTACATAGTGTAACTAAATCTATTCAAAACATAGTTTTGATAATTGGCAGCTGGCACTGAAGTCATCAGAAGATATCTGCCATAAGATTCCCACCAATGTCCTAGTTAAAAAATTACATATAATATAGTCATATAAAAACTTGTTACTGAGAAGCGTGAGAACCCCAAGTAGAAGAGAGTTTTTGAATCCTCCCCTAAGAAAACTGGGCAACTTGGAAGAGCTGAGATTGTTCCCAGAGAGATGAGGATGTAAGGAGAAATCCCCTCATCTTAACTCCCACTCCACCCCTCCCCACATTGCAGCACAGGCTGAAGACAGATCACTCAACCAAGCTGTGGGAGCTTTCAGAAGAAGCAGGATGCTTGACTGCCTGTCCTAGAGATCATGCAGTGAAATGGGAGAAATTAGGCTAGTATTTTCAAAATCTCCCAAGGACAAATTACCTGAATCATTCGGGACACTAGGGCAGCAAGTAACCAAAACTAATTCCTGGCCAGTCCAAGGCAAAAAAGAGAATTCGTTATGAGCTATAAAGGTGTCTCATGGAAATCAAGAGCTGGAATTGATTGGACCTCAGGATATAGTTAGAACTAAGAAGCTGAAAGGAACCCTCTTCATCTCTCCCTTTCTCTCGACTTTGTGTGACTGCTTCGGTCTTCACTTTCTCTGCATCTCTGGTTCACGTGGCTGGATTTGGCTATTCCCAATTTGAGTCTCCAAGTTGACCTCTAGGCAGATAGATAACCAGATTCTATTTTCTCTTGATCCTAGTTATAGATCTCAAAGAAAGAGAATTGCTTGACTCTGCTTGTGCCATGGCCAGCATTGGCTGAATTTGGAGTAAGGGTATAGTCTTTCATTACAGAAATGTCTGCTGGGGTCCATGCCTACTGAAGGGAAAGGGAGCAGGAAGTTTCCAGAATAATACGGGAGTAGATGGCTCTGAGGTTAAGATTATCTCAAGATGACTACTGCCCTACAAGAGAAATAATATATTACCAAAGACAAAACAATGATCTCTATCTCTGAAAACCTCTCAAAGAAGTGGTAGTTCTTGGAGCTAATGTGGAAGTCTGCATGGAGGAGGTGTTTGTAACATCTCTTACAGCACTAGTTCTCAATATAGTGGTATATTGGTATATTGAGGAGCAAAAAAGTGGATATTAACCAGTTTTCAATCTTTGGTTTACCTTAATTACCAAGCTATTATCATTACACAATGCATATGATGAAATTTTATAGAAAATCTTTGGAAAGCATCATAACGCAACTCAAAAAACAATGCACCATTATTTTCAACTCTTTGAGTATTAAAGGCAGAACTACACAATTCATTCCTCATAGTACATTTTACTAAAGTATTTGACATTCTTAAAAATATCAAATACAGCTATCAAAACAAGACAGCTGTTAAAATAGAGTTTTCTTAATGAGAAAAAAAAGATTTTTCCATGTCATGATAAAGCCAAGACTTTTGATATATTGTTGAGATTCAATGTAAACAAGATTAAGAGCCATTAATATGGACTACATTGGATAGATAACAAAGGTTTGCCTGGATTTTCCCACCATTGTCAGGAAGTGGGAAAATTGTGAATACAGTTTTTTTAAAGCAAAAAAAGTATCTATATATATTTTAAGATTCTTCCATATCTCATTAAGTAAAGAGTCATATCTACTATCTGTTGTTGAAAAAAAAGTATTTTAAAGTATGTATATAGAATTCACTTTCCTTTAAAATCTCACAAAGATTTTTCTGGATAAATAGTCCCTTTGATAATATATTTTCCCAATCATGCACATGAACTGAGTACTTCTAGGTTTTACTCTCTTGTGACTGTTTTAGTTTTTTCTTCTATGATTTATGAATATGTCTACATAAAAGGGATTTAAATTGCTTCACTGTATAGCATAACAAATCATTCCCACAAAATACCTTATAAAATAGTACCCTGAACTAAGATTAGAAACTAATTCCTCCTTTCAAGGTTCAGATTCAATGAAAGAAATCAATTGTCCTGCAGACACAAAGAGGTATACGTCCATCCTCCAACATAGACCCTTTGACTCTATAATAGACCTTGATATTTCTGAATATAAATCAAGCTGGTAAAAATAAAATTATCTACGTTGGCTGGCAAATTAAACCATTCTAAGTCAACAGCATCTTAGTCTCAACTACTTTGTTAGATTTTAATGTAGCCAAAACCAGAACCTTAAAGGCGTAAGACACAGATCTGGCAAGCTAGAATTTGGAGACTTCAGAAAACTGGAACAGAGAATAGAGTATTAAGAAGCTTGTCTACTCAATGATTTTATAAAACCCTAGGACTCATTTTACTGTGCATTTACACATCAAACAAACTTATTCAAAAATATGAATGGAGCATATACTGTAGATGTAATACTATTCTAGGCAGTGGAACAAGAGAAGCTAACACATTTCCTAACTTAAAATCAAGAATAAACCCAGTTGGGTTAAACTGCCCCTTGGTCCAGGGAAGGTTAGGTTATAAACCAAAACCAAGGCATCTCTTGAGGAGGAGCTCATTACTATCACAGATTTTTTGAACTTATAGGAGCCCATCAATGTAGTATTTAACACTTAGGTGCTGGTTTATTTTGGATTATAGGCTTGTTTTATTTTGGATCAAGATTCTTGAGGTATCTTGGATCCCAGCTGTTGGGATCATATCCATGGAGTTAAGAGTCAACTTCCCTGTTCCTCCCTCCCTAACTGATTGAAGGACTTTATATAAACCTGGTAGGGGTGGGCAGGTGGGGGAGGAGGGAGAGGTCAGATGGTGGGGGCTCAGCCAACTCAGCAGCAGCCTCCATAGTTTTTCTTGATTGTTGGTCCCAAACTCTGACTTGGATTACCATATTTTGGGAATTGAAATCCTGAAATTAACAATTAAATTCTGTATTTATATTCCTAGCAATTTTATCTTGTCATTTGTGGTTTTCTTCAAATTACAAAACAATTAAATGAAGAATTTGGCAAAGCAACTGAACCAGATGCAAGTTTCTTGTCCTCCCTTCCCCCCATTTTCTTTTAATGGCAGGAAGAAGAATGTAATTTAAGTCTTCCCAGCTCTTCAGCTGTGGAACAGCTGAATAGGCATCTTGAAGGAGAAAGTGTCTCTTTCACTAAAGAGTGTGATATAGTGTTTTATCTGCAATGTTGAAGAGGAAAGCCCTTGAAGTACAGAATTCCCTAAGAGAAATGAAACACACACATACTCCAACCACAGAATTTATTATCCTGACATTGCAATTTAGTAAACAAAGGACACAAAAAGTGTCATTCAGTATCTTTTGGCAAATGACATATATGAGGGGGAAAAAGGTAATAAAGCTGAGAGTTTATTCCTAAACACAAATTAAGATCTAGCATCTAAACTTGTCTATTACATACCAAGTGATATTGTAATATCCATTTAGAGGAATAATCAGAATTTTAATTCTTTTTTTTTGTTTTGTTTTGTTTTGTTTTTTGGCCACACCCACAGCATATGGAAATTCCCAGGCCAGGGATCAAATCTGAGATGCAGCTGCAACCTACACCTCATCTGCAGCAATGCTGGATCCTTAACCCACTGTGCTGGGCCAAAAATTAAATCTTTGCAACCAGAAACAACACTGGACCTTAACCTGATGCAACAGCAATAACTAGCAGAATTTTAATTTTTTTTCAAGGTGGATGATTGCATAGGAGCAAATGTATTTCATACACCTCTCACATTCTCTCTATCCATTTCATCTGAGAGGCAGATAATTTATTTTTGATGGACTTAGATTTACCACCCACATAAACTCATTCCACTTCTTAAAGTTCCTTCAGTTCGGAGCACTGGCAAGGTATCCGATAAATAGGTCCAGGATGCTCTTACTGATGCTTGAGGATGAACTTGATGACAATGAGAGCAGGGCAACTCCAATCAGGCAATTTAGTGCAGACAATTTGGAAGACAGTATGTATCAACAAACTCAGAAAGTTTGGCTCTACACTTCTAAAAGTTAAACCCAAAGTGTCACATTACATTTTATTCTGAAAGAGGCAAGAGAGCCTCTGAATAATGACTTCCCATGCTGAATTAGACAAAGAAAGAAATTTTCCATTTTTCCTGACCCATAACTTAATATAAGGCAAAAAGGCTATTAGGTGCAGGAAATGCTATTTGCTTGAGTGGTTCCATTTTTTGTCACCATCACCTATTCCCAAACATAAATGATGACTGAGAATAAAGAAAAGTAAACTTTTTGAGTTGTGCTTCTCCTTGTAAGGAAGAAAGCAGTCTTTAGAATCAGACCAATGTTGGTTCTACTTTTTTTTTGGTTTTTTTTTTTTTTTTTTGGTTTTTAGGGTCAAACCTGTGGCATATGGGGTCAAACTGGAGCTGGAGCTGCCTGCCTCCATCACAGCCACACCAACTCGGGATTCAAACTGAGTCTGTGACCTACACCACAGCTCATGGCAATGCCAGATCCCAACCCATCAAGTGAGGCTAGGGATTGAACCAGTATCCTCATGATTACTAGTCTGGTTTGTAACTACTGAGCCGCAATGGGAAACAACTCCATTAATGGGGTGGGTTCTACTAACACTGGCTGTGAAACTTACTAGCCATGGGACCTAGGACAAGCTATTTTTTTTTCCCATTCTAAAAGTTTCTCTCTTCCTAAAAAATAGAGAAATACTATCTTATCACGAAGTTATTGTGAGGTAATACATGGAAAATTCTAGTGAAGCAGTACTTAGCTGAGGGCAAGCACTGCCTCCATGCTATCATCATTGATACTAGAATTCAAGCTTAGCTGAAGTCCTACCACCTCCAATAATTTCTTAGTATCTGTTCCCTCTTTGTGTTCACAAGATTGAATGTCATTCTTTATGCCCAGTACTTATTTAGTCCATGGAATTTTAATTACGTTTCTTTTCTTTCTTTTTTCTTTGTCTTTTGAAGGGCCACACCCACAGCATCTGGAGGTTCCCAGGCTAGGGGTCTAATTGGAGCTGTAGCTGCCCGCCTACACGACAGCCACAGCAATGCCAGATCTGAGCCATGTCTGCGACCTACACCACAGCTCATGGCAACACCAGATCCTTAACCCACTGAGCGAGGCCAGGGATCAAACCCACAACCTCATGGTTCCTACTCGGATTCATTTCTGCTGCAACACAACAGGAAGTACAAATTTTAATTACTTTTTTATATTTATATTTTGTTCTTCTTTCCAAAATTAAATGGCACTTATTTTTTAAAAAACATAATTTTTCTTTACTACAAAATAATTCATCAGCCAGGTGACAAATTTGGTAAATTCAGGTAAAAAAAGTAAATAAAAAATCACTATCTCATGCATAGCATGCATAAATGATAGCATTTTGGTACATATTCTTCCAGGTTTTTTGTGATTTTTTTTTTTTTTTGCTAACACACATATATGGCTGTCATCCTATAAAATATGTTGTTTTGTTTTGTTTTTGTCTTTTTTTTTGCCTTTTCTAGGACCGCTCCTGCATCATATGGAGGTTCCCAGGCTAGGGGTGGAATCGGAACTGTAGACGCCGGCTTATGCCAGAGCCACAGCAACACAGGATCCGAGCCGCGTCTTCGACCTACACCACAGCTCATGGCAACGCTGGATCCTTAACCCACTGATCAAGGTGAGGGACCGAACCCGCAACCTCATGGCTCCTAGTTGGATTCGCTAACCACCGCACCATGACGGGAACTCCTAAAATATGTTTCTAAATCTATTTTCTCTCTAAAAATATTGAAAACATTTTACATGTTATTAATGTTATGAGCACTGTTTCTAATGATTGCTAGTATATTGCCGTATGGATCCAAGATAATTTCATTTAAAAATCCCCTATTGTTGGACATCTAGGCTAATTCCAAGTTGTTGCTTTAATAAACCAAATTTTTTTTGTCTTTTTTTTGTTGTTGTTGTTGTTGCTATTTCTTGGGCCACTCCCACGGCATATGGAGGTTCCCAGGCTAGGGGTCAAATTGGAGCCGTAGCCACCGGCCTATGCCAGAGCCACAGCAACGCGGGATCCGAGCCGCATCTGCAACCTACACCACAGCTCACGGGAACGCCGGATCGTTAACCCACTGAGCAAGGGCAGGGACCGAACCTGCAACCTCATGGTTCCTAGTCGGATTCGTTAACCACTGCGCCACAATGGGAACTCCCAATAAACCAAATTTTTAATGCAAGATTTTAAAAAAGAGGATATGTATGTATGTATATATTGTATTTGAATGCCCCATTTGTCTAGCATATAGCCATGGGTCAACATTGTAAATATCTGTGGATCTTAAAAACAGGTGTGTTTGGGATTCAGAAGTATGGATGAGACTGGATCTCAGAGAGAGAAGGGCCACACCTGCGGCATATGGAAGTTCCCAGGCTAGGGGTCTAGGTGGAGGGCAGACATGGCAGCCCCATCCCTAACTATCTTAGAGAACCATGTTTGTTTTAAAGACCACCAAAGTCTCTGCATTTCTCTTTCCACCTGCATCTTCCCAGTAGATTTTCTTGTAGCCTTCCTCATCATAGTAGGCTTCCAAGATCCAGGACTATCTTACCTTAGTAGCCAAACTGTGGCTATGTGTACATGTTTATCTTTTGTTTGAAACAAAACATACAGAGGAAAAAGTGCACATCTAATTTCAGTTCAATGATTTCTCATAAACCACATACACCCATGTATCCAGCACTCAGACCAACAAACAGAGCATTTCCAGAATCCCAGAAGCATCCCCACTTATGCTCACTCTAACTCCTGTCCTAACTTCTAACATTATAGACTGGCTTGCCTGATTCTGTATTTCATATAAGTGGAATTGGACAGCTCGTATTCTACATTGCCTGACCCCTTTGCTCAACGTGACACTTGAGATTCACCCAGGTGAATCTCACACAGACTCACCCAGGTGTGTAGTTGTGGACTATTCATTCTTATGGTCAGTAGACTGTTCCACATATGGCTTGGAAGTGGTTTTTTAACTTTCCTCTTTTTCAGAAGTAGAAACTTTCTTTGACATGAAAACTCATGGGGGGGGGGCAGGTTCCATGTATGAAACACCAAAGAGGAGAGAAATTGTGCTGGTAAGGAGCAAGGGTGGAAGGCCTGCATCACCACCTATGACCTCCCTTTGCCACAAACCACACTCAGTGCAATGATTATGACTGATTTTTATTTCCACCGTATAATTTTCTCTATTCCCTAATGAAAGTTTTATAAACATACACAGGTGTGCATGTATATATCTACATCACCTTTATCCCATGGCTGTATCATCCACTTAAATGTTGGTTATCTACAAGTCTCCCCAAATTATATATTTCTCACTTCAGCTGGTACAGCCATGACAGTTGTGACAAATCCATATCCAGGTCTGGGATGGGAAACAGTCTAGGGTGATGTTTACAGAGAGTTGACATCGGTCAAGATACCAGTGTGGTGGTTCTGAGTATCTATGGGCCAACGCAGTACGCCTCTTTAAAAGGGGGTAAAAATGGCATCCAAAGTCAACCAGGGTTGACCCTGGCATTTCACCGGGTGTCTGCCATCATTGGAGTGACAAGAACAGATCTGTCTTGTAGAAGGAGGGCTCTTTCATGGGGATGTGAGAAAAACAACCCAAGTGCAGTGACTGTCATCCCTTATAACCAATTCAGCAATTGCAATGGTCAAACTGGATGTGTTTTTCTTGGCATGGTCAAGCTAAACTTTTGTCATTCACTAAGCAGACATCCACCAAATTAGAAACATTGGGACAGGCAATTTCTCTGATGTTTTGGTTTCAACAGGACTGATCTGTAATTATTTCTCCAAACAAAAAGGAAGTGTTTGACAGAGACATTTAAAGACCTAAAACAACTTTCTTATAGGAAACACATGCTTCTTCTCCAAATTAAAACACACCATTATGCTAATAGGAGGACACTCAGCAAGTGGAATTTGCTAGGGATTTGTTGTGGGCAAGGAGAGCACTGAGAGGGCGATCAGAAGGTAAGAGACAACTGACTTTTGTTAGCTGTCCTGAACAGATGCCAAAAGAGAGAAGTCCAACAAATGTGTCCTTAAAATGACCCTATTATACACACTGGGCAAGTATCTCTGTGCTTTTCAGAGAGAGGACTGTACAAAGCTGAGCTTCAGAAAACACACTGAGAATGAAATTCTGGTTTGTATTAGTGCCTTCTCACCTAGTCTCTATATTGGATTATATAGCTCTTTAGGCTCAAAGGCAAATAGATTTGTATACACATGTGGGGGGTCTTTCGTAACTTCTGTGGTTCAACCTGATGTAAGGACACAAACTCCAGTCCTTTCTCAGAAAGCACTTCATATTCCCTCTCATATCCCCTCCATCTTCAAAACCCATCACGATCTCAGCAATAAATGGAAAGAAATGACACATCCACACGAACTCACTTAGGGCTTAAGAGATACTAGGATTTGGAAATGAGGCATTTATAAATCACAGTGATAGTGAGGAGGAAACTTTTACAATTAAATACTTTTGATAATGAGCAGCACCAGGCCTGATAAAAGCAATGAATCCCGGATGCTTCAGTAAACCTCTAAATTAGTGTGCAACTTAAGGGATGGTTTCAATTGTCTGATGGTGAGTAGCCACAAATGCAAAGGGAAAAGTGTGAGAAGGAAAGTTTTGCCAAAGTCATGTTTTCTTGATTTATTTTTTAAATGAAAATTAAGAAGAATACTGCCAAGATTTTTTCTTTCTATTTATCATTAACTCCTATATTTCCTGACATCACCATTAGTCTTAGGAGTCTCCCTCCATACCTTATTTGACTCTATCCAAACCCCTTTTGCTCAAGGGCTAGTCATGGAACAAATCTCCAAGATCATCAGGGACCCAGAACATTTTTGGGTTTGTTTGTTTTTAAGGTGTGTTTTGCTTTGTTTTTGTTAGAAAGAATATTCCCTGCCCAGTCCATCTCCCAATAGCTTTCAGTTTGTTTCCATTCCTATAAGTATCATCCACGTATTACTCACACTTTCACTTAGCACATTACATCAAATGTAAATGGCATCAGAAAGGGACATCACTTTAACCTCTTATCAATTATCACTGCTTCAGTATGAATCAGGCTATCTGACTATTTCTAGAAAAATTCATCATCCCCCCCAACTGTCTTACAGTCCAGTTTTTCTGAGCACTTTCTAATTTCATGCAATTACTCCTTTTAAAAGGATGACTCATTAAACTTTTACCCACCTATCATTTTATTTGTATACCTTCATAGTATTTTACATAAATTGAAAATGTCAACCCCACAAAAGATCTTGCGTCAAAGCATGTGTCTTGCATTTTCATTCTGAATGTATAGCACAGGCCCAGGGAGTTTGCATATCCCCAGCTTTTAGCAGTCACTGGGATACATCAGAGTAGTTTGCATACATGGCCCAACTCCCTCCCCAGACGATGTGTTCCACAGGGCAAAGTCCACTGTTGGTGCTCCATCAATGTTTCTCCATGATTAGTGCAGAACCAGATTCTAAATGGAACACTAAATTTGGATTTAAGAAATAAATGAACCCAACAATGTGTGCACTGGCCTGGGTAAATGTGATCTGATGTAGAGACTTACTGGAGAGAAAGTGATCCAATCAACTATGACAGCAGGGCACTTCTAAAACAGTGGTTCTCAGCTGGGGATGCTTCAGCTCCCCATGGATCCACTGGCACTGCCTGGAGACACTTTATGGTTGTCACAACTGAGGGAGTGCTAGTGGCCTCTAGTGGGTAGAATCCATGGATTCTGCTAAACATCCTCTGATGCACAGAACATTTCTCTTCTCTTTTACTGGATTCTTGCACTGAGGGAGGCTGAGTGAAATGGCTAAGTGACTAAGTGGAGCAGATCTGAAGGAAGACAACTTCAGATAGGGCTGCTCCTTTTCCTGGAATGGTATTGCACCTTAACTTGAGGAGGTGACATCCATACCATAGACTAAGTGAATAACAACTGTCCTGAAGATGTGCAGTGCACAACCCGCACTACTGGACTCTCTGGCATGTGGGTCTAAGTACCCACCCACTTCATTCAGGTGGGTCTTGAGAAAACTAACATCCAGCTTCTACAATATAGGATCAGATAAACATGCACTTTACAAAGTCATGACATTCCTTTGAATGTGCAGTGTTGAATCTATTAGTTTCATGAATTCAATTTGCTCAGTCAATATTACTAACATCCTCCGGCATTCAGCTCTGGCAGAAGGTACTCTTCCCTCCCTGATCACTGGGACATAATAGAGATTCATTTCCCTTCTGAAAGGAAGCTCTACCAAGAGGAAAGGGAAAGAGAATGTGTTTTGTCACCTCTGAGCTACAACCATTGTATTTCTCTAAAAGCAATCATCTTTAGACCTTACGATGGCATGTGCAGGACACGGCATAGTGTTTGTTTTAATCGGAGTGCTTTGTCAATTCCACCCCAGATTGTACTCATTCTTCTCCAAAAATCTCACCAAATCAAGTTTGATTTTTCCTATAAAATGACATTTGGCTGCACAAACATGCTCAACCATATTGAAGGGCACAGTCAAGTACACCAGCATCTCAGTGATACAAACCCAGCCCGGATGAGAAACATCAGAAGCCTTCAAACTCCCTACGCTTTCCCCCCAAGGAGTTCAAAAGGTCTAATTCTTTCCCACTTAGGTCTTGCCCATTCCCAGCTCTGAGCTGGGAAAGGAGAATGCAAGAGTTTATTTTAAATTATATTTGGCTTTAAAAACTCACTATGTTTTCAATTCTGAGAATGAACAAAAGAGAACTGTAGTTATCTGAAAAGACAGAAAAAAGTCTGTTCTCTCTAAATCATGTTATGATCTGCAATTGTTTTGTTATTACTACTACTAACTCTACCTCATGTACTGTTAGACAAGATATATTATCTAGGTAACTTACTTGACCTGGGGGAATTTCTATTCTAAAACAGCAAATATTGATGTGGATTTAATGGATGTTCAAATGAAGTTCAGCCTTTCAGAGATAAGATGTTTAATGATATAAAACTATCCAGTTAAATGTAGATACAGTTGATAATATGCTAAAAAATTGATTTTATTGATAACACATATTTTCAAAACTAAACATAAAACTAAGAGCTTGCTTTTTAACCAAAGGCTAATAAATTAAAAAGGTTGTTTCTAATTCTTATAGTAAGATTAAACTTCAGAAATGTTATATTTCACACCCAGAAAACACAGTCTCTTAACACTTTTAAGAAGCAAAATTTCTGAGGAAGGGAGGCAAGACTTTGATAAAAACCCTTAAAAATGGAAAGGACAATAATTGCGCAATTAATTAAATTGATATTCTTTTTCTGCCATTTTGAACAAGTGTGCTAGTTGTAACATTAATTATGACAATGATATGACAGTTACTGCCTAAAATATGAGATTATCTAGACTACGTTTTGTGTTTTTCCTTAAAGAGGCATAAAATGAATATGACAAGGAGCTATTACTAATTACTATTCACTTAAGGAAAGATTCATGGAGAAGAAAAGTGATCTTTTAGGTTACGTCCATTCATATCTACCTACTTTAAAAACTAATATAAAAGGAGAGATTGGATCAAGATGGTGAAGGAGTAGGATATGGAGCTCACCTTCTCCCACAAAACTAGTATGAAAGAATTAAACTTTTGTTTAAAAATTATGCTTTTGGTTGCTTAGTCAATTGTACTATCACACCATGTAATAATGGACACTAAAAGTTTTCTCTTGAGCAATGCCTTCCAGAACAAGACCAGCAAAGAAATGGCCTTTGAAGAAGAGATTTGATGCTTCATCCTATATTATTTTTCTTTCAACATTGGCAGTGAAATAACATGCAGGGGTAATTCTCACATTTTAACAAGGGCATATTTTTAATTGTATAAAAAGCTTCAGAGTACTACCTAAAAATAAAATATCCCTAAGATGCTAGAATCTATTTCATATCAAATGACAGTGGTTTATTTATGGCATCAATTTATTTTTCACTTTGCAATTACGTAAAAATAGCAATAACATGGCAAGGAAGATGATGTGATTGATCCACATGCTGAATTATTCATCTGATTTCAGTTGTTGACTTCACATCAGACATCTCTCAATGTACAGGGCATAAATCATGATGAATGTTTTTGCCACAACCACTCAAAGAAACTATCTGAAGCTTTTTGTATCCATTTATTCATACAGCCTGGAATTCCTGGTGTCCCCTTAACCAGGTCCAAAGCAATACCATACACCAGATACTGAAGGCTGGGGCTCCAGCAAATGGTCTCCAGGAAGTAGGACTTTCTTCCAAAGAAGGTCAGTTGCAGATTGACCAGGCAAGCATGCAAATTTCTAGATTCACTATGTGATCATATTCATAGCAACAAAATCTCAGCAAGTTACTAAATGCCCCTGGTGCAGGATGATTATTTTGAACAGGTGCTTAGTACTAACCTGCCATGGTTGCTGGAATGGTCTCCACCATGATCCAGGCTGAACCCCTTGCCTGCACATTGTATGAGCTTAAAGGGTACTTGTTCATGGAAGGCTTCTCTCATCAACTAGGGTAAGTTAGGGACTTCGCTATGGGATCTCAGAGCATCTGTATTACCCTTTGTGGCATGCACCCATGATGCTTAACTGAGTATCATTACTAGCTTAAGATCATTTGTCCCCCAGACTAAACACCTCCATACCTCTACTTTCCGTTCTCATCACCTAATTAGTGGCACATAAAAGACACTTGATAAAAAAATATTGATGAAATAATTGAAAACCAGTCTTACTTCTCAGATATAGCCATAGCTCTCTTGGACACTAGAGTTCTCTTCATTGATGAAAAGGTATTTGTTAAATTTTAAACACAAATGATTGTAAAACATTGAATAACATACACTCATCCCATCCTCTATCATTTTCTAATCCTCTCATACCTTATTTGGCAAAAAATATGAAACTGGCTTAAAGGATTTCATCCAGGATAGAAACCACCATTTCCTAAAGAATCCTTCCATTAGAATACTATGCCTCTGTCTTTGTCTCAGGAAGGTGAATTTGCAATATTATAATACAATCTACTAGCTTAGTATAAAAAAGACATATTTCCATGGTCTAAAATCCCCCATTTTATGCCCAAAATGTTAAGAATGGGTTTTTTTTTTGGGGGGGGGGGTGATAGGTAAGTTTTCAAAAATGTTTCCCTTATTTTATAAATGAATTTAAGAAAAAGGGTTTATTATTTTGGGGCATAGAGGGGAGAAATTAACCACTAAAAGATGTATTTCCAGACAAAAGAACTACTATATTAGCAAAGTGAGCCATATTTACACTCTGGATTTGGTCATAGAAGTTGTATCTATTCAGAAAGGTAAACCTCAGTCTATGAGTAGCTCCTAAGTGGCTATAGCAACACCAGCCGTTACAAAGCCACAGATTTAGAAGTAGATAAATGGCTATCATTTGTATGAATGGTGAATTTTAATATTCCTGTTCATCTACTGCCTTCCTTCTAACACAATGGACCCGGCACATAGCAGGGACTCGATGAACATTTTTGATATACTGCATGAGTGAATAGATTTCTTCATCAGAAAACCTGAATTAGGAGAGGTTAAATTACTCCAAGAGGCACTGTAACTCAAATGCACAGTCGGATATTCCCCTGGCCATCTTGCCTTTGTGCCAAGTGTGCCCATTTCCTTACCAAACTTTGATTTTCTATGGTTTATTGGAGATATATGACATCTGAGAATTGCTGTCAGATGTAGCAAACTCTTTCCCTCAGCCTGTCTCACCTTCGCTTTTGGCCAAGCACTGGGCTCCAGAGAGCAGGCAAAGGGAAGAGGAATCTTGCCAAGTGCTAAGGGAAGCCTGCTTTGCCTGGCTGCCAATGCCTGGGATTTGGCATGCTAAGGCATCTGTTGTGGTTGTGGATTTGAATTGAGTGATTCCTGCTGAAAACACTGTGAATAATTCTAACAATGTCACTGCATGCTGTTGTCCTGGTCTTTCTCCTCTCTGGGTCATGTTTCTAGCCACAGATGATTAGTAATAAACACTAATCAGTAAACTGGTCAGAAAAACAATGCCAAAGCCAAGGTCTGCCAAATGTGTGCTCATAGGATACTGGGTTCTGATTTTGTTTTTAAGTGGGTATGGGGGAAGGGGTGGAGGACTGAAAAAGAAAAGCAGCAGCAGGGAACTGATCCTCTGGCAGACTAAGCATCATCAATCTTTCTTGTTTTCTGAAGCTAGAAAATAAAGTCCTAGAAAACTAGGACTTTATTGTGCTACATTATTTTTTCCACATGTAGGTGTGTGATGGAGGTTGGATCTCCCAGAAAGCTTAAATTAGAGTCTTGCTTCCTCATGCTTGGTAGGTTTCCATGCCCCTTTGCTGATTTTATACACACACACACACACACACACATATATATTTAAATTGCCAGTCTAAAAATACACCTGCACCTAATGGAGAACTTTCTCAGACGCATTTCCCATCCTTCCTAGACACTGGGAACAGAAACTTCCTTTTTGGGTTAATATAGCCAGCGAGAGGGACTGCAGTGTTTATGCTTAGCCCATCTAAATGTCATCTTATAAAAGGATCATTAAAGTTAGTAACTCTAGCTCTTTATTTTTTAATTCTATAGTATTCAAACAAGAATATTTCTCAGTGCCACTGACTCTCTTACCTCACAATCTTTGTCCATAAAATCTACTACATAGGTAATTGATCTGTGTTTTGGCCATATTTCATCTTAAGAAGTAGCCAGGACTCCAACATGCAAATTTATATTTCTCCTCCTTGTAAGAGAATCATCAACAATATCAACATCAATGCCATTATCATCTTTAACACTGAGGTTTTGTTTTGTTTTGTTTTGTTTTTGACTGTGACCATGGCATGCAGAAGTTCCTGGACCAGGGACCGAACCTGAGCCAGAGCAGGAACCTAAGCCATAGCAGCGACAATGCTGTGTCCTTAACCACTTGGCCACCAGGAAACTCCAACATGAAATTCTTAATGTATGCCAGGCGCTAGAATAATTTACACACATCATTTAATACTCACAAAAGCTTTATGAGGGAGGTGCTAGCGTTACTTCTGTTTTACAGATGAGGAAGTCAAGTCTCTGGAAGGTTAAATAGCTTGCTCAATATCACACAGCTTGACAATGACAAGCAACATTGAATGCCAAAGCAGATATCTGATCCAGTATGCTCCTAAATACTAACATGGAATTAGAAGCTTGAGAAATCATAACACCTCAAAGGAAAAGGGAAATTTAAAGTTCATCTGTTCCTGAAATGCTTGACCTGAGTGGTGTATTAAACTCAAGTGGGATTTTTTTTTTTTTTTGGCATTCATGGGTTTTGTATGTTTTCTTTTTCTTTTTTTAATAGTGATTTTTTTCCATTATAGCTGTTTACAGTGTTCTGTCAATTTTCTACTGTGCTTTTTAAAAACTAGTGCTTTAGTCTCCTTTGAATCAAAATCTCAGGCAGTAGGACATGGGTATTAGTAACTTATGAAAGATCCTTGGATTATTCTAATTGAAAATGGGATTGAGATATGGTTCCCAAATACTGTCATCTGAATTGTTTTATTTTTTTAATATAACAGATTTATATTAAATTTTTAATTTTTGAGATTTAACTCATGTCATACAGTTTGTCCATTTAAAACATTCAATTTGATGGTTTCTGGCATGTTTACAGAGTCCTTGTATAACTGTTATCACAATCAATTGAGAACATTTTCATAACCCCCAAAGAAATCACATACCCACTAGCAGTCATTCCCAATCTCCCTCAATACTTCCCAGACCTAGGCAACCACTAATCTACTTTTTGTCTCTATACATCTGTCTTATTTTGGCCATTTCATAGAAATAGAATCACACAATACATGGTTTTTATGACTGCCTTCTTTTACTTATCAAATGCTTTTAGGGATCATCAGCTTTGCAACAAATACTTCATTTTTTCCTATGATTGCCTGATATTCCACTGCATTGATTTATTTAAGATGCATATTCCTTAGATCTACTTTACTAGAATCTCTGGACTGGGGTGTAGATTTCCAATGATCATTCATATTTGGAAATAACTGAATTCACAGTCATCCACCTATCATAGTTTCACATGGTTCCCAATATTGTGCTTGAATATCACCTCTGAAGAGTTTACTGCTCATTGCTGACTATTCTGTCTGTGGCTAGTACTGTCAGAAAATTATCCTTTAACTTAGACCTACACTACTTTTCCTTAGAAAATAGATCTTTTTTTCTACTGGTTCAAGTTTCCTTTGTAGAACTACATACATATTATACATCATCTCTCATCAGATCTTTTAAGAGAGCTCTCAGGAGGAGTCCAAGACTTCTTTTCTATAAGCTAAATGTTCCCGATTCTTTTCAGGCCTTCTAAAATGAAGTGGTTTTGAGCTCTTCCATCTTCCAGGTTGCATTTAAGTTGAACTAAATGCCAATACAGGTCTCTTGAATCACAGTGTCATGCATGCTAATCTTGACATTCTGAATATGACCCAGGATTACTTGTAGGCTGAGTAAAATCTAGCATATGTGATCCTCATGTAAGGGGCGTATAAGTGGTCAAGTCCTTGTGCAACACCACATGCCAGGCAACATAGACCAGGAGAAAAATCCATTAAAACAATTTAAATCTGTAATGACTCTCAAAGGGCAGTCTGCCATACACACTGAAAATGCTTCTCCTTACCTACATCATTCTATGTCCTGCACACTGATGGCCTCTAATATCCCTCAAACTCACCCCCACACTCAGCCCCCAACCAAGCTCATTTTTTATTCCCAGCTGTGACTGTAGGGGTTGTGTGGGGCTCCATCATGCTTCCTTTCTCTCTCTCTTTTTTTTGTTCTCCCTTGATCGATTCTTGTCACTTTCTAAACCAGATCTCCATCTCTATCTTTTCCATTTTTTTTTCTCTCTCTCTCCTCTGCACTGTTTAGGCAATATAATAGCTGCAGTTAATAATTAGAGAGCATGGTGAGAGTGACCCTGAGGGTGAGAAAACAGAATGATCCCTAATGAGTAGGGGTGGGGGGGAGGGGGAGCTATAGACATACACTGTTAGGTTCCTATTACACAAAAGTGGAAAGTAGTCTGATACAATTTCAAATGCAGGAGACATGTCCATTCTCTAAGAATCTCCTAAGTTCCAGGTTGCTCAAAGTATTCAGTGAACCCAATGTCTGGCGCCTCTGATGACATTCTAAGGATTTTTCTCTTTCCAGACTCCTGACTCTCATTATAATTGTGTCTTTCCCATCTGATATGGTTTCATTTCAACAATCTGAAAACTCTTTTCCTTGGGGATACAAGGCCTAATGGAAGCTCTTAATGGTAGAATTGTGTGCCTCTAAGACAAATATAAAAAGGATCCCCTGAACATGTATTAAAAGGAAACTACATGAGTCCCTAGCAGCTATGCAATGAAGAAGTATTTAAATTTTGTTTGCTGCAATACAGAGAAAAGAAGGTGACTCACTGTCTTACACAAGTTCTGAGCCTATCAAAGGGATCTGTGAATCATTTAACTGGGTGATCAATTAATCTGGCCAGAGGTGGTCACCTAAAAATTCAGAGGGCTTTTTTTGAAATGTGTGCTGGCAATGTTTCATAAAGCCTTGGGCCTCCTGAACATTCTCTATGTGAGGTGTCTATGATTCAAGTTTAGAAAGTTGAGTATTGGCATTTACATCTGCAAGTCTTTAATAAAACTTGCTGGATAGAAGCAACTCCTCTGATCTTTTTTGATCAATAAGCAGATGACTAAATGTGACTTTTCTTAATAGGAAGGCAAAGATGACTCAGTGGAGCAGGGATTCAACCCCAGACCTGGCTGACTGCCTCCAACCATGACAGCACAGGGACTTCTAAAGCCAGAGGCTTGTGGGGGGAGAGGTTCTTAACTCTTCATGCACATTAGAGTCACCTGATGAACTTTCAGAAGGATGAAAAGATATCTGGGTTCTATCCTCAGGAATCCTAACTGGATTGGTCAGCCTGAGACCTGGGCATTAGTATTTATTAAGTACATCTTAGGTGATTTCAATGTACAACAGATTCAAGGTCTAGTACAGCAGGAGAAAGGATCTAAATTCTGTCTGGAGTTAACCACGTCCATCAGTAATCTGGTTAACATCCTAATGTGGAGTTGGGGAAAAAAGCAAAGTGCTACCATACAGTTTGATAGATTCTCTCATGAGAAAGAAAAAAAAAAAAAAAAAATCAATGTGCAAATACTTGCCTCAAGAAGGCATACTTGCAAGTTCAATATCCCCTATCTCCCTGAGCATCATGCTAGCCAAGAATAGCTATGAGGACAAAGACTTCCTTAATTTCATTGTTAAACGGTAAAACAAATGAGCCGCCTCCAAGTACGCGAATAAGTACAAATACACCACTTGTGAAGAAGTGTGCTCATGCAATGGGTCTTTTCTCTTTCTCCAAATCTTTGTGTTTAAATAGTGAGGTATTAAGTAGTTTTCCTAATCCTTCCTTCCAAATAACTAGGGATAAAAATGCACTTCAGGATTTGAATTTCATCCTCAAGTGGCTTCCAAGGGTAGCAGATCTTCAGAAATCAGTAGGAAATCTTATGGAGAGCCATACATAATTATAACCAAACAAACTCAAGTTGGTGAGAGCTTCATTGTTCAAGGCACTTTCCAAAAGACACAGTTTTCCATTTTGACAATAATGCAGCTTGACAGCCACTAAAGAAGCATACCACCAAAAAATTAAACAAGTTACCAAATAATAAATGGCATTAAATATTAGTGGTGCTTGAAAAGTTGGATTAGCCTTTAAGTAGCAGGTGTGTTTCCTTCAAAAGCAAAGACAGGAAGCAAGCAGAGTGTGAGGATGTGACTATGATTGGGAAGGCTAACACCAGAGGTGAAGGAACTGAAAATGATCATATCCCCATTCATATATATATATGTCTCCTCCTGGAAAGGAAAAAAAAAAAAACTTTCCATGTAAATTGCCTAATGCCTGCCCATAAGCCTAAGTAAGCCTTGGTTCTGAAACTAATTGGTGAGGCAATTACGTAGCAGAGAACAGGTTTTTCAATTGTGTTAGACACTACTGCTCTTGGCACATAAAATATTTTAGGGAATTCATGGATGGATTTTAAAATTTTGGAAAGTTTTATGTTTATTGAAATGTACTTTTGGAAAAAAGGCACTCAGTAACACGGATAAATATTGTCACTTAGAATGAGTCTAGAGTCTGGAGTTCCTGTCATAGCTCAGTGGTAACCAACCTAACTATCACTTATGAGGACGTGGTTCGATTCCTAGCCTCGCTCAGTGGCTTAAGGATCTGGCATTGGTGTGAACTGTGGGTAGACATGGCAGTTCTGGTGTTGCTACTGCTGTGGCAAAGGCCAGCGGCTGTAGCTCCAACTGGATCCCTAGCCTGGGAACTTCAATATGCTGCAGTTTGGCCCTAAAAAGACAGAAAAAAAAAAAGAAAGAAAGAATGAGTCTAGAGTAGATGTCTAAATAAAGATAAGTATATCATCACAAAATCTTCAAGGAGGACAAGAGTTTGAGAACCACCAGTATGGGAGTTAAAGGTATAGATGAATTGGGTCCTTGCTCAATATTTTAACAGCTGAGGGACTTTGGATGAGTCACTTAACCTCTCTAAGCTTCCACTCATGTGTACTGTTTCCTCATGTGTACTGTTATGTGGTCTGTTGAATTCTTGGAAGCCAGAGAGTATTAAAAATGCTGATCTTAACAAAGGAGCTGCAAAGATGCTCTCACAGGACCAAATATCTGAGAGCGGATTGGCAGTTATTTAAAAAGCACTGAGGAGACATCATGGTGTAAGTGAAAGCACATTCTCCAAAGTTAGTTGGTCAGTTTGTGGTTACTTTATTAAGAAGCCGGAAAAATTTAATATTGACTCATTTCTATTTGGTGGAGTGGGAGGACACATATTCCTTGGACCTTTTATATTCTGTTCCCATTCTTTATCATGAGATAATCCTCATTATAAGGGGCCATGATCACAGAAAAACATACATTAGCCTGGGTCAGATTATTCAACAGAGCAAGGCATTTTAGACAAGCATAGCAGTTAAGGACAGGGACTATGGAAACAGAGATTTGGGTTTGAATCTCTGTTTTTCTTTTTTTTCCAGATGGTAGTTCTATTTTTAATTTTTTAAAGAATGTTCATACTGTTTTCCATAGTAGCTGCACCAATTTACATTCCCACCAGCTTGTTTAAAGATTCCCTATCCTCCACATTCTCTCCAACAGTTTTTATTTTTTTGTTTTTTTTTTATAATACCTATTCAAATAGGTGTGCAGTGATATCTTATTATGGCTTTGATTTGCATTTCCCTAAGAAGACTTTCACTGAAAAAGATACATGCACCCCTATGTTCATTCCAGCACTATCCACAATAGCCAAGACATGCAAACAACCTAAATGTTCATTAACAGATGAATGGATTAAGATGTGGTACATATACACAATGGAATACTACTTAGCCATAGAAAGAACAAAACAATGCCATTTGCAGTGACATAAATGGAACTAGAGACTCTCATACTAAGTGAAGTAAGTCAGAAAGAGAAAGACAAATATCATATGATATCGCTTATATCTGGAATCGAATATATGGCACAAATGAACCTATCCACAGAAAAGAAGCAAACTTATGTACATGGAGAACAGATTTGTGTTTGCCAAGGGGGAAGAGAAGAGGGATGGAATAAGAGTTTGGGGTTAGTAGATGCAAGCTATTGCATTTGGAGTGGATAAGCAATGAGATCCTGCTCTATAGCACAGGGAACTGTATCTAGCCACTTGTGATGGAATATGATGTAGGATAGTATGAGAAAAAGACTATACACATATATAATACACTATGACAGGGTCACTTTGCTAAACAGCAGAAATTGATTGAACATTGTGATTCAACTATAATAAATAAATAAATAAATAAATAAATAAATAAATATTAATTCCTTGAAAGCAAAATGAGAGTTGTACACTGAAAACTGTTAAGACACTGATGAAAAAATTGCCAAGACAAAAATATTGAAAAATATTTGGTGCTCATGGATTGAAAAAATTAATATTGTTAAAAATGTCCATTGTACTAAAATGAGCTACAGATTCAGTGTAATCCCTATCAAAATTTCAATGGCATGTTTCACAGAACTAGAACAAATAATTTTAATATTTGTATAGAAACACAAAATATCCCAAATAGCTAAAACAAACTTGAGAAAGAAGAACAAAGCTGGAACTATCCCACTTGCTGATTTCGAATTGTACTATAAAGCTGAGTAATCAAAACAGTATCATACTTACACACAAAAACAGACACATAGATCAATGAACAGAATGGAGAGCACAGAAATAAACTCAGACACTTAGGGTCAATTAAACTATGACTAATGAGGCAAAATATATGCAATAGAAAGAAGACAGTCTCTTCAACAAGTGGTTCTGGGAAAATATCAAGCTACTTGCAATCATATATATTCAAAAAGTGGTTAATGTCCAAAATATGTAAAGAACCCACAATATTCAACAACAACGAAACAATCTGATTAAAAATTGGGCAGAGGATCCGAATAGAAATTTTACCAAGAGGACATACAGAAAGCCAATAGCACATGGAGCTCTGTTTTTCAATGAGTAATTATAATGCTGTAGGGAACTGAAATAACTCCAGAAAGTCTCAATTGTTCCATCTGTAAAATGGAGATGTAATTCCTACCCCACAGTACATCATTCCCTTTCTAAACTGTGACTGGAGACCACATTTGTTTTGTTCATCATGGTAGGACCACAACAAATGAATGAATAAATGAGTGAAATAGAGGCTGTGGGAAATAATATTAGGTAGTGCCTGATATAAAGCTCTGTATTCACATTTATCATGGGTATCTCCTTTGGTAACTCCTAACTCATGGGCTTCTGGGGAGAAGTACTTATGCCAGGAATAGGTCATCACTTTGTCACACCCCCACCCATAACCATAGTTACTGGTTTGGAGATAAGAAAATGACCCAATCACAATAGTGTGATATTGGCTAAGAGTTCCAAAAAAGAGATACATAAATTTTTCCTCCTATGAAGTGAATCTGAGCAAAAGGTGGATCTCAGACTGCTGCAGCCATTCTGTGAGTATATGGGACATGAAAAAGGAGCCAGCATTGAGGGTCAGTTTACTGGGAAATGGAGAGAAACAGGGCCCTGGTGACATCATTTGAGTCATGCAATGAGCAAGAGGTCTAGTCCTATCTACCCTGATATATCTGATTACTTAAACTTTTTTGAAAGCTTCTTGTTTGTTTACTGCTGACAGCAATTTGAGCCATGCCAGTGACAACAAAAGAATCTGGATATAGTGACATCACTAACACCGTCATAAATAAACAAAAACTAGGATTAACGATTCTGCCATTCAACAACAAAAGTTAACATTTTTAGTTTTGCTTGGGCAAAACTTGAGAGGACCTAGCCTCAAGTTTCTTCCACTTAAGATAGAACATAGCCACTTCCTTCTTGAATGGCTCAAACTGGTTCTTTCCTGATGTCCTGAGAGATGGGGATCTGACTAACACAAATGTTTAGAAAGGAAGTATAGACATGCTATGCTTTTTTTTTTAAGCCCCATTAAACATCCTGCCTCCCTGGTAGGGAAACAGTTCTGCCATCCGTTTCCCTGGCAGGGACTCTTCTATACATCGCTGTAATTTTCTCCTTTCCAACTGATCTGTGTGGGACCACCTCCTTAAATCACAGACAAATTACTCCTGAAAGTAACATCTGGGCCCACAATTAAATTCGTTCACACATCATAGACTGCCCATTACTGGACACTGGACACATGGTATAATTTGAGAGTTAATCAACCACTACCTTGGAAATGAAGTTTGAGGCATTAGGAAGAAGAGAAAGAGAATTCCAAATTTTCCTTTTCTCCACTTGAGGGGTTTGGGTTCAGATAATGTTCTATCATCTAGGAACTTGAGAACTATGTTCATGGCTTCCATTTGCATCTCTCCAAAGAACAGAAGTAACTTGTGTGTAAAACTCAGCTGCAATAATTACATCATACAACCAACAATGATGGGTGTTGGAAAATCACTCACCAAGTATCTAGTGAGGTTTTCATTTTGTTTTGTGTTTGTTTTGAGAATTCACCCAAGTATTAGGCACATAGATAAGGGGAAGAAAGATACAAAGATGAATGAGACATGGTGTCTTCAAGGAGCTTAGAGTTTAGGAGAGAAAAACTCAGTGCTGCCAAGGCCAGCTGAACCACAGGGTGGGAACACATCTCTTCCTGATAACACTTTAAGGAGTGCCTCTGCAATAGCTAAGGTCATGGCTCTGGAATCCAACAAGTAGGGGTTTGAGATCCAGCTTTTCCACTTGGTGAGGGCAATATATTTAATTTATTCTTCAACCTCAGTTTTCTCATGTGTAGGCTGGGTTAGCAGTAAATACAAAATGCATGTAGCTGTTGTCTAATTGCTCACACATTAAGAGCACTTATCCTCATGCTTGGCATAATGAGAACACTCAATATATTTTAGTTCTTCGGATTGTTAATATTCAGCACTGCTTTAATGGTTGAACTCTGGATAGCTGAATAAAAAGGGGTAAGATACTTTTTTGTAAGTAAATACATTGTTCCAACTTCAGGATGCATCACACCAACAAATCCTGACAATAATTTGATAATCGTAAAGCTTGAATAGTGACAAATATGGGAAAGGTGTACTGCTCTAGCTATTAGACACATCATCTTTGGATAAAGGAGAAGTCCTGGGTGAAAATCACAGAAGGGATAAAGGGAGTTTAAAAGAAAAGTTTCTTTATCCAGTAAAGGAACACTTCTACTGATTAGTTAATATTTCAAGAATAGAAGAGAAGATGGGAAATAAAACTGCCAATATAAAGTCTGAGCTTGTCAAAATTATGTCCTACTTAACAATATTTTGGGGGTAATTATTAGTAAAAGTAACAGCAGCTAAGAGTTACTAAGCATTCACTATGTGCTAGGTCCACTGCTATGCATCTGGTACTTATTAAGTAATAATATTAACACCTGCTGACATCTGATGGTTTACTATGTATAGGAGCATTGTTTGTCCTCTTTAATCCTCACAACAGTTCTGAGCTAGATCTTATTACTTTTCTAATTTTCACATGAGAAATCTGAGATTTCCTCAAAGTTAAATATCTTTGTCCAAGCCTACATAGCTGGTAAGTGGCAGAGCTGGAATTCCCTAGGCCTAGGTCTTGTTTGCTATACTATACTCATTGAAACTACAGTGATGAAATCCAAGTGACTAATATAATGCTTCCAGGTCTTTTAAAATCAGTTTTAACGTGAGACATTCAACTTTCACTTTCATAGGCTTATGTAGACCTGATGGATGAACCCCACCCTAGAAAGTTCATTAAAGTAGACATGACAGTATCTTTATCCTAGGAGGTCTTTAATTCCAGTTGAACTTATAAAGACAAAATCACCCACCAGTGCTGTGCTTAACAACATAAAACTCGTGGCGCTACATACGAACATATGCCATGACCCACTGCTGAAAGCAAATGGTCCAAACTGAAGATTGAGGGGCATCTAGGAGAGTCAAGCCACCTCTTGTAAATCCACTATCCTGTCACCTGCATCATTCATTTTCCTCCTTAAGAGACCACACTCCTTGCTGAGTAGTCATCCTTTATGACTTGGTATACCAAGTCCTCTTTGAGGATGTGGCAATAACAAGTGAGCAAGAATAAACTTAAAGGAGGTGGACAAGTGTTCCTGAAGTGACACATACAACCTTAAAAAAAATTACAAGAAATCCCATCCAGAATATAGGAAGATTTTAGCCTTAGTGGATACTTCATGGATCCCTGTGGTCATGGCTCTTTTCTTGACTTCTCCCCAGGGAAATCTTTCTTTGGAGAATCACTATGCAACTAAAATAAAGCACATTTGGGATAGGAGAGGAAATACATGTTAAAACACATGTGCTCCAAGCATTCCATTTTTTATTTTATGGCTATACTTTACTGGGACAAAAATGAGCAACCCATGATGGGAAGCCTTCACCTCATTTCTCAACTCCCATCTCTCTGCTCTACTTCCCATTACTCCCAGGGTTTTATTATTTTAAAAGTTTAATGTTTGTCCATTTAAATTGGGAAGGCTGGGTAACTCAGCATAATGCTTTTATAAGTCCAGTTATAATGTGATATAACTGAAAGTCAGGCATATTTCAGTTTCCTAAGACTATGATCCCCTCCCCAAA
The DNA here is from genome assembly GCF_016906955.1 of Phacochoerus africanus. Classification (NCBI taxonomy): domain Eukaryota; kingdom Metazoa; phylum Chordata; class Mammalia; order Artiodactyla; family Suidae; genus Phacochoerus; species Phacochoerus africanus. Next base: position 15,060,163 of record NC_062544.1, on the reverse strand, counting down.
TTTTTGTTAATATAATACAAGAGGAATATGTTGCATGTAGATTCACTCTAGAAGCTGTCTTTCTGTAGGCAGTCAACTCAAATAGCTCACACACTAGAGCCAGCAACAGGGAAGGTGAAAAGTCTTACATTATAAATAAAAAAAGATGGAGGAAGTTATTTTACCATGTCCTGTTTAAAAATCTGATATTAATTTGATGCAAACTCTATAATATACATTCAACCAACTTTTGTCTGTTGATTGTGGAAAGAATGATGCCAGGCACCCAGGGAGAACTTAAAAAAAAAAATGGAAAGCTTAGTTCATTTCCTCAAAGAATGTTTACTTTAATTGGAAAGAAGAGACATGGAGGCAGCACTCATTAGGCAGGTAGGTTGCAAAGTAAGCGGCTTATCCTTAAGTAGCTATCAGGTAATGGAGATAAGTCAACAAAAGGAAGTTATCCATTGGGGTTAGAATGAGTAGGAGAGTGCCTACTGGAAGGAAAAACATGCAGGGCTTTGAAAGAAACAAAGGATGATCACCAAAAGAGGCTTCAGGTCAAGAATAAACTTGAATAAATAGTCTCATATTATCAGTCAGGCTTTTTAAATTACTCTGTCTCCTCTGATCTGTCCAACAGGTGTTAGGGGCTGGGGTAAGCAGAGGATGACCATTTAAAAGAAATGGCTGAGAAATCAAGTGATTTCCTCAGAGTCCCATGCCAAATTAAACACAGTCCCTGAGCTCAAATGCCCTGTGAGTTCCTCTTAAGCCACCAGCTTAGACCTATCGAAGGAAATTGGCCTCTTTTCACTCTTCTGGGCGGGACACATGCTGAGAGCTGGTAAATGCCAGAAATTGAAGGTACTGTGTTTAATTTTAAAAAAAAGTTCATTTTTATGAGCACTTCTAATTATTATGATCTTGATTTTACACATGAGAACATGAGGCTAAGGGAGACTGAGTAACTTGTCTGTGAGCTATTTCAGTCCTAAAGTCTACCTTCCTCATCACGCTCCATCAGGTTCTCCAAGTGGGGTCTCAGGACTCGCAATACCAGCATCACTTGGGGATGCAAGGTCCCAGGCCCACTGCAGAAACCCTGGGGATGCAGCCTAACAAGCTATGTATTTTAAAGTCTCCAAGGTGATTCTGATGCAGGCTCCAGTTGGAGAACTACTATTTATACCATTTCTCTGACTATCGAGTTTAAACAAGGTTTAATAAAAGCGAGGTAGGCAAGGAAGAAGTTTTTAAGCATCCATAGGAGGACCAGAAGCTTTGGACTATCTTTGAATGGCTGCCTGTCAACCTATAAATGGAGCTGCTATTTGTGAGTGAAGGCATGGGCTGGACACAAGGACCAACTCCTGCAACAATGCATTCTAGGGTAACGGCTACCAGGCAGAGATTACAAGGCCAGCTCTATCAACCAGTACCATGACCTTGGCAGAGTCCTTTAACCTCTCTGGGCCCTATTTCCTTACATGCTCCAGAAGGCCACTTGGTTACATGATCAGCATTGTCCCTTCCTGCTCTAAAACCCCTTGTCTTAAGGTCATTATTGCAGGGCCAGGGCAGAATGAGGTGCTATATTGAGTGGCGGACTGAGAAGCTGGGGAGAGAAGATGACTCAGACGCTTAAAAGATGCAGAATGGTTTATTATTGAAGGAGGTGGGGGCAGAAACTAGGAAAAGTCCAGATGAGAAGAGAGAGGTAGGGAGGGAAAAGAGTGGATTCCAGATGTGGGAGCAGGAGATCAGAGACTGCAGTGAGATGAGCCAGGTGTGCTTATGAGACTAACCTGAGCAGGTGAGTTGAGTACGGTGGAGACATGTGAGCCAAACTCTCAAGAGAGTTTTTACCTGACCGTGCAGTGGCGCCATTGAACACACTGATGCTTATTTTTCCTTGAACCTGGCATAGTGATTTTCAATCAGGGCAATTTTGTCCCTCAAGAGACATTTGGCTTGGGGGTGTGGGACTGGCAATGTGCACACTGCTGTATATGGAATGGAAGGTCAACAGGGACCTGCTGTATAGCACAGAGAACTCTACCCAATATTCTGTGATAATCTATAGGGGAAAAGAACCTGAAAGAGAATGGATGTGTGTACATGTATAATTGAATCCCTTTGTTGTACAGCAGAAATAATCACAAAATTGTAAATCAACTAGACTTCAATAAAACTTAAAAAAAGAGAGAGAGATTGTGTGCTGTGTGTGTTGGGGAGGGGGCTACTGGCTTCTGGTGGGTAGACAACGGGGATGTTGGGATGCTGCTAAACATCCTACAATTCACGGGATGCCCCCTACCCAACAACAAAGGATTAAATGGCCCAAAATGTCAATAGCGCCCAAGTTGAAAAATCTCTGACCCAGCAGTGGAGCCCTAGCCTGATATCTAAGAACTAGTTTAACAGCAGCAGATAATGACTACCATGTCACATAGGGTTCTGAACACTCTGCAGGCCTTTGTGCTTACACTGTTTTCAAAACAGACTTGAGTTCTTATAGCAGTTTTAGGTTCACAGCAAAAGTGAGCTAAAAGTACATAGATTTCCCATATACTCCCTGCCCCCATAAACCCACAGCTTCTTCCCTGTCTGTGCCTACATTTTTTAGCATCTATTTTGTTTGTTTCCTTTTTCGGCTGCACCTGTGGAATATGGAAGTTCACAAGCCAGGGATCAAATCCAAGATGCAGCTGTGACCTACACCACAGCTGTGGCAGTGCCAGGACCTTTTAAGGCACTGTGTCAGGTCAGGGATGGAAACCATGGTGCCACAGAGACAATACCAGATACTTAAACTGCTGCACCACAGCTGGAACTCCAAGTAGCTGTTTTTTAACCTGTAAGAACACTGAGGCTTACAGAGGCTCTAGTTCTAGAAAGCAAGGTGCAATCCTAGAATCTGGACTGGGGTCAGCAGAATTTGAAAGCCAGAGCTCAAGAGAACCACCCAGTTCTTCCCATAGCCCTGCTGCCTTCCCTGTTGAGTTAACCTGTCAGAGCTGTTGTGAGTGCTCAGCGCAGAAAGGGGGCCAAGTCTGCTTCTGAGGACTCTTCAGTTTAGAGATCCTCTACTAGAGATTCTATTATTGCAGAGGACGAATCTAGAAGAAGCTAACGCATTGGAATCAAACAGACCTCAGAAGGACAAGGCTTGGTAAGAGCCTACATGAAAAGACTGTCCTCTGGGCCTGTAATGCCCTTGCGGACTTTCCTCATTCTTTCCAGAGGAGTCCAGGGCATCAGCTGATAGAGAGGTGAACCATGAAAAATGCTGGGTTCCAGTCAAAGTAATTCCATTAGGGGCAGAAATGGCTTGCTGAAACACAAGGAGGGGAAATCATTTGCAGCATACCAACAGCTGGGCCCAAATGACATCACTCGCCAAAATCAAAGGAAATGAGCTAATCAGATATGCATAAAAGCCCTTTCTGTCTGCTTGCTTAGAAAGTTACAATTTGCTTTCAAGCTAGAGGTGAAGAAAAAAAAAAATGATCTCTTTGAAAAATTTTGGCCCTGATATTTTGCTTCTTTAAATTGTTTTCAGTGATTGGAGCAGACATGAAAATAAAATGCTTGAAATGTTCTCAGGTCACTACATATTAGGAGGAATTACCACAGGAATGTTATTTTAGCAGGCTCTTGCCAGACATTTGATGGCCCTCGGCCCCAAGGAAGTTATCCATCGGTCTTTGTATACTACTTCCCTCCACATTTTGAACTTCCCTTTCTGTTTCACAGCAAGTTCATCCAGTCCTGTGGTTGAGTAAATGCCTATTAAATTAAGGGTAGCAGGCTGTGGGTAAAAGAGAATTACATGGCACTAAGTCAAAGAAGCCAAAGGCAAGGAATTCCAAGTGACCTACCTGGTCAAGGCAGAGAAGGAAGAGCCAGCCATTCCCCAAGGATAGAGGCAGGAGATGGAGCCAGGCAGGCCTTGGGTTTTAGAACACCAGTACAGGCAGCAAGAGAATCAAGGAACAGGAGCCTTTGCGTTTTAGCAAAACCCATCTGCTGCTTCTCCTGGCCTCTTACCACAGAGTTAAGCTGGCATTTTATTGTCACATGCTGTGACCCAGCTCAGTCCACACTTAGGAGCTGTCTGAAGGCTCTCAGGGCCGATGCTCCCAGATGATAAGGTGTGGTGAGGGAGTCAGTGTCTGTGGTGATGGGGTGGGGTCCAGTTTATTGTGAAGCATGCTCTGCCCCTAAGGTCATCTTGAGATAAACGGGGTTAGCCAGGCTCAGGGACAGTTGAGCTGCCTGGCAGGATAATCACTTCTTGTGGTGACTATTTATTTATAGTGGGGCCTGAACAGACAATTAGAAGTGTCAGGGCCCCAAAGGCAACTGTGCTTCTGTCCCACCACACAGACTCAGGGGCTGGGGGAGGTGAGGGCCAGACAAGACAGAAGCTCTTCCTGTTCTCTCTCCCCCAAGGCCTCTATTGAAGCTATTCCTAGAGAAAGGGAGATTTCATAGCAGCCTATGGCAAAACTCACTTCATTGTTATTTAAGAATTTTTTTTTTTTGAGGGAAAAAGAAATGACAAGTTTTTCCCATAAGAGGAGTCTCCAGAAGTTTTATGAAGTATCTTTCTCTGTGACTGAATAGCAACAACAAAAAAAAACGACCTTATTAAAATGTAGACACAGAACCTGAATAGACATTTCTCCAAAGAAAATATACAAATGGCCAATAAGCACATGAAAAGATCTTCCACCTTCATAATCATTCAGGAAATGCAAATGACAACAATGCGATAACACTTCATTCTGAAGATGGCTACCATGAAACCAACAAAAAAATAACAAGTTCAAGTGAGACAGTGGAGAAACTAGAATCCTTGTGCTCCGTCGCAAAGAATGTAAAATGGTGCAGCTGCCATGGAAAACAGTGCAACCGTTCCTCAAAAAATTAAAGATAGAATTACCATATGATTCAGCAACTCCACTTCTGGGTATACATCCCAAATAACTGAAAACAGGGTCTCAAAGAGATATCTGTGTACCCATGTTCATTTTTATTAACAGCATTATTCACAACAGCTAAAATGTAAAAGCAATCTAAGTGTCTGTGGATCGATGAATAGATACACAAAATGTAGTATAAATATACAGTGAAATATTATTAAGCCTTAAAAAGAAAAGAAATTCTGACACCTGCCACAACATGGATAAATCTTGAGGACCTTATGCCAAGTGAAATAATCCAGTCACAAAAATACACATACTACATGATTCCACTTATCTGAGGTCTCTGGAGTAGTCGAATTCATAACACATTGAAAGTAGGATGGTGGCTGTGGTTGCCAGGGGCTGAGGGCAGGGAGGGAAATGAGTTATCGTTTAATGGGTACAGTTTCAGTTTTGCAAGATGAAAGGAGTTCTGGAGATGGATGGTAGTGTTGATTGTATAAACATACGGATGTGCTTAGTATCACTGAACCGTACATTCAGCAATGACCAAGATGGTAAACTTACTGTAACAGGTCTTTTACAACAATTAAATTTAAAAATCCATTCTCAGGAGGTGCAACTATGGAGGTGGCAGCTATCTATGTGGTGTGACTAAGTCCAAGAAAAATAACATCATTACAATGATTATTAACTCTGTGTCAGGAACTGTATACAAATCTCATTTAACCTCCACTACAACGCCATAAAATGGGCTTTGTTGTCCCTTCATTGCAGATGGAGGGACCAAGGTCCAGAAAAGGGTGTATGTCTTTTCCATTGTCACACGGACCCAAAATGGCAGGGGAGGGTTTGTACCTAGAACTGCAAGGCTCTGAAGTTCACACACATGACCACATGCTGCCTGATGTAGATTCCACTCATTAAGCCTCCTAACGGAGGCTTTATCTTCCTCCCATTTGTTTTTAATACATGAGGAAACTGAGGCTCAGAGAAGTCACATGGATGGTAGCTCTAGAAAGAGGCAGAGTCAGGGTGGAAAGTCAGGTTTATCTGATTCTAAAATCCCATCCTCAGTCCACCACATAACACTCAGTTAATTTTATCAATTCTAAAACCAAATCTCTATCTTACCCAATGACTTCCATCTTTTTTTTTCTAATTAAAGTTGTTTATAGTGTTGTGCCAATTTCTGCTGTACAGCAACGTAACTCACCAATGACTTCTATCTTGATTGTAGCATCTTCCCATTTGAAGGCACAGGAGATAACCTTCATTAAACTCTGAATAAGTGCCAGTAGCCCATATTTCTAAATAATTTACATGGGCTTCCTAATTGAATCCTTAGGCGGTAGATCCCATCACTGTCCCCATTTTAGAGACAGAGACACTGACACACAGAGAGGTGAAGGGACGTTGCCTCAGACAAAACAAGAGTGGTTGGCAGAGTGAGGATTCAAAGCCAGGCAGGCAGGCTCTGGAGAGGTCATGGTCTATAACCACTCAGCCACACTATGAAATTAAAATGAACCCCGAGGATTTAGTGAAAAATCTATACTGGAAAAATTTGATTGATTACTTAGTGATGGAATGGGATGATTCTCAGGAGGGACAGCTTTTTTTTGGAAACAGAAAAGCCTCTCCACTATTTATTTAGTTGGATTTGTGCTCAGGTAGTTCAACTGAACTTGCATTTCTTTTAAAACGTTGTTAAATCTTCAGGATGCTATGTTTAATAGCTCTAGAAGCTATTTTAATCATCTACAGTAAAGGTGGAGTGTTGATAAAAGATGCTACTCCATGTGGCCCAGCAATGTATTTCAGGGCAGTTTGAGGTTCCCTTCAGAGTCCAGCATGTTCTGACTTAAGATGAGGCTTTTCCCTGTGCTGCAGTCACCCTTGATGAAAAAAATACAGTGTAAATAGGATACCTCACTTAGCCAGGCCTGGACTGGTACCGCCCAGAGGTGGTATAAAGGACCCTAGACAAAGAGGTGGTTGGGGTACTTCAAAAGCCTCAAAGTGTTGGGGCACTGAATCAGTTCTACGTGGGTTGTCTAAAGTCTGCAGGTGAGGCAGAGGCTTATGGAGACCCTTTGGCTTAGTGCATTTGATTCTCTATAGTATTAGTATTATATGTTAATACTATCTCTAACACCTTGTCAATTATCTATAGTATACAATATTCTCTATAGTATCTCTAATGCATGCTAGCATTGGGGACTGATTGCTCCAGATAAAAAGAAAAAAAAAGAAAAGTCTATATACAGATGTCTGGGTGTTAGACATTCCACCTTTAAGGCAACAATCAAATCTTTTGCTACAGTGGAGGATGAATGGGGTAATTCTGGCGTTCTTGACTGCCTGAGAGTATAATTTTGTCCCACTCTGGTTCAATATTCAACACATATAATCTTAACATAGAGTAATGGATTTTTTTGTGCTTGTGAATTATGTCATGTATGTGTGGGTGTGTGTGTGTGCACACATAGTGGGGAAGAGGGTATGTTCTTAGGTTGTAAAGTGAGTCCTTAAGTAATGGGTTTCTTCCCACTCTACTTAGATAAATCTATGGAGGCCTTCAGGCAAGGGGTCTAATGAAAACCAAACAAACACAATTCAGCAACAAAAATTAACTGACAAGTAACAGGAATTCCTCACTTGTATTTATCAGAGTGAAGGTTCTACTTGATACACAACTGCCAGAGTGTAGTGGTGGACCCAGGATGCCTAGATATAAATTCTAGTTATGCCAATGCCACTTACTAGTAGGGGACCTTTGAATAAAGGTGGGTAAAATAAAGATTAATTTTGGATAGAACTAACTCACAGGGTTGGGAGGACTGAAATGAAGAGAAATACAAGAAAGGTGCTTCAAACTATTCCTGGAACATGGTAAACAATCAATGAATCTCAACTCAAGAATTGCAAGATCTCCTTTCATTTGGCTCTCTGCACGCTGCCCAGCACTTCTCCTAAACCTTACCCCCACTTTCTCCTCTGGGCCCATGACTCTTTCTCTCTTGCTGCTTCTGCATCTTCAAAAGCTAAAGAACCATTGTAAAGGGGAGAAGTCAGGAAGAGACTGAATGGATAAAAGCAGAACTCTGGGATTGAGTGGGATGATGTCTAAGAAAACCTTCACTTTCTTTTCATACACATATAAGGTACAGCTCTCATCACATTATAGTCACCATTTTTGGAAGCAGGCTCCAAGGAGCAATTAAGAACAGGAGCTTTGGGATCAAAGACCTCTGGGTTTGAATCCTTGCTTTGCTGAGACCAGAACAAGGACCTAACGTTGACAGAATCTCAGTATCTTTTTCTATGAAGTGCAACTGGTGACACTGACCTCATTGGGTTATGATGAGGTTCAAAGTCATTTATACAGCAATGTGCTGGCATGGAGTGAGTTTTCAGTAATTGGGAGTCATTGTTATTATGTTTTTCTAGTTCTACAAAAACAAGAGGCAGGATGGGAAGAGAACATTAAGGTAGAGAGTGTCAGAAAACAGGAAACCTATTTTCAGCTTTGCCCCGAATATGACAGCTCCCAGAACTTCAATCTCAACCTTACTGGCTCTTGCTGTCTCACTCAGAGTCAAGAAATTCTGCTTCCTTGTAAAGAATCCACCCTTTTTCTAGAAGCTGCCTAAGAAAGAGAGAAAAACAAAGCCTCGTTTCCCAGGTTGCCATTCTGAGCATAATAAAAGCCACTTGGAGGGCCTATGAGGAGAGGACAGGGGTTGAGGGGGCGCTCAGGAGTGGAGAGGAGGGTTTCGGGTGGGTCCCTAAGCCCCAAGCAGCAGGCTGTCTTCCAGGTCTAATTGCACCACATTCCTGAAACCTGTCGTCATTTATGGAGCCATGATGCGAATGCCTCAGCATTATGGGTGGAGAGGAGTTAGAATATCTATGAAAGACACACAAAAACATATGCTGACCCCTTCAAACCCATGAGCATATTCTAAGTGGAGCCAAACTAAATGAAATCAAGGTCTCTGTCCAACGTTTGAGAGCCAGTGAAAATAGGAACTCAGTGTTTCTCTAAATTCACAGAGTATATTACCTTAGTCATAAAATTGGGGACTTTCAAATCTAATTTGTTCAGCACTAGTGCCGTTGAAGGCTGGGCAGGGTTCCAAAGGAAATCACCTCCACGCAAACAGAGATTAGCAGCTCTCCACTGGAGACATATGGGAATGATTCGCTATAATCTCCAGTAATTGTGGCTGTATTACATTCAAATCCTGTTTTCAATTTTCTTAAACTTCTAGACTGATTGTGTTATTAAATCATGCTGGCTGATGTGTTTAATAAGGACCTATTAAATGTTTATAAAATTAGGGAAATAAATATGGGCTTTTAGTCAGATTGCCCAATGGATCTGGTAACCTATTGTTAAAATAACAGTCCTGCTGCTAAATCTGGGTTCCCTGACTGCATACACTGGTACTCACTTTAAAACGCCACCCCAACACTCAAACAGAGCTGTTTATTCTAACACTCCATTCGCTAAAGAATTTGGCTCCCCCCTTTCCACTCCCCAAAGCAAGAAGTACAACCAAAGAAGACTCACTGGAAGATGTAGTGTCTTGGCTGACAAGAAATGTCACTTCACTTCCAGTGGAATCGTGACAACACCAATTTCCAGAGATGACTCTAAGAGACCTAAGAGCTTGGTGGTCGTTGTTATTGTTGAACTATTCACCTGACTTAATTTCAAACTGAAAATTGCTCCAAATTTCTCCAAGGCCTTCAGGAGGAAAGAATACTATTTTCAGAGGGGGAAGGGGCACTTGGTTAGGTTTTACACAGCAGGGAGGGAGAATTAAATCCTTTCTTCCAACAGTGGGGCTAACTTAGGAATGATTCTTCTATTGAATCTTGGTCATCATGGATGATTTGAGAAGGATCATTCCCTTTGACTATTGCTCAGAGTAATTCAGTAGCTTTGGCTTCCTTGGCACTTGAAAGCAAAAACTGGAAATCCTTGCAAAAGAGATCCAGGCAGGGGTGGGTAATGCCATCTTAAAACAGAAGATTGATCATGCCCAGGAGTGTAGGTTGCCAGGGCAGAAGGCTATGCATCCAGCTCCATACTCAATGTGACCTGGGAAAGGTGTTTCCTTTACTTTAAGATGGAGATATTAACAACAGCCACCTCCATGGGTTGTCCTAAGAATTGACTAGGACTATAATACATGCCAATTGTGGTGTTTGGCACAAAGGAAGGGTCCATAAGTGACTCTGAAAAAAGAGAGAGAGGGAGATACGAAGAAGCAGAGATGAAGGTCCAAACCTATGTTCTCTTTTAAAGGCTAACAATAAATAGGATACTATGTTAAAAACAAATACAACATTCACTGACTGAACATGCTCCTAAGTGTAGCATTAAACACAGCACTGCATGATTCTTGTCCAAAGCAATTCCCTAACACAGACACAAAACCATAACTCCAGTCTTCCTTGCCAAAACACTCTCCGCCACCTGGCCTTAAACCACAGTTTCCTATACCCTCGACCACAGCTCAAGTCATTCTGTTATCTGCAGGGCAAATGCAAACCCTACTTTCTTGGATGAATTAACCTTTGAGTTTTCCCTAAGGAAGGGAAGGGCAATTAAACAATCTTTCTGGCACTTAAAAAAAAAAAACACACACATACACACACACACACACACACACACACACACAAACTACAACAAACCACATCATTATCTTGATATAAACACACTCCTTAAGATAAATCTAACAAGTGTGTATCAGCCCCCACCTCACCCCGCCCACTACTGCCACCCCCATTCCAGAATATTGTAAAGTGATGTGGGAGCTGGCCTGGTTTACATTAGGGGCTCTGAAAGGTTGGAGGAGAATTGGATATAAGGTTAATATTTGGCAGAACCTTGTAAATGACCTGATTGTTATTTTATATTGCCTACAGTCTCCAAACCACTGCTGCTTGCCAGAAAGGCCCCAAGTGTGGCCAGGTAGTTATACACAGCAGTGTCACAAGCCAGCTCCACAGAGGTTCGCACTTGTCCTGCATGCATTTCTGTGTGTGTTTTTTCCGAGAGTGTGAGCACAGGCGCCCAATGTCTTTGCTTAAACCCGGCCAAAATACAGCAGAAACCCAGCATGGCAATTATTTTTAAGGATTTTTTTTTTTTTTTTGGTCTGCCCTCAGGGGACCTTCTCCCAGTTTAATTATCTAAGGGGATTGTTTCCTTGTGGGATTTGATTTCAAAACGTTCCTGTTAAAATTTCTTTCTGAGGGGGAAGGAAAGAGAGAATGAAAAATTTTTCAAACTCTCCTTCAACACACAAACCTAGAATCACATAAAAATTCACCAAACTGTGTATCCTGAAATTAATAGAGGTGTTTTGCGATGCATAGATTTTTAAATTATTTGTCTAAAGATACGTTTAGAATTGATTATATTAACGGTGTATAAATCTTGGTTCCCTACCCCCACTCCCGTGCCTTGGAAATGAATTCCAGCAAACCAACTGAATTTTAAGTTAAGACAAACAGGGGGAGAGATCATTTGTCTCCAGTTATACATGAAATAGCTTATAATAGCGGATGCTGAGTTCATGAAGTCTATGTTCGACCCCCTTTGATATAAATTCCATCATCAGCTCACAAAGAAATTATATTTATGCATAAGACAGTGCTCTCTAACATGAACTCCTATAAATTATGAGAACAGAAAATCCAAATTTATAAGATGCCATTTCTGGATTTATTTTTAATGCTCTCTCCCGCATATTACCAAACAAATGCCACATTAGCAGAGCATGAAAGGCTTTTTACTGGCGTAAGCTATGGCCATGAAATTCACAGCACAGGCTGGGCTGGGCTGGGGGGGATTGGGTGCAGATGAAGAAGCAAAGAAAGTGTGAGAGAGACTATTGCTTTGGAGTGCTTGGGAGGTCCCAGAGCCTGCTGTTTGCTTCAGTGTAGACAAGCTGGTCATTTTCCTTTGAAGGAAGGTACATTTCTGAACCCATTAGCGATAGCAAACACAGGCAATTATTTCTATTTCCTAAGAAATCTGAGTTTGTGTTTCCCCTTCCAAATCCCATATAGTAAGTAGGATCAGACTCAATTCTCCTCTGCATCTTTCACTAATTCATTCAATAATTCATGTGTTTGTTCATTCGTTCATCAAGTATTTATTGACTGCTTAGTATGTGTCAACCATTAAGCTAAGGAAATGAGGACACGGAATTTACGAAGAAAAATAATACAGTGCAATAGTTAGAATGTAAGCTTTATATCCAGTCTCCCTGAGTTACACAAAGAAATAATATTACTGGCTAACATTTACTGAATGCTTACTTGGTGTCAGGCACTATTATAGGTGTTAACTCATTTACTCTTCTCAGATCCCCTTGAGGCTAGATATACTATTATTTGCTTACTTTAATAATGAGAAAACTGAAGTTAAAATGAAGTTCTCATACCCTCCTTTGCTGTTGGTGGGAATATTAACTGGTACAACCACTATGGAAAACAGTATGGAGGTTCCTCAGAAAATTAAATATAGAACTACCATGTGACTCAGCAATCCCACTCCTAGGCATATATCCAGACAAAACTTTTATTCAAAAAGATACATGCACCCCCATGTTCACTGCAGCACTATTCACAGTAGCCAAGACATGGAAACAACTTAAATGTCCATTGACAGATGAATGGATTAAGAAGATGTGGTACATATACACAATGGAATACTACTCAGCCATAAAAAAAGAATAATGACATTTGCAGCAACATGGATGCACATTGAGATTACCATAGTAATAAATGAGAAATCAGAAAGAGAAAGACAAATGCCATATGATATTGCTTATATGTAGAATCTCAAATACGGCAAAAATGAACCTATCAAGAGAACAGGAGACTGAGACATGGAGAACAAACTTACGGTTGCCAAAGGGGAGGGGGAGGGAGTGGGATGGACAGGGAGTTTGGGGTAGGTAGATGCAAACTATTCCATTTAGAATGGATAAGCAATGAGGTCCTGCTCTATAGCACAGGGAACTATTTCAATCATGTGTGATAGCACAAGATGGAAGATAATATGAGAAAAAGATGTATATATGTATGACTGGGTCTCTTTGCTGTACAGCAGAAGTTGACAGAACATTATAAATCAACTATATTTTGATAAAAAATTTAAAAATAAATACATTAAAAAAAAGAAACAAACTCAAAGATTTCGGTAAACTTATGGTTACCAAAGGGGAAACCATGGGGGGCTACATTGGGAGAATGGGAATAACATACACACACCACTAAATATAAAATATAAATAGAAAAGTAGGTCATTACCTACTGTATGGTACAGGGAGGTCTACTCAATGTTCTGTAATAACCTATATGGGAAAAAAGAATGGATATATATGTATATGTATAACTGATTCACTTGGCTATACCCCTGAAACAAATACAACATTGTAAATCAACTATATTCTAATAAAATTAAAAAAAAAACTGTAAAATGATAAAAAATAAGTTCTCATAGTTACTAAGAAGTAGAGCTGGGATTTAAATCCATGGCTTTACCAATCAATCAATGGAAAAATGGGCAAAAGACCTGAAGAGACTGTTCTCCAAAGAAGATATACAGATGGCCAACAAACACATGAAAAAATGCTCAACATCATTGATTATAAGAGAAATGCAAATCAAAACTACCATGAGATACCACCTCACACCAGTCAGAATGGCCATCATTAATAAATCCACAAATAACAAGTGCTGGAGGGGCTGTGGAGAAAAGGGAACCCTCCTGCACTGCTGGTGGGAATGTCAACTGGTACAACCACTATGGAGAACAGTTTGGAGATACCTTAGAAATCTATACATAGAACTTTCATATGACCCCGCAATCCCACTCTTGGGCATCTATCCGGACAAAACTCTACTTAAAAGAGACACATGCACCCGCATGTTCACTGCAGCCCTATTCACAATAGCCAGGACATGGAAACAACCCAAACGTCCATCGACAGAGGATTGGATTCGGAAGAGGTGGTATATAGACACAATGGAATCCTACTCAGCCATAAAAAAGAATGACATAATGCCATTTGCAGCAACATGGATGGAGCTAGAGAATCTCATACTGAGTGAAATGAGCCAGAAAGACAAAGACAAATACCATATGATATCACTTATAGCTGGAATCTAATATCCAGCACAAATGAACATTTCCTCAGAAGAGAAAATCATGGACTTGGAGAAGAGACTTGTGGCTGCCTGATGGGAGGGGGAGGGAGTAGGAGGGATCAGGAGCTTGGGCTTATCAGACACAACTTAGAATAGATTTACAAGGAGATCCTGCTGAGTAGCATTGAGAACTTTGTCTAGATACTCATGTTGCAACAGAACAAAGGGTGGGAAAAAAAATGTAATTATAATGTATACATGTAAGGATAACTTGATCCCCTTGCTATACAGTGGGAAAATAAAAAAAAATAATAATAAATAAATCCATGGCTTTAAGGCCAGAAGATTTATAATCTTGAAAGGTAGATGTTTCTAAATCAACCATCAGTCTTCCAGCTCAGCCCTTCAATGACTGTGTGACCTTGGAGAAGTCAGTCATACTTAGTGCCTCAGTGGTCCCATCTGTAAAATTTGGATAATAATGGTACCTACTCCACATCCTCTAAGTGAAGATCAAAGGAAAAGTTCTACATGTGCAGCATTTAGAATAGTCCCTGGCATAGGAAAGTGCTTTGTGTTTGCTCTTAGTATTTATTTACTATTATCATCACTCTTGGATAAATCACTTCTCTCTTTAATTATATCCTTCTCTCTTTAATTAAGGATGGATTAAGACATCAGGATTTAATTCACTTACAGAATCTGGTTGAGGAAGGACCTGATGCAAACACACTTATCTACCAGCAGAGTTTCCAGGGTCTTATGTTATAAAGGGGACCTGACAGATCCAAGCCAAATCACCATAAACAGTCTAGTAAGAACTGCTGGTACCATTTTGTAGTTCAAACAAAGTTTGGGCATTATATGCATGCGGTTGGGATTCACTGGTGAGCTCCCAGAGGCTTCAGTCTACAATCTAAGACCCCAGATGGAGCACAATATCACCTTCCCCCCAATTACTAGTTTCTCTTCAAGAAAGGCTTAAGGCAGTGCCTCTGAGCACTTAAGACTTTGGATTATTTCCTCTTTAAAAAAAAAAAAACCCAAAGCCCATGAGAAAAGGCTGCTAAAACATCAAAAGGCACAAGAACATGCAAATAGCACCTACTAAGTAAGGGCTCATTACGCCCAAGGTAGGGGTAACCAACCCTCTTCAGTCTGTCTTCAGCAATTACCTACTGTTTATTCAATCCCTTATCTTCTGTCTCAGGCAAAGTTCTGGAAGGCAAGCAACAGAAGCTCAGTGGGGATGACTCTTGCAGAAAAATAATTTTTTTCAAAAGGGTACAGAGGAAAACACAAGTAGAAACCAAGCACAGAAACTGAACCTAGAAGATGACCTTGGCCTGTCACAAAATGATGTGAGCAGGATAGCACTGTCTCCAGTGCTGAGCACTCAGCTCTGGAACTTGTCTTTCTGGACAAGGCTGTCTTGGGGATTATCCTTCCTCTAATTTCCTGGAAATGACATCTTACTGTGATGATCATTGCTGCCAAAATACTTTCCACAGGCCTTGCTTCTTTGCAGCTCTATCTCCAGTTGCAACATCAGGAGGAGGTATATATGACTGGCCCAGCCTAGGTGCCTACCCTGGCTGTCAGGGGAGTATTGAAATCAAGTTTCTGGCATTTTCAGATTCTGCAGTAAGAAAAAGATTCTGCCTGTCTCCATAACTCATAAAGTGGGATGTTCCAAATATACAACAAAAAGGCTTAGCTGAAAACAGACAAAAATAATGACAAAAATCTAGTATATCTTTCCAGTTGGCACAGTAATTCTCTGAGGATGGTGCTGCCTGCCCCCTACCCAGGGAAATTTACAGAATCTGGGAACATTTTTGGTCGTCACACCTGGGAGAGGTATTACTATCAACTAGCGGAGGGAGGGCAGGGGCGTCGCTCAACACCCTGCAATGCACAGGACACCTCCCCACAGCACGGGATTAAATGGCCCAGCGTGTTAGGAGCGTCAAGGTGGAGACTCTGGGTGAGGCTGAAAGCTACATGGGGATAGGGACTCTCTCTGGTTTTCCTCACAGTTAGGCCCTGAGAGCCATCAAAGGAAGGGTTATATGTGTTGAACAGATAAAAAAAAAGAGTGCATTAATAGATGTCACCAACTGCCTACTAGTCTAAACAGCAAAGGGATCAACAGATTGTTATTTCTTTTTGTTTCTGATTTCTTCCTGACCACTGTGGCTTCAATCACGTGGCTGTCTACGAAAAGGAAACTGACTACCTATTTTCCACATGAATAAGCTCAGGGTAAAACCCAGAGTCTAAACAAAGTCTCTCAAACCCTCAATGATCTGGCCTTCTTTAATGTCTCAGCCATATTTCCTAATATTTTCCCCCTTGCTCGCCCTGCTCCAACCACACTGACTTTCTTGTTATTCTACCTCCATGCCAGCCACAGTCCTGTTCCCTCTACCTGGAATGTTCTCTGCTGTCTCCACTTACCAAGTAGCTGCTCAGCTCACCTGTCACCTCTGGCAAGTCTTTGCTGAAAAGATCTCTTTCCAGGCATACTTACCCTGCGCGCCCTAAGAAGGTAACCTGCCACCCCAGCCTTGGTATTCTTGATAATTTGACACTGTTCCTTGTTTCTTAAACAGCTTTCTAGACAATTGATGCATATTTATTCTATTCAAGAGTGTAATATGTAATAGATCATTGATATGTATAACTGATTCACAAAGAACTGCATAATTACTGTGTACAACTTGATAAGTTTGGACATACACCACACCCATGACACCATCCTGGAGTCAAGGGAAGAGACAGGTCCATCTTCTCCAACAGTTTCCTAGTATCCCTTTGGTTTTTGTTTGTTGGTTTGTTTTTGTATTCTGTGGTAAGGACAGTTAGCGTGAGATCTACCTCTTTAACAGACTTTGAAGTGAGCAACACTGTGTTGTTAACTATGGGCAATATGCTGTACAGCAGATCTTAGAACTTACTCATCTTGCATAACTGAAACCTTGTACCCATCAAACAATGACACTACTCTTTATTTCCCACAACACCTCACTTTCTAACATACTCAGGAATTTACTAACATGTTATGCTTTTTGTATATTATCTGTCTTTTCCCACTAGAGTGACTTTCTTTTTTTATCTTGATCATGATATATCCCAATGCCTAGAATGGTGTCTGGCACATAGTAAGTACTCACTCAATGTTTGTTGAATGAACAAACAACTACATCAACCCCAAGACATGTGACATGTTGAAAATACACAGTCCCCTCCTTCCGCCCTCAGCAAAATATTTAACATTTCCAGAATGACAGATCTATAATGGTACAACAGATGCACAAGACTTCTGGGTATTTGGCAATGTTTGGGGCTGACGCTGAAAGCAAAGCACTGGCCCTGCCAAATGCAGCCTCCCGAGGCTTACTGGATATCAGACAGGGGCCCAGGGGTTCCAAAAACAGCCTCTGCTTCTCACAAGTCTGTGATGGAAATATTAATATCCAAATTTTACAAATGAGGAAACTGGGGTTCTGGGATATTCAGTAGCTTTCCCAAGGGCAACACAGCAGGAATGCAACAAAGGTGGGATAACAATCTGATATTCAAACCTTGTGATGACCCCGAATCCCACCTGGAAGGGCCATGAGCCTGGTAGGGCAGTTCTCATGGTGCTAGATCTGTGGAGCTCGCAGCAAGTGGCAATGTTCAGGGGAAGAATTTCCCGATGAATAGGCAAAGAGGGAATCAAAGTCATAGCATCACCACACAAGAGACCACACCAAACTACCACTTAATTTTTTGCCTGTCTAATAAAAGAATATTGCGTATATGTAATGATTTCATGTTAACCATCTGATTAGTACCTCTAAAACTCAATGAATTATTTAGACCAGAATATTTGTCCCTATTTTACAGATAAGCAAACAGAGGCATGGAATGATATTATGACTTAAACCAATATGGCCAGGAGTGGAATTCAGTGTTCTTTCTGTTATGCACACACACAACACATATATATATATTTAGGTGTGAATATATATATGTGGATCACAAACATGTATTTGTGTGTGTGCACATGTATGTGTATGGGTGTGCATATGTGTATGGGTGTGCATATGTGTATGCAAACCTGGCATGCTAACCTCAAGAGCAATAACTTGTGACCATCTCCAAGGGTCTCTGAATGGTCCAGACACATCTGGAATTCAAGAAATGACTGGAGGATGCTAGAAAACATCCTGAATGAGATATGAGTCAGAATATCTGATCTCTAGAAGGGACTTTCTCACTTTCCTCACTTACCAAAAAAAGAACTTGGTCACATGTTCCCTGAATTAGAATGGCTCCCTGATCCTAGGGTGAGCATCTGAGTTTCTGCCCATGCTGTTCTCTTCCCACAGTTTGTTTCTTCTCTGACGTTGTCCGGTTAATTCCTCTTCATATTTCACGTCCTAACTGGAACTTTACTTCACCAGAAAGGTGATACTCTTTCATAGAGCCCTGCACTTTCCTTTAGTGGAATTTAGCACAGCAGCTTGAAGCAACCCTTTTTTTGCATATTGTTTGACCAAAGCCTACTAGGCTATAACTTCCAAGACCACAGGAGTCTTATGACTCTTTCTTGCTACCATAGGCCCAGGGCCTGGTGCCGAAACACGGCAGGTGCTCCATCAGCCTGTGTTGACTGGATGGATGTGGGGCAGGACCTGGGCTTGAGTTCAGTTTCCACCAGGAGGAATTTTTATGAAGAGTAGCACCTCCTCAAGATCAGTAAACTAGCAACTGCTCTCTCTCTATGGCAGCATTTTAAGATTAATCATATTTAGGACATATTGATTTTTGACTATTTCCATTCTTGAAGCAGATTGACATTTTATTAGTAAGCCTTTGGTGACTCTGTGACATTTATATCAAACTACAAGGATTTATTTATTCTACTACAGCCTTGCTTTTCTCCTATACCTGAGCTATAAAAGATGTGACCAGTAGCTCCTGGGGTGATTTTAAAAATGAAGAATGGTTTTCTAAATAAATTGGGTGGAACGTCACTTGGGAAGATTGCAAGGGAGTGTCTGTTTATGAAGCCACACTAGCTAATCACACAGGAGGCTTCGTCTCATGACCTTATGATTTCACCCAGTTTTAAACCAAAGTACTGTGCATGGCCACTTTCTTTCTTCATGATACTGAATACCAAGGAACTTTCAGCCCATTTCAAAAGTTAAATCTGTGCAGCTAGGATGAAGATTGACCCCCATCAAAGCTCATCAAAATATCCTTAGGGCATGGGTGTTCTTGCAATGGCAGGCGCACTGGGATAAATGTACAGCCTCTCAGGGTGACCACTCTGAACATGAGCGTGTTTTTGTGCTTTGTTTTTTATGATTGTAAAGTTACTTGATAGTCACAACTCAAAATTTCTTAAAGTTAGACAATTAAAATAAAACCAGTTTTTACATAGTTATCCTTACAACATTTGGTTTAGACCTCTTGATATTATTCGTGGGAGATGAAGCAGTAAATATGGCCATTTATTGATATATTCCTCAGCCTACCACACTGTAAGGTCAGAGGGATTGAGATCACATCTCTCATAGGATTGTTGTATCCCCAACCACAAGCACAGTGCCAAGAGGCAATACAAAATGGGGCTGACACATTCTCACTTGCCCAACACAGTCTCTGTTTACTCTGGTTGTTCTGGTATAGTTTTTAATAGCAGCCTCCTTTTCTCTTCAAAATGTCCCGCTCCACGAAATAAATTACATAGCAACAAAAGGTTTTGACTGTATCCTGGGTGAAAGAATGGATGACTAACTAAACAAAGGAATCACATATCTCTCATCCGAGATGTGGGATGAACAGATACTCCAGCTTTCTGAAAACAAAACCCAAAAAGCTCTGATGTGTAGTACTGGTTGTTGTCTGCAGTGTAATTGCTCTCAATAAGGCAGACTGATTCTAAGGTACAGAGGCTACATCACTGAATGTGGAGGAAGTAACCGTGAGCTGGTATGCACTGCCCAGACCACTGTTCCAGTAGTTCTCAGCTATACCTATGTGAGATGCCAAGCTGAAAATGCGCATGTGATGTGTTCTGGGAATGATAGTAAATTTAACAAGGGATACGACATAGGTACTGGTCCCTCAGAATGGATGCTGGTCTAAGTGCAGACGTAGACTGTAGATGACAAGTACATCAAAGGACAGCATCCTGACACTGGCCCTTGTGGGGACTGAAGCCACCACTCTGACTTCCTCTGTCCCATGCACTCCATCCCCAAACTGACTTAGTTTGTCAAAGGCATGGCAAGGACAATAGCAATATGACTTCCCGGTCCTGCAGTAATCTTTTGGTGTCTCCTGGAATTTTGAACAGGAGCAGACTCGTCCTCCCTTGTGTGTGGTGTACTCTCCAAAGCTGCCAGTGGATCACAGAGCATCACAGATCCATGCTGGGAACTCCTGCTGGCCTGCCCTGCTGGAAAACACCCCACAGTGCCTCCGTTACCTTGATGTGGGATTGAACTGTGGAGGAGCGAGACAACATAAGCTAAAAGTATTCTCAACTTCCCTTTGATTTAGGTAGGGAAAAAAAAATTTAAGATAAAATAAAACATACTCCCAGACCATCAAGACTGCAGTTCTGAGAAGATGCAGGCAAACTTTCAACTCTGTCAAGAAGCAGGTAAGTGCTCTTAGTCGGCAAACTCAGACAAACCGTTAAAGGAAAGTGAGGACAAATCAAAACTCTTCCTTGACATCTGCCTCAGTCCATCCAGGATGCTATAACAGAATGCCACAGACTGAGAGGCTTCTAAACAATGGAGGTTTATTTCTGACAGTTCCAGAGGCACAGGCAAAGTGGGTGTCTGGTGAGGACCTGATTCCCAGTTCAGAGACAGTCTCTTTCAAAAGGGCACTAATCCCATTCCTGAGGACTCTACATTTATGACCCAATTACCTCTCAAAGTTCTCACCTGGAAATACTATCACACTGGAGATTAAGTTTCCACATAAGAATTTTTGGGGGCGGGGCTGGAGGTGGAGCACAAGCATGCAATCAACAGCTGCATCTGGAGAGGTATTTGGAGGAAGCCCACTAAAGCTGCTGCTTTGATGCCTGAATGCATCCCATTTTCTCCGCAGAGAACAAAGTTCAGCAGGTGACATTCCTAAGATCATGTGAACTCTTTAGGTAATTGATTCCTGGAAGTCACTGTCTTTACACGGTGGCAAGGACAGGCTTAGTAGATAGAAGAATGGAGATAAAGGTGTTGCCAGCTGGGAGAGGATCTATACTTAAACAGAAGTGACTGTCACCTATGTTGTGGGATTTGAAAAAACTGAGAACTCCCACATACCACACAAGGGCTGACGTCATGGGTATATAACCCCTACAGTTACACAGGGTCCTGCACTGAGAAACACCCACCCTTGGTTTAATGTTCTGTTGTTGCCATCTTGAAATTCCAATAACTTCTGAACAGGAAAGACACAAATCATTTTGTGCCAAGCACTGAAAATTGATTTGTGTCTTTCAAAAGGGACATTAAAGGAATCAAGGTTTGAGTTTTTTGAGTTCTCTATCCTGGAGACCTTGAGACCTGGAGACCTAGAGTTGCCATTGGTGTGTATCATGAACCACTAAGGGATGAAGAGAAGGCCAACAGAAGTATGTATTACATTAGTGAGGAAGGATCGGAGCTTTATTCATCTGTTAGCAAGGATCTATTTCATCTGAACAATTAACTCACCATAACCAATCAGAAGATATAGTTGAGAGGAAGCAGCTATGGGGCACAGATAAAGTGGGGTAGCACAGAGAGAGTAACTCAAATAAAAAGCAATTTGTGGAGGGAAGCCCAGAACATAAAATAGACAGGCAAAGATCCATTTTCCAAATTTGCCCATGTGACTTCTACACTACCACCCACAATCCCCTGAATTGGCTTCCTTCTCTTTCTCCTTTCCCCTTCTCCTCCATTCCTCCAGCTTTCATCCAATCATCCACAGACCTTTATAGGAGACAAGGGAAAATATAATGAGAGAGATAATGGTAAAAAGTGCTTTGAGAGTTCAAAGGAGGGAGACATCACTCCTGGCTGGAAGATACTTTGGAGGAGTAGGCATTGTAGCTGGTCGTTGGGACCTGAGAGTGACTTGGATGCAAGGTGACAGAAAGGTTTTCTAAGGAGAGAGGACAGTGGGAACAAAGGCATGAAATGAGAAAGCCTGGGGGTGATTATAAAGAACCATGCATTGCTTTGTTCGGCTGGAGCACAAGGTTCATGACGAGGAGCAGTGGGAGGTAGAGCTTTCATTTCTCCCTCTATTGATTCTTTTCCTAAATATCTCAGGTGAACAGAAGCCACGGTTTAGAGAAAGGGATGCATAGCCAAGTAACTGGTCCTTAGTGACTAGTCTCATCCCCACCTTGTGCTGTGACATATCACAAATCCCCAATCTGGAAAATGTATCAGTCAGGACAGGCACAGTTATATTGGAGCAATAAACAAAGCTCACATTTCAGTGGTTTCAAAAGGTGAGCATAAGTTTCTTTTCTTTTTTTCTTTCTTTTTTTTTTTTTTTTTTTAATCAGGCTCTGTGTCCACAGCAGATCAGCCAGAGACTTTGCTCTGCTCCATACTGTCTTCAGTTAGGGATTCAGGCTGATAAAGAGCCTAGAGCTTTGTTGGTTGCTGTGGGAGGGAAGAGAAAATCATATACTGGCCTTTAAGGGCTTTTACCCAAAGAGGGCCCTTGTCACCTCCATTAATCTATCATTGGCCAGTGCAAGTCTATGACGACACCCAATTTCAAGGAGCCAGAGAAAATGCAATCCTACCATGTATCCATTCAAAGAAACAGTGGAGATATTTTATAGATGGCACTAATAAATGCCACAGAAAATCTCAAGGTGCTTTGTTCCAAGATACCCAAACACTTGCTTCAGTCTATGTATACTATGATTGAATGAGTAGTTTTTTGCAGTTTCATATTTAGGTGCTTTGGTAATTTAAACTGATAGATTTATTTATACATCTGAGTAGAAGTTTTTAAACAAATTGTTTTAATTCTTACCAATTTTTTTTTAAACCCAAGTTATGTGGGAACTGTCCATATATCCATCATCCCAGCCCTTCTTTATTTCTCACCATGTTACACGGAGGTCTACAGCCTGAACAACATGATCAAAGATTACTTATGTAATTACCCTGGGGTTTTTTCCTTCACAGATGAAAGATGTATCACCACTTTCTTCCCCTTTGCCCAATACAGATATCACCAATCAGTCATGGTCCTCTTTTCCCACTGAATCCAATTTGAGTTCATCTCAATAGAGTACTCCAACTAGCCAGTGCCAAGTGATCACAATTTTAAGTGAGATAAAACCAATTTATCATCTCTCATAGCAGGAAAAATAATGTTATCTAAAACCTAGGCTAATTTCTAAGAAATCAATAGCATTTCAATGGTGGACTTTATTTTTTCACACATTTATTGATTTATTGATTCTTTCATTTATTCAACAAGTATTTACTGTGAAACCCACTATGTGCCAGGTACTGTTCTACGCACTACGGATGTTGACAGGTATGGCAAGCACAGTCCCTTCCCCAGTGGAAGTAATGATCTAATATTATTAAGTCCGTCAATTAATTTGTGTGTGTAAGTTTGGGAGCAAAAGATAGAAGTAAACTGTAATGAAAGAAATAACAGAGAAATTTCAAGTTGGAATAAATGAATTTTCTCTTTAGGGCTGCACCTGCAACATATGGAAGTTTCCAGGCTAGGGGTCAAATCAGAGCTACAGCAGAGGCCAACCCAAAAGCCACAGCAATGTAGGATCCAGACCACATCTGTGACCTATGCCACAGCTTGCACAACATCAAATCCTTCATCCACTGAGCAAGGCTAGGGATTGAACCTGCATCCATAGATACAATGTCAAGTTCTTAACCCACTGAGCCACAGAGAGAACTCCTGTAAATTAATTTTGATATGTCAGAGGAGGAGCTGAGAGCTGAGCACTCCAGGGGGTAAAGCCCGAGAGAAAAAATACGTTAGTAGTAGCAATGACAAAAACTGTCCTCATTCACCCTGAAGCTCAAATCAACTGATTGGTATTTACTTATACATTTGCTAAGACTTGATTGGTTACCCTTCCTAGAAGTAACTGTTTTTACAGACAGCATTCATTTGCTTGTTCATTTTATTTAGTCAATTATTTACTGAGCATTTACTATATGTCAAATAATAGATGATACCATAGAAGTTTAAATACAAGTAAGATGAAAATCCTACCTTCAAAGGGTAGGATCTGAGGGGTTTGGGAGCCTGGGCAGGGACAGGGGAGACCAACTGAAAAGCAAATAATTTCAAGACAGAGCAATACTAGAGGTGGTGGTTCTATAGAAGGGGCAATCTCTGTTGGCTACACAGAGAAGGCTTTGAAAAGGGCTGGAGGAAAGTGAGTGGAATTTTCCACAAGGAAGAGAAGGCCAAAGACTTTAGAGGCAGAGAGATGGGTACCGCAGGACAGACTGGAATAAGCCTGGGGAATATGACCTGGATCACCAGACTGGCAAATTGAGGGCAGAAATGTTGAGTTTGAGGAGACTGGGTTTGGGAGATTTGTAAAGACTTAAACTATGGGAATAAATGAAATTCTTAGGATGGGGTTGAAGAGCTAAGCAGGTGGAGCTTCTGAGGTTCTCTTGCCGCAAGTGAAATCAGCACCTAGGAAGCCACCCACTTCATCTGCACATGGAACTACTTGGACGCCAACAGTGTACTTGTCTTTACTCTGCTCTTGGATTCAGGTTTCCTTCTTGCTCTATAGCCCTTTGTCTGAAATGCAGAATCATATGACCTTTGCAAGAAGATGGCATGTGCTTTCAAAAAAAATCATGACTGCATGGTAGGGTACTCTCTCTGTTGGTGGTATGCAAATTTTCATCTTTTTAAACCAGAGGCAACAGAGACCTCCAAGGTCCCAGAAAACCTGGGTCTGCAAGGACATTTATGGTTAGAAGTCCAGAGTTCTAATTATGGAGAATTTCACCTTTTTATCACTGTGAGGCATTGGGCTTGACCGTGAGCCAGGTTACCTTCAAGACACTTAGAGTGTCTTTGTGTAGTGGGTGCTAAAGGCTGGATTTGAATCCTGCTATTTATAAGTGCAGAGATCCCCAAATCACCTGAGGCCACAATGATATTTTTAATAGGGATGCTGCTTATAGCCTGTATCTACTTCATTTCCTCCTCTCTTTAGGGTCTGCCTTCCTTTGTTTGCAGGTTCTCCTAAGTGGTGAAACAATGCTATGTGCTCACCATAACATTTCCTCTTCCTTGACACCCAGAGAAACTCCATTTCCTTGCCTCTTGTGTAGTTAAATGTGGAACTTCTCAATGAATCCAGGCTAATGGAATGCAAATGGAAGTGATGTAAATAAGTCCTGACCCTTAAAAATACTCCTTGTGACCTTTCACCTCTCTGTGCCCCCGCCACTGCAACCTGAAGTTCTCTCACATGGCATTCCTACATGCACAAACAAGAAACAAGGGGCTCCCATTGTGACTCAGTGGTAATGAACCCAACTAGGATCCATGAGGATGTGGATTTGATCCCTGGCCTTGCTCACTGGGTTGGGGATCTGGCATTGCCATGAGCTGTGGTGTAGGTCACAGACATGGCTGGGATCTAGAGTTGCTGTGGCTGTGGTGTAGGCTGGCAGCTGCTGCTCCAATTTGACCCTTAGCCTGAGAACTTCCATATGCTGAGGGTGCAGCCCTCAAAAGACAAAGGAAAAAAAAAATCCTGGACAGCTTCTGGTTTCTCACTTCCTCACTTAGCTCCTGCATTTCAAAGACCTACTTCCTCAAGGAAATTAACATTTCATTTGTATAACAATGTACTCTCTTTAGTCTGTCTTAGTCTATCTTTACTTGGTCTGAGTATGTCTTTACTCTTCCTCACCTGTCTCCTTTTCAAAAAAAGAAAGAAAAAAAAAAGAAAGAAAGAAACTCACTCCTAAGAATGTTAAGCCACTGAGATTTGGGGTTTGTCTGTCGTGATAGGTAGCACTAATTTTGTTAACACAACCTGGCACCTGATTTTCCCCAGCTGGTAGAGTTCTATTTCCTCTGTTCAAAAGAGCAGCCCCACTGAGACCTTAATCTTGGTTCTACATTCCTGGGGGAGGAAGGTCTTCCATTATTTGAAGCCAGGGCCCAGAGCCCATGGCAGAAAGACAGTTTCTCCCACAGGAAGCATGTGGACTGAGGGCGTGAGAGAGTCAGTTCTTAGAAAACAGAAGATGTATTCCACATAGGTGGGCCTGACAAAAAACCCAGTAGAT
Organism: Phacochoerus africanus; assembly: GCF_016906955.1. NCBI lineage: Eukaryota > Metazoa > Chordata > Mammalia > Artiodactyla > Suidae > Phacochoerus > Phacochoerus africanus. The sequence goes on along the minus strand of NC_062544.1, from coordinate 15,033,726 downwards.
ATCTCTGCTAAGAATCCTCCTCATATACTTCCCAGGGTATTTGGAGAGAAAGACCTACACTGAGCATATTTGGAAGAGTCAAGGCTCCACTCTGCCAAAGTTGGCCTCTCTAACATTTGGATGTAAGCAGAGCTCAAAAGGACCACTCCTTTCCAAAGGTCTTTCACCCCATCCCAGGATCTCTGTCATGGTTGCCAAGGAAGCTTCCAGCTCTAAAAGGCCAAACTGAGAATCCAACCATGAAGCTACAAGTCATTTTCCATACGCCACTGAACAGCTGTCAGATGTTAATGAATTTGACTCAGTACCACCCAGGAGATGGATTTTGTGGACAAGAAGTGAAAAGTTTCCAAGTCTATGACACAGTTGATCACGCCCTCTGTTCCTCAGAAAGAAGGCTCATCTTCCCAGGGAGGGAGAGGGCTTGCCACCAGCACATCCTTGATGTCCAGAGTAGTCTTTGTCCCTGTCCATCCACCTCACCCCCAGTCCCCCTCGCTGTTCTGCAAAGGCCCTCTGCCCACAGGACTGTGATGTTTGTAAAGACAAATGAGCCTTTGTGGCATCATCCTCCAGGAACAGCTGTCTACAGAGGCAGGCAGGTCTGAGTTGCAAGTGACTCATTTAACATGTATAAGAAACCTCTAAATGGTTTTGAACCCTCGGGTCCTAAATGCCAGCCACAGGGAAGGGAGCGGGAGTGGGTGGCAGCTTAAAAAACTTTTTTTTTCCAAGGGAGAGGAGGAGGTAGCTGGCAAGATGAGAAAGGATCCTCAATAACTCTATCAACATTTCAGGAAGGGAGAAGCAGGAGAGTTTGGAATAGGAAGCTTTTTACTTGAGGGAGTGAAGAGAATCTCTGCTAGGAGCACAAGGACAGGTGACAGTACAGCACAGAGGCTAAAAGGAACCACGGGAAACAGATGGTTAACAGCAACCCTGCTAATTCTACCTCCAAAATACGGCTTGAGTCCACCCAGTTCCCATTTCCATTGTCAACTCTCTCAGCCCTCCTGGGCTATTGCAACAACCTCCTGCCTCATCTCCTCCTTTCATTCTTGTCCAATTCTGAACCATCATCACCAGCTGCTTGAGTTATTTCTTTAAAATTGGAACATGAGGAGTTCCCACGATGATGCAGTGGGTTAGGAGGCCAACTGCAGGGATCTGGGTCACTGTGGAGGTATGGGTTCTACCCTCAGGTGGGTGCAATGGGTTAAAAGGATCCAGTGTTGCTGCAACGACAGCAAAGGTTACAGCTTCAGCTTGGATTCAGTCCCTGGCTGGCCTGGGAACTTCCATATGTCATGGCAGGGGTGGGGGGAGCAATAAATTTTTAAAAAATAAAATAAAATAAACCTGGAGTATGAAGTTTCCTTGTGTAAAATTCTCCCAAGGCTTAGAAGAAAGCCAGTTGCTTCCTAGGATCACTACCGGGACGACCCCTGCTTGTCTCCCTTCCCCTCATCTTATTCTACCCTTTCTCAAGAACCGCTCTGCAACCTCACTGGTCTCCCTCAGTTTCTTGAAGTAGCCAAACACGTTTCCTGTGCCGGGCTGCAGCCCAGGCTCTAGCTCATCTTTCGGTGGTCTTCCTCCTCACTCCCTTCCTCCTTAGTTTCAACATCACCTCCTTAGAGAGGTCTTCCCTGGTTCCCTTTAAGGAGAAGCCGCCCCTCCCCACTTTCACCACGACACTCTGCTTGTTTCCTTGGTAACACTCATCACAGATGTAGTCACAAATTCTTGCAATTGTTTCCTTTTTATCACTTGTGCCTCTTACTGAATTATAAACACCACAAGGCCAAGGACCATAGATAGCTGTTTCCTCTGCCGAAGGATGGCCTAGGATCCAACATAGCTGTTGGTACAATATTTGTTGATAAAATGAATGGCTAAGCCTTGGCGTGGAGTGGTTGCAACCACAGGGGTCTAGGGAAAGATGGACCTGGGTTGGGCTCCTAGCTCTGTCCTTCGCCAGCATGGAGGCCTCAGGCAGGTGGCCTCCTCTCCAAGCCTCCATTTCCTTCTGTATCATGGAGATGAGAACGACCTCCCTCTTACACTTGGTGAGAGGATGACACAGTGCATGAGAAAGTTCTTAGTGGTGCAGGCACAGAAAAGTGCTCAAAAATGTCTGCTGCTATTGCTATTATTATTAATATTCACAGTACTGTTATTATTAATATTGCTATTATTTAGCTCATTTAGGCATGACCCCAAAGCCCGAGTGGAGAAGAGCGAACAGGACTTTCTCATGGTCCACGTGAGCATGTTTTTTTTTTTTTTTATCATCATGATGGTACATAACCCCAGCCTTCTGTTCTGTTTGTTTTATACCAGACAGCATTTTACCACAAAGAGCGGCTGCTGTTTCTCTAACGGCAGTCACACACTTAATGCTCCAGTTCCACATTTTATTTTATATGTAATTTAAAGCCCATGGTGCCTTAATTGTAAAATAGGCCTTATTAAAATAATAGCTCGAAAACCAGTGGGGCTCCCTGTGCCGAGCAATGAGGGTTTTTAGCTTAACGGCTGTTTACTGGGATTTAAAAAGAGACACAACCCAAATAAAGCTATAAAGACATTTCCAGCGTGAGTGATGGGCCAAGGACCAGCTGATAATTAAGCTTCCCCCACCCCAAGCGTTTTTTTTTTTTCTTTTGGTGCTGTCTGGGGCTTTCCTTACACATCCAAAGCACACCCTTTGCTGCTTTTATGATTGATGAGGCACTGAGGATACTTCAGTGTGAGTAAGCAACGTGGTGCTTTGATTAATGATGCTGGTGGGGCTCCCAGAAGACAGAAGAGAGTAACGCTGTTATCAGGAAAGCAGCTGAAGCTGCTGAGACGGACAGCAGCTCCCAGGCTCGGGGAGACCCAGAGCCATCCATGGGGAGGGTAGGTGGGGTTTTTAAGGCAGCCTGGAATCCAACCTCTCCCACCTTGATGGCCAGACGCCAGCAGGGAGGGGACCAAAGGACATTATTTTCCCTTGACTCCAGAAAACTGGCCCTGAGCACCGTGACAGTCTCTGGAATATCAGAGGATGAAACACACCAGATCTGTAGGAGACCCAGGCTCTATCACGTCATGATGGGTTTTTTCCAGTGTGATCTTTCTCCGACAGCAGCAGTCAGATGAAGAGATTCTTAGAGTATAAGAAAAATAACAGCTCTTAGCCACTGAACACTGACTTTAGGTGGACTTATACCGAATCCTCATAATAGCCATAAGGTGGATGTTACTATCTTTCTTCTTACTTTATGAATAAGGCAATCTAGACTCAGAAAGACTGCAGAGTACAGGCTCACAAAACTCAGGAGCTGTAGCTACAGCTCAGATCCAAGTGAGCCCTCTGTCTAAGCCTATGCTCTTGGCTACCTCCCAATCTCAGGCTTCCAAGAAGACAGCCGGGGGTTCATGGGAAGACATCAGACCAGGTTTCAGAACACCTAGGTTTTTAGGTCCTGCCTCTGCTGCTCGCTGTGTGACCTTGGGAGAGATGCTTACCTCCCTGTGTCCCAGTGTCCTTGAACAGGCAATTAGTGACATCCTCCCAACCTCACAAAGCTTTCCTGAGGATTAAACAAATTAACATCTACAAACCCTCTCTGCAAGGTTAAGAACCCTGGTGGACTATTCATTATAGCAAACCTGTCAAGTGAACCCACATAGAAAAGCATTTATAAAGCAAAGCAGCACTAAGAGAGCCAAGTGAATTAAGATTCCTGGTTCCAGAGGAACCCAATAGAATTTCTCATTTCTAGATGTATGACTTTGGGTAGATCACATGATCTCTTTGAATCTCAGTTCTCCATCCTGTAAAATAAAATAATACCCATCTCTCAGCATTGCTGTGAGAATTCCATGATATTTGCCCAGAGAGCAGCCTAAATACTGCCTGGCACCGGTGCCCCCTGCATATTAGCTACTGTTTTTATCTCTTTCTTTTCTTCCCCTTCAAGCCACAGTCCCCTCCTCATTACCCACTCAAGCAGGGCTGTGCTTGACTTTCTGGCTGTCTCTCTGAACCTCTGTGGCAAAATATAGACTGAAAAAGGAAATAAGAGTCAAAGAGAGCCCTGGGGCTCCAACACAGTGGTTTTGAAAGTCAATTCGCCTGTCGATAGCAGGATTCCTGGTGTCTCCAGGGACCACCCAGGGCTGTGTTGTTGAGCTCAGCAAGGTCCCTGCACCGAAAAGCTTCCTAGTGATGGGAAGTGCTGCCCTGAGCAAGGCAGCACATGCAGCCTCCCTTGTGAACAAGGATTTGAGCACAAGGCAAGCCAGCCTGCCCATGCCTGCACCCACATCCACGCAGCAGCTGGAAACACCATGCCATAATGTCTCGGTGTCTGCATAGTCCTTTACACTTTACCAAGTGTGTGTCCATCCCACATGCTGGGCAGGGAGTGGACAAACCAGGGAAGGACACATAGTGGTCACTCTGGATCAGTCTGGACCACAACTGCAAAGCAGAGCAAAACAAAACAAAACAAACAAATGCAAAAACAGTGGCAGTTTTCACAGCATGTGAAACCAGACAGACCTGGACTTAAGTCTTGGTTCTGCCATTTTTGCCTTCGGGGATCTTGGGCAAGTTCCTTAACTTCTCAACTACTTTTTCCTTCTCTAATGATGTAGCTAAGTGCAACAATTCAGAAGGTGGCTCTGGCCTCAGAACCAAGTGCAGGCTCTGATCCCAGCCTAGCACCTTCTCAGATAATTTACTGATTTCATTAGCCAAAAATTGAAAATAAGAGGTTTGTAGTGAGGATGAAATGAAATTAAAAATATACCTAGATTCTTTAAGGTAGAAGCAACACTCAATAAATGTGGGCTGTTGTGTTTGTCATGATCAATCCAGCCCTACTCCTGTGAAAAAGAAAGCTTGAAACCTCAGGGGATTAGCACAAGAAAATTTTACTTCTCACTCGTGCAAGTGGAGAGATTTCCTCTGTGAGGCAACTCAAGGAACTAGGGTCTTTTCTCCTTTGACACTGCCCTGTGAGCCTGTGGCTTTCAAATACTCTGCAGCCGAGAGGTACTTCCTTGGCACAGGTGCACATGTGGCTCAGGGCATTGCCACATACAGTCTTGCAGCCAGAACTGGTTCTAGCTTCCTAGTCTCACTGCACAGAAGTGGTTGTTACTGTAAATTAGGCCAGGTACCTACCTCACACTGCTGCTGTAAAAAAGACTAAATGAGATTGTGTATGGACTGCTTAGCATGGTACACAGTTAGTGCCACTTGTGACTCAGTGCCTGTCTGGCCAGATTCAGTGCAATTCTGACTTGGGGCAAACCAGATTTTTAGATTTGGGTACAGACATGGAATTGAGCTTCAGCAATCTGAAGGCTTGACTGGGTCTGGAGGACCTGTTTTTAAGAGGTTATTCATTCCCACCCACCGTCCACAGTAGGTCCCGGGTATTCTGAGTAGCCATGCTTTCCCCTTGTCTTTATCAATGTGTCCTTAACTTTCTGCATCCTTTGTCATTCTTCTGGTGCCCCTAGGGTAACTGGCACAGCCAGGTGAACTCCCAGTCATCGGTGCTTCTTACTTGCATTTCACCAGGTAAAAGCTTGCATGTTCCATGATAATTTTTGATGTTTCCAGTGCTGTCTTGTGTCTCTTGTGACACTACTGATTCATTCAGGAAGCTCTGAGTGTCTACCACGTACCAGGAACTGGACCAGACACTAATGTTCACGAGAACCCTGGGAAGTCACTCAGAAGTCTCAGGCTTTTTTTTTTTTTTTTTTACATGAACAAGCTGAAACTCAGAGAGGTTAGGGATCTGCCTTAAGCCACACAGCCTGTCTGACATGAGGGCAGATTCAACTCAGGATGACACCTTATCAAGAGCCCTTTCTACTGTCCTCTGGGGGCCCCTGCAATTGACTTCTGCCTATTCTTACAAGTAGTTACACACGTGTTGGGCCTTGCGCATGCCTTATTTATGCCTCTTTCCCTCAGTGACTTAAACTTGATGAATTTAGAAATTTAAATTAAACCCCTGCAGAAAGTAATAGCATAACATGTTATTCCTATCTGGAATATTTTGTGGCTAAAGATATATCATCTTATCCCAGAGTTTGCTAACTCCTCATGGTGGGTATCAAACACTCACTCAGTCACTGAAGATACCTTTGGAAGTCAGGATTGATATTAGCGAGTGTCCCCGAGTCAGAGCACCTAAGTAACAGATTTCCATTCAAACAAAAAGGCTGATCTTACCAACCTCAGTGGTAATATCCAAACAGCGAAGACTCAAATACTGAACTCAAGGAACTCATAACTCTAAATGGGGATTTAGGACCAACACATACAAAGAAGGCACGACCTAGATTCCCTTACACGAATATTATTATTTATGCTACTAAATGCAGATTCCTAAGCCAGGTATGCTAGGAATATTATCTAACTCTTCTCAACCAACATGCGATGTCAGGATTACGTATCTCTATTTTACCTTGCAGATGAGAACATGGGGAGTCAGAGAGGTTAAAGTGACTGGTCCAAGTCACAGAGCAAACATCAGAGTTGGAATTTCAACTCACCCCCAAATTCACCACTTTCCATACCACCATCCAACAGCAGGATGCCACAGAGAGGACTGGCCTTGAAAGAAGTTAGAGGTGGGTTGCTCTTCTCATGAAGGTCCCCAGGGCCCTGACCCATCAATATGACATCTCAGAGGCTAAGAGAGAGACAGAGGAGGTAAGGCCAGCCAGGCAGCACTCTGCTTCCACCAGAGAAATTTCACTTTGGTATTTCCCATGCTGGGTTTTCTCCTAAATACTTCATTTGAGAAATATATTCTACTGCACAAGGTAGAGAGAAGGAAAGCAAAAGTGAAAATTAAAAAAAAAAAACAACTAAAAACTATAGGTTTCATGCCCTGGTCTTAATTTAGGAACTGCACATTACAGCTCAAGAGGTAGAGAGATTTGCCTAATGATCAAGGAGTTGTAGGTGACAGACTGTGGTTTCAAGAAGGGTGGCCAACCCTTTTCTGTAAAGAGAGAGATGGGTAGTTTCCATTGTGGTGCAGCGGAAACGAATCCGACTAGGAACCATGAGGTTGCGGGATCGGTCCCTGGCCTTGCTCAGTGGGTTAAGGATTTGGCGTTGCTGTGAGCTGTGGTGTAGGCTAGCAGCTGTAGCTCCAATTCAACGCCTAGCCTGGGAACATCCATATGCCGCAGGTGTAGCCCTACAAAGCAAAAAAAAAAAAAAAAAGAGAGAGAGAGAGAGAGAGAGAGAAAGATGGAAACTAAGGCTTTGCTGCCCATGGAGTCTATCACAACTCCTCACCTCTGCCCAGGTAGTGAGAAAACAGCCACAGATGATCCATAAAACAAATGCCCATGTCTGTGGGCCAATGAACTTTATTTACAGCACAGGCTGAGAGCTGAGTTTGGCTCTTGGGCTATAGCTTGCAGACCTCTGGCTTAGAAGCAAGGATTCTTGACTATTTATTTAGCACTTTTGTCTGTACAAAGCTTTCTCCTTACGGACAGATGAATTGCATAGGCCTTTTATTCCCTTAATGTTGAGGAAAAATGGAGGATCAAAGTCGGAAAGTGCATGAAGGTTCTATAAAACAAAGCATGGATAAAGAAAAGATAGACATTAGACATGTGCACATGGTTGAGGGGGCAGAACTCCCAGGATGCAGAAGAAGAGGGAGTCATAAATAAGTGATTTAAAGAAAGGGCCCTGCTTAGATGATGATGTGTATGTGCCATGAACTGTAAAGTGTGACTGACTCAACTCCGGGCCCAAGGTCGAAAATAAATTAAGCTACTGTGGAACTGAGTAGGGGTGATGGTTGCACCACATTGTGAATGTACTAAATGCCAGCTAATTGTATACTTTAAAGTGGTGAAGGCTATGTTATGTGAATTTCACCTCAATAAAAAATTTAAAATATAAATTAATAATTAAATTGAGCCACAAAAAACCTTGAAAATGAAAAGGTTCTATGGAGGTGAACCTCCTTCCTCCTTTGAGTCCCAGAACTGCCGGAGGTTTCCTTGGATGAGTGTGAAAATCATTTGCCCTGTCAGGTGTCAGAATGGTGTGATTTTTTTTTTTCTTTCCTCCTTTGGCATCACATAGGTCTGTTTTGGATTCTGAGCTTCCTTGGGCCTCAGTTTCCTCACCAGCAAAATGCAGGTCATCATGTGCACCATTTAGGCTTGATGTGGTCATTAAACAAGAGTCTGGTCTAAGCAAATCTAACATGTGTTCAATAAAAGTAGCTTTTAATACCTTTATTTCTGGAAAGCCCGTGGCTTCTCTTCCTTAACTCATTCATTCATTGATTTGTCATTTACTGAGCTCTTTGTCTGTTCCAGGCAGTATAAGTATCCTCATTTCCACTGCTGTGCAAAAAAAATTATCCTCAAGAGTTAGTAGCTTAAAGCAACACACATTGATTATCTCCAGTTCCTGTAGTTAGGAATTCAAGGAATTAGCTGGATGGTTTTGGCTCAGGATCCCTAATGAGGTTGTCGTTAAGTCACGGACTAGGGCTTCAGCCATCTGAAGGCTTGACTGGGTCTGTTGCAGCTGATGGCAAGAGGCCTTGGTCCCTTGCTAGAGGCCTCTCTATATAGTGCCCTTATGAGGCAACCACTGGCTTCCCCCAGAGTAAGTGATGAGAGAGGGAGGGATGGAGGGAAGGAGGATGGAAGAGAGGGAGAGAAGAGACCTACCCACTTAGGTCCACCTTATTCTATTTGTTAGAAACAAGTCACGACGTCAAGTCCAACACTCAAGGGGAAGGTAGTACATCACAGCATGACTACCAGGAGGTAGAATCTCGGCGGGCCATCTTGAAGGCTCATGCCTTAGCATGAGCTCTGAGGATACAGTGATGGGCTAAAGAGCCATCTAACCTAAAGTCTAGTAGGAGAGATAGGCCTATATCAAAATACCATGCACATAAAAACAGGACACCTAACTAGGATAAGACAATGTAGTTGCAGGAGGTGTATAAAGCACAAGACTCAGGAGGGAAAGACAGGCACAGGAATCCATTTGTGAGGAAGGTACACATTTGTCCAGGTTTGAAGAATGAGTACTAGTTCATGTTAGGTCAAAAAGATACGGTCGCCTCCAAATGCTGATGACAGAGTTACCATATGGCCCAGAGATTCCATTCTTAGGAATATACCCAAGAGAGAGGAAAACATGTATCCATTCAAAAACCGTGTCTGTGAATGTTAATAACAGCCTTATTTGTAATAACTGAAAAGTGGAAAGAACTCAAATGACCATCAACTGATGAAGGAAGAAACAAACTGTGGCAGATCCATATAATGAAATATTACCCAATAATAAGAAAGAACAAAATACTGATGCAGGGCACAACATAGATGAACCTTGAAAAAAATTTCAGAAGAAGTAAAAAAAAAAAAAAAGTCAGACACAAAAGACCACATATTGTATGATTCCATTTGTAGGAAATGTCCACAAGAGGAGCTAGAATTGGAGTTGCAAAGGAGATTAGAGATTGCCTCAGGCTAGAGATAGGGAGAGAAACAGAAGTGGCTGTTAATCGGTAGGGGGGTTCTTTTGGGGGTGATGAAAATGTTTCAAAATATATCGTGGTGATGTTTGCACAATTCTGTGAGTATACCAGCAACCCCTGAATTAGATGCTTAAATGGCTGAATCGTATGGTATGCAAATCATTTCTCAGTAAAAATGTTTCAAAGGTAAAAGATGGTTGGAAGAGCAGAGGGAAGAGCCTGAAGTGGAAGAGAATGTGATATGGGGGAGAAACTCAGTGTGGAGTGTGGAGATGGAAGGGAGAGACGGTGTCAGGTGCAGCAGAGACCACACCCTGCAGGCCCTGGAGAGTCAGAAAGGGACGTTGATGTCTTTATCACTGGGGCAATGGGAAGCCATGGATGGCTTTTAAGCAGGGCCTCCTATGATCCTGCTCAAGACTTTCCAGGTTTATACAGTAAGTTCTCAGTAAATTAAAGCTAATATTTATATCAGGGATAAATTAAGAGGGCAGACAGAGTATTGAAAAGCTTATTTTTAACCATTTTCCTGAGAAATGCAGGCCCCAAAGCTTTGGGGTAGGGCTTGAAGTCTTTGTCCTTGCAAGTGGCCAGCTTGGTCTCCTGTGCTTCTCATCTAAATGCCTCCAAACTAGTCGATGCAAGAGGACAAGCTGGATGCAGCCACCTTCAGGTGCCGACCCTATGTTCCCCTGTTGCAGAGTCCTTGGGATTCGGACCCTCACTGAGCTCTTTATCCCTTTCCAGATGGCAGAGTGAAGTCAATCACTGGTAACATGTTCATTCCACCTCATTTAATGCAGTTTACAAAGGTGTGGTGCAGTTGAGGCCGCTACAGGAAAAGCTGATTTCAAGTTCTGGCACAATGATTAGCTGATTCACAAAAGATGGGAGTCTCCATTTCTTCCCTGCACATCTGTCCTGTCTGCTTTTAATTTGGAAGCCCCAGTTTTCATTTAGCGGCAGGACTGTAAACTCCATTTCTGCGAACACAGAATGACACACTTTGTGGAACGGGGGGGCCCCTGGCCAAGATCTGACTCTTAAGTAATAGATGGCTAGTGACTAGCTGAGAAACGCTCCAATGCGAACACTTTCCATGGCAAAAACCCTGTCACATCAGCTGGATTGAAAGGGAGCCTTCTGGGCTGGTTTCCACTTACATACAGGCCATGTCTTTAAGCTTGGCCTCCAGAGCCTGCAGGGAACCTCTAGCTTCATCCTAAACATTGACGGTCTTTCCAATCCGTAGCTTCCCTTGGTCTTTTGTGCTGAGCTGGAGGCTGTGGCCCAATGCACAGATTTCCTCATCTTTGGAAATCAACCCAATGAGGAAGAAGGGTTCAGTGTTAGGGTTTTTTTTTTTGTTTTTTTTTTTCTGGTAAAGGGGACGTTCTTTTCATCACATTTGACAAAGCAATTTTTAAAAATCTCACTCACATCCAATATTTTGTGTGTGTAAGAGAGCAAAAACAGGCCTCGAGTTACATCACTCTTGTGGTTTAAGAAATCTTTTTCACAATATGTAGACTGGTTTGGGGCTGGGATTTTTGGAGAGAGGGGAAGGGGCTGAGCAAGAGACGTGGAGAAATAAGAAAAATAAATCATCCTCTAAGGAAGAAGAAATGGACCAGCAAAAGGAATAAAATGGACAAAACGTCCATGAGTTTGTCATCTAGATGCAGAGATAACTCTGTCTTTTTTTTAATTAATAATTTTATTGAAAGCCATCTGCCTTAGATTACCACCGAATATCTATCGATAATCTTTCGTACTGCCTGCCATAAAGTCAGTTCAAATACATATTTTTGAATATATACATGAGGAAATGAGTAATTATTGTTGCCTACTCTGTGCCCAGCACCGGCTAATGAACTTATGGGCTGTCTAGTGTAGAATACTAATAAGGGACACAGGCATTGGCTTGTCTTGGTCTGTCCCTCACTAGTGGTGTGGCCATGGAGCAATTCATGTACGTTGCCTAATTCTCAGTTTCCTCAGATTGACATGTGGACATCTTGGATCCATCTCATGTGGTTGTTTGGAGGATCAGTTGAGGCAAAGGGTAGACAGTGCTTGGAAAAGTGCCCGGAACACAGGACATGCTCTGTTATGGTAGCTGTTATCACACAGTGTGGAACTGGCACACGGCAGCCTCAGCGAACAATGCTTGCCATGGTTTGCCCCAAACAGCCTTGAACCGCCACCTTTGTTTTACATCTAGTTATTTGCCCATTTCTTTCCCAAGCGAGGCCAGCATTGCACACTCCTGTTGGTTTTCCTTAAGTGTGAAGAGTCTCACTGTCCCGAAAGTAATGAGGGTTTTGTGAAAACCATTTCTCTGCGGAGGACAGTGGCGCTTCAGCTCCAGTACAAACAAGAGAATATTCCAGATGGTTTGCAAAGACTTTCAGCTTTTGCCAAACATGTTTTCCTCTCATTTTAAATTCCCTGTGTATTTTAAGTGAAATGTAATCCACATGTCCCTGGTCAAGTAACTATTGGGGCAGGAAGTGGGGAAAGAGTATGGGAGATCCCAGCATTAGCAATTAGAGAGAGGGCGACATCACGGGGGTCTGACATGGCGGGGGTCTGACGACACATGATATGGGCTGTGGATGAGGAGGAGAGAGGAAAGGGCTGTCCTGGCTCTCCTCTCCCACCAGTCACTCCCTCCCTCCCTCGCCAACTCCATGTTTACCGGGCCCTCGCCAACCCCACACTGTACCAGGCACCGTGGGTCACGTGGGATCCCTGTCATAAACGAGTTAGATTAGGGGTCAGCTAACATGCTTTGTAAAAGTCCAGAGGGTAGTTTTTGGCTTTGTGGGATGCGTGGTCTTACAATTAGTTGACCCTGCTGTTGCAGCACGAAACTACCCATGCACAATGTGTAAGCAAAAGAGCAGGGTTCTGCTCCAATAAAACTTTATATATCTATACATGAGTGTGTATAGATACATATATGTGTACATACATGTATGCATATACATGTGTATGTATGCATATGTATATACATACACATATGTATATACATGTGTGTATGTGTGTGTGTATACGTGTGTGTGTATATATGTATATGTGTGTGCCTTTATATATATATATGTATATAAAAGACAGTAGGGTCAAATCTGACTAGTGGGCCCCAGAGAGTTTGTTGACCCCTGGATTGGATCATGTCATGGAAGACAAACCACCCCAGAGAATAACCCTCAGGGAGTAGGTAACTCGGTGCTAATCAATGAAGAGGCTGGTCCTGACTAAACAGGAATTCAGTGGCAGGATAGCAAGGGGGCTACAGGTGTACCTTTCAGGAAGAAGTGGATTAAAATCCCAGGCCCATCATTTATTAGCTGTGTGACTTAACCTACAGAATTGCTCTAAGACTTGGCTTGCTCATCTGCAAAATGGATATAATACTATAATAACATTGTAAAAAACATGATTCATTAATATTATTTTTAATCTCAGGATTAAATAAGACACTGTGTATAAATGTCTGGTATGCAGAAGAAAGCTGGTATTCAGAGTGAATAAAGCACAGATTTTTGCAGTCAGTGATCCTGGATCAGAGATCTGTTCTGTCACTGAGTCATTCAGACCGGGGCTCAGCGTACTTTTTCTATCAAGGGCTGATAGCAAATATTCTGTGCTTTGTAGGCCACAGTGTTTTTGCTTTAATTTTACAACCTTTTAAAATGTAAAAAAAAATCATTCTAGCATCCTTACCTCATAAGCTGTATAAAACTAGGCTGTGGGCTGCATTTAGCCTGAGGGCTGTCATTTGTTGATATTTGCTCTTGACCAGAGGTATCCAGCAGAAATAAAGCATAAGCCATATCTGAAAGGTCCATATGCTATGTATTTAAAATATTATCATTCTAATAACTAATAAATAACTAATATTACAAATGTATTAATTAGATATTCTGCTTTTTCACTTTTTCCTTTTTGTACTAAATCTTCAAAATCCTATTGTATTTTACCCTCAGAGCATATCTCAAGAGCTCATAAGCCACATGTAGCCAGTGGCTACTGTATTGCCCAGGGCAGCCCGGGACCTCAAGCATTCACCCTAAAATGAGTATAATGATAGCACTTAGTGTTTAGGGCTGCTGGGAAGATTTAATGAGAAAGTGTATGGAAGGTGCTCAGCATATGGCCTGGCACAAAGTGATCTTTAAATGACAGCTGATTTTTGCTAACAAGAATCACCGTGTAGTATAATAATGGGAATGATTGTTTGGGGAGCAATGTGTATCTCTTTTCTTCCTTCTGGGAAAAAAAATCTCCATCTTGGTGATCAGGGCCTTTCACAGGACACCCTTATTCCAGCTTCCTTTATCATTTCTCCCAGGGGCTCCCAAAGATTCTGCCTACCCCTCTGGTATCCCAGGTTTCTGAGACCCAGGACACAGGTATGAGCCCTGGCAACCAGACATGGATTTGCAGGAATGGAAGCCATAGCCCACAACCCCTCTGGGACACTATGAAAGTCAGCACCACTCACTCTATCTGAACACACACTCCTAGGCCAGTGCTCTGGGACAGCTTCCTTGGTCCACTTAAAGTGTAGGTTGGGGATGGTGTGTTTGTGTGTCTTCCTCTCATCCTGTACCATTTCTGATCCCAATTCCTTTTTTCCCGCAGCTTGGCAGGAGGAGCAGACCCATAGGTCTACAGACAGAGGTTTTTTGAAGGCTTGGAAAGTCTTGCTTAAATTTAAGCTGGAGACTCTGTGGATGCTGCCTTATCTCCTGAAAATCTGGGAATTACTGAACATACTCAGGTGATTTGATCTCTTCTATAGTCAAAAGCAGGGCTCTCGTATGTGTGTTTCTAATGTTAGGATGTAGGACTAACTTAGTAGGAAAGGACCACCCTACACCAAAAAGCAGCCTAGGTTTCCGGCCAAAGCAGACGGTCAGGGAGAATGTTCTTATACTTAATACAGCAAAAATTCTTATTGCTTGAGGTCGATGGTACAACTTCTTAAAGAAGGGGTTTAACAACCAGACCAGAGTTCAAATGACATCACCTACCCAGGAAACCTAATTGTTCCCTCAAACTCCCTCACTTAGCCTTTTAAAGTACAAAGTCTTTGGAGCCTAATCCTTACTGTCACTTAGCAGCTGTGTGACTTTGAGCCAATTACTTAGCCTCTCTGAGCCTCAGTTTCTTCATTTCTGACTATGGATAAGGACATACTTTTGAGTTGTGGATAGGACTTAATTAGTTTCCATAAGTTATGGGGAAGATTTAATTAGCTTGGTGCTTATAGTAGAAAAGATGCAAATAAAATGTTAATTAATTATTGCCCTATTTTCTTGAGTGAGGTGGTATGCTACTTTAACCAAACCTGTTTCCCTTCTTTCCACTGCTGTGCCTGGGGTTCCCTCTTGCACCCAGCATGATTCAAGGTGCTGCCATGTGCATACAGGCTTACTGGCCCAGAGCCATCACATAAGGTGAATGGAGACACATATCCCAAGCGACTTGCCTGGGAAGTAGTAGCAAAAACCAAATCATTCTCCTTGTTATATGATTTATTCTCCCAACAGTAGAGCCTCCCAAATAAACCAGCAAGCCTGTGACAACAATATTCACAAGCTGAGGTACTGCATTTTGCCACTACTGCCGGGAAATTCTTTAGCACTTAACAGTTGTAATAGTACTGATTTCCAGGATACAAGATGATTTCCAAATCATTGGAAGACCCATCGGGTCACTGTTATTTGAAAATGACCCACTTGGGGAAAAAAAGGTACAAACTGATTTTGTGTCATTTGTTACAGTTGATTTAATCATGATGCAAGGGATTGCAGCCGATTTGTATGAATGCAAATTTTACCACAGCAATCCTGGGAAATATTATTTTTAACTCCATTAAAAAAGGAACCTTGTCACAATTAGTACTACTTTCATTACTATTAAAAATGAGAGTAACAACTTACTATTAATGGGCCGAAACAGTCACTTCCATGCCATACTAAGACTTCTAAAAAGGCAAGTTCATGTATCTTTGAGTCAACAGAAAGGCAAATTTTGAATTACCAAATTTTTAAAAGAGAATTTCAAGAATGCAGTACTGTTCTAACTACTACCTACCTCTAAAATTCCCACTCTAGTCTAAGAGTGAGCATTTTTTTTTTTTTTTTGTAAGAGGCCAGACAGTAATTATTTTAGATTTTGCTGGGTATCTGGTCTCTGACATGATTGTTCGTCTTTGTCACTGTGGAGCCAAAACTGTCTTGGATAATATGTAAGGCAACAGGTGTGGCTGTGTTCCAATAAAACTTTATAAAAACATCAAGTAGGCTGGGTCTAGCTTGTGGGAGCACATTTCAATAAAGCTTTATTAATAAAAACACAAGGCAGGCTGGATCTGGCTTGTAGGGCCATGGTTGGCTGACAAACAAAAAAATAATTAAAAAATAAAATCTCCACAAAATTCTCAACAAATGTATTTCCATTGTCTCTGCATAAGGTGAACCCATGATAATTATGTGGGAAGGACACAGAGGTGGATGCTAAAAGGTTAAATAGCCCTCCAGTGAGTGAGCCACATTTCACTTTTTTTAGGGAACATATATATAAATGGTTCCAGACCCTAAGAATGGGAGAGATAGGGAAGGCATATGATGGAACTGGGATTTAAAAAAAAAAAAAGATGGAAAAATTGTGAGTATATTTATTCATTCAATAAAAATTTATTATGAACCTATGGCATGCCAGTCATAAAAAATACACTTTTAACCATCAGTGACCAGGCTATGGGAGAGGTTTTTGTTTTTGTTTTTTGTTCTGTTTGTTTGTTTTAAGACTGTCCAGATACTCCTAAAACTTTTTCAGACTATGAATAATTCCCTCTCCTGTTTAGGCAAAAAAACATAATAGCAATTCTAATCCTGGTGCTCCATAATGAGAGTTTTGAAG
Source organism: Phacochoerus africanus (assembly GCF_016906955.1). Classification (NCBI taxonomy): domain Eukaryota; kingdom Metazoa; phylum Chordata; class Mammalia; order Artiodactyla; family Suidae; genus Phacochoerus; species Phacochoerus africanus. Next base: position 15,017,239 of record NC_062544.1, on the reverse strand, counting down.
AATACATGGGAATAATTAAATCCAAAAAAAATTTAAAATAATTTTAAAGAACGGGTTCTATTAGTGTCGTAACTGGGCACTGACACCATATGACATAATTGGCGCTCGCCTCCAAGCTTCATCTGAATCCAGCATTCTAAAGTCCTTTCGTAAGAGCCCTGAACATCTGCTCTAAAGAAGAACTTTACACCCAGGCAAGAAGAATAGGACAGAAGGGTGTGTCTTCCTTAAAGTCCAATAATATGTTATTAAAGTGTCAAATTCCTACATTTGTGACAATAATTATAGAAACACAGGCTAGAAGTCTGTAGGAAAAAAGATATACCAATTAAAAAAAAAAAAAAACCCACAGGAGAGGTAGCAGTATATACTGGGATGAGGGGCTCAGTTATTTTTCCTGGGTTGGAGTTGAACACATTTGAAAGGAATGAAGATGATCCTAGTGGCATTTTTATTGTTATTTCTTCTCCTTCAAGACTTCCTCACTTTGAGCAAGAATTATTTATTAACAAGAGGAAATCATTACTTTGGGATTTTATTTAGCACAACATTATATGGAAAAAAAAAATAGGTTCCCAAGCTGACTGAATGTCATCATGTGTTTTCCCTACTTTTTCTAAATTGAGCTCATCTATAAATGTTTAGAAGTAGTATTTTTAAAACCCACCAACAAATTTTCCATGCCAGAAAATGCCCTTCTTGTTCTGACACAACTGTTTGAAGATTTTGTTTTTGTACTTGCCTTTTAATCGAGAGAGAGAATAGAAAAATGGTGAGAACGCACTGATCACAGGGGATTCTCTTACCCACGATTTCTTCAAAATTGTAATTGCTTGAGGATTCGTATGGTCTCTAGAGGATGGAGCAAGATGTATTTTATCTAAGTGTTGAAGCCCATTCCGAATGAGGTCGATGTATTACATATGTGTGTCTGAATGGGCCAGGTCAACCACTGTGTGTAGGCTCCCTTTCCAACATTAATGAGACAAACTGGACTCTTGAGAAGGGGGTGGTCTCTTTAGCACAGACAACACTGCCGACTTTTAATGTTGAAAAGTTTAGAAGATTTAAGTTGAATTTCAGGGCCATCATTCTCTCAATGGATGACTCTATCGGTGGAAGTTAAAATGGCAGCTGAAATTTCCTTTGCTTTCTTCCTTTTTTTTTCCCCCTCTCCCTGGGAGTTTCCTTGTAAGGATTGTTCATGGATGGTAAGGGATAAACCCAGGATACAGGAACAGGTGTTAACTCTCTCCATGACAAACACACCGGGTCTTAGCCTATGTATTACACGGACAAATGTGTACATTCCCCAGCTTCAAACATGTTCTCACTTTCAAAGTTTTGTCAGCTTCACATATCACTTGACTATTCTTTACTTAATATTTTCCTTTAAAATGACTCCTTTTTTTCCCACTTAGATAAAGTTGCATAGAAATAAAACTTGATGCTACTGCTCTTCATGGAGAAACATTACCACTTGCCATCAAGAAGTTGACCACAAAAGTACATGAGCAAGGCAAACCAAACCATGTTACCAAAATCTAGCTAAATTATGTGCCTGTCCTAGGCTCTGTGCCTGAGGGCTGCCCTCCCTTTAAGGCAAGGGAGATAAGCATGTGTTAGAGAAGTGCTGGACACATGCTAGCAACAAAGCAAGACTTGCTCTTTGTAGGAATCAGAAAGGGTGACTGAGAATTGAAGAAAGGATTAGCTTTCTCACTCTGTAGTTCAATACGGTTTAACGTCCATTGCCTAAAACCCTGAACACTGGCAAATGTCTCTCATCTCACCAGCTTTGCATCCCACAATTTAGGGAACCCTGTTAGCTGTCTTGTACCTTTTAACACCTTTTCACACTTCAGAAAGTGCTTCCCTATATATTGGTTCTATATGGTTCTCATGAGAACACTGGTGATGTATGCAGGGGAACAATTATTACTTTTATGCTATTGGAATTGAAAGTGCCAAACAAAATACCTTAAGCTCACATAGCAAGTCAGTAGCAAAGCTATCTCTAAAACTTGGGATTTTTTTTTTTTTTTTGGACAAGTATGATTTGAAGTTTATTGATAAAATTTCCCTTGTATCTTGTATAATCAACTTTGAGGCTCCTATCAAGTATTCATTTTTTTTTTAATTCACCTTCCCATTCAAAAAATATATATTTAAAAACTAAGTTCACTTACTTATGACTCAACACTCCATCTTCTCTGTTCATCAATGCAAAGATTAGAATGACCTTCCAAAATCTTTTCATATCAGTATTTTATGTAGAAATGTAAATTGAAAAATGAGTAGCTATTAATTGACTTAGAACAGCAGGTCTCTGGACTCCTCCCTGAATTCGGTGGTTTTCAAGGGCAATTTTTAAAAATGGTGTTAGTTCTCATCTATGTAGCACAGCAAACCAGCTATTGCCACCAAGAAAGGCTGAATTGTGTGGGTCTTTTGTATACAGTATATATTATGGAACAATCATCTGGTTGCCGAATAGTGTTTTATGAAATTCCCTGAGGTCTCTAAGCTTTAATTCACACTGTGCCTCTACTGTAATGACAATTCAGTCTAGGTTTGGGGCCTAGTTGGTTTTATTTGCTGAAATGAGTACTGAACAAACCAATCGATCAGCAATCCAATTTGGTTATCTTGGATTATTGAAATAATTCTGCCAAGTAAAATAACCAATCCTAGTTATGACGACGGTAGAAATGGAGTGCCTACAGAGAGAGGAGATGAACCGTTAACTTGATCAGCTGTATAAACAAAGTTTCTGAGCAGTGGAAAATGTTAGCCAATATCCAAGGCAAGGGAAGAGCTTTAGATGAAAAATCAGAGAGGCGGCTAATGGAATATAGCATGTCCCCAGACCCAGAGGGGAAAACAGAAGGCTTCTTCCCACGGGTAGTTGAAGGCTGAGGAAAAAGACTCTGAGTCTGATGTGGCATCAGGCTGAAACACGACAGAGGGCACGCACCCATCCAAGTGAGGCATGTTCTCATCTGCCTGTCCTGCTCCTGAAACTGTGTTGATTCTGAGTCTGAGTCATCACGTGTTGTTCATTGCTGGAGCCCTGTCAGATTTAGCGAGGAAAGTACAGAATGTAATATACACGTAATAAACATCTTCTGAATCCTGTTATTTTAGAGATGTCCCCAAACTGAGAGTATTGCAAGCGTTCTAATGAAGTTCTTCACATTATATACACCAATTTAATTCAGCTAGAAAATTCTACAAACTTAACAGTTCTATAAAAGGCTATGTACAATTTTGTATTAAATTCTACTGTTATGAAAATACCAGGGTCATTGGGCTCTTAAGTATTTAGTTTATATAGGGGTTACAATATGTACTTACTAACAAATTTCAGACAAGATTGTAAGATCCTTGAAAGTAGGGGCTGTGTCTCCCTCTTCTTTATGTCACCAGAATATCATGCATTGCTATCCCGTGATAGTCATTAATGGATTTGTATCTAATGAATGATATGATGGATTGTGTATTGCCTGAAAAATCTTCCTTTAGTCCTCTGGTCTGAAGCTCCAAGTTAAAAGAGGAACTAGATTAAAATAATGACCTCACAGTACATGTGAAGATTAGCCTGACAGGCAAGTTACTACAATCAGCCACTTCCAAGTGTATCTCATGAATTAGCCCTGAGGCCACACCACGAAGTCAAAGTCCCTGTTGACTTTGTATTATTTAATTTTTTTTATTTTTTATTATTATTTTTTTTTCTTTTTAGAGCCACACCTGTGACATATGGAAATTCCCAGGCTAGGGGTCCAATTGGAGCTGCAGCTGTCAGCCTACACCACAGCCACAGCAACATGGATTCAAGTTGCATCTGTGGCTAAGGTCACAGCTTATAGCAACCCTGGATCCTTAACTTACTGAATGAAGCCAGGAATTGAACCTGTATCCTCACTGTGGGGTTCTTAACACAGTGAGCCACAATGGGAACTCTTGTCCTTGTGTTATTTAAATTAAAAAAAAATTTTTCAATTCTGTAGGTAAACTTCAATTTTAAAAAATTTCTATAATGTACTCCAAGTAGTCTTTGTATGTGATGAAATGCCTAAAAATACTTTTAAAAATAAACATGTTTTATTTTAATGATATTTCTGACCAACAGTGTTCTCCACATGTACAGTGGCTATTTCCTCAAATCTCTCTCCCCCTCTTTTAATTCTTCCAGGCACTTTCACGGATACATAATCAAGGAAGATTTTCTATCCCCTGCCCACTCTTTCTCTTCATTATGTAGTTTAAATTAGTTCCTTCTTTAATTTTACTAACTAGGTTCTCAACAACAACAACAACAAGATTCTGAAAGCTCACTTAGCAAGAAATGATCCTTTCCTGCTCAGAAAAGAATGAGGAAGAAGCAAAATTGTGTGTTCTGGTGCATAAACAATTTTTGTCCTTGTAACACTAGTAAATATGCCTCACTGCATCTTGGGGCTTCTTAGGACCCCAAATAATACTTAAAACAACATGGGCTGAAACTTCATGAAGACCCGGTTTCAGCAAATCATCACAGTCACACACACGCACACCACTAAGTCACTAAGTCACAACTTACTGTTTTGGTATAAAAATATGGGAAGTAAGTTCCCATGATGGCTCAATGGAAACAAATCTGACTAGCACCTATGAGGAAGCAGGTTCGATCCTTTGCCTTGCTCAGTGGGCTGGGGATCCGGCGTTGCTGTGAGCTGTGGTGTAGGTCATGGCTCAGATCTCACGTTGCTGTGGCTGTGGTGTAGGCTGGTGGCTACAGCCCTGAATCAACCCCTAGCCTGGGAACCTCCATATGCCACAGGTGCAGCCCTAAAAATACACACACACATTAAAAAAAAGCAAGAAATACAGGAAGTAGTAGAAATGGGAAGAAGTTAAAAAAAAAAGTGCCCAGAGAACAGCCATGGAAATGGGGGTGGGCAGCTACTCTTTCCTGAATCCCCCAAAAGAGCTCACATGAGGCTAGATAGAGTAGAGAAGCATTTGGCATATGATTTCCCATCCTGTTTATCTCATTCTGGTTTGAACTTTTAGCACATTCAGTCTCACTCATTCCCTACTACTGAAAAAATAAAGAATAGAAATTAGTAGAGTTATCACTATAAGAGATTTAAACCTCATTACTCTACATTTTCATCTTTTAGCTTAAAATCACCATGTGCTCTATGATCTTAAGACACTGATGAAACAAAGCAAACTACAACATCATCTTGACTTCGCTTGACTCTCATTTTTTCTTTGACAATAAATCTGGGTGCAACCGAAGCCTGCCGTGAGTTCTGTTTGGTGTTACCTCAGGCTGGGCACAGATGATGCCACGCTGTATGGAATCGCTTTCTTTAAGAAGAGTGCTTCTTAGCTGGGTTGGTTTCGCTGCCCCCCCACTCCAGCCCTGACCCAGGGAACACTTGGAAATGTCTGGAGACACTTTTGGTTGTCACGACTGGGAGGCAATGCTCCTGGCATCTAGTGGGTAGAAGCCAAGGATGGTGCGAAAGGTCCTACAATGGACAGGACTGTCCCCTAGAACAAAGAACGACCCCACCCCAAATGTGATGAGTGACCACAGGCTGATAAATCCTGCTGTCAAAATACCGGATTCAGTAGCATTGTGTATATATTCTCTGGGTTCTGGGCACAGCCATTACCCCTGGAAGGAGCAGGTTGCATTTTCAACTATGACAGAGGTATTCACCTCTAATTAGCATAGTCTTCTTAAAGTTTACATATCAACCAATGTTCCCTCATCTACTATTAGTGTCTGAAATTTCTCCTCTTGGTCACTCTTTTCATATATGAAACTGCTTATGAGATTCTAGGTCATTCATTACTTATACATAATGCATTTATTAAATACCTACTATCTGGTCAGTGCTATTCAGGAGGAACCAACTACGTTAATGTGAACTCCTATGCTTCATTAACCATTATTCAATCAATAGTCTGGAGTTAAATACCCCGGTGCATCCTCTGTAGAGGTGCCCCCTTGAAAAGTGGCTCAGTAGCAAGTGCATGGATGTAGCAAGAACTACTGGCCCTTGAGGTTAGTGCACCATCAAACCTGGGCAGGAAGAATCCTGTCCTGGGCTCAGAGCTTTGGAAACTGACCCCAGCCCTCGGACCTTGTCCACAGTGTCACAGAAACATGCCATCTGAAACCTAGGCCCTGTCTTCCTCCAGAATCTCTACATACCAGGGACTTGGGAATTTTCTGCCTGAATTACTCAGCCCACTTTCAGAACCCAAACTTTTTTTTTTTTTTTTTTGGTCTTTTTAGGGCTACACCCATAGCATATGGAGGTTCCCAGGCAAGGGGTCAAATCGGAGCTACAGCTGCTGGCCTATGTCACAGCCACAGCAATGCCAGATCCAAGCTGCATCTGCAACCTGCACCACAGCTCATAGCAATGCAAGATCTTTAACCCACTGAGCGAGGCCAGGGATCAAGCCTTCATCCTCATAGACACTAGTCAGATTCGTTTCTGCTGAGCCACGACGAGAACCCCAAGAACCCAAACATTCTTATTCTAGCCTGTTCTGCTGCAGGAACATATGCACGGACATATGTATCTGAGCAGGGCAGCTGAAGGGGTAAAGGACCAAGCCCAGGGTATCGAGGTGTACGAGGCCCCTCCCAGTGTGGGACAGTGTTGGGCCTGTGAAGGGAAGGGGAGGGGACTGGGGATCAGGTACCACAGGTCAAGTCTCCTTGCTTTTCCATGTTCTAATGCTAATTTGAAGGAGTCCAAGAATTCAAAATTAGAAGATAGCTTTATAGGATATTATGAAGATCTGTTTGTCAAATTGAGAGAAGCTACTTCATTTAATAGTTAGCTTATTTCATTTAATAATTAGCTTACACATTTAGACATACAGTACATAGGTGTCCAATTTTTTTTTCTTTTTCTTTTTCTTTTTGCCAAGGCAGCAACCCAAGCTGCTATAGTGACAATGCTGGATCCTTAATCTTCTGCACACAGGAGAACTCCTGGGTCTCCATTTTCACCCATTTCCCCAAGTCAAGGATTGACTTGATTTGAGGGGAACAAAAGTACTGTTGTCTTTCTCTAGAAAGAAAACCTAGGGACTCGGGGACATACCTCTACCAAAAATAGTTCCAATCTTTTATATCGGACTTTATATTCTGAAGCCTCAATTGTAAGTCAGCCCATCTTAAACTTACCAGCATTTTTGAGGGATAGGGCAACAGATAAACAAATAGAAAATTGTGTTTCCGTAATTAGTTGGCTGCATCAGAGCTGATAGAAGGCAAGAACCAGAGGACAGGTAAAAAGTCTATATCTGACAGAGGAAAAGGGAGAGGAGAGAAAGGCTATGCTCTGAGTAGCCAGGGTCACACTTAATCAAACGGGACAGGAAATCTCATGGGAGGGCCTGGAAGGAGGGGTGTGTAACAAATGACAAGAAAATAGGAAAAAAAGGATATAAGCCAAACTACCTTCTTTCCTCCCTATTAACTTCTGGTTCCATCTAGTAGCAATTGTGACATTGTGCAGGCCCCATAACATCACGTCTGAGAAGTGGGGTTCTCTTCCTCGACCCAACTCTATCCTGAGGTCCTGAAAGTGGGGAAGAACCTTAGAGGATGTGAGGCTTGTGTCCTATATGGCAAATCTCCCCGGACATCTCTCACCTCTTTTCTCTCAAGAGGAGACACTGGCTTAATGCCAGGGAGAGGGTTTTAAAGGCTGGTTCCCACAGACGCTGTGCTCTGTCTCTCAGAGGGAAGGTTCAGACCGGGGAGCCCAGATGGGAGAGGTGAGAGTGAAGGCCTCTGCTTAAAATGAACAAAGGCCTGGGGACATCTTCTCCAGAAAAGAGCCAACACCCAGAGGCGGGCTATCCCTGGAACAGCCTCTGAACCATGGACACTCATGGGTTCACTCACTGGAGGCTCCTAGCTCCCTGTGAAGTCCTGGGAGCCAACTCTACCGCCCAGCCAAAAGCTAGACTTGGCTGCCCCTCTGATTAACTGCCTTTGTTTCCTCACAAAGGGAGGGGATTCCCTGATTGTAGGAGGGGAGGGGAGTGGCCTGGACAGGGAGGGTCCCCTTCCGCCCTCAAGTCCAAGGGTGAGCCTGGGAAAGGGCTTCTGTGCTTAGCTCTCCCCAAAAAGGTATCTATCCAAGAGAACATTATGCAGCTCAGAAAGTTAGTCATTAATGTAATGGTCTGAATCTACAATGAGAAACAGATTGAGGCTGACATGATTTTATCTTTGATATTATAGCTGCTGAAGTCGAGAAGTAATTACACATGTTCATATTACATCCATTCGATAGTCACTGAATTTTTTTGTGATTCTTTCTTAATTAATCTTCCCTTTCTCCCTTCTCTATTCACAATGCAGGCAAATAGTCCAGTAAGTGATCAGAGGTGATTTGAAAAGAACATAGTTATGAATTTTAAAGATCTGGGTTGGAATGTAGACTGATACTTGACTTCAGACATTTGGCAAATAAACAATATACATAATAACCTGTTGAAATATACATAATACCTGTTGAAAATATAATGTTGTATTAGGCAGTATGTGAAGGTTTCACATCCCTTATTCCACTGACTCCTAGCAAAACTCTATGGGAAGTGAACTATTCTTATGTCCATTTCAGGGATGAAGAAACTGAGGCTCTCAATATACACGCTGAGCTCCCTGGCCAGGACTGCTTGTGCACAGCAGATTGGCCTCTGAAGACACCATTCCCTTTCATCTCTGTGCTTTAGGAGCTTGTGGTGAAGGTGGAGGTGGGATGTATGAATGGGGGGTGTGAGTAGTAACTTTTGCTGCCTCACAGATCATACACTCCTTTTTCCATCATCCACCTTATAAGCCTAACAGGCAAGGGCTGCTGCATATCCCATGCTTCTTCCCTCCAAGGACTGAGTAACTAAAAGCATCAGTCAATCCTAACACAGCTCTCTCTGCTCCTCCCTCCTCAGCAGAATCCAGCATTCTGGGACAGCTGGGGCTGGAGAGAATTACAAAAGCAAGGAAGCAACAGTCTCTGCCCTTCAGCTTAAAATACAGATAGGCTAGAGAGACACCGCATGCAAATCACAAAGAGCCAGGCCACCGTCCTTACTGTTTCCATTCCCCAGCAAAAGGGGCTCTGAGATGCAGACTGCTGAACTGTTGCATTTCTGGAGAATCTTTGAGGGCCTTTCCTTTGACATTTGATAACAATAGAGTCATAAAGATCAAATAAGTTTACATATATAAACTTCTACTACAGGGTGGAGAAGGTATTTACTATCACCAACATCATCCCTATCATTGTTACTGCATTTTTAAATAGGCTGGGGAAGATTTGGGTAAATGAAGAAGAATTTTCAGGGAGCTACAGCAGAGGTAAGAAAGACTTACATGTATTTGTTATAAGATAACCTACAGTAGTTGATTCATTCATTTATTTAGCTCATTTACCATTTTATCCAACAAATATTTATTGAGCATCTACTATACTCCAGACACTGTGCTAAGCACTGAACAGGGAGATAAAATAATTCAGAATCCTAAACTCGAAGAGCCTAATAATCTTGACAGACATTAAACAAATCCAACCAACAAATGAATATGTGATTCCAAATTGTGATTGATAAGCACCCTGAGGGGAAATAACTTGGGTTCATGAGAAAGAAAAAAAAAAGGAGGGGGGCAACTTATAATGGATGAGCCTTCAATAGATCAAGGCTAAGCAGACTAGAGATGAAACATGCAGAGCAAGCAGAAATGAGAGAGACAATGATTTGGGGGAAGAGTGTTTGAGGCTTAAGGAACAGCCTTTGCAAAGTTGCCAGGTTAGGAAGGCAGAATCACTGGAAAGTGGGAAAGGGGGAGGCGCCCCTCTGCTTCCCTCTCAGCAGGCCTGTCAGCTTGCTTGGGGCTTCACACACCAAGACTGCACACTTGGTCTTCTCTCCCCTTCGGACAACAAGCCCCTGGAGAGGCTGTGGCCTCTTACATTCTTAGAGGGTCACGCAGAACACAAACTCCCTAAGACTGATGCTGATTGCTCTGCTGACTTTGAATGTATAATCACAAAGTACAAAAAGCACTGTGCACCAGGACTTCCCATCAGATTTCTGCAGACTCATCCCTAGCTCTCAGTGACCTGGCTTGGCACGGAATGTTAACAGGCATTTAGTATTGATCTTTAATTGCCAGCGCTGACTGATATTGCCTCCCGGTCTCCTTCCTGTGCCTGGTGAGCAGGATGCAGACAGGTACATGAATAGGTGGACCAAATGGTTAAGGAAATATTTCAATACATTCTTCCTGTCCATTCTCAGTGTCCACAGTCACTTTCCCAATGATCTATTTGTAAATCTAGATTTTCTTTACAATTCAAAGATAATCCCTCTCCCACATTCTCTGTCACTTTTCAGTTTTATTTTTATTTTTTTTTTAAGGACCGCACCCATGTCATATAGAAGTTCCTAGGCTTGGGGGTGAATTGGAGCTGCAGCTGCCCACCTACACCACAGCCACAGCAATGCCAGATTTGAGTCATGTCTGTGACCTACACCATAGCTCATGGCAACACCAGATCCTTAACCCACTGCACAAGGCCAGGGATGAAACCCGAGTCCTCATGGATACAAGTCGGGTTCGTTACTGCTGCACCCCAACAGGAACTCCTGTCACTTTTTAGAAAACACTTTAAGGAGTATAAGACTCCCAAATCCTTATAATCAATGGGTAAGTGGGTCAGAAGCTTGAGAGACAGTCTCCTGTGAACTCTCAAGAAAGGACTTATAACAAGTAGCAGGTGGTAAAGGGTGAATGTTTTGCACTTTAATAGGTATTTTTTTTAATTTAGATATAATTTTGACACATAAGGGATGGCTGTTTTGCTTTGCAAGAGGTGGGTGTAGAATGGCTCAGTGGGGAGGCCCTGCAGAGATCCCAAAGAGCAACACTAACACATCCTTGGACTTTGGTCCACTTAAACACATCTTGATTCTCTTTTTCATTGCAGAAGTTATGCCTGAATACTTTCCTCTTTAAAAGATCTGGAGAATCTAGGAGTAGCCAGAGTAAAATGTGAAATTATCTCCCTTCCTGCTCCGTCCCCATCATTTTCACGCACCCCTTGGGGGAGACCATGGTCAATGTGGTTTTACGCATTTTCACACCTACATAGATACACATACATCATGAATAAAAAAAAAAAGCATACCTTTCTCACTAGCTACATCTGAAAGAGTTTATCTCCAAGTACATGGAAATTTATTTCATGTTTGTAACGGCCACACAGAATAGAGGTAAGTGGGTGAAAGTGCTGAATAGAGTCCTGGGCCTGAACCCAGGAATTGAGCCCGAGAGAGGGGACAGTTCTTGGTCAGTGAGTGACAAAAATTCATGTTTATATTTTTTTCCATCTTTATTAGACCACGTTGTATTAGAACCATAATAGCTCCATTTTAGTCAGCGAGCCAAGACAAAATGCTGAGAGCTTTGCACATTCACTATCCATCAAACACTTACAACCATTCAGGTAGGGGTTGTTATTATTCCCATTTCATAGATGGTGAAACTGAGGCTTATTTTAGAAATTAATTAACTTGCTGGAAGTCACACAGCTAGGAAGCGATGGAGACGCTGGTCTCAGATAAGTCTTCCTGACTTCTGTAGCCATGCTCTTAATGATTACACTTTACCCCTTCTCTATAATTATATCTAGGCCATGGGGACATTTTTTTTCCCTCTAAGGTGGCATTTTATTTTAGTCTCCAAAGACCACTTCAAGCATGTGAACTGTGTCTAAAGCCACCAACCTGACTGGTTTATTCCCGGGCCAATCTGGCCCAGAGTCCTCCTGCAGACTCATCCCAAGCTCTCAGTGACCTGGCTTGGCACGGAATCCCCACAGGTGTTCTTATGGTTCCTCGTCCCTGGTGCCTCTGCCAGGAGATGGCCAGCCAGCTAGTAAGCACCAGGCAGGCAGCCTCAGTGCTGGGAAAGGTGATCTGAGATGAGGAGGTGGCGGTCAGCATGCAGATGAGGAGGTAACACACCCGACAATGCAGTTATTGGAAACTGCACTCATTAGAATACTGTAATTGCTTCCTGCAGGGCATTTGAAGTTAGTGACACAGAGGAGACAGAAGAGGAGGGGCTGAGGGGGCAGTGCATTGTATGGATATTGTTCACTTTTTTGCTTTTTCTCCTCCAGGAAAGGGCTTCGCCCAGCCTGGCTCACAGTGGGGCTGGGAAAAGTGTTCCAGGTGTAGGAAGAGCTGGCATCTTCTGCCCTGCACTTCCCATCCTTCCTCCAGCTCCGCTTCCCTATTAGAACTCTCTTTCTCTCCTCCACCCTTCATCAGGAGACTTTGGGCTTCATCCCACCTCTCTGCCAAAGATGAAAGCTACTGATTAGCAGATAGGGAGGAAAATGAAGGAATTTGATGTGACACCTTCTCCAACTGAATGTGGCAAGTAGGACTCTTCAAAGAACCTAAGGCAAAGGGAAATGCTTAGTCCACAGTCACATGACCTGAATGGGAGACAGACCTGCAGGCATCAGTGAAATTCCAAAATCGCTGGCCAGATTATGGATAATACTTTTTGCCACCCACGTGTGAAGTTGGACGTGACAATCAGAGTGCAGGGGGTTCCAGATCCTCAGCATGAAGAAAGAAAGGGAGGGAATCCCCGCACCACCACCCCCGGCCATGGGATGAATTCTCTCTCTGAAAAGTCATACCATTGATAGGTCAACACCAAGTAAGACCTCCTGACACCAAATTCAGCATTCTCTGTAAGCCCTACCCTGCCTTTCAGAAAAACTTGGTAAAGGGGATTATGAATTTCATATTCAGAAGGCAGGAACTTCTGGGTGGCTATGTTCTCTATCTTGATCTGGGTGTGATTCCATGGTTTTAAGAACAGTAAAATTTATCAAACCATGCACTTAAGCTTGATGCACTTGGGCTTCACGGATATCACAACTTTAGAAAATAAAAAAGGTTTTGCCCATTGTCCAAAACTTTGCTCTTCAAAATTTTCTCTGTAGACCAATACTTTCCTAAAGCTCTCTCTGCTCATTGATGACGGCCTACTTCTTCCTAACCAGCCAAATCCTGTGCTTTATTAAGGGCAGGGTGAAGACAAGTTTAAAAACAAAAAACAAAACCTACCTTGAGTGCCCCAACTAGATTAATACTTCTGAACCCCTTATAGGTCCTGCTGTTAGAACCAGAGGCAGGTCCAGATTTATGAGACTTGAGGCATATACAATATGCAGAATCTTTTATACCAAATGATGAACGTAGAGTTACAAAAAAGGGATACTGGTGGTTTGGGGCCCTTTTTATCCTGTGATCTCTTTAAGCTAGTTGTCAGCCTTGTTCCTATAAAACTGTTACCTGTGAGCAACTCAGCTTTGCCTCTGCACCTGGAGCTGGCATCAGCTTCCAAACCACCAGCAGAAGGGGTACAGGTCAGGTAAGTGAGAGGAGCTCCCTGAAGCGTGAACTTCATCACCTTTGGGTGAATCTGTTACAGCACATACATGTAAGCCTTTCAGTTCAGTCTAGTTTAAGCTGAAACTTCTCTGTTTCATGCACACACAGCTGGCTACCCCATGTGGACTACGAAATCCTGCAGTGCAAAACCACGGTTTCACATGGCTTTCATGTTCTTTGGAGTGTACATATCAGTGTCTCTTTTAGGATGGACTCTCCACACTGATGAAATCAGTGTTTGGGGAAAAGGAATGGGAGTCCCAAAGACAGGTGGTAGTGATAACGGGGAATAATAAGTCATTCATTGGATTAAATGGATTCTTTCCATATTCCCACTATCCAGGTCCTGAATATTCACCCAGCCCTACACAGAGCCAAATATCTTTTAAAAATGAGATTGACGGAAAATTAACCTCAGGCCATATGGAAGTAAGAGATGATCTGGCTTGGCTCAGACAGGTCAAGTAATTTCCCTAGACGGGTTTGCCTTCTGCAAGACATGAAGGATCCCACAGAAGAAAAAGAAAAAGAAATAACGGAGAGAGAGGAGGAAGAGAGAAGATGAGAAAGAAAGGAAGAGTCTTATAAAAACAAAAAAAGTAGGAGATTAATGGAAAAAGAATACTTAATAAAGCTCTCTTGGGCTCACACTGTCTTTTTTTTTTTTTTCTTTTTTTTCTTTCGAGGCTGCTGTATTAAATTAAAGTCATACATAGGTTTCAAAGGAAATCACATTTCTGCAGTCTGGTGAGCCCACCTGACAATGCACGCTAACAGAATTGTAAATGTAAAGGGTAATGCTTGTCAGAGCCTGACAGTTCTAAATGGCCTTTTAGTTCAGTACGCAGAGCTGTCATAAAAAAACATAAAAATGCATATGCAGACAGCTGAAACTGCTATGCACATCATTATCTGCAAATGGTATAAGTATCCTGAACAAAAGGCCTTCCAGTTTAAGGACATGCATAAGACATTTCTCTGCCTCCAGCTTTAAAACAAAGTGCTGTCAAGAAAACAAGATTCCTGGTGCCAGAACTGAGGTTTTTCTGTCAATCAGCAAGGTGCTACATTTGTACATATTTTTCTGACCCTGCATATGAGAAGAGCATTCTTAACAGATGTGTATTTAACTTGTGGCAGCTACATCTGTTTCTTCTGCATTTTCCTTCTTATTTCTTTATCAGTGTTCTAACAGACCACTGCTGAGGGGCACTTTATTGTGTTTTCATCCTACCCAATCTTTGCTCTTTTCTCTCATTTCCTCTATCTCCTCTTCTCTTTAAAATCTCACTTTAGAAAGGCCAAAGGAGCCCAATTTGGACACTGTTGTTGAAACTGGTGGAGATGTTTGTCTTTCCCTCTCTAAGTAGTGACACTGTCTATCCTTTAAGATCAAAAGCCTTTTTTTTTTTAAAAAAAAAAAGGAGTTTCCGTTGTAGCTCAGCAGGTTAAGGACCTAACATAGTCTCCATAAAGATGCAGGGGCAGGTTCAATCCCTGGCCTCCCTCAGTGGGTTAAGCATCTAGCATTGCTGCAAGCTGTGGCATGGGTCACAGATCTGGCCTGGATCTGGTATTGCTGTGGCTGTGCTGCAGGCCTTACTTAGCTGCAGCTCCAAATCAACCCGTAGCCCAGGAATTTCCATATGCTGCAGGTGTGGCCAAAGAAAGAAGGAAGGAAGGAAAGAAAGAGAGAAAGAAAAGATAAGAAGAAAGGAAGTGAGAGGCAGGGAGAGAGGGAGGGAAGAAGGAAGGAAGGAAATTACTTGAGAAGAGACAATTTTTATAACATAATCATTCTGACACCTCATTTCAGAATCACATGTCAGAATCACATGAAGAACTCTGTAAAATTCTCATTTCCAGGAATTCCCCCAAATGATCCTCTGTATCAGTCTCTAGGGTTGGGGCCAGGGTATTTATATGGTGCTGAACAGTTTTTCATTCATTCCGGCATGCATCAGACCAACATTTACTAGGCAGGCACTGTTCTAAGCACATGATATAGATGTGAACAAAAAGTCAAACTCCCCAATCTCAGACAACTTGCATTCTATTAAGTGAGACAGGCCAATGAGCATATAAAAAAACATATAAATATGCTTGGTACAGAAAGTGACAAATATCTTAAAAACATAAACCAGGGCAATGGAGCAGAGACTGGTGTACCCAGGGTGAATAGTTCATGTGAGGAGGTCGAGAACGTTCTTTCTGAGGAGCTCACATATGAATCTAAGACCTGAATGATGAGGAGTCAGCCATGAGAAGATCTAGGGAAGAAGAGGACCTCATTTTAGTCTTCCAAAAGAATGGACATTATCATGAACTTAAGGATGAGGAAATGCATGCTTAGAGAAATCAATAACTTCCCACACATCACACCCCTAAGACACAGCCAAACTGAGATTCATACCAAGTTCAGCTACAGGCGAATCAACTCCATACCTCTTATTTCCACATCTATGCAAATTCTGCCCAAACTTTGGGGTCAACCTTTAGTACAATCTTTTCTTCCATCATCTGAGATGCATCCATCAATGCAGTTACCCAGTGTCTACCCATCCAATATATATGGAGGATTTATTCCAATATAGCTCTGTGTAGGACGTTCTACAGCAATTTCCCTAATAAAGCTCAATGTGAAGCGTATTATTTCTGAATTCGTTGGATTTGGACCAAAAAACAAAACAAAACAAAACAAACAAACAAACAAAAAAACAATTTCCAGTCATGTGGTCTATGTAGAAAGATGTAAATAAGACTAAATTTCTTGGGCCAGGGGCCATATTTTACAGCTGTGCTGTTTCTGACCCATTGAAGACATCCTTTGAGTTTTTGAGTTTTGAGCTGAAGTCTTAAAACTTCCAGATGAATTTCAAAGGGAGATAATGTCCTTTAATAATGATTTTCCTCCAGGGATCAATGACTACTCCACTGTCAGAGATAAAATGGAGCATAGGACTTGGAAGAAAAGAGAGCCAGTTGGCTGAAAATGTGGGCCCTGGAGCCAAAGATCCACTACTCATGACAGTAGACAAACCATGAAGCCTTGGTTCACTCAACTTAAGAAGTGGAGATAACAGTAAGACTTCCAGTGAGAAAGTTATTGTGAGGATTAGATGAGATAAAGCATACGTGGTGTTTAATACAGTGTAGCATACAGCAGGCACTTAATCACTGCTATCAATTGTTCTTAGAATTATTACCTTCCATTTCCCTATTAGAGTAGGCACTGCTATGTGACAAACTGGACCAGTCACCAGAGTTCTGACCATCACTGATTCCTCTTACCTGAGACTATACATAGAAAGTACAACTCCTCTTACAGCCAAAATATCCAGTTATCCTCTGGAGCCCTTTCTAAGGAAGGCACCACTTCTTATACTATGCTTTCTCACTCGATTTTCTACTAATAGAACTTAGGTCTTCTGGCTATTATATAAAAAAAAAAAAATCATCCTTTCCTGCTCCATCTCCTGGGGTTTCACTCTTGCTAAGAGCAATTGCTTTTTATTGAATGTGCAGTTTTGTTGCTATGGAAAATATATTGTGATTAATGAGACCCTGGGACCAAGGTTACTTGGGACAGGCTTGGACTGTTCAGCATCATGTCCTTTCCACAGTGCCAATGTTGGCTATAGTAGGAACTGCATTATCAACTCCACTGAGTAACTTTTAGAGGGGAAGTAGTTAGTAAAAGGAGTGATGGTTATGTAGAACTGTAAAAAGATTTAGCAAAGAAGTAGCCTAAGAAGTCTCATGTGATGGAACATATAGTGTACATAATTTTTAATTGCAGAAAGGGAAAAAAAATTAAGATAAAGAGGAATTTATAAAATGTACCATAATGGTGGGATGAGTTCACGTGAAATTTTTCATAATTATAACTGCAGGAAAAAATGCTTGAATAATATATAATTTAAAATGTATACATGTATGTGCATATGAACATTATATGTATAATTTAAGTACATCTATTCAATAGAGAATCAAAAGGGGCATCAGAATTCATCAGTAGAATCTTTGCAGGGAGAAATCCATCCCCCAATATTGCCACAGTTGGTCTAAATTAATTACCTCATATGATGGGAGACTCACTGTCTTCAGAGGCAGCTCTACAGAAAAAGTTCTACCTTTTAATCTGACATCTAAATCTGCCTCTTGGTAATTTTCACCCTGGCCTTTTAGAACATGGAGAACAAGACTCAACCCGTGTTTTCATAACAAAGAGGCTGTGTGATCTCATTACTGAGGTTTCTAATTGTGCAGTTAAGAAAACTGAGTGCTTCTTTTTCTCCCGGCCTCCCCTCTAAGGATGTGAAGAGTTATTCTTTTCCTTATTGCATAAGATGAGATTGAAGTGGTTGTGAATTTCAAGTATTCAGTTGTCAGTTAGATTTCCAAGCTGGAACTCAGGAGAGACATTTGGGACAGAGCAACAGAATCAATAGACACTGGTAGACTTCTTGGTAGCTAAACTCATGAAAATTATGGAGATTTTCCAAGAAGAGAGGAGAAAATGAGAAAACAAGGGGGCAGGATGAAATTCTGAGGTTCTTCCATTTTTATATCATCATGAACTTTGCTTTGTTACCTGTCATAATAGTAGAGATTAGACGTTACTGAGACACCCCTGCCCCACCCATGGCCCCAGCTCTTCTACGTGACATTCGAAGATATAACTGTTAAATGCCAAAACTCTTGAGAAATAATATAAAATTCTTCCTGTGAGTTTCTTTAAAGGGGGTGGTATATAAAATGCTTATCGAAAATGCTGTGCAATTAATTTCTTCCTTTCCACAAGGTCTGACTCAGCACCTAAAATCTCTCCTCCTTTCCAACTTCTTTCACTCTTTCTCCCCAACTATCTTTCCTCTGTTCTCAAAGCCACGTTGCTGCTCTTAATCTGACAGCACCTGCTGAGCTTTCTGCTTCCAGCCATACAGGGCAAGCCAAGGATGGCTGGATGGTTTGGAAACTCCTTGAGACAAAAAGTGTGGGAACTCCCAGTTCCTCCACCTTCCCCCAGGCATGTATTTCTTTTTATTTTTGCATTTGTTTTCTTATTTAAAACTCCTATGAGTGATTCCTGATAAGCTGGTTTCTCTGTCACATCTTATTTTATAGTCCCGTCAGATTTTTCCTCATCTAAAAATGTTATAAGCTCATATTTACAGAAACCCTTGCTCAAATAGTCACTGGAACTGAGTCAATGGTAGAATCAAGCAGCCTTTCTAGAGAGGCCCTTCCTGAAGTGGATCAAGATCATTTTCACGTGAATAGTATTGGAGTGACTATACCAGGTGACCACACATGCTGAACTTCGCAACTGGTAGGTGTCGTGAGTGGTCCAAGTCCAACATGAGACGGAATTCAATTTCATGGCTACGGATTCACTTAAGACCATTTATTAATCAACAGGTTTGAGATATATCCGAATCATATCTGATATGCAGTCCACCAAATTTTCCAAAAGGAGATTCTGACAAAAGCTTTCCTACAGTTCAGCGTAATGTATATATATCCTGTGATTTCTCATTATCTCGGTGTGGTGAGACTACTTTTTTTTAAAAAGGAAATAGGTTAGTCTTGCCTGCTTCATTCTAAGTGAACTGATGTTTGTCCTCACAATTCACCACATTCTTTGCTCAGGTTCCAAAGCTTCTCTAGTCAACAGCCCGTCCTAGAATTTTGGTCAAGTGTAGTTAAAATTAAGTTCCTATCTATAGTTGCCAGAATTTGCTGTTAAAAAAAAAAAAAAAAAAAACCATTAAGATGTTCAGTTGCCTCTGGCATTCTGGCATGGTTCTCATTCCTGAAACAGCATCAAAGATTACAAACAGCTTTGCCTAACGGCATAATACAGAATCCATGTCCACACCCACACCCATGTTGTTATCCTCCCCCTCCTCCCTTCCCTAGCAGCCTGGGGAAAAATAAATTTCTCTGCTCACACAGAACACTGCAGCCCATCTATCATTTTCCTATTCACCTGCTGAATTGAAGCAGTTCCCTTCTTCTTCCTCTGCATACCCAAAAAGTAAGCCTGAAGACAGGCCTTCTTGTTTAGTGAAGAGTCAGCAGCCGGACAGGCTCCACCGCGAGGCCAGCCCCCATCTAGTTCAGAAACTGGAAATATGAGATGCACACACAAGAGCTTCATATAGAGGCTTGAGTGAGGCCTGGCCTCAGCTCTGCCATTAATGTGCTGTGACCCTTGGGCACTTATTGGACCATTTTCTGTTGCTCTGTGTTGAAAAACTACAGCTCATACTAACTTTCCCTCTGAATTCACAGGATGGTTGAGAAAATCAAGAGAAGACAAAGCTAAGGACAAACTATAAAGTGCTTCCTCAATGTATAAGGTTAAAATAATTCAACCTTGGAGTTCAGGCTTTGTGTTTGGGCTGCCCACTGGCCTCCCTCATTCTCAGCCTCCATCGTGGTATGGCCTTCATTTGGCTCTCCCAGTTATTTCCAACCTCAACTTGCTCTTACCCTCTCGGCCCCAAACTTCCCCAATTTCTTGTCCCTCACCCCAACACACTGCCTTGTACCTTCTCAGCAAGACGATTACCCACTAATTAGGAAAGCAATCCAAACTTGTCAGGGAATGGGTCATAATGTGTTCCCTCTCCAGGCAACAAACAGCAATCCCTGGACCACCAAGGAAGTTGGGCTGCTGAAAATACCAGGGTTGACAAAACCAAGCTTACCAGTGTCAAGGTCTCCTAACAAAGAGATTGGAGGGGAGTGGCCTTACAAATACACACTCTAATAGACATGTGTTTTAAACACAGAAAGAAAACGATTCTAGAAGGCATCTACTTTCAGGTTATATCATCTAACATTTATTCCAGGTTTTACATTTAAAACCTGCTTCCAATATCTTCTTCCCAAGGCTATCAACAGCTAAGGCAGACTTTTCCTCTAGTTTTCTAATAGGCAACACCTCAATTTTCTAAAAGTATCGTCGCAAATTGAAAGCCTATCTACTGAATCTGACTTAAGATATATATGTTTTTTCTCACATGATATTTTAAACATTTCAAATGTGAATGCCTTTAGACAAGGCATGTTGCCACAGTCTACACCACTCTCTACTGTTCACTCTCATTGACATTGGTATATTATTATAAGAAAGCAAACTAATAATAAGAAGTTTTAGGTGCTAGGGCAACTACGATAGAAATTAGAAGTAAAATGTTGTTTCACCTCTCCTATGTGTTAGCACTATGATCTTGGTCTCATCCCTTTCCTCTAAGCTTCAGTTTCTTCTTCTGGGTAATGTACACATCAACATCTTCTCTCCAGAACTGATGTGTGGGTCACATAAAATAACGTACATGAATGCAACTCACATGCTGTAAGTATACAACAAATGCAGAGTATTTCTAAGTATCAGCTCCCGTCCAGTACAACTCTCCCTCTATACACAGTTATTCAGACACCCTGCATCCTATCACCATCTGCCAACCAAACTTTGTAAGGTGAAGAAATATAGGAGCAGAAGACAAAGGGTCATTTACCTTGGTAGTTAATGCCCTATATGGATTCTGTTTATATAGGACTGTCTACAATTTTTCAGCCTAAAAATTATTCCGCACAGTTGCTTAATGGCCCTTTTATCTTCTCTTTAATCACATCTAGGACTTCTCACCATTCCCCCATTAAAGTTCCCATTTGTCTCTTTGATCATTTTCCTGATCCTTATTTGTATGCAGAGCTGTACACGATACATACTACAATTCTGGGCTAACTGATAGCAAGTGAGGCCAAATTACCAAACAACCAAGCCAATGATAGAAAGATCATATTATCCCAACTACATAAAACATACCTGCTTGTATGTATTTCAGCAAGACAAAAAAAAAAAAACTTTTTTGATAGGCACAGAACACCAATAAAAGTGGCACCTTCATTGCTGTTTTAGAGGGGCTTCATTAGAGCCCTGGCTCTCAATCTGGCTTAAGAAGCTTTAACTATTCAGTTACCTGGATTCTAACACCAGAGATTCTGATGTAATTTGTCAGAGTGACATCTAGACATTGGTTTGTGTCACAAAACTCCTCTCCCCCAGGTCAATCTAGTGAGTAGCCAGCACTGAGAACACTGCAATAGGAACGAATCTCAGAACTCGGCTTGTTTTACATGCCACTGAGTCTTGCTGTGTGTCACCCAATGAAAAATCTTTTCTTAATAGATATCTTCCCCTGAAATTAAAAATAGTAATAATCCGCTCCCTCTAAAAACTGTGCTCCCAAGAATCGGTATCAGAGAAACACAACCCTCACGTGTAAAGACAAAGATCCATGGTGACAGTGAGTAACACTGGATGTTGGAAGCAATCAGGTGATCATCCAGAGTGAATTAATTAAAGAATCTGAGTTCCCTTCATGGCCTAGGGGTTAATGAAGCTGCCTAGTAACCATGAGGACAGGGGTTTGATCCCTGGCCTTGCTCAGTGGGTTAAGGATCTGGTGTTTCTGTGAGCTGTGGTGTAGGTCGCAGATGTGGCTCGGATCCCACATTGTTGTGGCTGTGGCTGTGGCTGTGGTATAGGCTGTAAGCTACAGCTCAGATTCGTTCCCTAGCCTTGGAACCTCTATATGCCTCGGTGTGGCCCTAGAAAGACAAAAGACAAATAATAAGAATAAGTCACAGCCAATACAATGAAACCCTTTAAAAGAATGGCCTGTGGAGTTCCTGTTGAGGCTCACTGGGTTAAAGACCTGAGGTTATCTCTGCGAGGATGCAGGTCAATCCCTGGCCTCCCTCAGTACGTTAAGGATCTGGTGTTGCCACAGCTGCAGTGTAGGTCACAGATGCAGCTCAGATCCAGTGTTGCTGTAGCTGTAGGGTAGGCCCCAGCTGTAGCTCTGATTCAAACCCCTAGCCCAGAACTTCTACATGCTGCAGGCATGGCTGTTAAAAAAAAAAAAAAAACCACTAAAAACAAAAGAATGGGCTAAGTCTGGAATTTTACTCTGACAGAAATGCACCCAGAAAACACTTTTAAATGAACAAAAGCAAGATACAGGATCGTTATGTACATAAGATATATATTTTCGTACCAAACGCTCACCCACAAATGAGATTGACTAACACAAACTGCAGAATCTCAATCAGTGGTTCTTCAATTAGAAAAAAATTCTACATAAACGTCAAGCTATTTAATGGGTTATACTTAGGAAGTCGATGAGATGGGGAAAGGGGAGACTTCTACTTTTCATTTTACATTCTTCTTTATTAGTTAAATGTTTATCAACAGAATACATTATGTTTATAAGATTTAAAAGAGAGGAAAAATATTTGCCAGTCACACTCCCTCCCCTCACACACTGTCTTCCAACCCAAATGTTAATCTGGCTGCTGTAAAAAAGAAAATGATGGACGCTCTACTGGCTGGATTTCTCTACAGATCAAAAACACCCTGCATCTTTTCCATTCAGCATTCCATTAAAGCGTAATAGAGCCAAGTCCTGTGTGTGGGAAAGTGTGTCTTTGTGTGTGTGGATCCCGTTGTAGTTACAACGGCCCCTCCCTTTGGTAACAATTTAACACCCACATGCATCCTCAGGAAGGTCAAAAGGGAAAGGCAAGAATAAAAAAAACATGTTTAAGAAATGTTAACTAGCTCCCACTTCCAAAATTCTTTTCCCGCACATTAGAAAACGACATCATGCATGTTTCCATGAGTGTCTGGTGGCTTTAATAAAATGAGTGGTGATATCGTCCGTAGAAAAAGTGGGAAGCTGGCAGCACACTTCTCATCGGAAATGAGGCACTGTGCTGGGAATAACATTGGATTTTACAACATAAATTTAAAAGTCATCATGCTTAATTCTGTATCCTTTTCATAATTCCTGCAGGAGTCTTGTGGCCATTTTGAAATGTTAGAGTCCAAGGAAAAGAAAAATCATGGAATTTCCACATTCATGGAAAACTAGCACCTTCTCAGATGATTAAAAAATCAAAATTCCACTCACAAAAGAGCAAGGAGGTAATTTCCTGTAATTTTATATTTGAAACTTCAACTCCAATCTTTAGCAGACTTAAGTGGCAAAGTACAAATTCTGATCACCAGCAGGTTTTAAGGTGTTTCAAGTGAAAGAAACAAGCTTGAGGGATTTATGACAATATTTGGGAGATATTTTTGAGTGTGCCATGGTGCAATGCTTTCCCTTAGCTGTTGTGATCATCTCTCCCTCTGAAGGAATGAATAAGTAAGTAAAACACTGTATAATCATATACAATGTACAGTTTAACCTTGGAATCCTTAAACAATGTAAATTTTAATACCAGCTTTTCTCTCAAGTCCCTGTATACCCTTCAAGCATGTTACTAAAACTTTCTGTGTCATAGTCTTAGGACTCCTTACAACATGAGTAAAAATACTTGCCCATCCAGTAAAGATGTTATGGGGATAAATGAAAGGATATACAACGAAGCATTTTTAAAAGTTGAGGAACTATTAACAGAGGTAACATAGTGTAAATGGAAATGATACCAACAGAAACTCAATGGTACTGGGTAACTTCTATAGGCGTGTTTCTTCTTCTGTGAAATGGGATGATTAACTAATAATTAAATCAACGAAACAGTTTATGTCCTCAACTTGCCAGGCACTGTTTTAGCTGTTTAGAAGAGTAATTGTTCTATTCTGCCTACTCACAGGATGTTATAGTATCAATAAAGCAACATCCGGAAAAAAACTTGGGAAAACCTTGAAGTGCTGTGCCCTCGTACAAGGTTATTATTATTTTTTCTTTTTTTTTTTCACTCCGTTTAAAAATAAATTTATCGAGTGCTTGTTTGTTAAAAGCAACCAATCAGAAAAATTCTCCTCTGAGAGCTCAAAGTCTACTGTGCTTGCTGGACAGATTGACAGAATCACAACTGTCTTTGAAAAGTAGAATGACATGGTATTAAAAGAGAGCCATACCCCAGCTTCTTGGGTGACTGTAGAGAAACGAGTGGCTCAGGAAGGATTCCTGCAGGAGACTGCTTTGGTCTGTCCTGATGCTGCTGCAGAGAGACCTGTCAATCCAGCAGCACCTCATCCATTCAATAGATACTACTGAGCACTTGCCATGCACCAGCTCCTGTGCTACCTGCTGTCACTACATATATTCTCCAAGAAAACACACGTGGTTTTTGCCCACGTGGAATTCAAACCATACATTTTCACCAAGCACAGGCTTTTAATCTGGACTTTTAAAACGCTACTCCTCTAGGTGGGCTAGACCCTGTCATGTGCTGATAAACCAGCTCTGAGGGGAAAAGGAAGGAAGAAGCCCTGTTGTGCAAACATTAGCCCATTTCCATGCTGTAAACACTCCCACTGGAGATGATTTCGAGCTGCCAATGTCTTGACAGGAGGCTCAAAAAAGTCCTAAGTACTTATCATAGGTTTTCATAAGCTGTTATAAGCCAGCTCTGGCACACTATTGAGAACTGAAAGGGTTTTATTTCCTATTCAGCCAAAGAAAGGGCAACATTTTGTAGATCCTTGATGAGCATCCACCAAATTCCTCTTAATTCCAGTCTAGATTCTTCCTTAGGAAACTACAAAGTCCTTCCACGATATTCTCTGAAATCCACAGGGCAAAAGCCAGGGTGATCTAGACTAGCCCTTCAATTCACCCTGCAAACAGAAATAAATGCCCAAGTAAGCTAAAGAGTATTCTTTGGAATGCTGAAATACCATCTTATAAAACAAAAATAAACAAGCAAGAAATCTGCACATAACACTTTCAATCTATGGCATGGTTTATAAATTAAAAAAAAAAAACTGAAGTGGTTAGAAAATAATTCATGTCGTAGTAGGGAGAAGAAAAAAGGTAAAAAGAAAGAGGGATCCTGTCCTAAGTCCTTTGCTTTGTAAACAGTTCTCACCATACCGAATACAGAATACATGCTAGTTCAAGGGAACAAACTTTCTCTACACGTGTTGGGTGGGGCCCAAAGTCCTTACCAAATGGAAATCTATTTTCTATTTAGCAAAGTATTCCAGACAAAAGTACATGCTCCATTAAACTGTACTTAACACCAAATGCAACTGATAAATATTTGTGGAGAAGATACAGAGGCAAAACAAGTACCCTTGAAAGGTATGAAATATATTCTCTACCCTCCAAACATGTGCAGTCTAGTTGAACTGAGTTTATATAGACTTGCAAAAAGATGGCTTGAGGGAGCAAAATTAGGAAGAACACAGACCAGTGATTTCACAGGAAAGGCCAATAAAGTCTAATCCCCTCCAGGCTGTTCGCTACCCAGCCTACCTATACCCTCTCCTAATCCCTTCCTTACACACAGTCACAATACATTTCTCTCAGTTCCTTCAAGCCAGGTATGCTCTCTCCTCTCTATGGGCCTTCACACATCCTGATCTTTCTTCCTGGATTGCTCTTCCAATGGCTATCTTAGAGTCATATCTCAACCTTGCACTGCTTTGTTGTTTCCTGTTGTTTTGTTTCTTCCAAAAAAGCCTTTCCTGACCAGACAATCCATGTTCAGTGTTCCTCCTTTGGACTGCAAAGTTCTGAGTGAGTTCTACCTTCCCTGGCTATCCATGACACCAAATTCTAATTTCCTGTTTACTTGCTTGTCCTCTGTGAGAGCTCATTTGTACCATATCTTGCGATAAAGATTTTACATGCATCCTTCCACCTGAGGCAATCCTTTATTATGTACCATTTTGCGGAAGAGGAAAACAGGGACTCAAAGAAGTTAAATAATTAGTCTATGGTAACCATTCTAGCGGATCAGTCAAGATCTTTGGCTGCAGAACACAGAAGCCATTACAGCTGGTTCAAGCAGGAGAGATTGATTCAAAGACATTATGTCACTGACAGATGCTCCAAGTAGGCCAGAGAGGTGGATTTGGTTACACCCAGCCAAGTGCGTGAACACACCCAAGAGAAAGGCTTGATGACACTGTAGCCTCCACTGCCCAACAATCATATCTGACTCTAGGAACTATGTACTGGAAACGGTACCACAGCTATATGAGCAGAACAGAAGCCTCCTTCACAATGAATAACTGCTCTTCTCCAAAGCCACCACCTCCCACAGCTCATGGCTGCCTCCAAGTCTCTCATGGGTGCCCTAACTGCAATGCAGTCTGGGCAATGCCATTTTTAGCTTCCCAGACACTGCAGTAAGACTAGCAGGGTAATGAAATGGACACTGGGTGCACCGCGTTACAGTAAGAGCTATTTGCTTCACCCAGAGCACTGAAAGAGCTGGAATTTAAACTCTGACTTCAAAGTCCATGAACTGAATTGCTGCCTTACGCCATACTGATAAATGTCTGTGTGGGACATGGCAGATCCCGGTCTAAGCAGGTCCATACATCTTGGGATGTGTGGTTCTTCCAGGATTACTGGCAGAGGAACACCTACACTTTAGATCTGTGGATTCCTCATAGCCCTCTCTTGGTCTATCTTGAGGATGAACATAACACTTCTACCGAATAATACAAGGTCAAGAGGAAGGAGCCATCACCCTTAGCTCAGGTAGCCAGAAATGGCTTTGAGGAGGCAATAAGTCATGATCTAGGTAAATGATCAGAATGAAAATGAACAAAGGTCAAGGACACTGGCTACCATTTATTGGTTAGGCATCTGGCATGTGTTAACTCTGATTCTCTCAGCAAACCTATGTGGAAAATGGTATTATCCCATCTCATAGATGAGGAAGACATCTGATCAAGGTCACACAAACTGCCAGGGCAAGCCTAGAAAGCAGGTCTCTCTGTCCCCAAGCCTGGGTCTTCCTAGGTGTTGATAATGACAAAGAGTTCAGATTCAAGGATGGAAATCCCATCTTATTAGCTGTGTGGCCTTATGGAGCCTCAACTGTTCCATCTATAAAATGGTGATATTTGTATCTGTCTGATGGGGTTATTGAGGCAATTGAAAAAGGTCATGTAAAGTGAAGTGTCTGGCTTATAATCAGTGGTAAATAAGACGACGTGCCAGTACTATTACAATTGCTATGTTATTATCATTATTACCTTGTGCTTCTGCCTCCCCCTCTTCCCCCACCAAAAAAAAAAAATAAGATATCCTAGGAGGGTAAATTGGAGATTCAATAAAAATGCTGGAGTTATACATTTGCATGGTGTTCGTGGGGCCATGAGCTCCTCCCTCTTCTTGGAGCAGAGAGTTTGTGCAAGGGAGTGGTGGGTGATAAGGCTGCAGATGGCTGCCGAGCTGCACTGCACTGAAAGCTTTGAATTCCCTGGGAGATGGGCTCAATTGGGCCCTGGCAGAGACCTGCCTTGGGGGTGGTAGTCACAGAACTATTCCCAGCCGCTGTGCTTCACATCCTCGCCCCAACACAAAAGGCAAGGATGAGTGACACCTCAAACAACTTTGGAGACTCTAACAACAATTTTCAACTTCAAACAGGCCACACATAAAAGTTGAAGACTTTTGCTACAAACCCAACCACTGGGAAATCACTGCCTGGCTGACATTAATTCCCCAGTCACTGTGAAGCTGTTACTGAAAATGCAACTTTTTTTTTTTTTTATTCCAAGTCCTTTAACATTTCAATCTAGGGCATGGGCAATGTGGAGCAAATCCAGGTCAGGTCCTGCTTTTATCCCCAAACTGAGTATCAGTGTTAACTCCACAAGGAATTATGGCCCAGAGGTGAAGGCAGGGAGAGAGGAAGGCAGTGGAAATGATTTCGATCCTGTTAGAATTTGCTTTCTCTATGTTAGCAAGCAATATGCAATAGGTCACTATTATCATTGTTAGTTTAGGATTTTTAAATTTTTAATAACATATTACATTTGTATAACATTGTAGAATCTATAAAGCTGATCCACATGTTATCTTCTTTGATTTCATTTGATTGGTGAGGATTAAATAAGTTCAGTTTCCAAATGACAAGGTTAGGAATGGAAGGAAACGTCGAGATGAATCTAGTTTTGTTTTAGGATGAGCCATCTCAGGAGAAGGTGTTGATCATGGCCTTACTGCCAGACAATGTAAGGTTTTGAAATAGTTTCCAGATTACCAGACTTCTTGATTCAAAAAATGAACTCATTCACTGAGTATCACTTACTGCAATGGTATGTGGCACTGGGGACTGAGGTAAAGGCAAAATTTGGATTTTAATGGAGATTTCAGTCTAGTGGGAAAATAATCAACTACCTAGGTAATTATAGCAGACTGAGACAGAAATATCCATGTTCTGGGTTTCAAACCTGCACAAACATTTTTTCAGAGAGCATAAGAGTTTTAGTGCCTTAGATAAATAAGCATAGGCTCATTGTTTAAAAAAAAATCACACAAAGGGGAGTTCCCATTGTGGCTCAGGGGAAATGAATCTGACTAGTAACCAGCTTTGCTCTCTGGTCTTGCTCAGTGGGTTAAGGATCCGGCGTTGCTGTGAGCTGTGGTGTAGGTCACAGACATGGCTTGGGTCTGGCATTGCTGTGGCTGTGGTGTAGGCCGATGGCTACAGCTCTGATTCAACCCCTAGCCTGGGAACCTCCATGTAACGAGGTTGTAGCCCTAAAGACCAAAAAAAAAAAAAAAAAAAAAAAAACAACAACAAAAACCCACACACACAAGGTAGAAAATTTCCAAAAAAGGTGCAATTTCCTCAGATTCCACTACTTAAAACAATGTTAAAATTTTATTTAACGCCCTTCCAGCTATCTCCCTGTAGCCACCTGAGTTCGCAGAGCTATGAAGTATGGATACTGTGAGTCCTTCTATTCATGAATGTAATGGATGTAATCATAGCACGTATACTGTGATGTGTAAACTCATCTCTCATTTTGCAAAGTGACATGGACAAGTGTTAATACCTTTAAAGGGTCATTTAGCACATCATTTTTAGAGGTTTTACACTATTTCATTCCATGGATGTCCCGTATTTAAGCAGTACCCTTGTGATGGTTACCCAGGTTCTTCATACTTCTCTGCCATTAGAAACAATGATGTGATGCAGATCTTGACACGTGCATCTTGCATACTTAGGTGACTGTGTCCTCTGGATTTATTCCTAGAAATAGGATTGTTCTGGATGATCCACACTGCTCATAGGAGGCACATGGTTGGATTGCCTGAAGGGTTACTTCTCAAATTTTAAGTCCTAGACCCCCATGGGTGATGGAACCCTATATGTGCCTTTTGGCTCACGGTTAGCTCCCCAGCATCTATAATAAAGACGGGGTGGGTAGAATGTGGAATGGGCGGTAAGTACATCACTATCTTGTGTAAGGCAGACATCATTCTTGAGAAGTTGCTATCAACCTGTCCACTTTATACAGGAAGACCTAGAAGCTCAGAAGCTCTGTAAATTTCTCAAAGAAAGAGAGAAGTCTAGCATTGAAATGTGGGCTTTCAGGAGCTCCTACAGTGGCTCAGCAGTAGCAAATCCAGCCAGTATCCATGAGGAAACAGGTTGGACCCCTGGACCTGCTCAGTGGGTTAAGGATCTGGCGTTGCTGTGGCTGTGGTGTAGGTCAGCAGCTACAGCTCCAATTCGATCCCTAGCCTTCCATATGCGGAGGGTATGGCCCTAAAAAAGCAGAAAAAGGGGGGGCATTCAGGGGGCCACAAAACATCCTGGCCACCTGGAGGATGAGTAATAAATTGAAGAGGACAAGTTTCATCTGCTTGGGATGGTTACTCTCAATTCCACTATCCCTTGTTCCACTCTTACCAAGACCCACTAGAAACCAGCACTAAGGATGGCGGCAGTATCAACCCTCCCTCCATAAATGTCAGCACCTGCTTGGGGCTCCTAAGTTTGACCCTTATCTTCCCCACAGGACTGACTTTCATGTGTTTCAGTCTGAGAAACAAGTGTGTTTCCTGCTTCACCAAGATCTTAAAATAGGAAAGATCAGCCAGAAGCTATGAGGGGAAGCTAGCCAAAGTGTATGTTTGCTGGAAATAAAACTGGTAGGCCCTCCATGGCCAAGGGGAATGGACTCAGGGGCATTTCTTCACCATCTGTTTCAGCCCCCAGAGTGCCTTGATAGATGGTTTTTGCTTATTACCCATTACTCACCTCATCTCTCTCCCTGGGCTCTGTTCCTTGAAATATGGTTCTCTCATTTGAATAGCAATGACTAAGTGCATTGGAACTTACTTAAATACATTCTAAAAGCATTAAATTGGGAACACACAATTCAGCAATATAACAGTTGCCAAACTCTAGTAAAAGTTGAAGTGATTAAAACAATTTAATGCATGAAACACGCATTCAGGAAGGCAGAGAGTAAGTTTTTCCAGTGCAACATCAGCCCGGTGGTTGATATTTCAGAAGAAGTGGGTGGAGGCCCTTGCCAAGAGAAAGTAAAATAATTGATGAGGACCCAAAGGAAAATGCCCTTGATCTTAAAGTTATTTCTTCATTTCACGAAATACCTTAAAAGTCAATGACAGACTATAAAGTCAGAAAGTCAATTGTTTTTCCCCCCTTTGGATACAATTCCAATATGCGCATATAAACATGTCAGGTGGCCCTCTAGAAAAAAATAACTATAGCTTGGGGTCTGGGTCATGTTTTCAAATAGCCTTATTATTCCTGTTATGAAGTGGACACTCAGGTATTTGGCCCAGGACTTTTATCCACACCCAAGTGACTGGGTGATTTATAACCTGCTGTCTACATTCTCATAGCTATTTGGTCAATTTTACAGCTTCAAACTATGCTTGATATTTACTTCATCAGGAAAAGAAATACACACGTGCATGCGCAGCCGTGCGCGCGTGCGCACGCACACGCATCCAGCAAATTCATGTCAGAGGGTAACCACCCAGAAAATGTCTTTTCCCTGGAGCTAGATTCTACTTACAGCTCCACCATCCCCTCTCTTCCTTCCTTCCCTCCCCTTTTCCTTGCTCCTTCCCCTTCTCCCTCCTTCCCTTTCCTTCTTCTTTGCTTCCTTCCCTTTTTAATTTTCCTTCTCATTTGTTCCTTCTCCTGCCCTTCTCTTTCACTTCCTGTCTCTTCCTTTGGATATCCACAGAGAAACAAATGATTGACTTCATCTTGCCTTATTCCAAATGATTTCACCCCCTTTTGTTTTGTAAATAGTGCTGAGCATCTCAAAGAAAACATTTCTAGTTCGACAGCACTGATCCTGATACCTCCTGCTTCTTGTTGAGCCATAAATAGCTCCTCAAGGACTGAAACCAGGGTGCATCAAGAAGCACAAAAATGAAGTCAATTCTGAGCATTTCTCCAAACAGGAAAATATCCATTTGTTCATTCATGAATAACTAGGTATCATTAAGCTCCTGTGATGATAGGCCTTGTAACTCATGCTGGGGCTATACCATTGGGCAAGAGAAAGATGACTTCTGACTTTACTTATCAATACTTAGAGTCCAGTTGCCCAATACTTAACTTGAGGCTCATGATGTGGATAAGGTCTGTCACCACCTCAGGCATTTATTTATCCATCTTTGTCACCATGGGGCCAATGGGGATTAACACCATCTTTAGCTCCACAGATAGACCCTGACTGGACTAAATCAATTAATATGATTTCTTCCCTCTTGCTATAGCTGTTGTATCAGGGATGGGCACATTAACTGTGTCACTCTCATCAGACTGAGGACTCTTTCTTAATGATTAAAGAAAGAGCACTAACTCCTCTCTCTCTCTTTACGGCCCCCAGCCCCACTCCTTTGGACATGACTAAGGAAGAAACTAGCCACCTCGTAGACATGAAGTGGCAGAGTTATGGGGAACATGGAAAGTGAAATGGAGAACAGAAGAAATCGCATTCTTGGTGACATGCATAAGCTGCTAGATCAAATCCTACCTTAAGCTCCTTTACTTTCAACTACTCCCTTGATCTATATCCCATTTATAGTTGGATTTTCTATCACTCAGAGGTAAAAGAATACATGCAGTGATATCTTATTTATTCAACAACTTTGAGAAATAAAATACTCTATTCACACAAATGTTCCACCTAATTGAAACTCCGAACACATTATATATCAAATCTATTTAAGCTGTTTTTGATGGGAATTACTATAAACTATATTATATGCTTCAGTACCTTAAGAATTATGCCAAATAGACAATTGCTAGTGTTCTCATGCTAAATATCTCTTCTATGTTCCCAGAGAACTCCAACTTTGATGGGGATTGAACTGCTGTCCACATACTCAATATTTCTCAATACTGTCACTTTTAAAAAGCTGCTTTCTACAATTTTGCAGTGAACAACCCTAGCTTCCAGCTTCTGCTCTGTGTGAAGATCGCCATGCCAGCTCTGAATGGCTATTCCTTCCCTATAATTTATTGCTTATACATCTGTTATAAGCTAGGAAATCAAATAACCAAACCTGCTAGAAATGTGGCTGTAATATGAGTGAATGGACACTAAATAAAAAACTTGCAGGCTATGGGGAGCACCTCATGTGAATCACAGAATCTAAGTTTCCATATGAAAACCTCAGAAGCCCCATAGAGGGGTTAAGGAATCATACAATTGTGGAGTCTTGGAACCCCCAAATCCTGCTTTCACCTGTATATAAATCTGCATTTTTATTTGTTACATAACATACAAATATGGTTCTGGAAATTACTTTTTTGGGAAAGAAAAAACCATATGATTGTTTAGGAACAAAAATGAAAACCACTCCTCTATACCTGTTTGTATGGCAGATTACCATTCTACCATTCTACTTGTTCTTTTCAGGTAAAACATTTTCCACAGTAGATAAATTCTTGTATATGTTAACTTACTTGTAGATTTGCAATGATGGCAAGAGATATAAGGACTACAGTTTCTGCCTTGTAGTCACCAATGGCTTAATTTAGTTTTAGAAATGCTGTTTATTCTAATTTCACTTTAACAGAATTCATCTTTCTAAGGTCAAGCTATATATCTACTTATGGAACACAAGTCTGACATGTTCCATAAAATCTAAGATGTCATCAATTGTAAGATAAACCATTATTGCAGGTAACCCTAAGAAAGAACGAAAGAACTGTAATTAAACCATAAACCACAGACACTTTCTGTGCACTCCTGCACATGCAACAGTCCTGTGGGGTTTTGGTCTGTTCCTATCTTGTTTATGCCCCAGAATTACTCTGACACTGCAGCATGGCATGCCTGCAATTTTGGTTACTCACACACTTGGAAGAAAAGATGTGCCAAGGTCATGTCCAGTGGGGCAACCAGCAACCAAGAGTAAACAATGTCCTCAGGCAGATGATTCTGAGCAACATTTTACCAAGGTCTTCACAGAAAGTCCAGGATGCATTCCAAGTCACCTACAGCCCTGGCCCTTCGATAACACTACCTTGCCTTGAGTTCTACCTCCTTCCCTGTTTACTCACACACTGCTGACCTTGGAGACCCATTCCCCAAAAACTGCCTGTCTCGGGGTCTAAAAATAATAATTCTCAGGCACGTACTGTGATTAGTAATATACATCTCAATTTCTGAGATGTTAAGTTGTGAAAATATTTGTACTTTAGAATCATAAAATATGGCAGTTTATGAGGAGAAAGACCAAATTTGTTAAGTAAACAAACTGAGATCAAGGACAAGCACCTCATTCCAAAATAAAGAAATAAAATAATCAAGCAATGTGATTTCCTTTGCAAACGGTTCGGCTTCAGTGCCTACAGGCCTGCATCTCTGTCTCTACAGCCCTGGGCAATATTCTCTCATGAGGCCATGAGTATGCTCTACCTCCATAAATTCCTCAGCCTTCAAAAAGAGAGTGGATTATATTCACTTCACTCTGCAGAAAGGAAGGAAACTCTGTTAGAGGATTTCACAATCTTTCTTTCAATCTGCTTCCAACTGGCTTAATAAATGGCACCTCTATCCATATAGATGTCTTAATAGAAACTGAAAATCACCACTGATGCCTCTTTCCAAGCTATGATACTCAATTCATTACCATGTTGAACCTATCTCAAAATTTTTCAGATCTGGACACTTCACCCCATCTTTGCTGCATCCACCTATTCCATCATTATCTTTTTGGCTGGAAATTCTCTCCATCTGAACCGGTCCCCGCTTCTCTTTACTCTGCCTCAACTCATTTCCTATAGCCTTCTTCCTTTCCTCCCTCCCTCCCTCCCTTCCTTCCTACAATTCATCCTAAATTATTTTATCAAATATTCACTGAGTGTCTCTGTGCCAGGCACTGTGTCCTTCTTTGCTACTCTTTTCATGATGCGCCTTCTTTTCATCCTTTTACTTTCAGCCCAGCTGTGATTTTATATTTAACTTATGTCTCTTATAAATGGCACACAGACAGGCCTTTTAAAAATTCAGTATTTTAGGAGTTCTCATCATGGCTCAGCGGTAACAAATCCAGCTAGGATCCATGAGGATGTGGGTTAGATCCCTGGCCTTGCTCAGTAGGTTAAGGATCTGGTGTTGCTGTGAGCTGTGGTGAAGGTCATAGATGTGGCTCAGTTTCTGCACTGCTGTGACTGTGGCCTAGGCCAGCAGATGCAGCTCCAACTGGACCCCTAGCCTAGGAACTTCCATATGCTATGGGTGCAGCCCTAAAAAAGCAGCAGCAACAACAACAATTAATTAATTAATTTAATTACATCTTAAAAATTCAATTTTTTAAAGACTGTTTAATTCATTTACCTAGATTATAATGATGACATTAATTGGCTTTCAGTTTTCTATTTTTCACTTACTTTTATTTCTTTATTCCTGCTTTCCTTCTTTCTTTTGAATATCCCAAAATATGTTTATACACAGTATTTTTTTCTCTTAGATTTTTAGTTACATGTTCTTGAATTTTACTTTATAGTAATTACCCTAAAGATTTAAATATGCAACACTGAATTTAACAGTCTATGTGAAGTTAGAACTTTTTCCACTTCCTAAATAAAAAAAGAAACATTTGTGTCATTACTTTTTTTGCCCTTCCACCCTTTGTGCTATTGTTGACAGGTCCTTCTAGTTCTATGATATTATGAACTCCATGGGACAGTTTTATTTTTTTATTTTTATTTTTATTTTTTGGTCTTTTAGGCCTGCACCCATGGCATATGGAGGTTCCCAGGCTAGGGGTCCAATCAGAACTGTAGCCACCAGCCTATGCCACAGCCATAGCAATGCAGGATCCAAGCCATGTCTGCAACCTACACCACATCTCACAGCAATGCCGGATCGTTAACCCACAGAGTGAGGCCAGGGATTGAAGCTGGGTCCTCATGGATGCTAGTCGGGTTCACTAACCACTGAGCAACAATGGGAACTCCATGGGACAGTTTTATTATTGTTACTTAAAACAGATGGTGTTTATATTTACTCATCTATTTAGAATTTAATGTGCTTTTAATTTCTTCCTGCTTCCACTAGGGATTATTTTTCTCCAGTTTGAAGAATTTCCTACAGGATTTCTTGGAATGCCTACTTGCTTGCAATGAATTCACTCATATTTTTATTGTCTAAAAATGTCTTAATCACACATAAGAATATTTTTACTGGGTATAGAAATATTGATTGGCATTTTTTCTCTCACAACTTTATTCATGTAATTCCATTGTCTTCTGGCCCCAATAATGCTTAATAAAAGTTAGTTCTTGTTTCTTTCAAGGTAATGTGTCTTTTCTTCTGGATGTTAAAATAGTTTTCTTTGTCTTGATTTTTGACAGCTGAAATAAGATATGCCTATACAGTTTGCTTTGCTTTGATCTTCTCAAAGTGCTTTAAGCTTCTTGAATCTGTGAGTTAAAAGTTTTTATGAATTTTTAAAATTCTTAACTATTTTCTACTCAAATATGTGCTTCTGACTCACTGTTTTCTCTCTTTCTGGAATTCTCACTATACATATTATACCTTTTGGTTGTTTTCCATATGGTTTTTCTTCTTTCCACCCTGTTTCCTCTTTATGTTTCAATCTGGATATCATCCATTAACCGTTTTTGAGTTTACTAATTATATCTTCTGCTGTGTCCAAACTCCTGTTTTGATTATTGTGTTTTGCAGTTCTAGAATGTCCATTTGATTCTTTTTACATACTGTAATTCTTTGTTGAAATTCTAAAATTTTTCATTTGTTCATCTTGTCAATCTTCCCTAGCACATTAATCATAGTCATTTTAAACTCCTTTATCTACAAATTCATATACCTTATCTTCAGGTCTGTTTCTATTAGCTATTCTTTTTCCTTGATTATTGCTCAAATTTTCTTGCCTCCTTTGGGTCTAGCCATTTTCTATGACGTACATTGAGATAAAAGAACCATAGAGTCATCACATGATATTTCCTACCGAGAGAAAATTGTCTCTATTAGTCAGAGACAGTGAGGAACTGATCACTATAATCCTAGCATGGATTGATTGGGTTGTGTTTAGGTTGCAGTTTTAGTAAGGGTTAGTAAGGTTCATTTCATCTTTGGCTCTTCAGGCATGGCCCTCCCAGGCTTTTGATGGGAACCTTGCTGTTGCGATCTCAGCTCTGAAAGAGTAAACATTTTGAATTTCATTCTTCATCTCCACACCTTATAGAAGCTATGTATTTGGCAAATGTATTGAGGAAGAGATGAATTGTGTGTTTTTGTGGTAGGGTACCACCTTCCCTATGGTGGTATTTTTTTTTTCTGTGAAACACCAAGGATGACCAATTCATTCTGATTTTCCTAGAACTCTCCTGGATTTAAAACTCAAAGGTCCACATTCTGGAAAACCCGCAAGTTCCACTAGACTGAGACAATTGGTCACACTATAAGCACTGTAAGAGTGTGGGAGTTTTTGCCGCTCTTTCTCACCCAGCCCTCCATTCTCCCATATCCTCCTAGAACTCAGCAAGTTCCCAGTGTTTGGAACTGCTCTATTTTCCAGTTTATTATGCCTGCTCTTGACTACCAAAACCTGTGCCAATTTATCTTTCCTCCATAAAATCCATCAATTTGATTTAAGTCCAACCTTTAGGCCAATCTTAGGATTTGCAAATGCCTCCAGTTAAGAAAACTGCCAAGGACCATTGGATTTCCTATAATGGGATTTTCCTTCTCTGCAATTCTAATTTATTTAGTTCCTCATGCTCCTACAGCTCTCCCTTGTTTTCACAAGTTGGTTTTTGTCATTTGCCCTTTTTTCCTGGTTATTGCAGTGGCAATTTTTACCTGCCATATTCCTATTACAGCCGACCTTGAAGCAGGAGTCCAGAGATTATCTCTCTTAACACATAAATTTGTGAGGTAAGTGCCATTATTATCCCTATTTATAAGAGGATCAGGGAGGTGAAATCAGTTTCACAGGATCACAGAGCTTTTAAGAGTCTAGCTGGAATGCAAGACTGTCAAGTTCTAGAGCTTTTATTCTATACGAAATAAAGATATCCTCCTAAAACCTAAAAACTGTTGTTTAAAAAATTTAATTGACTTGCCCAAAAGATAGAAAGAAACAGAATCAAGATTAAACCCCATAATTTAATCCCCTGACTCTTGGTACAGAGCTCCTTTTAGAGCCATATAAGAGGACATCCAACATCATATATATATATATATATATATATATATATATATATATATATATATAAAGGAACTGATAATACTCTAGATATACATATTATACAAAGGAAAATTTAAATACAATAAAATTCATACATCATTAATTACCATCCTGCACTTGGAGAACTTCACTCATTTATATGGTGTATACACTGTCACATTGTATGCAAGGGCTGAACTGCATAAATGGAACTTCAACAAAAATTCCGTTAAACATGTATATTTTTTTAAAAAATCTATAAATAGAATAGAGTCTTCAACTATGCTAGCTATGATGCCTTTTTTTCCCCAAGTAGGATTGCTTTTCCTAATACAAAAATCACGAGGGAGGTAGAACTCTTCTAGTGGTTACTGGTTACAAAGAATTGGTAATGGTGATGGAGGGGAAGTGAAGGAGAGTCTTAAGTGTTCCTTAAGGGTCTTATTTCTTTCAAGTAGGTTGGTCTGGTTCCTTCCCTGAGAGTGTCCTTCTGCCTCAAGTAAAGGAAATATCACTATAGCAACTGCGGAAATGTCTCTTTTTGTGGAGGTAAAGTGAGATGATGCCAAAACAATAGAATTCAAGTAGAAATAGAAAATAACCACCTGTCTCCAAACATCTCCCTGGTTGGTTTGTTCCATTCTCTGGAGTGCCCACTATTAGGGCTCGTCCTTTGGATGAAAGCTGTGTTGGTAAAGGTCTTATGAAAATGGAAATATTCCTAGGATGGAAGGTAGAAGTGGGTACATGAATAGGATTCCAGTGGACAGCAGAGGTCATGTTGGGGGTATGGTTCTAGTTAAGGAGATCCTGATGAACCAAGGGACAGTATGTCAACCAAAGTAATACTGGGGCCCTAAAGAGCAAAGATAACTGATTCTTCCCAACTCCTTCCCCGCACCTGTGGCCCTGGTGTGATCCCCAAAGGAAGACTCAGCCTTGGGCTGCTCCTCTTATGACTTATGGCACAACACAGCCTATCTACCCACAGTTTACAGAAATAGCTCACATTGGTTGTTTAGATTGAAAACAATCATGCACTTAGGAACCAGGGGCTCCAAGATGAATAAAGACATCTGGTTAGGGATTTAAATTCACACTTCATGGTCTATTCATTTCTTCAACAAATATTTATGGTGTACCAACTATATGATAGTACTGTTTCAGGAGCTGGGACTGGAGTAATGAAAATGGCAGGCATGAGTAACTTCCAGAAGCTTCTAGACCTAGGAATGGTGCAGAATACATGTTGGCCACAGAAACAAGAAAATAAACAAAATGCACATGTGCATTATGCATTTAATCTATCACAGATTTTCCCCAAAATTCAATGATATCCTCAGAGTATATCTAAAACCTTAGCAGTGGGAATTCCCATCATGCTCAGTGGAAACGAATCTGACTAGCATCCGTGAGGATGTGGGTTCAATCCCTGGCCTCGCTCAGTGGGTTAAAGATCTAGCATTGCCATGAGCTGTGGTATAGGTTGCAGGCACAGCTCAGATCTCACATTGCTATGGCTGTGGCATAGGCTGGCAGCTGTAGCTCTGATTTGATCCCTAGCCTGGGAAACTCCATAGGCTGAGGGTGCAGCCCTCAAAAGACAAAAAAATAAAAAAATAAATCAAACCTCAGCAGAGAAGTGAACAGAAACTCACAGAATTATGGCCACTAGCATCCACCTAAATCAAGGTGTTGTACAATTCTTGTTTCTCCAAGTCAGCCCCAAATACCTCAGGCACTGTATTCAGGCAGCAGAAATGTGGCTGCCTATACCCAGGTGGGTGCCATTCAATCTCAAACTTGACATGGTTCCAGTGCAGTTCTCATTAGAAAGAGGGAAAGACAGAGAAGCAATATGGATGAAGGAGCAAGCTGCAGGGGCTGGAGAGAAGAAAGGTGAGGCACGCAATTGAGGCAGAAGACTCTGTAGTACTTGCTGAACTGTTACGGAATTCAGAAGCCTCTGTGACCTTTGAGAAACTTCCCCAAAATTCTAATCTTCAGAGATATGCAATATACAAGACTTCTGTGAAGGTCAAGACACTCCCCAAGCTCATAACAGAAGGGACCCTTTCTGCCTGCTGGTCCCTAGCCTGACACTGCGCATGAGGAACTAACCAGCAGCCATCAAAGATCAAAGATCAGCTCCAACATGTCCTTTCTGCACGACCAGGACCGCTGGGAGGTGGTGAACTTCATTTTCTTGTTTTTGCGGCTTCTGAGTATGGATCTCCATTTGTGTCAAGCCATGAATGGTAAATATCAAGTCCTTGACTTTCTCAGACCTGTGGGACTGGTGCAGAAAAAATAAAAGGGCTCTCAATAGTTTTATGCTCCTTTCTTAAGCTGACCTCTCCTCTCTGTTTAGAGTTCTATTGCCTGGTGTACAGAGAACTAATAAAACACGGCAGAGCACAGTACAAGGTTAAGATGTCATACATCCACGTTGGGATGTATTATGAAATGGTTCCGCGAGACTTAGAATCAGCCACAAACCCCATACCTGAGTCTCTGGCTCTTCTTCTGTTTAAATTACTGCCGTAGTACATGGGAAAATGATGCCATCTTCCCCAGAAATATAATTTATATTATAGTCTCCAGCATCAAACTGTTTCAGTTGAAGTCCCAGCTACACAATTTAATGTGTGATCTTGGAAAAAATCACTTCACTGTAAGAAGCCTCAGTTTCTTCATCTTTAAAATGGAAAACAATAACAATGCCTATGCCATAGATTTGCTTTAAGGATTAGATAGGAATGAGCTTTAAAACTCTTAGCACAATACTTAACAAATAGTAAACATTAAGGCACATTTGCTGCTATATTTATATGTGTACACATGCACACA
Source organism: Phacochoerus africanus (assembly GCF_016906955.1). Taxonomy (NCBI): domain Eukaryota; kingdom Metazoa; phylum Chordata; class Mammalia; order Artiodactyla; family Suidae; genus Phacochoerus; species Phacochoerus africanus. Next base: position 14,976,395 of record NC_062544.1, on the reverse strand, counting down.
CACACAGCTATATCCTGCAGGGGAGAAACTCAAGAAGTTTGATCAAGAGCTTAAGCAATACACACATATGTATGCATGAATATATGTACATATGTGTATGAATACCACCAAGCAAAGCATGCATGCCCTGGGGTGAGGTAAAGCACTGGCATCTGGGCCAAGAGATGCCGGTTGAAACAGCAAACAACTGTCTAGGAATTTTTCTTCTGCTTCTACCTAAATCACTGTGAGTCTTTTACTTACTAGATTATTACATATTTTACCCATTTCACACAATTTGCCTCTACCTTGGACATCCATTTCTCTCTTCCAAAACAAGTCATGCTGTCTCCTTTAAGGAGAGTACACACACTTTCCTGCTGATCCCCCACACTCTCACCTTACCTGGCACCCAATCACATACTCCTGGTAACAACCCTCCCAGAAGTCCACTGAGTTTCTGTGCCTGCCGAATCCCCAGCAAAATGAACCCCACTGGGCTCTCAGCTTTGCCCTAACTCTGTTCTCATTCACTCAGGTCCACCCCTGCTTCCTCCCTTGGTGTTCTTCCCACAGCATCCCACGCACCACCCCATGTGCACATCTGTCATCAACTTCTTTGGTCTCACAATTGTTCTGTCTTTTCTCAGTAAACTTGTGGCTCATTATAAAATTAGCATTCCCTAAACCCACAAGCATGCATTTTCATGTGAACACCCACACATCCACACATACGCAGGACTTTGCTTTATGTTAGAGAAAGAAAAACTAGGTACAGCATACATAGTAACAAGGAAAGAATCACAAATTACAATTTTTTTTATTCCATGCTGTAGGATCAACACATAGGTGAAGACAAATTGGAAAATAGTAGCTTTATCGTTTCCTTTGATCACAGACCCCTTTAAGAATATTATTAAAGTGATGAACCCTAGTCTTCAGGAAATGCACATATGCATGAGACTTTGCATGTACTTTTAGTAAAGGAGGGTGACTTTAGGTTCCTTGTGTCTTTAGACCCCAGGTTAAAAGTCTTTGCTATAAAAAGATGCACTGAGTGCTATAGTAAGTAAATAGATATAAATAAATAAACAGTACCATTTATTGAGTCCCTACTGAGTGCCAAGAACATCACATGCAATGTCTCTGCTTTTCCTCAATTCCCCCGCAAGTTAGATATTACTGTTACCATTTTGCAAATGAGAAATAAGGGATCAAAGAAATTAAACGATTTATCTCAGAGCCATTCATCTGGGAAATCACAGAGCTGGGATTTAGTCTAAGGCATGACCCTCCCCTCTAGTTCACCCTGCCCTCTGGTCTTTGGACCTCAAATAGTCTCCAGATTGGCACTATCAACTATCGAAGCCTACTTTATACTGAGTGGCATCACAGTGAGGTCCCTGAGCATTCAGAGAACTGATTCAAATTACAAGCCTTGGTTTGGTGCCAGGAAGATGACTAGAATTAGCTGCAGATGGTTCTGTACTTGCTGTAGTCATCAGCTCTGACATGCCACTCAGATCATAGTTGTATGTTGCCTCCTGAACATTCTAGACAATGCAATTCCCATGCACCATATCCTCCATATAATTTACACAGAAACAGTCCTGCGACTTGAGTTTCCATAGATTTGTCTCAAGAGAGTTGGAAAGCTTTGATGCAGCACTTAATTTTCAATGCCTATTGTCTTTTAAAGAAAAAAAAAATCACGGACAAATGTAGCCTGACACACCTTTGAAGCTGTCATCATGTCGGCATTCTGACATATAATGACCATAGAATTTGTCTTCTAATTCTAACTATTTCCACTGGAGGAAGGAAATTTACACAGTGGGAAAATATGTTACCCTTTGCTTTGCTTCCTTTCCTTCTGGGGGAGAGTGTATCTTGAATACAATAAGAAAAAGCACACGCAAGCTATCAGGATGTTCTCAGAAACATTATTTCGAGCTTTTATTCTCATAGCTGGATTCCACTGTAATTCTCACGTAGCAGGAGTAAACTATTAATAGGATTCTAACTTTTTTCCTTTTCCCTAGAAGACCCTGGAGAAGTTCTCTTTTGCTGCTTTGTGAGTGAAGGGCAGATTGGATCTTGACATGACACATCGATTTAGTTTCCAAAACAGTAACTTCACTAAATAAATCATTTCAGCGCTTGATTGTTATTTATACATGCAAATCTGGTTTTCATTTGTTGGACCCGGTCAGGAGGAAAGCTAATAATCTCATCAAAAGCTGAATATTTTCCATTTTGGCAACTGCACAAAGTTCATAATCACATGACCTGAACTCTGGCATGGGTGGGTAAATCAAACACCTCCCCAATATATCCTACAGACATAGAGCAGTGACCTAGGAGGACTCTGGGGAGCTTGCAAGCATGGAATCTCAACCCAGGCCAGTGACTACTTAGCCTTCCTCCTAGCATCAGGCTATCTGTTTCCAGCAGTGATATACCAAGAACAAAGTGGGAAAAGGTGAGAACAAAAACAGTTGAAGGTCTTGGGTAATTAACCAGGAATATGAGCTTCAAAATAAATTAAAGGAATTGATGTTATAAGTTGAGTTCCTCTTATAATAAGAAACCTGATTATAAATGGAAAAGACTCCAACTTTTTAAGCAGGAATATATGGGCTCTGAGGAGATACCTCTGCCTCTAGTAGTCAACACATTGGGATAAAATCCACTAGTTTATTCCTTCTTTTAACCACTGTCCTCTCTTTTAGAATTCTTAGTGTGCAAAGAAATACCAAGTTCCACACATCTTTAGTGCCAGGATGGGTTCTCTGATTACTTCCTTCCCTCTGAGCCTCCTGATCTCATTTTTGGTGGAAGGGAAGTCCTCTAACACAATAACGCATCAGTTGTGCTAAGAGGGAGCAAGAGAGATGCTCATGAGTTTATGGGTGTACAGTTATTACCTTCACACTTGGAGGATCCAGAACAAACTAGCCTTGTTGGTATAGAAGAAAGATACTGACCTGAAATGGAACTGCTCTATGACAAAACATAGAGGGATATGGCTGGGAACACCAGAGAGTATAAAAGCATGTAAGGATTGAAGGAGGTCAGAGAATACATACACCTAGGGGACGAGGAAGGGCAACTTGAAAGAAGCAGGAACGATATCTTTGCACCCTCCCCTGGATTCCTAGCATATCTATCACCAGCTATAAGTAACAGTCTCTCTTTCCTGTTCGTGGACTCATGCTACATGCCTTTCAGCTGGTGTGGGTGTGCCAGCAGCATTATTTACTGCATTGTATGGCTCCTTTTCCCAGATGGCTCTCACCTCACTGGCTGAAGCTCAGAAAAGAGAAAAGAAGGAAGAAGGTGTCTGATGGTGAGGTGTGAAGAAAGCTGACATGTCTTGCTTAAACCAAACTTTGGCCCAAAACTGGCCTCATTTTGAAATTTGAGCAAAGATCCTCCTTTTGCAGAAAAGGAAGTGTTTTTTGTTTGTTTGTTTTTCCTCCCCCTTCTCCTGGAGAAGTCATTGGTGGGCTGATGTCAGGCTCCTGAGACAACTCCACATTCAGAAAATACGTCAGACATCAGACTGTGTAACTGCAGCTCCTGTGTGTTCACAGAGCTTCTATATTTGTGAGGAGATGGCTACCTGGCTCTAGCATGGACAACATTTGGGTTTTATAGGCAACTGAAGAAGACAGAGTGACTTTGGTGTCAAAACCAAAGATGGGGGTTGCTGAGGGCCTGCTTCGGGGGTGGGATTTGAGATTCCAGAGCAGGGTCCTCTATCTCCCTTGCATTTGTGTGGTCTTTTCCTGCTTGATGTTGTATTGCTACTTTCAGTTTAATTTGTTCCAGTTCTAAGAGGATTATGCTTTTAGTCCTCTCCTTGTGATGGTTAATGTGTACTAATTGTGTTACCTTTGAGTCCAGACACTGTGGAGCTGTCTAGGCAAAATCTCCCTTTAGTAGGAGGCATGGCTGATGAACAGGAGTCCCAGAGGAACCTCTACTCTGCTTCAGGTTGATGTAAGGAAAGAGATGAAAGAAATCATGGAAAGTAGCTTTCTTTTTGATGGTGCCGCAATGGAAATCATGTTGTCCCACACATTGTATTAACTATCCTGGCGGCTTAAAAAATAGAATCAGGAGTTCCTGCTGTGGCACAGTGGTTAACGAATCAGACTAGGAATCATGAGGTTGCAGGTTCGATCCCTGGCCTTGCTCAGTGGGTTAACAATCTGGCGTTGCCATGAGCTGTGTGGTGTAAGTTGCAGATGCGGCTCAGATCCTGCGTGGCTGTGGCTGTGGTGTAGGCCGGTGGCTACAGCTGCGATTTGACCCCTAGCCTGGGAACCTCCACATGCCGAGGGAGTAGCCCTAAAAACACAACACAAAACAAAACAAAACTAACTCCCACTCTTATGCCCTCTGAAAACAAGGCAACCTTTGACAGCCCTCTTCGGAGGACTGCTACCCTGGGAAGCGCTCTGCTGCACGCCCGAAACATACAATGCACCTCAACTAGACCTTGATTTTAGACAAAGAGAAACAATTATGAAGAGGGAGGGGACCAAAAAAAAAAAAAAAAAATAGAATCAGCCTGAGCCTTTAAATCAGCCTGAGCCTTCATGAGAACGTTTACTGTTATGGGGCTCTCTTTTGTCATATAGGAAGCAAGCCTTCAATGAGTCATTCTGTGGCCTGGTTTAGTGAAGAAATTGGTAGTCTAATGAGTAAGGTGAATCAAACCCCCCTCCTGTCCACTGATTCGCAGGTACACATGGACCATGGAGGCATGAGAAGAAGAAGACCAGAGGGGCAATGACAGTGGGACCCTGGGATGTCCCTTGCTAGGAACAAACTCAGAGATCTCTCTTTCTCCCAGGCTTTTCTTCCTCATGGCCCTATACACATTAAGTGGCAACGGTATGCCTCAGTTTTTAGAAGGCACATTGACATTCACTTTAGTTTGAAAGCTGTGTACCAGGAACATTTCCTAAAACTACCCCCAATGTTCACATGAACTGCTAGCACTGAAGAGAAGGAAGAAAAAGGAAAAAAGGGAGAAAGAGAGAGAAAAGAAGAAAATCAAGGATGAGCAATTTTGCAGTTTCATAAGGTTCCCTTTTAATAGTGTAATGACAGTTTTAGTTGTCACACAGCCAAGTTGAATGACATGTTCTAGCCAGAGGCTTCAGAGGCTGGCAGCATGTCAGGAATACCTGGGGCACTTGGTGAAATGTGAAAGTCCCTGGGCCCCAAAGCCACTCCCCACTCTCTACCAAACCCCATCTCCCAATGTGGGCAGAGTATGGGAACAAGAAATTTTCCATTTATTTTTTAGAAAGCCCCAGACGATTTCTAACAGACAGTGTAAGACTAGCAGTGGATAAGAAGTGAAGGGGTTGAAGTGTCTTTAAATATACATAGCTCCATGGGTGGGTTCTGTGACCTGCTGCCAAGTACCCACATTGAGCTTGGTAGCAGCTAGAAAAGAAGCAGAAATAAAAGGTGACAAGGTTGTCCTGTATCATTTCTTTACAACCAAGAGAAAATATTTCTAAAAGTTTCCCATGGAAACCTTAACTGTGGAAGAAGCAATGAAGAGCTACAATGTATCTGTGGTTCTCTTAATTTAGATGTTTTAATTATGGGAAAAATATAATTCACAAGACAAAACTATACACATTTTTGATTTGCAGGGGTGGCGGGGAACTAAGGGCCTGTGAACTTAGTATAGCAAAAAAAAAAAAAATGCACAAAAGCACATTTTGACAGTAGATAGAGGCCAGAAATTAGATGAAAAAATTGTCCCAGGTTTCCTGGGACCACTCCCATTTTAAAATTGAAAACTGAGACTGTCCTGGCTTTAAAACAGGAAGTCCTGCACTCTAGGAAATCCCTTAGTCCCAGATAAATCATGACCATTGGTCACCCTATCTGAGACCATCTGGATCAACATGATAAAAAAATGGGTCATTTCTGCTGAACTAAGTAGTCATTTCACTGCAGTCAAGCGACCTTTTGCCTAGATTGGCTGGCTGTTGTTTGGATGCTGCTGATTGATCAGTGCAAAACAAATGGTCAAGTACCTTGGGACAAACTCACCGACAAGTGTCAGCAGCCCAAGGCCGCGGTTCTGATGTTGCCTCGTTCTGTTGTATGATCTCAAGCAACATCCCTGGGCTTAAAGTCCATCCACTGATATGATATTGGTATAAACATGTAAGCATTGATATTAAAAGTTTATAATACACATGAAAGCACACTATGATTTCCAAAGTTCCACATGAATGATTAAATGTATACAGATTCTAGAGCTAGAACCACTGTAGAAGGAGAAGACTGTCACTGGGAAAGACTGGCAGAATGAATGAAACACAGTTTCATGTGTTGAACAGAACAGGACCGCAGGCACAGGTCTTAAACAAAGAGCCAGGTTTCCTTAAGCACATTCCTGGAGCTGACACCCTCCTTGGTTTACAAATCCTAATCTGATCATGTGGCTCTAAGTCCAGTCTGAGAGGACAAATCACAATTAGGCTAAGCCAACCCTGGGATCCCTATTACCCTCTCTTAGAGACTGCTATGGGTACAAGTCAGGTGATCTGCAGCCAAGGAAACAAGGGAGCAGACTGCTACTTGAGGCAAATTTAGCCCGCCTAATCAAAGGGACAGCATCCCAAGCAGAGAGCACTCTCTGCCTCTCCTCCTTCCTTCCTGCTTTGGACCCTGCTGTGTGAGAATGTGATGATGGCTGTGGCCATCATCTTAAATCAGGAGGAGAGACAAATGCTGAGGATCACAAAGTGAGAAGTGGAAAAAAATCTGGGTCCCTGATCACATGGTTAAGCAGTCAAACCTGCCTTCCTCGACATTTATAATAAACACCCTCCTCCTTAAAGCACAGCTATTCAAAGTGTCAGTCATAGAATAGTGCCATTCCATGGGCTATTTGTTACTGATCCATGTTAAGTAAAGAAATTGAGAGTGTTTATGAACCTTTACCATGGATGGATGGAGTAATTTTGCCTATTGAGTCCGATCATAAATGTTTTTTGACTATATGCATTTTTCTGTCATTTTCTGTTAATTCATTGCATTGTGTTTCACAAAAGTATCAATTTATGACATACCAGAAATGAGAGGAAAAGTTGGCTGGTTATTTGTCACAGATAGTTTGAGAAGCATTATTTAAAGGCAAATTTCAGAGTTCCCGTCATGGCACAGCAGAAACAAATCTGACTAGGAACACTGAGGTTGCAGGTTTGATCCCTGGTCTCACTCAGTGCATTAAGGATCCAGCGCTGCTGTGAGCTGTGGTGTAGGTCGAGGACCCAGCTCATATCTGGCATTGCTGTGGCTCTGGCATAGGCCAGCAGCAACAGTTTGGACTAGACCCCTAGCCTGGGAACCTCCATATGCCATGGGTGCGGCCCTAAAAGGACAAAAGAAAAAGAAATAAATATATAAAGGCAAATTTCAACAAACTATGATCTGAAGTTCAAATCTAGCCCAAGGCTCACTTTTATAAATATTCTTTATTGGAACACGGCCATGACTTTTTGCTTACATTCAATCTATGGGTGTCTTCATGGTAGAATGGCAGGGTTAGGTGACCCTGACAGAGACCTTATGACCTATAGAGCTGAAAATATTTACCATCTAGCTCTTTACAGAAAGAGTTTGCAGATCCTTGCTTTCCCGTTTAATTCTCAATTCTATCTTATCCCAGTTTTAGTTGAAGTAATTCTAACTTAAACATAGTTAATTAACTTTTCTAGGTTTCAGTGTGGTCATTTAAAAAATCAGATAATGGGAATTTGGGGTTAATAGATGCAAACTATTGCCTTTGGAAGGGATAAGCAATGAAATCCTGTTGTATAGCCTGGGGAACCATATCTAGTTACTTATGATAGAGCATGATAATGTGAGAAAAAGAATGCATATATGTATGTGTGACTGGGTCACCTTGCTGTACAGTGGGAAATTGACAGAACACTGTAAACCAGCTATGATGGAAAAAATAAAAATAAATAAATAAATGGGATAAAAATCGCATTGGCTAGTTTGGAGCATGGAGTGAGATGCCACATATAAGGTTCTCAGAAAGCATGTGCCTTATAATAAACCAATGACACATAAAAGTTCCCTCTCATGTTTCCCGGCCACTGCCCTCTCATTAAGTAGCCACCATATCAAAGCCAAGATCTATTTACAAAGCATAGGATGCAGTATCTCACTGATACTGCATTGCTGCTCTCCACTGTCTGCTGGGAAAACTTCATAATCACCCAGGAAGTTTGACCCGGTGCTTGAGAATAATTCACAGACAATAACCAATGACTAGATTTTAGGGATAAGCTACAAGCCTTTTAAATAATGCTTGGTTCAAGGTTCTGAAGGACCTGACATAATAAAAATCCTTCTAAGCAGAAAGGGAAATGGGTTGAGAGCTCCATTTTTACTTTTTAATATTTAATGGGGGAAAGATTCCTTGTGTTCTTATGCGCTGCATGTCAAGGCTAAGCATTCTTGAACTCTTGCTGGTAACAAGAAACTAATGTAATTTTTTTTTTTCTTTTCTCTTTAAGAAAGCTAACAATGATTTCAGAAGTGTGTGTTTGTTATCAGATTTAGGGCACTTGTCACATTTTGGCCTGAAGGCAAGCCAGAGGAAGATTTGAAAAGAAAAAATATTTCCAAGCAATGTCTTCATTGCTCTTTCTCTCTTCTAATTAAAATGCAGTTCGTCTTACAGATTCCAGAGCATTTTGGATTTGTGGTTGCAAGCATGAGGTCATTGTTTCTGCCTATATGACCACAGTGAATTTTAAAGTCTTTAGTGTTTGGTAACAACAGACAAATAACTGTGGAAACCTGAGAGCAGAGCTCAAGTTCTTTCCAGAGTGTTCCCATTATTCCTCAGCATGGGGTAAAAACGAGTCCACCTCACTGGGCTAGTGCCAGGATCCCTGCAATGTGAGGCCAAAGTGTGAGCCACTACCACCAGGAGGTCAGCCAACCAAGCAATGGAGGAGAGAGAAGCATGGCCCTGGGGCATCTTGGGCCTGAGGCTACGCTATGGTTTGGTCAACTCTGCCAGTGATATAGGGCAAGTCAATGATTGAACCTTTCTAAATGCCTCTTTCCTTATCCATAAAAAGAGCAACCTCAGAGGGTGGCTGGGAAGAGCAAATAAGAGAATACATACAGGAAGTTCCCTTTGTGGCTCAGCAGTAATGAACCTGACCAGTATCCATGAGGGCTTGGGTTTGATCCCTGGCCTCACTCAGTGAGTTTAGGATTGCCGTTAGCTGTGGTGTAGGTTGCAGATGTGGCTCAGATCAGGTGTTGGTGTGGCTGTGGTGTAGGCTGGCAGCTATAGATCCAATTTAATCTCTAGCCTAGGAACTTCCATGTGCCATGGGTGCAGCCTTGAAAAGAAAAGAAGAGAAGAGAAGAGAAGAGAAGAGAAGAGAAGAGAAGAGAAGAGAAGAGAAGAGAAGAGAAGAGAAAGAAAATAAAAGAAAAGGAAAAGAAAAGAAGAGAAAATACATATAAAAGGCTTAGTACCTGCTTATATATATGTACTGGGATGTAGAAAACAATAGTGAACATATTTTCCTCTCCTTTTCTTTATTTCCAGCTATTTAGCCTTCCATCAAAACTCAGCCTATGGGAGTTCTCACTGTGGCTCAGCAGGTTAAGAATCTGACTAGTATCCATAAGGATGCAGATTTGATCCCTTGCCTTGCTCATTGGGTTAAAGGATCCTGTGTTGCCACAAGCTGTAGGGTAGGTCACCAATGTGGCTCATATCTGACATTGCTGTGGTGGTGTCATCAGCTGGTGGCTACTGCTCTGATTCAACCCCTAGCCCTGGGAACCTCCGAATGCTGCAGGTGCTGCCTTAAAAAGCAAAAAACAAACAAACAAACAAAAACCAAAACCTCAGCCTATGAAACTCAGGATAAGCTGGTCCTATCCCCAAGTTCAGAAATGATTCTGGTTTGACTAAGACATCATTGAAATGTGATGCCAGTGATTGGATCAAAACACAGGCTTCTGAAAAACAGCCAATCAGTGCATGCTATTATTCTCAGGGAAAGCACATGACTTGCCTACATCCAATAAGAGTGGCTGGAAGAGATTATTTTTTCCCCTCCCTCACTGGATGTGAGCAAGAAAGCATGCAATTTCAGCTATTGCTGGCAGTCATCTTGTGATCACAAGGGAAGCTAATCATAGGAGAAAGCTGAGACACAGGGTAGGTCAGAACCAAGAAAAGAATAAAAAAACAGAGCTGTGGCCCAGCTTGCATCACTCCTGGAATCCTTCCTTTCTTTGGATTTCTTGCTATACGAGACAATAGAGTTTCTTATCATTTATACTGGTTTGAGTCAGGTTTTGGTTACACAGAGTAAAATCATCTAACTGATAAGAGCTCAGTAAACATCAGCTATTATCTTTCAGGCTGTACCCAGTAAACTACCCTGCTGTGGATCCAAAGAAACATGGGAAAGAGGTTAGGGACAAGTACAATTTTATTGCAATGCATTTACTGGGCAACTAATTTAAGCTTGGCATTTTACATGCCTACATTATCTCTTTGACTCCTCCTAATAACTTTACAAAATCGTTATATTATTAGCAAACTGAGGCATAGACAAATTAGGTGATTTCCCTTAGGTTTAAAAGCTACCAGGTAGCAGAGCCAAGATGCAAACTCAGGTCGAATTGGATTTATAATCTGTGTTTCTGCCACCACACCCTCTGTGTTTCTGCTACCTGCTGTGTGGCTTCCTCTGTCAGATCTTTGTTGCAAAATCAACCTCTTCACCAAAACTACTCCAGACCTGCAGTAAAGATGGAAAGGGAGAAGCTGCAGGCTGTCCTCTCCAACACCAGCTAAGCACTGAGCACCTCATTAGACATTCTCTGTAGTAGAGGAGCCCTTGCTTTCAGACAAAACAAACAAAACTCTTAGGAGATGTTCATGAAATTACTCACCACATCAGATAGCTTAGGAAATATATTCAAACTTCTTACCTCCAATCTCTACATAAAAAAATTAAAAAACAAAAAACTAAATATGATGTATGAGAGAGTCCTCTAATTAAACATTGGAAGTGTGATGTTTATTTGCGTGCATGAAGAGAAAGCAGGGCAGAGAAGTCAACGCTAAAGTGTGAGAAGCCATGACCAAGGAAAGAGCAGCCGAAGAGAAGCTAGACAAGTCCCTGACTCTGTCCTGACACCTACCCTGCCCCTGCCAGGGAAGCAGCCCTATTGTGCCTTAGCTGTGCCCACTCCAGCTCACATCTTCCTCTCGACCAGAGGTTCACAAGCTTTAACATGTGCCAGAATCATCTGGAAGACTTTATCATTTAAACGCATGGCTGGAGTTGCTATTGCAGCTCAGCAGTAACAAACCCAACTAGTACCTATGAGGATGCAGGTTCAGTCCCTGGACTTGCTCAGTGGGTTAGGGATCCAGCATTGCCAAGGGCTGTGGTGTAGGTCACAGATGCAGCTCAGATATTGTGTTGAGGTGGCTGTGCAGCTCAGATCTTGTGTGAGGCTGGTGGCTGCAGCTCTGATTAGATCCCTAGCCTCAGAACTTCCATATGCCATGGGTGTAGCCCTTATAAAAGGGGGTAGGGAAACACAGATGGCTGAGCCCCACCCCCTAAAGTTTCTGCACAGTAGGGGGTGGGGGTGTGGCCATAGAATTGGCTTCTCAAACCAGTCCCCAGATGATACAGCTGTTGCTGATCCAAGGACCATACTTTGAGACCCACTGGCCTAGATTAGTTATGCGGCATTTATAGAAACTAATACCAGGTCAGCCTCTCTTCTGCATTGACTTTTGCTTCAAAGGATAGAGAACTCCCACCTCATTCCTTCCTGGTGGCCAAATGCTTACAGATTCAACGACTGGATCTTTCTCTTCATACCCCTAGTGTCTCAGGCTCTGACTAACAGCCCAAGAGGCCATTTTTTTCTGGGATCTGGATTCTAGTTGGCACTCATGAGTCCTCCGCCAACAGGAACCGTGTCCTTGATCCCCAATCCCTGCTGCCAACAGCTTGACTCTGCAGATGTCCATTAAAATCTGCACTCATATTTAAAATGATAATACCAGCATCAACAATCGTAAGAGCTTCTGTGTACTGAACACTGGTTGAATGTTGACTAGTCTTCTCATGGCTGCTGTTGGGCTCCACCAGACCTCTAGGAGTGGTCACCCACCACACCATCCATCCCAGATTGCATGACACTAACCCAGTCTGTTCTGTCCTATGGCAAGCTCCCCCTTGAGGTCACTCTACAGCTGGTCAGCTTAGGCTCAGGGTTCACTTGGGCCAAGTCCTGCTCCAGATAAAGCATCTTTAAGATTTTTATCTGTAAGAATGTTCATTTCTACAAAAAATAACCTAATTTATCAAAGTATCTACAACACTTCTGAAAAGTGAGGTACCCATTTACTGCTATGGCAAGGAGTGGCCTGCTTTTCTTCAGTGAATTAAGACTGTATACTTCTCACTTAACATTTAGCTAGGAAATAACTTTGTATCCCCAAGTGCAGGCTATAGGCCACCAGTGGTTTGTGGATGTTTTTAACTGCTGTGTTGATACAATGTTGCATATACTGTATCACATAGTGAGAAAGGTGCTTTCTTTTCTATTCTCTCTGAAACCAATGGAAAGAGTCAAGGAAAGAGTCTCTGTTTGGTGCAAGCATATCTTTTTATTCTACCTCCTGCTAATCTATTGCTAAAATGGATATAAGGCCATAGGCTAAGAACTCCAGTAGACCACAGTGACTATCAAGTACGTAATAACACTTCTTTCTTACTATTCTATTTACTTTTATGTATACCTCTAAATTATGATGGGTAATACTCACTCTCCAAACACAGTTGGGATTTAAAGTATCATTTAGAAATAAATGTTTAAGAAAAAGAAGATTTTGTTTAAACAAGAACATTCTATAAACTAGGATACAGGTGTTAAGCGAGTGTGGCAAAAATCATCGGGGTTGTGCAAGAGTGAATTTTAGGTGTCAACCTGACTGGCCCACAGAGTGTCCAGACATTTGGTCAAACGTTACTCTGGGGAATTCCCTTTGTGGCTCAGCAGTTAACAAACCTGACTAGGATCCATGAGGATGCAGATTCAATCCCTGGCCTCACTCAGTGGCTTAAAGATCCAGCATTGCCATGAGCTGTGGTGTAGATCACAGATGTGGCTCAGATCCTGTGTTGCTGTGGATATGGCATAGGCTGGCAGCTGTAGCTCCGATTTAGCCGTAGTCTGAGAACTTCCATATGCTGTAGTTATGGCCCTAAAAAGAAAAAAAAGAAAAAAAAATTACTCTACGTGTGTCTGTGATGGTGTTTCTGTTGAGATTAACCTCTGAATTGGTGGATTCCAATTTCCCTGCCTAATACAAGTGGACTTCATCCAATCAGTTGAGGATGCAAATAGAACCAAAAGGCTGAGTAAGAGAGAACTCCTGCTTTGAGTGCTGGAGCCAGAACAAGAGTCTTCTCCAGCCTGTGCCCTTGAACTGAAACATCAATTCTTCCTAGGTTTCAAGCCTGCCAGCCTTCAGACTGAACTGATAGCATCAGATCTCCTGCTTCTCAGCCTTTCAGACTGGGAATGAAACTACACTTTGGGCCTCCCGCATCCCCAGCTTTTGGACTACAGATCTCAGAAGTCCTCGGTCCCTATATTCACATGAGCCAGTTCCTCATAATATATATGTATACACACATGTACATATTCTGATTCTCTGGAGAACTTTGACTAACCCTTTCTGTCATGAATGACCAACACTTGAAAAACACAGATAACAGAAATGCACTGAGCTTTGTACCAACCCATCATGAGTGGGAAAGACTCTGAATTGTATTTCTTTTTTGCTTTTGCCAGTAGTGGGAACAAACTGCCAGGAGCAATTATACATTAGATAAATATTTTTTGAGAGCCTAGTCAACAAAACTTACTTCTAAGAGGCAGTTGTTTCTCTGACAGATGGTGCCTTTGAGCACAAGATCCAGGTCTCCACCAACTTTGGCCCCATCAGGGACACAGCCTACCTCACCCTCACCTCCTGCTAAGCTCCCTGTAGCTCCTCGCACTTCTGCCATACTAGCCTTCCTCCAGTTGCTCAATATGTCTCATGTTTTTTGCCCCTGGGCTTTTGCACACAATGCTCTCTCTCTGGAATGCCTTCTCCCCTTCCACCTTTTCCCTTCCTCTTGACTAAGTCAGTAGTTGATTTTAAAGCCTTAAATGCTGGTTTCTCAAAGAAGCCTTGCACCCTTCAGACCAAATGGACATCCATCCCATTAATGTCCTCTGACCCACTCTTCACAACTTTAATCAAATAACCATTTAGGTGTTGATTTCTCTCATGCCTGTCTCCCCCACTGGACAGTAAGTTGGTGAGGGCAGAGAACTAGCCTCATGGTTGGCACTCAATAAATATTCTTGTTTGTAAATGGCTGAATCCTGATCCATCACAGAGTACCACACAGGTACCAGAGACTTAAGAAAACACTCATGTGATGAAAGAAAAAGAAGAGAATGATTTTTATTCTGAGGGATTGAAGTCAGATATCTCTGAATACCAGCCATTACAAGTGGCCCAAATTATCTGTGCCTCAAGTGAATCGAGTGACCCAAGCAGGCAAACCTGGCCCTCCAAATTTATTACTCATAAAGACGAGAGATTGGGAACATTGGTTGAAGCCAGATGTTCTGTGGGCTGGCCCTCATTGTCCTAACACTGCAGATTCTCCTAACTAGAACTGTGTGTGTTTGAGATGCTGGGACATAAGATCCAACCCAGAGAATACTTTGAAATAATGTTGTTCAATTACTTAATCGTTGTTATGTTATTGACTAGAACACTCTCTTACATAGACTATTATACAAACGTTATGCCTAGGTTTTGAGTTCTGCAATATCCAATTACAATAGCTTTTTTCCACATTCGTATTCTCTTTATTTAATTGCCTTAACTTTTTCAGCAGATTTATTGTATATGACAGTGAGCAACATGAGCCTATTAAGAGCTACCCATGCCACTTCCTGCTCCCCACCCACCATTTCCCTCATATCACTCTGTCCTGCCTTTAACAATCCTTATTAGCCTCACCCCTGGTCCCTGCTTGGAGTGGGGACTGTTGGAAAGTCTCTGGGCTAGAGCAAACTGCCCACTGTGGGACACTGTCGCTCTCTGAACTGACCTGAGCTTAGGCTGATGTCAGTTTATCTTCTCAACCTAAATCACACAAAATGACCTCCAACTCCAGGAATAAGTGTAAGGTCACTGAGCATTCAGTTTTAAGAGCATATGTTTGTGTGTGGATATTTAACAGGATGACTCTGGTTTAGTGCATGTATGTGTGTGTGTGTGTGTGTGTGTTTACTGCTCATGTGATGAGTTTAACAAAGCCCTGTGAGATAAAGAGCCTTGATAAATGAGAGTTTAGGAGTCACCAGCAGCTCCCCGAGTCCTAGCGCAGACAGCCCGCCCAGGGTAGGAGATGCAGAACTGAAGGCATGACTGCGTCAAACACGGAAGTGGTGGGAACAAGGTGGCCAAGAGATCTGGATAAGATGAAGGCACACAGATCATCAAGTGCCCACTGCCGGTGGGCTGTAAGCATGCTGTAAGTGTTCCAGAGCTGCACGCGTTCCTTTCCCCCTCATTCATTCTGACTGGCTCCATGCTCAGGAGTTGCGAAGGTATAAACTGTTAACAACTCACCATTTAACAGGTATAGTCTACACAACAAATCACAAGCCCAGTGCTTTATGTGCATTGTTTCATAGGATCCTCCAAATGACCTTTTTTTTCAATTTTTATTATTATTTTTTTTTAAATAGTTATTTCCTCAATACACTTTTTTTTCTACTGTACATACATGTACACATTCTATTTTCGCACATTATCATGCTCCATCGTGACTAGACATAGTTCCCAGCGCCACCGAGCAGCATCTCATTGTTAATCCATTCCAAAGGCAATAGTTTGCATCTATTAACCTCAAGCTCCTAAACCACCTCACTCCCTCCCCCTCCCCCTTGGCAACCACAAGTCTATTCTGCAAGTCCATGATTTTCTTTTCTGTGGAAAGGTTCCCTTGTGCCATATATTAGATTCCAGATATAAGTGATATCATATGGTATTTGTCTTTCTCTTTCTGACTTACTTCACTCAGTATGAGAGTCTCTAATTCCATCCATGTTGCTGCAAATGGCATTATTTCATTCTTTTTTGTGGCTGAGTAGTATTCCATTGTGTATATATACCACTTGTCCTAATCCAATCATCTGAAAATGGACATTTGGCTTGTTTCCAGCTCTTGGTTATTGTGAATAGAGCTGCAATGAACATGCAGGTGCATGTGTCTTTTTTAAGGAAAGTTTTGTCCAGATATATGCCCAGTGGGATTGCTGGATCATATGGTAGTTCTATGCATAGATTTCTAAGGTATCTCCATACAGTTCTCCATAGTGGTTGTATCAACTTACATTCCCACCAACAGTTCAGGAAGGTTCCCTTTTCGCCACACCCCCTCCAGCATTTGTTATTTCTGGACTTATTACTGATGGTCATTCTAACTGGTGTGAGATGGTATCTCGTGGTAGTTTTGATTTGCATTTCTCTAATAATCAGTGATGTTGAGCATTTTTTCATGTGCTTGTGGGCCCTGATGACCATTTGAGGTAGGCATTACTATTCTTTCATTTAACAGGTGGAAACTGAGACCCAAAG
Organism: Phacochoerus africanus; assembly: GCF_016906955.1. Taxonomy (NCBI): domain Eukaryota; kingdom Metazoa; phylum Chordata; class Mammalia; order Artiodactyla; family Suidae; genus Phacochoerus; species Phacochoerus africanus. Next base: position 14,959,636 of record NC_062544.1, on the reverse strand, counting down.
AGACAAAATTAGCAATTTCAGAACTGATACCAAAATCTCTTTGACTCCAGAGTCAAGGCACTTAACCATTATGATATACGGAACACTTTGTTACCTTCTATTCTCAAGCTATGATACTAAATTTGTGCAATGACTCTGAGCTTGGTCTGCCATTCCATGGTTGGGTGCAAAGTGTTTTTTTTTTTGTCTTTTTTAGGGCCACACCCATGGCATATGAAGGTTCCCAAGCTAGGGGTCAAATCAGAGCTGCAGCTGCTGGCCTACACCACAGCCACAGCAACGTGGGATCCTTAACCTACTGAACAAGGCCAGGGATCAAACCTGAGTCCTCATGGATACTAGTCAGGTTTGTTATCATTGAGTCATGATGGGAACTCCCAAAGTGGTTTTCTTAAGAACTTTTTTTTTTTTGCCTGCAGCAAGTGGAATTTCCCTGACCAAGAATCGAACCTGTGCCACAGTGAACCAAGGTTCTGCAATGACAACACTGGCTCCTTAATCCACTGAACCACAAGGGAACTCCCTCTTAGGAGCTCTTAGATGTGTTCAGTTGTTCTGAGAAGAAATCATTTTGACAGAGAAACTTGAAAAGAGATTTTGGGGAAAAAAATGGAGTCATCAAATGCTGAATGGAAAAGTTTGTATTAAAAGGCAAGGGCATCTAGAGTTGCATTTTTCAAGGGAGAAGAGACATTGAGAGGAGCGTGGGCAGGGAGCTTTCCGCTGGAGGCTAATTGGCATCTCTGTGGAAGGATGCTAGAGGTGTCATCCTATTTCCAGCCAGGGGTATTGATTTTAATACTAATGGAGATTTGAACTGAACTTTGAGGAGTTTACATAAGTTTCTCTCTTTGGTTGGGAAGTCATGGACTTGGCCTTCAAGAAGAGTCAGGATATGCTTGGTGGTTGTGTAACCTGTTCTGCTACCCCTGTTCTGCTAGCCTGTCACCACTTTGCTTTTCAACATCTTTTATCTCTCCATTCTTGTGCATGAAAGCATTGTCCCATCACAGAGAAGTGCATTTACAGCTGAAATTACCAAAGTGGCCCATTATGTTTATCAAGACAGAAAAAAGAAAGAAAGAAAGAAAGAAAGAAAGAAAGAAAGAAAGAAAGAAAGAAAGAAAGAAAGAAAGAAAGAAAGAAAGGCAGGCAGGCAGGCAGGCTGCAGTTTGTCTCAGCTGTCTGAAGAACAGCTCTCCTGTGAATGATGGCTACAGAGCCACATCTTTCCTCTCTCTCTTCATTTTTTTCTTTTTTTTTTTTTTGGCTTTTTGCCTTTTCTAGGGCTGCTCCTGTGGCATATGGAGATTCCCACGCTAGGGGTCTAATCGGAGCTGTAGCCGCCAGCCTACACCAGAGCCACAGCAATGCAGATCTGAGCCACGTCTGCGACCCTCACCACAGCTCACGACAATGCCAAATCCTTAACCCACTGAGCAAGGCCAGGGATCGAACCCACAACCTCATGGTTCCTAGTCTGATTCATTAACCACTGCGCCACGATGGGAACTCCTCCTCTCTCTCTTCTTAAAAATTAAGTGCATGTAGAAATATCCTTCATGACATGATCAGAGTGGGGGGATGGTGCTTGGCAGGACAAAAGGTCAGAGCATTCCAGACCACTGAGATTTCCACAGAGCTGCATTCTGAGGTTGCATTTCAAAGCTCCCACCATACGTGCTCCTTTGTCATAGCACAGGGTGTGTGTGTGGGGGGGGGGGGAATCAATAATCCCAATGGAAGGTTTTTCACTGATGAATTCACACCAAATAGGAATGGGGTTGGAAAAAAGGGAAAAGGTGACTGAGTCTCACTGACACTGGCTAATGGTTGTGACTAACACAGCTGTGGGAAGGGGAAATGCCACAGAGTGTGTGAGCAGCAATGTGGTTCCTGTTTTAATTAGTGGCACCACAGGGAGAAGATGGGCTTATAATTGAGTAGTTTGCTGATCGGTCAACTTCAACCCATCATCAGACATGCTGAGAAGTGGACATTAACTGAGAGCTTTGACCAGCAGGGAGCCTGTCCCATTAGCATGGTGTGGTATCAAACCAGGTGGCTGTTTCTTCGTTAGAGTCTTTCATGAAGAGGATGCCAAACACAGTATTTTCTAGACTCTCCCTCACTTTCCACCCACCTACCCTCCCTCTGCCATTTTCCTCAGCAAGCCTTTGCTCAGGCGTTCTACCATAAGTCAACTTTCCCTTCAAGCCGTACTGGGGACACTCGCTGTTGGACTCTCCCTTCCCCAAGCCAAAACCGTGACTATCACCATATCAATACCTTTCCCCCCACAAGTGCACTTTCATTGTTGTCCTGAGAAATTCCCTCTCATCCACTTCATGGGATCCCGATGAGACTCTAATTTAAGGGCAACCATCTCCCGTCTTCCTCTCTCATGTCAGCCTTTCAAAGAGGCAATTAAGTTCAGGGTCCAAATTAGGCCTGTTGGCCTTTCACCCCACCAAGACTTTGAATCTTGAGAAAGATGACAAATAACTACATATTCTAGTAATAAACTCGGAGCAGACTCTTCATATTCTTTCTTGCTACACAGATCCCAAAGCTGTAAGATTCTTATCTGATTCCTACCCTGATTCTCAAGACTTTCTCCAAATCCATGAGCCCTCCATTCTCCTGTGTTACATTCCTTTCTGCCTAAATTAAGGCAAGGGTTGCCTGCCATGAATTAACCTCAAATGAGAGGGTGTCTAAGAGAAAGCACCCGGTATACAGCTTCATTCTCGTTCTCGATCTTCCTTTTCCTGCTCCCACTAGGAAAATGGGCGAAAGGAATGCAAATCATACTTGTGGTATATGAAAGGATAAATAAATAAATGAGCAAAAAACGAAGCATTATTACTAATGAGTCTGGGTTTAGGGCCTGGCGTGAGCATCTTCATCCCAGATGTTCTCATGGGATCTCCTCGAAAGCTACATTCCCATGGGATTCTCAATGAAGTTTGGAACATGAGAGCGATTTGTCTGGCTCCTCTTCCTGCTCAATTTTCTGTCAGGGGCCCCCACACTCACTCATGGCCTCAACCATTTGGAGTTGACGGCTGATACATGCATACATGTCAGGCAGCATCTAGAGCAGGAGAGAGAACTGCTACCTACTCTCTGTTTCCCGGCTGTATTTGGGGAATGGTTTGTATTAGCTTTGCCTTAAAGAAGGCGAGCCTTGGCACGTCTTCAGATGGGTGTGCTGTGCATGTGTGTGTACTCGGTTGCCAAGTTACCCCAGGAACAACACACCCTCGCTGTTCTAGTCTCCTGCCCAGGATGTGTTCTTGGTGCCATTGCTGGAGAAGAAAGACCCACCCGGCCCTGTGGACCCTCTGAACTTTTTTCACCTATGCGTACAAATCAGGCCTTGGTCCTCAGTGCTAGTATTCCCATCCTGAAGATTCCAAACTGTGTGCTCAGAATTCTAAGGAGCTGAAGCGTTTCCCCAGCTGACCGGGATTTATACCTCTCACTAGTTACAAACATGCAAGTGTGAAAGATATACATAAAGATGGAGTTCACCCAAGCTAGACAGGGGCCAGGGGAAGGAAATCCACAAAATCAGGTCGGCTTCCACTGGACCAGCTTGGCCAATGCGCTTTCATAACCCCATCAATTCAGGGCTTTCATGGATTTGATTTTCTTTCAGCCCAATCCACTAAGGAGTTGCTCAGGAGTTCTGTGGATTTTCTGCACAATTACAGATTATCGCCATGGCAACAACAGAACCACGTGACAGCTGTGCTACCTCAGAGACCAGGAACAGCCACTTACAGGCACCACACATCATCTCGTAATGGGACTCTGTGCCGTTGGCCTCACATTGTTTTAAGGCTAATCACTGCTTTTCACAGATGGAGTTTTTCCCCACCCACTCTATTTTCATGATCTTTTAAAACAGTTTGGATTTGCTCTAAAACAGTTCCACATTTGCCTGTGTTTATTTGGTCATAAAAAAGGTATTATTTGGGGGGGCAGAAGGAAAAAAAGTGGGGTAAAACTTGATGAGTGGAGGATGATGGGAGGCAAGAGGCAGAGGGGAAAGGATTTTGCCTGCAGACCGTTTTCTCCCGACCTTGTCACTGGGTTGAAACCCAGGAGAGTACTGAGGGTCTGAGTCGGCCACGCAGAAGGCCACCCTGCAAATGAGTAAAACTTGCTTTCTCTTAAATGAACTCAACCCTCTTGTCCACTTTGCAAGCACAATGAGAAATGGGGCCACTGATAATTAAGTTAGAGATGTGATTGAGAAGGGGGACCAGGTAATACTTTCTCTCTGGCAAAACAATCAATTTGTTTTTCAGAAATTTGTGCACATAGCCAAACCCCAGGCTCTGTCTGCCAAACATTCTCCCCTTAATTTTTTAACCTCTGGGCATTTCAAAGAAAATTGAATCCACATGTTTTCAGATTCATTTGTAAATGCAGTTTGCTCAGAGCTGTTTGATGACCAGTGTGCCCTTTGAGTGTTTTTATAAGCTTAAACTCATTTTCCCCCAAGCCTCTTGCTTCTGAACCAGGAAGTGGCATTTGGAGTTTGTGGCAGAATCCAGAAACGATCATTCTCTAAAGCCTTCGCCAGGGTCTCATGTCGCTTTCTGGACCCTGGTAAAATTAAGAAAAGGATTTCACAGAAGATAGAAGAATAATCGAGCTAACTTGTTTTTGCAACTGAAAAGCAGACCTGATAGGAACAGGAGCAACTTCCTGGATCACGTGGCTTCCCCATCTTTCTTTATTACTGATTACATTTGTACGTCAGCAGAAACTTACTTTCCCAGGGACAAGTCTCCACCTGTGACATGATTCCTGGGTCAGAATAATGCTTCAGAGGCAGGGGTGGATGTTTAGATTCAGCAGAAAACAATCTTTGTTTACTACAGTGAATCATATCTGTAAAGGAGAAGAGGCCCCTTTCACTCTGGATCCCTGGAATCAGGGTACTCTTTTCTAATTCAGCCCTGTGATCTCAAACAAAATTCTAACTTCCAGGAAGGTGGGAGTATTATATGTAGGTGTTCTGGATATTGTGAAAAATACTTAATAACAAGGGAGAAGAGTAATTGGGAAAGATTGACAGACAGAGTAGGAAAAAAAAAAACGTCTCTAAGCCTGAGATTTTTCTGAGTTAGCCCTCAACTTTCCGCTGAGGATGTTCCAATAAATTCCACCTACATTCCCAAACACTTTTGTTAATGAGGAATTAGTCTGAGGAGTTCTTTGGATAAACATTTGTGAGCAAATAACATTCTTCCAGGAAGCTCATTTACTATAGTGTCTTATTTTTTCTTCACTCTTTACTTCCCTCCACCAGACTTATGATCCCAGAGAAAGTTGCATTAAATTCACATGCCCTATTTTTAACTTTCATCTGGACTTCCTTTCTTTTTTTTTTTTTCCCTCCAAGCATGAGAATCAAGCAACTAACGACCCTTTGTATTGTGTCCAATGCAAAGTCACAAGCTCAGGGAATTTACTTAAGTTCCCGGGAGAAGTCGGGCTGTAAAACATTCGTGTGCGTGGCCTTCCTACTGTGCCATGTTGGCTGTCAGTTCTGCTAAGTATTTTCACTCCCATTCTACAGACAAAAGCAACTGATGTACGAATGCAACAATTGTTTCAGTTTCTGCCTGCAAATGCACAGCCTCACTTCATCCTTGGCCCACCAAAATCAAAAGGGTTAAGTGAAGGGTAGACTGTTGCCTATGGTGTGGTCAGCACAGCCTAAAGAAGACAGCATCAGTAGATGCAGTATCACATTGCTCTTCAGGAGTTTTTAAATTACTGCACCCCCCGCCCCCAGCTGCATGGCATGCTCCTTTAGGGTTTAGTGAAGAGACAAGTAGAAGAAGGAGAGGAAATGGCAAGCTTGTAGGTAGCTGACTCTAAGTTAGAGCAGGGGCCAAGTGAGTAATCTAAATGAGTGAGGGGGGCCTATAGGAATGGGCTAACCTGAGGACACCACCTGTCCTTCCTTATATGGACAGGTGCTGCTCAATCCAATTTGATTTTCGCCACATGGGATGGCAAGACGAGGGTAGACAGAGCTTTCTTTCATTTCCTCTTTCATGAGAAGTCATACATCTATATTTTTAGATGAAATCTCCTGATTTTAAAATATTGAAGATGTCTTCAAATGTATAAAACTGTTTGGTAGGTGAACTAAAGACACTAGATACATGTTTCTAGGTGCCAAACAAGCTCAGGGGAGCAGCTGAATGAGTTGGAAACATTGTCAACATTGTTGATTTCCTGGCCATTTTTAAACTTGGTCTCAGTACCAGGCTGTGATATAAGATTATAATCAGAGGAAGCTGAGGTTGTGCTCAAGAAGGGGGGTGGGGGAGGAGAATGGGAAATGGACAGAGGGAAGGGGCAGGATGTAACCAGCATCCTTCTCACCACCTCCATCCTAACTCTGACAATTCACAGGCATGTTCAGTCAATACTTGCTGAGCACCTCCTTGTATCTGCACCGTACTGGACATCAGACAGGTGGTGGTGGACAAGTCAATCATCGCTGCCACCTTCACGGAGCAAAGTCTGCGGGGGACACTAACACTAATCACATAATCGCCCAAATAAATGTAAACTGTTCAATGTAATATATCTTTCAAAAGAGAGGCATGGGCTGTGATAACATGTACTTAGAAGATTTGATCCAGTCAGGGTGGTGGAGAAGGGGATGAGGCTGACTACAATGACCCTAAGTAGGTGTTACCCAGGCTCAAGAGAAGGGAACTAGCTGTCAGGCAGAAGGAAGACCTCTTGTCAAGACCCTATGGCAGAAGGGAACAGGATGACTACAAGACACCGAAAAGCTAGTCTGGCTGGAATGAAGAACGCATGGAGGAGACTGTACAAGTGGCAGCGGCCAAACTCAACAGAACCTTGCGGGTGGTGTTAAGGAGTTGTGACCTATCCTAGATCTAGGCGAGTGCAATTAAATGATTTTAAGCAGAGGAGTACAGGATCAGCTGTGCCTTTTGAAAAGATCATTCTGTCTACAGGATGAAGAATGGCTTGGGAAGAGCTTAAGCAGGGAGAAAAGTCAGGAAGTATTTGTTCAGGAGAGATGATGGCATTTTGGATTAGGGTGGTGAGTTAAGTTAAAGAGAAGGAATTTGGGAGAGAGAGGATATAAATGAGAGAACTTGGTGCATGTGGTGCTTAATTTTACATGTCCACTTTGCTAGGCTACACAGCCCAGTGACATCACAAACATCAACCCAGATGTTGATGTAAAGGTATTTTGTAGATGAAGTACATTTACAGACAGTTGATTTTAAGTAAAGAAGATTAGCCTCCATAATGTGGGTGGCCTCTTCCAATCATTTGGAGACTTTAAAAGGAATAATTTACATTTTCCAGAATAGAAAGTTTTTGCCATAAGACCATACTATCGGGAGTTCCCATTGCGGCACAGGGGGAAACGCAACCGACTAGTAACCATGAGGATGCAGGTTCCACCCCTGGCCTCACTCAGTGGGTTAAGGATCTGGCATTGCCGTGAGCTGTTGTGGAAGTCGAAGACTTGGTTCAGATCCCACATTGCTGTGGCTGTGGCGTAGGCCTACAGCTTCAGCTCCAATTTGACCCCTAAACTGGGAATTTCCATATGCTGCAGGTATGGCCCTAAAAAGAAAAAAAGAAAAAAAAAACCCTGTACTATCACCTTCTGCCTGAGTATCCAGCCTGTGCCCTACCCTGTGCTATGGATTTCAGACTTGCCAGCCCCACAATCATGTGAGTCAATTCCTGGTTCTACTTCTTTGGAGAACCCTGACTGCTAGAGCACCACTCTGAGATATTCGTGTTCTTTCCACAAAAAAGATAAGCTGCAAATTATAGCAACTCCACCTCTACAAAGAAATATGATATGTTCATGCATGCAGATGTTTGCAATATGACAAATGGCAGAACGAGGAAATATTTCTTTATAGGAAGTTCAAGAGTTTGATTGAGGGGACAGGGTAAACCAAATCCTTCAAAAGGTTGGAAAGTCTGAAAATCTTACAAAATAGGGAAAAAAATTTTTTTGACAAACAAGTCCCTTCATCTCAAAGCCTTCTTGGTCTTAAAAAAAAAAAAGGGCAGATGTTGGTAATAGGAGATGCTGTTTTATGTGGACAATCCCTTGAGCCTCCGGCCATCACAGAACAGAGCTTTCCCAGGTCCTGGAGTGAGGGCATCCTTAGGCTGGAGAAGGCTGAGATCTGGGGTGAGAAGGCTGAGGAGCCAGTACTCACCACCAGGCACACAGGCCCAGAGAGTCAGAGGAAGAGCAATAAATCGGCGACCTCCAGTTTCCATTACTGGGAGCCCTTTAACCCCTGGAGCCAAACACGCAAGTAAATCAAGTCCCAGAATAGAACTGCCCTTAAAAATAAACAAGGAAAAGCTGTCATTTCTTCTTCTGCTGTTCCTTCCCCCGCTACCCGCTTCCTCTCAGAGCCTCAGGTTGTGACCCAGGCCTCCGCGGGAGAGAAGCAAATCTGCTGTCTGCATGAGCTGGCACCGCTGGGCAGGATTCTGTGACTGGTGTGGAATCTCAGCCCTTCCTTCCACGCTCCCACTAAGCAGCCCTTTCAACATGGTCGCCTGGTGACTCTCCTGCTTGATCATTTTTCCTTGGTAATTCAGCAGGTTATGAAGGGAGGAGGCAGAGGGAAAATAAAGGCAGTGGGGGGTGGGGGGGGTGAGTTCAGTATTGAAGCCAGTTCCCTCAGGAGAGAGAGGGGTGGGGAACTGGTACATACAGCTTCGTCTGTGTTTGCTGGATTTTTTTTTCTTTCCTTTTGGATCAATAAATAGACCAGAGGCAGAAGACCTCATCCAGAATTTGAATCCCCCTAAGGTCTATCAAATAGATGGGAAGAATGTTCAATCCCTTAATACAGTATGCAGTGTATCAGACAAGTTCATAACATTAAGTGTCTGTTTCTTCTTCTGTCCCCCACCCCTCCCCAAAAAGAATGAAAATTTCCATACACTGAGGTTGCAGGAGGCAAAAGAATTATAATGTCTAAAGTGACTTCAGTGACATCATCTAAATTACGTGAACGCCCAGCTGATGAAGGAATTCTTTCTCCCTCACCTCTGACTACTGGTCACCCAGATGGTCCTTTTAACATGCTTATTGGTGCAAGGTGGGTGGAAGGAACTTAATCCAGCTCACCCATTCTACTGCCACACAGCTCTGGGTTTTGCAAACTTTTTTTCTCTCTAGAGCCAAAAGCTCTCTTTGATGATCTCCACTGAGGAAGGAGGAAGCACCCTCCATGCTACTTAGATCCACCATGGTTTATTATATGAGCTGCCGATTTCCTGGACATCCTCTGTTATCAAAAGCCCTGCCTTCTAATACACCTTGCCAAGAAATATTCCATAAGTATAACCAGAGAAAGAGAGATAGATGTACATATATATGCTATAAACACACACATGAAATATCTCAGGAGCAAAGTGAAAGCATAAAATCAGCTGGCAGAAATGGCCCAACTTAGGGCATTAAGTGATATTAACAGACTAGTTCTAGAAATGATCAGAAATTCCCTGTTGAATCTAAGATTGATATCAAAGACTCAGAGATACCTCAAGGCCAGCCTCTCCAGAGAGGGTTGGAGTTGATTGGAACTCAAGCTCTATCTCTTCCCTGTGCATTTGAGTGAACACTTTAAATCTCCAAAGATTGAACTATAAAGAGAAATTAGTTTATTAATAATTCACAAACTTCAAGGGAAAAAAATGTCAAAAGCATATGCTCAGGAACAAAGCTGATTTTATTTTTCCTGTTTAGAATAGAGCTATATGCAGGGAAGCTGTAGTGCCAGGCTCAAAAATTGAATTTGGTCTTTTTTTTTTTCCCCTTGTCTTCATGTTCTTAAAGAAATGTTTCTAATAAAATATATGTGAGCATTTAGTCTGATTTCCCTCTGCATACTTCAAGTTTTTCAAATCCTATGAGGTTTGTGGGGAGTGTCAAAAGCAGAACACTTTATTCGAGACTTGAATAGTTTGAGATATTTTCATGGTGAAATTATTAGCCAGGCATCCTTAATTGGAGTTTGTGAAGTCAAGGCAATATACTCAAGAATGGTTAATCAAAATCTGGATTTAAAATGACTCACCTAAATCACTAAATGACCAAGTCGCTGTTTGAGAGAAACCTCTTGATATGAGGCGGGGAATGCATTTTCCCAGGAATCTACTAGACTGAGGTGCCCTGGAGGACAAGAGCTCTACCTCCTTTTTCTTGCCACCCCAGGGCTCACTCATGAGCCAGCTACTGGAATGCCTCATTTTCCCCAGTGTGGCTGAAAATAGGCTGGCATGAAGAAACACAGATGGGAACAGGAAGTATATCTGACCTCTTCCTAGACAGGTTAGCATTCATGCAGAGACTGTCCTGGACACAAGAAAAGCTCTGTGCTGGTAGCAGTGCATTTGTCCACTGAATCCCACCCCCTCACATATCTGTCGTCCAGCATATCATACTGACAACTATCCCCCCTCCCCTTTGCAAAGTTTCTCCATCTAGTGGATCATTGCCATCAGCTCCAAAACCATCTCTCACCTTAATAAAATCCTTGACTCCAATTCTCTTATACCCATAAGCAATTTTTTGGGGGGGTGGGGGCACATTCCTATAAAACAAAACCCATTTTTAAAAATTGTCTTACCTTGCTATTTTATTGCCTAACATCTCATTCTGTCTTGAACCCATTTGAATTTGTTTATTACTGAACATTATTGTTCATGACTGTATCCTCAGCATAGGGCTGACAGAGAGCAGGTTCTCAAAAAACCCTGGTTGTATAAATGAATGCGTGAAAAGAGATCATGTTCTTTGATAGGAAACCCACGCATGAACCAAACTATAGCACCTTTGGTTGTTAAACAGTATGTTAACATAAAATTACTGCCAAAGAGATCTCTCTTTTAACTGTCACTCTTTAAGAAATGACTGCTAGAGAAATTTCTCTCTTCATAAGTAGAAATTCAGTCTCAAAAATATCATCATAGGGGACAGAATAGGTATATAGTCGGCAGTTAAAAATGTTGAATTGATATCCTTGCAGTATATGACAAGTACCTGATATACTGCTATAGTAATTTTTGCTAAGTAGCATAATTTGGTGCAAAGGGAATGTATCCTGGACCTTAGCAGAGTTGCTTTTTTTTTTTAAATCTCTCTCTCTCTCTTTTTTTTTTAGGGCCGCACCCACAGCATATGGAGGTTTCCAGGCTAGGGGTCAAATCAGAGCTGCACCTGCCAGCCTATGCCACAGTCACAGGAACTGTGACTTTGACCTATATCACAGCTCATGGCAATGGTAGATACTTAACCCACCAAGTGAAGTCAGGGATCGAACCTGCATCCTCATGGATACCAGTTGGGTCTGTTAACCACTGAGCCACAACAGGAATTCCAAAGTCGCTTTAAATACACAGCTGACTGAAGGAACAGCCTTGGGCTTTGTACTTTAGGGTGATGGCAAGACAGTTGCCTGTTCTTAGCATGGAACCAGTTCTTAGGACCATCAGACTATTTGTTACTCTTTTGTGATAATAGTTTCGTGAATCCAATTTTAATTTCTTATCTTTTTGCTTTTGGTCAGGGATGGCAAATAGAATGTATCTGATATACCAGATCCAATTGAGTCAATCATCAAATATTTAATTCAACAAATATTTATTGTATAACTACAAATAAAAGGCACTTTTCTAGATGCAAGGAAGAAAACTGAAAACAAAACAGATAAAAGTCCTGCCCTAAAGAAGTTTACATTCTAGTGGTTGGTGGTTGTTTAATTAGCAGTAAAGATTCTGTGATCTATTAGCAATGTCTGCAATGGGTGCAGAGAGGAGTGTGGTAGCATTAATGTTAGGCCAGGACTTGACATTCTAGTTGTTGGTTTTTTTTTTATTCTTGGTCTTGTTTTGTTTTGTTTTGTTTTGTTTTGTTTGTTAGGGCCATACCAGTGGCATATGGAGGTTCCCAGGCTAAGGGTCTAATCTGAGCTGTAACACAAGCCTACGCCACAGCCATAGCAATGCCAGATCTAAGCTGCATCTGCAACCTACACCACAGCTCGCAGCAACGCTGGATCCTTAACCCACTGAGTGAGGCCAGGGATCAAACCTGCAACCTCAGGGTTCCTACTCAGATTCATTTCCTCTGCACCATGACAGGAACTCCCATTCTAATTTTAAATTTTGTTCATAATGTCAATTTATCTTTCTAGCTCAAGCCATCTATCTCTAGAAATGACTTAACCTCCACTGCAGGCTCAGCCATACTCCAGGCTATAAGCTTAAGAGTGTCCATTAATTAGAGGTAAATTTAAGGATACCATATCAGTGACTTTTGGTCAAGTCAATATTTACTGCTAAACTCAACCTGACATTTTATTTGGTCCCAGTAGCTGTTTGCTTAGCTAACTCTTTGTGATTAGATCATGGCTTTATATCTTAAAGCTTTCTTTTTACCTACCTCTCAGTTCCCATCTTGGTCTCCTAGGTTGTCCACTTATTCATTTTTTCATGCAAGAAGAACTTACTCAGCAGTTACTATATGCCAGGTACTGTTCTAGGCAACCAGAAGGCAATGTCAAACAGAACAGATAACCTCCCCGTTCTCAAAGGAATTTACATGCTAGAAGGGAGACAGAAATAAACAGGCAAATATATAAGATAATTCCAGACAACTTATGTGACTACGGTAATTTAGGTAGAGTGATTCGGGCAGCATGATCTTAGGAGATGATATTAAAGATGAAAATTGAAGGATGGAAAGAAGCCAAACACAGGAAGGTGGGACATGGGGTACGGGAAATCCTAATGTCTGAGGCAGAAACCAACTTGTCCCATTCCAAAATCACTGCTGGCTGGAGTACAATGAAAGAGGGGGGAGTAGTGAGAGATGGTGTGGAAAGGCAGGAAAGAACAGATCAGGAAATTTTCTAGAAATGATAAGAAGGGTACTTGCTGATCCGTCTAGAATTTCTGCTCATTTCCTACTGTCAGAGTTTCTCAGGTATCTACTGTGTGGCACATGGGATCATACACATCTCATGACCACAGCTCAGGATTGAGACCTCTCAGGGTCTCCTGCCACATCCCCATGAGTCTGGTCAGGAGCCTGTGCCATGCGTGCTCTGGTCTAACCCACATCCAGCTAAACTCTGATAGAGATTCCACTGCTCAAATCTGCTTTTGCCACCTCCCTTACATCAGGTTTCCAGATTGAAACCATTGGCTGGAAAGAAAAGGGATGTAGAAGGAGGATTTGTTTCTGACAATCACTTGAAGCCCTTGGTGACAAGGCAGCCTCAGTTATAAGATGGTCCCAAAGCATGGGCCCCAGGGGCAGTGATAAAGCAAGGCACTAATTACTCTTTCTGAGATATTGCTTTATTTCAAAGACTTAGAGCTCAGGGGCATTGACTATCAAAACTCAGCTTGAAGAGGCCTCTTAACAGGGACACCCAATTCAGTGACTCAAGGGCCCTGCGCCAAGATCCTTCCCCCCATTTCATCCTCACTACCTGTCATTTGGTTTGATATTATATTGTTACAGAGTAAATTTTTTGATTCAAGAAGATTTTCCAGTTTAGTAAATACAAATATTTTCAAAAGAATCAACACTTTGAGCCATTATTAATTTTGCCTCGTTTTCCTTCCTCTCTCATTCCAAATTGCCTTGTGAATCTAACCTCCTCCACCTCTTCAATTCCTGTTCCCATTTCAACTCCTAATATCCTAGTATTAATCATTTTGCCAGCACCTGGTTCTGTGTGTTTAAATTCTATTCCCAGAGTACAGGTGGGAACATTTAAGCTATGAATTCCAATCTCTAAGTCTTTGGTGATATCTAACTGAATCAAGACCGGCAAAATTTAATTTCAACATTAATACCGCATTGCAAAACTAGAGAGGAAATCAGGCAAATGAAGGAATTTTCACTGTGTACCAAGGATTATTCAACAAAGCCACTCCGTGTCTTTAATATTATGGATGGGCTAGAATCATAAACAGCGAGCAAGATGCAGATACTTTGTATCCTTTATGCAGTAACTCAAATGGTTGCTTTCAACATTGGCTTCAAAGCAGGAAGTTGAAAGATCTGCCAAAGTACCATATTGGACTACATCTTTTGAAGAGTGTTTTTGTGTTGGTATTCATTGGATGAATGATCTGGAAGGAGTGAATTATGAGAATACCCTATAGTTTCAACAGGGCTCCAAAATCACCATAACACCAGAGAGAGAAAAATATAAGTATATTAACACAGAGATGGGAAGAATGCAAGTCCTATCCCTTGAAGCAGCTGTCTCGATACAGTGGCTCTTAAACAATGGATGTTACATATTTCCAACATCAAAATTGATTCTGCTTTTTTTTTTAATTAAAAAAATGAGCTCCCATTTGTGGCTCAGTGGTTAATGAACCAACTAGTATCCATGGGGAAGTGGGTTCAATCCCTAGCCTCACTCAGTGGGTTAAGGATCTGGCATTTCCCTGAGCTGTGGTAAAAAAAAAAAAAAAAAAAAAAAGGAGATAAAAGGTATGAGGAAAACATACAAAACAGAAATCTTTACAGATGGTGACAAGATTATGAAGGCCTCCTCAGTCGCTAAAAGGTCAAATATTTATGAATTTTTTACATATTAAAAATTGATAGCAGAATGACCTCATTAAAGACCTAAGTGTAGTAGCAAGGGATTGGTCAGTGTCAAAAACTGCCCAATTTCCAGCACAAGGTACCTGGCTTAGTCAACTTTTTGTCAACCTCAAGAAAACACAAACATAGGCAGGATACAGACGGTCATTCCCAATTAACACAAGAAATTATGACATGTGCGTGAAGAGACAGCCAGGAGACACCAGTATCCCATTCACATCCATTTCGCATACCACCCAACCTGATCTCTCATTAATGTCACCATCTCAGTTTTGTTTACATATTTCACGGTATTTCTTTTTTCATGTAATGCCAGAATGGCCACCTTTGCATGCAAACCAGAGAGATGATGCATTCCCTGGCTACCCCCACCAAATCGCATAGTGTGAGCAGAGTTAAAAGAAAACACCCCAAAAAGCATGTGTTCTCTGGTGATCCAAAAGCACGATTCTGGCCACAAAACCAACACTGACGGCAACTCCAGGATGAGCATGGCTTTCCATATGGATCTGCATTGAAGTTCCCAAAGAACTCTGCCCACTCAAAGCCCATGTGAGCCAGAAAGTGAGTGTTTGGCAGTAAGATATGCAGGACACAGAGCAGATGTCCTGCCCCACCAAGACCATTATTTATATCTCTTATAAATAAGCCAAGGCAGAAACAGTCTCAGGACTGCCCACTTGAAGAATGTCAAGTGCCAAAATGAAGCTTGTCTTCTGACAAGCTCCTCTTTTTTCATTTTTTATCTCTTTAGCAACCGGAGGCTGGATCAATTCCCAAAGTTTAGTGCAATTTTCAGAGTTTATAGGCATTCCATGGTTCCTAAGGAAAAGAGCATAAAAATCTGGTAGAGTGAACCAAACTAATAAAATTGAGAATGCAAACTACCCCCCCCCCCACAAACACACACACTGTTTCTAGCAATTGGGGATTTTCCAGGTCCATTAACACAAGAGTGTTATCATTTTTTACCAGAGGTCAGTGTTAAAAGTCCCTTTGTTGCTCCAGACCTACAGTCAGAAATTTGAAAGATGGGGAGATTTGGCTTGGCTCATCCTATTTAATTTGCACTATGCCTGGATCTGTCAGGTTCTAAAGAAAGATACAGCCCAGGAGATTTGGGAACTTCCTAATGTGACTTAAGTTGGCAGGCCACACACTTGGCTTCCACTGATTACAGCTTCAGTTTCTGACCCCCAGGAGGCCAAACCAGCAAGAGCAAAGTGTATATTGTAAATGTTGAGACCTACGTCCTTAATGAAACCGCCCTCCTTTCATTACACTGCTTCCCATCTTCTGGCAAAGTCCACTGTTTAGAGCCAGTGTCTTCCCTACATCATGGAAGGGAAGAGAAATATCAAAAACGCACATTAACCCAAATGTCCAAAAACGGAATTGTCTAAAACAATGTGGCCTCCATGGTCTCTTTCTGTTTTGTGGACAGGAAGTTTGGGGTTGGTGGATGCAAACTGTAACATTTGGAATGGATGGGCAATGGGCTCCTTCTGTACAGCACAGGGAACTGTATGTGATTGGGTCATTTTGCTATACAAGAGAAACTGAAGAAACACTGTAAATAAACTATACTTTAATAAAAAAAAAGTTTTTAAAAAAACATGGCCTTCATAAGACTATCTGCCAGATAAAATACTGTAATTTTCAGTAGAGTCACAAAAACCTATAAAATGGTTGTGTCTATGGAGAGATTTCAATTTCATTTTCTAACATTTTTTACATTAGATGGGAAGATAATTATTAATGCATGCGTGTGTGGCAAGGGAGCACCATCCCTGCATCCCTGCCTGCTCTCTGAACCTGCTTAGAGAGATTCTCTGTAGAAAGCATCCTCAGAGCCACACAGGTGAACTAACGTCCTGTGGGGGGAGAAGCAAGGGTACTGGGAAGGCAACGGGTAGAGCCATCATCAGTGTGATGTATTCTGTTGTGGAAGGAGGGAGGAGAACCGGAGGAAGGGAGAGAGACAAAGAGAAGGAAGAAGACAGAGAGGGAGGGAGGAAAAAGGGAAAGAGAGAAATGGAGACCCTGGACAGTTTCTTGTCCTAGAGCAGGACAAGGAGAACAAGAAATTTAAATAAGAGCTCACATGTTGTAAGTTCTTCGGTGTCAGAACAGAAATGTGGGTAAAGGTGGCTACTTTTGGCTGGACCACCCACATTTCTTTAAAGATGACCCTGCCCTGAAGGAGAGGCTATCACAACTTCATAGGATTACATATGTTTTCAAAATTTTCCATAAGGCAGAAGCTTTGCTCTTAAACTCAGTAGAACCAATCAATCAGTAAAATCTGGCTCTTTCCAATAATGTGTATGGCTACTGAACTATGGCTACACACCTTGGCTATGGCAAGCCACAATGTCTGTACCCTTAAGCCACATGATAAAGGAATAGTTATTTTTCGAATTGATTAATTAACTCAATAAATATTTATTGAACATTACCTCTGTGTTAGACATAGTGGCGTATACTTAAGATTCAGTATTGAGGAGTTCCCTTTGTGGCTCAGTGGTTAACAAACCCAACTGGGATCCATGAGGCTGTGGGTTTGACCCTTGGCCTTACTCAGTGGGTTAAGGATCTAGTGTTGCTGTGGCCGTGGCATAGGCCAGCAGCTGCAGCTATGATTCAGCCCCTAGCCTGGGAAACATCATATGCTGTGGGTGTGGCCTTAAAAATCAAAAAATAAAAAAAATTTAAAAAAGTAAAAAAAGATACAGTATTGAGCAAAACGGCCACAGCCCCTGACCTTAGTAGGAGGGGTCAGAGTAGAAGAAAGAGGCTAAAAAAACATCTCTAGGATCATCTGGGCAGTGCTCCAAACCAGCTCCAGATAATGCAAATCCTCTCCTTTGAAATGAAAAAAAAAAAAAAAGCAGAATGTAAAGTCCATTCTTAGTTAAGAATCATTGTGAATCAATTTTAGTCTGGAGCCAGTGGCAGTGGGAAAAAAAAAATCAAAAGTTGAGGGCAATCCTCTTTAAAAGGATAAAATTCTTGTTATTCGTTACAACGCAATGCTAGAAAGTGAAGGTTTTGTGAGGTGAATTGGGGCTGTGGAAAAAATCCCACCCCTCTCAGGCTATGTAATTTGGAGGCTGTTAAAATCCTCTCACCCTTTCTTTTAATGCATTTGTTACAGAGAAGCAGTTGCCCAGGGTTTGTCAGTAGCAGCTCAGCATATGCAGAAAATCAATCCCAAACAAAGTTCAAAGAAATCCTCTCAAAGCTCTGTTTGAGGTGACAAATGGTTGCTAATGAGTGATGGAGATGGAGGCCCTCTCCTCATTTGACTGACAGGTGAAAGGATGGCTGACTGGTGAAGGACCACCTGCTCACTCCTGGCCCAATTAAGACCTCCGACAGTTTGCCGTAACGTGAGATTCACATTAATTGATTCCCCTTCTTAATCTGCACCAGAAAAAGTCAATGTGGGATGGAAACTCTGAGGAATGATCATAAAATAAACTGACACAGATTGTTTCAACATTTCCAGAGCCTTAAGCCACCAGTGATTCCTCCTCCTTTCTCACCAGCCACAGTTCTCCCTGCTTGTCTTCCGACTGTGCCCTCTACCACCTTCCCACCCACCTTTCAAAGAGACAAACCCAGAGCTGGATTCAACATCTGCCAGAGCTTTCTATCCTAAGGGATATGGGTCAGCTAGTGCACGTAATCGAATAAGGGCTTGGGCTCCTACCGAGGACCCATGTTCTCTACCCAGACACAGAATCCTGGCCATGAAATTGACTGAATTTCTCAGACATTCTTCCACTAGATTTGAGCTGACTTCCCTAACCTGGATGAGAACATTTCCTCCTCTTGTTTTGTGTTTATAGAATTCCACATCTGGGTCTGGATGGAATGTGTTATCATTTTTGAATTTTTAAAAGTGAAATTCCCTATTTTTCTCCCACTTTTTCTGAATTGTTGGCAATGACTGCTTATATCCACTGAAAGGCATGTACAAGAATATTCATGACATTCATATCATTTATGATAGCCTCAAACTACAAACATTCTGAATACCCAACAGCAATAGAATGGGTAAATAAATTATGGCACACTCAAACAGTGGAATACTACACAGCAATGGAAAAATAGTGGGCTTCTGGTTCTTGCAAAAACAGAGAGGAACCTGAAAGTCATAGCGTTGAATCAAAGCCTCCAGACAGGAGAGTAATTGCATGGGAAAACTCACTGGGAGGAGGCAGGAAGAAGCCTTATTAAGGTGTTGGGAATTTTCTCTCTCTTGATCTGTATCTGGTTACTTGAGGATAATATCTGTAAAACTTCATTGAGCTGTAGCTAAGATCTATGCATTCTGCTGAATATAAGTTATACCTTACGATATGTAACAATCAAATTTTTCTGTTTCACAACTTATCCGGGCCTGGGTGGAGATACAGGAGATACAGGCCTATTTGGGGGGCAATGAACTTGTTTTGACTGGCAAATGTACTGGGGTTCTTCAGTAAAGTAGTAGTAATGACAACAATAATACACTGTGTGTTTTAATAGTATTTATATTGTAAGAGTGATGTAGGACACCATGTAAATATTTGTTTTTATTAATGTATTTATACACACACACAGTTTTAGCAAGACTAAAAGTCCTGAATAATGACCCCCTCCCTTCCTAATCTCTGGAACCTGTGAAATTACTTTATATAGCAAAAAGGACATTTAGATGTGAGTAGTACAGGATCATGGGATGAGGGGATTATCCTGGATTATCTGGGTGTGCCCAAGGTAATCACAAGAGTCTAGAGCAGGATGCTGAGAGAGGTTTGACTGTGGTGGAAGAGAACGCAGTGTGGCCACAGAAGCAGAGACTGGGATGATGCAGCCAGAAGCCAAGGAATGTCAGTGGCCTCTAGAAGTAGAAGAGGCAAGGAATGGACTCAGCCAGAAGCCTCCAGAAGGAAATGACCCTGTTGCTATATTGATTTACCTTCATGAGACTTTTATTTTAATTTTTCCCCTTAGAATTATAAGGGAATAACTTTGCGTCATTTTAAGTCACAGTGTAACACATTTGTGGTAATGTGTTACACTGGCAATAGGAAACTACTACAGGGCTCAAGACCACACTGTCTATATCACGACTTGCCCTTCAATCCTTGACCCTCAAATTCAATCTTCTTCCACCATTTGCACCACACCAGGCTTATGACACAGAGCATGCCAGAATCCAAAGGCCCAAAGTCGTAGTAACAGGGTATAGGCTCAGCATGGCTGAGAGGCACAGCTCACTCTGACCAAGTCATCTTTAGGCTCCCTTTGGGCATAACCAGGACCTTCTATGTAAGAGTTGGTAAAATATTCTTGCAACTAAAACCCAGCTTTTAAGCAGTGTAAGCAATTGCCAAAAGAGTTGCCAGAATACTCTGAGTGTCATTCTTAGATGGGTCTAGAAACCTCCTGGGCAGGAAAGCCACATATTTTTAGTGAGTTATGTCTATGGCATACAACTCAAACCCCAAAGTAAATTTTCCAACTGTGGCTTGAGCTATCTGGTTTGGCCACCTATGAAGATCCAATTTTCCGGTGGATTGTCAAGTCTCCCAACCACTTTGCGGTCATTTCAATATTTTATTCATTCATTCACTCGCTCATTCAGCACTCTACTCTGTTACTCTGTGCCAGGTAAAGAGGAAGTAAAGGAGAATTGGAAAAAAACTGAGTTCCTCCCCTTAGGAACTGCTTAGAATCTGCTGAGAGGTTTCTAGAGGTTGTGGCTGAAGAAGTAAAACATGAAGGACCAGCAATTTGGAAGGCACTGCTCCTTTAAAGTAAACCATTCTGCACAATATGGATAATACTAAAAAGTCAGTGTATTGACAGTAGCAGCTCAGTCTTATGCTCTGTGTGTTAGCTAGTAATTGTGACAGGTTAAGTGCTCAACCATTTGTAATGACATGGGAGGTGGGAAGGGAGAAAGGGAGGGAGGAAGGAAGGCGAGAAGGGAGGGAGGAGAGAAGAAAGGACAAACTTCTGGTTAGGCTGGCCCCACCACCACTACTGTTACATTGGATTGCTATTTTCACACTGTTTTCCTATCAATCTGTGACCTCCTTGAGACTGAGGCTCAAGTTTTACTCAATGTTATAACCAGTACAAAATAGCACTTAATAAAGATAATTTGGGGTCAATGAATAATTCACAAAACACTGTGAGACTCAGCACCCATTCAACGTGCTGGACCTTCTGATAGCCCCTTAGTCCAGGTCAACAGCCTCTACTTCCCACTTTTACCAAGTACTGCATCCCTCTGGGACTAGAGGATAAGTGAATATTAGCTCTGGAAGATCAGCAGACGCGTATGTCCTGTGGCCAAAGCAGATAAGATGTTGAAAAAAAATGATAAAGGAGTGTAAGCTTGTCCCAGGTAAGTACAGCATCACTTGGTCATGTTAAACTGCCAGCATAAATATTTATGGAAAAGAGGGTCAGATTAAAAAACAAACAAACAACAACAACTAGAAGGTAGAAACAAAATCTGTTTCTTGCCAGTTTCAGAACAGAGAAAAGCAGCCCCGGATCTCTCTGACTCCCTGCATCATTTAAAAGAATTAATCATTTCACACCAGACGGAGACCCACAGTGAAGTTTGCTGGGGGAAGTTTGGAAACTTGAGGTAAACAAGGTTTTCCAGCTGCCACTGTGCTTCTGAGCTTCTCAGAGGAGCTCTCAGCTCCAATGAGCTGTTTCACATCTCCTCGTGTGTGATTTTTCCGGCTCTTCACTGTGAACAAGGGACTGACTGGGAGGTGCGACTTTCCCATCAGTTGCTCCTCTTAGGAGAAACTGGAAATATGTCCTTTCTATAAGCTGCCTGAAAAATCTCTCTAGATGGAAGATTAACTGTGTCGCTGCTGCAGTGGATGATCTGCGGATGAGCAGTCACTCCTCTTCCCTGCCCAAGCTCTTCTGTTATCCATCAGCGAAAGATTCGGGGCGGTGGGCTGACATCTGCCTTGGTTGGCTCCCAAGAGCTGTATTCCGGGCCAGTACCCTCCCAGAGCCAAGGAGTTGGGGCCAGGCCCTGCAGCAAGCTGGGTAACATAAATAGGTGTTTGGCCTTCAGGTAGTGTGGGAACCATTCCTGCAGGTTTGCATTTTCCATCGTTAAAAAGTTCGTAAGAATATTGGCCAAGATATAAAACAAAGCCACAACTGTTTCCCTAGCCCAAAGACAAGAATGGTCACCTGCATTTGCCTGAAAGAGGAGCCAGGATAGCCCTGAGAAAGCTCTGAGACACAGAATATTTTATTTGCAATCACCATACTGGCTCCAATAGCTTCCCTTGGCCTCTATGACTTCCAACCTTGATCAGAGTCAAACCCAATCACGACAGTCAACTTTGGCTGATCCTTCTACTTTGAACACATTTTCTCTGGTACCCACAGGTACCCTCGCTTCTTCACACCTCTGTCCAAATTTCCCTTTAATCTGTGGCCTCTCAGGGTATTCTATCTGAAATAGCATCCCTCTCACTTTCTGGCTCTCTTATCCAGCTGTCTTTTCCTTCATGGCACTTAGCACCATCTGAAATGTATATTTATTGGTTCATTGTGTGCTTTTGTCCCTTAGAATGTAGGGACTTAGGTTTCTTGAGGTCACTTCTCCATGTATCACAACAGATAGGGCAGTCCTTGGTGTAGAGCTGATACTCACTGTGTTTTGTTGAATAAAGGAAAACATGACCCTTTCAGACAAAATTTCTTCCTTATGTATAAGGACTTTGTATTGAAAGCCAGTTGGTCCCATCCACACCAATATCAAGAAGATGGAAATGGACCTGAGGTGCACTTATCTTCTTAATAACCCATTGGAAACCTAGCATGAACTCCTGCTACTCTTTCATACACTCATTCCTTGACACTGATTGGCTGGCTAGAGTGCCAGCATGAGAACAATGATGAACAGAACAGACACTGTCCCTGCCTTCGGGAGGCTGAGAGCCTAGAAGGAAAGACAGAAATAATAGCAACTTGCTTTTTTTTTTTTGGTCTTTTTAGGGCCACACCCATGGCATAAGAAAGTTCCCATGGTAGGGGGTCCAATCAGAGCTGCAGCTGCCAGCCTACGCCACAGCCATAGCAATGCAGGATCTGAGCCGCATCTGCGACCTATACTACACCTCATGGCAATGCAGGATCCTTAACCCACTGAGCAAGGCCAGGGATTGGACCCAAGTCCTCATGGATACTAGTCGGGTTCGGTACTACTGAGCCACAATGGGAACTCCAGCAACTTGCCTTTTTGAGGGTTATGATGGGGAAGCTACAGGAACATAATGCTGAGAGCTAACCTACTCAACAGCTTGCCCCCTTTTAAGAAATCATAAATTAACTGTCCTTTCTAAGAATGAATGAGCAGTCAAGCACTTTTCTGGGAATACACTGGATATAGTATTCAATTCAAACAAAACCATAATTGTTCATAATAGTTTTTAAGATGTACTTTATAGCTCAGAGTGCTGTGATGAAGAGCAGGTCAGTTTGAGGAAAAAATGATGGAACTGCTGTTTCTTGCACTACTAGCATGTGCTAAACATGAACTGGTCTCCCTTTCAACCTCATTCTCCATGTGGGCCCACATTTATACATACATGTACAGGCTTGCGGAATTCTCACAATAATCCTCCTGAGGTGAATGCTAAAGCCCTAGTTCAAAGGTGAGGGAATTGAGGCTCAGAGAGGTTGTGTAACTTGTTCAAAGTTACAGAGCAGCTAAGTGGCTGCCCTGAGATTCAAAGCCAGTCACAAACTGCTCTCTAGACAGGTCTTTCTAAATCCTTCCAGCTCTGCTACACAGACTTGTGTTTATGCTGCCAGTATATTAGGTCCCCTCTTGGTATCTGCTATTATCTAGCCTTAAGGATCCTGTACACAGTGAATATCCCTTATGATCCTTAGGTGTTGATGTGTTGACCTTACAGGACACTGGGGCCTGTAAGTCATGGGGTGGGGACGAGGCCAAGCATGTGTCCCCACAGCAAAAACCATGGCCTCTGGTCTTGGTAGGGAAGCAGGGCTGAATATCAGATTATCTTGGACACTTTGTGGGGGGTTTCCTCTGGTGACTGGGGTAGAGAATGAAAAATAACAACTGACTCTTTCAGAGACTCCATGGCTGGCTTTCTGGGTGACCTGGGCAAACCATTTAATGTCACACACTTCCCTTTCTTCATTGGTAAGATGAGGCAAGAAATAATACTCAGCAACCCCACACAGGGACAAAGATTCATATAAAAGTCAAGCTCCTAAAATGAAGCGACACAGGCATGAACACAGGATTTTTTATTACTACAGGCAGAAGTTCAGGGAGGGAAATGAAAAAGGGGAGGGCCTTTAAATTTTCTGTGACAGGATCCGGCTGCCCTCCACCATCACTGCCAGGCAAAATCTTGTACTTTATCCACTTCCCCCAAAAGTGAATAATCAGAGGGCTCTACCCGCAATGCCTCTTTCATCCCATCTTTGCATTTGCCGTGTAAAGAGTTCACCTTGGAAAAGAGAAACTGACAATAGCAATAATAGCAAAGACAATAAATAAGCAGCCCTACATTTGTAAAGCACCTGGCAGGTTACACGTACTTTCACATATACTGACAGTTTGAACCTCCCAATAACACACAGTGATGGATAATTAGCATCCCCATTTTACAGATGAGAAGCTACAGAGGTTCCAAGAGCTAGAAACTTGACCTAATGGCAGAGATAAGCCTCAGCAGCAGTTATTCTGATTCCGCTTTCCGTGCTCTTTCTCTACACTGCACCAGTCAATGATGATGAGCCACAACAAATAGTTAATCACTTAGCCCTTGCATAGTCCAAGTTGGGAAATAGTCACCTTGAAAACCAAACCTTTCCTACACAGGGCTGTTACTCACTTGGTTTTCATTTCCAAAGACTACATGATTTTTTTTTTTTTTTTCGTAAAATTCCAGGACGCACATGCCAGCACATTCACTTGCGTTTTTCTCTTCCTGTCAGTTGGGCTTGGAATTGAAAGTTGTGTTCTTGGTATGATTTTCCAGAAATGAAGTTAACAGAATCTGACTGTCAGAGCCTTGGCTCTCTTTTCATTACTTCTGGATGAAAGAAAAACATTTGAACAGGGGTAAAGGAAGGAGCTGGCACAAGCCTGGGGCCTGAAATTCAGCAAATGATGGACCAGCCATTCACAGATATCTGCAGTCAGTGCATTCAAAACACACTGCCAATCTATATGGATTATAGATCCAGAAATTAACCCCTGAACCCACTTTTCTGCATGGAGTACTCCATTGGAGTCCCTTTTAAACAGACTGACCCACTTTACCAGAATAATTGCTATGTACAGCTGTAATAGTTTCTCTATTCACATGGAATGCCTTCTTGTATTTGTTTGCATACTGAGAGGATTTTCAGGAGGTCTAGGGTAATGCTACTCAGTTTAATTTGACAAAGGATCATTTTTGCAGGCTTATGATTCCTTTGGGAACCCCAGCACACCACCTCTCCATAAGCCATCACCTTGCTACTCAGAGTTCACAAAGCCAATACTTTAATTGCACAATGGCACAGGATCACCTAATGATAACCTGAAGACCCCCTGCCCCAAACCCCCACCAAAATCATCTTGATTCTTGAGTCATAAAGAAGAATCCAACTATTGTCATTCCTGTAGAACGTGGATTTATTGTAGCCCGTCCTTCACATTGTCTATCTACTGGTGGTGCCCATGCCAACTTTCTACTTATCCCTTGGGGCCTGCTTTGTGGTGTGCAACCTGTGCAAGCCACACTGGGCCCTGCTCTTAGAAGGCTCCCGCCTTTTGTTTAATACTCTGCTGTGTCTGTCTTGAAATCCTTATTTTTTTAACAAGGAGCCCTGTATTTTCATTTGCACCAAGCCCTGAGAATCATGAAGCTGGTCCTAATCCCAAGAATGCAAGCGCCAACATAAGCTGAGACTCTCCTTTGTTTTGTTCATAGATTGTTATCTAGAATAGTGCTTGGCACAGTTCTTAAGACAGAGTTGTTGAATGAATGAATGAATGAATGATGACCAAGAGACTTGATTAATGAGCATCTCCCAATTCCAGGCCAAGCCCAGGAACAGAAACACTCTTATTTATCTTTTCTGTGCCCTGACTTCTGAGTCCAAGCCTTCCAAAATTAGGTTATAGGCCTAAATAATTGTTAAAGGAAGGAGAGTTGGCAAGGAATGGAGAAAGAAGGGGCCCAAGGAGAGATACAGCCAAGCCTACTGAGAGATATGGCCCAAAAGATATTGAAAGAAGAGTGCTCCTGGGCCAGAGAGCAGGGGAACAGGCAAGCCCCACCTCCCAAGTCACTGGAGGGAATTCTCCTTAATGTAAACCAGACTGCAGGCAGAGTTTTCTGATTTGCAACCTCACTCAGGCCTACTCCATGTCCCCAGGGTCTTGTAGGAGGAGAGCAGCCCAGCTGTAGGCCCAGACACACCCCAGGCCTGTCAATGGATTTACTCGGCTGTTAAGTCTAGTCTTTGAGCTCCAACCATGGGGCTTCAGAGGCAGAAGCCGCCCTCCTGAATTGTACAGGCCCTGTTAGTGAAGATCAAGAGAAGAGAGAAAAACTGGGACCTGAGTAAGTCCAATTCTCCCAGAGCCGCCTCATGGAAGTGGAGGTGATTGGAGAATGGGTAGGTAAGCATTGATGTGGTTCATACAGAGAACACACGACTGCACTCATCCACTCCAGCAGAGGGTTTAACATGGTCGATGCCATTTTTCACAGATTGAATTGATCGATTTCAGTCTTTGTAGATTTAATTGCCATGTCAATATGCCCCCATTAGCTTTCTGTTTGAGGACATCAAGGTAACAAGCAGATGTCTCTTCACGAAGCCCTTCATGATTAATCCTAGAAAAGGGGGGATTATTGAGAAACAACCCATTTAGGCAATGGGGTGTTCTCTTGAGCCTCTATTTATTACCCTCATTATTTATTGAAAAAATAAGTCATGGGCAGAAAATCAAGTTATCTGAGGTCTTTGGGGAAAGTGAACAACTTGGGTCATAAGGAAAGACAAACAAGAAAAGCAAAGCCAGCAAATAGTAGTTCTTTGGATCACTTGGAGAAAAAGCACAAAATGGGGAAGATGGGGAAAAAAATCTGCACAATATCCAAATTTTAGGCACTGCCAAAGTTTGCAAAATATCATTTCATTTAGAAATGCTATGATTTAATGGTGAAGGAGGACGTTTTGTTGGAACGCCTAGCGTAACAAACACTTTTCTCTCCACTTAACAGCACTCTCCTGGCTTCATCTTGCAGAGAAAATAATAATTTGGATGTTTTGAATTATAGCAGTAATACCAAAGGCACTCTAGGCCCACCCAAATTCCCCGTGTTGAACGTGGTGTCAAGGCTCAGTAAGAACACAACGAGATCACAGCAGGCAAGTGTGTGGGTTTTAGGACAGGGCTCAGGGTTTGCTGCAGACAGGAGGGAGCAGAGCTTTCTGTAGGAATGCACCCCTGTCAGGATGTCTTTTGCCAGGGTAAGGCCATGACAGAGCTCTCCCAGCTGAGAAGTCCCAGGGCTTTGGACCATGAGCAAGACCCAGAGGGAGGACTGTGAGTCTGAGCATCTGGAGCCCTTGGATCTGCTCCGAGCTCTGCCACTAATGAGCCCCGTGACCTTGGGTAACACTCTTCTCACTGCGCCCCCTTCCTGCATCGGTACCAGTACCATCTCTGACTTGAAGAACTACAAAGACCCTTAGGAATCATTTGAGTCTATCCTTCCACCTGCCTGATTTGTGCCTTTTGCATGTACCCCTTTTATTATTGTTCACTCTCATAACTCTAAATGTAAGAGAAACCACTGCCAGTGACAATATACACAAGGTGACTGTGAAGTGTAAAGATGCATGTGATAAAAAAACAAAGCCATAGGACTAAACTCTAGCCAGAGAAGTGTTGCCAATCTAGGAAAACAACAGCAAACAAAACCAATAATAGGCAGTATTTATGGAGACCCTAGGACGTGCCAGGCTTTGTTCTAAACGCTTTACATGTAACAGTTCATAATCATTACAAGTCTATGAATAAGTACTTAGTATTACCCTGTTACTCTCGTTTTGAAGATGGGACAACCGAAGCAGAGAGAGAAAAACCTGAGACTTGTTCCCTCTTTGTTAAAGGCTGCATGAGGGTGCAAACCAGCATGAGTCTAAGATTTTCTCCTTGACATAATCAGAAGAATTAAAGAGAATTTTAAAAAGAATAAAATTTTTAAGAATCAAATTTTAAAAGAACACTTCCATATTCAGCCGTACCTGATGTCATGAGTTTGTCCACTCAGTCACCACGTATGCCTCAAGCAAGAGATATCCCATAACTCCAGTAGGGGATGATCTCATCATAGAATCATTTAAGAAGTGGAAGGTTTTACCGCAGCCACACTCTTGTGGGCCTCTGTGGTATTGGTCCCATACTTCCTGCCCTTGTATTGTCCTTTGTCCTCTGTCTGCCTGAGTAATGCCTACTGGGACTTCAAGAGACACCTCATCATGTGAACCCTCCCTGATTTCCTCCCAAGCCCCCGGGGGTCAGTAGGTCACCCCTTCTTTTGTGTCCCCATTGTATCCTACAGACATTTCAGTTACAGGAGAGGAATGGCCTTATTCTTGATGGCCTCTACCTTTTGACCCAATTGGTTCTTTGACATAGAGAGTAAAGCTTGTTCTACGTAAGCCTGTACATCTGGAAAAATTCCAAAATTCATATGACATAAGTGAGTTAAAACAATGATTTTGTAAGAATTGATTACTTGAGAATAAAACACTGAACACAAATGCTACATTCTAAAAGTGTCTTGGGGGAACTGTTTCATCAAGGGTTGGAATGAATGAAGCTTCTTAAAATGAGACTCGCATGAGCTTGGACTGGCCAGGCTCTCTTTTCCTGGTTCCTCTCCCTGGAGTAAGCACAGGTGCTCTCTGCTACCATGACCTGCCTGGTATTCACAACTAGGGTCATCGGTCTCCAAAACCCCTAAATTTCAATGGGTACTAATGCCTCTGAAGGCACCTGAAGGTGTCAGGGACAACTTTTTGGTATGGCCCCACTGATACTATTCCTCTGCTACTGATTCTGCTTCCAATTCCTCCTATTCCTCCCCAATGCTTCCTCACCTCCCCAACTCTTCTTCTTCATGGTCTCTTGCTTTCTTATTTCCATCAGAGTGCCCTGAATCACCTCAGACCTTGACCACCATTAACTGTGGAAAGGCTCTATCTTTTGCAGACACTGGACAACCCCAAACAAAGCTCTGGTTGTTTCTGAGGGGGTGATATTGAGGGCCAAAACAATCATGAGAGCAGAGCTCACAAGCTAAACCACTGCAGGCTCAGGATCACCTGTAATCTGTTTCTGTGTTTCTCTCCCTGATTGGATTAGAAGCTCTTTGAGAGCAGGGACTCCGTCACATTATTTTGTGCATCTCAACGTGTTTCAAGCATTATAAACAGATCGACTGAGTTTTTTAATTCATTACTTATAAGCCCAGTAAATGAAGGTCAAAATTTTACTAACAACTGGAATCCATGAGCATGTAGGTTCCACTTAAATACACTAAAACAGAGAGAGAGAGTAAGACAGAGTCAGAGACAGAGAGAAAAAGAGAGACAGAGGGAGAGAGAGACAAAGACACAGAGAGATATAAAGAAGGAAAGAGAAAGAGACAGAAAGAGAATTTTTTTTTTTTTTTTTACTTTTTAGGGCCACACCTGCGGCATGTGGAATTCCCAGGTTAGGGTCTAATCAGAGCTGCAGCTGCCAGCCTGGACCACAGCCACAGCAATGTGGGATATGAGCCACATCTGCCACCTACACCACAGCTCATGGCAGTGCTGGATCCTTAAACCCACTAGGGATCAAACCCACATCCTCACAGTTACTAGTTGGATTCATTTCCAATGCTCCACAATGGGAACTTCCAAAGAAATTTAATGAGGTTTCTCAATCCATTCTGGATTAGTCTAGCCCTTAGCAAGTCTTTCCTTACTCTGAATTAAAATCTTTCTCTCTGTGATTTCCACTGGCCATTCCTAAGTGCTCCCAATAAAGTATCATAGCAAAAGTTGCAACCTCTTCAATAGAAGAGCATCTGTAAGTTAGAAGACAGTGCTCATTTTTAGCCCTTTCATCCCTTTAAACAGCATCAGTCATTCCTCCAAACCTTCTGATTCCCCAATGTCTTGCCCTCCTGGAACAAGTCAGCCTAATCCAGGTTCTGGACATTGTTCACCTGCTTTCAAATCCTGGCTCCACAGCTTGGTATGATCCCTGAACCTCAGTGTCCTTATCTGTAGAATGGAAATGATTATAATAATAGCACCTGCTGATCTTTCTATTGTGGGAACGAAATAGATAACACACACAGCATGCATAGTAATAGAGTGACAAGCATTGAACAAGCACTCAAAAATGTTAGAGATAAATACTCCAAGTGGCAACAGACCCAAGGAACCAGTGCCAAGGGGGCCCACAGCGCCCTCAGAATTGAATCATTTCTGTTAATAAAACCTCACTGGGTTGGTTTTAGAGCTGCCACAGCCCCTGACAACTCTTGGGCTTGTGGTCAATCAAAATCTTAAGATCTTTTACATTTTTTTTTCACTTCAGCTGCTGTCAAACCTGCTCTCCCACATCCTATACTTTAAAAATCAATTTTCTGAAACTAAAAGCAGAACCATATATTTATCCTTATTAAATTTTCTGCAAATCAGTTTGGCCTATCATTCTAACATGTCAAGATAAGTTTAAGTCTTGATTCTGTCATCTGACCTATTAGTCACCCTTCCCAACCCTATGTCATCTCCAGATGTGATAATTTTCCTTTTTTTTCTGTTCATGCAGCTCTCAGATAAAATTCTGAACAAACTCAAGGCCAAGGACAGAGCCCTGCAGTACTGTTGACATTCTTTGGGCAACAGTCCAACATTCTAATTTTATGGATGAGGAAAGTGAGATTCGGAAGCCCATCATCATACAATACAGCCTGTTGACTCTTTCCCAATGTGTGTACCTTGGAACAGCAATCCCCTGAGAGATTTTCCACAACAAGGGGTTTTTATGGCCAAGTACGTTTGGAAAATCATGCATGCTCTGTTTCCTCTTGGAGATTGGCAGTGCTCAAGAGCACACTTCAGATTTTGTGAAGTACTACAGTCAAGAATCCTATTTAGCTTGTTTAGCTCAGAATTTTTCAAATGAGTTTGACCACAAAATCCTATTTTCATGTAATAACTCTTAACATCCCATAGAACCAGTGGCCCGTAGTTGGCTGCAAATAGACACATCTTGAACACAAGATCCGTGTCACTCGCTTGTTGTATGAGTTAGGTCCTGAGGTCCCTAGGTTCTGAGTTTTGTGACTTCCCAATGAAAAATAAGAAGGGAAGGAGCTTTGGGAAAGAAGAGATTAAAGAAGGAGAGTGTCGTGTGACAAAAAGGCAGGAATCAAGGTAGGGGAAGCCCTCCCCCCCGCCTCCATGTGTTCAAAGCAGCAGTGAAAAGAGGAGCCCAGGGCAGAATTCCTAGAAGATTCCAACCCTCTGCCTCCCACCCTCACCCCTCACAGGTTTCCATCAGGCTCTGCCTCGAGACCATCAGGACTAGACTCATTATGCTTTTATCGTATCAGTCGTCCCAAGAACCAGGATTCCCAGGGGGCTTAATCACCAGTTTTTCAAGAAGACTCCCCTGATTTAAAGATGCACTTTCTCCATCTGGCACCCCTCTCCCTTCCCTGCTTTATTTTTTTCTGTAGCATTTACTACCATATGACATAATATGTATTTCATCAGTTTATTTGCTAGATTTGTTTATTGTCTGGATCCTTCTACTAGAGAATAAGCTCCATGCTGGCAGGAATATTTATTTCGTTCACTGCTTTATTCTGAGCACTTAGAATAGTGTGTAGCTGATAGTTGGTGCTCAATAAATATGAAAACACCAGTCAGCTCAAGCCAGGGGGCCTAAATAAATTATAGCCTCTCAAAGGGCAAGGATCACATCTTGGGTTTTCTTTGACTTATTTATGACATGATACCATCTGCTGAGTGGGTCTTTATTACAGTAGAAATGAATATTATTACTCAGATAGATATCAATATATAGGGAGAGGCTATTAGTCTCAGAAACCATGTTCTCTCTCTTCCGGTGACCTCATCCACCAGGCCCTGCATGGGCAGGACTCATAAATCCACACCACCACCCCTGACCCTCATCCATGCCACAGCCTATCTTCCCTGCAATTTACTGGACATTTCTACCATGCTAAGCAGCTTCAACTCTGCAGGCCCAGAGCCAGAAATAGTATCTCCTCCCTGCCAAAAATTAGTAGAGAAATAAAAACAAAAACCAGCCTTCTCCAACAATGTTACCTCGGCATCAATTTACACTGGGGACACAAAAAAATAATGATAATAATGAAAACTGACCAAAGTCTTGAAATTTTTTTTTTTCTTTTTGCCATTTCTTGGGCCGCTCCCACGGCATATGGAGGTTCCCAGGCTAGGGGTCTAATCAGAGCTATAGCTGCCAGCCTACACCAGAGAGCCACAGCAATGCGGGATCCGAGCCGCATCTGCGACCTACACCACAGCTCACGGCAACGCCAGATCGTTAACCCACTGAGCAAGGGCAGGGATCGAACCCGCAACCTCATGGTTCCTAGTTGGATTCGTTAACCGCTGTGCCACGATGGGAACTCCCAAAGTCATGTATTTTTTTCTGACCGTTCCTTTTTCCTTACAGACTCTGTATCTGAACTGTCTGTGTTAGCTCTTTCCTCTGCCCCATTCCTGCCCTAGTATTAAGTTTTCTTGATCTTTTGCCTGGCTGTTGAATCTTTCCCCTCCCAATCTCTCTGCTCCTTCACTGACAATGTGTTTCATGCCCATTAGTGGGTAATGAAATCGTTTATACTATTATGATCAGCATTTTAAGAGTAGAATGGAATGGCATGGCATAGAATAGAGTTAAGAAAAAATCAGGCTGCTTTCCAAGTAATATAATAGTTGTTTGGAGAAGTTTAATTAAATGTGTATGTGTATGCCCTAAGCCAGTATGTAAATACATTTATCATAATAAGTTGAAAGTCACTGCTCTAATCTAATGTATTCCAAAGCAGAGATTTAGTTCTGTCTCTACCTAAACTTTTCAGTGACTCCATAGTACCTTCTGAGTTACATCCAAACACATTTGGTGTCCAAACTTAGGCCCTTGCCTCCCTTTGTAGCTTATTTTCCAACATTCCTCTACTCATACCTAGAATGTGCACCATGCTCGACCACTCATTATTTCTTGAACATGCTGTGAGAGTCCTACCACCATAATTTTTTATTGTGCTATTCTTTCCTCTAGAGGGGTGATTCTCAACCAGGTGGAGAGATTTTGCTCACTGGGGATACCTGGCAATGTTTGGAGACATTTCCAGTTTTCACAGTTGGGGACAGGTAGAGGTGCTACAAGCATGGAGGGGTAGATAGAGCCCAGAGAGGTTGCTCAATACCCTACCATGCACAGGATAGGCCACACAACAACAAATGATTCTTCTCAAATGTCATCAGTGCTGAGGTTGAGAAAGTCTGGCCTAGAGCAGCATATGGCAAAGGGTGTCATGTGCCTGTCACTTAAGTGACTTCAAGAACTCCAAGTGCTGAGCTTCTGGTTCTGATCTAGGGTGGGGCCCAGGAATGTGATTTGTAACGAGTTCCTCAGTGATGCCAAATCGTGGTCAGGGACCAGAGAATCACTGTCTAAAGTTGCCTCAGCTTTCCCCAGGGCTTCCTCTTCTTATTAAGACTTTAGAGGCTCAGCTCAAGTGCCACCCACTTCACAAAGCCTGTTGTGAAGTCAGTTCACTCTTCTTAGACTCCTCCAATAGCCAGCTTTTCTCTCAATCTTTCTCTTCCACCATCATCCCTACTCTCATTTGGGCTTTCTCTCCATCACGCTTCACCCAACCCCTCACAGAAGGTGCTTCCCAGGCCAAGAGACTTACACGTACTTTCTCCCTCCAGCTTCTCCAGAGCACGCTGGGCCACCTCCCTGCCCAAGCAAATTCCATCATCTGAACACAACCACGGCATGCATATATCTCCCTAGCTGGTGCTCAGCCAGCTTCTTTCTGTCCCATCCCCCTCCACACTAGAGACCATCAAAGTGTCAAGGAAAGTACTGGAGCATGAAAGGATAGATACCCTTTTTCAGGCACCTGGGCAGGAAACTGAGTAACCAAGGAACAAAATGAGTGAAGTGACAATAACAACAATAAAAAGGGTGTGGGGGGGTCACCTATAAAGGAAGTGGCCTAATTTTTTTGTTCTTTACTATTCTGTTCCATTTCAGCACGTCTACCAGCTTCATGATGCACAGTGCAAAAGGACACAAGGAAGAGGAAGAGAGACAAGTCTTAGCTGTTCCCTTAGCATAACTTATAATCTTGGAGTGTACCAAGCATGAAGTGACTGCGTTTGGGAGGTGGCCCTTCAATGAGTCAGTTTCCCGCATGGTTACAATTCCACTGTAGGAGGGCTTTTCACTAGGATCCCCCACATAAGAATTTTTAAAAATGCAATTTGCTTTAATCACACCATCAAAACACAGGATGCTTAAACATCCTCTTCTCTCCAAAAAGAAGTGTCCTTACCATAGTTATTGCAAATCCCTTCTTAGCCAGGAAAAGACTGGTCACCCTTTAAATTCAGTATCATGAGCAAGAATTTAATTTAAACCTAATAAGTCAGTTATTATATGTTAAATACCATATGGTTATTAAAAACGTATTTATTGAGGTTTAACAAGTATGTCAAGGCAATACTCCATAAAGAGCAGGAATTGTTAACAGGATGCAGTTACAGATTCTTACATCAGGCAATGTATCTTGCAAATGGATATACTGTACGTGAGACCATTAAAAATAATAATAAAGAATCTCCAAGGGCCTCTATCTGGGAGGGCAAAAGGGACAGTGAATTTGTGTACTGCTTGCTCACCCCTGGAGACCTGGGATCAGTTCCTGTGTGAGAGAGGCATGAAAAATGGGCTTAGGGGTCTTCCCCTCATCCTCATTTGTGCTCTGTGCAGAGCCAACTGTACCACTGGGCATGATTGATGAGGGCCATCTAGGGGAGCTTGCTGGGGTGGGAGAGAGGGGAATTTAGGAGGAATCACTTGGAATAAGTCAGAAGGGAAGGACTCAAGGGGACTCGAGTCAGGCTTCTGATGCCAACCAATTTTCATTATGCTGAAAAACTTTAAGGTGTGTGTGTGTGTGTCCACGTATACATTCCTGTAGTCACACACACCTAAATCCTCTACACGGTGCGGACAGTAGATAATCATCCCAAAGGATTGCTTGAAAACCTTGCTCACCTATTCCACGCACAAGTGTGGTATGCCCTCTAAACTCGCTATGTTGCCGAAAAGAAAACTGGGCTAAAAGGATGGAGCCTTCTCACCTTACTGCCAGCCCGCCTCCCACTGAAACGGCAGGGATCCATCAAGCCTGTGTTGACCGTCCAGGTGCTGACACTACAGCCACAGCCCTGACACAATGGCGCCCATTCAGCAGGATGACTTCACAGGAGGGTCAGGCCAAGAGACTTCAGATGGGCCATGAGTAAAAACCACTACAAACTCATGTCCTTAAGAGTTAGAAAACACATCAAAGGAAATTATTCATAAATAGGTGAAGAGCAATGAGGTTTGAGTTTTGCATGAGCAGCTGTTGGCCTCCAGGTTTTTCTTGGTGGATCAGCCCCTTTTTTAGAGAGTCAACATTCTGCCCTGAGATTGCCAAGGTCAAGCCCCAGACCTCTCTCAATGTTTTGCTTTTCCTGGATGCTTCAGTGTGGTTCTGCAGTTATGCAGACACCAGCCAGGTCTCTAGGTGATGACTTCGAAAAGACACATGTGGGGAATATTCACCTGTCTTCAGAGTCATCCTTCCACCCCTCTCTGAGATTGTTTATGGGTGTGTGTGTGTGTGTGTGTGTGTGTGTGTGTGTTGGGGGAGGGGGGAATATATAATCATCACGTCAGCACAATGAACAGGCCCAACTGCATGAGGATAATTATGTTTTACAGTTTTGCTAAACACAAGAAAGTATTTTCTCAGGCCATTTAATTGAAACAACATCATGGGTTATACCTTCATTGTAATAAAACTCCACTGTGTGTCCAAGTGCCAGGGGATTTATTAACTTGCTCCAAGCTCTGAGAATCAGCAGGCAGGGTCAGACACAGCTAGTGATGATGACATCATCGGGTTTGGCAGCTCTTTTCAGCTGGTGTTGAGTGAGGTAATGTCCCCAAAATTAAAACTGACAGCAAGATTAATGATGATAGATTCACTGACTTTTTTTCATGATTTAAATTGGTGTTCTGTTTCTTCCATTCTGGACGGCCAAGAGAGCTTCGTGCCATTAGCTTGGCATATCAGCAAAGCCAAGATAACAGGAGCCCTTTCTCCCACCGCCTGGGGACCAGCTGGGACTTCAAGGCTAGAGGTGATTTAACAATGGGGCCAAAGGGAGACACACCCTCATGTCTTTGGCAGAGGTCAGGACACTGAGATATATTGCCTTTATCAGATCAACAAATATATGCATCCGATTCGTCATTTAAAGGGCATGTGGTCTGTGGAGGGGTTGATGTGTGCACAGAACACCTCATCGAATCAGCCCCACTGAGGCAGAGTTTGCCATCCCTTGCACTGGAGCTGGGCTGATCTTGCTCTCTGTACTTTCTATTGTGAAAGGGTTTGCTGAGGATGTTAAGGGCAGGAGGAAAATTCTGAGGCAGAAGATTGGAAAATGTTTAAGATACACGGAATCGATCCATCTTATCAACCATTTGAGAGTCTCTAGTATCCTACAACTATGGTCTTAATTACTCTACCTCCATTCTACTGTAAACTTAAGGGAGAGGTGAACTGTTTTTATCTCTGTAATTACAACAACAATCACAGCAACCTCTAGCAGGCACTTAAAAACATTTCTTAAATGCATGTAACTTAACAAGACCTTACAAGCCTTCTAAAAACTGAGTCTCCTACTTAATTTTACAGAGCATACTTTCAAATATTGGAGACAGTCTTCTTCAAAAACATGGTCACAATCTCATCACGGTCACTACTCTGCGTGAGACTAGTCTAGTCTAGTGAGTCTTAGTCTAGTCCAGTGACTCTAGTCCCACTAGTCTGAAATGATGTGGCTTACTGCTTTTAAAATGGGGAGGGAAATAATAAAAGAAAATATGAAAAAAGAAGTCAAATACAACATCATATACATGATGATATAGTAAATAGCCATACTGCCGGATAGAAGAATTCGAGAGACTTTTCCGCCTAAGTTTCACTGGAAGTGTGATATGTTCTTCAACAGTGAAATCCATCTGTTTGTTCAGTGGTTACCTTATGATGAGACTTAGAGTTGACCCTATGGGAGATAGGAATGGCAGTGTGGAAGAGGATGTCCTTCTGTCTTCAAAAGGGAGATGCAGGGTCCACTTGGCCACAGGGGAGGCTGCAGGAATCCACTGGGGCTCTTTCTGGTAAGTTCTGTTTCTAAGTAGAACATTCACTGTCTCCAAAGGCAGGGGACATTGCTAGGCTTGCCAGGCCTAACTAGCTGAGACATTCAATGAGACCCTTCCCCTCTCAGGGCCTCAGTTTCCCTGTTGGGAAGGTGAGTGGAGTCGACAAGCTCTAAGGCCCTTTGAGGTCCAGGCATTCTCTGATTCAGTTGCTAGGGGTTCAGTTGCTCTTTGAAGGGGCACAGCCAGACAGATCAAGTGGACGACACTACTCCTATTCCAGCTGTTCAAACAAGCCCAGGGCTTTCTTCCCCTTGCTGTTTATGGTGTTGGTCAGGATAAGGGGGTAGGTTTCCCTGCCGTCGGCTCTTTTGGCAACTTGGGCTCCAAACATTTTGTTTTCAAACAGGTTCCAACACTTCCTCAAGGCCCTCAAAGTCCTTCACCTACCTTTCTTTTGCCCTATTTTTCATCACTTCTTTCTTCTCCAAAATGCACTGTTCTCTTCACAAAGAACAGCGAATTATTTTGGAGGGGCTGTTAAGTTTCATTCATGAGAAGTACAGGACCTGAGACCTACTAATGTCCCTTTTTTCTCCACCAATGGCATTCATTTTTGGAAAAAAATTACTATATTGACACCTCTGGAGTGTTTTATCCAGCTCATAGTGGTTTCCTTTACTAGGTACTGCCCCCAGATCCACAAGGTAAGGCTGGGGTCCCAGCAGCCAAGTCCACACTAGATGGTGCCTACTCTTCTGGACATGGCTGACCAGAACACTGTAGACACCTGAACCATACTGGGAAGCTGTAAAATCTTCATTGCTTGGAGGCTAAACTCCTTCCAACTCTGCAATTCAATGTGTGTCCTTTCCACCAGAGATGCTTAACCTGGCTGCCCCTTAGAATCACCGAGGGAGTTTCTAGACTCAAAATCCTGAACTCTAGCAATTCTGATCCAATTAGTCTGGTGGGAGGGGAAGAGGCACTGGGATATTTTTTGGAAGCTCTGTAAGTGATGCAAATATGCAGCCAGGGTTGGCAGCCACTTCTGTAAACTGAAGCTCTGGACTGTTACTTTGAAATCTTCCATGATGGTGACATAGGACTGGAGGCTAAAGGGTGGTGGTGGGGCCAGAACTGAGAACCTCTCTCTCTCCTAGAAGGTACCTAGAATTCCAAAGAATTGGGTGACAGTTGAGTACCCTGTAGGTGACCAAACAGCCCAGGAAAAGTCACACCATGAGATTCTATCTCTGTCCCATTGACTATATCCCTGGCCAAAATTGGAAAGTAGTCTCTTTTCCCCAATTCATAAACCTACCAACACTGCATTCATTAGTTAGAAAAGCTAATGAGAGACTGCTATTTTATGTCCAGTGATAAATGACACAGGATGGCACTCATCAGAGATGAACAAGGAAAAGACGGTTGGAGGTTTCTGCCTGACTTCTAAAACCATAATCTTAGTAGGAATACCATGAAGCTAGCACCCTGCCCTAGTCTAGGAATAAGTCTCAAATCTCATCCAGGTTTGTGGGAGAATAGTTTGCCTTTAGCACTAAAATCCCCTGTCCCAGGAAACCCCTTAGTCCTGGGAAAACTGGAAGAGTTGGTTCTATCAGCTCTCCTGCCCAGGCTTGCAAAGGCCTGAAGAAATGGTTCTTCTCAAGGTTAGAACTGTTTCTCCAATGGACATGCCTGCCCATCTCTGTCAATGCTAAACATGGCTGTCATGACCTCTGCCCCTAAACTCCCAAGGAAGGAGGAGCAGCATTAGGCTGTGGGTAATAAAGTCATGCTGAAGCAGAATATTTTACACCTAAAACTTCCCATAGAGCTCAGATGATCAAATTTATCCCTAAAACTAGCCAAACCAATTCAAGCCGTCCATAGCTTCTCTCCAGGTGATCTGGAATTGGGATATAGAGAACTCCAGTTCACATCGTCCAACAACAAGAGGGCACCATGAAGGCTTGGGACTGTTGAAGAGAGGCAGCCATTCGGCAGTGAGAAAAGGATAATGAGGCACCCAACAAGGAACCAAGGGGAGAGAAAGACAAAGAAGTCTGCTTGGGGTTCAGGAAGAGTTTCAATTTTCTGCTCCTTGGTCCCTTCTGATCCCCATCAGGACCCCCATTCTTTGTTTCATGGGTCCCCTCTACCTTCTTGTATCTTTCAGTTTC
The DNA here is from genome assembly GCF_016906955.1 of Phacochoerus africanus. NCBI lineage: Eukaryota > Metazoa > Chordata > Mammalia > Artiodactyla > Suidae > Phacochoerus > Phacochoerus africanus. The sequence goes on along the minus strand of NC_062544.1, from coordinate 14,920,143 downwards.
AAGGAGAGAAGAATTCAATCCAAATTGACTAGAAGAGGAAAGAGAACTGTTTCTCATTAGTGAACAATTTGGATTGTATGCAGCTTCAGACACTACTTGCTCCAGGCCTCAAGCAACACAACTGCTTCTCGAGATTTCTCCCTTGCCTGTCTCTAGTTCCTTAGCAGAGCTTCCTCCTAGCTCTCTGGCAGACTCACCCTTTGTATTCACAAGACAGCTCACAGAATCTCCCCAATTACTACACTTACTGTCAGTGACAAAAGTGAAACGCTTCTCAGGATTGCAAGTAAAGGCTTAATGCTTCTCAATGGCTCAAATGGGCCATCCTGAACCAATCAATACCCAGGGCCTGGGGGAATGTAGTTGGCAGGCCTGAGTCACATGGCTAGGCTGTTTCCAGAGGGAAAGCCAGCTCTGCTGAAGCCTGTGGAGTGAGGCGGGGAAAAGGTGATTTCCCATAAGACCTTGATCTATGGTTGCCATATGCAAAGTGGACAGATAGTAAAGATCAAAAATAGTAAGAGGCATGCCCTACTCTTAAAAACCCTACATATTTTTCCTAACCTAGACCAAAGAAGACTAATTTTGTTACAACTAAAAAGAGAGTGAACAGTTCTAATAATACAGCCCAGAGTTACAACACAACATTCCAGAAATTTCCTTCCTCTCTACAGTTTCACATGGTCCTATCACAGGAGCAGACACCAGGCCCAGATTCATATTGATATTTTTTCCAAACAGAGGACAAAGCCTAAGTCAGCTGAAAAATGTTTTGATGTTTATTTGAACTTCTAAATATGGCAAAAATGACAATATTATGAAAAGATTTGTTTTTCAAAAGTTCTTGTTGCTTAAATAGAAAAGCCACATGTTGGTCCAGAATATTGATCAGCCTTCTCTGGTACCAGCCAAACCCTAGAAGTCTGAGGCTTTTTGAGGATAACTATTTAATTAATAACACTAATCACAATACAGAGCCTTAGCAACACAGAAAAAAAGAATCTTTGATATCCTAAACCTCAAAGATTGTGTTTGTTTTGTTTGCATTCATAAGCAAATCAAGTCTTTCTGGCTTTGTTTTCACTGGGTTTTATCTGAGAAGAACCAACAAGTACTCACAAAAATAAGAATCCACAGAAACACGACAGCATCAAAAAGCAGAAATTAGGTCTCTGTTCCCTCTGTCAATCATATATCCCTCAATATTATGACTCCTCATTCTCTACAGGCATTTGGACTTCAAGGTACAAACTCCAACTCCAAGGACAGTTTCCAGAACACCCTTCCCACTGCACCCTCTATCCTCAGCATGAACTCCTCCCCTCCAGCAGCACCCAATTACTCACCTATCCCGACATCCATTCTGCCTACTTATTTTTTTTCTTTCTTTGCTTTTTAGGGCTGCACCCATGGCATATGGAGGTTCCCAGGGTAGGGGTCGAATCAGAGCTACAGCTGCCAGCCTACACCACAGCCACAGCAACATCAAATCTGAGCTGCATCTGCGACCTACACCATAGCTCATGGCAACACCAGATCCTTAACCCACTGAGCAAGGCCAGGGATCAAACCTGCAACCTCATTGTTCCCAGTTGGATTTGTTTCCACTGTGCCACCATGAGAACTCCTCTGCTTTTTGAGATGTGTCATTCTCCACCTTTGTTAATAACATAACATCCATTTTCCACGGCTCAATTCTAACACCCCTCTGCCACCCTTAGGCTCTCATTCACAATCAATTCATCCTTCTATTTAAACATCTTGAATGGCTTCCCACTGCATTGACAGAAGACTTTTTGGATTCTTTGATTAAACCTATGAGGTCCTAAATGATCTTACCTACTGTCTTGCCATCTCATTGCAAGCTATACATTCCACTGCCCTGTATCCCCTTCACTTTCCCAGATTTCCCTAGCTTTTTCTAGTCACAGGTTCTCTTCCCTCTGCTTGGAATGTCCTTCCCATAATTGTTCTAAAAGCTGTCTCCTTCTCAGTTGTTAAGTCTCAGCTCAAATGTTACTTCTTCAGAGATCTTTCCCTGCCTACTTAGGGCTATCCATCCTTCCTATCCTTGTACAGTTTCTTGTCTACCATTGAGATGTGTTTCCTGTCTTCATAGGTCTTTTCTGATTGTACGACTATGTATTTGTTTAATGCTAATCATTCCCCCCCCAAAAATGTAATTTTCAAGAGGTCAAGGACTTCATTATTTCATTCTTTCAACCCATCATTCAGTATGGTACTTCCTCACTGGAGAGATTCAATAAATATCTATTGAATAAATGAGTACATCAGTCCTTCTTCTATACACTTATCGTACAATTGGATCATGATGTGCTTTGTATGGTAGAGCTGATATTGGTCTTGCATTTCATTCTAGATTACAAGATTTTGAGAGAATCACTGTGAATAAATGAGATAGCATTTGCAAAGCACCTGGCCCCATCAGCTAATGCTCTCATAGGGTTGTATATCACAGACTTCACAGTGGTCTTGGGTTCTCATGAAATTCTACCACTTTCCCACTCTGTGACCTTGGCCCAGTTTGTGCAACTTCTCTATGGCAAAATTTATTCATATGCCCATTGTTAGTAACAAAACCTACTTTATAGAATGGTTGTAAGAATGATATAAGTACGTCTGGGAAGTAAAAAAAAAATTCAATAAATTGTGGCTATTATTATTATTTTATTCATACCAAGAAAGAGACAGGTCACTTCAGACATCCCAGAGTTGGCCTAGTGCTGTGGGACAGGCTCTGATGTTCTCCTGTTGGAACATAAACCATTTCTCAGAGCAACAACATTAGACAGGACCACTCTGTGACCACAATGGACCAAGACAAAATTAAGACCACTCCACAGTCATATCTGAATACAGAAAAATATGAACATAGTCCAAACCAGAAAAATAACCAAAACTTCCCTCTTTCCTGGATGATATGAGTGACTGCTGCTTCTTAACCAGTCAGAGCTTTACATTGTTTGGTGTTCCCTACTTCTATGTAGGATTCATTTAATTACTCAACCTCCATCTAGTCTCTCCTTCTACAAAAGACTTCTTTAGATACCTACAGAATTATCCCTACTTCCTGACAGCGTCCATTCAGAGCAAAACCCTGCTTTCTTAAACCTTCCTCCAAATCTAATGCAAGCCCAAATCATTCTATACGTTCTTTCTAACACCCTCTTACTGAGATGGCCCCCCGTTCCTCATGGTGTGTGATCTCCCTCACTGCAATGAATAATAAACACAACTTGGAGTTCCTCTCGTGGCGCAGTGGTTAACTAATCTGACTAGGAACCATGAGGTTGTGGGTTCGGTCCCTGCCCTTGCTCAGTGGGTTAACGATCCAGCGTTGCTGTGAGCTGTGGTGTAGGTTGCAGACGCGGCTTGGATCCTGCGTTGCTGTGGCTCTGGCGTAGGCCTGTGGCTACAGCTCCGATTCGACCCCTAGCCTGGGAACCTCCATATGCCGCAGGAGCGGCCCAAAGAAATAGCAAAAAGACAAAAATAAATAAATAAATAAATAAATAATAAACACAACCTGTTCAACAAGGGGTGTGTTCTTAGTGGTCTCTGGCTAAAGGGCATTGGTAATAGTAATAACAAGTGCAACAGCAACAATTTATTGATCATTTATCAAACACTATGGCCTCTTCTGAGAAATGTACATGTGTTAACTTATTCAATTCCTAAATCAAATTTAGGATGCAGGCATAGTTATTAGCACTGCAATATTTGAGGGACCTTAGCTTTGGAGAAGTTAAAATTTGCTGAAGTCAGATAGCACATGAGTAATAGAACTGGTATAGAAGCCAGAGCAATCTGACCCTAACCCATCACTATTACCAAGCCCTCCTGGGGAACCTATCACTAGGCCTTGAAAAGAGATAGAACTTCAAGTTCATGGAAATTATCAAGTCGCCATAATACACAAAGCATAGAGAACTCAGCATGTGAGAGTTCTTTCAACAGGTCCCATTGGCAATGTACTCATCAGCATTATGGGGGTACCAAAGACTAAATCCTGGTTCCTGATCTCAAGGAACTCCTAAGCTAATTGAGGGGACAAGACTTACACAAAAATTTAAATAACAATACAAGCCACAATATAAGAGATGGCATAAGACAGAAGAATGCATGAATTCAGTGTTAAACATGGTGTGCAGATGGTACTAGAGCAAGCCCACTGGAACCTACAGGCTCAATCCACATACCCCAACTCAACACAAAGCACAGACAGGAAATCAGCTGGGAGCTGCTTTGTTAGTAAGAACCAAACCAAACCAAACCAAACCAACCAACCAAACAAAAACCCCAAAGCTTTAATGGAAAGAGCGCTATTAAAATTATACTTGCAGAATATACAGTTGGATGACTTTTAAATTTTACTTTTTGGTAACTCATCATTGAGGGATTATAAAGTCATCTCTGAGAGGGAGCCGTTTGGTTATTTCCAATGGACTCCTTCTCAGGAATGCTCTGGAAGAGTACAATCAATATAAAATCACTTCTATTCAGGAGAAATAGGCCCTGGCCTGACCGTATGTGTCCTCTCTGCTATTGGGTCTGTGTATTGCACTTCAGTGTCATCAAAAAATATTAATGACAACTCCAGATACAATATCCTGGAAGTATTCTCAGCCACCAACAGCCACATAAAGACTAGGGTTATTTCTGTAAGGGGTTAACCAAGCTCTTAGAACAGAATCTTCCAGCACTTTTAGACCTAGAAGAGACAGAGATCAACTACCTCTCTTGGGTAGTTCAGTAAGTGTGTCTGAGCAAACACCCTGATATAAATATGGGCAATGACATTGGGCAAGTTATGTGACTTCTTACCTGCAAGTGGAATCTAATAACAGGACTCAACTCATGGGGTGACCATGGGAGTAGAATGTTGTCAAAGGATTTAAGGTGTCCAACATACAGAGGCCATTCTCCAAATGTGTTAGAAATGAATGTAATTCTCATGATTCTCCATACTAATACTGTCCTAGGGACTTGGAGAGATACAAGAGATAGAGAGTAGGGAAGAAAAGCATGAGATACAGTCTTCCTGAATACTCCTAAAGATTCTGAATTGGGGATTTACCCTCCCTGATTTGGAAAAGTCATTCAGTTACTTATTTAGCTACCATTCTATTTTGCATAGGCTTATGAAAATAGTTAAGGATCTCAACTATTTGAGTTTGATTCACAGCTCCACCACTTACTTAGAACTGTGGCAACTTCCTTAAACTATCTCTGACTTGCTTTATTTACAGAAGCAATGAGAGTAATAACAGTTCCTGTTGCTTAGAACTGTTGTGGGGAGTAAAAGAAACAATGAAAAATCAAATTACTCATGACATTTTTCACAGAACTAGAACAAACAATCCAAACATTTATATGGAACCACAAAAGACCCAGAATCGCCAAAGCAATCCTGAGAAACAAAAACCAAGCAGGAGGCATCACTCTCCCAGACTTCAAGAAATACTACAAAGCCACAGTCATCAAAACAGTGTGGTACTGGTATCAAAACAGACAGACAGACCAATGGAACAGAAGAGAGAATCCCGAAATAAACCCTGACACCTAGGGTCAATTCATCTTTGACAAGGGAGGCAAGAACATCAAATGGGAAAAAGAAAGTCTATTCAGCAAGCATTGCTGGGAAACCTGGACAGCTGCATGCAAAGCAATGAAACTAGAACACACCCTCACACCATGCACAAAAATAAACTCAAAACGGCTGAAAGACTTCAATATACGACAGGACACCATCAAACTCCTAGAAGAGAACATAGGCAAAACACTCTCTGACATCAACATCATGAATATTTTCTCAGGTCAGTCTCCCAAAGCAATAGAAATCAGAGCAAAAATAAACCCATGGGACCTCATCAAACTGAAAAGCTTTTGCACAGCAAAGGAAACCCAAAAGAAACCAAAAAGACAACTTACAGAATGGGAGAAAATAGTTTCAAATGATGCAACCGACAAGGGCTTAATCTCTAGAATATATAAACAACTTATACAACCCAACAGCAAAAAAGCCCATCAAGCAATGGAAAAATGGGCAAAAGACCTGAATAGACTGTTCTCCAAAGAAAATATACAGATGGCCAACAAACACATGAAAAAATGCTCAACATTGCTGGTTATAAGAGAAATGCAAATCAAAACAACCATGAAATATCACCTTACACCAGTCAGAATGGCCATCATTAATAAATCCACAAATAGCAAGTGCTAGAGGGGCTGTGGAGAAAAGGGAACCCTCCTGCACTGTTGGTGCGAATGTGAACTGGTACAGCCACTATGGAGAACAGTTTGGAGATACCTTAGAAATCTATACATAGAACTTCCATATGACCCCGCAATCCCACTCTTGGGCATCTATCCGGACAAAACTCTACTTAAAAGAGGCACGTGCACCTGCATGTTCACTGCAGCACTATTCACAATAGCCAGGACATGGAAACAACCCAAATGTCCATCGACAGAGGATTGGATTCGGAAGAGGTGGTATATAGACACAATGGAATACTACTCAGCCATAAAAAAGAATGACATAATGCCATTTGCAGCAGCATGGATGGAGCTAGAGAATCTCATACTGAGTGAAATGAGCCAGAAAGACAAAGACAAATACCATATGATATCACTTATAGCTGGAATCTAATATCCAGCACAAGTGAACATCTCCTTAGAAAAGAAAATCATGGACTTGGAGAAAAGACTTGTGGCTGCCTGATGGGAGGGGGAGGGAGTGGGAGGGATTGGGAGCTTGGGCTTATAAGACACAACTTAGAACAGATTTACAAGGAGATCCTGCTGAATAGCATTGAGAACTTTGTCTAGATACTCATGTTGCAACAGAACAAAGGGTGGGGAAAAAAATGTAATTGTAATGTATACATGTAAGGATAACCTGACCCCCTCGCTGTACAGTGGGAAAATAAAAAAAAAATAAATAAAATAAAATAATACAATAATGAAAATATTAATAATAAATAATGAAAAATAAATAATGAAATTAAGTGAAATAAATAGTGAAAATAAAGAAAAGATAATAATAAAAAGAACCCTGACAACAGTGTCAGGGACACCACTAAATTTCAATCAATATTATTATTTATCATCATCACCATCATCTTCACCACCATCATCAGGAATACCCCAGGCTCTCCCTCTACCTCAGGGGATTCACAGTCAATAATCTGCAGCATGTCCTATCTCCAACAGGCAGCCAAAGCTTCTGGGGTTTTATTTTAGAACATATTGTCCTCTGCTGGCAAAGACAATGCTTTTGAGCCCACTCAAAGTGCTATGTGCAAATAGTAGACATTGCCAGCTACCTCCAGATCATAACAAACAGCCTACATTTTCAGGTTTGCTGGCTGAGGTCAAGAGTCTAGGCCTTAGGAAAAAGGAGAAAGATAAGGAGAGATGGAGGGAGGCTTAGAACGGTTGCTGAGAACGATTTTCAGATCTGAGTGTGACGACCACACAAGGGCAGTGGAAAGGGCTTTGCACAGAGTCAGGGGGAAAGGGGGATGAGGAGGAGGGGGAAGAGAAAGAGGGAGAAGAAGAAGAAGAGGAAGGAGGAGGAAAAGAAGAGAAAGGAGAAGGAGAGGAAGGAGAAGGAAAAGGAGGAGAGGAAGAAGGAGGAGGAGAGGGGGAGGGGGGGAGAAATAGGAGGAGAAGGGGAAGGGGTAGAAGGTAGGAGAGAAAGAAGAAGAGGCAGTAGGGCAAACTACCAGTGCTTGTAGGACTGAAGTCATAGTAGAGTCCTGACTGATTTGGGCAAATTACCGAACCTCACTTTTCACACCCAGAAGCAAGGCCAGCACTTCTTTCCTAAGAATGATGTGAACATTAAAAGAGAGAATACACGTGCTAACATAGTGCTTGACTCATATTGTACCCTCAGAAAAATGTAGGTGTATTACCATTATAGATGTTCTGTGTGCTATGTGTAAAATAACTGACCGGAGACCACAGCAGGATAGTATGACACCAGCTAAGAGGTTTCACATTATTCTTTTACTCTCTTTCTTTTTCTAAAAATTTAACCTTGAGTTCAGACTGCAGGAAAGAGCACAGCTGTGTTCTGTTTTCAGATCTGAGTGTGAAGACCACACAAGTGCAGTGGAAAAGGCTTTGCACAGAGTCAGGAGACTCAGATTCCAGTGCTGGCACTAACTGCATTCACCTCTGGGGCTGGGTCCTGGTCTCCAGCACTGTGAAATAGGTGTGGAGGATAAAGGCAGGACTAGAGCATCTGGAAAGTTTCCTCCAGCTGTCATTCTCCAGAGTTCTAATCCCTTCAACCAGTACTTCACACAGAGCAGCTCACATGGATTAGAATTACTGGGTTTCTAGTGAAAAGTGTCCATGTCTGGATTTCCACCTGGGTTTATAGGAATCAGAATCCTTCAAGTGGAAGCAGAGTTCAGGCCAGGAACTGTGTGTGTGTGTGTATGTACATGGTTGACCCTTGAAAAACAAGGGGATTAGAGGCGCCCAACCCCTCACAGTAGAAAATCCGTATGTAACTTTACAGCCGGCCCTCTGTATCTGCAATTCTACATCCGCAGATTCAACCAACTGCAGATGATGCATTACTATAGTACGCATTTATTGAAAAAGATCCAAAGGTAAGTGGACGCAGGCAGTTCAAATCTGTGCTGCTCAAGTCAAGGGTCAACTGTGTGTGTGTGTGTGTGTGTTGGAAACACAGGAGAGAAATGGTAAATAGGACAGAAGCCCATGTCTGCTCAGGTAGATCATTGTAAATTGAACAACACATAGAACATGCTGGGCGCTTAACCCATTAAGATTACTGAAGATGCCAAGAGGAAATGTTTATAGGTACTTTTTAACATAGTCTATAAAATAGGAGGTTGATTCAAACATAAATTACCTACCACATCATTTTTTAACCTCTAAATCTTTCTCTAATGCCTTGAAAGGCAGCTTATTAAAGTAAAGTGAGTGTTTAAGTACAACATATATACGGGTTAGTTTATAAACATCTAGAGGCATAAGTTATTAAAAGTGACAGATCTGTTAACAAAAAAGGGGCAAAGAAAACAATTAAGAAAATTTCAGTCTGGGGAAAAGGCCTAAATATCATGGGAGGTGTGATGTTTCTCTCCTTGTCTGAGTTCTGTCTTCTGGGTTGCCTCCACTCTCTGGATGAATCTTCTCACATGGTAGTGAAATGGCAAGATGAAGCCCTGAAGGACATATCATACTCTGTTAGTCAGCCTTTAGGGAAGACAGAGTGCCTCTCTCTAAGCTCTTCCAGCACCTTGAGTAAAGCTCTCATTGGACCAGCTTAAGCCACATGAGCGTCCCGAGAGCCAGTAACTGGCCCAAGGACTAGCCAATGCTGATTGACAGCTTATGTCACATGCCCACCTCTGGATCTTGGGAGCAGGGTTCACCATACCCAGACTGAGAATGGCAGAGCAGTGGTTTCACCCACCAAAATGAGGGCAATATTACTAGGAAAAGGAACTTATGCTGGTCAGGCAAAACAACAGATGGCATTTGCAAGATCCTAAAGTAGCAATTATTTTTAGGGGGTGAATACACATTTTTTAACTATATGGCATATTTTGCCTTGCCTGCTACATTGTATTTTCTGTATATATGCGTATTTGCTTTGTTATAGATATGATCCCGTACGTACTTGTCGAACACAGAGCATCTTAACAGTCATGGAAAATTAGATGACAAATAGTGGTGGAAAAAATGAGAAAAGTTTGGATCATTGTTTAATTTACTACAAGAACAGTTCCACCCAAGATCCTTTATGCTTATTGCCAACAGTGACAAAGGAGTTGAAGATACTACAAATGTGTTTCTGGGACCCTTCTGCAGCTGTTGCAAAAGTGGGACTGAAACTTCAAGGAATTAACCTCTAGGAAGCATTTGCCAGAAAAACTCTTTCGCATCCCTCTAAGAAATCTGTGGATTTTCTTACCTCTGAATTCACATTACCAAGTATAATGGTCAATACACAGTGTGTACTCAAATACTTATTAAATGAATATATATAGTAATGAGTCAATCAATGGTTTCATTTTTAGAACTAGATTTTATTCAGAAAAACATTTTCTAAGTAACTTGACATGTGAAGCTATTTTATAGAACAGGACGGTCATTTTAAAAACATATATTTTTTGAAAGTTGCATTAGTTTTTGCCCCTCTTCATCATTTACAAAGGAGTAAGCCATGTTTTGGTATTCAGCAAAATAAATTTACCAGGAAATGGTAGAATATTTTTATTCACCAACTGGATTTTATACGATTTCCAGATGCTAAAAAATCTGGCACTATTCAACATTGCCTACAATATAGGAGGGCAGAGATAATGAAAAGCACAACAAGAGGGTAAGGGTACTTTGACTATAATGAGCTATTCATTTTATATGGAATTGGTTTAAAATTTGTCCAACAATTTAAATCTTCCAAACCAGATATATAGAAATACAGCACTAAATTAAGAGAATTTCAGAAAAGTTTTAGTTTTTAGATATTTCAAGAGCTATATCTTATTTCTCCAAATTCTAAAAGGAAGAAACTGAACTCAATAAAACAGCCAACACCATTTATAACCAGGGTGTTTCAAATTACATCAAAGTTTGAAGGAAGAGTCATGAAATACCCAAAATACTCTCAAAATAATTGCTATTTGCTTTTATTTTTAAAAGGAAGCCTAGGCCATGAGCCACTAAGCTATGAAATCAAACTGAAACTGACAGGCATTCCAGTTATATATTGATGCATAACAAACTATCCCAAAACTGAGTGGCATAAAGCAACCCCCATCCTATTATGCTCACGAATATCATGTGTGAGAAATTCAGACAAAGCACACTGTCTCATCTCTTTCTCATGATGTCTGGGGTCTTGGCTGGAATAATTCAAATAGCCGGGGGTGGCTAGAATAGCTGTGGGCTAGAATTGTCTAGAGGCTTCCTCTCTCCTATTTTGGGGCCTAGGGTGGCAAGACTTGAAGGCTGATCTCCATAAGAACTGTTGACCTGAGACCCTATGCATGGTCTCTCCATGTGCCTTGAGCTTCCTCATAGCATGGAAGATTCAAGGTAGTCAGACTTCTTACATATAAGATGAGAGTTCTAAGAGTGCGTGTTCCAGTGAACACAGTGGAGTCCAGGCTACATGGCTTTTTAAGACTCATCCTCAGGAATAACATTGTGTTATTTCTGCTGGACTCTTTGGATCAAGTCACAAGCTCACCCAGATCCCAAAGTTAGTATAGTCCCACCTCTTGATGGGAGGAACATCAAAGAATTTACAGGCATGCTTTGAAATCTCTGCAACATAGCACTAAGAGGAGATGTGTGGCATGCTGGATTTTAGGCATCTCCAGAATTTTCTCTAGTAAAAAATTTTGAATAAATATTTGGATATAGACATAGCACCTAGAATTTAGGAGATCTAGTTTCAGCTAAAAAATGTCAGAGGTCATGTAGAGAAGTTGAGGTTGACTATGTGAAATAGTTGAAGAGGCAGAATATATGCTACTATTCTAATGGAGTTTTAGAGGGCACAGTGGGAAAGGAAGCAAAAAAGAAGGATATTTGGCCAGGCAGAGAGCAGGAGTACATAAGAGGATAGATGACAAAGGAGGTAGCCTCATACCTGAAGGTGGCCAAAGATTACAAGGGATGCAGGACATGTTGGGTCTGGCAGACTGCAAGTTTTCCAAGATAATGAGGTACCACATCCTCCAGTGGCTAGTGGCAGGTAGCAAGGGATGTGGGTGGGGGCTGTGACAGTACAGGAAATACTGTTTCAATGTGTTATCCTCAACCTCCATAAATTGTACAGCAGTGGGTACAGATGACCTTTCTTGGCCCTTTGTTGGTTGTTTCTTTATTGAGGAGTTCCTCACTTCCCTGTTCCAACAGCTCCAATTTCTCAGGGTAACCAACTCCACCTTGACCTCCAGCACTGGAAGATATGCTGAACCTTAAGCCAATCAGAGCACCCCCATCTGCCTGGCTACAGTGATTAGCTTAAGTGTTCAACATACAACTTAAGCCGTTCTCTATATTTTGTTGAGAACATTGGGACAAAAAACACATTCTCAGTGTTTTGAGCATGTGACGCAAAAACAGATAAGCCAGAAGCTACTGAAAACCATCTTTTTCATACAAAAGAACACAGTCTTAGAATAAGATGTCATGGTGAAAGGTAGACCAGAAAGATAGAGAGAAATAGGAACTCTCTTGACATTGTTTGAACTGCTGGATCAATCCTCATCTGAAAGTAAGTCCTTACTCTGAGTTTTTCATAGACACAAACCAATAAAGCACCCTTATCATTTAGGTTAAACTGAATTAATATTTCATTATTTTGTAACAAAAAAGTAATCAAAATACAATACAGAGAGATTCTAATTTCTGCTGGTACTGAGATGATTATACAGGTATGCAAAAGAGGCTTTGAACCAGAGGCCTTGGGCCTGCAGGATCCTGAGAGTGGTTTGATTAGAACTTTGTGGGGGTTTGCTCAGACTACAATCTCCTAGTCCAAGCAGAACTTTTAGAATGCTATTTGTAAGACCATAATTAGATATAAAATACCTTTGTCAGTTTGGATGATGCTTTCAAAAAGTTCTTATAAGAAAGAACAGTACATCCTTAAAAACCGTGATATGGTGGACAGAGCAGCCATCACTAGTTCCTGTCATGAGCTATGCTTTTTTCTTGGAGTCATATTCCAGGTGGAGCTCATATTGAGCCACTGACATTTGTTAACTTATGGCTTTGACCTTTAGAAACGTATTGCTTTTTGACATTTATAAACAAATTGATTATAACTGTGTTAATTAATTTATTAGTTAACAGGAATCCACTGCTCCACGAAGCAGAAACATTTGACATCAAGGCTGACATCATTACACATAACCTGTTTCCTCCATAAAGTAGAAGGTGTATCCAGGAAGAATATCAATTTGTATAAAAATTTAGTGGGTCACCAAATATTCTTTTTAGGAAAGAGAGGGCAGCACAAGGACTAGCTCTAACTTCCAATGCGTTTACTGTGGTACAGCTGTTCTGCTGGTCCAGGGGTCCTCAAATTTGGTCTCTGACCTGTTTTGTCAACAAAGTTTTACTAACACACAGCTCACTCATTCACATATGTCATTTACATAACTCATTTACATATGTCTATGGCTGCTTTCATGCTACAACAGCAGAGTTGAGTAGTTATGAAAGAGTTAAGAATGGTCTTCAAAGCCCAAAACAATTATTGCCTGTCTCTTCAGAAAAAAAAAAAAAAGAAAAATCTTGTTTATCCTTAAGATTAAACTATGTATGCCTTGAAGGTAGAGTCATATGATGTTCATCTTTGAATAATATTTATTGTATATCAGGTTCTTATTATGTGTTAGACACTGTGCTACACTGCTTATTGTTTGAAGTCCTAAACAACTCTACAGTTTAAATGTCCTTATTTTGGCTCTCTAGAACTCAGAGAGGTAAATAATTTTCTTGAGGACACACAGCCAATAAGTTTCAGACCTGTGAGTTGAACCAAGGTCTGCTCATTTGACCCAAAGTCCATGTTCCGAACCAGTGCACATCCTAAACTGACTCTCCATCTCTCCATACAGTTCCAGTTTGCTTCATAAAATGTAGTCAATACTTGATATTAAATTGAAAGGGAATCAGAATTTTTTTAAGACACTTGCTTACTTTGAAGCTTAATAGGTCATTTACCTACCAGGGTTTCTTTCCTAATTGAATTGGCATGATGGCCTGGAGAAAATTGACAAGAAGGAATATTTAATTTTCGCTTTTTCACAGAGACTTTGTCTTTAGTTTTGGCCTCCAATAGGGAGCACTCACAAAGCAATGAACTTCACAAGAAGGAAGAAACAACCTGGATTTTCGTTACTGGGGTGATATACTTGACTTAGGAAAGAAAGGGTGGAAGAGTCCACCATCACTTCTAATGGGATGACTTCTAATTTTCTTGCTGTTCTTGTGCTGGGATTATCTGAATCAACCGAAAATGCTCTTTTGCTCAAGGTTCTATACAGGTGAAGACTTCTTATGTATGTATGTAATGACTGATCAACAGCTGCAATGCTTTTACCCTGCTATTATCCAGCATACAGACTGTTGGGTCACGTGGATTGCTAAATTATGGATTGCAATCGCACCTTTCTCTTCCCACTTTTCTCATTCTTGGCTTTCTCAAATGTGATATTTACAGACAAAATAAATGCTCTTGCTGCAGACAAAATGCAAAGATAGCGGGTTGCCCAATAACGATGGGGAAGACGCCTCCTTATATAATATAATCAACAAAGAGGTAATCGTTGCTATGGAAAGACTGAAACAAGAAAGTTTTCTGGATTATATCTTACTTATTATTATAGAATATTATTGTTCTTTAGAAAGCATAAAGCTCTGGGCTGAAGGCCTCAAAACCTCTAATATAATTTTTTAATGGAAACCACCAATCTGCATGCACAATCATCCCATTTCCAATGGAAACCTTGTTGGGCCAGAAGCCAGACCTGTTTTTCCACTACTAAGTATGCAGTGGTTTTATCAGAGGTACCTTGGAGAGGTGGGTGCCACTCAAAGAATGTTCCCGTCTCCTGATGGGAAAGATAGTTACAGAGGTCTCATGTCTCTGTATATTTTGCTGTTATTGTCAATCTCTGCATGGTCCCAGCTAACAGGTATGGTCTTTATATTCTTTATACTCTTTTGTTGTTGTTGTTTGGTGCAAAGGCAGAAGTTAGCACTAGTGGCTGCAAAGTTTTCAGTTCCCTCACAAAGCATATTTCAGGGATTCACCTTAGAAATAATTTTCTTCAGCTGTCATTGTTCTCTGCTGGACAATTTCAAATAAGCCTGAGTTTTTCTCACCCATTTTTGGGAAATGAAAACACTCTTCTACGAATGCAATAGTTCCAAAAATTACAGTTTAGTTGTCACATAACTAAAATTCCCCCATCCTCTGTAGGTCTTCTCCAATAAGTTCAGCCAGCCTCGATCTCTTCTCTTTCCTAATGACTCGGACCACTTACACTTTGGTTTCTCAAACTATTGTTCTTGGATCACCAGCATCAGAAACACCCAGGAGAGTAGGTTGTAAAAGCCATCTCTAAACTTTATCTCAGTTGCCCTGCATCAGAGCACCTGAGGTGAGATTCAGGCATTTCTAACAAGCCCCCAGGTGATTCTTCTCCTCAGCGAAGATGCAGAATGATGGTTGTATTGCATGTCTTTAGACAATGGGTGATTTACATATTAGCCCTTTACATGTCTTATAGAAAGAAATGGAGCACTCAGATGGCAAAATTGTGTCCAGAACAAGAGCAGCCAGCCAAAGGAAAGGAGGATGAAATTAAGATTTGCACCCTAGCACAAGGTTGTGCCCACCAGAGAAAGAAGTCTTTTTTTTAATTTACATAAACGTCCCCTGTACCCACTGGTTGTCCACAAGACTATATCTGCTGGAAGGGGTATGTTTTTCGGATTTTCACATGGGCATTGTGTGGGCTGGCAGTGCCCTACTTGTAGGCCTATATATAAAGCCCATGGGACAAGCATCATGGAGAAATTATTTATCCCCCTCCTTCCATGGTACCTCACACACCATTAAAACTCCTTATTTGTAGAATCATAATGAAAATGCTAATAATATATTAATACTAGAGAAAGGAAGACAGTTTCATCACTCAAACAACAATAGCCTCCTTCATTTCTCTCCTCCCCTGAATTCAGCAAAATCAGCAAAATTTTCCATTGCAGACCACAAATTGAACATACAGCCTGTGTGGGGGGCAAAATGAAACTCTTCTCTTCCTTCCTAGTGGAAATAAAACTCTTTGGCAGTAATTCTTGGATTGTTTTCTTTGGAAATTGCATTCATGTGATTTTTCAAGATGTTTCCCGGCCTTTGTTGAAATTTGATCCATTTAACAAGAAACACATAACTCAATTCATGTTAAAATTCTCAGGGTTACTTAAGAATAATTATGAGTTGTCCATGTGTGCTAGAAAAACAGTCCAGACTTCCTAAAGAATGGGAAGATTATCTATCTCTCTGGAGTAATGTTTCTCCTGGTTAAGCATGCCCAGTGCAAGAGTATGTTCAAGAGGGGGCCCCAAAATTTTCACTGAAAAGCATCAGATAGGCTCCACCAGTTTCACCCTAAAGCCATTCACAGAGGTGATTGATCGTGTATGAACCAAGGATTTGTATAATCTTCTAGACAAGTGACAACGTCTCACATACCTAAAGAGGATGAAATTGGGGCCAAACTTTGAAATGGGAGGGTTGGATTTGGTTTAAAACACACGTTTCCTGAGCTTCCTTAGCTGGATGACCTTTCACTTGCACCCTTCTCTTTACTAAACCCCCTAAGCCACAGCGACATCAAACAAAGCCCTGCAAATCTCCTTTGCACACATGCAACTTCCCTAACACAGAAATGGATCTTCCTGGGATTTCACAGACTCTGGGCAGCCAAGCTGAAGCAATGGAAGAGTAAGAGCTCAGTCCAGAGACCTGCCAACCAGTCCTTTTGCCAGTGTTCAGAGAGATGGCTGATCCCTATGCATCCTTTTCTTAGCCAAGCCACTTCTGTATGTTGCAAGTAACAGAAACCCAGCGACTATAAAGATAAAGGAGTGTCTCACAGAAGCTGAAATCCTCAAGAAGAACTGGAGATGGGAATTAGAGGCCATCAGGGACACAGTGGTATTTCCCCATCCCCTGTCACCTTCGTTTCTCCCACTCCATGTACCATGTCCCTTTAGCCCCAGTCTCCGTAGTGAGCACAGCATTCTTAAGTTTAAATTTCCTCTGTTTAAGACACCAACCCAGACTTAACTTTTCTTCATTCCAATTTCGAATTCTGGAGGATGGGAAGCCAACTGGCTCATTTTGAATCCAGTAACATTTCTGGTCCAATGGTTTATGGCAAGGGTACAGAGTCAAGCTGAACCAACATGAGTTCAAGAAGGTCATCCCTAGGTCCTTCTGGATTGTGGGGATGAGCCTCCCAGAGAAAGCTAACCACAGAAAATCTAAAAGACATCTGCTGGAATCTTTTTACCTTCGATCCTACAAATGAAAGGGAGTTTTAGAGTTATTTATCCCAACTACCCACCAAAGGCAGAAATCTGTTCTGCAGCATTATTGATTAACAGTAATCCTTCAGCTCTGCTGAACACCCCCAGGAATGGACAGTTTCTCCCTCCTGAGGCAGTCAGTATTATTAAACTTTTTTTCTTAGGTTATAGGAAAAATTCTTCCAACAATGCCCACACAGAAATACTAGTTCTAACTATTTAAGCAACATGTGTCTCCAACTTTGTTTTTTTTGGGTTTTGTGGAGTTTTTTTGGTATGTTGGTTTTTGTTTTGTTTTTTTTTTTTTTTTTTTTGCTTTTTAGGGCAGCACCCATGGCATATGGAACTTCCCAGGCTAGAGGTCGAATCAGAGCTGTAACTGCCGGCCTACACCACAGCCACAGCAACGCTGATCCTTAACCACCCACTGAGAGAGGCCAGGGATCAAACACGCAACCTCACGGTTAGTCGGACTCATTTCCCCTGTGCCATAACGGGAACTCCTATCTCCAACTTTGCAGTGAAATTTATACACATAACATACACAGAGTCATTGCTTTTTTTTTTTTAATTGGCCTGAATAGAAGTTAATAGGAGGGAAGATAGTGTGAGAGGAAAAGTATGGGCTCTGGTGACGATAGACTGCAAATTTCAAGTAACTACCAACTAGCTGTGCAACCTTCAACAAGCCACTGAACATGAATTTCCTCAATGGTAAAATGATCATGAAGATCATTAAATAAAATGAAGTATGCAGAGCATTCAGCTTAGTTATTGGCAGAGACTTGAAGCTTAATTTGTTTTTGCTGCCATTATTTTATCTTAGTATTAATTATGTATATATAGCAATTAATATATATTAATACATATTATTGATACATAATATATATTATATGTGTGTAATTAATATAGATATCAAATCATATACATCAAATTCTATATATATTTCAATATATATAGAAATCATATTTTCTAAGCCTTACATTTTGCCAACTGATATTTCTCAAGTGAATCAGATAGATTTTCCTCAAAGGGGCTTGTTCATGCCAATGGGTAAGGGTAAGAATGACAGTCCCAAATTGTTCTTTTCTACAGTCTGGAACTTATTTCTGATAAAGAAGCTAGAGAAACATCCAGAGACCGCCTGTCAAAGGGGTGGGTGCTATTCTGTTATTCAAGTATGAAGCTGAAGGTTTCATGCTTAAGTTGCAGAGATGGGGGCCGAGTGGAAAGAATTCTTCATGTGTAGTGTACAGAGCTGAAATATAGAAGTTGACATTTTTATGACTTTCATAATCTTTGTAAGTGGTATAGCCAGAGCCAAGATGCTCTCAGTCCACCAGCACCTTCCAGGTTTAGTGTAAGCTATGACAAGAGAGAGGGAAAGGAGCTGCAGTGACTGGACCTACCTGAGGATGCATTTGCCACACCCTTGCCCTGAGGAGTTGAAGAAAGCCACTGGGTGTCTGGCTACCTAGTGAGTGAGAAGAGCATCACTCTTCAGACTGCAGGTACCTTCACAACAAGGGAAACCAAGGACATAGTGAGGTAATACCTCCTTTAGATTTTCCCTTCATTTCCTCTTCCTCTAAATAGTATGCCTTGTCTTTCGGGCAGCAGAGCAGAATTGAATTGAATGAGTATCTTGAGACAGAGCTTCCCCCTTATTCTGGTGTCACTGAAGGTCTGGGAACCAAGCATGGGCCATCTGCCCAGCACTGATGGCTTCCATAATACTTACTGGTCAGCCAGCACTTGCTAGACCTATACTGAAATTCAACTGCTGCCCAGTGATATGTGATCAAAAGAAAGAAAGAGGCGATAAAGGATGTCATAAGGGTCAAGGTGACCGTTTAGTGAACACAGTGTCTGTGAAGCACCATCTCTAATGCAACAAACATTCACTAAGTACCTACTGTGTGCTCTGTATGTGGCACAAGTACCATTATGCAGGAGAGTAGAATGTGCCCAAAAGTACCAAGAGTGTAGAATGTATCCACATTTTACCCGGGGTCAGGAAGAGCTGGCAAAGTTTCTCAGAAACAGTGACATTTGATGTGTACCTTAATCAATGATACATGTTTTCAAGAATAACATGTATTATATGTATTTTATAGATATATATTATTCAGCCATTAAAATGAATGAAATTCTAATACATGCTACAAATTGGATGAACCTTGAAAATTCTGTGCTAAGTAAAATAAGCCAGACATAAAGAGCAACTATTGTATAACAGAAGTTACCAGGGACCAGAAGAAAGGGAAATGGGAGTTATTGTCCAGTGGGTACAGAGTTTATGTTTGGAATAATATGAAAGTTCTGGAAATAGTGATGATGGCTACAAAAAAAATTTACATTTAGAATGGATAAGCAATGAGGTCCTATTGTAGAGCATAGGGAAATATATCAGTTTCTTGGGAAATGGAAGATTTCATATAAGAAATGGAAGATAATGTAAGAAAAGGGATATATATATATATATATATATATATATATATATATATATATATAATTTTGGGTCACTTTGCTGTATAGCAGAGATAGGCACAACATTGTAAATCAACTATATTTTAATGAATAATTAAAAAAAAAAACTTCCAGAGGAAGGGAAGGGCACTGCAGGCACAAGAAAAGGAACATGTAGAGGTAAGGCACGGAGGTATGGATTCCCTTACGTTTGAGGAATCCATAGAGGATGTACCACTGGTTTTATTGGGTGGAAAGTCTAGAAAATCTGGGATATAGGCCTGGTTGGTTGGGAAAGCCTTGAGTACCAGTCAAAGATTAGGAAGAGCTTGAAAATATACAATGCTTCTTGGCCCATCTTTACACGCCACAGTGTATTAGGGTTCTCCAAAGAACCACAGCCAGTAAGATGTATAGGTATAGAGAGACAGAGAAAGATATTTATTATAAAGAAATTGGCTCACGTAATTTTGGAGGAGAGCAAGTCTCAAGATCTGGAGGATGGGTCAG
This sequence comes from Phacochoerus africanus, assembly GCF_016906955.1. NCBI lineage: Eukaryota > Metazoa > Chordata > Mammalia > Artiodactyla > Suidae > Phacochoerus > Phacochoerus africanus. The sequence goes on along the minus strand of NC_062544.1, from coordinate 14,900,028 downwards.
TAAGCTGGAGGCCCAGAAAAGCCATGTGACCAAAAAGAGAGGAGCTTTGATGTGAACGGCCCTAGATACTGCCACTCAGAGTTCTATCCCCAGTTCCACTGTGGGTATGCGGTCCCCCCCCAAACCAAGCAATTCTCCAATGCCAAAGGGGTATTCTACAATTCAGCTCGGAATTGAACACTGTAGCATCAGATCCCATAGGTTAAGGTCTCAACCCCAGAAGACTGCATTCTGTTTCAGATGCCAGTGGCAAGTTCAGGCTTGCACTTGTACTTCCGATGGAATGGCTATAAATCAGAGGCTTCCCAACCCCTCTCCCTCCCTCTGGGTTTGATTAATTTGCTAGAGTGGCTCACAGAACTCAGGAAGCCCATTTGCTCAGTTTATTATAAAAGGATATAACTCAAGAGCAACCATATGGAAGAGATGCATGGGGCAAAGTGTGAGCAAAGGGCACAGAGCTTCCAGGCCCTCTCCAGGCACCACTCTCTCAGCATCTCCCTGTCCTCATCATCCTAGAAGCTCTCCAAACCCAGTCCTTTTGAGGTTTTATGCTGGCTTGAGTACATAGGCATGATTGATTAAATCACTGGCTACTGGCCTTCAGTCAAGTGATTCCTCCAGCATCCCCTCCCTCCCACCTCCACCCCTCAAGTCAAGGGGGTGGGACTGAAACTTCAAACCCTCTAATGACATGACTGGTTCTCCAGGCAACCAGGCCCCACCCCTGGTTAATTTCCAAAACTCACCTCATTAACCTAACAAAAGACACCATTGCTAATCTCAGAACTTAGGAAATTCCAAGGCTTTTAGGAGCTCTGTGCCAGAATTGGCAAGGAAGACCAAATATGTATTTCTTACTCTAAATCACAATATCATAGCTCCCTTTGTTAATAAAACTACTACATATCAGGGTAAGATCTCCAAGGAGAGCAGATGACCACAAGTAGGGGGAAAAAATGTCAGAGCCACAGAGCTTGACAGAAACCTGACCAATGAGAAAAGTTAAACAACATTTGGGACTCTTTTGGAACATATACTGGGTCCTTCCTTAGCTTTTCTACATCATTTATAACAAAGAAGTAGAAACCACGGCCTTGACCATGGAGCTTTCTTCCCAGAACTGTGCCTTGGGTAGCTGTCTATGGCAGTGGTGGCTCCAAATTTTCTGTTTAGGAGGGTCCTGGAAAAACAAACCTAATTAAGAAGAATGCTGTGAGATTTGTCTTAAGGCTGGGTTTGCTTAGCAAGTTTGCTGTTTTTACTTAGAATGCATGTTTATTTGGAGTGGCTTGGGGTCGGGTGGGGGGAGGGAGATAAAAAGCCCTTCAAGCTGCTTTCTTCCACTGTCACCAGACTGTGACCACTGAAGGGAATCAGTTGGTGCTCTTTCGTCTTCAGTCCAAGATATAAACTAGAAGCCTTCTGGCATGGCCAACCATCCCAGTTTGCCTGGGACTGTGTGATTTTCCAAGATGACCTCTGCTACTAAAACCAGGATGGTCCCAGGCAAACTGAGATGGTTGGTAGCCAACAAACAGCCCTCAGACATATTTTATTTTGTCATTAGATGTTTCATTTAAAATTTGAGTAAGTTAGGATCATTTAAAAATCAGGTTTCCTAAATACACACACGTACATGCTTAAAAAAAAAAATTCAGAAGATCTGACCAGTGTCTTCCCTCAGGGCAGAAATTAACCAGGGCCAAGTGGTGGCAGCTGCTCTCTACCATAGGGCACGAGCCCTCTATGTCTTCACAGGCCCCATCCAACAGCTTCCATTCATTTATGTTACCTGTCCAGACTTTGAGACACGAGGCTACACATTAGAAATACCTGAGTGGGAGTTCCCGTCGTGGCGCAGGGGTTAACGAATCCGACTAGGAACCATGAAGTTGTGGGTTCGATCCCTGGCCTCGCTCAGTGGGTTAAGGATCCGGCGTTGCTGTGAGCTGTGGTGTGGGTCGCAGACACTGCTCGGATCCCGTCTTGCTGCAGCTCTGGCATAGGCCGGCGGCTACAGCTCGGATTGGACCCCCTAGCCTGGGAATCTCCATATGTGGTGGGAAGTGGCCCTAGAAAAGGCAAAAAGACAAAAAAAAAAAAAAGAAAAGAAATACCTGAGTGGTCTATACTATCCCAGTATTTTGGCTGCACCCCAGACCAACTACCTAAGAATCTCTAGAGCTGGGACCCTCGCATCTACACCTACATTTGTTTTTTGCAGTAAAATACAAAAAAAAAAACCCAGAAATTCATAATTTAACTAGGTTAAGGGAACAATTCAGTGACATTAAGAACATTCACATCATTGTGCAACTATCATTAACATCTACTGGCACAACTTTTTTTAATTATCCCAAACATAAACTCTGTGCTCATTAAATAATAATTCTCCATTGTTCCCTCCCCACAGCCTCTGCTAACCCCTGTTCTTTCTACTTTCTATGAATGTGCCTATTCTAGGTACCTCATACAAGTAGAATCATGAAGTTATCTTTTTATGTCTGGCTTGCTTCACTTAGTACAACGCTTTCAAGGTTCACCCATGTTGTAGTAAGTCTCAGAATTCCCTTCCTTTTTAAGGCTGAGTAACATTCTCATGTATGTATAGATGACATTTTGTTTACCCATTGATGGACAGTTAAGGTGCTTCCACATTTGGACTACTGTGAATAATGCTGCTATGGACATTGCTGTACAAGTACCTGTTTGAGTCTCTGCTTTCAGTTCTTTTGGGTATATACTTAGCAGTGAAATTGCTGGATGATACGGTAATTTTATGTTTAATAGTATCCATATCTTAAGGCCCTTCAGGTGATTCCAGTGTGCAAAAAGATTTATACATTATAGTTTGAACCTCTGAAAAATCTGTACCTTCTCATTCCAATGGTGGGGGCCATGGGGAGTGGGGGACAAGGAGCAAGAGACAGCTAAGTTGATTTAGCCACAAAACCAGAGCTTAAAAACAATTTTAAGAATACAAATTCCTTCTACCTTCTCCCTTAAGCCTCAAGAACAATTCTCCATAGCCCTTTACTGAACATTTCTTATCAGTCTTCCAGGAGGGTGATCTTCAAAGAATACTTTAAATTTCCTTATAGATACAGCTATAAAATATTAACTCAATCTGTAGAATTTTATAAAAATGTACTGGATTGGAAACTGACACAAAATAATATCCACTGGTTTTCTTTTATAATATCATCCAACTAAAGTGACACAATTTGGCGTAGCATAGTTATTAAAATGCAGCCTTGTGCTGGTGTAAGTGTCACTTATATTTAGAAGGAAAGTAATTTTACATGATTTTCTCTCATATTTTTGGCCCTAGTGATACCAGGAAATCTGTGGATTCTGTGACTTCATCCTACAGTCTTGTTCCTTCCACCATATTACTTTAAATGAAGACTGGAAGTGTTTAGAATCCTTTTTCCCAGGGGAAGTTATGAAATGTCAAAATGGTCACATCAGCTACTTGGAATAGCCTGGGAATGAAGACTTAATTTGGTCATGGGAATAGAAGAAGAATATTTCCTTGAAGTTCTCTCATCCTCCTGGTCTTTCTCCTCTGAAAACATTCCATTATGCTGCATCATTGTCCAAATAGGAACACTCACAACTGAACTCAACTTATCAAAGATAACATTTAGGTTTCTTCACATTCCATATGGTAGGAAATCCCACTTAAGTGCTTAAACAGTGAAGGGAGGTTATAAATTCAGCTAATCTAACAGTTGTAGGGTGGGCTTCAGATGAAGTTTGATCCAGAAGTTCAAACAATGTCACCAAGTTTCAATTCCCTCTTTCTCTCTGTCCTATAATCCACTGTGGCTTCATCCTCAGGTGACTGGCTGGTGGGTCCAGACCCTCCCTTTATCCTATCAAAGATAGTTCTGCATCTTTCATCCTTACACTATCCTACCCTGGGAGAGTCAGGAGGGTCCCTTCTAGTAAGGCTTTACCCTTGTTGGGTTAATTCCTGAAGCTAGTAGAGGCATTAATCCCACCTGGATAACATGGCTGAGAATGGAAAGGTAGTCCCATAGGACAGTCAACATTCTGTTTCTAGGAAAAGGAAATAATCTATTCTGACCAGCAAAGAGCATGAGTCTACTATTGCAGGAGTGTTCTCTGCAGGGCATGACTCTTACCTCCTTTGTTCTAGAGTAGAACTATCAAGAGAACTTCCTGCAATGATGGAAATGTTCTATTCAATGTTGTCTCACACACTAGGTACCTAACCACATGCAACTATTGAGCACTTAAAATGTGGCTAATGTGATAAAGGCATTGGTTTTTTTATACTACTTAAATTAAACTTAATTTAAATAGCCACATGTATCTAAGGGCTGCCATATTGTACAGAGCAGTTCTAAATACTTACACTTCCATTAAAGCAACTCAAGATCACATTTCTTTTACTGGCAGGCACAAAATATTATTTATGGTAGGTAATGGAGCTTATTATCAACAAAATTCTGTAAATTTTTTCTGCTTGTGAGGCCACTACATCATGTCTTTGTCATTCTGTACATTTGTATTTAATTATTTAAACCTAAGTACAAGATTTTACATTTACTCCAGATTGAATTATCAGGGTATCCCCATCCTTAAAGAAATTTTTTTATCCAGTCATGACATTACTTAGTCTACCAACCTCACATTGTTCTTTATCATGAAGGTGATCTATAGTAGGAATCTTTTCTTTAACCTGGAGATTAGGAATGGATTTTAAGAGCCTGTGACACTTCTAAAATTACATGTAGATTTTTGTGTGTTTATGCCTATATTTTTTTCCTTTATTTTTAGGGAAGGCATTCAATGCCTTTGTTATATTTACAAATCTTAAAAATTAATAATCAGCAATATGCATCTTTGCACAAATTACTAAACCAAGGCAGAAACTTGGGGTCTACTATGAAAAAAACCAGGGTTTGCCCCAAACTCTTTCTCTGGTCTCTTAGACCAGAAAGTCAGAGCTTTTTTTTTCAAGAGTTTTAGCTACCCATCTCTGTGTCATAACTGCTGCTAACCATAAGGCAAAGCCACAAAAATCAGAAACTAAGTTTTGACTTCCTTACAAAATTTTCCAACTGTTATTCACTCTTTAGAGCCCTTAGGTTGGTGGTTTTATATTTTGTATTTTGTCCACAGTTTATGGTTTGTTACGTGTGAGACAGTCATTCTTATATATCATTATATATTATTCACTCTTATTTTATTCATTCTTATATACATAACATTTATTTAACCAGAACTACATGAATGAACATGTAAATTTTTACCAATTTTTTTTTTGGCCATTACAAACATTACTGAAATAAACATCCTCATTTGTGCCTTTCTGAGCACATGTTCAAGTACATCATGAGTAGTGGAAGTGGGGGTTACAGAGTCTGTCTTTTAATACATGGTGGCTGAAAGTCTAGAAACATAAATATTATTTTATCGTAAATTATGTCATTATACCAATAAAGCATTTGATACGTATTAATATACATAATAAATGTCCAAAATTTATCACATGAATCAATGTACCAAATGTTTTTAGACATGGAAGCCACCTCTAGATACTACGAAAATGTCTGTGAGAGCTATTAGATATAAGTAACCAAGAGAACACTGTATTTTCTTTCTCTGGAAGATATGAAGAAGAGGCATTTCTACCTATCTGTAGTAGATGAAAGATGACCATCAAAAGTCATGCAGCCAAAGAGACTAGAGGCAGATGGGCAAGACCAAGGGCTCTTGACTATACTGATGCCCTAGCTCTCATCTTAAAACAGGGTTCAGAAGAGGAGCAAGAAAGTTTTGCATAAATGAACAGTTCAAAGACAGGGTGATGAAAAGGAGCCTGATCGCAACTGTCCACCCCCTAACATATGCCAGCCCTGCTCTAAACAAATATCAGACTTTCCAGAGAGCGAATGTTAACGATTATTGAATCTTTGTTTCTTAATTTCCATTTTGATTCAAAAATCACAGGAGGCTATGATCTTACGTTATGATTTCCTTTTCCCCATGCAGTTAAAATGGGCAATCTCATATTTATTAGCTGGTAAATGTAGGGCTTTTCTTTATGGCATCAAATATTCTTTTTCAGGATGGTGTTTTACTTTATAAATGGCAAATAGATCATGATGTGACCTGTGTAGAAATGTTTTCAAATGAGGTTTAAGGATTCTGGAAAATTCTCCTTATTGTATAACAGGTTGAAATCCCACTGTCACGCCTGACACATTCTTTGCTGGTATCACTCACTGTATTGGTAAAAGAAAGTTAACTGAACATGAGAAAAGACTTGATGTTACCACTTCATACTCAGAAAAGTTGTCTTCCTAAGGAATTCTAAGAACATAAAGATCCATTGCTATCAGGCTTTTTCATATTTTTTTTAAATCAGGTGTTCATTTATGAAATACTTACTAAATATCCACGTTGTGCCAAGTGTCATATAAATCCTGTGGGGACAACACGGATGGAGTATCCTATACCACCTTATAGCAGCGTCCCACTGAGTTTCTTGCCCTGTATTGGTTCAGATGGTAAGCTCTCTATGTAGGTCAAAGTGAATGTATTGATATTGTAAAAGAGATACAGTTTCTACCCTCAAGGAGTTTACAGTCTAGGAGAGAATGCAAACCTTAAGCAAAAAATTTCAAGTGTGTCAATCCACAGTGAAATGAAAGTTCTAACCTTGCTTTAACTTAAAATCAGATGAATCACTGTCTCTTCCTACCAGACAGCCAACATCCAATACATACGAGCTCCCTGCTTTTCATTTTACCCATTTCACTTCATCTTTCCTCCTACCTCATTTCATTCTCCTTTCCATGTGATATTCACTTACAGAGTGTCTTCTATGTGCCCAGCGCTGTGTTAGAGCAGCAAATGTCGATATAAATAAGATACATCGTGAGGCAGGAACTATGTCCACTGGTGTACTTCTCATAGGACCCGATGGTCTAAAGGCAGGCTTTCCCCTCATAGCTCCCACATGGTGATCATGCCTTTTCCTTCTCTGATTAGAATCCTAAGAATACCCAGGGCTATCAATCAGAAGGTTGTCCTATGGCAAGCGATCTACTGAGACTTGGGGATACCTGGACAGTATTTCCCATCAAATGAAGGCAGGCAAAATGGCCAAAGTTTATTGAAGCTCTCCATACATTGCTTAAGACTGGAATTTATAGTCAACAGCCTGGGATGGCTTTCACTCCATCCTTCCTTCCAAGAACCACAGAGATGAAGTAAATGAGCCACAGGAATAGGGATTTCTTCCAGGCTGGAGATATTACAATCCCTCTCTGAATATAAGAGTTGGCTTAAAAAGGCAGCATTCACTATTGAGGGGGGATAACTATGAAGAGGTCTTGTGGTTATAATAGTTTTATGATTATTTTGGATCTCCATAAAGACTCCTGTGTTTGGGTAACTGATTCCCCACTGGAGAGATCACACAAACATTCCTTAACATTAGTCTGTGGCTTTGTTAGACAGAATTAAAAGAGCTCTGTGTCCATTCCAGTCCCCAGTCATACCCCAAATCTGTCATTCACATGACTGTGGATTCTTTCAGAATTAGACTCTGGGTCTTCTGTAGTTTTTAAAAGTTAACATACGCAAAAATAGTCTGGGGGAAGTCTACAGTTTGGTTTGAAAATAAGATATATTTAAGTCAGATGGCTGTTCTCCAAAAACCTATAGATGAGGAGGTGAGACTTGTTTGTTAAAACGTATTACATATATGCATACACACATACATGCATACATCTGTGAGCAAACAAAGAAACAAGTTGGAAAATATTCACCCTTTCTCTTCTACCATCTGTCAATTGATCAGGAAATACTGCCTAACCATCTATGTCTTGAGGGAAGTCTACCCTACATGTTAAAAACAAAACATGTTTAAGTCAGATAACAGATAAGACTGTATGAAAGATGAGACTTTTTAACTAAAATACATAATACATACAAATACATATGCACACATATACACATAGAAACAAACAGGTTGGAACAATATGACAAAAAGGAACATCTTCAACAAATACTTATAAAGTAGGTGTGTTCCAGTGCCAATAAAGAAAAAATGAAGCAGGTTAAAAGACATAATTATGGAAGAAGTATGATATTTATGTAGAGAGTGGTCAAGAAAAAGGTGTTATTTGATACAAGACTATCTGAAAATACTTTAGGGAAGCACCAGATCATGCAGGACTCTAGTTGACAGAAGAGACTTGGACTTTCGTTCTAAGTGAGATGGAAGAGATATTTGAGGATGGGCCTATCTGAGGTGTGTAGTATGTGTTAACAGAATTTAAGGGACAAGGGCTGAAGCAGGAGACCAGGTAGAAGGCTAAGAGTCAGGGTTGATGACAGCCTGCACCTGGGGTTGTTAGTGTGGGTGATTAAGTGGACGAATGACAGACTATTCTAAAAGTAGAATTAACAAGAATTTCTGATACACTGGAAGTGAGGTGTAAGAGAAGGGAAGGAGTCAAAAATGACACAAGGTTTGTAGCATGAGCATTTAGAGGAATTGACAGTTGAAATAATTTTTAACAGGTTAACTTGTTTAGCTCATTTTATAATCATAACACAAAACCATACTAGACTAGTTAAAATTTAAAAGAATCTTTAAATTTTACTTAAAATAAAATAAATAATGTATTCTCATACATTGCTAATGGCAGTATAAAATGGTATAACCACTTTGGAAATCAGTCCAGTCCTTTCTCATAAAGTTACACTTATACCTACTTATGACCCAGCAATTTGTTCCTAAGCATATAAAGAGGAGAAATGAAAACATAAGCTTCAAAAAGGCATAGATATACTACATATATATACACACACACTATATGTACTACATATGTAGATACTATTTATGTATATAACATTATGTACATATTATATATGTATATATATGTACACACATATGAATGTTATATACATACATGCACACACATGAATGCTATACATATATGAATTTGCATAGAAGTTTTATTTATAATAGTCCTAGAACAAAGATACCCCAAATCTCTATTTACAAAAGAATGGAAAAAGTGTAATACAATTATATTTTTTATTTTTAATTTAATTTTTTAATGTTTATTTATTTAATGATACAATTATAAAGTGGAGTATCCTCAGCAATTTAAAGCAAGGAACTGCTGTCACACATAGCAGCATGGATAAACAGCCACAAGAGTTTTCTGAGCAAAAGAATTCATATAAAAAGTATAGATAGATAGGTTCCATTTAAATGAAGTTCTAGAAAAGGCAAAGCTAACCTGGGATTATAACTCGGAAGAGTACATACTTCTGGGGTGGTGGGATGATAGGAGGGTTAACCTGGATAAAGCACAATGCAGCTTTCTGGAATAATGGAAACTGTCTAGATCAGGAATGCATGTGTTAAAATGGACGAAACTATACAACTCAGGGTATATGCATATCATTGTATGATTATTATACCTCAATAAAAATGTTTATATAAAGAGGAACAATTACAAAATATTTAAAAAATAAAACTATAGATTCCAAAAGCCACCTAGGTAACAAGAACCACAAATTTTATGTATTTCTATTGATAAAAATATGTAGATGTGCATAATTAAGGGCAGTATTTTGACATTAAAAGAATCTTAGTAGCTGCTCTTGACTCAGCACTAACAACTAGCAGTAGCATTATATTGCTGAAATTTTATCACAGCCTTTATAAAGTGCCTTATTTCACTTGTCCAATTTGACATATAAAACCACTGTGTATTCCAGAGTAACGTGACTTGCCCAGGAACATATCACTGTTGAGGAGTAAAGGTGGAATTTGAACCTATGTCCATGTTATGCCAGAGTTTGTACCTTTAACTATTGCATTACATTTCTCTCCACAGAAGGGCCACAGCTCTCTCTAAGGGATCCTTGGGTCTGTCTAGGACCTTAGACAATCTCTCCAGGAACTGTCCTGTCCTCCATCCTTGCTTTCTTCTACAGCTTCCAGTATGCATCCTACATAGTATATCTGGTTCTAACCTTCCTACCCAACTCCTTCAGACAGATGCTTCATGTACAATATCTGCTTGGCTTTTGCCTACGGCTTTATGTTTAGATATTGTCTTTAAGCTCCAACATGGCTTGACACTCTTGTAGCCCTCAGGCTCATCCTTCTCCACCAATGGAAAACACTCTGTCTCTCAGGACCCTTGCATAAGTCGAGAACCCTGCATCCAGATTTTCCAGGAGAGGACTCTGAATAATTCCTCTCACCTTTTAACTGAAATCTAATTCTATCCAAGGTGGAAATGCTGAACAAGTTTCCTTGTTAAATGTCTTTGATGAGACTACACTTCCTTTCTACCCACAAACTCTAAGTGACTCTTAAGCAATGGGATGGAGATAATTTTACTATTCATCAGCACAAAATTCCAATGTGCTTGCTCTTAGGAAAAGCGGTCTTTATCAGAGTTTTAAACATTCAACTTGCAGATTCTAAAAATTCAACCACTTTATGTTTTCCAAAAGTCAAAATGATCTCAAAAGCTAAGGCTAGATCTGGCAAGAAAGCAAGAGAAATAAGTAATAGGTTAGAATTTAAAACAAACAACCTTTCAGCAAGCTATGCCTTTTAACCCCGGGAAATACTCTGGTGCCTTGGAGAACACAGGTCAATGTATCGGTCTTCCACTTTATTAAATTATTAGTATTAAAAAATAACTCTGAGCAAGCAACAAAACACAGCACAGTGCTTTCTACAAATAAAATTTAATTTGCTATCTCAAGAGCTGCTGGCTTTTATCGCTCAAGATTGGAACATGGTATTTTCAGGGAGAAAAGTTTTTTTTTTTTTTTTATCTAGTTTGCAGGAAACATGGCCAACATTAGTTCCAAATATTTTATTTCAAACATAAAGCACAGAACCAATACTAATAAACAACAGGCTCTTATACCAACACTGGTGCATGTTTTTGTTATTGCATTATATTCCATGAGAGTTATTGTGCATAATTAAATAGAAAAAAAAAAAACCCTTGAACTTGGAATTATAAAACCGTCACCACAAACCAACAATTCCACTTGATGTGTATTAAGTCATTAAATTTATTATAAAAAAAGGGAGGAGGGAAAAAAATCTTTTCCTTGTAAATCATTAAAAATGCATGAGGGTTGAAAGCATAGCAAACAGCCCATACATTTGCTTAGGGAACTACTGCAGAAGAAGGCACTGCAATTCAGAACAGAAAATGAGGTTTCCTAGGAATGAGAATGGCCTTTTATCAAAACAACCACCACGTGGGTTATTGGGAAGAAATGACTTATAAATGCTAAGAATGTAAATGTTGGTTGGTCCGAGTGTCCTGAATAAAAAATGTTCGAGGTGAGGGGAGGCTGGCTCTAGTCTAAGGGGTGCCCCAGTTGAATAGTTCATGAGAATGGGCTGCCATGGGATCTGTGAAAGGCAAGATCCAGAAAACATAGGCTAACTTAGCACCTGGCTGCTAGACAAGGGTCTGCCTGGTGTGCACCACAACTATACCAACAGCTGAGACAAAGGTTTTGTAGCCAGTTATGTCAGCATCAGAAATGATATCAGTCTATTCATTTGGAGGATTGCTGCAATTCCCATCACAATCCAGTCTGTGTTGGTACCATGACTTTTCTCAGAAAAGCTTTGTCTTAATGCCTTATAAGTGGGAGGCACTAATGAAGAGGGTAGGAATAGAGAGAAAGGGATTAAAGTTGCCAGGAACAGATACTTATTCAAACACTTCGATAAAAGTATATCTTTACCAAAGGGAATGCCAAGGGCATCCAAAGATTGGACACAGGTCGGTGAGACCTCTTAGGAATCTGTATTGGAAAGTGGAGTAGGACGGCTCCTCCGTGTGCTTTGTGGAGTCACAATGAACCTTTTGGGAGAAGGGGCTATGAGAGAAGAGAGTACATTTCTATTTTTTCTGGTGCTAGCTAGATGTACGTTCTGCTTCTCTTTTCTTTTTTTCTTTTTTTTTTTTTTATCTTTTTGCCTTTTATAGGGCTGATCCCATGGTACATGGAGGTTCCCAGGCTAGGGGTCTAATCGGAGCTGCTGCTGCTGGCCTACGCCAGAGCCCCAGCAACGCGGGATCTGAGCCGCATCTGTGACCCACACCACAGCTCACAGCAATGCCAGATCCTCAACCCACTGAGCAAGGCCAGGGATCGAACCCGCAACCTCATGGTTCCTAGTCGGATTCATTAACCACTGTGCCACAAGGAGAACTCCTGTTCTGCTTTTCTTAATCCATGCCGGCTCTTCTTTACCAATCCCCTTTATCGTTTAGGTTTGTTTGTGATATTGAATGTCATGACACAATGTTGGCCCCAGCTTTACATGACCACCCATCTAACTGAATTCATCTTTCTCTTCTGGTGCATTTTTTTTTTAAATAAAGGAAACGTATTGGCCTAGTCGGGTCACAGATTTATTCCAGGTCCAATCTTGAGCAGCCAGAATTGGTGAGCTTCCCAGTCACCAGGGTGGGAGGAGATTCTCTGAGAAGGGTTTGAGGACACAGCAAACAAGCTGACTAGAACATTCACAATCATACAACTACATGCTTAGCCCTTGAATAGTCAGGAACTGAACCCACAGCAAAAACATGCTATCACAGGGTTGTATATGTGTATCTCCTAAATGATTTCTGCAGTTCTACAATTTTAAAATGAATCTGTTTTTCAAATTTTAATATCTTTTCAAACTGAGACATAGATTGCAATCAACCCATACGTTTAATAGTGTTTCCCCCCTTCACATCATAGTTGCCATTAAACTGATAATGCATCATAAGTTTAAGGTTCTCCAAACATTGAAGAAACACAGAAAGTATGATTCTACTGGCTCACAGTTTTGTCAAAAGCTAAAAATCAAATCTCTTTATATAAAATTACTCTTAAGCACCATCATCCTAATTGTTCTGTTTTTGTGTCACTTTCCTTTGAAAGATGACAATTCCATCATTTCAACAGGTAATTCCCAATGCCATCATATTACCCTATCCTCTGATATCATGCCTAAATCATCTCTCCCTGGATTAACTCATTATTCCAATTAAAGCCCTTGATATATGTCAGAGACATGCCCTTCTTTCTGACAGAACCATAAAAAATGTGTTGCTTTAATTTCTTCTATAAATCAGTTTCTCTATTCCATTCCCTTAATTACATGCTGTTTTTCTCTGGAATCACTCCAATATCTAGTGTTTTTTTTTTTTTCACCTAGAAGTGTTTCCAAAATTCAAATAGGGGATGCCAATATAGCCTGATAAGCCTGCCCTTATTCTTTAGTGATGTTGCCTTCCAAACAGTTCTGAGTGGGGCCTTCTGCAAACAACTCAACCACATTCATCCAACATGCTTACTCATAGGGCATTTGCCCAACAGTAAAGACTGGCCACTTGGGATTATTTTTACATAGAAAAGTATTCTTTCATTTCCTTTTCCCATGGAATTTCCTCTTATGATTTTCTGACTCTGGAGCTATTTACTTAGCCTGCTGGTGAGCAACACATGCCACAAACTGGCATCCTCAGGAAGTGAGATGATGTGATAGAAAAACCTCTCTCCCTTAGTATAGTTTTAGTTCAGGTTGTGACATAGACACATGTGGCTCTAGGAAAGGAGATCACATCACTGGTCTGATAAATGGTTAAGAAGATGAGCAGGACTAGGTGATTCCTAAGGTTCCTTCAGCTCTATCATCCCATACAATCCTTTCTTAATAGCCCAGTTCATAATTCTCTGAGTTCTCATAGGTTTAAAATTGTATTAAGTCCTAGGCCCATACCTGTAATATCCCACCAACCCTGCATTTGTTAAAAATAGTCTGCACCTGTCAGGAAGATACCTTCCAGGCTCCTTCAAACTCCCGCCCCACACCAGAGGTGCACGCAGGTGCAGGCACACACATGCACACCCATGTTTTACCTTGGAAGTAAACCTTTACACTAATGATTCTTCCAGTCCTATAGGAGATCGGCTCTTTGTCTTCCTGATGGATACACATAACAAAAGAAGTGGTATCCTCGTCCTTTACTCTGAAAGATTGCACACTGTCTTCCCTTCTAATAACCTAAAGAAGGAACAATTTATCTAGAGTCATTTATGCTATTTTCCAATAATCTGATTATAAAGCTGGTTAATGTACCATAAACTTGCCTAACAGACTAGGGCTTGCCTTTCAAATTCCTTTTTGCATTTTTGTTTTACGACCTCCTTTAGGCCTAGTCCCCTTGTTATGGACCAGTCATACCTGGACTGAATACTCAACATTATGTGACCTCTCCCTGGTTTTGAAATTTGGAAACCCACTTGTCTGACTTCTAGGTCCATTTCAGATCAAAAGTTCTGCTTGATAAATGAAGACATCACTAACAAAGTTAGGTAGACATGACACCAACTGTTTTAATATCCTAGGAGGCAACCCCTCATGATCTGCTGACCTCTATAGTGCATTGTGCTCAATTTGCTGGTTGGGGACTCAAACTCCAGGTTGGGGAGTTTCCACTGTGGCGCAGTGGGTTAGGAATCTAAATGCAGCAGCTTGGGTCTTTGATCCCTGGCCTAGTGCAGTGGCTTAAAGGATCCAACGTTGCTGCAACTACAGTTCAGGTCTCAGCTGCAGCCTGAATTCCATCCTTACCTTGGGAACTTCCACATGCTGTGGATATGGTTATAAAAAGAAAAAAAAAAATCCCTGATTGGCTTTTGTCAATAGTTATTTTTGCAAGGTCTTCATTACTTTCTAATTGACCCAACTTATTTTTTTCATGCCTCTCATTAAAGATAGGTTTAGAAGTAAGCTCAATTGTGTTGCTTTTCTAATGGGATTCTTCCTCCAGGCCCTCATTTCTAAATAAGCCTTTATTCTACCTTCAGTGTCTGCTACCTATCTGCTTACTTTATCAATTTAGGTCTAATTGATTTTGAGAAGTCACCACCAGTGGCTGGATGTCTAGATTTATAACCTTGGTTATGAATAATGTACCCCCCCCCCCGGTAGCATCCTCATGTCCCCAAGTGCAATATGTGTTGAGTGACTTGATTGGGTTAGCAGGAACCCCAGCTCCTCCATTTCCAGACCATTCTACAGAGAAGTCACACTTGGTCATTCTTGCCCAGTGGAGTCAGAACTTTGATGTGTCTCCCTGAACCCAGCAAATTTCCTCACTGGTGCAAAGCACAGGCTGTTCCCGAAAGAACCGCCCCTCATGGGCTTCCAGGTGCTCTATTCTTGTCAAGGCAAATACCTGCCAATAGGACGTCAATGCTATTGGTTTGTTCCATCCATGGCAAAACTGCTCTGGGCTCCCAAACTGCAGCTTGTGTGTGTGTGTGTGTCTGAGTGTGTGTGTCTTAGCTCACTGAAAGAGCTGCTTCGCAAGGCTCGATGGAGCATCCAGAAGATCTCAATCAGGGCCTGTTCCAGGGTCTCCTTCCTCGTGAGCCTAGAAAAGCTGTGTTTTTCACCATTGTAATGAGGGGCTAAAGTCCTAGATCTGTGTATTTGAACACTTGGAGTTATTTATTTCAGGTATTTTAAGGCCTCTGCTTCACCAAGTGAGCTGGACAAAGCCACTCCAGCTATGCTAATAGATCCAGACAGTTTGGGTTTTTAGTAAAAGGAGGGAGGGGCTCAGTCATGACTCGCTCAGAAGGTTCTTGGGCTCCTACGCAAATGTCCCCCCTTCTTCTCTGCCCTTGCCTAGCCATAGTTTCTTTGGCCAGATACCTCAGTGTACCGGCTAAACGTTCTCCACAGACATTAAAACATTTTGCTAATGTCTTCTTTCGCCATTTCCCTCTGAAACTCTATCCACACCTGGTTGACCACTTTAACGGTCTGCTTGGCTGGCCAACTTGGCCCAGCAACCACAGTGAGGGTGTGGGTGTTTTCATTGAATAAACTGCTGTTACTGTTTTTACTGGCTTGACCAGTCAAGCAGATTAAAAGAAATTACATGTGCTTTTAAAAAATTAAACCATTTTTGGCACTTTGATCAGTGGTGTGATGAAACCTAACTGATTTTTACTTGAGTTTGACACAAGTTAAAGCTTAAAATTTCTCTCACCTCTGGGCCTCCTTCCTTTCCTATGCATAACCCACCAGACTAGTCCATCCTGTTTCGATTCTCCATTTGTCCTTTTTCTCATGTGCTACTTGGGCATAAATTCTGATACTCTCAACTCACTGCTTAAGATCAAGGTCTCTTAAAATAAAGGGACTTGGGTGTCCTTATCCTGGCTTTGCTCTTCACTAACTACATAATCTTGGGCAAATTACTTCATCTTCTCTGTGCCTTAACCTGCAGCTGTGAAATGGGAACTTTAAAAGAATTTGCTTGATAGAACTGTTGTGAGGAATAAATTAGAAAATGCATGAAATATAGTAAACAACAAATTTATTGCACATTTTTTTTTGTCTTTTGTTTTTTTTGTTGCTGTTGTTGTTGTTGCTATTTCTTGGGCCGCTCCCGTGGCATACGGAGGTTCCCAGGCTAGGGGTCCAATCGGAGCTGTAGCCACCGGCCTACGCCAGAGCCACAGCAACGCGGGATCTGAGTCGCGTCTGCAACCCACACCACAGCTCACGGCAACGCCAGATCGTTAACCCACTGAGCAAGGGCAGGGACCGAACCCGCAACCTCATGGTTCCTAGTCGGATTCGTTAACCACTGCGCCGCGACGGGAACTCCTATTGCACATTTTTAATCAAGCCCTATGCCAAGAGTCTCTTAGATTATCACATTCTTTGGTATCTATTATTTGTCCAAATTACTTAAATTCCACAAATATTTGGTCATTACTCTGTGACGAGGGTATTTGTGGATACAAAATTAACAAAGATAACATCCCACAATCAATTAGTTTATGTTCTTAAAAAAAGAGACGAATACAAAGGCACAAAAAAAGCATATTAAATGGGACTTCATGAGAGATCTAAAAAGTGTTAGGAGGGCATAAAACAAGGAGATTACTTCTCAAAGGGCATGGGTGTTATTAGGAGGCTTTCTGAAGAAGGTGATATTTAACGATGAGTTTGTTTAAACCAGAAATAATAAAAAGAAGAAGAAATGAGCAATAATGACAGCAGCTACCACTTGTGGAGTGACTCCTGCAGACAAGGCACTGTGATAAGCAGGTGACTTACATGGTCTCATTTAATCAACTCCATGAATTAGATATTATTATCACCTCACCTTTTTATTCACAAGGCAGAGAAAAGTTAAACTTTCCCAAGAACATGTATCTTATGAGGCTAAGTCAAGATGTGAATCCAGAGCCTGTATCTCCTAACCACTATGGCTGGACCACTTTCAGGAGGTTGGGAAGGAGGTAACCACCCAACTGGCAGGACAAGTTCACCCACACACAGGAGAGGGGGCTGCAACTGTGTTCAAGGGTCACCGGGCACTTGCATTTGATGGTAGAAGTGATGAGGGAACGGAAAGGGGAGGAGACAAGGAGGAGGACATCAGCTGAAGTCCGCTTTAGAGTGAGACGATCTTTAGGAACACAAAAGCAGGCAGGCAGAGGAAGTCACACAGTCAGAGATGCCCTTGGGGAAGGCTCATGTGGAAAGGAACTTCACGAAGGCTCAACTGACAATTCTGGTGACTGACTGGGTTGAGGGAGATGAAGGAGAGGCAGGAGTTGAAACAATTCCCATTTTTTAATTGGGACATACTGTAGCGGGGGAAGAATGTTGATAAACATTGGGTCCATCACATGTAAGACTGCTTTTCACTCCTGCTCTCCTCAAGTTGCCTAAGTGTGAGGATTCGCTCTGCTTCCCTCTCACTGCAGAACATTAGGATTCCTCAGAGAACCTTCCTATGCAACTGGGGAAGGGAGGAAGCTTTCCAACGTCCTTTCTGGAAATCACAGGTCTATGCAGCATCCCATAGCACACACTATGGTGACTGGATGTTCTATTGCTTCTGCATCCTTGCCAGGAAGGGAGAGAGAGGTAAAATAGAAATGCATGGGACTAGGGGCCAGAGTTTGAAAAGTATCCTTGTCACTTCTAATTTACATCACTTTAGACCAAGTCACTGATTTCTGTGAACAAAACTGTCTCATTTAATTCCATTAACTACTCCAGGAGGCAAGCAGAGTTAATCCCATTTTACAGAGTTAGTAAAGTGAGGTTCAGAGAAATTAAGTAATTTCTCAGTGGTGGAGCTGGAGTTTGAATTCAGCTCTGTTGAGCTCAGAAGTCTGGGGGTCATCAATTCATCAAAATCTCAAAAAAGAGTAACATTCCTTTCTTTGTAGTAATAACAGTCTCTATTTTAAGTATTCTAAAGTACCATACGCATCTTTTCAGGTGACCTTTCTTCCAGTTCCTCCTCACCTTTTAATACAGAAGTTTCCAGAGCAATTTTCCCAAGCATCTTAGATTTTGCTGAAAGAGGTTCTTGCATAATTCCAGCCCCAGCCAAACTCCCTTAATGATGTTATTTCATACCATATGCACTGAGGTTGGCCTGAGTCAGCCATTTTTTTTCACTTTTGATTTTTTTCCTCCCCCACACCCCCTTCTTCTCCAGTCAATATTCATTTTAAATGCAAGAAGCCAGCCTCCTTTTTAGCTGACAAGGCTGGTTGTTCACACGTATTTCAGGTGCATAACTGACAAGTGCCCACTTAGGTATGGGGCTGACTCTAAACATTCAGGAAAGAAATATTCAAGAGAGGAAAAGCAGGGGAAACCAGCAAATTGCTGAGCAAAGGATGCGGTGATCATTAGAGACGAAGTGATCCCAAAATGCTATTCTGAAAAAGCCCCTTGATTAGGAAAAGTGAGATTGGTAGCCTTCAAACATCCCAAACCCAGCCCCTGTGTCCTCTTCCCTGGTTATTTCCTGGAGTGAAAAGAATCTGCTCACTCAGGACAGTGAGAACCCCTCTTCCGGAAACGCTTAAACCAGCCCTAATCCTATCACTCCTGTCCCCCATAGAGAATAGAGTAACTCCCTCTTTCTGGGAAAAACAGCTGCCTGGTGATATTTCCATCTTGGCCATACATTTGCGTTACCTGGGAGCTTTGAGAAAAAGATGCCAGTACCTTAGCTCCACTCAAGACAAGTTAAATTAAGGTCCCAGGTATGTCCTGGGCAGTGCGTTCTTCAGGCAGTGTGCGAATCACGAACTTTATAGAATACCCCTCGCTTTACATGTATCTGATGTTTTTCTAATGGGTTGGAATGCCATTATGGATTTGAAGAAGAAGATCACAGAGGCAAAATATCTTTGTCACTACAGAACAGCGCCATTCTCAACTTTGGGCTTTGCTTTTGAGGAGAACTATGCTGAATGGTAGCTCCAGAGTTGATGGCCTGACCTCACATGTGCCCACTACCTGCACCCGTATAATTTCAGGCAAGTTCATCTTTCTAAGTCTCAGATGCTTTATTTGTAAACTGTGAGTAACAATCCATTTGCTCTATGCATTTACAGCATTTAGAATGGTGCCTAGCATATGGTAAGTATTAAAGAAATAACAACCATTCTTATTATTTATCATTATTAATCATGGCCTTGGTCAAATTTCTCCCATGTCTCCTTCAACATGCAATATAGCAGTTGGACTAGATGCTATTTAAGGTGACTTTAAGTCATAGTATTCTTGGATTCTGGACAAACCTATTCATATGGTTTGCAAATGAAAAAAAATGTGGACTCGTTAATGTATGCTGATTTACAAATCCCTGTTCTAATTCTCTAATTACCCTTTGTAACTGAAAGCTGAATTAGCTATTCTGCCAATATTAGTTAAGTTCCTCTACATCTCAAAACCAGTTACAGTGTATAGGAAAACATTGGATATAGAATAAAGAGATATGAGTTAAATTAAGGATAGGAGTTGATATTATTTGCTGATAGGTTAGGTTGGAGCTGTGTTTCAGTTCTAGAGATGGGCTTACCTTGACCCAGCCAGGAACCCTTGAATGGGTCCCATTGGAACTACCATGGTAGGTGGAGGGCTGGTTTAAATCCATGACCTGGGATGATGGAGATGAGCAGGGTATGGCAGAGCAGAGTGGGTCAAAGAATTGCCTTGAGAAACACTTGTCAATCCCCCTCCGGCAGGTGGGAACTGGCTAGCATGGCTCCAGGGGTTCTCCCTACAGTGTGGCTGGCAGTTCAGCTTCAGGATTACCTTGAGATTCCTCACCTGTAAAGTAGGATAATCATTCCCAGCTCCTGGATTACTGAGCAACTTTAACAGGACTATCCATTTAGAAAAGCTTTCTAAACATGAACAATGTTATTTAGATGTGTTACTATTTGTGGAACTCTATGATATACAACAATGAGCAAAGAGTGGATGGATTTATCATGTTTGTACAAGAACATATACTCTTCCTGTCTACAAAGACTAATGATGTGTCTCAATAAAGAAGCATGGCAGAGGCACACCTTACTTTATATTGTATTTAGGAAGTTCCCCTCTTAAAAACTTTGAGGCCACTGCGGTAAACTTTTGAACCAGTTCAGTCAAACAAAATATGTAGGAGTTTAGATTCAGTGACATTGGAAACTAACAGCAAATTTGCTTCTCTCAGATAAGAGCCTCTGTTAATTAACATTTTAAATTTTAATATATCAATAATTTAGAAGTCCAGTTTGCTTGGGTTGTGGGTTTTTCCTTCCTCTTATGAAGAATAATTTTGAAAGGGTAAAATCACTGAGTAGGGCATTCCTGCAAAGTTCATTAGCAAGGTGAGGAGAGGTCAGTCTGTCTCAGGATGTCCATTCTTTTGTTGGATGAGCAAAGGCTGGTTCCTGATTTTTATTTTAATTCTAGTCTTATGAGGCTCAGGGTGATGAATCTGATCCTGAAATTTGAGACATGGCTTGAAATTGGGACTATTTCAGAAAATATAGAAGTAGAATGCAAAAAAAAAAAAGAGGGTTTGCTGTTCAATTATTGCCCAGTTTAGTGCATTCTGATTGTGTCTAAAATGAACCAGTGTAATCACTTAGATGGTGCCAATGTCAATAAGCTCTTTGTTTCATCTAGAGCAGAGATTGGCTAACAACAGTCATACATATGAAGATAAGACACAGATGAAGTTTGTCTTTGCAATCACACAGTCATAAGCAAACTGGGGGGTTGGGGGGACTGCGGGAGGGAACACAATAGTGCTTTTCAGATAAAAGCTTAATTCTAATCTCATCAGAAAATGGTCTTGGCTTACTTGAAAATTCCGTAGGGCCTGAAAATAGAGAGTCCCTCTGCTTTGTCATGTGACAATGGACACAAGAGCTCAAACCGATCTGGCCCTACCTCCTGTAGTCAAATATATAGGCTTAAAAAAAAAAAACATGTGCTATGCAGCCCCCATAATGTACTCTCTTGAGCTTACTCTAGATGGGAGGTTCTCTAAATGTATACCTTGGAATATGTATAGGCTTGGATTTTTTTTTCTTTTTTAGGAGTTTGGTGACCAAATAAACTTAGCCAAGAAAACAAATTTAAACAGATTTGAACCTGCTCAGATTTACTGCAAGATTTTTCAAGATCTGCATAGAGATGGAAGATGCAACTTTGGCCAAACCTACCTCACAAAAGCCTTTTGAGAAGTGCCACTTTTAAGGATCTGGAGAAAAATTGATAAAATCACCTGGGCATCATTATGATTTGGAGTCTAGAGTTTATTTGATTTTGGCTTTTTTTTTTCTAATTCTTTCCCTTTTGGATGTATCATCAACCTAATGGGGAAAAAATTTTATGGTAATAGACAGAACAACTTTCAAACATAAAAGGAGTTGCATTAGGAAGATACTCGGGAACTGTGAAAATCAGTTTGTGCTAAAACTTTTAGAAGGTTAATTAAAAATAAATATCATCAAATATGGAACAAGACAGGGATGCCCACTCTCACCACTGCTCTTCAACATAGTTTTGGAAGTCCTAGCCACAGCAATTAGACAAACAAAAGAAAGAAAAGGCATCCATATAGGAAGACAAGAGAGAAAACTGTCACTGTATGCAGATGACATGATACTATACATAGAAAACCCAAAGGACTCAACCCCAAAACAACTTGAACTGATTCATAAATTCAGCAAAGTAGCAGGATATAAGATTAACATTCAGAAGTCAGTCGCATTTCTGTATACCAGCAATGAAATATTGGAAAAGGAATACAAAAATATGATACCTTTTAAAATTGCACCTCACAAAATCAAATACCTCGGAATACACCTGACCAAGGAGGTAAAGGACCTATATGCCAAGAACTATAAAACTTTCATCAAAGAAATCAAAGAAGATGTAAAGAAATGGAAAGATATTCCATGTTCCTGGATTGGGAAAATCAATATGGTAAAAATGGCCATACTACCCAAAGCAATCTACAGATTCAATGCAATCCCTATCAAATTACCCATGACATTTTTCACAGAACTAGAACAAACAATCCAAACATTTACATGAAACAACAAAAGACCCAGAATCGCCAAAGCAATCCTGAGAAACAAAAACCAAGCAGGAGGCATCACTCTCCCAGACTTCAAGAAATACTACAAAGCCACAGTCATCAAAACAGTGTGGTGCTGGGATCAAAACAGACAGACAGACCAATGGAACAGAAGAGAGAATCCCGAAATAAACCCTGACACCTAGGGTCAATTCATCTTTGACAAGGGAGGCAAGAACATCAAATGGGAAAAAGAAAGTCTTTTCAGCAAGCATTGCTGGGAAACCTGGACAGCTGCATGCAAAGCAATGAAACTAGAACACACCCTCACACCATGCACAAAAATAAACTCCAAATGGCTGAAAGACTTCAATATACGACAGGACACCATCAAACTCCTAGAAGAGAACATAGGCAAAACACTCTCTGACATCAACATCATGAATATTTTCTCAGGTCAGTCTCCCAAAGCAATAGAAATCAGAGCACAAATAAACCCATGGGACCTCATCAAACTGAAAAGCTTTTGCACAGCAAAGGAAACCCAAAAGAAACCAAAAAGACAACTTACAGAATGGGAGAAAATAGTTTCAAATGATGCAACCGACAAGGGCTTAATCTCTAGAATATATAAACAACTTATACAACCCAACAGCAAAAAAGCCCATCAAGCAATGGAAAAATAGGCAAAAGACCTGAAGAGACATTTCTCCAAAGAAGATATACAGATGGCCAGCAAACACATGAAAAAATGCTCAACATCGCTGGTTATAAGAGAAATGCAAATCAAAACTACCATGAGATATCACCTCACACCAGTCAGAATGGCCATCATTAATAAATACACAAAGAACAAGTGCTAGAGGGGCTGTGGAGAAAAGGGAACCCTCCTGCACTGCTGGTGGGAATATCAACTGGTACAGCCACTATGGAGAACAGTTTGGAGATACCTTAGAAATCTATACATAGAACTTCCATATGACCCCACAATCCCACTCTTGGGCATCTATCCGGACAAAACTCTACTTAAAAGAGACACATGCACCCGCATGTTCATTGCAGCCCTATTCACAATAGCCAGGACATGGAAACAACCCAAATGTCCATCGACAGAGGATTGGATTCGGAAGAGGTGGTATATATACACAATGGAATACTACTCAGCCATAAAAAAGAATGACATAATGCCATTTGCAGCAGCATGGATGGAGCTAGAGAATCTCATACTGAGTGAAATGAGCCAGAAAGACAAAGACAAATACCATATGATATCACTTATAGCTGGAATCTAATATCCAGCACAAGTGAACATCTCCTTAGAAAAGAAAATCATGGACTTGGAGAAGAGACTTGTGGCTGCCTGATGGGAGGGGGAGGGAGTGGGAGGGATCGGGAGCTTGGGCTTATCAGACACAACTTAGAATAGATTTACAAGGAGATCCTGCTGAATAGCATTGAGAACTTTGTCTAGATACTCATGTTGCAACAGAAGAAAGGCTGGGGGAAAAATGTAATTGTAATGTATACATGTAAGGATAACCTGACCCCCTTGCTGTACAGTGGGAAGATAAAAAAAAAAAAATTTAAAAAAAATAAATAAATAAATATCATAATCCTTTAAAATGTCCATTATATTTTGGTAGGAAATTCTGCTTTTATAATTTTGTTTTTTAGAAAAATCAGAGACATGTGCATAAGGGAATTCCTGTAGAGTGATTTGTAATGCCAAAGGAAAAAGAAAAAAGAAAAATGGAAACAATTTAAGTGTTCAATAATAGAAGATTGTTGGGAAGGTTCATATATATTAGAATATTAAGTAAGAAATAAAATTATATTACCAAAGAGTACTTATTGACATAGAAAATTGTTCATTATATACAACTGAGAGGAAAAATAGTGTTAAAATGTATTCTTAGTATCTTACTTTTTTAAAACTGTAGAAGTGGATAAATAATGACGAACACTAAAAAGACTTACAGTAAGTATAAATAGTGGGATTATTTGGGCTGTTGGGATTATGAGTAAAATTTCCCATCTGTCAACTTTACTGTATTTAGCTCACATTATATAATTAGAAAAAAGTTATTAGGCTCAAGTACCATAGAAAATCCTGCAGAAAACAGATTTCCCCTTTTATCACATTTTCCAAAAGAACTTATAACATGACACATTTGGCAAATGCACAAAAGCTATGTATTTCTAGGACCAGAAAGGATTTTTTTCCCAGGTGCAAGTATGGCAAAGGATGATATCAGAACCCTGGAGGCTTCACGACTAAAAATCGCTCTTCTGGTTTTGTTCTCTTCAGAAACATGTCAACAGGAGGAATGGTTGTGCCAGCATCTCAAGGAATGACCTCTGGTCTGTAATCCATGTGGACAATTTCCCTGAACACAGGAAGGCCCTGACTCAGCTTGTCCTGTGTCTCTGCTTGGCCTACAGACAGCCCAGATCTCCAAGGTCTTGTCACTTCTTTCCTATCCCTACTCCTCCCAACCTGACAGTGCCAGAAGTGAAGTGGTGGAGTCAGAGATGCTGGGAAGGTATTTCCTTAGGCTGGAGACCAGGTCTGGCATCACAATTCCTTCTGTTAGTTCTTTCTTTACCATTTTAGGCAGAATTAAACCAGCATGCACAAATCTCTGCGGCATTTTAAAAAATTCTTCCCATGGCACATCTTATTCAAATCCATGTCCCTGCTGCATGGCACTGGCCCCAGGTGCTCTGCCATGAGCTCACTGTGTGACCTTGGTTAAGAAGTCTCCCCACACTGGACTTCAATTCCCTGGCCCATTCAGCAAGATGCCTAGATTTACTCAACACATGTTTATCAAGTTCTTCCTCTAAGTTCAAAGGAGCATGAGACAGATATAGCTCTTGTCTTAATGGAGCTTATGATTTAGTGCAATGGGCATATTTTATGTATATACTTATTAAAGCAAATCCAAAGGAATATGGAAAGTACTGCAGAAGAGAAAGTACAGAGATTCTACTGGATCCATAGGCAAGCCATCTTAGCTAGACTTAGGGAGTCAGGAATGAGCCAATGACATACTAGAAATGACTTTCAGGAGACATACTGAAACATGAGTTAGTGACAGAGAAGTAATGGAAGGAAGCAAGAGCTTACTCATATCCCAAAACAGAGAGATGAATAATTAATTCAAGAGATTACAGGAAATTAATACAGCCAAAATGGATGGTGCAAGAAGGGAATGGAGCAAAATGAGGGTAAACCATGTTCAAGAGTTGAGACCCACACTGACCAGGATATACAATGTGAGCCATGTATGTCATTTTCCTTGTTTGTTTTTTAGTGCCTCACCAGCAGCATATGGTGTTCCTGGGCTAAGGGTCAAATGGAAACTGCAGGTGCTAGACTACACCACAGCCACAGCAATGCCAGATCTGAGCCACGTCTGTGACCTATACCATAGCTCATGGCAGTGCCAGATCCTTAACCCAATGAGCAAGGCAAGGGACTGAACCCACAACCTCAAGGATAATAATTGGGTTCATTACCACTGAGCCACCAAGAGAACTCCATGTATATCATTTTTAATCTTCTAGTACCACATTTTAAAAAGAAAAAAATAAAGATCTGACATTAAATGTAATAACTTTAATTAGTTATAAAATGTAGTATATTGTAGGTACTAACCCACTACATCTAAAATATTATTTCAACATATAATCAATATTAAATTATTAATATTTACAAGCTTTTTTCTTCTCAAGCTTTGTGGTCTGATGTTTGCATTTATAGCTCATCTCAATTCAGACTCATCACGTCTTAAATATTCAACAGTCACATGTGACTAGGGGCTACAATACCGGAAAGCAGATAAAGACTATATCTCTAGGACAAGGCAAAGCCACCAAAGGGCTGCAATGAGGGGTGGGATCTCATGATCACTCAGGCTGCTTTATGGATAATGAATGTGATGGGAAAAGGAGGATATTGTAGAATCTATGGCAAAATTAGTGTCATGGGGGTGGAGGGCTGATAAATAGACCTTATCAGAGTTGAGAGACACTTAGGAGGTAAACTTAACCATTCCGATATGCACATGAGCCCGTGGAGCACCTAGACCCAAGAGCTACTTCACAAGACAGAATGATGCCCTTATTTTTTCCTTTCTGACCTCTTTAAGCTGAAGTCACAGACCTGTGCAAGAAGTCACACAGGCCATGTGGGTTTCCTAGGAGCCACACAGCAAATGGTCTGGGCAAATAGTTTATGGTGCTGTTTTGACCTTTTCTCCTCTGTACAGAGTGAGAAAGAAGAATCATCCAGAACGTCTGAGAGTGGTTATTGCTTATTTCTTTTTTGCCTTCATGGCTGACACACTGAATCTATGGGTAGAGGAGGGGAGGAGGAGGCAGATGGAGAAAACGGCTTCTCAGGGGTGATTACAGTGAGACAGGGGCTGGAAGAGACATCCCTGGCCCCATATTTCTTTTGCCACCAGTGACTTCCAAATCAAATGAGCCCAATCTGCAGATCAAAATGAGATTTTTCTTATTGACTTCCCTGAAAGCTTAGCTGGCTCTCTGCAAATCGAGTCATGTGTAGCCTGCATCATCATCAACCACTGCCGACTGCGGGGATGTCGGAACTGGGCCGATGTTGGCAAATATGTCACTGATGCATGAGGCCGGGGAAAATCCAGCTCTTATTGGCCTGGCAGTGCTGACCTGGTTTGTCCATAAATGAAGAGCAAATGCAATTTGCAAAACACATAGAACTGATAAGGGGTTACAACAAGGCGGGGCTGGAGTCACTTTTCTAAGAGCAGGCATGCTTGAAGAAGAGACAAAGCCTATTTCAAGCTTGATATTGGACAGACGGCTTTTCTTAAAGTTGGTTCTGGGTACCACTGTCTTCATAATCACCTGGGGCATTTGTTCAAAATACATATTATCTGGGTCTAAGCCCAGGCCTGCTAAAACAGAGTGTCTGGAATGGGGCGTAGGAAAACTTGATGTTTAAGAAATTTCTGGGTGATTCTCAGGCATATTAAAGTTTAGGAATTCCTTAAGGAAGCAAAGTGGGGCAGAAATACTTCCATTTGTTTATTGGAAAAGGCACTGACCCTGGAATCAGTCTACCTGGCTTTTCATCCAGACTCTGTCTGTCACCACTAGAAAATTTAACGGTGAACCCAGGTGACCTTGAAAAGTCAAGTTCTGGCATTCGAGCTCTGACCTTTTATTTCATTAATCACCTAACCTGTTACTTCATCTGTAAAATGGGCAGATTATCTTCCATGTGAGCTATGCTGCTTTCAGGATCCAGTGAAGCAATATATATATATATTTTTTTAATTGTTTAAAAGGCTGACACAAATCAGAAGTTATGGTATTAATCCATAATAGAGTTTACTGAGGACATCATTTGTTTTGCGACTGTATCTACTTTGATAAAATCCCCTTAAAACATAGTATTTTATTTTTTTAGCAAAGCACAATACAACAAACAAAAGGATTTTTTGTGCTATTTTAATATAGACCATACTAATGTGAATTAGGCCAGATTAACCTCTGCTGACCGTCTCTGTAACACCACACTATCCTCTTAGAGGACAGAGAGATTCACTCTGTGATACTCCAAGTTTTCCACATATATTTTTCAAGAGACTCTTATTAAAGGCCATGCCTTGACTTAGCATTCAAGTCTATCAATAATTCAGCCACTGTCTCCTTAAATGTACCCAACACTAGCAAAATTTGATTATGTGATGAGATGCCTCATGTTTTTCTAGTTCACAAATTTGGGCTTATTTCATGCCAAATCCTCAGTCTAAAACGTTTCCCTTCTCACCAAATATCTTCCTATCAAACTCCTACCTATAAAAATATCATGGGTGTTTGCACATACTCAATTTCAATGATGTTGAGTTTGATGACGTATATACAAGCAAAACAAACACACAAAAAGACAGTTCAAGACCTAAGTATCCAACATCAGGGAAATGATTACATAGTCATTCAACAGAATCCTGGTATCTCCTGCTTTTCAAAAGTTCTCTTTATCCTACTTCTCTTTGACACAAGCACTACACAAGGGCCTGTTTTTTGCTAACCAAAAGAAATCCACGAGTGCGTTCGCTTTTACGAAAAAAGATGAAAAGTGAATATAGCATTCAGCACTGGTTTTGCAACAAACCTTTATAGAGACAGCCCACATCCCAAACAGCAAGAGTGGCGCCACCCAGCTCCTTTCTCAGGAACTACACTCAGCATCTCAGCATCACAGCAATCAGACCGCCATAGCTTTAAACTGTGTCTGTGAACATCTGTGCTTTATCTCCATTTATTTTGTGCCTCCAGTAGCAAGATGTATCCTAAAGTAATTTCTTTTTCACTTTACACAATTTTGTCTTACAAAAGACTTCATAGGAACACTCTACTTTCAGAGAGCAATGGACATTTGTATCTACACTAGTTCATATATTGCTGGAAAAGAATATTTAACAGCCTGGGAAAAATGGTTATGATACACGGTTAATTGATAGAGAACAGTAAGCACCATTTTAAAAATCATTGGTAGATGCAAGATAGGAACAGAGATAAGAGAAGGACACACTATATTGGTTAGGCTCTAGTTTTGCATCATGCCATAGGGAGTTTATTGTAAGATCATACCAAGAAGAAAGGAAAGGTCTCAGGACCAATGCAGCCAGACTTCACAGAAAACCGAGCCCCTACTCACTGCTCAGAAATGCAATCTCACTCTGGGTGAGAAAGTCAGATACTCCAGTGATTGACAGTCACACAAGGCAGCCTCTGCTGCTCTCCCAGCTTGTTTCTACTGCCTGTCGATGACATGTCTCAAATTCAAAACACGAACAAGAGGGACTGACCCAGTCACAGAGTCATCACCCAATGCGGAGCCCCTGCACTGGGCAGAGCACTCAACCCAGGCCATTTCATGGCCCGTGATCAGCTCAGACTACAGACAGAGGCCTTTGGCCCTGATTTAATTACTCACGTGCCGGGTACCATGATCACATGACGCAAACTTGGAAATGTACAGGTCAGGAACTGTTACGGCTGCTCCTCTCAGATGCCATACTCAAAGACACATATCCCCTGTCCAGCGCATTCATCAAATAACTTCAGTTATTATGCCTGAATGGTGGGGGAGAAACAAATCAGTTAGGGTTAGATTTGGCCCCATGTGACTAAACCTCCAAATTACACTGATTTAAACACATGAGGGTTTAGTCTCTCAAGTGAAAGAAATCTGGAGGCAGGCAGTCAAGGGCTGGGATGGCAACTCCTTGAGAAGTCATTAGGAATTCAGAGCTTTCTAACTTTCCACTCCTCATCACAGCACATGGTACAGGAGTCAAGGCTTCTGTTCCCAAATATTCTTCTCTCATTGCAAGTGCATGATGGGACTGCACTTCTCTCCTCCTTTGAATTCTGGTAGGGCATGAAACTTGCTTTGACGAATGAACTGTGGGGCGAAGTGACACATGTCACTTCTGAGCAGGAACTTTAAGAGCCAGTGTAACTCATTACTTATGTCCTTCCACCTATGACTGTGATTTTGAAAGCACAGATCAAGAGGACGCCTCCATCGGCCTGGGTAACAGAACGACTATGTAGCACAGGTTCTTTGCTCAACTCTATCAGACATTGAGGTAAGTATGAAGGAGACTACCCCTGAGATTTGGAGATTATTGTGATTATAACATAAATTGGTCTATCATGACTAGCACATATGGGTATCCTCAAAGTCACTTCTTACTCTACTTTGGCAGCTGGAGATTTAATCATTGCCTTCAAGTTTGAGAAAAATGGGGAAGGGAAAAAGGGCTAAACTTCCCACTGGAGTCATCTCTCTTTCGGAGCCCTCCTGAAAATTCTCTGGTGGCTGAGTGGGTTAAGGATCCAGCGTTGTCACTGCTGTGAATGTGGTTACTGCTATGGAGAGGGTTCAATCCCTGGCCTGGGAACTTCTGCATGCCACGGGCACAGCCACAAAAGGGAGCCTTCCTGAAAGTCACACACTATTTCACTTCTATCTATTAGCCAGAACTTAGTTTCATGGGCCAGGAAACTGTCACAAAGGATTCTGGGTAGGATAGTCTTTTATGGGGACACACTGATGCCCTGAATATCATTAAGGCCGTGTTAAGGAAGAAGGTGAGAAAAGTGATCTGAGAATCAATATGTGACACAAAGACTCTCACTTCTTTTACTTCCATTTTCCTAATTTTTTTCTATAAAGGCCCGTAGTAACTTTGTATGAGGAAAAAAAATTATTGGCAACCTCTCATTTATCCATTAAGGCAGTTCAAAGGCCACCTACTTCACAAAGTCTCATTTTATAGACCCAGTAGAAGTCCAGTCTCCCTCCTATTAGTTCTTCCTGAATCTTGCTTGTCCCACTTTTAGTTTTTTAAATCACATTTGCCTTTGTATTGTAGTTACCTGAGTGCATGCATGCCAGGTCCCTACCTGATCATAGGTTCCTAGAGGACAGAGTCCCGTTCTTATTCTCCTCCATCTTCTAAGACACATTTCATGCATGGTAGGTGTTCGCTATTGAAAGAAGATACAGGGGAGAAAAAAAGAAAAGAAGGCTATTGCTCAAATACTATCAATTTTCTTTTAAATCCCAATTTGAAACAAAAATGAACTCATCCTTCTTCCAAGGTAAATACATTAAGGAAATACCTAAGTGCAAATCATCAAGTTCAGGTCTTCGTCAAAGAGACAAATTCAGACAGAAAGCAAGCTCCATAGTCATTGAAGAAGGGAAATGAGGCAATACAGGTGCAAACACATGGACTGGTCGAATTTAGGTATGATCGATCTCAGGAAGCACATGGACAAGTTGAATGTCATGAAGGATAGCACATCAATGTCCTCTACAGAAGGCCAGAGCTTCCCTCCACACTGCCAAGGCCTCCTGGTCACCTCATATGGGCAGCTAAGCGCATGGTGTCTCTCCGTGACTACAGACTCTGAAATCTCATCTGACATCAATGTTCATACAAAATTCCAACATACAGCAAAGAATGAGGTACAAAGAAACTGATGTACTGACATCACCCTCTGGGAAAAGGAGAAATAAAAGGGGGCTGAAAACAGTCCTGCACAGTTGGAGCAGGGAAAGGGATCCGTACTCTAGAACAGCAATCCAAAGTAACCAGTCTAAGAGTTAACCCTGAGTACTGGTTATGAGTGCTATGTACCAGGTGCTAAGCTAAGCACTTACAGGCCTTGTCTCATTTTACCTTCAGAGTGTCCCCACGCAATGAATACTACTTAACCTGTATTTCTAAAGTGCAAAAATGAAAGTGCTCAGAAATTTCAGGAGAGTTACACTAATGGTACCACTTAACCGTCTCCCTCCAAGCACACTGTGAATCAGATGACGTTGCAGCTCTTCTCATCAAAGGATGGAGTCTCTTTCCCCTTCCCGTGGATCTAGGCTGGCCTTGTGATTTGTTTGGGTTAAAAAAAAACTGTGTAGACGTGGCAATGTGCCATTTTGAACCTACACTTTAAGAAGGCTTGCCTGCTTCTTTGTCTCTTGCTTAAGAGAGACAAGCCGATGACACCATGGGAGGTATCGTGGAGCAGAGTTGGGTCATACTAGCTGACTAGCCAACCCCCAGGTGACCTCCCAGTTGATCAGAGTCACATAAGTGAGCCCAGCCCTGATGAGCAGAGTCACTCAGCTCATCTTTGGACTCTTGGCCAAAAATAAGTGTTTATGATTGAATGTCACAGAAGACCCATAGCTGTTTGTTTAGCACCTGGTGACTGTTAGAGAGACAAGTAACTTTCTCAAAGTCACCCAGGTAGTAACTGGCAAAGACAAGACTTGAACCTAGCATGTCTACCTTCAGAGCATGACGTGTATGGGGAAGACGAGGAAAAACAGACCACTTGCCAAAAATATGAAGTTTCTCAGTATCTCCAGTCTCCAAGTCAGAGGTCCACTATGTTCAGTTCTAGGGTCTCATTAATTAGTCCAGTTCTTTGAAGCTTGGTTTCCTTATCTTTATTGATTTTTTTTTGTCTTTTTAGGGCCACACCCATGGCATATGGAGTTCCAGGCTAGGGGTCCAATCGGAGCTGTAGCTGCTGGCCTATGCCAGAGCCACAGCAACACTGGATCTGAGCCCCATCTGCAACCTACATCACAGTTCAGGGCAACGCCAGGTCCTTAACCCACTGAGTGAGGCCAGGGATTGAGTCCGCATCGTCGTGGATACTAGTTGGGTTTGTTAATTGCTGAGCCATGATGGGAACTCCGGTTTCCTTATCTTTAAAATGGGCATAATAAATACTACTTTTAGCAAAATTCCTGTTAGAGTCCAATGAGATACCTAAGTGAAAGCATTTCACAAATGGCTGTGTAGATGCCGGATGCCAACATCACATTCTCCTCCTCTGCCAACAGCTCAGAAAGCAGAGGCTGCTCTGCCTGAATGGGGCTTTGCTAGAAGTCTCTATACTTCTCCCCCTTGAGGAATGATTACAGTTTAAGTGCACCTGTGGAGAAGAGGGTAGGAGATGGTTGTCTTTATAGCATCACCCTCCCATAGCAGGAAAGCTTTAGCTGAGTTTTAAATGGAAGAAAAGGGGGGGAAAAAAAACCTAAAGCTGCTATCAAATTCACAGAGGCCCTTAACAGTGATTTAATGCTGGGAGATCTAGCTTGCCACAAGATTGTGACAGGACTGTATTTTTTTTCTGTCGGGTTTAGGTGAGTGGTAGTGCGGTCGCATTTAAAGGCAATGGGGAGAGGGTGGTGGGAGGGCTGTTAATCATGTGCCTTGGAACACAGTCTAGACTATAAGCAGAATTAAAGGGGCAGAGAGACTATAGATGGCTGGAGAGCGACCCTCAGGGCAGGGTGTTATCAAGAAAGCACAAAAAGAGGGTCAGGCTACACTTCACCTGCCCCTTCTCCTCTGATCTTTATAACTCAGTTCCTCCTCCCTGGAGCTCCTAAACCCACTCTAGCAAAGTCTTAACAAAGACCACTTAGCTTCCCTGGTGGTTCAGGACATGGTCTCAGTGTGCGAAAGATCAGGATTCAAAAGCATCACCTTATGCCTCTAGTTAACTCTTGCTTTCATCTTTTACACATCTAAATACCTTTTTAAAATGCACTCACTTTTAATGTTTAACCCTAGACACTATCCAGTCGTATGCATACATTCATTCATCAAACACTATTTGCTGACCTCTGTTCTATGCCAAGCACCATCATAGGCTCAAAAGAAACAAAGACGAATGGCATATGGTCCCTGCCCTCCAGGAGAGACCATCAAAGGGACACACTTGGAGGATGGGCATAATCGGAATCAAGAAAATCAGAAACTGCTTCCTGGAGGAAGTGGCACCGAAGCTGAGGCATGAATGATGAGCAGACTGAGAAGTCTGTAGTGAGAGGTAAAGATGAGTGAGACACAGGCATGGCATGCAGGAGAGCAAAGGGGTTGCTAAAGAAAAAGGATGAGAACAGGGGCTCTGGAGATGAGTCTGGAAAGGCAGACTGGACTCCATCATGGGAGGAGCTTAGAGGCCAGGCTAAGGAGTCTGCAGGTGATGTGAAATCAGCAAGGGTTTAGACAAGTATATGATTTAGTCTTCTCCACTTCTATGAATGGTACCACTCAACTCATCAGCCCCCAAACCTAAATCAACCTTACACTATTTGCCATTCATCTTTCACTGCAGAGCCAATCCATCAATAATTCTGTAGATTCTCCCTCCGATACCCAGCCACTTGTCTTCACCTCTCCTGCCTCCACCTTCCTTAGAGCCCCCATCACGTCACTTGTCACATGGGGATGGTCTCCTCAGCTTCCTTATTCCACTCTTCGGTATTTCTTCTCTCCACTACAGAGTCATCTTTTCTAAAAATAAATCAGAACCTATCTCTGCTCTGCTTCAGGCTGCCAGATGGATAAAGGCCAAGCTCCCTATCATGCCCTCCAAGTGCCTGTGTAATCTGGCCTCTGCCCACTTCCCTGACCTCACTTCCTTGCACTTTCTCCCCTGCCTGCCTTCCCCTTGCCATGCTGGAGCAATTGCTGCTATTTCCAGAAGACAAGCTCAGGACCATCTCACTGCCTTTGCCCTTGATCTTTGAACTACTCAATACTCTTTTCTCTCAGATCTTCCCATGATTCTCTCTCAACTTTATTCAGATCTGTGCTCAAATGAGTCCCCCTCAGAAGGCTTTATCTAAGTCTATTAAAAGAATCCTTTCCCTATCTTCCTCCTTGACATTAATCTCTCTCGTCTTACCTTGGCTTACATGTTTTCTAAATACTTACCAAAACCTTAACTAATATTGCTTGTGTATTCATTACTCTTTTTTTTTTTTTTTCTGTCTTTTAGGATCTCACCCACGGCATATGGAGGTCCCTAGGCCAGGGGCAAAATTGGAGCTGCAGCCATTGGCCTGCACCACAGCCATAGCAAAACGGGATCTGAGCCATGTCTTCAACAGCTCACAGCAATGCCAGACCCGTAACCCACTGAATGAGGCCAGGGATTGAACCCTGGTCCTCATGGATACTAGTCCAGCTTGTTTACTGTTGAGCCACAATGGCAACTTCTGTATTCATTACTCTTATCCTTTACCTTCTCTTTGAGAATATTACTCTTTTGTTATGCTCTTATCTCTATCTTCCCATCTAGAATGTCCCATGAGAGAAGACATACAGGTCTATTGAGTTCACCACCTTGTCCCCATCATCTAGAACCATGATTTGGGTTCACAGGAAGTGCTGAAAAAAATTGTTGAGAAAGTGAATATAGAACTGAGTATGTCTGGGGCAAGATGACAATTTTTTTTTCTGGAATGGTTGAGATATCTAAAAAGCAGCCTTCATAACTGGATTCAACCTTTTCTTAATTCTCTATACCATGTTTCCCTTTCACACCTATATTTCCTCTCAGATCTGAGACTACTTCCTTTTTTCCTTTTTTAAAGTCTTATTGAAAGCTGATTTACAATGTTGTGATACTTTCTGTTGCACAACAAAGTGATTTTGTTGTACATGTACATCCATCCTTTCTCTTTTGATTCTTTTCCCACATAGATTATCACAGAATATTGGGTAGCATGTCTGGGTTCTTTAAAATATCCTATGAGATCATTAATATGTGGAATCTAATACAAATGATACAAAAGAACTTACAGAATAGAAAGAGAATCAAATATTTTTGAAACCAAATTTAGGGTTACCAAAAAGGAAACAGGTGGGGGGGGGCAGGGATAAATTAGGGGGTTGGGACTGACATATACACACTACTATCTATTAAAAAAAAGACAGGTAGCAAGGACCTATTGCATAGCACAGTACTAAAGTTATTCCATACTGTGTGAGAACCTACATGGGAAAATAATCTGAAAAGGAATGGAAATATATATATATATGTATAACTAATTTACTATGTGTACACCTGAAACTAACAAATTTTGAAGTTAACTATACTCCAATAAAATTTATTATAAAAAATAAAGGGAGAGCCTCACCTCCCTGAAGCCCAGCTATAAAATAGGAGTAAAAGACTCCCTTAAATGTTAATTGTGAAGATCAAATATAAGCATATAAGTGAAAATTACTACCTAGGGCTTTATGACAAATTTAGACTCCAGGGGTTAGATTATCACAAGATGCTTGAATTCAACAGATCCATAAATATTATTATATAGTATTATTCTGCTATTTAATTTGTGTGTGTGTGTGTGTGTGTGTGTCTTTCATCTATTTAGGGCCACACTTGAGGCATATGGAGGTTCCCAGGCTAGGGGTCTAATCGGAGCTGTAGCTGCCGGCCTACGCCAGAGCCATAGCAATGCCAAATCCGAACCATCTCTGCAACCTACACCAGAGTTCATGGCAACGCCAGATCCTTAACCCACTGAGTGAGGCCAGGGATGGAATCTGAAACCTCATGGTTCCTTGTGAGATTCGTTCCTGCTGTGTCACGATGGGAACTCCATGCAATTTTAAATTTATTTAACCTGTTTAAAATGTTTCTGCTAGACTACAGACAGCATTTCTTCTTTTTTGTCCTCCATATTCCAGTGTCTAGCAAAATATCTGCTATTTGTTTATTTCACAGAAAACCAGCAGCTTCTGCTCCAGAATGAGGGACATTTGTGGAGTTTCATGTACCACCAGGATACACTGAATACCCATTACACTAAGGCACAGTGATGTGATTACACCTCCCCTCCTTGCTGGACTCCTACTCCCAGAGCTCCTTTCTTGTGACCATAATAAAGCTCTGAGCCCTTCATCTTGACTACTGTTTCCAAGAATATGTGATTATAAGTGCATTCATATCTAGCCTTCCATCCCCGTATTGATCCAGTCCTTGGGAGTTCCCACTGTGGAGCAGTGGGTTAAGAACCTGACTAGTATCCATGGGAATGTGGGTTCAATCCCTGGCCTCACTCACAGGTTAAGGATTTGGCATTGCTGTGAGCTGTGGTGGAGGTCACAGATGCGGCTCGGATCCCATGTGGCTGTGGTTGTGTATAGGCTGGCAGCTGCAGCTCCAATTCCACCCTTAACCTGGAACTTCCATGTGATGTTGAGTGTGGCCCTAAAAAGAGAGAAAAAAAAGACAATGTCCTAGGCTGAGGTCAAATCAGGCAATGTATAGGCACATACTCATTCTTACTGCAGTACATACTTTGTAAAAGCTGGAGCAAACTATCTGTATACATACACTCTGTGAACATTCATTTTTTTAACTTAAGACAGCTTGTAAATCAGTCCTTATCATGACTTATAGATAGGAAACTTTTTTTTATAGCAAGCTGTACCTGAGTTTAACAGGTTTTCTACCCGTGAACAATTTGCTTATGTCTAGTTTTTGCTATTCACAAGTCACTGCACAAAGGTGTGGGCATGACTATTGAATGACTTCATACAGGAAGACTGGCAAAAGCAGCTATGCCATAAATTTTTATTTCTACTGCCAAAAAGGCTGAACCAATTTACATTCCCAGAAATAGCATGAGTATCTGTTTCTCCAGTTTTATCAAGTTTTACATATTTGTGAAGCTGTTAAGTGAAAAATGAAATCTCATTTTTGAAAATTTCTGTATCTTTACTTATGAGTACGACTGATGATTTTGTTGAATGCTAGACATCCATTTCTTCTTTTTTGAAATTACTGTTAACATTCTCAGCTCATTTTTCTTCTGGTTGTTGGTTTTCTTTATTTGTAGACATTGAGGAATTAAGGAAGTTCAGTTATAGCATATTCTTTTCTCCATGTAGATAGAGTTTTAAACATATGTAGTCAAATTTGTCAGTCTTTTTCTGTGTGTGGCTTTAGGGATTCATTTCTTCTTTAGAAATGTCTTTTGGAATTCCCATCGTGGCTCAGTGATGAATGAATCTGACTAGGAACAATGAGGTTGCGGGTTCAGTCCCTGTCCTCGCTCAGTGGGTTAAGGATCCGGGGTTGCCATGAGCTGCGGTATAGGTTGCAGATGTGGCTTAGATCCTGAGTTGCTGTGGCTCTGGCGTAGGCTACAGCTCCGATTAGACCCCTAGCCTGGGAACCTCCATATGCCATGGGAGTGGCCCTAGAAAAGGCAAAAACCAAAAAAAAAAAAAAAGAAAAGCATTCTGCTTCATTTTCTTTTAGTGATTTGTATTTTTTCTTCCTCTTTTTAAAAATTAATTCATTAATGCATATGAAACTGTGTTAGTTTTTCATTGCTGCATCACAAATTACCATAAACTTACCATTTTGAAACAGTACACATGTCAGTTTCTATAGATCAGGGGTTGGGCATTGTTTAACTGGGTCCCTTGATTATGGTTTCGCAGCAAGGCCTTGGCCAGAACTATGTTCTCACCAGAAGCTCAAATGGGGAAGGATTCACTGCCAAGGGCTATCAGATAGCTGTTCAAATTCATTTCCTGATCTATATGATCCATGGCATCTTGCTTATTAAACCCAGAGAGAGAAAGAGGGAGAAAGACTGGGGGTGGGACTCTAGCAAGACAGACATTCTACTATCTTATAATCACATATGTGATCACATACAACTTATCACCTCTGTCATATTCCAATGGTTAGAAGAGAGTCCCTGGAGTTCCCATAGTGGCGCAGTGGAAATGAATCCAGCTAGCAACCATGAGGTTGCGGGTTCAATCCCTGGCCTCACTCAGCGGGTTAAGGATCTAATATTGTGAGCTGTGGTGTAGGTCAGCAGCTGTAGCTCTGATTTGACCCCTAGCCTGTGAACTTCCATATGCCATGGGTGTGACCCTAAAAAGAAGAAAAAAAGAAGAAGAAGAAGAAAGTCACTGATCCTTCCCACACTCAAAGGGATTACACAAAGGTATGAATACCAGGAGGTGTGGATTCTGATAACCACTATAAAGTCTGTCTTTCACAAATCCGCTCTGATAAAAGGACTGAGGTAGGGATATAAATTTCTTTAGATACTTAGCTAAAAGTCTCAATGTCATTTATCAAATTCTCTAACTTACCCTTAACTTTTTATAAACTCTATTTTTTGTTGTTGTTTTTCTCATACAATACAGTTTAAATAGCTCAAGCTAGTTCATTTCTCTTTCTTTCCTCTTCTCATGTACAGCATCTGTGATATTGGAACACATTTACTTGGCATGAAAAGAATACTTATCAAGCTATCTCCCCAAAGGCAATCATCATGGTCAGATTTTGCAATATTCTTCCAGATAGACATATAAATATTTATATTTATATAACTCGTATAGACATCCATATCTATCTAAATATAAAGTTTGGAGAAGTAAAATGAAGAAGAAAGTGCAATCATTATTTCACTCTTTTCCTCACGA
This sequence comes from Phacochoerus africanus, assembly GCF_016906955.1. Lineage (NCBI taxonomy): Eukaryota > Metazoa > Chordata > Mammalia > Artiodactyla > Suidae > Phacochoerus > Phacochoerus africanus. The sequence goes on along the minus strand of NC_062544.1, from coordinate 14,860,706 downwards.
GAGGCGCATCTTCACCACAGCGCGCAGACAATCTCAGGCCATGCGAGTATATACTAAGAAACACTCAGACAGTTATACCGAGAGCTGACACTAGTCATCCCCAAAAATGAGCCAAGCTCAGGACCAAGATAAGGCAGGGGGCAGCCAACAGGTAGACCAAACATTTCCGAGGATATGAGCACATCCCTAAGAATATAATGTAGTTGAGAAAGGATTAAGAGCGTGGCAGGAAAACCCAGTCACAAGTTCCATGCATTTGAACTGCTACTGTATCCACTTGGGCCACTGTGAATAGGATCTTGTTTAGTTCAATAAGGAAAACTAAAAATTTCTGACTACATTGTTTCTTTTTTTTTTTTCTATCTTTTTGTCTTTTTAGGGCCACACACGTGGCATTTGGAGGTTCCCAGACTAGGGGGCTAATTGGAGCTACAGCTGCCAGCCTATGCCACAGCCACAGGAACTGGGGGATCTGAGCTGCATCTGCGACCTACACCACAGCTCATGGAAATGCCAGACCCTTAAGCCACTGAGTGAGGCCAGGGATTGAACACGCAATCTCATGGTTCCTAGTTGGATTTGTTTCTGCTGTGCCACAACAGGAACTCCTACATTCTGTTTCATATTAGAGTCTGTAATAATCTATTGAAGACAATATCACTGTTTCTCAGAAGCAGGTAGAAGAAAGACAATGAAGCACATACTAGCCATGATGTATTCATATGTGTGTATATATGTAATCTGTGTGTATATATATGTATATGTGTGCATATATGTATATCTACACATACATGTGTATATATATATATACAAACACATATACACTTTTTCAGATTATTTTCCTTTATAGGATATTACAAGGTATTGAATATAGTTCGCTGTGCTATACAGTCAATCCTGTTGTTTACCTACTTTACATATAGCAGTGTGCATATGTTAATTCCAAAATCCTAATTTATCTCCTCCCACCCCCTTCTGCTAACCCCTTTAGTAACCAAAAATTTGTTTTTTTTCTATGTCTGTGAGCCTGTTTCTGTTTTATAAGTCAGTGCATTTGTTGGCAATGACTTTTCCTGAAAAAATGTCCATCCTCCCTACTATTATGACAACCCATCCTTATTCTGCTACTACTTCTTTTGGAAGAGGCCGTTTCCTATCCATACATGGGTTTTTTAGAGTTTATTTTTAAAATTACATTTATTTTGAATAGGGGATATGTAGAAGAGGTAAAAAAAAAAATTCAGATGCAACCAAATATACATAAAAAGAAAAGTTAAGTCTCCCCACATACCTGTCCTCTTGGTCCCCAGGCTCCTTCTCCTTCCCAGAGATAAAGATAGGTGAATGTAAGTAGGTGTTAGAGAGACAGAGAAATGATGGATGGGTAAATAGATCACATTTTTTAAAAAGTACAATGGTGGCATGCTATACACAATTTCCTGCACTTTACTTTTTTCACTTCATGATATATCATAGCATAGCTCTGTATTAGCACTGGAGAACTGCTTCATTTTCAATACCTACATATAGTACTGTTTGAACATAGTATAATTCACATAACCTTCCTCTCTTAGTAGATATCTAGTCTATTTCCTATCTTTTACTTTTAGAATAAGGCTCTAATTAAGAACTTCATATTTCACAATACCATTCAAATTTTATTTTTTCTTTCCTTTTTTTTTTGCTTTTTAGGGCCACACCCATGGCATATGGAGGTTCTCAGGCTAGGGGGCTAATTGGAGCTACAGCTGCTGGCCCACACCACAGCCACAGGCAGGCCAGATCTGAGCTGTGTCTGCAACCTACACCACAGGTCATGGCAACGCCAGATCCTTAAGCCACTGAATGAGGCCAAAGATCAAACCTGCAACCTCATGGTTTCTAATCAGATGTGTTTCCTCTGCACCAAGACAGGAACTCCCTTGTTTTGTTTTGTATTTTTAGGGCCACACCCACAGCATATGGAGGTTCCAAGCCCAGGGGTCAAATCAAAGCTACAGCTGCTGGCCTATGCCACTGAGCTAGGCCAGGGATTGAACCCACATCCTCATGGATCCTAGTGCAGCTGCTGCCAATCACTCAGGCAGGAACATCTCATGAACCACTGAGCCACGAAGGGAACTCCTAAAACCTAAATTGTTTTCTTTTTAAAGATCAGTAAGAGATTATTTCTAACATAATGCACCTTATTTCTATCATGGATCTCCATCCATCTAACGTAGCACTAGATTCCACAGCAGTCACCAAACTGAGATCCAAAGCAGAGACCCAAACTGACAGCTACAGGCTAAAACTGACACAAAGACATGCTGTATTTTTGTGATTCACACAATTTTTTTCTTCAAAATGGAACGAGTTGTCTGCATTACACGTGTCAGAACTTTGATGTGATTTTGAGAAAGTGCATCCAAATCAAGAAGTGGTGTGTCTCTTGAATGACTGCTCACATTCTTGCCCAACTATCACCGGCTGGAGCTGAGTAAAGCTGTTCCACTCAGCTGTGGCACAGAATTCCTCTGTCCACCCAATGAGACGGGAACCAAGATTCCTTCACATCTCTGAGGTTGTGCCTGTTGTCATTTACCATCACACACTCCCTATTTTCCCCTCCATACAGCAAAATGATTCTGTACTCAAATGTCTCATAACAATAGGAAAACAAAAAAATAGCCCTGTACCCACCATCACTCCTTATCGCCTTATGCCCAGATGCTTCCTCACTCATTTACATAACTAGCCTGGGCTCTGAAAGTATGTGATTTTGTGATCCCATGTTTAAAAGGACCAGACCCTCCCCAAGGTCAAATATATTTTCAGAAAAAGTCCGATAGCGGCCTATCATCTCTCTCTCGCGTTTATTTAAACTCTCCTTCCATTTGTCAACTTTGTTGACAGGTTTGATCTGCAAAAGATTGTTTATTTTTAGTACCATTTCTAAAACAATATTAGTACAAAACCAAGAGAAATAAAAAAAACAAAAAACTCCGAGTCTGTGCAATAGACTTTGCAGCTAAAGTGGCCAATCTGTGGATTCTAGAGGAAGAAGAGCAGCTGGCAAAACTAATCAGGGTTGGACATTTGCATTTTTTTTCCTTTTTTATAGTCTCCCCTGGTGCTGGGAGATTGGTTTTCTGTGTTGGAAGGAGGGCATGGAGAGCAGCTGCTGCCTCCCGGTCTGCTGCACAGTATATGAGAGAGCGTGGCCCAGAATTCATCTGCCAAATATCCTAACAGGTTAACCAGTTCTGGAGCAAGGAAGTCACAGCTCTTACTTTTGAAGGTTCTTTGTACTGAGTATAAAAGATTCTGTGTTTCAGGGGATAAAATGTCTCTTCAAATTTGCTCTCTCTATAAACTCTAGGCAGCAAGATGCTGCTGCTTAGACTTGATGATCTCCTGCTGATGAGATGGTGACAAGAAAAAAATTAAATACAAGTATGAACTTGGCAAAAGTAAACATACGCAGGCTCTCAAGCCATGTAATTCTCACTACAAGTTAGTAAGTTCTTCCTACCCATGAGGCATTGTGCTCAGTGCTATACTTGCATTATCTCATTTCATGTTCTCGGCACTGAAAGATATAGGCTATTGGTAACTTTGCTTTATAGATGGAAAAACTGAAGATCATAGAAGCATAGTGGGGTTTTCAAGAGATCTAGGCTTAGAAATGACAGAACTGGCATTTATTTAGGGCTCTCTAATTTACTTGGACCCTCAGCAAAAAAAAAAAAAAAAAAAAAATCCCTGCAAAGCTTCCTTCACATACCAAGTACTCTACAAAGAGGTTTGAATCAGATTTTCAATGAGAATCACTGAGTGTATTGCCTTTGGAATTTATAATGCTGCTGCTGCTAATCACTCCAGCAGAAACTTCTCATTCTATTCTTTATGTCATTTTTCCTTCCACATCTTCTGCACAAGAAGTAATCTCTTCTTGGCCCCTGTCTCCTCAATTTGCAATTGAAACAGCTACTCATGACCTCACATCTATTCTGAATGATTATGTGTTTCATTGACCACTTTTCTTCCTGGCATTCCTCTCTGATGTCCTCAAGAGTTCAATCACTATTCACTAGCTCTCACTGCTGCCAACATACAATTTACCGTAACTACTTGGTCATAGAGCCACAACCAACCCAACTCACCTGTCCTATAATCCATGAAACTTTAGCCTTCACATTCCACCTCTCTCTAAAAAGATCTTTGGCAACATTATTTTTTAAAATAATTACTTTTCAATTTGCATACAATAAAATACATACTCCATGGTATACAGCTCTATGAGTTTAACAAATGCAAACAATTGTATAACCACTACTATAATCAAGATATAGAGCATTTCCATCCCATCCAAAAAAAAATTTCCCCATGCTATCCCTTTGTTGTCACTGCCTCCTAACTCCTGCCAACCACTGACTATTCTCTATCCCTATTAATATGGCCTGTTTCCATAAAGTCATATAAAATACAATCATACACTGTGTATCTCTTTGAGTCTAGTTTCTTTCGTTCAGTATAATGCATTTGAAATTCATTCATGTTTTGGGAGGTGATGGGCAAAATGGGTGAATGGGGCCAACCACATGGCAATAGATGGTAGGTAGACTTGTGGTGGTTGTCACTTTGTAGTATACGTTGATGTCCAATTATAATGCTGTACACCTGAAACTCATATATAAATAAATTCATCCATGTTTTTGTGAATATCAGTAGTCCACTCTTTTTTATTGATGAGTAATATTCCGTTGTATGAATGTTCCATGGATTGTTAATCCATTTGTCAGTTAAGGCACATTTGAATGGTTTCCAGTTTTTGTTCTTTTTTTTTTTTTTTTTTAAACCACACTCATGGAATATGAAGTTCCCAGGCCATGCATAGAACTGGCACCTCAGAGCCACTGCAGAAACAATGCCAGATCCTTAACCCAATGTGTCACAGTGGAAACTCCTGATTCTAGTTTTGGATAGCTATGAATAGCTGCTATGAACATTTGTATACAGGGTTTTTGTGAACACAGATTTTTATTTGACTCATTTAAATACCTAGGAATAGAATTGTTGGGTCATATTGTAAGTTTACACTTAACTTTATGTGAAACTGACAGACGATTTTCCAAAGTAATTGTAACATTCTGTGTTTCTGCCAACAACATGTGTAAGTTCAAGTTGCTCCAGATCCTTGTCAGCACTTGACATTGTCAGAGTTCTTCACTTTAGCTATTCTAACAGGTATGTAGTGATATTTCATCATGGTTTTAGTGCAATTCTTTAATGACTAATGTTAAGGATCTTCTCATATGCTTAGTTACAATCCACATATCTTCTTTGGTGAAATGTTTCTCAAATATTTTACACATTTAAAAAATTGGGTTGTGTGATTTTGGTGATATTCTCATAATTTAGAGATTCGTTCATTTTAAGTTGATTCTCCTTTAAAATTTAAATATCCCAGTATAAAAAATTAGTAAATATAAACCTCAATTAAAATAGAGTCCAGAGGCCAGAAGGGGGTGCTCTCATGCTCTACAAGGATAGCAGAGCCCAAAGGGAAGGAAAAAAAGACTTCATCTGTTTGAGCAGCAAGAGGTCACCCAACGAAATGCTTTCATAACTCAGCCAATGAAAAGCCACTATACTTCAAACTCTCAATTATTCCAATTGACTCTTTGCTTACTATAGTCTTCTCAACTTCATTTTCTCCTCTTGTACATGGGGACTCGCATGTGGCTTGTCATAGCTGAGACCCCAAATTGCAATTCTTTGCTAATCACAAACAAATTTCACTTTGGCTGAAGAAGTAACTGATAGTCTATATGTTTAAGTCAACATACTGGTGATTCATGCCAGGATCCAGAGAAGACCCTCACTGACTCTAAAGCTGGTGAGCAAACAAGGGCAGTACCTCTATTCAGCCCATTGTTGCTCACCCTTTTTCGGCTGACCCTAAGGTTTGAGGTCTTTCTCCTGGATCCTAGCTTCTGCCCTCCTTGCATTTAGAAGATTCTGAGGTTTACTTTGGGATCTATTTAAGGCTTTGTCCTTTCTGGTTAAAGACTGTTCCCTATGCAAGTATTCATTTGACACTTCAGCCTAATTTTTAAAATAAGGTTGTTCCTCCAGGAACTGTCTAGCATTTATTCCATTCCTTTTGGAACAGGGGCTGTTACACTGGACTATGCCAGTTCAGCCTTCGGCCTGATTCCTCTTGAAACAGAGTCTGGCCTATTGGCACTTCACTATAAAACTTTCAGCTTTACTCCTTCAAGATTGGGCTGCTCTAGTAAAATGGGGCTTTAAAGCTTTGGCTTGACTCCTCCAGGATTAGACTGTTTCCTTAGAGTTGCACAAAGCAGCCTTAGGCCTGGCTCCTTTGCTTCCCTTAGAAGTGCCTGGTATTAGATCTGCAGATTGTTTGAGCTGCTTTTGAGCTAAGTTTTGACAATAATTCTTTTATTCTAAAGAAAACTCTTTGATAAATGGGATACCAATTATCTAAATATTTGGAGGTACCAACTCCCCACAAGAACTCCACCTTATCTTCTATTTAAAAGACTACAGCCCTTTCTTGTGTGATTTCTAACTAAATGGTCCAACCTAGCCAAAGGTGATTAAGAATATATCAATAGCCATTATAGAGAACTTGTGACCTTGTGAAATTCCCAAACTTACTTTTATTAAAAACAGATTGGACAATTATAGCTCTAAAATTTTCAAAACTGACTGGAATTCCCATTTTGAATGATTGTTTGAGGCTTAAAAATGTTTATAAGGAGCCCAAATTGCCTCTCTGCAAAATACAATTTTAAGATAAACTAAGGCAAACAAACATTTAAAGATAAAATGGCCTCTGAGGCCTCGTGCTCCTGTGCCCCAGCTCCTTTGTCTCAGGATCCCTCCTAAGCCATCTTCCTCCTTCCTTTCTATACCACCCACACCTCCATTACACTCTCAGTTCCCTCATACTTTCTCACTAAACTTCCCTTCTTCTCCGAAACTCCTCCCACCCCTTTTTCCTCTGAATCTACCATAACCTGTCCTTTAAGAGTAGACTTTCTGAGATACATGTATCCCTATGTTCACTGCAGCTCTATTTACAATAGCCAAGACATAGAAGCAACCTAAATGTCTATCAGTAAAGGAATAGATAAAAAAGATATGGTGCACATACACAGTGGGATATTATTCGGCCATAAAAAAGAATGAAATTCTGCCATTGGCAGCAACATGGGTGGACCTAGAGATTATCATACTGAGTGAAATAAGTCAAACAGAGAAAGATAAATGTCATATGTTACCACTTATGTGTGTAATCTAATACAAATGATACAAAAGAACTTATTTATAAAATAGAAACAAATTCACAGTCTTCAAAATGAATTTTATGGTTACCATGGGAGAAACCATTACAGGGAAGGAAGAACTGAGAGGGTGGAAATAACATATACACATTACTGCATAAAATACATGATTAATGAGAATCTACTATATAGCACAGGAAAACCTACTCAATAGTTTGTAATAACCTACATGGGAAAAAGAATGGATGTATTTTTATGTATTCACTTTGCTATACACCTGAAATTAATACAATATTGTAAATCAACTATATTCCAATAAAATTAAATTTAAAAAAAGACTTTCTGAGGATTCAGAAGCTAAATGCTTAATTTCCTTTTTTTTTTTTTTCCTGTCTTTTTAGGGCCACATCCCTGACATATGGAATTTTCTAGGCCAGGAGTCAAATCCAGAACTACAGATGATGGCCTACACCACAGCCACAGTAAAATGGGATCAGAGCTCATCTGTGCCCTACAGTGTGGCTCATGGCAACACCAGATCCTTAACTGAGCAAGACCAGGGGTCAAACCCAAATCCTCATGGATACTACTTGGGTTTGTTTCCACTGACCCACAATGGGAACTTCTAAATGCTTAATTTCTTATATTCCTTGGACTAATGCCAAACTGTGAGCCATAGTCAACGGTTTTCTAAAAGTAACCAAAGATCCTCATAGTTTGGCTGAGGAATTTAATACAATCATTCAAACTTATCAACCCAGTTTTTCTGACTTAGCTAGTTGGTGAAGGCCAGGCCTAGCATAGATGAAAACTGCAAACTGGGGAAAATCTGAAAGGTCTCTAGGATTACAACCAGGAGACCAGCCCACTAACTTAGTATAAACTCAGACTCAGGCAATTGCTAGGCAATGTCATTAGGCAATTCCTAGGACTTTTCCAAAGCCTATTGAATGGAACAAAACTCAGGCTTGCATATAAAAATCTAATAAACCTGTTCATGACTATCATAGTTGAGTTCTGATTATTTAAAAAATAGTCTGGTCTTCTTTTCACCATCCAAGTAGTTTTTAATTCCATTTATTAATGAGCTGAATCAGAATCTTCCCTTTCTAGTGAGAAGGACAGGGCTGAAATCGGAGTTTATCTCTAGTACAGATTTAGTTAATCCTGAAAATGCAGCTCTCTCACACTAGAGTCACTCCAAAGGAAGATCGCTACCATTTTTAACCATCGACACCAGCAAATGAAGGCTCCTAAATGAAACCAAAAGCCTCCCTTTCTGCTATTATTGCCAAGTACCAGGACATTGAAAAGAGATTGTTATAAATTTGAGTGCTTCAGGCATCTTCAGTTCTTTTAATCAGCCTTTCTAAGGCCTTCCCAATATTCAATGGCATGGCCCCAAGAAACCACAAGGACTCTTCCCACTCCTTCTTCATCAGCTTGAGAAATACCTACTCAGTCCCAGAGACACTGGAGCCATGACTCTTGGTGCTCAGCTCCACTCCTGTAAAGCAGCCCTTGCCTTGGAGGACTAAGGAAGTTCAATTAGTGGGAATCTCCAGGGATCCTCAAAAAATCCCTGTCTCTCAACCTTTGTTTAGACACTTTGAAAGATCCACACCCTTTTCTCCTTGGTTCCTCGCTCCTATCCATTTATTAGGCTGAATCTTATTATATAAGTATCATGCCCAAAGGGGGAAATAATTCCTGAATTTGACAAGAGTCATGAAAGCAGCCAACAGATGAATTAAATTAGCCTTTGACATCTTTTATTTGCTCTATCTCTGATGGTACTAGAGATGACTTGAGAAACGTTGATCATTTGTCCCTATTCTATCAGCTTCCACCCTCCTTATGGGCAAAATCTTCAACTAATAATAACAAAATTCAGAGCACACTTCCCATCAACATTCACGTAGATCCCTCAAAACAACTCCCCAGAATTAATCAATGCCCTATGAGTAAAGAAGCCTTTCAAAGCATAAAGCCCATAATAGAATATTACAAGGCATGAGGCCTCACTACCCCTTGTACTAGTCCCCACAGCACTGCCATTTATCTGTGAGAAAACCTAAGAGCCAAGGGTGGAGATCTGTCTAGGACCTCCACACAATTAACATGGTTATCCCATTATCCCTCGATACTATATTATTCCTAACCCTCAACATTACTAAAATTCATTTCCACTAGAAGCAAATTATTTACTGTAATAAATTTGTGCAGTACATTCTTTACTATTCCAGCTGATGAAGCCAGCCAATACCTTTTGGCCTTCACTTGTGAAGAAAAACAATTCACCTGGACAGTAATGCCTTGGAATTTTACGGCCAGTCCTTATTTCTCACAAATCCTGAAAGTTGATCTGGATGATACAAAGTTCCCTAGGGGTTCTACTTTGTTGCAATATGTGGATGATTTGCTTCTTTGCTCACTTTCTCACAGGAAGACAGCATCCACTCGCTACAGCTTTTCATTTTAAAGGGATATAAGGTTGCCAAGAAAAAAAAAAACACACTTTGCCCAAATCCAGATTTGATATTTAGGGCATCTGATATAAGAACAAAGACCACATTGAAATCCAGATAGACTCTGCAGTATCCTAAGTTTCCCCAAAACCAAAACTAAGTGCTACTGTGAGGTTTTTTCGGCTCATTGGTTATTGCCAAAATTGGAATCCAAACTTCTCTCTATGGTCAAGAAAAAAATTCTGTATATTTTAATAAAAAAAAAACTACCCTGAATCAATCTTATTGGAAGAACCAGACTACATAGACTTTAAGGCCTTAAAGAGTTTGATGAACCTACCTACCCACAAGCATCCCAATTATCAGATTCTCTTTTTTTTTCTTTCCTTTTTGTATCCAAAAAGGAAAGGAATGCCCTTGGGATACTTATTCAAAAATATGGGGACCCCCCCCCCTCATTGACCCACAAAATATTAAGCCAGCAACTGTACTTTGTGTCACAGGGATACCCCCTTGCTTTAGAGCCATTGGTGCCACTGCTCTTTTGGTTAAAACCACTAAGAAATTTGCTTTGGGAACCCCTTTAATCATTTTTGTACTTCATGGAGTAGAAGCTCTCCTTAATTTACATCATACTCAACATTTCTCAATCAGCAGCCTTAACTCCTAAGAAGTCCTCTTAGTAACTGCCCCTCACATAACTCTCTTACTTTATAATAACCATAACCCTGCTATTCTTCTCCCCTTAATCACTGACCAAGTCTCTCATGACTGCTTAACACTAATGGACCACCTCCTGACTCCTCATGATAACCTGTAGGCAATTCCTCTGGGTAATGCTGATGTCTCATGGTTTACTACTGTTGGTTCTCATTTAAAGGGTGCCAATGGTAAATACTGTGCAGGGTATGCTACTGCAAATGCTTTTGCTACTATTGAGGCAGCACCTTTACCTATGGCTACTTTGGCCCACAAGGCTCAATTATATGCTCTTACACAGGCTTGTACTTGAGCCAAGGGCAAAATTGCCAATATATATACTGATAGATAAGCTTTCAGAGTAGCTCATGACTTTGGAATATTGTGGAAGCAATGTGACTTCCTCACTTTCAGCAAAAATAAAATTTTAGATGTTCAAGAACTGTTGGATGGGACACTTTTACCCACCACTTTAGCTATTACTAGAAATCTGGGGCATTCTAAATTTGACTCTGTAGAAGCTAAGGAAAATCATCTTGTTGACATTTCTGCAAGGCATGTTGCACTTAAAAGAACCAATAGCAGCAAAATCTCTGTCATGGTACAGAGGGATATCCCAAAATTATAATTTAGAAAATCTGGCTACAGAACCCCCAAAACTGGCCTCAAAAAATTAAAATGAAATTGGAAATTCAACAATTGTTGGTTTAATAAAAAGGTAAAGCCCCAATTCAAACCAAATGACATCTTAGTCTCAATGAAAACTCCAAAATGCAGGGTAACCACTGTATATGCAATGAATCATTGATCTACTGACAAAATGGTAACAGCCATGAATCAATTTTAATAGGGAAACATCAAGAGGACCACAAAAACTGCCCATCTTACTTGTCTCATTTGTCCAATGTACAACCCAGAGAAGCCTGTTCATTGTACTCCCAAACACTTTACACTCCCTATTAGGAGTTTAAACTCCTTGCTCATTCAAGGGGCAAAGGATTTCATACAACTTCCTCTGTCTTGTGGATATAAATATGTTTCAGTCATATGTATGTTTTCACACTGGACTGAAGCCTTCCCTTACAGATAGGCTATTGCCTCTTCTGTGGTCATGGTCCTTTTGAAAACTCCTCTTGAACTTCATAATGATTGAGAAACCCATTTTACTGGCCAGGTACTTGACAAGTCTGTGCTGTTTGGCTGGTTTTATAGCACTTTCACTGCACTTACCACCCTCAATCTTCTGGTTTAGTTGAGTGTACAAATGACATCATTAAGATTCACTTGACAAAATTTGTAGAGGACCTTCAATTACCTTGACCAAAAGCATTGCTCTTGGTCTTTCAAAACCTCAGATCCACTCCTCTTGGAACTCATAAACTCTCACCCTTTAAGATAAACACACAATACCTAATATACTTGGCTCCTGCCTCTTTTGACTCACAACTGATAAAAGCAGGGATACTTCAATATTGCAATGGCCTAATTCCCTTTTTTTTTTTAAACAAATAACGATGTTTTGATACAGCAATGTTTTTCACAGTTTACTCTGGAAGATGAAGACCTCAGGCATCATACCTGACAAACGGGAGATTTCATCTATAGGAAAAGATAGTGCCAGAAGAACTCTCTTCAGTTTCACTGGAAAGGTCCCTATCAGGTACTGCTAACCACTATGCCACCAAACTCTAAGGAACAAACTCTTAGATTCACATGACATACCTGAAGAAAGCACCACACTAAATTCTGTGTGGGTCTGCACATCATCTAACAACCTGAAAGTCAAAATTTATCCAAATTGATGCAGATAACATTTCATCATAAGATAGCTTTCCCAAGATATCCAGACCAAGCCTGTCGGAACTTTGATGCCACAATTTTGATGATGACATAATGCTTCAGATGATCTCCAATGTCTATGACCTTGATAACATACAGACTTTAAATAAAAATTTCCTGAGAATTCTCCTTCCTACGCCCATTACCCAAAACCTTAACGGTTTTCTAATCCATGTACTTCCCCTCTGATGTGAACACTACACCTAGGAAAAGTCCTTCCTGGCACAGAAGGACAAAAGGCCACTGAAACCAGGAAACATGACTCTTGATTAGTGATGATGTCAGAGAAAATGCTTGATCAAAAGGTGGAAATGTAAAAATTAATAACATGAAATCTCAATTAAAATAGAGTTAGGAGGCCAGAAAGGGGAGATTCAATGCCCTCTATTAATAGCAGAACCCAACAGGAACAAGAAAGAGTTCCTCTTCTTGACTGGAGAGTTCAAGTTAATGAAAGAATTTACTATAGCTTTCCCAATTTCCTTTTCCCTTCTTTAAAAGAATTCTCAGGAGTTCCCATAATGGCTCCATGGAAACAAATCTGGCTAGCATCCATGAGGATGCAGGTTCAATCCCTGGCCTCACTCAGTAGGCTAAGGGTTTGGTGTTGCCATGAGCTGTGGTGTAGGGAAGAGACGCAGCTCGGATCCTGCGTTGTTGTGGCTGTGTGTCTAGGCCAGCAGCTACAGCTCTGATTTGATCCCTAGCCTGGGAACCTCCATGTGCCAAAGGTGTGGCCCTAAAAAGGAAAAAGAGAGAGTTATCTCCTTATTATGTGGGTACTTGCACATCGCTCACCATGGTTGCAGACCCTGAATTATAATTTTGATGACCTAAAATAAACCAACTTTTGCTGAAGATATGATTGGAAGTCTGTTTATTTTAGGTCAGCACCAGAAAGGCAACACATTAAGCTTCTACAGAGCACTTGTATCTCACTATAAATTTGTTTTACCTATTCAACATAAGCACCTACTATAGCTATTTTACTAAGGACTGTGAATACAAAAATAAGCAGTCAGCTTATAAAAAGACTTGTTTAACCAGATTTCTATCCATACAGCTAAATAAAGCCAAAAATGAAGTATAAGGGAATGCTATTGGTACAGGGAACATACAGCCAAAAACTTTGCTCTAGAACTACTGTGCTAATCTCAGCTAGGTCCTGTATGTTAATTCTGAACACAGTCAGAAGGTCAATCTCAGAAAGGTGAGTTCTCTCCTCATGCCCCTCTTTTCTTTCTAGCACTAATCAACTGTAGGAAGAAAAAATAGTGCAGCCTGAGTTAACAAAAACATAGCAATAGGTCTAAACCAATTTTTAAAAGTTAGTAATCTTGCCACACTTCTCTCTTGATTCCAAGAACTTTTCTGCTTATATTTTTACTGTTGATATTGTTTTTACTCCATAAGATTTCTGAACCCTAGGAAACTCCTTCAAGGAGTTAATAATTCTTACTTTTTACACAGTACCATAGAAAGGTTTCATGGGGATAAGATCTTTAAGAAGAAAAAAGAGAAGTCAGAGACAACTTAGCTTTTCGAAACATTTAATTCCAGTTCTGCTCATTCTCTGCTTTATAATTTTATTATTTTCCTGAATGACAAGAATCCACTCAACCTGGACTATACGCAAAAATTTGCTGCTTACTATAATCAGGTATACAGGAAATGGCTTACCATAATAACCACATAAATAATTATAGTAAAAATGGAACTTGATAAATGTTTTGTGGGAGGAATAATATCTGCTTGGACATTTGGTCTTGACTGATGAATAATATTTTGAAAAAGATGGATATGGAGACAAAAAAAAAAATTCCAGATTAAAGTAGAGCATAAGGAAAAGCAAGGCACCCACAACCAAAATTATATTTAATAGTGAAAGAATATTTTCCCTTAAGACCAGCAGTAAGAGAAGGATATCTGCTATCACTACTTTTATTCAACATTATATTGGGGATTCAGATCATAGAATTTGGGAAGGAAAAACAAAGTTATACAGAATGGAAAGGAATAAGTTAAGCCATCTCTGTTTACATATGATACAGTTTTGAGCATAGAAAATCCTAAGGAATTCAATGAAAATACTATTGGAACTCGTAAATGAGCTCAGCAAGGTTGCAGAATATAAGATCAGTACACAAAAATCAGTTGTATTTTGATACACTAGCAATGAACAATCCATAAGTGAAATTAGTAATTCCACTTACATAGTATCAAAAAAGAATATATTTACAAATAACATTAACCAATGAAGTGTAAGATTCATATACTTAAAAAAATACAAACTATTGTTGAAAGAAATTAAAGAAGACCTAAATAAATGGAAAGATAGCCATGTTTATATGTTGGAAGACAATACTGTTAAGATATTGCCCAAATTTACCTACAGATTCAAAGCAAGTAATATCAACATCTCTATTGGCTTTTTTCAGAAACTGACAAAACTGACTGGTCCTAAAATTCCTATGGAAGTGTAAGGGTCCCAGAATAACCAAAAAAAATTTGAAAAAATGAACAATGTTGGATAACTTATACTTTTAAATTTGAAAACTTGAATACAAAATTACAGCAATAAAGATAGTATGGTACTGGTATAAGGATAAATATACAGGTCAACAGAATAGAATTGAGAGTCTAAAAAATATACCTTCATATACATGGTCAATTGATTTTTGAACAGTGTCCAAACAATTTAATAAGAAAATAAAACACTTTGGCAGATCCTCAAGATTTTACTATATAACCCAATATTCCAGTCCTAGCTATACACCCATGACAATTAAAAATATATATTAACTGAAAATTTGTATATGAATATTCATAGAAGCATTATACAAATAGCCAAAAAAGTAGAATCACCAAATGATGAATTGATAAACAAAAGTGGTATATCTGTACAATGAAATATTATTTGCCTAGAAAAGGAATAAAGTACTGATACATACTACAACATCTATGAACCTTGAAAAGATGCTAATTGAAAGGAGCCAGAGACAAGAGGTCACATATACTATGATTCTATTTATATAAATGTCCAGAATAGGCAAATCTACACCAACAGAAGGCAGATTAGTGGTTGCCAGGAGCCAGAGGGAGGAGAAAATAGGGAGTTACTAAGTTTATTTTTGGAGTGAAGAAAATAAAATTAGATAGTGATTATGATATCTGCACAAGTCTATTAATGTATTTTAAAATCATTGAAGTATATATTTTAATAGGGTGATATTTTGGTATGTGTATACCTCAATAAAACTAAAAACTAAAAAGAAAAGTGAAAAAAAAAGATTAGGGGGCAAGAATCTCTTCTCATAGAATAGACGATTTCCCAGTTTGGGTACAGTGTCATCACCTAGGCTGGGAAACCATGATGGATTTTTTTTTTTGTCATCTTTTTGCCTTTTTCTTGGGCCGCTCCTGCGGCATGTGGAGGTTCCCAGGCTAGGGCTTGAATCGGAGCTGTAGCCACTGGCCTACGCCACAGCCACAGCAATGTGGGGATCCGAGCCGCATCTGCAACCTACACCACAGCTCATGGCAAAGCCGGATCCTTGACCCACTAAGCAAGGCCAGGGATCAAACCCACAACCTCATGATTCCTAATCGGATTCGTTAACTACTGCACCACGACAGGAACTCCACCATGATGGATCTTGAATGACCATGTAAAGAGAATAAACCAGCCACATAAACAGACCTCCACTAAGAATTCAGTCTTGAAGTTGGAGGTCTTGGCTTTTAGGTGGCAATGTGTTAGAAGGTCAGTGAAGGTGTTGCCCAAACTTGGCCCCTGTTCATAGCTGCCAAATACAAATGCAGCGACAGAGTGGTGGATGAAGGATAAAAAGACAGCTTTATTGCTTTGCCAGGCAAAGGAGGCCACCGCGGGTTAATGCCTTAAAGACTGTGCCCCCCTTGGGAGAGACTGGGAGGTGGTATTACAGTTTGGGGAGTGGAAAATAGGGCCATTGATAAGGATCAGGGTAGATTTGAGCTTGCATTGTTTTTCAAAGCTGGAATTTAGGTGGTCTGAAGGTTGGTTCTGATGATCCTTCTTTTGGAATAAAGAAAGCTTCATCAACATCTTCTGCTTATTGAAGATTTCAGTTCTGTGGAAGAACTCAAAGATGCTGTTAGGTATATTCCTTGAGGAGCAACCAGGACCCTGCCCCAATACACTATTGTTTCTTGACTACTCCTTCCTGGTCTTTGCATCCCCTCCCTTCCCTGATTAACAACTGTTTGAACTATGAAACTCAGGGAAGGTCAGGAAGGCTGAATAAGGCCTATTTCCTAAAAAGCTATAGGGGACATAGGCTTTTGGGCCCAGGAGCCCCACAAGGCCCTGCTCAGTTTCAAAAGCATCATCCCATCTTCAGTGTCTTTATTAAGATACCATTCTTACTGTACCTACATTCTCTATGAGAATCTTAACAAGTCATTTCATTTTCCCCACCCTCACACAAGCTCTATATAAAACCCTACTACAGATTAAAATATTTCAGCCAACTATCTACACTCACAAAACCACGATCCTGTTTGTAGATGTTTTTTAAATTGCCTTGTCCATTAGATTTGATATCAATATAAACAAACACATTTTAAACAGAAATTTGTTTTTAAATTATTCCTTGGGTGAAGAGACTAGACTTCATAGTGTACCAAGAGATAACAGAGAGGAAAAACCTCAAGAACTGTGAACTCATCGCCATGAGAAGTCAAGGGATACATATTAAAGAAATGCACGAGGAAGGGCCCAGACAAAAATTTAAGTGAAAAATGAAATTATGAATTAAAGGTAAATATGACAATCAAAAAGTCCCAAAATAGGACAATGGTTTAAAAAAATTATAGTATATCCATGTGGAGACTATTATGAAGATATTAAAAATCATATTTATTTTATATTTAATGATATAGATAAATGATCATGATTCAGTTATAAGTGAAAAAAGAAATTTGACTATTAATAGAGTGTGATCCCAGGGGGGTGTGTGTGTGTGTGTTAGAAAATATTTATATGCATATCCATACGTAGATAGTTTTAATGGCATAAAATAGATACATACATATATAAACACACTCTATTCTATTATGTATAATATTTTATATACTTATAATTATTTGATATTATACATAAAATAATGATGTTATATGTATCAATAAAATGTTAATAATAGGAATGAGATTATGGGTCATTTTTATTCCTTTTATTATTAGTCCTGGGGAGATTGCATGATGGATACCCCAACAGCTTGGAAATTAGGACAATTAAACAGACCTTTGATGTAGTGGCTCTGGAAAATATTTTGGATGTTTCTCAAAAAGCTAAACATAAATTTACCATATGACCCAGCAATTCCACTCATAGACATCTACCCAAGAGAAATGAAAACATATGACCACACAAAGACTTGCACATGAATGGTCACAGCAGCATTATTCATAACAGCTAAAAAATGGAAACAATTCAAATGTTCATCAGCAGACGAAGATATAAATAAAATATGTCATACTCATACAATGAAACACTCTTCAGTAATAAAAGGTAATGTATGTCATCAAAGGAATGATACACAGTACAATGTGGATCAATCATCAAAACATTATGCTAATTGGAAGAAGTCAGACACAGAGACCTCATGCTGTAGGATTTTATTTCTATGAAATGGGGATGGGAATAGAGATTAACTGTTCATGGGCACACTGGATCTTACTGGAGTGATCACAGTGTAAGGACCTGGAAAACTTCCTAAAAATCACTGGATTACACATTTTAAAAGGGTACAGTTTATCATTAAAATTTTGTGATATGTAAAATACACTTATATAAAGTTTTTAAAAATTGTCCTTTGAGGGTTAAGCCTTAAATTAGCAGTTAGCAGACATGGGCAGAGATACACCAACTTGAGAAGACAGAATGTCTCCCAGAGCAACAAGACTTGACTGTAGCCTGACTGATCATAGAAAGAAATCTACAGAAACATTGTGTTATCAGAATGGGGGGTGGTGAGTCATGGAATACAGGGGAGAGATGGCCTTGGCTTAGTGTTCTCGTGTATTATGGTTTCCATTAGTCCCATAATGAGGGAAGGAGGGGGAGAGGAGAGTGGAGGTTCTGAAACGATAACTCAGCTAAAAGTCAGCTGAATAACAACTCTTATGCACTGACAGAGGCACTCCGTCCAAGGAGAGAGTTGGTGGTTAGCCTCCCAAGCAGTTTTGCTGCAGAATGAGGAGGTACGGATGGGTAAATGTAAGTCCTTCTAGACAGTGATCTTGCTCTTTGCAGGTTAACAAGCTTTATATAGTCTGGGTACGACAGCTGTTCCTGGGAACCAGTTAATTCATCCCTGTTAAAAAAAAAAAAAAACTGCTTCTGAGCCTGTGGGGCAGAGAGCCTTAGTGTGCAGGTTCCTCAGACTATGCATTCTCCAGAACTAATATAAGCCATTGGAGACTTCCCAATTGGTACTCTGTGTGAGTGTGTGTGTGTGTGTGTGTGTGTGTGTGTGTGTGTGTGTGTGTGTGTGTGTGTGTCTTTTTAGGGCTGCACCCATGGCACACAGGAACTTCCTAGGCTAGGGGTCGAATCGGAGCTACAGCTGCCAGCCTATGTTACAGCCACAGCAACACCA
The DNA here is from genome assembly GCF_016906955.1 of Phacochoerus africanus. NCBI lineage: Eukaryota > Metazoa > Chordata > Mammalia > Artiodactyla > Suidae > Phacochoerus > Phacochoerus africanus. The sequence goes on along the minus strand of NC_062544.1, from coordinate 14,841,761 downwards.
GATCTGAGCCACATCTGAAACCTACACCACAGCTCATGGCAACAGCAGATCCTTAGCCCATTGAATGAGGTCAGGAATCAAACCCACATCTTCATGGATACTAGTTGTGCTCATAACCCCCTGAGCCACAATGGGAACTCCCTGGTACTCTTTATCGAGGGGTGTTTCTAGAATGTAGTTGGCACAGCCCAGTGCAAGGCAAAGCATTTAGGATAAGAAAGTAGATTCTGGGAGTTCCCGTCATGGCTCAGTGGTTAAAGAACCTGACTAGCATCCATGAGGACATGGGTTCGATCCCTGACCTCGCTCAGTGGGTTAAGGATCCAGCTTTGCCATGAGCTGTGGTGTAGGTCACAGATGAGGCCTGGATTCAACATTGCCATGGCTCTGGTGTAGGCCGGAGGCTACAGCTCTGATTCAACCCCAAGCCTGGGAACCTCTATATGCCGTGAGTGCAGCCCTAAAAAAACAAAAAAATGACAGAAAGTAGATTCTGGAATCAAACCTCCTGGGTTCAAAGTCTATACTGCTGCTAACTAGCTAAGTGACTTTGGGTAAGTTATGTAGCTTCTCTGTTTCAGTTTTCTCATCTACACAACACAGACAATTAACAGTACCTTTCTCACATGGTTGTTAAAAGCATTAAGTGCAATCGTGTATGACAAGCACCTAGCACAGAGCTTGTGACCTAGTAAACATTCTAATATTACTTCTCAGTTGGCATTCTTTTGATACTTTTCCATTGTTTAGTTGATTTTCTTACCATGAGTATATATTGTTTAAATTCATAATCAGAAGACAATTTTTTTTCAAAAAAATTGCAATAAATATGACTTCTTTCAATCAGGAAAGAAATAAGGGTAAAGAAAAGACAGGAAAGAAGAGGAAAAGAAGTGGGGGAGTCTACGAATGCAAATAAGGGACATTTTAGAAGGACAGAATATTGAAATTCAGTCCTTTCTGTCTAACACAAACCATTTAGCCTGCCCCATCAAAATTTCTCTCACGGAGTAATTTTGCCACTCTTTATTCCACACTTCATCTTAGCAGGCAAATAGGTACATTTACTCTGCACAGGGCAGGGACAGCAGTGCCAAGGAAAAATCTAATGGCAAAGGTGAGGAGGGAGTAAGGGTGAAAAGCAGCAAAGACCCGTTTTCCATGTGCATCGCCATTCTCTCAGCATTGGAATCCAAGTCTTCGATTATAGACAAAGCTCCTTCATCCACAACTTAAACCAAAGATGCAGTCCCCTTCCCCAAATCCCAAAAACTCCCAATCAGCCCTTGGCCCTGTATAAGGAGCTTCCAGTTCCCTAGCCATGGTTTAATTAATTTTCTGAAAGATGTGGTTGATATGACAGCAATAAACACCAAAGTCCATTAACTAATACTGAGCCATCGGTGTCCATGTTGTTCCTCAGTTAGAAATTTCAGACGCAGCCCCCCCTTGTCCTGGTGCCAATTTGGGCCCTTAGAATGGAACAAAGACAAGGCAGGCAGGGGATAGCATCTGCACTTACACCAAGATAATCAGCTTGGAGAAATTCACACTCCAAAGGGCACTACTCAGAGAAGGGTCTTAGAGTCTGAGAAGAAAGGGTTCAAACGTAGCTGGGTGAGGCGTTTGCATTCTGCGGATGGCCTTGAAGGAAACTGCAAGCTCAATGAACAGAGCCTCCCTCGGAAGGCTCTTCAGACTGGAAGCCTCCTTCTTCCCCTGGTTCCCTTCTCATTGGTCTCTTCCCGACCCCCAGTAACTACAGTCATCTTCAATTTCATGTTAATTCAGAAAAGAGTCAAAGGGGAACAAAAAGCAATCTTTGCTTCTTCCTCTCAAGTAAAAACCCTAAAAAGACCACACTTCCACTGAGGCTCGTGCGTTAGGGCTTGGAGACAAAGGAAAATGTGCTCAGGAACCCTGAGAGGTGAGGTCCCGGAGATAAAACGATGTGATTCAATCTTGATAGATTTTTGTTTTAAGCGTCAAGGGGTGGGTGTTCTGTTTGTAGCGCAGCAGAAACGAATCTCACTAGGATTCACGAGGATGAAGATTTGATCCCTGGCCTTGCTCAGTGGGTTAAGGATCCAGTGTTGCCATGAGCTGTGGTGTAGGTCGAAGACATGGCTCAGATCCCAAGTTGCTGTGGCTGTGGCGTAGACTGGCAGCTACAGCTCATTCGACCCCTAGCCTGGGAACCTCCATATGCCAAGGGTGCGGCCCTAAAAAGACCCCCCCCCCAAAAAAAAACTCAAGAGTAAAGGGGTAAGGAGGTGGGGAGAGCCCCTGGATACAAAGAGTACTGTTGGTAATCCCATTTCCTCAGGACCTTGACAAGCCTCTCTCCCTTCCCAGGACTGCGAGGCCAACAAAGAGTCCATCTGAGGCAGCATTTGGCCCTTTCTCAAGTGCTGGCTCGATCCCTACCGCCTCACTGGACCCTGCCCCGAGAAACAGCTGTTTCATTATTCCCACAATCTTATGAAAATTGTTTATGACTTCAATCTGAAGATTATAAAAATAAAACCCTAGCCCCACCCAGTCCCGGAAGGCAACAGGCAAAGCTGATCACTGTCAAATATCTTCCATACCTTGATAGCGAACTATTATTCCCTTATTAGGAAATTAATCATCTTTTCCATGTTAAGGATGGATAAAAAGGGACCCAAAAAGTGAAGTAATTTGCCCAAGGTCACTCCCCAAATGGATTACAGGTCCCTCTAACAGATACACAGTGTCCAGAACCAGGAGGGAAGGGAATGGGGTGGAACACAACGAGGGCGTGCCTGCTTGGGGCTGGGGCTGGAGCTGGACACTCTGGATTTTGAGGCTGGTAGTGGTAAGATAGGGAGAACTCTTTGTTACTGTTTTTTTCATGTCATTGTATTTCAAAAGGTTGGAAAGAATATGATGATTTAGGACTAAAAAGTACAAAGATGCACACATAGAAGTTAAACCACAGAGGTCATGACGGCATGATTTCAGATTCAGATGCACTCTGGTCACAAAAAATATAAAGTCCTAATCTGATTTTTTTAAAAGGACGGTACTTAATGCAGAGAAAGGAGTCAGATATTCAATTATATCCTCAGATCTTATTGAATTTGCAGAGCAATCTTCATCATTTCACGTAACCTCTCTGGTCCACAATTCTTCGATTTGTTTAAGGGTGCTGAGCCATCCCTGCTCTGTTGCTAAGGTTGGCATGACATAAGAACCCAGTGGCATATGCCTAGCAGAAAGCTCCATATAGACATCAAATGACCCCAGAGATGCTATAGCAGTTGGATGTATGGTTACCACTTGGATAATAATGTCTAATGTTAATTAGTGTCTACTATGGGCCAGGAACTTTGTACTTTGTACTATGTACTTTGCCAACTATACCCATTCAGTCTTCAAATACAGCTTGAAGTTAAATGGTAGCGCTGTTTTAGTTGAAAAGATGAAGAAGCTGAAGCTCAGGGATGTTAAGATGCCTGCCTGAGGGTCACACAACTAGCAGGTGACAGAGTCCAGATTCAAAGCTAAATGTGTCTAGTTCTGGCGTTCAAGTACTCACACACTAGGCAATAAATCCTATGTGGCAACAGCACTCTGGTGTAATTCAGACAAGCTGTAGTACACCTCCATTGAACATGATATGAAAAACACCAATGGGAACACATTCAAGCAAAAGGCAGAGAACTTCTAGTACTGAAAACCCATACCAGTAGGGTCTCAGTGCCACTCTCAGACTGGGGCCTGCAGGCAAAGAGGGCAGGGGGAGGGCCATGCTGGTCAAGGCAGTGGTTGGGGCCCTGCAACAGCCCCGCTGGCACACAAAGCAGCCACAGCTCCCTCCACTTCAGTTCGTTCCAAACAAATCCATTAAAAGCACCATCTTAATGAATATTTTATACAGTTATGACATCGTGAGTCCCATCTAGGAGGGGTTCTTCCTAAAGGCTGAGACAATGAACTACTAAAATAGCCAACTAATCATCAAGGTCAATAGAAATCTGGTCAAGGGACATGATAATTTTACACAAAGCAAAAAATGAAAGTCCTACATTCCCTTTTTTCGGATTTAAGAAGGCTGCTTCCTTTTTTTTTTTTTTAGCTCTCTACCTGTCATGTTCAAATACTGCCATCCACCAGCAAAAGCCACCTATTTAGATAACTAATTTGTTTTTCTTTGGCCTCTTCATAGTTTCTAAAGAAAATCAACATCCATATCTGTGTGCTTTTCTTAAATCAGGTCAATATCTGAACCCTTAGCAAGCGCGTGGATGCACCCTCGTGCGCGCACACACACACAGATAAAATGTCTTCACCCACTTCCCTCAGAAATAGAAACTGATGAGAATCCTAAGAGACCAATTCAACATCAGTCCATGTCCTATGCCACTTTTCCCAGTCTTGTGCCTCTCCCAGGAAAATAGGATACATCTTAAGGGCTGAGCCTATAACACAGAGAGCAAACTAGTAGCCTATGTGTGAAATGCAACTTGCAGATGTGCTCTGTTTGCTGTGCCAGGGTTGGCTTACCTACTGTTTTTAAGAAATTTGAAATCACTGTTAACATTTTAAAATGTGGAGATTTCACAAACATTTCTGGGTTTCTGACTACTCTTGAACAATTAGGAGATCTGGCATGAGGGGGACCTACATTCCTGCACAGGGACAGCCAGCTGGAGCTGCATCGTAGCTCATGGAGCGGCCAGACTCCCCCATTCCCAGACTCTATCATGTTCCTTTGACAGGAAGACAGAATTAGTTGCCATTTGTCATTACCCATAAGTGACTGTTTTCCATAGAGTTGAAAGTATAGGCACCAAACCAGTGGAACACAGTATACAGCCCAAACCTATCCATGCATGTATAGTCACCTAATTACTGAAAAGTGTGCCAAGAACATGCAATGGGGAAAGGACTGTCTTTTCAATAAATGGTACTGGGAAAAATGGATATCCACATGCAGAAAAAAAGAAATGAAACTAGAACACTATCTTACACTACTAACAAAAATTAACTTGAAATGGATCAGAGACTTAAACGTAAGACCCCCAAGAAGAAAATAAAGAGAACAAGACCGTTGACACTGGTTTTGTCAATGATTTTTTTGTGTGTAAGATCCCAACAGCAAAGACAACAAAAACTAGCATAAATACAGAGGACTACATTAAACTAAAGGGCTTCTGTACAGCAAAGGAAATAATTAATAAACTGAATAGGCAGCCTATGGAATGGAAGAAAATATTCACCAACCATGTATCTGATGAGGGGTTAACATTCAAAATATATAAAGAACTCATACAACTCAATATCAAAAGGAAAACAATCATAATAATAAATTCAAAAAGGAAATAATCCAATTTAAAAATGGGCAAAGGGCCTAAAAGACATTTTACCAAAGAAGACATACAAATGGCCAATAGCTATATGTAAAAGTGCTCAACATCACTCATCATCAGGAAAATGCAAATCAAAACCAAAGTAAGATATTACCTCACACTTGTCAGAATGGCTATCATCTCATAAACAAGAGATAAGAAAGGCCTGCAAGGATTTGGAGAAGAGGGAATCCTTCTGGTGGGAATGTAAAACAGTATAGCCATTATAGAAAAGAGCATGGCTTTTTCCTCAAAAATAAATAAATAAATAAATAAATAAATAAATAAATAAATAAATAAATAAAAATAATGACCATATGATCCTGCAATTCCACTCCTGGGCATATATCTGAAGAAAGTGAAATCATTATCTGAAAGAGATGTCTTCACACTCATGTTTATTACAGCATTGTTATTAGCAGACAAGATATGGAAACAATCTAAGTGTCTGTCAACAGATAAATGTATAAAGAAGATGTGGTATACATATATAATGGAATATTATGAAGCCACGAAGAAGAAAACCCTGCTATTTCCAACAGCATGGATGGCCTTTAAGGTGTTAGGCTAAGTGAGCTAAGTTAGACAAAGACAAATATGTATGATGTCACTTATATATGCAACCTAAAAAAAAAAACTCAGCTTGTAAAAAACAGAGCAGAATGGTGATTACTAGGAACTTGTGGGGGTGGGGGAGGAGGTGAAATCGGGAGATGGTGTTTAAGAGTACAAATTTGAAGCTAGCAGATAAATAACTTCTGGAGATCTAATGCACAGCAAAGTCATTACAGTCAATAATACTGTATTGTAAATTTCAAAGTTGCTAGGAGACTGGGTCTCCATTCTTATCATACAAAAAAGTAAGAACTAAGTGATGGGATAGAAATGTGAACAAATGCTAGCTAACATGTTGCAATACATAAACATTATTGAACCAACATGTTGTACTCCTTAAACAATGTCAATTTTCTCAAGTTGTAAATAATTTGGAGCAAAATATTTTTTGTAGCGCCATCTCTATCTAAAGTGGGAAAGTGCGAAGTTCCCATTGTGGCTCAGTAGTAATGAGCCTGACTAGTATCCATGAAGATTTGGGCTTGACCCCTGGCTTTGATCAGTGGGTTAAGGATCCATTGTTGCTGGGAGCTGTGATGTACGTCGCAGACACAGCTTGGATCTGTTGTTGCCATGGCGTAGGCTGGTATCTGTAGCTCTGATTTTCCCTATGCTGCAGGTGCAACTCCAAAAAGCAAAAAAAAAGAAAGAAAAAAAAAGAAAGAAAGGAAGGAAGAAGGAAAATGAATGACAGACTAGGAAAGCCATCTATTAGAAGGAAACTTGGAGGAAACCTAAAGCCTAATTCTGTGCAGGAGTGAAAAATATGCATTGGTATTTAACATGCAAACAAAAACCAGGCCGCTTTAATTTCAGAGTCTCACCTTCCCCCAACAGGGATCTGAAATTGTCTAAAGTCACTAAACATCTTTGGAAATCAGTCCTTATCCCCATACTTTCATTTCCAGAGTTCTATGTGTGTTCCTTTGAACTTGGTAAAGTGCCAAGAATGAAAGAGGTGCCAAAAAAAAAAAATGTATTATGAACTAAAATTATATCATGCCTTTTTTCCCCTTTCCATTTGATTTCTGTGTACCAACTACCACACATGGCCATCCACCCTTCTTGCTGGTCAGGGATCCTTTTAGAGGCTTTTTGTTCTAAAGTTTTATTTCACAACCAACCAGACAGAAAAGGACCTGGTAAAGGAATAACATAAAGTCTTTAGTGACTGATTTGATGAAGTATTCACTTGGAGACTAGCCAAACTTAGATTTAAATTCCAGCTTTACCGCTATCTTAGCTTGAGTTTCCCAAACAGCAGAGCTTGCAATGAAGCCGTGGCATATGTAGGTGGTTTACTGGCAGAACATGATCCCTTAAATGAGGGGGCAGGGAGGTGAACAGAAAAGAGGAAAAATCAACACAAGAGAGTATTAACTAGGTATTAACTGCTAGAGGGGACTGGTTACTTCACCAAGGACTTTTGAGGAGTCTTATGGAAAGTATGTTAGAACTGTCATCCAAGGACAAAAGCTTTTATCCATCAGCTTCTGCCCCCACTGGGAAAGGGTTGTCCCATAATGTGTTAACATGTTTATACAATCGAAAAAAGCCAGAAGCATAGGGGTAGAGTGGTGGCCTCAGCTGGAATCAATGGCAAAGCCAAGACAATATGAAGTGATGCACAAAGGGTGTCCTATACAATAACTGTGGTCAAACACTTCATTTCTGGAAACCTCAGTTTCCGCTGCCATAACTGGGTCAATATTAGTTCTTCCCTTTTAGGAAAGTAGAGAGAATATAATGAAATCAATCATGTAAAGCACATAGAAAAATGCCCAACACATAGTACATGCCAACGAACGGCTGCTTCACACATAAGCTCTTACCTCCAGGATTGTACACTATGGAGGACCTTCATCTAATAGCTCTACAGCAATAATCCATGAAATCAAGCAATGATAATTATCATCTCAGGATCTACTTAGCAATAGATTCCAAACTGGCTGCTACTAGGCCAGTTCTGTCCCACAGACATGTATTCTTCCTCCCTCACATAAATATCTCTATATTTATAAACATATATGTATATATAATACATATATAAAATATATAAATACATTCATATATATTATCATAACAGAAATTAGTAACACTTAAAAATCAGAAAAAAATCGTAAAACTCAGATGTCCAGCTTACCCCTGAAAAATAGAAAGATCCGACCCCTCCAAGCTGCCATTCCCACTGTCAGCTAGAGCTGAATAGTGGTAACTCTTTCAGATGGGGCATGTTTTCTCCAATTTGCCACAATCCCCTCTAAGTTCATTGCACTCATCCACAACCTGATGTGGGACATCTGCATTTGAACCCTCTGGACTAATACTTAACTAATACTTAGAAAGGCAGGGTCCCTGGAAACCCTGCCAGGACCTGAGGAAGAAGAACGCCAGAAATGACAAGGCCCTTATTTTTCAGTGAAACAGCTGAAGGGCCACCCCCGAGGCTGGGGAACTCAGTGTCCCTATGATGGAAAGCTAAGTGAATCCTGCTGAGGTGAGAGTGTGTGGTTCCAGCAAGTCTGGCTATTACCAACCTGAGGCTGAGGTCACCCCAGCTGCTCTCGGCGCCTGCAACTCTGTTTATTTCATTCTGGTTCATGCCAGAGATTTATTTTTATGAACAGTGAACATTTTTTGTAACATTCCCTCATTTAACCTTCATTATCAAAGTCTCTGCCCAAAGCCCATATAAGTACCATTATTGCCCATATAACATTTTCCAACATAAACCATTTAAGGCATTTTTTTCCATTTTTATTTATTTCTCCTCTGTTACATTTCATTTGAAATGTGCATGGGGGAGAATGTGTCTTGTTTTTATGTTGTCTCATACAGACCATAAGCCCTAATGGTGAGGGCTGCCTATTTTGGAGGTTAATAAGTAATGGGGACATTCATCACATGGAACAAACAACCAAGATACGCTGGCCTCTTAAAAAAGTACCGGGGAGGAGTTTTGCGTGACTGGGGAAACTGAAAGGAAAATAGCCCAGCTTCTTTGTCTCATCTGAAAGCCAAGAGAGGAAGCATCATGGTGGCACCAAAAAAAGGAAAGCAAGAAAATTAAAAGCATAGTGTTGGAATAGCACTCCTCAAATTACCCATTCATATGCAGATTCTCCATGGACAAGGAAAGCATGTTTATCTCTGAATCTCTAGTATCTGGCCAGGGTCTGGTGCAAAAAGGATAAATTAACTAAAGTTTGTATTTGACTATAAGAAACTCAACTGACTTAAGCAAAAATATGAATACGTTGACTTAGTTGAAGAGTTTAAGATCTTTAGGTGCCTCTGTGTGCAAGAATTAAAACAGTGTCCTTAATTCTGTTTTTCTAGGATTCAATCTCTCTCCTCTCTCTCCCTCTCCTCTTCCCCCACCCCCTTCCCTACTCATTCTGCCTTTTCCTCTGTTGGTTTCACTTTAAGCAGGATCTCTTCTTTTGGTAGTAAGGAGTTCATCAGTATTCTCTAGGTTTACATACCAATAAGCTCAGTAACTCCAGTATTAATGAATGAACAACAACAAAAAAAAAACAGAGAGAGAAGGAAGGGATCGAGGGAGGGAGTGGGGCAGGAGAAAACAAAGTATGGAGAGGGAAAGAATAGGCTTCTCTTTTTGAGCAGTTCCATCAGTTTGGATCCCTGAACACATCACTATTGTCATGGGGAAGAACTCCAGGGATCAGAAAACCCAACCTAGCCATGGAGACTGAAATTGTCTAGGGAGGAACGCATGCTGGGTGGTCATAAGCAGTATAGGTACACCAGAGAAGGACTGGATGATGCCGTTGCATGACGAGAACTGCAGGAGTCAAGAGCCCAGGCACTTCCCTCTGGAGTAAGCAGTGAGAAAGTCTCATGGATTCCATTTCATTCACTGCCACAAAGAGGGACTGCCTCTCACTACATGCTGGGACTGTGATAAAGCCTGAGAAAGCAAAGATGCAAAGCTATTGTTGATCATTGTCAAATCTACTAACTGGTAAGGGCTATAGTCACAAAAACAAGCTGTTACAAAATCTCATGCTATGAAGAACTTGTAGAAGTACATGCAAGGAACAGGGGTATCTTTGAAGTCCTCCAGAAATAGAACCTGACTTTAGAATCTGTGCACAAATGACAGCTATTTGGAGGGCAGTCTAAGAAATCCAGATAAAATAATAGGGAGGTAAGTCAGGGAAAGAAAGAATGCCAGTATAGGGAGGATAATGCTATAATTTATATATAATATAATAATTTATATATATATATATATTATTTATACTATAATTTATATATAATATAATTATGTATATGTATGTGTGTGTGTATGAATGTATTATAAGTGGTAACTATCCAAGTTACCACTGTTGGGAGCTCCGAGATCCAGTATAGACCCTATGCCTCAGAATTATTTAACTGGCAAAGGTGGGAACTGCTGATGAGGAAACTGGAGTGTTTATATAAACATTTCTCTCTACCACTGGCAAAAGGATGCTGGAGTAGGGGGCAGTAATTCCCCAGGTATTTCCAGCCTGCCAGTTGTGTGGGCAGAGTGGGTTTCAGAAGCCAGGGAAAGCCCTCAGGCAAAGAGGTGCAGATGCCAGTTTGGCAGTCAGACCAACTGCACTGGCACAGTAGGACCTGGGGGTTATGCGCAGGGCAGTGGCAGTATCTGACCTTTAAGCAGAAGCCATTTTACTGCTGTTCCCTAAAATAAAGAAATTGGACCAGAAGTTCCCCAAGTGCTTAAGCAACTCTAAAATCCTAAAATGTAGGATTTAGTCTAATAATCTTATATTTTATACTTCCATGTCAGCATGTTTCAAACTGGTTTTAAAACAAACTAAAAATGCATGGGAAATGGGTGGGTGTAGGAGGTGGAGGCAGCTGAAAGAGTGATAAGATTAATGAATTTGTGGTCAAAAAGTCCAGGGCTTCACATAAAAATATATTCATCAAAACAGCCTAACATGCTTAGAAAGGATCTGCCTATATTTAACCCTATCATCTCAGCCCCTGCACTTGCAAGGTAGGATCAAAAATTCAGACCATCAGAAGAGGACACTCAAGGCTGGTGATTCATAGAGGTGATAAAGGAAGTCCTGGTGTGCTAATGAGCATCTGGTTCTTTGGGCTCTGACCAAGTGCTCCCCCACCTGCATGGCCAGAGACAGGAACCAAGAGGTGGATGTAGCAAATCAGGCTGTACAGAGGAAAATGACTTTTTTCCCCTCTGTACTGAGGCTTAGTCCTGCACCACCTTCCTATTTCCAAAGCCTGCTCCCAACCCAGGGAAGCTGGCTACATTTGCTTATATTAGTTTTAGCATTTGTTACCCTTGGAGGTGTTCTGGTGGCTGTTATGTAGACAGGGCCCCAAAATATGTTTGCAACAGGCCCATGGCTCTAGGGGCTCTCCATTCCAGGAAAACCCTGTTTCCCAGAACTGTCTGTAAAACCCCAACACTGGGCCCTGTATGAGAGTGTGTTATGTTAAGTTCCAAGGGACAGGTTTATCGTCTCATTTCTTAAGATGTGTTCTGGTAAATTAGATCTCATCTCTATTTTTTCCTTCCTTTTCTTTTTCCATTTCAGAGGACACCACTATTGTTGCTTCTAAATGAAGCTTAAGAATTACATTTGATTGCAAAGGATGGAGCATTTAAAGTGGTAAGTCTGGCGATGGAAAAAATGAAAATAATATAATCCAATAATGAACCACGACAATGGAGGGCACTCTCTTCCTGGCAGCACTGTTGATGATGAACTTCTCCAAATGCATATGTGCTCAGCTCATTAGAAAGAACTACATTTCTTTCTTGGTCAAGCACAGGATCAAACTCCATGTAATTAAAGTTTTCAGTATGCACACAATACTGGATGGCTTGCCGTTGTTTTCCCCCTTCCACTTGGGTAATTTTCCTAGAAAAGGACTTAATTTAGCAGATTTGGGGTGTGATGTGAGTATTGCTGAGCACTATGTTTTATTGGAAATGTAGAAAGAATACCTCTTTTGTAGACAAATTTGACCCTGATGCAAACATCTAACTTCTATGAACTTCTCTCAAGTCCTAGCACTTACCTCTGGGAGCAAAACTGCCTCTAGAAAAAGAATAGTTATTGACCCCTAGCCTGCGAACCTCTATATGCCAAGGGCGCAGTTCTTAAAAAAAAAAAAAAAAAAAAAGAGTTATTAGTATGGCTCAGGGAAATTGGAGTGGAAATGTCCTTTCTTTCTTAATATTGGTGAATGATAATTAAAGCTAATTTTTTTTCTTTTTTGCTTTTTAGGGCTGCACTTGCAGGATATGGAAGTTCCCAGACTAGGGGGGTTGAATCAGAGCTACAGCTGCTGGCCTATGCCACAGCCACAGCAATGCAAGATCCGAGCCGTGTCTGCAACCTATGCCACAGCTCATGGCAACTTCAGATCTTTACCCGCTGAGGCCGGGGATTGAACCTACAACCTCATGGTTCCTAGTCAGATTCGTTTCCACTGCACCACGATGGGAACTCCATAAAAGCTAATTTTTATTGAGATGTTGTTATATATTAGGCACGAGTCCATGTGCCTTATGTGTATTATGTCCTTCAAACCTTAAAAATAATCTCATAGGGAAAATGCCATTAGGGCTCCTATTTCACAGATGAAGTAACTGATTCCATATTCCTCTTTTTTTATATCCCACACAAGAAATGATAAAAACATGGAGTTCCCGTCGTGGCTCAGTGGTTAGCGAATCCAACTAGGAACCATAAGGTTGCGGGTTCGATCCCTTGCCTCGCTCAATGGGTTAAGGATCCAGCATTGCCATGAGCTATAGTGTAGGTTGCAGATCTGGCATTGCTGTGGCTCTGGAGTAGGCCAGTGGCTTCAACTCTGATTAGACCACTAGCCTGGGAACATCCATATACTGCAAATGCAGCCCTAGAAAAAGACCAAAAAAAAGCTAAAAACAACAACTCTAAATACTACTCCCACTACTATTGCTATATGATGAATATTAATAATGCACAATTGACTTGTTAAATTAACTAGTTACTAACCAATATTGAACACTCAAATTTTAAAATAGTTCTAACCATTATTGGTAAAACCCAGAGAAACAAAAAATTACACTCAGATATGTCCAAACAGTGTAAGGGTATACTTTGGGAAAACTACATGCAAAATCCTTGAGCAAAATAACATTCTTGCTAAATGCTCTATTTAGAAGGAAAAACAGAGAAAATAAAAACTGTGGTATTCTTAACTAAATTCTTGCCCAATCTTGACATATATTTAAGACTAAAATGTATGGATAAAACTCATAGAGAACAGAACAAAACTACTACACATGCACCAAGCATCTGAGTTAATAGAGGTTCATAAGAAAGAGATGTAATAAAAATTACAGTTTTGTTTTTCTTTGCTTTCTTTTAATTATGAGTAAGTACTAATCTGAGGATATTTTATGCTATTTCAAATAAAGCATAGAAAGTGAAAACACACACCCATTTTCCAGAACTAAAAGATACTGATGCTTCCCTAATTTATATTTTAGATACTGCCATGTCAATATTTCAACTATATAAAATATAATAATTTCTTCCTGTAAAAGGGATTATTTCCTTGACTTTTAAAGAGTTTGTAAAAACCAGTAAGAGTAAGGTTAGGCAGGGCTTTCCTCACTCAGCCTGGCCTCTGCTCTGCTCCCCTCCTGTGCGAGTGAGCCCTGTGCACCTGATCGCTGCCCCACATGCCTCCCTTCTGGAGAGGTTGCTTTGTTCCTGCTACCTTGGGAGCAGTCTCCAGTGGGTTGCCCACATGCAGAGATGGGTCTGGAACCACAGCTGAGCCCTAAGGACCCTGTAACTAAGGAAGAAGTGTTGAAATGCTCCTTCTGCATTTCAGATTTACACCTGAATCACAGATTTACACCTCCACTACCAGCTCCATAAATCCAATGCCTGTGGAACATCCCAATGGATGAAGAAGGCTCCTGTAGATGAGACAGGTCTGGCTTTATCAACTGTGGGATTTGAGGACCTGTACATGTGGGGGTTGGTCCAGGAAAGAGTCTGAGCTATCTCCACAGCTCCCACTAGAAGCGCAGGGGCAGTACTACTGTAGTCCTGGGACCTGACATCAGAGGATCTGCACTGATGGCCTGGTGAAAACAATATCTAAGAGACACCAGGACCAACTGCCAGCATAGCCAGGCCAATAAGTTTACTTGGTGAACCCACACAACAGAGGAAAGGTGATACCACAGAGCACACTCAGAGATGGATGAACAGCTCCAGCAGAGAAAAACTCTGGGGTTCCTCTCCCAGTAGGAATTCTCCAATCCTGCTTACTTCACACCACAGAGCACAAACAGTGCTCAGAAACATATCTAGGGGGCTCCTACCCCAACAACCAGGGAGCAGACCCTGCCCATGACAAAGCAGTGACAAACATAGAGCAAAGAGGGGGCCTCATTAAATACCCAGTGCATGCTCTGGTCAACACATCAGTAACACCTATCAGGAGGATAATGGCCAGTATACACTGAGCAAAGAGGTGACAAGCACCCCTATTAACAAAGAGCCCTCACGCCAAAAATATTAAACCCATACGGGTTGCCCAAAGTTGTTCTGAGCTCACAGCCATCTTTAAAGACACTCCTTGACAGAACTCTGGCCATCAGAGAGACAGACCTGGCTCCACCCACCAGTGGGAAGGCACAAATCCCTCATATCAGGAAGCCTGCACAAGCCCCTGGACCAGCCTCACCCATCAGGGGCAGACATCCAAAGCAAGAGCAACTACAATCCTGTAGCCTGCAAAAAAGTAGGCCACAACACACAAAGTTACATAACATGAGAATATAGAGAAATATGTTTTGGAAAAAGGAACAAAATAAAAATCCACAAAAACAACTGAATGAAGAAGATATATCCTTAAAAAGAATTTAGAGTAATGATAGTAAGGATGATCCAAGATGTTGGAAAAAGAATGGAGAGACAGATTGAAAAGTTATAAGAAATGGTTTTTAAAAAACCTAGAAGATTTAAAAACAAAGAAACAAAGTTGAACAATACAATAACTGATAAGAAAAATAACCTAGAAAGAATCAACAGTAGAATGACAGAGGCAGAAGGATGAGTAAGTGAGCTGTATGACAGAATGGTAAAAATCACTGCCATGGAAAAGAATAAATAAAAAAGAATGAAAAAAATTTTTGGACAGTCTGAGAGACTTCTAGGACAACATTAAATGTACTGATATTGGTATCATAGAGGTGCCAGGAGGAGAAGAAAGAGAGAAAGGGTCGAGAAAATATTTGAAGAGATTATAGCTGAAAACTTCTTTAACATAGGGAAAGAAACACTCATTCAAGTCCAGGAAGCACAGAGTCCCATACAGGATAAATCTAAAGATGAACATGCTGAAACACATGTTAATCAATCTCACAAAAATTAAAGACAAAGAAAAAAATATTAAAAGCAACAGGGAATAACAACAAAAAATATAGAAAGGAACCCATATAAGGTTATCAGAAGATTTTTCAGCAGCAACTCTGCAGGCCAGAAGGGAGTGGCATGATATACTTAATGAAAAGGAAAAACTTACAACCAAGAATACTCTAACCAGCAAGGCTCTCATTCAGAGTTGATGGATAAATCAAAAGCTTTTCAGACAAGCAAAAGTGAGGAAAATTTAGCACCACCAAACTAGCTTCCCAACAACAATTAAAGGAACTTTTCTAGGTTGACAAGAAAAGGCCACAACTAGAAAAAAAGGACATTAAAAATAGGAGAACTAATCAGTAAAGGCAAACATAAAATGAATGTAAGAGATCACCCACAGACAATTATGTTATCAAAACTAGCAATTGTGAAAAGAATACAAATGTAGAATATGGAAAATGCATTTGAAAGAGAATAGCAACCTAAAATAATTAGGTACATATTTAGACTGTTACACCAAAATCTAATGGGAACTGCAAAACAAAAACTACAGTAGACACACATATAAAGAAAAAGCAAACCAAATGCAACACTGAAGATAGTCATAAAATCACAGGAAAACAAAAGACAAAGGGAAGAAAAAAGACCTAAAATAACAAATTAAAAACAATTAAGAAAACTGAAATAAGTACATACATAACAATTATTACATTGAATGTAAGTGGAGTTAAGTGTTCCAACCAAAAGACATAGATGGGCTTAATGGATACAAAAATAAGACCAATATATATACTCTCTATAAGATACCCACTTCAGGTCTAGATACATATACAGACTGAAAGTGAGGGGAAGGAAGAAGGTATTCCATGCAGATGGAAATCATAAGAAATCTGGAATAGCAATACTCATAGCAAATGAAATAGACTTTAAAATAAAGACAGTTACAAGAGATGAAGACTCTACATAATGATCAAAGGATCAATCTAAGAAGATATAACAATTGTAAGTACATCTGCACTCAACATAGAGGCACCACAATATATAAGGAAAATGCTTACAGTCATAGAAAGAGAAATCAATGGTAACACCATAATAGTGAGAGACTTTAACACTCCATTTACATCAATGGACAGATCAACAAGACAGAAAATCAATAAAGAAACACGGGCCTTAAATGAGACACTAAACAAGATAAACTTAAATGATATGTATAAAACACTCCACCTGAAAGCAGCAGAAAGTAGCTTTGTTCTCAAATACAAATGGAACATTCTCCAGAACAGATCATATTTTAGACTACAAATCAAGACTCAGTAAATTTAAGAAAATTAAAATCATATCAAGCATCTTTTTCAACCACAACACTATGAGACCAGAAATCAATTACAATGAAAAAACAGAAAAAACCATAAACACCTGGAGGCTAAATGATATGTTACTAAATAACTAATGGATCACTAAAGAAATTAAAGAGGAAACCAAAAAATAACTAAAGACAAATGACAAAGAACACATAATGATCCAAAACCTGTGGGATGCATCAAAAGCAGTTCTATGAGGGAAGCTCAAAGCAATACACACTCTTACCTCAGGAAACAAGAAAAATCTCAAATAAACAACCTAACCTTACACCAAAAGCAACTAGAAAGAGAATAAACAAAACCAATAATTAGTGGAAGGAAAGAAATTGTAATGATCAGCAGAGAAATAAATAAAATAGAGTCAAAAAAAAAAGAGAGATTAATGAAACCAAAAGTTTCACCTCACATCAGTCAGAACGGCCATCATCAAAAAGTCTACGAACAATAAAAGTCAGAAAAGGTGTAGGGAAAATTGAACCTTCCTACACTGTTGGTGGGAATGTAAGTTGGTGCAACCACTATGGAAAACAGTATGGAGATTCCTTTAAAAACTAAATATAGAGCTACCATATGACACAGCAATCCCACTCCTGGGTATATGTCCAGAGAAAACCACAATTTGTAAAGACACATGCAGCCCAATGTTTATTGCAGCACTATTAATAATAGCCAAGACATGAAAACAACCTAAATGTCCATCAACAGAGGAATGGAAAAAGATGTGATTGATATATACATATGTATATGGTGGAATATTAGCCCTAAAAATGAGCAAAAAAATGTCATTTGCAGCAAAATGGATGGAGCTAGAGATTATCATACTAAGTGAAGTAAGTCAGGCAGAGAAAGAATATCATCTGATATCACTTGTATATTTAGAATCTAGTAAAAAAAAAAGACACAAAAGAACTTATTTATAAAATGGAAAGAAACTCATAGATTTTGAAATAAAATTTATGGTTACCATAGGAAAAACTGTGGCATGAATGATATAGGATGGGAATAATATATACACACTACTGTATAAAAAATAGAAAATTTACAAGGGCCTACTGCATAGCACAGGAAAATCTACTCAACAGTCCGTAATAACCTATATGGGAAAAAATAATGGAGATATATAAACAACCTAACCTTACACCAAAAGCAGATATATGTATATCTGATTCACTTTGCTATACACCTGAAATGAATACATTGTAAGATTGTAAGTAAACTACAGTCTAGTAAATTTTTTTAAAAAGAATAAGCAATATAAGAACAATAAAACAACCTAATATGAATATGACTAATACACAACCCAATTAAACGTGGGCAGAATACATGATTGAGTATTTCACAATAAAAAAATACTTTGGCTTATAAATATATGACAAAATGTTCAACTCTAGTTAAATCAAACAGTACAATGACATTTTGACCTATCAGTTAAATTCTTAAAGATGTTATCATGGGACATATATTTTATAGGCTCCCAAATCATAATAAACATTGTAAGTGGTTCAAATGTTGATTTCAATGTTCTTCATAAAGAGTACAATTGTTTCTTTTCCCTTTTCTCTTCTTTTATCCCCAGGCTGTGACTGTTCTAACTTTGGCCTTTTATCTTCCCTTCAGCAACAATGTTGGTTATGTCCACACAGTATTGCTAATTCAAGTAGTTGAATCAAATTATTTGGGGGATTGTGTATGTACCTTCAGAGAGACAACCCATTCACATGAATTCCTATGGAGAGAAAGGGACAGCCAGCAGTCTCTTATTAAGGGTACTTCTCATTAAGCCCACAGGTTTAAATGCATTATTCCCATAGTTATCAACATCCTTTGAAAAAAGATGCCCAGATGAGATTGGCAAAGCTATCTTTTTCTTCAAGACAGTAGTCAGGAGGGGAACAAATAAAGGGGAGGCCATTTAATGAGTCTGAGTGTCAATTTGGATAAATTTTGAATTCTGAATTTTGAAAAATACATGGTCTATCTTAACCTTGAAATTTTGACCATTACCTTTTTTTAATGTGAATGTCAATTTTTAAATATAAATAATAATGCACTTAGTGTTTCTTTACATAATTAATCATTTAATTCTCATAATAAGCCTATGACATGGTGCTATTATTATTCCCCATGTACAAATGATGAAGCTAATGTTTAGAGAGATTAAAGAATTTGTCCAAAATCTCATGGTAGAGCATTGACTCAATCCCAGGCATTCTTTCTGTATTCTGGATTCTGGAAGACTTACTCCACCTATCAACTTTTGCTATGTCCAGAAAATAATTTTGTTCACCCCCATGCTATGGATCAGGACTCAGGTCCATAGGGATGAATTTCCTTTCATAGACTCTACAGCTCCTTTGGGTGAGACTGGCATTCAGTGATGTTTAGAGAAGGCAAAGGGCATCTTCTCTGTGCTTTCCTCACTTCTAAGATCTCCCAGTGGACTAGCTCCAAATGCTTCTCCTGGTTGGAGGTGCTTCAAAATGCTCTCTTTCATTTCTGCTTCAAGAATGCTAATCACCCCTAATCATCAGGCAAAATTTCCTGTAATCCAAAAACACTTGATCAAGTCCAATGGTACCATCAGCGATTTGGTTAAGACCACAAGGAAGCAGGCAAAGAGTGTCCATGTGTCATGACCACTTCATAGCTACTTTCTACATGGCTTAAGAATATATAACAAAACCAATGGGGAAAAATTTCAGAGAGAGATTTCATGCCATCTGTACTGGCTTATTAATAACTGGAATTTCCTCAAGAGGAAGGAACTCAGATCCCCCTGTCAGTGGAGGTAGGTAAGAAGAGGATGAGTAGTTATTTGACAGAAATATAAAGGCATCACAAAAATCAACTAAAGAGTTAGACTAGGTTCAGCAGTTTCCAGCTTCGCTTTCTGATACATGACTGTGGCCACAATCACTTCTGCAGTATAACACAGGTAATTTGTTACTACTCATATAGAACAACATTTGTGATTTTTTTAAATATATAAATTAAATCAGTTTCATGATTACAAGGAATGAAAACTGTCAGATATGGAAGAGCTAGGAGAACTGAAAGAAAAGAATTGCACATACTCACAAACCAAATTATATTTGCAGCGAGCAAACTTGACTGACCTATATCAGTGGGAGATTCTTACCCTCGTCTACATTGTTCTTCCTTTTGCTGTGATAGAATTAAAGTTTGAGAACAAGTATATGCTTGGTCTTTAAGATTTCCTCCAAGCCTGAGACACCATGATTCTGTGTTTTTAAAGGACAGGGAAATGATGGCACAGAGCAGAAGTGTTCCAGTCTCAGATGTGGCTGGCCATGATGCTGAGGCTAAGTAAGTCTCAGCGATTTAGGGCATGAGAAGACTATGCTTACATCTTTGGCTCCCTCTCTGAGGGGTGCGAGGGATAAAATAATGGGGTTACTTCACATCTAGAAGAAGTCAGGCCACCTGTGTGAAACTCAAGCAGAGAAATCCACAGAAAGAGAAAGAAAGAGAGCATGGGAGACCTAGCATTGATAGATGAGGTTGAACTAAGGACCTATCTAAAGAAAGTATCTTAACCAAGCATGAGGTATGTATATATGCATGTGGGGAGTGGGGAGAGAGATGTAGATAAACTTTCAAAATGAAATGAATGGCAGTGGAGCCAAAGTTATGGGCTCAGAGGCACACATTATTTACTACGGCACCTGGGGCACAGGCTCACTGATGGCATTAGTGGCACCAGTTTCTGAGGTGTAAGCATCTGCAGAACACCCATGGCAATGGGGTCTGGGTCTCTGGGGCTCATTGAGGTGATGTGGGGGCGGGTGTGCAGGATACAGCAATGGTATGAGATCAGTGATGACAGCGTGTACTACTAGCCTGGGCCAGTGTAGGATGGGAGGAGTATATCATCCACCCTTCTCCCCCTCCCTGTCACCCCAGGGATGGCAGGTCCAAGTCCCAACTCAGGTCCCAGGACATGGAGTGCAAAGTAACAGCAGCACAGCCCTGGAACTCAGGACTGGAGAGTCAAAGCCATGACTTAGGATTCAGGAGATGGGGAAAAGCCCAATGGCACCTCCATTTCAGTAGATAGCAAAGCACTGTGGCCTCCCAATCATGGAGAGCAGGGAGCAGCTGCAACCCTTGGAGGAAGGATTCAATCACAGCAACAGCTCTAGCCCCAGAGAGAAGATGCACTGTCATCAGTTGAGTTCATCACCAGTGAAGACTGCAAGAATCCTCAATAGCAAAGGCTGCAAATGTCCACGAGGGTGACAAGGATTTCTGGGGTCTTCCTGTTCTCATATCCCCGTAGCATGAAATCTCACTTATGGGATCCCTTTTGGCACTGAGCTGTTTCACAGCTCTCTACACTTCTCTACGCTGCAATCCTAAGTTATCTTACTTGCCAGGGTTTCTGCAACTTCTTCATTGTAGTCTTGGCTCTCCCAGAGCTATCCTTCTAAGTATGTAGTTATTGGTTGTTTTAGTTGTTTTTTTGGAATAGACAAGTGTTTGAAACTCCTAGTCTACCATCTTTCTGATGTTTCACATTTTGAAATATAAATATATAGTTTTGCCAATTATATCACCACAGAGCTAGATGAAAGATTTGTTGAATATACAGCAAAAGTATGATATTAGACTGAAACTTGGACCTACTCAAGGAAATGATGATTGTTGCAAATGGAACAAATGAGGGAAAACTGAATTCATTTTATTATTTTTATTACTTTTAATTGTTCTACAAGATAATTCTTAAAGTAAAAACAGTAAGAATACATTGTTAAAATCACAAATGAAGGGAGAAATACTGGAAATATATCATTATAAGGTACTTACAAAATGCATAAAATGATATATTATTTGAAGCTAGATTCTAAGTAAAGATGTGTATTTTAAACTCTTGAGCAGCCAATAAAACTATTTTTGAGGCAGTATTACACATGAGTTAACAGGGGATATAAAATGAAATCATTAAAAGATGCTTAATTAACAAGTGAAAGGCATTAAAAAGGGACGGGAAAAAAAAGAACTGAAGGAAAGAATAGAAAACAGCTAGCAAGATGATAGATTTTAATTCAGTCATATAAATGCTAACACTAAATGTCCATAGTCTAAATCCAACAACTAAAAGACAGAGATGGTCATACTGGATAAAAAAAAAGTAAGACTCGAATCATTCTTTCTCAGAAACTCACTTTAAATATAAAGGCATAGATGTATTAAAAAGAAAAGATGGAGAAACTTATACCATAAAAACACTACAGAAAAGAAACTGAAGTAGCTATATTAATAACTAATCTAATTTATAAAGTAGAACTCTAAACAAGAACAAAACACTAAACTGACTTACATATAACACTACTCAAAAGGAGCAAAATATAATTTTTTTCCTCAGGTACACCTGGAACATTCACTAACACAGGCCACATTTGGAACCATTAAAGAAACCTCAATAAATTAAAGAATAGAAATAATATGATGTGTGTCCTCAGATTATAAAGATTTAAACAAAAAAAATTAGTAATAAAAGAGTATCTGGAAAATTACCCAATTTTTTTAAATTAGAGAATATACCTTAAAATAACCCATAGAACAAAGTGGAAGTATGAGACTTTAAGTATTTTCAATTGCATCAAAATACAAAACAACATAGGTAGCTAGAGCAGTATTTAAAGGGCCATTAATAGGATTTACTGCTTCTCTAAGAGAAAATCTCAAATTATTGATCTAAGTATCCACTTAGAGAAACTAGAAAATATATATATATTCAAAGTAAATCAAAGAAAGGAAATAAAAATGAGACCAAAAGTCATTGAAATTGGAAAAAGAAAAATGATAGATAATTATCAACAAAACCAAAAGTTGATTCTTTGGAAAAAAAAAAAAAAAACAATAAAAATATATAAACCTCTAGCCATACTAACCAGAAGAAAAACCCAAATTATCAATATCAGGAACAAAAGAGGGATTATCATGTATAAACTAAAGATATTAAAAAATTATTAAGAATACTACAAACAACTTCATATTCATAAATTTCAAATGTACCAATTCCTTGAAAGTTAACAGTTATCCAAATAACCTGAATATCCTCTATTAAAGAAACCAAATTCATAATTTAAAACTTTTTGAAAAAATAAAATCCCTTGCCCCAGATCACTGCACAGGCAACTTACCAAATAGTTGAAGGCAAATAATATAAAATGTCAATTTACTAGAAAAATATATTATTTTGATGTCAATTCTCTTCAATTTGATCTATATATATTCATTGCAATCTCTATCAAAATCCAAGCAGACTTTTTTTTTTAGAAATATCTAAAAATCATGATGCTAACTCTAAAAAATTATAAATGTATGTAAGAAACAACAGGACTAGAAGAGACAAAATCTTTTTGAAAGAGAAAACTCAAGTTGGAGGACTCATAATACACATTTTTGAGACATAAAGCTTCTATAAATCAAGACAATGCAGTACTGGTAAAACAATGGACACAAAAATGAATGAACTGAATAGACAGCCCAAAAATAAACACACACATTTAGAGTTAAGTGATTTTTGACAAAGGTGCAAAGGCAATTAAATGGAGTTAAGAAAAAAAAAAAAAGGGAGTTAAAGATTTGTTTCAATAAACAGTGCTTAAATAATTGGATGCCCAGGAGTTTCCATCGTGGCCCCGTGGAAAAGAATCTGATTGATATATATTAGGATGCAGGTTCCACCCCTGGCCTTGCTCGGTGGGTTAAGGATCTGACATTGCCATAAGCTGCAGTGCAGTTCATAGACACGGCTAGGATCTGGCATAGCTGTGGCCATAATGTAGGCCAGCAGCTACAGCCCCAATTCAACCCCTAGCCTGGGAACTTCCACATGCCATGGGTGCAGCCCTAAAAAGACAAAAAAAGAAAGACAAAAAAAAAAAAAGAAATTGGATGTCCATCTATAAAAGGTGCACTTTGACCTATACCTCACATCCTATACCAAAATTAGCTCAAAATAGATCAGGTCCACAGAAAATGAAGAGCCATAAAACTCTTATTAAAAAAAAATAAAAACAGAAGAAAATGCATGTGACCTTTGAATAGCCATACTTACCAGAAGAGTTTTCAGATATGGCAGTCAAAGAATGATTTATAAAAGAAAAAACTGGAGTTCCCATCATGGCGCAGCATAAACGAATCTGACCAGGAACCATGAGGTTGCGGGTTCGATCCCTGGCCTCGCACAGTGGGTTAAGGATCTGGCATTGCTGTAAGCTGTGGTGTAGGTCATAGACACAGTTCAGATCTGGCATTGCTGTGGCTCTGGCGCAGGCCGGCAACTACAGCTCCGATTGGACCCCTAGCCTGGGAACCTCCATATGCTGCAGGAGCGGCCCTAAAAAAGGAAAAAAGAAAAAAGAAAAAAAAAAAGAAAGAAAGAAAAAACTAAGTTGGATTGCATTCAAATTAAAAACATTTGCTTTGTGACAGAAACTATCAAACAAATGAAAAGATAAGCTACAGACTAGGCTGGCCTAAAAATTACATTTCTGACAAAGGACTTTAAAAAACATGTAAAGAACTTTCAAAACTCAACAATAAAAAACATTCTAATTTTTTTTTTTGTATTTTTGCCTTTTCTAGGGCCACTCCCATGGCATATGGAGGTTCCCAGCCTAGGGGTCTAATCGGAGCTGTAGTCACTAGCCTATGCCAGAGCCACAGCAACACGGGATCCAAGCCAGGTCTGCAACCTACACCACAGTTCACGGCAACGCCAGATCCTTAACCCACTGTGCGAGGCCAGGGATGGAACCTGCAGCCTCATGGTTCCTAGTCAGATTCCATAACCACTGAGCCACAGAGAGGAACTCCTAAAAACATTATAATTTTAGAGTTCTCCTGTGGCGTAGCAGGTTAAGAATCTGACATTGTCTCTGCAGTGGCCTGGGTCACTGCTGTGGCTTGAGTTTGATCCTCGGCCCAGGAACCTCCACGTGCTGTGGGCAAGGCAAAAAAAAAAAAAAAAAAAAAAAAAAAAAAAACAAGAAAAAAACTAATTTAAAATATAGGCAAGAGATCTGAGCAGTGACTTCAACAAAGATGTATAGATGGTAAATAAACACATAAAAAGATGTCCAATAGCATTAACACCAAGGAAGTGTAAATTAAAACCACAATGAGATATCACTATATACCTATTAGAATGGCTATAAACATTAACAATTATAATAACAACTACAACAAATGTAATTCCAAGTTTCAGTAACGACATGGAGCGACTAGAATTCTCATACACTGCTGGTGGGAATGTCCAATGGGAAAGTCTTCTGGAAACAGTTGAAAATCTCTTAAAAAGTTAAACAAAACTACCACACTTTATGTAAACCTAAAGATAAGCAAATAAAGAAACCAGGATGTGGTGGGAAAGAAGGAAAGCAGCCTGTGGCAAACAAATTTAACTGAACTACAAATCGATCCCATAACCGCAATAAAAGGGTTGGAGAAGAATGCAGCTGTCCTGTGTAACGTCCCAAAGCACTGTTTTCGGAGGGTCCTATTGGGCTAAAAATAGAAAGAACTATACACAAACACTACACTGGTAAATTTGCTTTGTACAGGAATATGGACTAGGACTCCCGAAACTACTATATTTGTGTAAAAACTTGAACAAGTAAGTATATACATTGTGCACCTAATAAGAGTCAAGTTTCTTTAGTGTTGGAGAAAGTAGTTAAAAATAAGGAAAAGGGAAGATTGTGGCGCTGGACTGACATCAGAGGTATTAACATGGAATAGATATAGATCGACAGATGAATAGACAGACGTGTATGAATGTGTGAATTAGTACACATAGATACATTTCCTAGCTCTATCCACTGAAAGGACCTAGAAACATGAAGCTTCAGTAGCAATAATCACAGTTAACACCCAGAACTTAGTTTATTAATTACTTTGTCCAATAAAAAGAACTAGCCTTCTTGAACAACTGGTTGCTTTCTGGGCTAGGGGAAGGAAATATATATATGTCAAATATATATATGACAGCATATGGAAATGACAGCACCAATCTGGAAATACTGCCAATGGCCAAAGTTTGAGCAATTGAGCAAAAAAATAAATAACCTTAATATTGGATTACAGTACAAGAATAAAAAAAATCCAAAAGTCCATACTGAATAAACAAATAAAAGAAGTAGTGACATCTCTTCCTTACAGAGTAATTCCAAAGAATGCATGTAAAAGGAATCAAAAATAGAAAATCACCTTTAGAATACCATAGTAAGAACTGCTGCAGAAAAAGTTCACCAATGAATGCTTAAATTGGTAAGTCAAAGTTGAGATCGAAACAGAGTATCTTTGTTAATCCCAAAGTATCATCTTGAAAACATTTAGTAATTCCAAAAAGGAAAATGTTAACTTTTCAGTGGCCAACCCAGGTAGCCAGCCAGGTGATGGACGATAGCCACATGGTCAAGGTCAACATCACCAGTAACATGTAGTGACACCATGGACCCCGTAATACATGCATGCAGAAGGGCGCATCTCCTTTATTCTATTCTTTTCAACAATGTATAACTTCAGGATAATCAAGAGAAAACATCAAACAAATATAAACTACAGAACATTCTACAAAGTAATTAGCAAGTGCTCTCTAAATGTGTCAAGGTCACGAAAGAAAAGGAAAGACAAAGGAACTGTCGTCACAGATTGGAAGTGACTAAGGAAACATAAAACACAAACATAAAACTAAACATAATCTCAGGACAGAAAAAGGACATTAGTGTGAAAACTACTGAAATCTGAATAAGTGCTGTAGTTTGGTTAATAGTATTGTGCCAAAATTAATTTCTCGGTTACACATGCTATTAGCATAAGTATATAATGCATGAAGGCTAAAGGTAGTATTTTTGCAGCTCTTGCACAAATCTAAAATCATTTCAAAATACAAATAACTTGTTAAAAGCAAACAACTTATATAATTATTCTAGTTATCTATTGTATCTAAAATAAAAGTCCTTGCTCTCTGGTTCCAAGTAACAAGAAGCATTTTCCATACAAAAAGCATGTTATTTGAAGAAGAAGAAAAAAGTTGCCTCTTACAACAATTATGTCCTATTCATTCTCTCTCTATGGTTGTTAGGATTTTATCTTTGTTCATGAATCCATTGGTTCCTCATACAGATAAGAAACCAAGGGGGAAAGAAATCACTAAGATGGTGAGAAAAATGAAAAGTATTCCGTTGGCTGGAAAAATTCCAAGCTGGGCAGAGCCTTATTTTCAATATTTGCTTTTGCTTATTTTTGCTCATTTGCTCGTGCGGGTATGCATGTATACACATATGTATGTATGCTAGTCTGTATGTATGATCACCTAGGCCTGTTGAGACCTATGACTCTAATTAAATATTGGGTTTTTTCTGAGCTTTTGGACCCTCTCTGATATCTGTGATGGATGCACTGCTGCACTTGGATCTTTTTCAAATTCCCACTCCTTTTAACAGCTTCTTTGTGCCAAGGGAGGAAGATCTGAGGGAATAATGGAGCTAACCTCACAGTTCCCTCAATGGGTTTCAAGAATAGACCCAGCCAGAGCTTCCAAATGGAGAAGGCAGGCCAAGGCATGTTGAGAATCATGGAATCAAGTGATTTGGGAGCTGTAGGGGCCCTTATCAGGTCACCTTCCTTCCTAAAGGGCATGCATTATTCTATAATGCATTCTCCTTGAACAATGTCTCAGCATCAACATCCCATCAATTAAATGTGGAGAAAGTGTATACTGGAAAGTAAAGGAAAAGATGCTTTTTATCATCAGGCAGTCTTATCAAATGGAACTTGGCAGTGAACTGGAAACACAGGACTCTGTCACTGTTTCCTTGGCTACAGAAGAGGAGAGATGCCTGCCTTCTTCCACAACTTAGACTTGTTGCAAGGATGAAATGGACTAACTGAAAGGAAAATGGCAGGAAAAAATTGCAGATTGGTGTTTTTGTTGAAATGTTAGGATTTTCTCTCTTCCAGTCTCACTGCTCTCAGGAAAAAATAAATCATCTCTGACAGTGCTGCACAAAGACTTTCATAAGCTAATGCCAACCTGCCTCTTATCTCTGGACAGTCTTCTTTATGTCCGTCATCCAGGCATGCTGGACAGCACACCATTCACTTCCACGCATTTCTGTCTCTGCACATACTCTTCTTCCATTTGGGAGTAATTCTCCCTGCTTTTACCCAATCCTGATCCCCATCGACTGAATGATTCCTGCTTATCTTCCAAGTTTCAACTTAAATGCTTCTTCTAGAAAGCCACTGCCAAACCCCTCTCCTCCCAGATACCCAAATCCCAGAAAAATTAATCTTTTAATACATATATCCCCAACCAAATCTTCAATTTCTAGAATGGAAGAATCTGCCTTTTTCACCATTACATGTATTCCTGGTTCCCAATAGGGTCTACCAAAGAATAGCTTTTCAATAAATGCTTGTTGAATGAATCAATAATTGACAGATGAATAAATGCATGCTTTCAATATAAGTTTCTTAATCTAAGTCCCATTTGGGGGAGTGAGTTATGAAGAACATATTCCAAAGACTAGAATGATAGAATAACTAGTGAATATGCAAGAGAAAACTGTTTAGTTGAACTAGTCATTTTTAAAAAGGGAGAGTCTGAAACTTAAATTCTGGGCTGCTGATTTGTTATTATTAGTGCAATTAACATGATAGCAACTTACATTTATGTATCCTACTAAATGATCAGCAATTTACTAAATATTTGTACTTTTTTTTTTTTTTTTTTTTAGGGCCATGCCTGCAGGCTAGTGGTCAAATTGGAGCTGCAGCTGCCACCCTACACCACAGCTCATGGCAACACTGGATCCTTTACCCACTGAGTGAGGCCAGGGATGGAACCTACAGCCTCATGAATCCTAGTCAGGTTGTAACCCACTGAGCCACAATGGGAAGTATGTTTTGTACCTATTAGCATTACTAATCTCCCCCAAAACCTTCTAGAATAGGCACCGGCTTTATCCTTGTTTAGAGATGAGAAAATGAAATCAGAGAGGTTGGGTTCCCTGTCCAAAGCCACATTGTTAGTAAAGAGCAGTCACAATTCATACACAAGGCTCTGGAACCTAAATTGTTAGAAACTGGGTTCTCCTACATTGCCAAATCCCACTCTTCCTTTCCCTGCTGGACGACTAACCTTCAAGGTCTTCCAGGTCCTCCAAGGTCAGAAAAGCTGGTTTAAAATCAATCCTGGCTGAATTCTCAAGTTTTTTCAATCATCTTCTAACTCACAAATAAAGCTACTCTATCAAGTGGCTCTGATCCATTTCTCTCCACTCAGAGCCAGGGCAAATATTCCTCCCACATATCCCTATCTGAACTGCTGCGTTTATGCTTAAATGCAATTATGTAGCTCCCTCTCCCCCACAGATCCTCTTTTTTTCTTCATTTGCTTCCAATAAAGAGACACTATTTGGTTGGGAGCTTTCCAGGGTAACATGAATCCATCCTGTGGAACTAGTTTCTGCATCTGGAAAACTGAATGATGCTTTGGTGTTTGTTTAGCAAGAAAGTTGGTTTGTGAAACTGCATTGTTACTTTATTATCTTTAAAGCTTTTAAGCCATATTAAGCAGATTTAATTTCCAAAGATGTCTTTTCTCACCATCACCCCTTTTTTTTAAATGGCCCAGTCAGTTTCTACTTTTAAACCAGTTTCTGGTAAATATGCCACTGAGTATTGATTTGATTTGAACACTTAACCAAATTAGCCACATGGTCCATCCGTACCTTCCTACCCTTCCCCAGCATAATGAGAAGGCACACATCCCAGAACCCCAAATCCACCAGACAAATAAAAGGCACACTCCTTCAGTCCACAAACATCAGTTCCCTTAAGAGAGAAATGTCTGGCAACCCTAATCCATGAACCAGAGAAATTTTTGATCACCTTAACATTCCCACTATGGCTTTTTATTCTTTCCATCAATAAATGCTATAACTGGAGATGTTCACAGTGCCAGCGTGTGATAGCTTCTGTAATTATCTCATCTACAGACCAAGAGGCTGCTTTCTTTCTTCACACTCTAGGCAAGATTATGAACCTTGGGAAAGCTAAAAAAAAGCCGGTGTCTGATTATTCACTTATGTTCTCTATCTTTGAATAAAGCAAAGGAAAACATACTGCAAAGGTAAAAATTATTTTAAAGGAGAGAATGAGAAAAAAATGTACTTCTGTATTGAAAAAAAAATCATAAAGTTAGATTCCCACATCAGAGGATCATGAGACACATGATTATTACAGGGGTCAGTGAGTGAGGGGAAGGACAGAAATAGTCCCAGGAATTTATTCACTTCAATTGAAATTTTTTTTGTTAAAATCTAAAATGTGCTTACAGGATGGTTCCTTTAGTATAAATGCACAGTTAATTATTAAAAGTATAATAAACAACATTAGAATTTATGGAACCAGAAGTAAACTCTTCACCCATTCAAGTAAGTAGGTTTTAGGTCATAAAAGCAGATTATAAAATTTAGGGAAAAAAAAAAAAGAAGAAGAACCTAAGTTCTAAAGCTCAGAAACTACCCATCATTAGTTCATGTCCTTTGTCAATAACTGGAGGACAGGACCTTTGTCATTAGATTATACAAAGTGTCTGGCATTGGATCTTAACAGAGAAGAGCTCCTTGCTCACATGCTAAGGAAGATGATCTAAATGGTTAAGGCAAAGAGCCTTAGTTTTACTTTTTTTCTTCCCTCATAATCTGTTCTACCCAAGAAATCAATTATGCAAACAATCACTGTGCACCTACTAGGGGCAAAAGAGTGTTAGATGTATACAAAAGACCCCAGGCATCTTAAGGTAATAAATCTTTCCCTTCATTCCTTATGTTAACTGAAGACATATTCATTATCAACAGCAAAAGTAACAATAGTTATTAAATCTACCATGTGTAAATATATTCAGAGGAAACATCTTTTTTCTTTTTTCCTTCATGCCTTATCATCTTTAACACTACTGTTTCAGGGTTGGCTCCTATTCGTGGATCCTTAGGGATCCAGAAAGGTATAAAACATGGTCCCAGACTTTGAGGAATGTCCACCATCTCCACTCTGAACCTCCTGCAAATGTCTAGCCAAGGAAAATCCAAATGACATGTTGAATAATTTTTTTAAAAGGAATGAGCACAGCATTGATGCAAGTACACTGTGGGGAAGAACGCAGAGAAGAGTAGCAAAATCCAACAGATAAAGAACACTCAGTAGAAAAGTGGTCAGATAGTCTATCATGAAGTTAAAAATAAGAGTGAAGAAAACATGCCTATGAAGGAATATTTTGAGGCTCAGACAAGGGATGGTGAGACTGTAGGAGATGACAAATGGCAGAACTCATTAAGAAATACAAAGATTTTTTTTAAAAATCCTAAGTATCCAATGCTGAATGAACACATGAAATAA
Source organism: Phacochoerus africanus (assembly GCF_016906955.1). NCBI lineage: Eukaryota > Metazoa > Chordata > Mammalia > Artiodactyla > Suidae > Phacochoerus > Phacochoerus africanus. Next base: position 14,810,552 of record NC_062544.1, on the reverse strand, counting down.
TAGGCACTGCAGAATGCTCAGCAAGAGAAGTAGTAGACAGTAATAAAAAAAGGCAAAAATATGGAAAAAGCAGTTTTAAAGGATCATTGACTAAAGATATATAGAGAAGATACAGCAATCATGTAATTGGAGTCTATGCTAAATAAAACAAAAAGAATGGACCAGGACATATAATGGAAAACATAATTTAAGATTTTTTAAAAAGCTGACTTCAATTTACCCATTGAAAGATGGCATCGTGTGCCACGAAAAAATTGATATAGGGAGGACAATAGTGATAGTATCTGGGAAATTCTTGAATTTTAAAGACCAAGAATCCTTGCAGTCAATAAGAAAGATTAAGTCACTTATAAAATGAAAGACAATGGTCCCCATTTCTTCCACTTCCATATTCAGCAATAAATGACATTGAATAATGCTATAAGATAAAATTTTGTGTTTATGTGTCTAAAATATAAACCTTACCTCCAAAGGAACTGTAAGCAAATATTAAACTCAGGCTAATAAATATGTATGCCGAAGTGTTTGAGGGACAAGTTATAATGATGTTTCCTAATTTTTAAATGCATCAAAAAATAAGAGGAAGAATGGGTAAAGCTATGGATAGATGATAGGTATGTGTTACAGTATAGCAAAATATAAGTGTAAAATCCAGATGATGAGACTATTCTATGAATATTTATCATGGAAGTCCTTTATCTTTTCTCAACATTTGAGAATCTTATTAATAAACGATTGAGAAAAACTGGTAACTATATAGAAACCTAAAGAACCTAACTAATAAGATAGATACGACTGGTATATACCGAACTTTGCCCTAAACCTTGACAAACCATCTTGATCTCAAGCACTTATGAACATTCATAAAAAATGATCATTTATGAGCTTCCCAAACACTCAATAAATTCTCCAAAATAGCAACTCTACAGATAAAGATCTCTGACCACAATGCAATAAAACTTAAAATTAATACGAAGTCAGAAATCCTAAGATTTTCAAAGATTTTGGAGATTTTGAAACTCCCTCTGAGATCTTGAATCAAACCGGAAATACATACCAACATTGTGGATTTTCAGAAACTCGGCTTAACAAACATACATAAACGCACTACTGAAAGAAAATTCTTTAGCCTTAAGTAGTTCCATCAACAAATATAAAGAATGAAATTTATATGTTCATAAATAGAACAGTAAAATGAAAGGAAAGGAGTATAGGAATTAAGGGGAATAAAATCAGAAAGTAATAAGTTCTACAACAGAAGAATAGGAAAACTATTGCGAAAATCCAGGTTATTTTTTAACTTTCAATTTTTAAATACTCTTTGGCATGCAAAAGAACTACCAAATCAGTAGTACACAGAGATCCCATATACCCGTTATTTGGCTCCCCCAGTGTTAACATATTACACAACCATAGTGCAACTTTTGAAATCCAGCAATTAAGTGAATGCAATACCATTAATGAATCTACATATTTTATTCCTATTTCATCAGCGTTCCCACAAATACCCTCTTTCTGGCTCTTTCTGGCTCAGGATTCATCCTAGGATTTCACAGTGCATTTAGTTGTTTATCTCCTCCAATATGTAACAGTTCCTAGCCTTCATGGCCTTGGTATTTTTGAAGAGTATTTGTCAATTCTTTTCTGGACTGTCCCTCAATTGCTTTATTTTACCAAAACAGACTCTAGAAGGGATGTAAAATATGATCAACAGTCTAATTCCTAAAAAAGACAGAAAGAATGTAGTTAAACTACCCCCCCCATCTACATGTTTAAATGATTTCATAGGGGAGTTCTTCCAATCTTATAAAGAAAATAATTATAGTATTACATAAAATGAAACAAAAACCTGGCAAAGATTGAGCATGTGTACTTACACACATTCACACACATACACAGACAAACAAGAAGTCTATAGGCCAATCTTGCTTATGACTACTGATGCAAGATTTTAAAATAAATATCAACAAATATAATCTAGGAGCACATAAAAAAAATAACACATCTGACTAAGTGGGGCCTATTCCAAGAATAAAAGGAATTTTCAGTATTGAAAACAAGTTTTAATATGATGTATCACATTATCATAGGTCTAAGCACAAAAAGGTGATGATGATCTCCACAGAGATCTAAAAAGGCACTGAAGAAATTCAATTATTCTTAAGAAAAATACTCCATAAAATAGGAACAAACTCTTTTATCTGAAACCAAAGGTCACTGGAAAACACTAGAATTGGTTTTGATCAACAAGGGTTGTATTGGCACAATTCTTCTTATTAATTATAAATGTACTGTAATCTCAATAAAAATACACGGTTTTTATGGGGATGGTTTGGAATTAGACGTTCTCATTTGATTTTTCTATATATAAAAAATAAATACATGATGGCCAGGAAAATTTTAAGGAAAGGGCCCAGGGAGGCATCTTTCAAGGCAATGAGAGGAATTTACCCCTATTAAATATTAAAATAAATAATCAATATTTAAGATAGCATAACGTTATTAAGTGTTTAAAGGAGAAAACCACCAAGCTAGAATTCTGTATCCAGCAAAATCACCCCTCAACAGTAAAGAAAGAAAAAATTCCTCAAACAAAAATTGAGAAAATTTGTCACCGTTAGACTTGTTTTGCAAAAAATGTAAAAATGTTAAAAGAAAAAAAAGTATGAAACACTGACCTACATAAAGAAAGGAGCATTAGAGAAGAAATAAAGGTGAGATTCTTTCATTCTTAACTCATTTAACCAATAACAACTTGTTCAAATAATAATATCAACAATACATTGGAAGACTATCGTTTATGGACAAATGAAATAAATGACAATAATAAGATATAAGAGGAAGTAATTGGGAATACCTTGTTATAAGCTACCACCTTGAAGCAGTATAGCTAATTTTTACAGATGTAATATGTATAAATGGTATATGTGCTCATATACGAGTGAACTTAAATAAATTGCATATTGCACACTCTAGGGAAACCACTAAAAAATTTACAAAGCAATCATAATGGATATATTAAGAAAGAGAAGAAAATGGAATCAGAAAATGTTCGGTGAAAACCAATGGAGACAGAAAATAAATGGAAGATGGGGAAATTTTTATATATATAAATATAAATAAATATAAATTATATATATACATACATATACATACCAGTAATTATAAAGAAGTATTAACCAATAATCCCTTTAAGTGTGAATGGTCTAAATACACTAAGTAAAAGACAGAGACTGTTGGAGTACACTAAAACAAAACAAGACCTAATTATCTTGTCTCTTGTTGTCTACAAGCAATTCACTTGAAACAAGGTCATAGATAAGGAGTAAAGGGATAGAGAAAGACAAACCATGCTAACACAAATTCAAGGAAAGCTGGAATAGCTATATTAATTCAGACAAAATCAACTTCAGAGCAAGAAATATTACCAGAAATAAAAATGGCTATTAAATAATGATGAAGTGATCAGTACTCCAAGAAGACATAACCAACCTTAATGTATATGTGCCTAAAAACAGTGTCAAAATGTGTGAAGTGAAAACAGATAAAACTGCAAAGAGAAAGAGACATATCCACTATTGTATTTGGAGACTTCGACACCCCACTCAGTAAGTGACAGAGCAAGCAGAAAATCTGTGAGAGTATGAATGAACTGAACAGGGCCATCAATCAAGGGGATGTAATTGACATTTATAGAATACTTCACCCAACAACAGCAGAATACACATTTTTCTCAAGCTCACATGCAACATTCACTCAGACAGACCACATTATGGACCATAAAACACACCTTAACAAATTTAAAAAAATATAAATCAAACAAAGTATGCTCAGACCACAGTGGAATTAAATTAGAAATCAATAAAAGAAGGATACTGGAAAATCATAAAATATTTGGAGATTAAACAAAACACTTTCAAAGAACATATGGATCAAAGAACAAGTATTAAAAGAAATTTTTAAATACTTGGAGCAAAAAGAAAATGAATGCTCATTTCTTAAAATTTGTGGATGTAGCGAAAGCAATGCTTAGAGGGAAAAGTATAATATTAAATGCATATATTAGAAAAGAAAAATGGTCTACAGCAAATAAGCTTCCATCTCAGGAAACTTCAAAGTAACACCAAATTAAATCCAAAGTAAACAGAAAGATTAATAATAATCAGAGCAGAAATCAATGAAATTCTAGACAAGAAAACAATAAAATCAAAAGTTGTTTCTTTGAAAAAAAAAATCATGAAGATTTGAAAAAACTCTAGCCAGGCAAACCAAGGAAGAAGAAGGAAAACACAAATTACTAACATCAGAAATCAAAGATAGACCAGCAATATTAATCCCGTGGATATTAAAAGGACAATAAGGGAATATCATTTTCCTATGCCAACAAATTTGCTAACTTAGATGAAATGGACTAATTCCTTCAAAGTTACAATAAAGGCTCAGAAAAGAAAAAAATGGGTAATGTGAAGAGTCTATGTGTATAAATAAATAGCATCAATAACAGCCTTCCAAAATTGGAAAGCATCAAGCCATTCACAATAAAAACTTTCAGCAAGCTAGGAATAGAATATAGCTTTTTCACCTTAATAAAAACATCTACAAAAAACCTACAGCTAATACATAATGTGAGTTTCTAGATACTTTCCCCTAAGAAGGGAACAAAACAATAATGTTCCCTCTCACTACTGCTTTTCAACATGCTACCGGAAGCCCTAGCTAATGCAATAAGAAAAGACAAGGAAATAAAAGGTTTACAGATTGGAAAGGAAAAAAGAAAACTGTCTTTGTTCACAGCTGACACAATTGTTTATGTAGAAAATCTCAAAGAATCAACAGCAAAACTTCTCAAACTAGTAAGTGATTACAACAAGGTGGCAGGATACAAACTTAAGATGCAAAAGTCATTCACTTTCCCATATACCAGCTATGAACAATCATAATTTAAAATTTAAAACATGGCACCATTTATATGAGCACTCCATTAAAATTAAATACTTAGGTATAAACAATCTGTTTAATAACTATATAAGGAAAATTCTAAAACTATGAAAAAAGAAATCAAGTATCTAAATAAACGTAGATATGGTCTATGTTCATGTATAGAAAGAAATATTGTTAAGATGTCAATTCTTCTTAAGTTTATCTAAGATTCAATGAAATCCCAGTAAAATCTTAGCAAGATACTTTTTCAACAAGGTGATGCTAAAGTTTATATAAAAAAGGCACAAGTATCTGATGAAGAACATATCTAAAATACACAGAACTCTTAAACTCAAAGACAAGAAAATAAACCAAATTTAATCGTGGACTTGGAAAACAGACTTGTGGCTGCCTGATGGGAGACGGAGGGAGTGGGAGGGATCGGGAGCTTGGGATTATCAGACACAACTTAGAATAGATTTACAAGGAGATCCTGATGAGTAACATTGAGAACTACGTCTAGATACTCACATTGCAACAGAACAAAGGGTGGGGGGAAAAAAATGTATGCGTGTAAGGATAACCTGACCCCCTTGCTGTACAGTGGGGAAAACAAACAAACAAACCAAAAAAAAAAAAGCACCAAGCAAAAGATCTGAAGAGAATCTAACCAAAGAAGTTATACAGATAGCAAGTAAGCATATCAGAAGATGCTCAGCATCATATGTCACTAGGGAATTGCAAATTAAATTAACAAAGTGATACTACTACACATCTATTAGAATGGCTAATATCCAAAACTGACAACACCAAATGCTGACAACGAGTTTTCATTCATTTCTGGCAGGAAATGTAAAAAGGTACAGACACTTTGTAAGACAGTTTGGCAATTCCTTATAAATCTAAATGAGTCTTACCATGTGACCCAGCAACCACACTCCCTAGAATGAAATAATATGTCCACCCAAAAATTTGCATATAAATGTTTATAGCAGCTTTATTCATAGTTACAAAACCTTGGGAGCAACCAAGAAGTCCTTCAATAGGTGAGTAAATAAACTGTGGTACATTCATAGGAAATATCCAGAGATTTAAAAAAAAAAAAAAAAAAAGAGCTATGAAGCCAGAAACATACAAAGAAGGCAATATCCAAAAGAAACCAGAAAAGAAATGGCTACATACTGTATAATCCCAACTACATGACATTCTGGAAAAGCCAAAACTCCAGAGACAGTAAAATGACAAGCTGTTGCCAGGGAGGAAGGGACCACCAAGAGGAACATGGGGGATTTTTAGGGCAATTAAACTATTCTGTATGATACAGGAAAGAAGAGTACATGATATTATGCATTTTTCAAAACTCATAAAAATGTAAGACACAAAGAGCAAACCATGTAAACTACAGACTTTTGTTTATAATAATATATCAATATTGGTTCATCAATCGTAATAAATGTACCATATTAATGCAAGATGTTAATAACGTGGAAAACTGGGGAAATGGAAAGAGAGGCATGTGGGAACTCTTTGTGCGTGCGCCCTGTACCTTGGTAGTTTCTATCCACATTTCCTGTAAACCTGAAATTGTTCTAAAAAATGAAGAACTATTTCTTTTTTAAAATAACGAGAATGCTTTCTGTGTATTTGTATGGAAAAACCTATCAGATGCACAGGTAAGGGAAAACAGCAACAGCAAAAGAGTACATAAAATATGTTGCCTGTTATATAAAAATGGGAAAAGAAGTAAAATTATATTCATATTTGCTTGTTATGCATTAAACATTTTGGAGGAACACCTAAGAAACTGGCCGCAACGGTTACCTGTGGGGCTGGCAGTAAAACTAGCTGGATGAGGGGTTGTAGAAAGAGATTAGTATGTGGATCTGACGTGTGATTGCAGCATTGTTTTATTTTACATTATCTTTTAAAAAACAATCCCCTTCAGGTTTGTTGAGCTCTAGAGAAAATCTGAATTTGACTGTCCTCAAAGTAATATTTTCATTTAATACGCTGAATAACCCATCTGGAATTTACTCCATAGAAACGCTTTCATGCGTGCACACTATGTGCAAAGAAACTATGAAGACATCCACTGCAGCATTATTTGCAATAGCCAAAATTTGGGGAGCATCTAAGTATGGATGGACAAGAGGAACTGGTTAAGAAAATTGTAACACAGACAAGCATTAGACATACTAGGAATCTCAAACCATCAGTGAAAAAGAAAAAAAGACCTGCATGCATTGATGTGGAAAGTATCCATGATGTATTATTAAGGCAAAAAAATAAAGTTGCAGAAAAATGTGGACAGAAAATTTTTAAGTATAATATAATTTTGTGTGTAAATGCAATAAAGAAAGATCTGGAAGGATATGTAACAAACTGAAAACAGGGCTTACCTCGGGGGAAGTATGTGGGATTTTTAGGATAGAAGGAGAGAGGTTTACTTTTTACTCTGTCTGCTTCCTATTGTTTGACTTTTTTCTTCTGCAACTATGATGTATTTCTTTTTATACATGAATAAAAATAAAGATTTGGAAAAAAAAAAAAAAACCCAGTGGAGTGTTCCTGTCCAGAAGGAGCAGCCATCTCGGGGGGCTGTTTGCCATTACCTCTGTTTCTTTTTGTTCATTTTTTTTATACCGGGAAGGGCTCAAGGAACCTCTGTGTTCTCCACAGCATTGTTAACCAGGGCACTGAATCTAACTTGCCATTCCTTGTAATTGGATCCTTCCAGTAAAGCTGCCTCAATAAAATGTCCCAAGTGCCACAGCCAAGTGTTTAGGAGGCACATAGGACCCTGGTGGCTGCTTTGGGGGGTGGGGATAGGGGCCTGAGCCGGGGGCCTGGGTCTAAAATGTTGTAGGAGGCATGCATTTACGTCCCAGCAAGCTTAACTAGCGACAGAGGAGCATGTCTGTGTTTTCCATGCAGGCTTAGGGAGCCTTGTTTGCAAGGCTTGGGATCCCTGGTGAGCAGTTTTCTGAGGCTTCAGTTACAGCACAATTGCAAATGTATTAATGCAATGAGACTTTTGTATAACTACATTAGGGAAGGGGAAAATTAACTCAGTGGTTTCTCCAGCAGGCATTCACAACTGCTAATAGTGAATATATCGCAAGAAGGAAGTGATTGTTGATAATTATCCCCTAAATCCCACTTCATGAAATGCCTAAAATGATAGGCTGAGAAAGGCCTACAACTTCCTGTTTGCTCTGTCTGGAAGTGTGATGTAGGTTCCATTCAGATGGTCTTTCCTTTTATTGTTTCATCTCACAGGGGTCCTAAATTCCCTTATAATCTAGGAAACAAGTTCTCTACCTTGAGCTGAATCCAGAAGTGGCCTTTTAAGTCATGCCAGCTTGGAGGCACTGACTGTTTGTACTTAATGCTCGTCTGTCTCACTTCCCCTTGTTTGCACAAAAGGGAATGGAGGACTTCGGGGATGAAATTGCATGGAGGTATCGACCACAGGGTTAACAATTAACTCAGGCCTCCAGGATTTTATTCTAGACTTCTGGAGTCATGTGCTCTTTTATTCATACCTTCATTTCATTTCTTCATTCAACAAACACTTACTCACCTCCCATTATACACAAAAGAAAGTTTAAAGTTTAAACACTTACTCACCTCCCATTATACACAAAGGAAAGTTTAAAGTATTTTAAAGTATTTTAAACAATTTAGTTTAAAATGCCAACTTTGGAACCAAATGGAGTAGCTTTTCATCTCAGCTCTAACACTTTTTAGCTGTGTGACCTAAGTCTATACAGTCTCTCTTTATATCTGCTTCCTTATATTTAAACAGGAATCACGAGGAAAACCTATCCCATCAGGTTGTTGAGAAGACTAAAGAATTTAATATGCATAACTTAAAGCAGTCCATACTATAAACACAGTAGCTACTATTGTTATTGTTATTATTATCATTCTTATAATTTTGTGTCATGCCTTGTGCTGTGAACTTGCAACACAATCTATACAATCCACAGTGATGAAAAAAAAAAATCAGGGGCCCAGTTTCACAAAATTTACAGACTATTGGGGGCCTCAACATTAATCAAATATGATCAATCATAAAAACAAATGCAAGATTGCCATTGTGATTGGTCCTTCAAATAAGATGTGTGTGATGTCTTGAGGAGGGGGGTTGAGAGGGAAGAGGTGGAGAGGAGAACTGGGATTTAACCTAAGCAGGAGTCATCAAGGCCCATCTGGTGATGTGAGAGAGTTCTGAAGTGTTAAAAACAAACAAACAAACAAACAAAAAACGCAACCAGGTAAAATGGGAAAGGAAGGGTCTTTAGAGTGAAGAAAAAGAATGTGTAAATGCCCTGCAGTAGGTGGTAGGTGGAGCACTGTACCTACACAGAACTACAAAAATGTGTGGTTGAAACAAAGATATCAAAGATAGGGCAAGATGAGGTTGAATCCTGGTCAGCAGTGCATCTCCTGCTGCCTGGCAGGCACTTTAATAGCTCATCTTTATCCTAGTTGCACAGGCACTGAATAGTTTTAAGCAGGGAAGTGTCATGATCAGATTTCCATTTCGAAAAAAAATTATTCTAGCTGCCAAATGAAGAATGGGTTGAAGGAAAGATCCTTCTTGAGTATCCCAAGTCTCTCCCTGTTGACAGTCATTCCTTGGCAAATAATAGAAGGCACACATCCCAGAGCAAAAGTCTGATGTCCCCAAGAGCTGAATCCAGAGGGAGGTGTAGGGACGTTAGGTGTAGGGGGTGGGGTGGAAGAATGCCCAATTAGCCTGCTTGCCAATTTAGAGACTAGCACACCCAGTCCTCTTCCTCTAAATGGTCACCATATCAAACAGCAACAGCAGTCATTTGTTGAGAGCAATGGAAACTGGATCTGGACACCTACAGCAAAAAGGGGATTTGTTGGAAGATGTAGGGGTATCTAAGGATCAATAGGAAGGTTACAAAACCAGACTTAAAATGAACAGGATCCAGGCAACTCAAAGCATCTCGGTAGAAGAGCCAATAGAGAAGCCTCTTCCTCTTCAAAAATAAATTGGAATGGATGTTTGACAGCCCCTAGAGTAATGGTTCATGGAAGCATTTCCATGGAAGTATCTTCATATCTCCAAAGTGGATAACCTATTCTTCCTGCCAAAGTTTCCGCCATTTATTCCCTCAAACCTACTTTCACCACTCCTTCAGATTTCATGTTATCTGATCCATCTTCCTAAATGGTGCCATGGAGGAATACCTCCACACTTCATCCTCCAACCACTCTCTCTTTCCAAATTCCCATTATAATGGTGGTAGGTACCCTTCTCTTTCCCGGATTTTTAAAGACAGTAATCTACCTGCTGGTTACTTTCAGGAATATGTGGTGGGGTAAGAGAAACAACACTGGGTTTGCATGGCAAGAACTAGATTCTGGCTTTTGCTCACCATTTAATCTTAGGTCAGTCACTTTCTTTCTGCAGGCCTCAGTGTTCTCATTCATGAAATGGGGGCAGCAGCAACAGCTACCTCACAGATTATGGAGCAATCAAAACAAACAGTGATTGTGAAATTATTTTTAATCCAGTGGTTCTCAACACCCACTAAGCTTCAAAATCTCCTGTCATTTGTTTCTTAAAATACAGATGCATTTCCCAAACCTACTGAACCACAATATAGACGGATCAACCCCAGGCAGCTATATTCTGAAGAAGTTTTAAATGTGATGGAAATGTGCAGCCAGGGTTGAAAACCACTATGAATGCACGTTAGGACATACATGCTATTGTCTAGCAACAGTATCACTTCTGTGGTCTGGCTACTATGCTCTGCCCCTTCTCCCAGCTTCTCCAAACCACCCTCTGCTGTGACTGCCCAAGAAGCCTTCAATCAATGTCAATCAGACACGATGCTTTTGATAAAATAAACCCAAGTACTTCTCATTGCTCTTAGGATTCAGACTCTTGAAGGTCCTCCATTACCTGCTGTTGACCTTTGACGTCAAACTCTCTCTCTTAGCTCTGGCACAGTCCTTTCTGATTCTCCAATACACCAAGTCCCATTTCCATGGTGTCCTCTGTACCTCCTGTCCCGATTGTTTTACTCAAGAATCTTTTCCTGGCTTTTTCTTAACATTCAGGCCACAGGGAGACCCTCCAGCCCATCTATTATCAATTACTCCCTCTCCGCCTGTCACCCTTCATTGCAGTACTTAATTTCTGTTCAAGTCACTTATCACTCTCTGAAATTATTCATTTATTTGTTTTCTTAATGTACCCATCTTCCCTGGCTAGACTATAAGCTCTGTAAGAGGATATTGCAAATTTAGGCAACTGCTTTATCCCCAGTGCTAGAAGATTGCCTGGCACCTGGTAAATTCGATGAGTAAATGAATAAATAAATGTACATTTCATTATCTAAGGCAAAGCAGACACACATTTTGCCATCCTCCAATACTTTAGCCAAGCTGTGAAATGACCAGCGTTTTTGCTTTGAATCACCTCCCAAATGCTGAATTCCAATTCCCCAAATTCACAGCCAAGTCATATCAGATGACCATCGGCTCCAAAAGGTATCATGAATTGCTTAATATGTTTTCTTCTGGGGCTTACACAATGAATTTGATATTTACTGTTTGGCAAAGTCTGTTTTTCTTTGTTGGTACGTTTAAGTTGATTTTTGCAGCCAAGAACACCTCTTTGTGGCTGGCTTCCCCATTTTTCCCCCTTTTACTAGCATACCCTGGAGTAGTATAACCAAGGAAAGGTGAGTTATGTGCAGGGAAATGGGCCTTAATGAATAGAAAATCCAAGGAATTCATTTGATGTTAGCACATTAACACTCTTTTTGCCAAGTCTTCCAAATTTCAGCTTTCTCCTACAAAAAAAAACAAAAATAATGGAGGAGGGGCAGCTCAAAAACCACAATCTTGGAATAATATAAGCCATTCTATACATTTTTTAATGAAATGTGCTCAAAAGCAGTCAACCATCATCAATAAACCCCTGATCCAAATGTCAACAAGTCCCACTGGTACAGTATATTGGTCAAGAGCTTGGACCATGACGTCAGTCAAACTTGGTGCTGCAGCTTACCAGCTGTGAGTCTGAGGCCAGAACTTAGACTTTCTAAGTATCAGATTCCTTATCTATAACATAAAGTCAATAACAGCACCTCCACCGTATGGCTAACCACCGTTAGGATGAAATGAGACAGATGGATGTCAGGTGCCCAGCCAGCACAGAGTGACACTCTATGTATGTCTGATAAAATCTAAATTAAGTAACTGAATAAATGCTATTTCCCCCACCTTCCACTTTGTAGTTTCCATTGCCCACAATGCCCTTCTAGGCTATACTCGTCGTGAATAACGGCATTATTTAGTACAGAAAGATATTCATAGTTGTGGTTGTGCTCTAGCTTTCCTAAGCCTATTCTCCCGAGAAACAACTAAGATTTCTGTATTAGAAAGGCCCTAGGAGTTCCTGTTATGGCTCAGTGGTTAATGAACCCAACTAGCAACTAAGAGGATGCAGGTATGATCCCTGGCCTCGCTCAGTGGGTTAAGGATCCAGCATTGCCATGAGCTGTGGGGTAGGTCGCAGACTCGGCTCAGATCCTGCATTGCTGTGGCTGTGGTGTAGACTGGCAGGTACAGCTTCGATTTGACCCTTAGCCTGGGAACTTCCATATGCTGCAGGTAAAAAGATTAAAAAAAAAAAGAAAGAAAGAAAAAAAAATAGAAAGAAAGAAATGCCCTAATGATCTATAGGTAATGGTCTCTCTGCCATCAAAGAGAGATAAAAATGTATCCTGTAGGCTGGATGTAGAGTCCAAATATTCTTGAGAGTCTGGTCCATTGCCAGGTCCTGAAAGTATTACATTAAATAAGACATAAACCTTGCCTCCATGGGTTACACAGACTCACCTCAAGTCTCCACACTACCACTCACTAGTAAAGACACTGGCAAGTCACCCAGCCAAGCCTCAGCTTGGTCCTTGATAAAATGTAGACAGTGATATCTGACATTGCATACTCTTAGAGCAGAAATAGGACTTAAATAAGATAAAGCTTTCTAGTGGTCAGAAACCAACTCTAGCTAACTTAAACAGAAAGGTGCTTTTAGAAAGGTGTCAGGTGACTCAAAGTATCAGCCCCCAAACTCAAAAACCAGGAAAACATGCCACATCCAAGGGATCTATAGCTGCCTGCAAAAGAAACACCCAGGGAGAACACAGTCACTGCTAGATACCAGAGCCATCATCACTGAAAGCTGCAGCCACTGCCACAAGGTGCCACCGCCATGAATAATCCCCTCCCAACTGACATCCCACAACTCAAGGAAACTGGGGCCGGAACATTATTCATCAGCCCATGCTCTAGCTTCCAGGGGTTGGTGAGAGGAAAATATAAATGCTATCAGTTTCCAATATGGAAGTGGAAGGCCAAGTACCACCTTCAGGCCAAGTATAAGTCCTGGAGGGATCCTCCCCAGGAAGGGGTGCCTGGCTGCCAAGCATTTCTTCAAGTGACCAATACCCGCCCCCGAAGCCTATTAAAGTATTTTGCACACAGTTGCCAGTTGTATTTTTCTGAATCATGCTGACCTGACAGTGGGATCGATTAAGACTACAGACCTCAAGGAGTGCATTCATTGCGTCTTAAAAGAAAGAAGGATGTATTATCCGTATGGGAAAGAGATTGACTCTAAGAGGCTATGAGCATTTCCCAGAAAAATTCCAATAGTTTCATGCTGTGAAGACAAGGTTATTTGTGTAACTTCCACAGGGGGAAGTGGCTTACCACTTAAATTCACTAATATCAACCTGTCATCTCATTACTATTGATCAGCACTGGACAGCCAAGGGCATATTATGGGGGAGCCGGTTCCTCCAAGATCAGCACTGACCTACACATCCCCTTACCCAGCACCAGGTACTCTCTGAAGGCCCTAGAAAATTCTCCAGCCAATGTTTTTTTCTCCCATTTCCTCCTCTGTTTCGGGAAGGAAAAAAAAAATTGAACTACATATACAAATTACAGGAGAAAGATATCTAAAACGTTACTGGGAACTGTCCTACAGGGCATCTTCATTCCGTGTATATATTTACTCTGCAGTGCTGGAAATTTTTGGAAGGGAAGATAGGAGAGAGGAGAAACAATACTAGCCTTGGAGCCTGAAGTCTTGCTTGGAGGCTCCTTGGCACCCTGCCAACAGCACGCTTTCCCCCCAAGATCTCAATCCTCCCACCTACCCCTGTATCATTTTATAATAAGCAGCCTAGATTGCTGTCATTTAATACACATACACGAGGCTCCCCAGAGCTTGGAAACTCTCTTGCAACTGTCTCCTTGATAGGCATCTAAGAAACAAATGAGGAGAAAGGATGTCTAAGACTCCATTAACATTGTTAGGTTAGAAACGTTGACAATAAGTCGATTCTTTTTGACATGACGGTCCTGGTAATGAAGGGACATTTCTACGTGGCTCTTCCTAATGTAAGATAAGATATGGATGGCCTCCGATTTTTCTGACACATGTCCAGTATATCAAAGGGGCGGGAAGCGGTCTAAGAAAATAGGTTGTTTCAGTGACACATTAATAGGAGCCCTGGTTGGGAGATTAATGATAATGCTACCTTGCACTTGAGTGTTCTGGCAGCTCACCTGGGAATGAAAGCTGGAATTCCTACAAGAGGGGTTAGAAAACCCAGGGGCCTCCACTGAACATCCAGATGGAGTTCCCTCGTTTGCCCATAATCCTAGAAAACCACAGAGAGGAGAGGAATGGCTCACGCTCTGGAATGTCACTTTCCATCTGCCTCTGGCGGGGTTGTGGGTGGGAGTAATTGGATGGGCCTGTTTCTGGCTTGTCGGAAAAAAAAATGGATCTGCTGGGATTGGTAGCAAGTAGAAATCAGGCTGCTGGGAAAGGGAATGCTGACCCATCTGGGAGGCAACAAAACAGAGAATCAGGAAAGAGTGGTTGAAAGATCAACTCTTTTAGCATCCACTTCTCTCTCCCCAGACATTAAGGCCTGTTCTATGGAGCTCAAAGGGTCACACTTGGCGATTAAAAATAAAAAAAAATAAAACCCAGCCTCTGTGCTCCCAGCTCTCCCTGCCCTGCCCTATTTTTTCTCTTTTCCACAGCACTTACCACCTTTTAACATACCAACATCATCTACTATTACGTCATCTTACGTTTAGCTTGGCTTCATGGCAAGGATTTTTGTTTTGTGCATCCCAAGTGACAGGAACAATGCTGGTATAAAACAGGCACTCAGCAAACACTGGTTGAATAAACGACTGATTCAAGAAAATTGTGAAAAGTCAAGTATTTTCTTTCTCTCCTTTTTGACTACCTCATGGCATAGGGAGTGCAGATACAAGCCACAGCTGTGATACATGCCTCAATGCCAGATCTTTTAACTGTACCAGGCCAGGGATCAAATCTACATCCTGGTTTAGAGATGCTTCCAATCCCATTGTGCTGCAGCGGAACTCCAGATATATTTCTTTTTTTTTTTTTTGGTATTTTTAAGGCCGCACCTTCGGCATATGGAAGTTTCCAGGCTAGAGGGCTAGGGGTCAAAGCAGAGGTGCAACTGCCAGCCACACCACAGCCACAGCAACAAAGGATCTCAGCAACATCTATCCTACACCACAGCTCCAGGTAACTTCGGATCTATGACACATTGAGCGAGGCCAGGGATCGAATCCACATCCTCATGGATATTAATCAGATTCGTTACCACTGAGCCATGACAGCAATTCACAAATATTTCCATTTTTTCAAAAACCCTATAGGTCAGTTGGTAGAGTATAAGATTGTTTTTAAAAACCTTTGTAAGTCGGAGGTCTCGCTGTGGCTCAGTGGAAACGAATCTGACTAGCATCCATGAGGACACAGGTTCGATCTCTGGCCTTACTCAGTGGGTTAAGGATCCCGCGTTGCCATGAGCGGTGGTGTAGGTCTCAGATGCGACTCAGATCTTGTGTTGCTGTGGCTACAGCTCCAATTTGACCCCTGGCCTGGGAACCTCCATATGCCACAGGTGCAACACTAAAAACATTAAAATAAAAAAGAAAGAAAGAAAAACTTTAAGACAATTCAACTTTGACAATTTCACTATGCTGTATGAATGAGAGAATGTATTATTTTTCCTATTATTACATAAATATACAATCATTTAAAAGAGTCCAAGAAAATAACAAGTACTTCGGAAAAGGTCAGCATTATAAGTAAGGTTACTAAACGCAAAAGATGGATAGGTTTACCCTCAAAAAAGTTGTTTGTTCATTCTCTTGCATTTACACCCCTCGGCAATTATACAGACGGTTGTAGTACTACTGATAGCAATAACAATCAATACTTATCAAGTCCTGACACTGTCCCAGGCCTGTGGCAAAGCTATTCAGGTGTTATCTCATTTAGTTTCCTTAGCAACATACTAGAGCACCTGCCATAAATATCATTCCTGTTTTACCATTGAGGAAACTCAGTCACCACCTTATAATCACACAGTTAATATATGGCAACACTGAGCAACACACCCACAATTTTCTGATTCTGGGCTGTAACTTTAGGCCCTCACATTATAATGCTTCCTTTCCTTTTTTTTTTATTTTTTCCCCAATGCTTATTCACCCTTGTTCTGAAGCCTACACTGGTAAAAGGAAAAATTAAAGAATGGGAAGAATTTTTTTTTTTTCCTAGGAATATGGAAAGATGAGAAAATGGATACAGTGCAGAAGACCCAAATACAGACTGTGATCAAATCTTCCCTTTATCCCTAGACCCACAATACGATAGATGCAATTCAGAGATTTGTGTGAACTCAAATGTGGTTATTTGACTTGCCCTTTCTTTCATTAGTTTAATCTTCAGGGGATAAGAAATTGCTTCTTATAGAAAAGCATATCCCACCTGTGATCCGGATCTGTTATTCACCTCCCTTCTCATGCTGGCTCTTGATTCCGTCAGTTACAGCCCCACCTTGAGCCTCACAGGGCAGATGGTGCCAGATGGTTAACTTCTAACAAGTTCTACCATCAAACTGCAGAGCTGCTGCCAAACTACCCGCCTTGGGGCCCTAAGAGTTACTCAAAGATGTCTCAGGTAGCCCCAAGGGATGGGGGAGACGCCATCAGATCAGCTCTGCTTTTATCTACTTCACACCTTGAATTTCTGAACCAAATTTGTTTCTTAGGATTCATCAGCAGTAACAGAAAGACGTGCAGAATCACAAGATAGGAAAAAAGCACCATTTACTGGAAAGAGCCCTGGGCCTGACAGTTAAGGAAATCGAGTCCTGGGGTTCTTCCCTTGCCATGGCCAGGAGGAAATCATTTAATTTCCTTGGACTGTTTCTTTGTAGGCAAAACGAGGGGATTTTGTATTACTATTGGTTAATTCACTGTGACAAACGTGCTATCATAATATCAACCATAGAGGAAACCACGTAGACTATACAGGAACCTCGATAATTTTTGCAACTTCTCTATAAATCTAGAACTGCAGAAATCCTACATGCTTTAAAAAAAATTAAATAGCATTTCTAAAGCTTGTTCCAGGTTTTTTAAACTGCACTTGACACTACCAATCCTTTAAAGAAAGCTGCCTTGGTAAATGATCATATATTGACTTTCAACTATACCTGGAAATTCAGAGGCAAACTATAATTTCTGAAACTGTTTTAGATACTGGGTTATCTTGTATAATTAAGTTCCTCTGGATCCTCCAGGTATTACCTACATTGGTTATCTTTTGTTGTAGAACCTTGAGTTTCTTCACTCACCCTTATTTCCTTGGTTCTCAGTTTCCATGACTCCACTAACTATGTATTAAAATAAGTGCATTGTGTGTATGCCTACTAAATTGGTTCACAATATTAACACAATTATGTACAGAGATGATATACACATAGATATGGATATAAACTTAGATAACAGACATAGAGATATGCAAATAGATAATTTTATGTTTACCTTTAGTTTTACTGTCCTCATGTTCTAACCCCTTAAAGTCTGGCTGGTACCAAAAAGGAGCTGTCAATTGAAGACTTGGCCAGTTTTCAAAAATAAAATTTTCCTTATCAATTTTTAGCCTTCAGGTTTGGCCATCATCTCCTTTTTTTATTTTCAAATGTCTCATCAATATATGACTGTATCTTGCTGGTTTCCAATTCTCCAGTTAAAAGTCCATATGAAAAAATACTGACATTAATAAACAACTGTAATATATATTGTCATTTTGAGAGCATAGGGTGAAGGGGGAGTGTGCTGATCCCAATGTTTCCTTTCACTGAAGCAAATGGGCAAGTGTTAGCTTCTCAGCAGAGCTTCCTACTCCCATTCCTGACCCCAACTTCCTTAAGGATACTTAATGACAATGCACAGGCTTCTAAAATCCCCCCAGCATAATCAATTTTGTGGGGCTTAGGCCAATCTATAAATTGGGTGTTTGGAACCAAATTGCATAGCTCTCACTGACTAGAGGGGCCCTAATGAAATCGTAGCTACTTGACCTGCTTACTTGAAAGGCCTTTAGGAAAAAGAAAATCCATTAATCAATTTGTTTCTTGAGGCAACTTAGCAACAGGGATCCCGGTGGTAGATTGGGTGCTTTTCCTAATAAGCAAGTTGGATTGAATAGTTAGTGATATCAACTTAATTTAACTTTTATGTGATTGATCTTCATTGGGAAGATTCAATGAAACCTTCCTACCTATATCTGAAAAAGATACAGATACCATTTTCCCTTTTGGGATATGCTCTGTTTTGGTTCATGTCCCAGTAATGTATCTCCAGAAGCCCATTACAACATAGGAAAACTTGTGAAATTCTGCCTGGCATCCAGAACTCTCCTTGGTTAGCAAACCAGGTCGGAATGATTTCCAAGCCCCATGCTTCAAAGATCAATCCACAACTTTATTAAAAAAAAAATTTCACATCCACTGTAAAACATTCTCCTTTTATCTTCTCCATTACCCAGGGATGTTTCCATTGAGCTTGCATTTATTAATTCATTCATTCACTTGTTCAACAAATATTTACTGAGCACCTATTATATCCAAGTATTATACTAGGTATTGGGGATACTTTGGAAAATAAAAGTGTCTTGTGGAGCTTGCACTGTACTGGGGAAAATGGATAAGTAACAGGTAAATAAACATAGATCTGTCTTCCATAACTGCCGTACCTAACTGTGGTAAATGCTATTTATTATTAGAAACCAGAAGAATATCACAAAGAGGAATGAGTCAACTTAGATTTGATAGGGAACAAGAGAAACTAATATTTATTGAATGCTACTCTAAACATTTTCCATGTATTTCCTTATTTAAGCCTTCTAACAATCTTATGAGATAAATATCCTAACACACATTTTTAAAATAAGGAAACTGGTTAACAGAGACGAGACAGAATTTGCCTAAGGTCACACAGGTACCAATTAGCAGATTTAAATTTTGATCCTGGCAGGCCTGCTCCAGAGTCCACTCAGGTAAGACACCATCCTGGAGAAATGTTCTTTATGCTGATGCCTAGAAGCTTGCTCTGAGACACCCACACAGGGAGCAGGGGCAGAGCACTCTCTGAAACTGTAGCAATCGTGCTTGAAGATCCAGAGGCAAAAAAGCAGTTGGCATTCACGAAGGCAGGCAAAGCTGTAGCATCATCAGTAAGAGATGAATTTCCTTTTTTGTAAGCATCCTATAAAAACATGTTTAATATTTCTTTCAACAACAAACATCAGCCTCAAACTAGCGATTCTGAAACATCCCAGTTGAAAGTTGTCATAAATGGGCTCATGAAAACACTGATAGGGTAATACTGAGCTCCATATCCCACCCGTACATCAAGAGTTTCTCTGTGTGAAAGGGCAGGGTGAGCCCTCTAACCACTCTATTTGGTTTTCTAAGCCTTTCTGTCCATGACACTGAATTAGAACACTGAATGATATTCCTTTTATATAACACCATCAGTAAACGTCTGAAAAGATTAGGGATAGGACTGTATCTATTTCAATAAAGGGGCAGGGAGGTGGCTAGGGTAGAGAGTCATCGGCCTGAGTGGGGTTTCATACGAAATCATTCTCAAGTTCAAACCCCACACCTAACTGGAGGCTGGAATCATCTGGGAAACTGCCTCGGCTCTCGGTTTCCCTCTGCCAGAGAGAACTGTGTTTATGAACCTATTCAGCTGCTAGGAGTTCCAGTGGGAGATGACTTCACAAGTGTGATATTTAAGAGCAGGAGGAAGGAACGGCCCCATAAGGATGCTGGGCCTCTATTTATTTCACTCCGTATGCCAGGCTCCCAGCCTTCTCGGCTGATTCCCATTTGTCTTTCTCCTGTGGAATATTTCAGATTTACAGTGCCATCTGTTGAGGAGCACAGGCCCAGGACGTCACGGTTCAGCCTGCAGCCCTTCTGCTGCCCAAGGCGGGGAGGCGGCCCCGGAGCACGGCGGCTGGTGCCAGGCTCGTGACTTCCCTGCCTGTGCCAGGCTGAGTGATGGATTAGGGCCCCAACTGGGCCCTCTCCTCTTATTTCTGCATCTGGATTGGTGGTGCAAGAGAGATTTCTGGTCCTCCTTCTTCTGTGCTTTGCATGTGTACCCGCACATTCTTTCTCTATTTTTCTCTCTCTCTCTTTCTCTCTCTGTATCTCTCTCTCTCCCTTCCTTGTTGAAAACAGCCTTCTGGCTTGGATCTGGGCTCCCTGGGCCTCTCCTCTTCAGCACTGTATATTAATTCCTCTATTCTGGCATTTTCAGAAACTGCCTTTGCCAGAGCTGTAGGGGGTGGCTGCTAAACTCTGCGACTCTAAGGAAGAGACTGTCACAAAATTGCTAGGTATCATTCAGACATTGAAAGGCACAATGCTTCAACCATTTGGATGTGGTTTCAGAGGAATTTAGGGTGTGAGTATTTGTCCCATTTCACCCAGGAAAGACTCTTTATTTTCAAAGCAAAACTTTCTGTCTATCTGGAATTGACACATAAAAATGCACCCCAGCTCCTTTTGCACAGCAGGCACCAGTGTGATCAGCAGGCCATGTGCGTGCCCCTGAATTTGCAATCGGGCCATCCTCCAGGATCCTATACTGGAGCAGTAACAGCAACAGACAAAGTGCAGGATTGATGGGCAGGAGCCTGCTCTATCATTCAACTTGCATCACCTCCTGCCTAAACAGCACATTCATCTTTGCAGGGTGCTTTCCCATGCCCAAGCTTCTTCTAATCGGACTCCGTATTAACCCTGGGAAACACACAGGGGTGGGTCTTATCACTCCTATTCTCATTCAGTTGATGGGATTCTAGGATGACACGTGATTTGCCCAAGGTCACACATTATTTGTTTTGGGGATTGTTATTTTTTTTCTTTCCCTTTTTTTTTTTTCCTTTGGTCTTTTGTCTTTTTAGGGCCACACCCGTGGCACATGGAGGTTCAAATCAGAGGTATAGCTGCCAGATCCGAGCAGTGTCTGTGACATACACCACAGCTCAGGGCAATGCCAGATCCTTAACCACTGAGGGCGGGACAGGGATTGAACTTGTGTCCTCATAGATGCTAGTCAGATTCGTTTCCGCTGAGCCACGATGGGGACTCCTTTCATTTATCTTTTTTTTTTCCCTGTGGCACATTTTCCAACTCACAGTCCAGTGTTCTTCCCTTGCTATCAGATTTTTACTCCACATTTCCATTTTTCTTACCCATAAAATAATCATGCTTACACAAGTACTACCCCATACATAACCAAACACTTTTTGGGGTTGCCTTTGGAGGCCTCAGGGCCTCTTGGTTCATTTTTGCACTTTCAACAACTCACATACAGCCCAGTTAGAGTCATGTTGAGTATAGGCCAGCCCAGTTTGCCTTCAACTGTCCATACAGAAGGTGTGTGCTCAACAGCAGTAATGATAATATCAGCCACCACTAAGAACAACAACAACAAGAGGAGCAGAAGCTAAGGTTTATTAACCCTGTGCAGAGACTCTTCTGCTTTTCATGCACATGAAACACACAGTGACTCTACATGGTGGTAATACCATCTTCTCCATTTTACAGAGAAGAAAACTGAGGCAAGGAGAGGGCAGGAAACTTGCCCAAGATCATCATCAGTTTGTAGCTTCATCAGAATCTGAACTCTGACTGCAGAGATCATGCTCCCAGTCACTTTCACTACCGATTAAGGAAGATTCTCATTTGGACAAAGCCAAGTGGAGGAACCAAGTACTCACTCAACAAAGGAAAGATGTCAAGCACTCTTCCATCACGGTGCTCTGTCCATGCGTGAAATACAAAAAATTTCTCTACTCGAAAACAGGCCCTAAAGAATTTTATCTATTATCACTTAAATCAGATAATTTATTCATTATTATTTATTAAAGAAATTCCATGCCTGTAAGTTTCTATGTTTTTTTTATTTTGGGGCCTTTGGTTGGGTTTTTGTTTTTGTTTTTGTTGGGGGGGATGTTTTTGCCTATGCAGACCAGTGTTTCTGAACTGCTGTCTCACTCTCTACTTAGACTCCTACCATACGGTCACCCTGCCTGTCGCCCACTGTCATACAATGTATAGCAGCCATGTAGTAACAGACAGACCTCATCAGACAGCCTGTTTACAGGGTATCTAGGCCCTCAATTTGCATATTCAAGATTACAACTTTGTTCATCAGCACAAACACCCAACATCACGTGCTTAAAAAGCCATGAGATGTGATCAAAAGTCAATGGACCAGAAAAAGCAAATATGGCAATACATGTTGCTCACTTCTATGAAAAAAAGATTTTTAGATGTAACAATCACCAACTTATTTCAGTGGCAGCAGAGATTCACCCTTCTCTTTCTTGGCTTAACAGAGCCCACTACATGAACGCCCAACTCAGACATATGTGGCTATGTGTGAGAACACCAAGCCATGGTGTAACAAAGAGATTAAGAGGGCACCCAAACTTGGCTCAACAGAAAACCATTCAAAATTCCTAAAGAGTCACTGAAAAATGCAAATAAACTAATCATTAGCCTAATCCTAAATTTAATAGGTTTTCTCCAACTATATACTTTATACATTTTTGCTAAGTGGTGAATTATACCATTTTTTGTTCTTTATTGAGTAATGCAGATATAATTCAAGCCAACTGCTATGAGAATATTGGGGGAAAGCATTGGAAAAAAATGTGAAGTATCATGTTCGGATCTTTGCAAAATCTCAATTTTTCAATTTGTTTCTTCTTAATGTGAAAAAGCTAAGGCAGAAAAAGGTAAATAGAGCTTATGTTATTTTTTTTACCTTACTCAACTTGATATACTAAATCTCGTTGAGGAAAAAAACAATAATTCTAAGGATAGATCTTCCAGAGAAGTATTTACAGTGATTCTAAGATAAGGAAGATAAAGTATCCTTCTAAAATGAGTAAAGAAAGAAATCAGTGCCAACCAACTCCTAGGAGACTGAATTCCAAACACAATATAGATTTGTGATCCCACACATCAGGCTCAACTTGCCAATTATCAAGAAAAGGGGGATTGGAAAGATTTATCATTAAGCAAGGTGGCTCAAAATCTAATTTTGATTACTTGTACATAAATGCATTGGCAAGCTGTGGATTAAATTTCCTTTAACATACAACCTAGGTTAAGAAAAACTACATAAAGGAGATTAGAAGGGAAAATGTGTCTTAATAAATGTTCGAGTCAAAAGTGTCTTGGATATTTAAAAACTGAAAACATCGCCAAAAATTTACCAACCCCAAACACATTCTGTTCCTCCAAATACCTGAAAGCACAGAAGAGAAGAAAAAAGAAAAGAAAAAGAAAGAGAAAGAGAGGAGCAAAGAGAGAAGAAGAGAGAGGGGGAGAGAGGGAAGGCAGGGAGGAAGGAAGGAAGGAACAGAGAAGGAAAGAAACTTAGAGCTCCACTAAAATCCTACGTTGGATTATGAGGGCAAAGGAATCTTGACACAGTGTATTGTTTTTCTCTGTCATCACGCAGATCTGTATTTCAAGCTCGGATCCAGCATATTGTTTCCATTGAGTGGGATTAGTGAAATTTGTTTCCAGGAAAACTTTAAAACTAGTCCCAAGTTTAAGTCTCCACTGGTTAGGTCATAAAGAACAACAATCAGTTCCAAAGTCTGATGGCTGTTCATGGTGTCATTTGCTGCTTCACATCTGTTTAACTCGGAAGTGACATTCCCAATTGAGTGTGTTTTCGGCAAGTTCCCCATGAAATTACTTCAGTTTTATGTTAGCGATCATGGTGCTACATTTCATATAGAGCTAAAACAAATACTTTCAAGTAGTTTCCATTTTGATATTTTCACAAATACGGAAGGAAAAGAAATTGGAGCAGTGAGGGGGGGAGCGTAGGAAGAGAGATGAGTGAGTACACATCCTATCTTTGAAGGAAATACAGCCAAAAGTAGCAAGAATTATTTTGAAGCTGTAAAAGTTCTGGACAGATTCTCTTTACAGATTATTATAGCATAAAGTGTTATTGTTCTTTTACAGGGACTGGCTTATTATACCCTCTCCTATACATGGTCTGGCTGTTATGTTCCAGAAGTCCTCAGTTCCACAGCTTCCCTGACCAATCAGGGCAGATGCTGTAATTCTTTGCTGCTTTCCTATAGACAAAGGTAGGACTCTCAGCCTTTCACCAACAGATGGGAGGCTTGTATTCACTTATAGGTATTATCATTCTGCCCAACAGTGAATTGATTCTTACCCCACTCCTGGGATGGTGGACATTCTGGGTCAGAGGTAAAAGCAAGTGTTTCTAGAGACACAAGAGAAGGGCGGGGGAGTTTAATCTCAGTCCTTCTGATTTAGAGTCCTGGGGTAAATGCTGCTGTAACAAGGCTCCATACCAACAACAGGATGACATAAGCTCTTCCATTTCTAACCCAGTTACCCACCAGAACCCAAAGCATCCTGAAGCTCATGATGTATAAATTTAATTTCTCTTTTATGGCCAGAGCAGTATTTTCCATGATTTATAAATCATTTGGTCGGTGATTTCTTTGAAATCTTTGCCTCATTTATGCTCTTGACCTCTTGACCTCCTGATACATTTATTTATGCCAGAGATCTCTCTGCAATGGTGCACTTTAATGTCATTTGCTTGAGACTGGGTGGCTGAGAGGCAAAGAAACAAAGACAAACGTTCAGGAGGCTTGTGACGCAAAAATGTGTGTTTAAAAAGAAGGATAAACAAGGGAAAATGTGAACCCTTAAAATATATTATTCCTGCAATATTGATTTAATGCAGGAACCCTCTATTTATTGAATACTTTATGGGTATCTGATTATATGGCAGTTGATGGGGCAATGAGAGAATACTGATCCTCACAGCAAAAATATTTGCTGTAAATGTCATGACATGCCTTGTCTATAATATGATTCTTTCCAGATGGTTATTTTTCAAGTTTCAGAAACAGAAAAATATGCCTTAAGACAAGTATACATGAAAATGATGTCTTTCTCCTTTGTCTCTTTTTGATTTTCATTTATTAATACTCTGCCATTTACCATGAAGCAATGTGCTAAAGAAATCTGGTCAGAATGACATCTGATTAATTGGGCAGGGCACTTCCTACATAGCTCTTTGCTGATAACCCAGCTGTCCAAGAACCATTTCATTATAAGAGATGCAGAGGCAGGCGACAGTCACAAAACCACTGGGAAGCTGGGTCTGTTCTAACAGATTGGCACAATTTTTATCACTGATGCTCAGAACCTACAGGGCTTGCATAGCCCAAAGCCAAGGACAGGCTCTGCCTCTTGGGACAGCCTGTATTCCTCTATGCCACTTACTCATTATTGAAACATCATGAAAAAAATTGCTTCTCTTCAACACCCCCAATCATTTACCTGATACAAAAGTTATTCCGGTTTTATACCTAGTGAGACTCACATGTAAGCACACACAAATACATAAATATAGTCCAACGGACATAGTCTAGAGGTACAATATAAGATTCTATTAGCCATTACAGCTCATTTTAACAATGCACTAATATTAAACAACCAATGTTCTATGTTTTAGAAGGCTAAGTGTTTTATTTATCTCCTAAGGCTGCTCTGTTTTACCAAGAGGTATGTCATTTGCACATTAAAATAACATAAATTCAACTACTGTGTATGAGCTTGGAAAAAAAAATGAGAGGGAGAGAAATAACAATGTAAACTGTGTGATTTTTGTCCTCATTCCACTCAAAAGACACACATATCATCACAGTGACTGTGAATTAGGCAACCTGAATTAGTGGTTTCTTCCCCTGGCTTTGTTTTCCTCCTGCCTCTCACTTCATGAGCCAGATTCAAGGATAAAGCTGACTATCATTTTTTCTCACCATATATGCTGATGCTACACATGAATGCTTTAATAAGGTTTATTGCAGCCCATGAGACAACTAGGAATCCTATGTGAACAGGCAGAATGAAAAGCACTAAGAAAAATCAAGTAACACATCAGAGAGGAAAACATCCAAAGGCAAAACGGAGGTACCAAATAGCAATACAGTTTGAGTGATCAGAAATACCAAGGTCAAAGTTGGTGGAAGGTGATAAAATGTTAGCACCAGTTTATTTCAGTGGTGGCTATTTACCTCTTCATATTACAACTTGTCTGCAATAATCATGAGTTAGTTTCATCATGAGAAGGAAACAAACTATTAAGTCACTACTGTGAAAATGAAAGAGCTTAAAAAAAGGGTAGAGGTTAACATAATGAAGCCTGGATCTGCAGAGTCCAAGAGCTGGGACGTCACCAGAACAGGTACTGGGAAGCTCAAGTTCATTTTCCTCTAACTTCTCTCGGCGATCCTGGCTTAGAACAGAGGGTCTGGAGTCAGAGAGCCTGAAGGTCAAATTCTGACTCAACCACCTTTAGCTTGTGGACCTCTCTGAGAAATGGTGTGTTGGTTAACACTGAACAACCAGCTCTAGTTAGAAATGATGTACTTTTTACCATTTGCCAATTTCTACAAATATAAATATTCCCAGTGTCGTCAAGTTCAAGCTCCAATCTGGGGTCACCTGGATCACAAAATTCCCAAAAATTTAACAAAGGACTTCCCCAGGCTAGTATAAGACAGCCCTGCATACCACTATCTCTGAGCTTCAGATTTCTCCTCTACAAGATGAGAATGTTCATGATACCTAAGACCCTATTCATAGGTATATTGTCACAGTTGAAGGATCAGACGCACAGAGAACGCTCAGCAGATGGTCAGGCTCAAGAGAAGTATTTAAATGTGCAGAACATCAGAAATGAAGGCATTTGCTCCTATATGTCTAAATTACCGCTGCAAAAACATACGTAAGAAACTGGTAAATAATCATTGCCAAAGAGGCAAGGAGCAATAAGGAGGAGAGTTTTCAATGTTTACCTTTGGTAGTTTCAAATTTAGAACCATGAACATGTGTTCCATATACTAAAAATAAGACTAAAATCCTTTTACAAGAATAGGAATTAGGTAAATTTTAGCTCTTAAGCCTGGCTGCTTTCACCAACCAATACACTCCCCTGCTGAGACTGGCAAAACTATACAAATGGACTCAGTAAAAATTAAAATACAAGAAATTCCCACCTGGGACATGAAAAAAATCAATTAGTAGGTTTATGTGAAAGAGATCATGGCCAATGACACACCTCCAGTTTTCACATCAGACATTAGTTGACCCAGTTGATGTCAGGTATTAACCCATTGTTGTACAGAGACTGTTTATAGATGGCAGAGTCACAATAATCAATAATCACATGACGATGCCACCTTAATTTATTGGAAAAACAATATTCTAACTATAGAAAGTAAATAATGTAAATAATTATCTAGAAGTCCCTCATTCTTTTTCTTTTTTTCCCTATTTCCCATCCCTTTCTTTCTTCATGTTTACAAATGTGTTTGCCTGTTGCTTGCCTGCCAGGTCTTAGGGGTCTCCCTTTCGAAGTGCCCTCCCCTTCTGCATCTGGGAGAAGAGGGGAGAGGCAAAGGTTGGAAAGGGAAGGCGGCAGTTACAGCACTACATTACCTTGACTTTCATAGCAGCCTGCCTCTGCTGCAGTTCCTAGGGTCCTGGGTCTGGGCTTCATCACCCTAGCCTCAAAGGGAGAGCAGATGTGAGCCTCTTGTCTTATCTGAAGCCCCTGAAGTGAAAGAAGCCTTTCTCTTGATTCTCCACGGCAGTACTGCAACTAGGCTCCAGCTTTAATAAAACTTTATGTATAATTCAAGAATAGAAGGAAACTACAACCCAGAAAAACTTACCTTTAGATCTAGCATGACGCCCACATGCTTCCTCTAGGGGCCCCTTATATAATGACCACCAGCCTTGCCTGAACTAGCCAAACCTATCCCCTCTTGCTTACACTCCAGGTCTCATGGCCTTGCCTCCCAAGGAGAAGAGAAGTGAATCCTCATCCCAGGTCATCATCTCTATTCCCAATGGACTGACTCTTTCGCCAAGATGATCAACAGAGGTAACCCATTCCTTTTACAGGGCAGACCCCACCCTCACTTACATGGGGCCCCATGCTATGGTCCCAGCACGAAGTCAATAGAAGAAAACAATAACCCAGAAATAGAGCACTTCTCAAAGTCTGCATGACCAGATCTCATGGATCACTCAAAGTCCAGTCTTGCCCCCACCCTCAGCCCAAGATGATACTTCCCCCACATGAAATAAAGACCCTATCTGCTTATCCTTCTGGAAATCACTTCCCTAGGAGATAGTAGCTCAAATAATCATCTGCAGGCCACCCCAGATACGGGGGACCACAGTTAGGGCACAGTGAGCCCTCAGCCCGTGCAAATAAAATATGGGATGCTCTGCTCATACATAGGCAACCAAAGTCCATGACAAGAGCATGTGGTTTCTCCATCCAAGGTGTCTCTATGGTTTCACAAGTCTCCCAAGTAACAGCTGGCATCTGGCTTTACATTTCAGTACCATAAAGACAATTCACTGATTTTCCTAGAACATAGAACTAGTCTGACTCAGAAGTTCAGAAAGCTGACTTTCTTATGAGACAGAAAATCTTTGCTGCTCTTAAATGACAGGATTTTTTTTTTTCAGCTTCTCCTTGTAAATGTTTCAAAATCTTCAGACACATTTTCAGTTAGGTGAAACTGTTACATTCACATAATTTTGACATAGATATGAACATATTGCAGATAAAATATTGTATTTAACCTTTCTTTACTTGATATAATGCATATGAATTTTTATGTCTCATCTGTGTTGTTTAGAATCAGAATGATGTGAGTGTTATAATATTAATTATATAAAACTAGAAGAAAGCAGACTCTCCAAGTGGAAAGGGTGGAAGCCAGTATGATCCTAGACTAACTGTTAAGTGTAGAAGTTATTATTAGATCTTGTCTCCTCCCTTCTGAAACTCCATGTGAAAAGGATCCTGTCCCTAGCATTTGGCATAATGCCTAGAATAAAGCAAGTACTCAGAAAGTCTTTGTTAGATAAATGAGTAATTGAATAGATAAGTGAATGAATACTCTTCCCCTCTGCAAGGACCACTCTGACTTGTCTTCATGGCAGCATCTCCTACCCTGGACCCATCTAAGCAATCCTTTTCATCAATACAGCCCCATTCTTTGTCCCGTGTAACTTGAAGCTATTGCCTAATCAAAGAAAAACTTACAACTCCTCATCTTAGAAAATACAGTGGATCCCAAAGGTCTTTCATTAAATAGGTCAATGCCTTTTAAATAATCAGTGGCTTCCTTGACCTGGGAAATCAGGACTAGCAGCATACTTACAGTCAAAGTTGCTCCAGGTCTGTGTTTTGCATTTTCTATTCTCTATGCTCTTGTTCTATAGTCCCCTGGTTTCTCAGGAGAGACGTTCTGCCTAAATAATAAAGAGGGGCATTAAAGCCTCACCAAAAGCCCCAAAAGAATGTGCCTTAAAAATGTGGTATTCAAAATAGCCAGGACAGGGAAACAGCTTAAATGTCCATTGACAGATTGAATGGATTTAGAAGACGTGGTATATATGTGTGTATATACACAGACATATACTACATCACACATACACAGAGACACACACAGTGGAATACTCCTCAGCCGTAAAAAAAGGACAAAACAATGCCATCTGCAGCAACACGGATGCAACTCGAGATTCTCATACTAAATAAAGTCAGAAAAAGAAGGACAAATACCCTATGTATCACTTTTATGTGGAATCTAAAATATGGCAAAAATGATCCCAACTACACAACAGAAAGAGACTCACCGACAAGGAGAACAGACTGTGGCTGACAAGGGGAAGAGGGAAGAAGTGGGAGTTTGGGGTTGGTAGATGTAAACTACTGCATTTAGAATGGAAAAGCAATGAGGTCCCATTGTACAGCTCAGGGAAATATATCTCATCTCTTGGGGTAGAAAATGAGGGAAGATAGTATGAAAAAAGAATGTATATATGTATGACTGGGTCACTATACTGTGCAGCAGAAATCAACACTACAAATCAATTATGCTCTAAAAAAAAAAAAATACCAGATAATATTGCAAAAAAAAAAAATGCAGTAGTTTGAAGCATAAACTTTGGAATCCAAAGGAGCTTGGATCAATTATCTAGAGAGCAAGTCCCATGGTTCTCAAATAAATAGAAATAAACAACATAATATGTGCAAAGTACAAGTACTGCCTGGAATACACTACAAACCCAATACACGTTAGCTTTTTAAAAAATATAATAATGTAGGCCAAGCAATAAATTAGAGGCAATGAT
The DNA here is from genome assembly GCF_016906955.1 of Phacochoerus africanus. Lineage (NCBI taxonomy): Eukaryota > Metazoa > Chordata > Mammalia > Artiodactyla > Suidae > Phacochoerus > Phacochoerus africanus. The sequence continues at coordinate 14,779,899 of NC_062544.1, read as the reverse complement.
TTCAGGCATTAAAGTAAAATGCCAAAGAAGCTTTTTAGGGGACAGACACAGGTTTTGCCACAGTTCAAACCATGTAATGTACATCAGGGTTGTCCAAGATTCTACATCCTAACACCATTCTCCCTCCCATGACTATGACAGACATCACTAATCTAACTGAGATTTGGCCTCAGTCATCTTCTCAAAGCTGAATCTACCAATCAGCATTATCACAGGAAAGAAAATCGATTTGCTATTCCCTATTTAGTTGGTTCCCTCCTTCACCTATGCTAACATAAGCCCAAGAAAGAACATTATTTAATCAGACAGTTTGTAATTTTTTTTTCAAGTAAGGCATTAGGCCCAACTATTAAGTTGTAAGCCTCCATTCACCTTAGGGCATAAAATCACTGAGAGCTAACAAACTCATGTTTTTATCACCCACGGAGAACTTTAATCCTTTATACTGAAGACAGTCCTCAATGAATAACTGTTGGATTTCATGCTGTTTCAAACCCTGTAACTGGCATTTACAAATTCACCCGTGTTCAAACTTAGCTCTCTCTGTTTTTCTTTCTCTTCACTACTTCTCTAGATGATCTCTTTGATTGCCATTAGCTAACTTCCCAAATGAAGACTATGTTTCAGGAACTGCCTATATTTTCAGTATTGGATCCTTTTAAGAACAGCCTGACATTTTATTAGACTATTCACTCTCCCACTATGGGGAACAACTGAAATAATATGCCAATCGTTCTTGAACAATAATAACAGCAAATTAGCTCGAATTACAGAACAGTAAGTGTTTTAAAGGACTCTTTTTTATTGATTTAACTCTTTTGAGGTCACAACTCAAGGTCTTTTCTCCAGGTTATAAAGGAACCATTTAGCTGAGCTTGTGTTTTCTTTTTCAACTTTATGCCAAGCAAATACCTGGTCCTAAGGCAAGATAGCAAGGGACAAGATGATAAATATAGTTTCCCAAATTCTCTCTCAGAACTTTCATCCTACCTCTGGATCCTGGCATGCCAAGGCATGTGTTGGTACATCACAGCTGTGTTTATACAAGCCAAGTGAACTGGGAAGCTACACATCAGCCAGTGAAACTGATCCAGTCTGGCTAATTGGGGCCCCTAACTTATCTTTCCTCACTAATGTTTATCTTGGGGGAAGTCTGAACACTCCTGAAAACTGTTGTAATTATATTATCCCTATAAACATAGCCTAGGCGACCTGTTTCAAACATACTTTAAAACTAATCAGTTTATTTCATACCAGCAGCAGGGATTATGAGAGAATCCTGATTAATCAAATCTGGAATGGGAGTTCCTCATTTCACTTGAACAGCTAAATCAAATGCAAACCAATGGTTCACACAAGGGGCACCAGAGTGAGACCAGGGTTCAAATCCCATGAGATTGTGAACAATTTACTCTGCCACTTTAACCCCCACTTTCTCATATGTATAAAATGGTATTATAGCTCTATCTTGTAGGCTGGCTGTGAAAATTAAATGAGATAATGCATTAATCATTTACTGTCTGATATGATAATAAATAATGGCAAGAATTGTTGATGTTGTTACTGTTATTTTCTTTCTTCTCATCTCAGTTTCTTTAATTGGGTGAGAAGGTAACACATGTCAAGTTCAAACTAGTTGTAATGGACAATTGGGCAGAGTTCAACTCTTGGGACAGTATGGTTTCTTACTTGGGGCTTTATGAGTATTCTCTTCTTAAAACAAAAGAAAAAAGAATTAAAATGCTTAAATATTTCCAGGCAATGCTTCAGTGTATCTGCTGCATCCTGCCATCGCTGGTAAGTGAACCATGCAACACGCATTCCGAATAAAACTGGGGGGAACTGTGCTGGCTTTGATGAATGCAATCCTGTGCTTTAGCAACCCCATATAACAGGCCAACAAATTATGCTCCCTCTTCCCCTCTGTGCCTTGCACAGCCCCAGGAGGATTGCACTGTCGCCAGCTGAAAATCCCCAGAGTGGCTGGCTGGGAAGCAAGGAAAATGGCATAGCAAGGGACAGCAAAAATATTGATTGGAGGGCCACCTCTCTAATTAAGGAAACACTAGGTTTGTGATTCTGAGGGGCTTACAGCACCAATTTCTCAAATCAACCTGATGTGCTCGCTTTTCTGTATGATGTCCCCTGAGGTCCTACCAAAGGCTTTGTAGTCAGTGTAAGAGAAACAAGCCCTGCAACTGCACCAGGGAAGCTTTCCGTTTTAACTTCTGAGGATGGATGATATACTGAGACTCAGTGCTTCAAACTGCTGTTCCCAAGGCCCAGGCAGCACAAGCTTGAATGAAAGGGCAGCACCAAGGTCTACCTAGGATGGGCCTCTACTTTGCCTGCTGTCCCACTAGAGGAAGACCATCAACTTCTGAACTGAAAGAAAAATGGGGTGATTACAGCCTAGGACTTAAGAGCAGAAAGATGGAGCTTAACAGCATAGTCTCTGAAGTCCAAGGGTAACTAGTTACAGCGCAAGCTGTCTACTTGCTAGCAAGTTTCTTTCTTTCTTTCTTTTCTTTTTTTTTTTAATGCAACTGCATCATATGGAAGTTCTCAGACTAAGGGTCAAATCAGAGCTGCAGCTGCAGGCCTAGGCCATAGCCAAGGCACTGGATCCAAGATGCATCTGTGACCTATGCCACAGCTTGCAGCAACTCTAGATCCTCAACCCACTGAGGCCAAGGATCAAACCCACATCCTCAAGGACAATATGCTGGGTTCTTAACTCGCTGAGACACAATGGAAACTCCAACTAGCCAGTTTCTTAAAACACTCTGCTCTCCACTGTCCTCATATACTAAGATATAATAATAGTATCTGCTCAAAATTGGGCTCTTGAGAATTTAATGATCTAATTCACTAAAATGCTTATACAATTGTCTAGCAAATACTGACTGCTTTAATATGTTAGCTGCTAACTCATGATTCAGCAAGAGTATAAAAGTTCTCTAATGAGATAAATCATGAGCTTAGTCTAGCTAAAATAGAGAATTAAATTGCTAAAGAATTAGAAATGAAGTTTATCTGCCTTACAATTATATAATATTATGGCCAAGAAGTCTGAAAATACCCTAAACCTATCCCAAACTACAAGCATTCTCCCAAATGAGAGCTCAGAGGTTATATATGAGCAAGGAATAATGGCAGATGGAACCCAAAGTAACACTATTAGCATAGGCATTGGACTGGACCATGTGGAACACTGTTTTTGCCTAGTTAGACAATTAATCGATCACACCTGCCAGTTCCAAAATGACTAAACCCAGACATCCACAGATTACAAAAGAGCATGTTTGCTTGCATTGCTCAGCATCAAACTGGCCTGGGCTGTGGTCTGTGCAATAGCCACTGGTATAACTGCCGCGTGGTAGAAGAAAGAGCAAGGAGGTAAATCACATTGCTCTTGAGGCAAAGATACTAGCCATGCCACTATTTTGACTACATGGAATGAAGAAGTAGAAAAAAGGCAAGAGAGAGAGACAAAGAGACAGAGAGGGAGGCAAATACAGACGGATCATTTGACAGAAGACTTACGATCCCAGGGAGAGAATTACCTGGAAATTGAGAGAGAGAGGATTCTCCACTGGAATGTGATCTTTGCCTATATCACTAAGTACATAGTGACTAAACCCTACATTAATGCTCTCGGTCCAATCATTGTGCTTGATCTTCACCAAGCCTAACTGGAGGGAACATAAAAAAATAAAAAAGGCCTATAAGAAATGACTGGCCAACGGGGACCTGCTATATACCACACGGTTCTCTCCTCAATATTATGTAATAATTTATATGGGAAAAGAACCTGTAAAAGAATGGATGTATTTGTATAACAATCACTTTGCTGTACAGCAAAAATTATCATGACATTGTAAACCAATTATACTTCAATAAAACTTTAAAAAATGAAAAAAAAATAGGTAAAAGGAGTTCCCATGGTGGTGCAGCAGAAACGAATCCAACTAGGAACCATTAGGTTGCAGGTTTGATCCTTGGCCTCACTCAGTGGGTTAAGGATCCGGCGTTGCTGTGAGCTGTGGTGTAGGATGCAGACGCAAGTCAGATCTGGTGTTGCTGTGGCTGTGGTGTAGGCCGGCAGCTGTAGTTCCAATTGGACCCCTAGCCTGGGAACCTCCATATGCCACAGATGTGGCCCAAAAAGCAAAAAATAAAAAATGAAAAAAAAATAGGCCTGAGCATACTCAACAGAGTCAGGGAGCTCTAGTAAAGAGTTCACTGGAATAGAAGCAAAAAAAAAAAAATCAGTATGATTTCACTTTATTTGGAAGCATTTGGTTATTACTATATCAAGCCACACACACTCAATCAGGATTTCTCAGTGTTGACACTATTGATATTTTCTGCTAGATTCTTTATGGTGTGGGGCTGTTCTGTCTACTGGACGATGTTTAGCAACATCCCTGACTTATATTCAACACATGTCAGTGGTAGCCGTCACCCTCCACCCCGGTTGCGACAACCAAGACATCTCCAAACATTGTCAAATGTTCCCTGGGGGAAAAACTGCCTCCTAGTTGAGAACCACTCCATCAAGATTATGCTGTTATTATGCTGTTATGACAATCGCCAAATCACAACCAATGACCTTTACTTCTTGCTCATGTCACAAGTCCATCAGACATACGCTGAAGGTTCTGCTCTAGGATCAGCTAGCTGAGGAGCCACTGTCTGGAACACTGCTCTTCAGCATGGCAGAGGAAAACAAAAAGTTTTGTAAATCATGTACTAACAACCGTGGCTTCCACCTAAAAATGACTCATAATCCTTCCACTCACATTTCATCAGCCAAAGCAGATCACATGACTACACATAGCTTCAAGGACTAGAGAAATGCCATCCCATTTTGCCTAGAAGCAGAAATACTTGGTGAACACCACTAAAGACAACTACAGCTAGCATTTGAAAAAGTTCAAAGCTTCCTCCTGCATTAATTTATCTTCACTAGTCTCCTCTATTTTATTTTTATTGTTATTGTTTTTCTACCTTGAGATGTTTGCTTACTAATTTTTAGCCTTTCTTCTTTCCTATTATAAGCAAATAAAGCTTTGAATTGGCCTCTACATTCCCAGACTAGGGGTCCAGTTGGAGCCATAGGCACCAGCCACAGCCACAGCCACGTTGGATTTGAGCCATGTCTGAGATATACACCACAGCTCATGGCAATGTGAGATACTTAACCCAATGAGTAAGGCCAGGGATTGAACCCACGTCCTCATGGTTACTAGTCGGGTTCATTACCACTGAGCCACAATAGGAAATCCTAGCACCTCCATTCTTATATTCCACAAATTTTAATGTCATGCTTTGTTATTGCTGAGATTCAAGAATTTTCTTGGGGTTAATAGATACAAACTATTGCCTTTGGAATGGATTAGCAATGAGATCCTGCTGTGTAGCACTGGGAACTATGTCTAGTCACTTATGATGGAGCATAACAATGTGAGAAAACAGAATGTGTACATGTATGTGTAACTGGGTCACCATGCTGTACAGTAGAAAAAAAATAATGTATTGGGGAAATAAAAAAAAAGAATTTTCTAATTTCCACTAAAATTTATCTTTGACACATAAGTCAAAGGCAATTATTTTAGTTTCTCTATTTAAAGTACTTTGGTGGGGGGGAATTCATTTTATCTCTTAGTATGGAAAGAGAATAGTCTGTATGAATCAGAATTCATATGACACTGATTTTTATTTTTTTTGATGCTCACTTTTTCTAGGTTTGTTGAGGCTTGCTTTATGGCGTAAGAATCAATTTTCCTAATTCTTATACATATCCTGTTCATTGTTAGTTGATAGTACCATATGTGATACTTAGATCAATGCTATTAATTGTATTATTCAAGTATTTCTTCTTATTGATATTTTGTCTGTTTAATTTGTCAATTTTTGAGAAAGAGACGTTCGTATTAAAAGTTCATTCTATGATGTTTATTTGTCAGTTTCTCTTTGCAGTTCTTTCGGTTTTTACTTATATATAATTTGAAGGTACACACAAATTTAAGAGTATTATCTGTCTCTGAGGAGTTGAAACATTTTCATCTAAATGGGAACCCTCTTTAGCTTCAATAATGCTTTTGCCTTAAAACTTATTCTGTCAAATATTAATTAATATAGCTATATAATCTTTATTTTGGTCGCCTGGCACATTTTTTTTCTCTCTCTCTCTCTCTTTTTTTTTTTTGTCTTTTTGCCTTTTCTAGGGCCACTCCTGCGGCATATGGAAGTTCCCAGGCTAGGGGTCCAATCAGAGCTGTAGCCACTGGCCTACACCACAGCCACAGCAACGCAGGATCCGAGCCACATCTGCAACCTACACCACAGCTCATGGCAACACCGGATCCTTAACCTACAGAGAAAGGCCAGGGATCGAACCCACAACCTGATGGTTCCTAGTCGGATTCGTTAACCACTGCGCCACGACAGGAACTCCCTATCCTTTTATCTTTAAACCTTTCTCTGTCCTTGTAATTTTAGATCAATCTCTTAATCACCACAGAGCTGGGTTTTGCTTTGTATTTAGTCATGTTTCTCCTTCATCAAGCCCTAAAACATCTCTCCTTTAAACAGACCATTTTCCCCATTTATAAACTATTACAATTAGATTTGGATTTATCTCTGCTATCTTAGTTTGTGTTTTCTATTTGTCCTATTTGCATATGTATGGGTTTCCTTTTTCCTCCTTTCTTGCCTGTTTATCTCACTCTATTTTTTGTTTCTGAGATTATTTTCCTCCCTTCTAAAGTCTACCCTTTAGAAGTGATTTTGTCAGGAATTGTTGGAGCTTATGAACCTCAGCTTTTGTTTGTCTGCAAATTTCTTTTTTCAACTATTCTTGAATGATAGTTTTATTGGATATATAACTCTAGGTTGACAGATTTCTCCTATTAATTTTTGAAGTATCATTTTGTATTCCACTGCTACTATTGAAATTTAGTCCTCATTGTTTATCTTTCACTTGTAACTAAATATATAGGTAATCTGGGGATAGGGTTTTTTCTTTCTATTTGCTTTTAAAATTTCTTTGTTTGTGGCATTCCATGGTAGCTCAGTGGGTTAAGGATCCAGCATCATCATTGCTATGGCTTGGGTCACTGCCATGGCACATGTTTGATCCCTGATGCCAGAACTTTCACATGCCATGGGTGTGGCCAAAAAAAATATTTCTTTGTTTTGGTCTTGTGAATTTTTGCTAGTATGTGTTTAGCTACACATTTATTTTTATTTATCCTCTTTGATATGCTTTTAATCTGAGAATTCATATCTTTCATTAACTCATTTATGACTAGAAGTTTATTAGCCATTATCTCCTCAAATACTGTCTCCTCTTCTATTTTCTTCCACAACTTTTGTTTAGACACAGTTTATAGACTCTCCTACCCTCTATCCTCCTCTTCTCTTAATATTTTCTACTTCTTTCTCAGTGTTGTAGTCTTGTATAATTTCTTATGATTTATCTTCCAATCTACTAATTTCCTCTTTAATTATGTCTAATGTGCAATATGATCCATCTATTAAGTTTTTTGTTTTGATAACTATTTTTTGAAGTTCAACTTGGCTTCTTTTTAAATCTTCCCAAGAGTTTTATAGTCTCTTATTTATTACTTCAGCGTAATTCTCTCTCATGAAAGATTGACATAAAAAGCAACTATATGTAAAACCTCTCCTAACAGCAATCCAAACACAATGATGGTCCTAATATAAATAAATGAAAGGTAAATTCCTCCTTCAGTTCAAATTTAGAGAGTAAAAGAGATTGTCTCTTATAATGCTATCTTTCAGTAGATAGCAATATCTATGTAGATAAGTCTCCTTTTGCCCTAATAGTTTGAAAGCTTGGAATTTATTTTTATGCCCAAATTCAAAAGCTTTTCTTGGCCTAAGTGTTTGGATCCATTCATTCCTCTTTCCATCTTCCCTTTGAAAAAACACAAAAACAGAAGACTTTTATCCATGCACACATTTCTATTTATCTGTATTTTCTATCATAAACCTACTCAGATCCATGGGGAGTATGTGAGGCATAAGTAATCAAAATAACGAATATCCCTAGGCCTCAGTTTCAACGTCTGTCAAACGATTACTTATGGTTTTAAAATTTCTAATAGTGTAACACAAAGAAAATCAAGCTCCCAGCACAACACAATTGAAAACTCATGGTAAACCCTCTAAATTAAGCCTTTCAACCTGGAGAACATCTTAATAAATAAATAGAGTTTAAGTTTATTTGGGGGAATCATTAAAAAGGCCCAACTCCAAGCACTCTGCAATGGAATTTTTCTTTTCACCCTTTGAGTATGAATTGGTTTTATGACTTGCTTTGATCAGTAGCAGAAGTGATATATCAGTTCTACAGGTAATTCTTAAGAGTATTTGCACCTTAAATTCTTATCCTCTTAAAATAATCCCATCATCATAAGCAGAAGCCCAGGCTAGCCTCCTCAGGGGTTAGAGAACCATGCAGACCCATCCAACAGTCAAGACCAACCCCCACATATGTGAATGAAGCCATCTTGGATCATCTAGCCCCTCCTGAGCTACAAGCTGATATGCTACCACAAGCATATCCCCAATTAAGACTGGCAAAAGAACCGAGTCCAAATTGCTAAACCACAGAATCATGAACTAATAAATATGATTGTTTTAAACTACTGAGTTTTGGGGCAGTTTTTTACACAGCAATAGCTAACAGATACAAGTATTATCAACACTAGCACTTAATTCTCTTCACAATTCTGTGAAATAAGCAGAATGGATAATATCTTTCATTTATCAGACAAAATATAGCCTGTATTATTTCTCTATCACAGTGGACTCTCAAATGGGATATATGAAAAATAACTCAAGCGGATGTAAAAATACTATAGTTTGTATTTACCCTTATTTTTGCTTAAAAAAGAAATACATGGAACTCTACTAATATACAGCAAAAAAGTAACATACAATTTTTAACAATTGTGCATACATTAGAGATGCATGCTCAAAAGTATATTATTGATAGTGATGGGATATTTAAAAGTTTAATACATTAAAAAGTTCATAATCAATTGCTTTAAGCAAAATGTTAGAAAGAACTAGTTTAGAACACAGGTCTGTAAATATTACTATCTGTACCTGCCTATAGGACATTCAAACCCAAAGAATAGGAAGAATTAAGCAGAATTTTAAATGAACAGGAGATTTACTGTAACAAATAAAAGAAATTCCAAAGACTAATTGCCTTTCTTTGAGGAATTAGGCATGATAGTCAAAAATTCAAATTATATAGTTTTCTACAGTATAAATAAAATATCTCAGTGTGGAAGGAATGCATTTTTTAAAAAGCAAAATAGATTAATTTAAATTATACCCTGGTGGACAGTTCATAATTAGGTTTATATATGATTGCATCTGGAAAACATCATTCTTCTCAATAGGAAAATTATACAATATGCATTGTATTGTGTGAGCATCATATAAAATTATTATGCTTCTCCCATCAGCATGAGGGCCTCAATTTGCTTTAAAAGTAATTGCGAAAGTATCCTATCATATATATTTTATAGAATAAAAATTATCTTTAGTCTCAAAATTCCATATACCTTCAATAAGAATAAAAATTGGGGTGGGGTGGGGTGTGGAATTCATTGATAATAAGAACTTTAACCAGCAGCTTTAAACAAGGTTGGCAAGGGAAATACATTGGAATTCAGTTCTGTGATCAGCTAGCCAGTCTAACAAGTCATTCTTACATGGCCTTCTTTATCTGGGATTATGAGGATTAAGTGAGTTAATATATCTGAAACTCTGAAAATGGTGTTTGGCACATAAAAAATGCTTGATGCAGGTTATGAATTTTAAGGATGGAGTAGGAATGAAGATGTTATTCCTGGGAAACTTTTGGAATGTTCCAAAAGTCTTGGCATGCATGCACACGCACGCACATACACACACCAATAGTTCCTGGCAGGGGCCACTGGCAGCCTAGCCAGTTTCTCATAATCTCTGATTTTACAGATGAGGAGCCAATCTCAGAGGAATTTAAAGACCTGTCAATGAATACTCCCAGGTCCTTTGTTCTATCTATACTTTAGGCTGCTTTCAACTATCATTTTGGGACAGATGTAATTTTCTGCCAGAGCTAATTTGATTCTCAGAAGCAAACTCCCAGACACTCTGGGGTCCTCTTCCTTTTTCTAGTTTTCAGGATGAACTACCCAGTTTACATTCAAAGGAGTGATGAGCCAGGAGCCCAAGATCTAACTTCTGGCTGAGCCCCACTTGTTTACACACACATAAACCCTAATGACTTTACAAAAGACCCCATTAAAGCTTTACTTTTGCAACATTTTTACCTTCACTAAGTATAATACATACACACTGCTCATACACATTGTGAAGAGCAAGCAAAATAAACCATCTTTCAGAATTCAGCTCATTCTGGGCCTTCCTTTAATAAAATGGCCCTCAACTAGGGGTCATTTTCACTCCAAGAGGACATCTTTGAATGTCACAAATGGGAAAGGGGGGTGTGCTAGTGGCTTTTACTGAGTAGTCTAAGGGTACTGCTAACACCCTATAATGCACAGGACAGCCCTTTATAACAAAGAATTATATGACCCAAAATGTCAATATTGCCATGTTCAAGAAACTCTGCTCTAGTAACTGAGGTGCCTCCTGTAATAGCACAGACACTTCCTGGCTGACTTTAGGCAAGTTGCTTGAACTCTAGCAGCCTCTATTAGATTCGTCAATAAAAATGGGGGTACTAATAGTACTTACCTTACAGAGTCATTATCTGGATTGAACAAGAAAATCTATGTTATTAAACCTTCACTGTGATGCCTGTCTTGCAATAAACATTTGGTTCATTCAGTAAATATATACTGAGGGCAAGATGCTGTGGGACGTACAGCTGTGTGAAAACACTTCTTGTTACTATGCCCTTGAAGCAAACAGTCTAGAGGGGAGACATTAATCAAAGAGCCACAAACAATAAAAATTAGATATTTTTATTCTTAATAAGAGAATTTCCTCCTTTTCTGGATTTCTTCATGCCTCTACTCCTAAGCCTTCCTGTGATTTTTCCACTACCGTCCAAGAAGGGCTAATACCAAAGGTGCCTGGGCTAAAACTCTTCCATGCCCACACAGGGATGGAAGAACAGGAAAGCTCTTTGCTCATCTGTCAGCTCTTTGACCTCCAGAGAAGCTGTCCCCAAGTTCTAATTGCCTGCTCCAATCTCGCAGTGTCTGGGAGGGGGCATGTGATCCACGAACAGCCCTGCCACCACGCTATGTTGCTATAGTAAGGACGCCCTTTATTGATCAGACTTGCCTGGCGTCATGCAACTCCCCAGCCTGCCACCGGGCTCCCCAAGGGGCAGCTGGCAGCAGCAGCGTCTCACTGGACCAAGACTGATCTCAAGCTCTGCCCTCTCTGCCACCCTGGACACATGAAGGCTGACCACAAAGGCACCTAATGCTTCTTTGCAGTGTCTTGTCATTCACACACTAATTTGAAGTCACGGATCAAAACTGGATAGAAACACCAGGGAAAAAAGGTTTGAAGGCTCCCTGCCTTCCCTAAAGCGACGCTACAGTCCTGCCATCAGCAGCTAGCAAACCCACTGTTTTCCCCAGAGAATCTCTCTCCTACCCTTTAATTTTACCACTTTCTAGAGTTTCTCCATCTTGCCAATGTTTTTATTATAGGAAGTTTGACACTGAACCTTAGCAGAAATGCAACATGTCTGCCACCGATTAGAAAGCCAAAGTCCTGAGAGGTTAACAGACATGTTCAAAGGTCAGAGTGCTGGTTAATACTGCACAGCTAGACAGAGACCCAGTTCCTTGCTTCCTTTTAGTACCTTCAGAAAATAAGGCAGCCAGAAGATGGTCCCACATAAGTGTCTTTCTTTCTTTTATTTTTTTAAAGCCAAGTTAATAGCTTCTTCATCTACGCATCTGCACAGAAAGGCCAGAAAAGAAACTCATGGACTTGGAGAACAGAGAATAGACTTGTGGTTGCCAAGGGGGAGGGGGAGGGAGTGGGAAAGACTAGGAATTTAGGGTAAAAAGATGCAAACTATTGCATTTGGAATGGATAAACAATGAAATACTGCTGTATAGCACTGGGAACTGTATCTTATCTAGTCACTTGTGACGGAGGATAATGTAAGAAAAACAATGTGTGTGTGAGAGAGAGAGAAAGAGACTGGGTCACTTTGCTCCACAATAGAAAACTGACAGAACACTGTAAACCAATTAAAATGGAAAAAAATAAAAATCATTGAAAAATAAAAGAAATGTATATTTGAATTAAAACTTAAAAAAGAAAGAAAGAAAGAAATGTAGGTGAGAGGCCATTATTTCTAAAAAAGAAGACATTAGAATTTTCCTGCTGCCTCAAAGAACCCCCAATGTCACTAAATATTCACATTCGTCTACTCCATCCCTTCCCCACCACCACTCACTCACATGTGGCAGTGACCTGTGAGCTCATTAGGGGTACTTGCTGGTGAGGAAGCTCAAGCAGGGTAGTCACATGGCTAAGGGAAAAATCATATAGCAAGTCAGGAGCAAGGCCAGAACTGGGGATTCTAGTTAATGCAAAACCCCTTAGCCAAAGAAGAAACATACACAGAGGATCCTGCAGCTCTTTATTCCAGTGGCAGGCATCACTAACCAATCACAGCACCTCTTTCATTTCAAGTCTCAGAATACTTTTTTATTTTTTCCATTATAGTTGATTTACAGTGTTCTGTCAATTTCTACTGTACAGCAAAGTGACCCAGTCAAATACACACACACACACACACACACACACACACACACTTTTTCTCACATTATCCTCCATCATGTTCCATCACAAGTGACTGGATATAGTTGCCATTTGCAGCAACATGGATGGAACTAGAGACTCTCATACTAAGGGAAATAAGTCAGAAAGAGAAAGACAAATACCATACGATATCAGAATCTTTCTTAAGTTGATTGTCCAGGAGTTCCCAAGGTAGGGTAGAAGCATGGAGAAATCCAGAAAAGGAGGAAATTCTCTTATTAAGAATAACAATATCTAATTTTTACTGTTTGTGGCCCTTTGATTAATATCTCCTCTCTAGACTGTTCGCTTCATGGGCATAGTAACAAGAAGTGTTTTCACACAGCATCTTGCGCTCAGTATGTATTTACTGAATGAATCAAATATTTATTGTAAGACAGGCATCACAGTGAAGGTTTAACATAGATTTTCTTGTTCAATCCAGATAATGATTCTGTAAGGTAAGTACTATTAGTACCCCCATTTTTATTGACGAATCTAATAGAGGCTGCTAGAGTTCAAGCAACTTGCCTAAAGTCAGCCAGGAAGTGTCTGTGCTATTACAAAAGGCACCTTGGTGCTGCAGCTCTGATTGAACCCCTAGCCTGGGAACTTCCCTGAGCTGCAGGTGTGGCCAAAAAGAGAAGGGGAGAGAAAGGGAAGAGAAGAGGAAGAGAAATTAAGTGTGCACATCCACCGAAAATAATAATAATTGTCTGAACAGCTATTACTCATCAAGTTCAACATAATATGTGTTGATTTGGGAATGCCTCTTCAAGCAGGATACATTTCACATAAACTTAGGACAGTCATATGAAGAGTCAGAGGAAGAACATTCTAGATAGAGGGAATAACATAAAAAAATGACAAATATGAAAAGATGCTGACATATTCAAGGAACTAGAAGAGATAATTATGGGTGCACTGCAACGAGCAAGGATAGGAGCATCAGGATATAAAGGTGGGCTTGGTGGGGATTCGGGGGACTGTCCCTCAACACACAATGGCCTCCTAACAGCTGAGTGTCAATCTTATGGGTGAGGTTAATATAAAAGAAGACAAAAAGTACAAGAAATTACCCAAACAAATAGTTTTAAGCAGAGGATCTAGATACAAAAAAAAAGGGGGGGGGGCAGAAGCACTGGGCGTCTTGGTAGAAAGAAAAGAATCACTGCTGGCTTAGCTCATGAGCATGCTGATGATCAATTCTATCAGTCAAGATTCAATCAGGTAAGCAGGACCTCTGTAACAAGGGATACATGTGTGTATATATGTATATGTGCATATTATAGGATTTGTTACAGGGACCTGACTGCACAACTGTGGAAGCTAATTAGGCAGTATCTCCAAATGGCTGTTGTTTTTATATCTTATGCAGGTGGACAGCAAGAAAGGGATGAGGGGTGTAAAGTGAGGGAGAGCCTAGACAAGCTGGAAGCCACTGGGTGAGCGGGAGTCCCCATGAACTGGAGCCTGTGTCAGTTCTCATCACCTCTGACCTGATGGTGTTGATTACTGGCAGAAGCCAGGGCCTTTCATCATGGAGTTAAGCATTCACCGTGCCCAGGAGGGTCCAGAAGGATGGAGAAACAGTTGCAGACTTCCCTGGCTGTGATCACATACCAAAGAGGTGTGCCTTCAGCTAAGGCACAGTGTGTGAGAGCTACAAAAAGGTGACTGCTTCCCCTCCAACCTTCAGATTTCATATATGGCATCTCTCTGCCACCCACTCTCACTGGAAGCATAGCAGGAAGGGGATTTTCAGACACGAGGTTCAGCCTAGCCAAGGTGCTATATTACAAAGCCATCTACCAACTCAAGGGTAGACCCGTAATGCCAGCACCTGCCTACTCACCAGCACTCTCTACAACTCTGCCCCCCTTTACAACCCCGCCCAGCCTCGGTCAACCCTAAATACGGATGATCCAACTAAGAATTTGTCTTTCTCCCTCTCTCACCACCCTCTCATTTGAACTAAGAAATTCACAGAGACTGAATTAGTTACAATCTGAGGGACCTGGAGAGGTCAAGGAAGGTAGAAGCTGAGGAGAGGTTGAGGGGTCTGTGAGCAGAGAGAGAAACCAGCAGTGACAGAGATGCTGAGACCCTTGAGAAATGGAACAGCCCCTCAATTTCTGGTCTTCTTTGAGGGGCCCAGTTGTACTTTGCTTCCTGTGTAAACATGTGAAGGGCAGACGCAATTTAAAAAACTTCACTTATGCCTTTACCTTTGCATCTTTATTTTGCCAACTGGGCTTTGTTTTGGGGTTTTGCAGCTAATCCATCCCTATGTCAGATAGTGGATGTTGAAGAAATCTGTACGTGCTTCCCAAACCTCCCTGGTCACTACGTTCAGTGACTCAGATGGCACAAGTTAGAGGTGCTTCGATTCACAGCCATAAGGACATGCCATGAAGTCATAGTAACTTAGAGGAAATGGTAAAAAGAGCAAGAGCCGAAAGAGTCATGGAAACCTCTCCCTCCCATGCTGAGTGCTGGGCACATCATGTCATGTCAGCAGAGGCATGCTAAGGTAGTTGGAGGGTGGGGGGGGTGGGGAAGGAGGTGCAATTTCAACTCACTGCTGCTCCTAAAATGTGCACTTGAGAGATGGCGCTCTTCCCAGAGCTGTCAATCTTCCAGCATTCATGATTCCGAAAACCAATTTAATAGAACATTTTAAAGTAACTTTTTCAAAACTTTATGCCAAAAAGAAAAGAGAAAGTGCTAATTGCACTTTAGAGCTTCACATGCTTTTCAGTCCAGGCTCTCAGAGTACCTGACAAACTCTCATTTCACACAACCTCACTTCACCCCTAGCGGGAACAGATCAGTATTGTTGAGTTCATTTTACAATACCGAGAAACTGGGGCCCTTCACATGAGAAAGATGAGAACATTACTGCTTCCACTTTTCCACATCAAGAGGAATTAAGGAAATGTGTGGCTCATTCAGATCACAGGCCTTACACATGCCTTAGTCTGAGTACCGTGTTTGGCTTCTTTCAGTTACAAATACTCTACTAAAGGTGTTGATTTCACTGGCCTCTGTGCCTCTGCCACAAGACTTGAGACACAAAGGCAACTGGTAGCTCTCCTCCTTACAATTCTTAAAACCAATGGAAGGAAAGTACATTTATCTAAGTTCCATTTTCCTAAAAATCTCAGGGAAGAATTCTAAGCGGTTTGGCTCTGTGTGCCCACACCTGGACCAATGGCTGGGGGTGGGGGTTGTCAGAGAGAGGGATATTGTGATTGGTCAGGCCTGGGTCACAGGAGTCACCCCATGGCCAATGGGAGTAGGGAATACTACTAAAAAGGAAGCTTAGCTAAGCTATAATCAGCCGGGGAATTACAACCACTCCAGTTGTGCCTTCAATAAACCTAATTCAGCAAAGAAGAGATGGCCAAATATATGTATCTTATCCTCTCCCTGTTAAGCACTCTAATAGAAAGAAGACTTGAAGCTTAATCTTTGTGGAATATACACTTGATTTCTTAGGGTAAATTCTTAGAAGTGGCACACCTGGATCAAATGACACATTTTTTCAAGGTTTTGATTCTTTTTGCTGACCTGCTTTTCAGAAAGGGGGTACAAATTTACATACCCCTCAGTAGCTGAATGCATTGTCATTATTCTTTTATCGGTTTCTTAAGGAAGAGGTGAAAACGCAAAAAAAAATGGACCACAGGAACAGGTCAAAGTATAGAAAAGAAGGAAAGGACCCCAATAAATTGCCACTGAGACACTCAGGATCTGAACAACTGAGAAATGTTTGTACTGCTGAGGTATGCATGAAATCAGGCAAAATGACAGATGACACTGAGTCCTCTCTGAGCAAGGGCTATGGCCTTCCAGAGTCAGGCAGCAATGTAAACAAGAAGTGTTTCTGTCAAGCAGCTGTGCACCTCGAGGTAGCCGGCCATGCATAGCTCACTTCCCCAGCCTCCACCGAAGAGAAAGTCAGCTGAATGAACTCCTGGCAGTATAGAGATGGCAGCGCATTTCTCAAGAATCACAGCCCTCAAAGCCAGGACAGCACACCTGTCAAAGGCAGACTATGCCCCATAATTGCCCCGACGTCCGGTGGACTAATTGCCATTGCTGCAAGTAATCTCTGAGGATTACAGCAGGCATCATAAATAGCAGGGGGCTTTGTGACAGCACATTATGACGAGGTCTCCATCGCTCTTATCTTTTACTAGAGTCAAGCTCATGCATTTGTGTTCCTAATGAATCTTTTTCATTTGTGCAAGTGATGTTTCCATTTGACAATGACAGGAGCATCGAGTGGAGGTTAATTTACTCTATTGCAAGAGCTTCATTATTTAACCTGACGTTGAGGACAAAACAATGTAGCTTAATAGATGACAAATAGAAATTAGCTGTGATGAATTTTGCCATTTAATTCTAGCAGACTCACTGAATGTTTGCCATAAACATGCTGAGGGAGCCAGGGTTACCCTCTCTGTGGGTGGGATTTGCTCACTGTGCTCTTTCCAAGGTATCCACAGATTGTGAAGACTTCCAGTGGGAAGTTCCATTGGAAACAAGCCATCTCCAGTTACACAAAAGACTTTGGTGATGCACTGTCACTGGGTCAAAGTTTATTAGATGACTTTCCTTCAGTACTGGACAAATAAGTGACTTACAAGGCTAGACACAAGACGTTGTATTCAGTTTTGATAGCTATTAGTATTAGCACCTAAAAGCTACACTTGTGGTGTTTTATTCTTCCACATAGAGCTCATTTCTTTATTGCTCGGCTAGCTCCAACTCTACAATCAAAAAGAGCTTACATCAGAATTCAAGACCAGCCAGTTACTAACCAGGTGCTTTTAGGTAATTCAACTTCTCTTTGACACAGTTTCCTCATCTGAAAAATGGGGCTAGTGATAGTATTTATGTCATACTATATATAAGATGGGATTCTGAAAAGGAAGATATATGTAATTTTGAGTTTGTATAGTGTCAATGTCATTGAATAATGGTTAGAAATTCAGTCATTGATTCTGATGGATTTTTCCCTCCATCATGACATGCTATTGATAAGAAATGCAAGATGTGTCATTTATACTTTCATACCATCCTTCCCCAAAAAGTATTTACATTAGCACATGCCTTTTCACTATAGAAAGATTTTGTCCCCCACTTAAAGAATTTTAGGTCCAACTGAGAGCATACTAAGTTAGAGAAAGGGGGAGACGATTTTAAGCAAAAAAGGAGAGCCTATGTAGACGCTCAGTTGTAGTAGGGAGTGTGAGAAATACTAAAGACTGAAAGAAAAGTTTAGGGCACAGAAATTCACAAGATCATGGTAGGAGAAACTGGCAGGGCCATGATTTTGAAGACCTCTGAAGGCCCTGGTGAAGCGTTTTGTCTTTATCCCCAGAGCAATGCCTGGGAGGCCAAGAGTTCCAGCTAGGGCCATAATATGTTTAGATTTCATTTCCAATAGGTAACTCTGAAAACAGTTGGAAAACAGATTTGAAAGCAGACAAGAGTAGCTGCAGTCTGACCACACTGAAAGCTACTGCAGTGGCCCAGACCAAGATGGTAAGTAGCTTTGATGGAATAGCGGTAGACAAAAAAGGAGTGGAAAGTTTGGTGAATATCTTGGAGGTAAAATTACCTGGACTTGGCAATGGGTTGGATATGGAGATAGGGAATAAAGAAGAAAGAGAGATAAAGAAGAAGGAGGTATCGATGACAACTTGCACGAACCGTTGGGCTCAACCCTCTTGTTTAGAAATGAAAGAATAAGGCTCAGGAAAGTAAATTAATTTTCTAGAAATCAAGACACACCTATTAGTGATTGAGCGTATATCATGCGTTTATGAGTATGCAATGCCCATGCATGTGATATGTGTGTAGAGAAAGGATATTTTTGTGTAAACCGGGTGTTCACACACACACACACATATCCAAGATACATTATTTAAACTGAAAAGTAGAGCACTTTTATATTTCTAAATAAAAGAACCCCTTTGCCCATCTCCCACCTCTATTAACTGTATCCCTTTGACGTATTCCTCATGCTCTGTGCTTATTTTTCTAAATTGCAGTGTATACGCAACTCTCTATATACTTTCTTTTATCTATACAGTGTGTGGTCACCTCATTTTTATTGTTATTCTGGCTTCTATTCAATTTATTAGTTTGTGGCCTATGTAAGCATATTTTAATAATTTTGAAGGAATCTTTTCATCATTGAAGCTTGTCTAAAGAAGGCCTGAAATAATCAGTATTTCAGATTTTTACTGCTTTCCACCCCCCTCCCCCACCATGCACACACACTCATATATGTTTTGCTATTTTAAAGAAAGAGATTTAACAGCCATAAGGCACTTTTAAAAATAACATTCACATCTGGGCTGACCACCTGTATGCCAAAATTTAGCTTGATGTTAATTAAAACAGGCATGTTATAAACCTCAGGAAATGGCAGCTGACCCCTAACTATGAATGTAATGCTATAATAATACGTAGTAAAAATAAGACATTTTGAGGCTGTTGCCCAAACCACTCATGCATTAAAATTCTCACCACTGTATACCCTTGTGCGAGGACGGGTAAATCAACTGCAGAAGTGGTCCAACCCAAAAAGAATAATGATAACAATTCAAGAGCTAAGAGCTATTCATTCATTCAACAGATGGCTTTAAATGCCTGTCTTGGACAGCCATTGGTATTCCACCTTTGGAGAAAGATTCTGCACTGCGTTTGGAAGATTGATCAGCTCTGTCCTGCCAGATAAGATAATAATAACATCAATGCAACTGATATTTATTGAATATTGTACTATATATCTGGCACTGGGCTAAGTACTACACATTAATGATTTAATTTCATTCTCCTAACAAGGTAGGTGCTGTGATTATCCCCATTGCAGACAAGGAAACAAAGGCTTAAAAGATTTAGTTACCCTCTCCTGGTGGTGGTGGCAGAGTTGGGAAGAGAATGCAGCCTTCTGATTCCATGGCCCAGGTGTCCCACGAGGGCTGTACAGAGCCATGTAAACTCGCCCTTACTCCCACTTGTACCCTGTTCCACCTACCAACTCGCCCCATTCTCTTCAGACCCAACCACCAGTGACTGCATGCATTTTCCACCACCGCCTTTCCTGACCCTTTATTTGTCACTTTCTCCCATGTGACCCCAGAGCCTCTCCCGTTTCCTTTTCACTTTCCCATCAGCTCCACTCATTCAAAACCACTTTTCTTAATTGCCTTTGACACCCTGGCATTTGGCAACTCAGCTTTTACTCTGCTTTTCATTTGCTCCAGCTATTTATCACTGCCTCTGAATTCTCCAATCGTCCTTTTTTCCTTACACCTTAACGTTTTGCTTCATCATGCAGGGTATTAGAAACTTGCATTTTAGGACATGTATATATAGAATGCAACTAGGAGAGTAGCATGTATTTATATTGAAACCGGATTAGAATACAAAGACATGGGTATGTTTTTAACTTAAAATTCTCTATTGCACAAATTACACTGTCCAGAATCTCAACTGACACAGCTGCAAATAGCCCTTGAAGCTGTGAGTCTAAGTTCACGTCTGAAAGGTCCATATTCACTTCCAAAGGTGTGCTTTTAAGAAGAATTTCTTAAAACCTCTCCATTTTATTGCACTGTGTATTGCAATTCCTGAAGCTACAATAATGGTTGTACAAGATGTGTAAGAGTCACCAAATGTGTTCGTTATGCAACATGAAACAAGATTTGACCAATTTCTGTTCCTTAGGACCTCCAAGGCTTTAGACATACTGTTCAGGACGCCAGCTTTTTTTCCAAAAGATCAAGGTTTTGTTTCCACTTCTACACATCTTCGCTGAGCGACTTTAGACAAGTCATCTAACATCCCTGTGCCTTGGTAACGTATCTTTAAAATGTGAATGACTGTAGGGTCCTTCCCATAGAATTCTGAGGGGGATCAAATGAGAGAACACATTTCAAATGTCCAATCTCATATGTACTCAATAAATGATAGCCATTACTGTTAATACAAATCCTTTTGTAGTCATTTTTACACTAGCAGTAGTGGTTGTGGTGCTTGTTGCAACGGCACCTCCAAGTTCTATGCTAGCAGAATTCCAGCTACTCCTTCTTTCTTCAGGAATATCGTCAGCCACAACAAACTTCTTGTGGTTACCCTGAAACACCTTTTCTTCTATTCTTCTTTTTCCCTGAAACTGCTGGTCCCCTCTAAATTGGCCTGATAAAATCCAAATTTCACATCAAATACTAGCACCTGTGTGAAGTTTACTCTGACTCCCTAAAAGCCTTATCCCGTTTTTCTTAGAAATATCTCCTATGAGACTGAGCTGGTGACAAACAGGGACGATATTTTATTTC
This sequence comes from Phacochoerus africanus, assembly GCF_016906955.1. NCBI lineage: Eukaryota > Metazoa > Chordata > Mammalia > Artiodactyla > Suidae > Phacochoerus > Phacochoerus africanus. The sequence continues at coordinate 14,758,708 of NC_062544.1, read as the reverse complement.
TGGTATTTTATTCCCAACACCTGGCATAGAGGCCAGCATATTATAGAGGCCTATGCATGGAACCTCTGGCTCCAAGGAACAGAAAACCTCACCTCAAACTGGCTTAGCACTAAGGAAATGTTTTATCCTATACAACATGAAATACAAAACCAAGATCGTATCCAGGGTTCATTCAATGATTCAACACCCTCATCAAAAATATGGGAGTTCTCATTGGGGCTCAGTGGGCTAAGACCTCAACATGGTGTCCATGAGGATGCAAGTTCGATCACTGGGTTAAGGATCTATTGTTGCTACAAGCTGCAGCATAGGTCACAGATGTGGCTCGGATTGGGTGTTGCTGTGGTTGTGGCATAGGTCTCAGCTGCAGCATTGACTCGACCCCTAGCGCCAACTTCCGTATGCTGCAGGTATGGCCACTAAAAAAAAGAAAAAAAAAAAAAAACTTGCTGTCCCATCTCCCTGCTGCCATTTCAGTGAGGCAGCCTTGCTTTCACATGGGAGTCCTCATGGACATAACATGGCTGCCACAGCTCCAGGTTCCTCATCCGGATGCACCAATAGCAAAGGAAGAAAGGTACTATCTTTTCCTGTGTCACTTTTAGAGGAACTAGAAACCTTTCCCAGGAGCCCTCAGCATACTTCTGATTTCCATTTCCCAGGATTAGATTTTATGTTCATTCCCAAACCATTCATCTGCAGGGGAAATGAGATTACCACGATTACTGCAGGTCAGGGATCAGCAAACTTTTTCTGGAAAAAGCCAGACTGTAAATACTTTAGGTCTGGCAAGCCATACAGGGTCCACTGTAACTATTCAATGTGCTCTTGCAGCACAAAAGCACCCATAGACCATGTGTAAATGAATGAGCAGAGTTATATTCCAATAAAACTATGGATACTGAAATTCAAATTTCATATAATATTCACATGTCATGAAAAATCCTGTTTCTGAATGTTTTTCAATCATTTCAAAAAAATAGAGAATCTGTTCTTTGCTCCAAGGCCACATGAAAACAGGTAGCAAGTCAGATTTGGCCCAGAGGCTATAGCTTGCCAACCTTTGGCTTTTCTATTATTTGGAGTCAAATGTGTGTTTAAAAGCCATTTACCACAATTTCCAAAGTGCACAATAAATATTTAAAAAATTAAAAAGAATAACTGATTAAATAGAACACAGTTCTTACCTGGGAAAAGTTTATAGGATTTACATGCACCTGATTTCCTGAAAGATATGTTTAAAATAACTGCTTTTCCTAATAATGGTGGAGTTAGCAGGACTCAACAAAAGAACTGTGAAATTGGAAGGTAAATAAATTGTGAAAATGGAAGGTAAATAATATTTTGTATTAGGATGTGTGGGAAATACAGATTTTAAAAATTCCTCATGAATATAAAGTCATAAAAGGTTTGCTTTGATGCTAAGTATGTGCAAAAGATTACTTAATGCATGTTTTCTATGTTAACATCTTCTGACTTCATCATTTTCCAAACATAATGTTGCATGTACCCTGATGCAGGCAAAGAGATAATTATAGAGTAACTGCTTGCACTCAGAGTAAATTAATCAAATGTAAATTAAATAAACTGTAAATAGAAGATACTCCTTAGCTGATATGGCAAGTGAATCACCTCCATTATAGACTCATTTTTGCGAAATTACATCTAATCATAGTATTTTAAGATAGTGTTTGGCAAAACATCTCTAAATCTGTCAACAAAAGCAGCAATTACTTCTTTGCGGCTGAATACCTTTGCCAACAAACACCCATCTGTCTGGAAAGATTTATGTATGGTTCTGCCTAAAGGCAGGGCTAAAATCTCAATGACCTCTGGAGGTTTCTTTCACCTTTGTGCTCTGAGAGTCAATAAAAATTCATTTTAGAGTAATTTTACTACGATCCTTAAAAAACTACAAACCTAAGATGTAATCAAGTCTGTTCCAAGAATCTTAAAAATAAATACTCTTTAGGTAATTATACAGTTATTTTGCTTGATCAACATTTTAATCTTGCTTGTCAGTTGCTGCTTTAATAGAGTCCCAACTCCTGAATACAGTTTATAAGACACCGTGTGGCCTCAGCTACAGTCAGCACCATTATGCTACACAGGACTGGTTTTCTTAGGTCTTCAGGAGCCTCCTTCCAGACCTTACAGAAGCATTTCCTTCTCCCCAGGGCACTCCTTCCCTCTCCCTATCTAACTTACCCTTAGACATGATTAGCATGCTCACTTCCTTCAGGCTTTGGCTTAAGTTGGGGGATCTGGAAGCCTCCTCCACCTCATCAAGGGTGAGGTGGCCCATCTATGTGCCTTGCACCCCAAGCTTGCTTGCTTCTTTCTTGGTACACATAATCCAAGTATTTTCTATGTACTTGTTAGGCTGAGGGTTGAGAGAAGGAATGATTGGTAAGTCTTGTGAAAAATTTAGACTTTATATTGAAGGGTATAAAAAGAACCTGTTGGGACATGTGTCATGCTTATATGTACCTTTTGAAGAGCTAGCTCTGGAAGCATTATCAGAGAATGGACTTCTGGAGTACAGGGGAATGGATGGTGGAGAGCTGTACTAGAGGCAACCAGCCCACTTAAGAACAGTGGGCTGGTTAAGGTAGTCCAGGTGAGAAAGAATGGAGGTCTGATCTTCAGCCATGAATACCGTGAATGGAGAGTAGTGTCAGTTTACAGAGACATTTAGGAGGCAGAAACCTATGCAATTGCTGTCTATATATGAAAGCAAAAGACCAGAAGACAAAGAAATCAGGTGACTTCTGGTTTCCAGCTTGGATGAGCTAATCAAATGATGGTGCTAGCCACTTGAGACAAGATACAGAAGGAGGAGCAAGTTGAAGCTGGGACAAAGGGGTGATTAATTCCATTATAGACATACTGATTTTGAGGAGCCTGTAAAGCATCAGGGAGGGGATGACCAACAAGCTTCTGTGTGCTTGTATACACAGAGAAGATAGGGGCCAGGGGGGAGGGGAGATAAAATTTGAGACTTATCAAGTTATAAAGAGTGTTGATGACCTAAGTGTACAGATCACTCAAAGAGAATGTATATCCAAAAACAGAGGAGAGCTTGGAAAACATTTAGATGATACCAACATCTAAAAAGCCAAGTAAAAGAGGAGGGGCTCATGAAACAAACTGAGAAGGAGAGGAGTAGCCAGAGAGGAGGATAAAATCAAGAACTATAGTGCAATAATATATGACTTCGACTAGTCAGAATGGCCATAATTGCTAAGTCTACAAATAACAAGTGCCGGAGAGGGTGTGGAGAAAGGGAAACCCTCCCACACTGTTGGTGGGAATATAAATTGATGCAGCCACTATGGAATACAGTACAGAGGTTCCTCAAAAAACTAAAAATAGAGTTGCCATATGATCTAGAAATCTCATCCCTGGCCACATATCTAGACAAAACTATAATTCATAGCACCACTATTTACAGTATCTAAGGCATGGAAGCAATCTAAATGTCCATCAACAGAGGAGTGGATAAAGATGTGGTACATATATAATGAAATACTACTCCCCCATAAAAAAGAATGCAATAATGCCATTTGCAATACCATGGATGGACCTGGAGATTATCATACTAAGTGAAGTAAGTCGGACAGGAAAGAGAAATATCATATATCCCTTATATGCGGAATCTAAAATATGATACAAGTGAACTATTTATAAAACAGAAACAGACTCAGACATACAGAACAGCCTTGTGGTTGCTAAGGGGGTGGGGGAGGGATGGATTGAGTTTTGGGATTAGCAGATGTAAACTATTATATATAGAATGAATAAACAAACAAGGTCCTACTGTACAGCATGGAGAACTATATTCAATATCCTGTGATAAATCATAATGGGAAAGAACATGAAAAAGAATATATAGGTATGTAGAACTGAATCACATTGCTGTACAGCAAAAATTAACACAACATTGTAAATCAACTATACTTTGATAAAATAATTTTTAATAGTCAAAGAAGGTTCTAGAAGGCAGACATTTTAATCAGTCATGATTACATAACAACACGAAATCTCAGTAACACAGCATAATAAGCATTTATCAACCTGCTAACAGGTCTACAGGTCAGCGACGATGGCTATGCCCAAGCTGCAGGTCTGTGTGGGACTACTCTGTTCCACATGTCTCTCATTTTTTGGGGACCACCAAGCTCCCTAAGGCATCATCTTTCACTCGTGATTGTAGAAGCCCAAGAGGAGTGTGTGTTTGTTTGTTTGTTTTTGACTGTACCTGCAGCATGCGGAAGTTCCCAGGCCAGGGGTGGAACCCAAGCTGCTGCAGTGACATGGTTGGATCCTTAATCTGCTGCACCACAAGAGAACTCCCAAGAGCTGTTCAATTGGCATTTTATCACTTCTGCCCATATGCCATTGGCCAAAGTGAGTCACAAGGCATGGGCACTTCACCCATTCCAGTGGGTGGAGAAGTGGTCAATAGGGTTAAGAATTTTGATTGTGACCAGAGCAATTTTATAAGAGCCTTAACATTGCACTCCAGTTAAAACCGACATTGCTCATTGCAAATCAAAGTGTTGTTTTGTCTGTTTTAAAACATACCTAGAGCCAGAGATCTCACTGGTCCTTCCCTCTGGAAGGCAAGCAAGAGTCAGCCACTAGAAATCATACCCTTATCAGAAGTCAAAGTAATTGCCAGAAGAAAATATGGTGTGTGAGAATTAGGGTCGGACTTTTTGGTATCAAGGGCAAGACTCAATCAAGCAAGCTCATGAAAAGGAAAGTTTATTCTAAACATACATGTTAAGTAGGAATTGGTCATTAAGAATGGAGTCTTATCTGGTGACTCAATACTTCCCCCAGTTTTCCCATCAGTCTCATGGTCTCTTTTTATTATTTTAGCTTCTCTCTGTACTTGTGCATCATCCTCCATCTATCAACTAGATGCTCCTATTTATTCTGTTTCTGATCCATCCTAAATTCTACCAGCATGTAACCCTGGCTGACCATGACTCTAAATTGAGGCATTTTTCTGCCCCTATCTCTAGGTGCCTTGACCTGTCCAAGTTTCCCAGTTCAAACTCCTAAAGGTGAGATTAGATTCATTCATTTCATTTCTCACCCTGGCAAATTTGTCAACTGGTCACCCTTGAGTCAGGTAGCAATCCTTAATCTAACTGTTTGTGACCTACTGCAGGGAAGTACAAAGATTAAGAGATTCTCCCTTAGCAAGTACTGTGGGTACAGAAAGTATTGTGGGTACAAATGTACCTGCTAAACATTCTGGTATGAGGACGTTCCTGGAACATTGGAATTAAGATTCAAGTACGTAAATAGAATGCCGAACTTCTAACTATTGGGAGAGCACTCAGGCAGCAGTTCTTCCTAAAAGAAGACAGATTGGAGAGGCTGTACTATCATAGATGGAAAAGGAGATTTAACATGTTACATAATGGGATATCTCTCATATCTCACAATCCAACCTCATTTACAGGAACTTGTCCCAAGACCCTGGAGATAAGAGCTAAAGTAATAAATAGAATTCAGAATTGTGATACTGGAAGAGATGTTGAGAAACTAAAGCCATGCTGTTTGGAATCCTTATCAAAGGAATGAGGAGCTGGCAGGAAGACAGTTCTCCTACCACCTTATTGAGAAAAATGGAACAACAGGGGAAGAGGAATGGAAGCCACAGCCATGTATGATGGCTGGTGAGACATCAAAACAGCTCTGATGGCCAGAGTTGTCCTTCCCACATTATCAAAGAGTAGATGCAAGCACCTGGGATAATAAACCAAGAGTTCCTGGCATTCCTAAGGAAGAAGGGTGTCTGATGGTACAGCTCTCACTGCTCTTTCAGTGTAAAGAGAACATGCATCTTTAGTAAACCCTGGGGCAGATTTGCTTCTCTCTTCTCTGACAATTTATCCAGCAAGCATGGAGAGTTGTGTTTCAAACATGCAGGCTGTACCACACTACCAACCAAGGATGTCTCAAGTATTCAGCTGATTTGTGTGTGTGTGTGTCCATCTACTTACTCTGTGCTTAGAACTGGGTCAGATAGAAGCAGAATGGTAATTCTGGAAATAGAAAACACACCATAAGCAATTAAAGAACAATAAATGACAGCATATGGTCAAGTATCACCCTACAGGGTACTAGTGACAGTTCAAGGAAGGCAAGGTTACATTAGCTAGAATCATGAGAATGAGGTCAGGGATCAAGGGAAGATTCAATCTGAGCTAGCCCCATGGATCCAGTCTATGATTGCCATTAAAATTTCTCCAGAGTACTTCACCTGTCCCTCACCCTCAAAAATAAGCTAAAAAGAATATTAAAAATTATAAATAATGATTTACTTTAATTTTTTAAATAAACATATGACATGTCTGATACTTTTAAAAAGGGGGGGGGAAGGTGTTGGCAAATCAAACCATTAGGTGTCACAAAGCCAAGACGGTTGGAAATCACCACATTCAAGTCCCCCTTGGGTTTGGAGAGATTTATGCTTCTTAAGGGCGTCCAGACATTAGCAGCTCAAACCCCCACACTATATCCTGGCTTCATTTAAAGGACCCATAGGTCAGACCAAAACACAACGGGGCTTTATATGCCAATTTTTCTTGACTCTCTGTAGGTCAGGGGAAGTTAAGCTCATGTAATTAGGGGATAAGACGGAGGCTGGGAGTGGGGGATGGAAGCCTGATGAAAGTTCCAGAGTTTAAAGGCTCGGTAGGAAGCCAGAGGAAAAGTCGATAAAGTCATGTCTTTATGAAACATGTGTTTTCCATGGTCGAGCAAACGTCTTTGCCATTACACCCAGGGACTCTCTCTGCATCACGTCACTCTCTCCCACCTGTGAGGCAAGGACAATTCAAATTCATTATGATGATTGTGGGGCCACTGTTATCCTGAGTTGCCTTCACATTCATCAAATACCAATTCAGTTATATTCAGTCTAATATCAGCACTAAACACATTTCAGTGCATTAACTTTATTTCACAACTGATAATCCAGGTGACTTTTTATGAGAATTGTCTTTTAAATAAAACATTGGATTGATTGAACTCTCCACGAATGATGCCAAAGAACAAAGAGGTTCCTATAAATGACACAGCCAGGATCAAAAGTGCAGGGTCAACATGTCATCGCATAAAGAGATCAGGTGGCAATGCCCAGCAGCAGTAAAAACAAAGTAGTGAAAATTAAGAACGGCCATACTGAGGAAATAAATGGAGAAAAGCCCTAAAATTCTCCAAACAAACATACAGAGAAGAATCTTCAATTGTCCCCACAACGAACATCAATATTCCTATTAACAACAAGATCCCAGAGTCAGTCTCCTCAATTCCAGCTGTGCTATTAACAAACTAATGAGACCTATGACTCCTTCAGATGGGAACCCAGGGTTAATGGACCAATACGCTTCTTCCGAAAATTAGGTTTCACCCTGATGACCATTCACGGTATATAGGTCCACCACTGACCAGGACCTACTGTTAGTAGGAGTCTGATGACAACATAAAATTCCATGCGATGGTCAAACAGGGTTTGTCCATTAGGAATTCTTGTCACCGGTCATTACAAAAAACTTTATGTCCGTAAGATTTTTCAGTCTTTCTTATCTATAATCCATCCATCTATCCGGCTGACTGATCTCCTTTCCTCCCTCTTTCTTCCTTCCTCCTTCTTTCTATTCTTCCTTTCCTCCTTCCAAGGAATGTGTATGTACTGAGCATTTGCTAATGACAGACACCACTCTGATCTTAGGGAAGATAGTGGCGTACAAGATACACAAGGTCCCTATTCCAGTGTAGTTCACAGTTTTGAGAGGGAAGGCAGACAAGAAACAACTAAACAAATATATAAAGAAAATGTCATATACTGCTTAGAGCTGTACAGGAAAGAAAACGCAATGGGACAGAGTGCTGTTGCTTTAGAGAAGGTGTTGGGAAAGTCACCTGGGGAAGAAGTGACATTTGAGCACTTGTCTTGGAGAAAGATCAGCTGGAATTCAGGCTTTCTGGACCTCAGCATTGTTGACATTTTGGACTGGGTAATTCTTTGTTGTGATGAATTAACCTGTGTGCTGTAAGATGTTTGGCAACATCCCCGGCCCTGCCCACTAAATATCAGTAGTAACCCCACCTCCAAATCATAACAATCAACAACATCTCCATACTTTGCCAAATATCCCTTGGGGAACAAAATGTCACCATTCAAAAAACCAATGGATTTTGTGAAGATCCAGGGGGAAATTATTCTAAAGAGAAGAACCAGCACAGACACACCTTATGGTGGGAATAAACTTGATGTGTTAAAGAAAGAAGAAGGCCATGTAGACAGAGTACAGTGAGCAAAGCTCAGAGTAAAGCAAGATGAGCTTGGGAAGGCTCCAGTTCAGAAAGAACCCTACTGCAGGGTTTGCACCCAAGTCATGATGTGAACCCTTCTTGATGTGGACGCTGTTAGCCCAGTGGAATCAAGGATAAACATGTGAACTGAAATGATAAAGCTATTCACGATTTGGTATCCTTGAGTTAATGTTCTCGAGTTGGAGGATGCCTCCTGCAAGTGAATGGCTGTACCCACAGCAACACGCGAAGAATCACACAGGTACCTAGTTCATCTCCATCCTGGTAATTTTCCCCTCATAGGTTATTGTATTTCATTAAGTCCCCTTTGTAAAAAAAAGTTCCAATTCGGCTTTAAAAAGATTAGCACTGAACATCACGAATACTAAGTGAAGAAGCACTCAATTTATAATCCTTCACGGCTTTGGACAGGACCAGGATTGTCAACAGTAAATAAATCTATTTGCACTTGATTTGTGTTCAGTTTACATGATATTTTATCATAGGTTATATGCTATTTTATCACAGGTTAACAAAAAAATTAGGCCTTGGAGTTCCCATCATGGCGCAGTGCAAATGAATCCAACTAGGAACCATGAGGTTGCAGGTTCGATCCCCAGCCTCGCTCAGTGGGTTAAGGATCCAGCATTGCCGTGAGCTGTGGCGTAGGTCGCAGACACGGTTCGGATCTGGTGTTGCTGTGGCTGTGGCGTAGGGAGGCACCAACAGCTCTGATTCGACCCCTAGCCTGGGAACCTCCATATGCCACAGGTATAGCCCTATAAAGACAAAAGACAAAAGATAAAAAAAAAATTAGGCCTGAAATTACCAGCATGGAAATATCTCAGCAACATCCCTGGCAAAGCTTATTCTGAGACAGGAACAAAAATACTCTTCTCTTTTTTTCCCCAAAAGAGAGGTTCAATTAATGATGATAACCCCTCTTGAACATTGAAATAGACACAACTTAACATGGTAAATAAAACAGAATTTCTCAGCTGGGAAAAAGTAGGACTGAAAGCTGGCAGACTGACTCTTCAACACCTTCCAAAATACAACAGCATACAAGTCTCCTTCAAAATTACTCAAGCATGATTAATTGAGCTGCAAGCTAAGAAACTGACTGTATGTCAAATATAACAGTAAAAATAGGTTTTGAAGCAATCTGTAAATGGTGTGGTAGATACAGACCTGAGGTCAACTAGCAAAAAAAAAAAAAAAAGGCAAGAAAATTGTGCAAATAAATAGTATGGACAATGTGGAGAGCAGAACAAAATACCTGTATCCTCCTTTCAGCTCAATAATCACAGAAGCTACACAACCCAGGGAAAAGTTTGGGGGAAGGAAATAGTTTCCAACTTTACACCACTAAGTAATGGACTGACTTTGACAAATCTCCATGCTTTGCCTCAGTTTTCTGACTTGCCAAATGGGTATAATAGGAGCAAGTGTACTAACTCACAGAAGGGGTCAAATAACATCATATTACAAATATGCAAAAAATTACCTGTCAAGTATAAAACTTTATAAGTCTGTCAAGTATATAGTCACCAAATCACTACTTGGTCTGGGGTTTATTCTGTGAATGGTCTGTTTTGACTGAAAGGAAAAATTCCAGTATAAAGTTCCATTTTACCCACAGGTTCGTGTAATCTGTAGACAATTCTTGATTCCTTTCCATTGCATAGAAACTGAGATAGAAAAATGAGACACAACAGAAAGGTAACTTTTTATCCCATCCTCAACAGTCATTGATCCACATGCAACCACCCCCTCCATGGAGGATTAGATTTATCCATTTATTTATTCATTCCACAAACAGTTACTGAACACCCACTATGTGTAGGGACAGTGCTAGGCTATGGGACATGGAGAATAAAACTAGGTCCCTGTCCTTCAGGACTTCACCTTGGGATCAACACATAGGACAAGAGAGAGAGCCTATCATTTACTGAATATAGGACAATGCCAGGTACGTTCTCTAGGGTTGTATACATTTTATGACCATTTTATAAGCAACAAGCTGAAAAAATGGGAATGTTTTCCAAAATTTCTTCTAAAATCACAAAGCTTCTAATGAGAGAGCAGCCCGTGAGCCCATTCTTTTATTCACGTGCCTCACTTACTTACTGAGCACCTACTTTGTACCTGACACGATGCTACTAGGTACTGGGGATACAGCGGAAAGTAAAACAGACAAAATTCTTTCTTCTCTTGGTGTTTATGTAGTTGTGAGGAAAGATAGATAAAAAGCAATACATACGGATCTGGTCTGCCTGATCCAAAAATCTAAGACCCTTTTATATGCTGCCTTCCTCCGAGTCATCACTTGGTGGGAACCAGAGGGAAAACACATGCCCACAGACCCCAAATGAACATCCCCAGTCATCCAGGAATCTAGAAAGACTATAGCCAGATAAAAGAGGTTGCCAGGCACTAAAATGTCCTCCTCCAACATCTAAATCGAAAATGTTTGCATTGGGTTGAGAGCCTGTAAGCCCAGAGGCAGGCAGCTCACAGACCACCGACAGTACAAGGAAAACCCCTATGGGAGGCACAGACATGCAAACCAGCTCTCCAGCGAAAGGCCAGAGGTTTAGAGGAATGAAAAGGCCTGGGTGCCTGGCTTCCCGAGATGGCAAGACGAAAGCATATGCCTGCCGCCTGGCAGCAGACCTCCCTGGCCTGCAATGAAAGTGTCTGTACTGGCCAAGGGAAGCTGGCAGCAAGAGTGGCCTCGGATGGAGAGAAGCCGCCGCCAGCCAGCACCAGCACGGGGCTTCCCTACAGGAGGCTGTTGCTGAAACAAAGGTGGGGTGAAGCAAAGAGCTGTGGTTGTCCAGCCTCCAGGCTCCTTTCTAAAACTGAGAGCAGCACTGTGCTAATGGAACGCGGATCTGCTTCGAAACCTTCGGCATCGCGTTGGGGATGCAATCTTTGTAATTTCCTGATGACTCTTCTCTGCATAATGGATTTGAGTTATAAAGGAATTTATGCCCTCAGGACCAAATTACCCAGATAATTGAAGATACAATGAGGGGGATGGGGGAGTGCAAGGAGAGAGAAAGGCCTGAATTACATGGATTTCTCCTTTACTCAGTGTGAGTTCAACAGCCGAATACACCACGGCATTTAATTTTTAGAGTCACTTGATAGCCACAAACTGCCCTGGTTTGGTTACTCCAGTTTCATTGCTTTCTTGAATACAGCCAAGCTGCATCAAGGCCTGATGTAATGTCGGCTTACAGATTTGAGAGCCTAAAGTCACCCACTCCTCCCTGCCCCAAGTCATCTAGGATGAGATGTCTTGGTTTCAGCTTCACAATCACAAACTCTCTAATATCGCATTTAAGTTAGAAAGGCTTAATATTAAAACAGGGTCAACTAAAGCGTAAAGGCTCAGGACTGCTTTGGGAACTCCAACCTATGCCCCAGTCCTAACTAAGAATTTGAGGGCCATTTTAAGGATAGGATGACTTTGTTCCTGTTCCTTTTTGCAGTGGTTCTCACACTTGAAGCTACCCCGAAATTACTTTGCAGGGTTGTAAGCACAAAACTAGTAATAGAGTCCCTATATAAGTGCATCAAGGGATTTTCAAAGTTAATTTTGCTACCTCTTGCTAACTTGACACCCCAAGCCCAAGGAAACTGTGTCCCTAAGAATGTTGCTTTTAGGCCTTCCCTTGGGATTAGGAACTGTAAGGTGAGTGCAAAATCTTGCTCCATTCCCCCCACACTCAATGGAAGAAATACTTGAAATACCAGTGTCTGAAAAATCACATCATATGCACCTTATCCATGTGTTCTCTAGCACCCAGGTTCTCTTCACTGCTCTGGGAGGTTGGAAAAGGGACACAAAGAAGCTACTTTAGGATAGTTTAGCATGATTTAGTCAAGATTTATTGATTTAGAAAATTTTCATCATAGATTTGTTATTTACCTGGGCACATTTTATTGTATTTAAGAGACTCGTTTAGTCATGGATGAGTAAATTTAAGTCAAAGACTCTAAAGACTGGAGTCTTGAAGCCCCAGAATCAGGGCTAGAACAGATAGCAGCATCCATTAGTAAATCTGGTACATGATGCATACAATTTGCAAAGCACCCGACACTGGTCAGCTCAAATCAAATCCCCCATGAAGTACCAAAGGGCTGGGAGTGGGGGAATGGAGAGTGGTGAGAAGTCTGTGAACAGGTGTTAAACCACTTATTCAAGCATTCCTACAAATGGCCTAAAAGATTTTCCCAGCATTCTCCTGCTCTCTATGAGTCACTGTGGGAATAGCAGTAAGGTTTGGAGTTGAGTTATAACCATTCAGTGAAGCATTTCCCTCCAGACTGTACAAAGCAAAGGGGCTATGTTAGTAAATTTATTGACTATTTCATTAGATCAATATGGAATATGATTTAAAAGGCTCTGCCCAGGCTCTTTAAATCTATTTAATCAAACCAATTAATGAAAAAAAGTAAGAAGTTGAAGCATATCCTGTAAGGTACATCATAAATATATTCTCTTACTTAGGCTTTTGATCTCACCCAGGTAATTAACAGCTTGAGTTAAGTTCAGTCATTCCTTCATGCCTGGCTGTGGTCATAAAAACCCCCAGGCTCTGTGTAGCTCTTGGATTTATTATGTTTTTCTTACTGCAAAAACGTCTCTCACATTCCGCTTTCTCCCCCCCTTGAGAAAGTTTATGTAGCCATTGCTTTTGCAGCTGTCATGAAGGCTACCCTGGCTGGCAAGCTTTGTCCTGCTCAAGAGGCTGGATACACTCAGCTGCTGGAATCCACTTTCGTAGCCTCTTCACCCTAATCTAACTCTTAGCAGGAGACAGAAACATCCTGAAGGCCTGACTTCCAAGGTTCTTTGTTCCCAGTGTCTGCCTATTCTCAGCTACTTTTCATGAATGAAAGGACCTCTCCCTGTTACACAGAATATGGCTTTTCTTATGGGATTTGGGGTAGTCTCCCTCCTATAACCACTGCTCAATGATTCCCTCTTTACAACCACTGCTCAATGATCCCACTCCCATGAATCCTCCTTCGAGTCCTCCCTCTACCAGTTCCCTAGGTTGCCTTCTAGCGACAAAGCTTTGAGATGCCTAGGTAAGCCCACCCATCACCCAGAGATGAGAGATGAGGTTAGGTGTCCCTGAGTCAGCATCAGCCTGGCCTAGGAAGCTGAACTTGTAGCTTCATTCTGCTTTATAGGCACAGGAACCTCCATCTGGAAGGGTAGCAAACGTTCCCTGCAAGTTCTCCTCTATCTGCATTTGGGGTGAAGCTTGGTAAATCTAACTACACAGATAACTGTTCCAGGATCCTCTCACAGCTGAAAGTGGGGCCTAAGAAAATAGGGCAGTCGAAAATAAAATTCAAACTTTGTGTCAAGTGTTGACCTTCTTAAATTAGCCACAATTCTTTGTGCAGAAAGTTAGAGAGATGAGACTCTTGATATGACCAGTTTTCCATGGGTAATTAACTTTTGCTTCCATGTACCCAAAGCTGAGAAGGCTCAAAAAATTCTATTGAAGAGCTGAAATCAGAGCAATTGCTTTCCCAGTTTAAGATCAATAGCAGCCTATTTTACTTTTGCCTCCCTCTACTTACTTTGGTTCAATTAAGTATTTATTGAGTATCTTCCATCTTAGATGTTGTCAGAAGTACACAAAATAAATACAAAACACATAGTGAGCCCAAAGATTTTATTATCTTTGTAAGAGGTTCAAGCGGGATGACAAAAAAATGCTCATGTTTAACACCATCTTTCCCTTGGCCAGCCTTACAAATATGTTCACACAAACTTTGGTCCATCATTCCATTCAATGTCCACCTATTCTACACACCAGCTATGAATGCTTCGTGTGTGATAACAAGATAAGTGAGCAGAAACTAATCTCTATGGCTTCACTATAGAATAAAAGGGATATAAGATACAATTTATTTCGTGGCTTTTCAAACTATGACATTTACATGAATAAAACCCAAGACTTTAATTCAAATCCTCACATCATCTTTGTCTTTTTAGGGCCACACCCATGGCATATGGAGATTCCCAGGCTAGGGGTCAAATAGGAGCTGTAGCCACTGGCCACAACTTACACCACAGCTCACGGCAACGTCGATCCTTAACCAAGGCAATGATGCCAGGGATTGAACCTACATCCTCATGGATACTAGTCAGATTAGTTCCCACTGAGCAGTAATGGGAACTCCTCTCATATCATTTTAATACGGTCTGAACTACCAATTCCACTCAACATTGATTTGTTTGAAATAGGTAAAGGTCCATTCTTTTTTTTTAAGTAAACATCTGCTTTAAAGAACCTATTTAATAAAATGGTATTTAAAAACTTGTATCAATTCAAATTGCTGCTGACAGACCCTTTCACAGAGGGTACACTCGGATAACTAGAAATAATCCATGATTTCTATGTTGCTTGAAATAGGGTTTCTAAGACAACTGAGCAGTCTTGAAAACTGTTGATTAACCATTACAATCATGTTATATCACTGTCTTAAGTAGCAAATTTTTTCAAGAAAATCTTCCTTCCTAGACTAACATTAATTTATGAAGAAATAATGTCTTCGGCACTTTATTTAAATAGGGGCTGAGCTAAAGTTTATTAGTCACTAATTCTGACTTGCAGAAATAATAATCACTATTATATCTAAAACTGTGAGCCCTTGCAAAATGGCTCAGATACTGGGCTAGGTGCTCTAAGTGCATTATCTCACTGATAGCCACAACAACCCTGTTAGGCAGGCTGTCTTATTAGTTCTATTTTCCACATGAAAACACTGAAGTCAAAGGTCCCATAACTAGTGAAGGCTGTCTGAATTCAGAGCTCATATTTTTAAATGAATCCAAAAAATCAATGGAGCTGTGTCACATCTTTGCAGTTCAGGGTTAAAATAAGTAAGTAGGTTGGCAAAAGTCCCAAAAATATCCACCGGCACAGAGGGAACAAATGGGATTTTTTTACCCTAGCAATTTCTTCTCAACCTCTTGATTTCTAGAGGGACCGTTTTTGCTCTGTGCCTCCTGTTCTTTTGCCTGCCCTCCAATCAAAGATGCTCAAGTGGCCAAATCCACTTAAAATTAAAGAAAATGTTCCTTCCTCTTGCTTCAGGTGTATGTCTGTATGAGACAACTCCGGGATGCTTGGTGAAGAGGGAGTTCGAAGAATGGTATGTAATTCCCATAACTAAAATTAAATTATTAATTTTTTATCAATTAATTGGATGAGGATTGGTGGGAAAGACAGGCCCTCGGCTCGGCAGAGCTCTACTGGGTGCCAGATGAAACAAGCTATCTACCCAGGTGAGACGGCTAAGGGGAAGAAAAGCCACAATAGTAATAAATGTGAGAATCCCCTGGCTTCAGGAGAGGGAGAGGCAACCAGCTCCCAGGAGGACACATTCAGAATTGCTAAGATTTCTCCAGGGGGGGGAGCCGTGATAGAATCAGCCCCCCAGGCCTTGTAAAAAGAGACTCCATTGCTTGCTCAGGAGTTGCTTTTCTTAATCCTCTTGCATACTGAGAAAGATCAAATCCCAGAGAAGAGGGGTTTCCAGCCTCCTTTTGAAAAGATGGAAAATGTTCTTCTTCAGAATACTGTTCTTTAGAACACATCTTTCAAACGCTTTTTTTTCACTTGAATTTTCGCTATGCCAAGGTAACAACTGTTAACATTTTAGGGAGCATCATTCCAGAGCTCTTATTGCTCATAGGCAAGTAGCGAACAGCTACCAACATCCAGGTATTAGTTTATCAAGTAAGCATTTACCAAATACCTATTGTGTGCCAGGGCTCATAACTACACATCATTTTCCTTAACCTTTTTAAAACTATTCAATAATAGGATGTGAACTTACTTTCATGTCAACAGAGATCTACGTGATCATTCTGAATCATGTCATCATGTTTGGCCACAACTCCAATGATGGGCCTTGAAAATTTTCCAACTTCTTGCTAACAAAAACAATGATACAACAAGAAATCTTTCCACATTTCTTGGATTAGGTCTTCCAGATAAAAAGTCACTTGGAATTCAAAACACCTTACATTCATATTAATTCTTCACTATTCAAGTTGTTGTCCTATTTACAACATGGCAATAAAGAGACTGGTTTCTGTACAACTCACATCAGAATTCCTCTCACTGTTTCACAGTTACATTGCACTCATCTGGCTTTCCCAAATAAAGGTGAGTGAGAAAGACGACAGATGAGGAAACTGAACCACAAAATATATGTGTGCATGAAAAGAATGGAGACGGAGAGACCTAAAGATAATTTTCTGAAACTGGAAACCAGGTATCTCAACAACACCAGAGTGAAGTACATGAAGTAAAGTACATGAAGAGTATCCACCAGACTAAAAGAAGATTCTAGCAGCTCCACAGTTCCTTCTAGATAAAGGATCCCTGAAGGTGGATCCCAGTCTTCCTCACCAGTATATTTCCAGTACCTAGCTTGGGGCTTGAAATACGGCAGGTATTCAGTAAAGAGTTCTGGATTTAATGGGCAAACCACAAAACAGGTCTTCTAGGACCATGGCAAACCACAGTCAATTTCCCACCCTCATGCCTACACAGCAATGGGCACTTTGAAATGAAACAAAGGAATCTGTAGCTGGTCAATTACACATAACTCTTATACTCCAATGACTTTTTCAACTGAAGGAGCTGTGGATAGTAAGTCTCCTCCAAAGTAATGTCAGACCTTTGAACAAAAAGACTTCAGCCAAGAGACACTGAGCAAATAGCAATGAGAAGAGAATTCTCTCAATAAATGCTTTATTTTGCCCTTCCTGAAAATTTCCTCCCAACTTGTGTCAGCAAATTCCATTCATTTCCTCCATTTCTGCCCCTCCTCCTCAAACCACAATATTACCTCACCCTCTGCTGCCCTGTCAAAAGTCTGTCTTGGGTACTAATTTATATATACATGCACTGTACATGTAAGGGAGCATTACTAAGTGGGTGGTTCTTGAAAATCAGCCATTCATCATGCATATTGATCACCGGGATAGTACGGTATGAATCAGAGAGCAGCAATCATTAAATCAAAGATTTATACTAGTAAAAGAGCACCAAAGCAATTCATTAATTTCATACCACCTTCGGTGATTAATTAGGTTGCAATCTGACAGCTTAGAAGCTGGTTCACAATTAAGGCTATTACAGTTAGAGGTAAGCTGATTTTTTCCCCTTCCCTTCCAGAAGGAAAAAAAAAAGGAGGGGAAGGCATTAGCCCATTGGGTTTACGGCATTCTCTCCTTTTTCTTCATAGCATTTATCACCATTGGTAAATTTAGAGTTATCAATGGAATTCTATGTTTAAATTCTCTCTCCATTAGTTGATGAGGTCCCCAAAACTTTCAAGCCTGGAGCACATAGTAAGTATTCGATCAATATATGTCTAACAAATGAATTTTTAAGTAGATGCATCTGATGCTTCAGGCCCAAATATAGCATCACTTTCATTGGGGCTTCTCATGTTCCACTGGGTCTTGTTCTTTAAAAAGTTAAACTTAATTTTTCTAAACTGGAGAACCACTTGGGAAAACTGCTTGACAGCACTGACTGATGCCAAAACATGCATTCCTATGACCCAGCAATTCCAATCCTGAGTGTGTTCACCAAAAGGCAGGCATAAGAACATTCGTAGAAGCACTGAGATTAACAGACAAAACTGGAAACAACGCAACTATTCATCAACAGAGAATGGAGAGAGAAATCATAATCTGGTCATACAATGACAAACGACACAGCCATGAGTATGAACAAACCACTAACTCATGCAACGATATGGATAAATCTCTTACACACACACACACACACACACTGCATTTACAGTAAGAAAGCAGGCACAAGGGCTTATATACCATGTGATTCTACTTACATTAAGTTCAAAAATAGGCAAAACTGATCGCTGGCATCACAAGCTGGGATAATGATGCCTTTAATTAGTGGGTCAGGGCATGAAGGAGGCCTCTGGATACTCATTACACAAGTAGGTTTACTCTGAAAACTCACAACCCATTTTCTGTTGTTTCATTTTGGGATAATAAATAGAGCTATATGATTAGTGCCCTTTTCTCTATGTATGTGACAGTTCAAATTTAATTTTAAAAAAAAGTTAACTTTTTTTGCTCCCTGCAATTAGAAGAATGATAAACATCATGCACACCCCAGGTCCAGATCCAAATTTCAGAAAGTAGCTCTTGGTGGAGATTCCAAAGAAATGGCTATAGTTTTTAAATATGAAATTATAACTACATGCCCTTTAGGGTCCCTTCCAATTCTCATGTTCTGTGGTAAGTAATCTTCTGAAAATCTATAGTGAACTCAATGCTCCTGGATTTCTCGGCTCATCTTGGCCTTCTTCAGAAGAGTGAAATGAGCCAATTAGAGAAGACTGTCTTTCTGACTTATGTCCAGACATTTGTATCACCACTTCTAATTTCTCCCTCTAGCACTTAAAAAGCAAGTAGGGGCCTCCTGTAAGTCAAGAGGGTTTACAAGAAATGGGTATGGTAGAGAAATGCCAAGACCCCATTGACCTTGATCTTTGTTATATCCCCGAGGCCGACCGTAATGCCTAGTACATATTAAGCACCTAAATAATTTTTGATAAATGTTTCACTAAGTACTTTCCCAGTATATCTACCTAATTTGCCCACCTTGTATTCATCTAGAAGCAGCCTGGTTATTTTCAGAAATTTTCTGTCCATCATAACAACCACATATATGCTCAATTTTTTTATATATATATAATGACTTTTTTCCATTAGAGCTGGTTTACAGTGTTCTGCCAATTTTCCACTGTACAGCATGGTGACCCAGTTACACATACAGGTATACATTCTTTTTTGAGGGAACCCAGAAGAAAGAGGGACCCACAGGAGAGTCAAGGCGCCATTGTTGGGGAGGGCGAGAAGAGGAGGGGTGGACTGCCTTAGGAAACTCCCTGCACCGGAGAGTGCACATGCCCGCAGGCTCTCAGAGGGCAGGGCAGCTCTGGCGCAGGCTATGGGCAGTGAGAAGCCTCTTGCTTGTTTAGGGGAGACTGGGCACTTCTTGTGCAGGCTACCAGTGGCCAGGCACCTCTTGTGTGGGCTAAGGGCATCAGGGGGCTAAGTGCCACATGGCGCCTCTTGCATGATCTACAGGTGGGAGGGACAGACTGCAGCGGTGCTCTAAGAGGCCAGGGGGAGGTGTGGCTTGCCACCACTGGGGGCCTGTGAGTGGGCTCCACCTGCAACCCCAGTCACCACAGGGGTTGGCAAAAAAGTATATGTGCTATAATTTTTTAAAGAACAATTTTGTAAGATAAACATGTCTTTTCAAAAGAATTTATTATGTCTTCTTCAGTATACCAATATCTGACTTATCCTAGCTTTTTTAAAATTTGCCCATCCTCAAGTCACATATAATAAAAGACTTTCACCCTTAGAACATAAACTTCAAATTCATCCATTTCTTCATTCCTTCATTCATTTATCAAGTATTTATTAAGCACCTTGTATCTGGATTTAGTGATCTCAACTGTAAATTACAAAAACCTCGGACAAACACATTTACCAATAAGGGACTTATAGCACCTAAGAGCAAGCCCTTACATAGTTGTGCAGATTTCTTGTTTGGTTTGATTCGGCAGCTCATTATGTCATCAAGGACTCAGATACTTGCATCTGTCTATCCTGTCATCCTTGGGGTTGGCTTCATTCAAACTGGTAGCCTACAATGGTTGTAGGATGTGGCCAACCCTATTGGTTATCTACCCAATAGTCATACTCCTCCACTTCTTCCTTTCTGAAAGAAGCCCAGTTTTGTTTAGGTATCACATATGTGTATGCTTCATTTCATCTTTCTAAATGTGGATGGTAATTACCTGCACTAATTATGGTCATCCCTTTTATCTTCCCACAATTGTTTGAAGAATGCACATGTAACAATTCTTGGTAATTTAAGAGGAAATCTGCCTTGGCCCTAAGGGATGTTTTCCACACTCACATAAAGGGATACACGTCAGGAACTTGGCCCCTTTCCTACCTCTGGACACTTTTGTGTGTGAGATGATTCCTGGAGCTGCTACAGTCATCTAGTCACCACAAAGAACCCTACCAACACAAAGTATAGAAAGACAGAAGAAAACTTGCACCCCTGGAATTAACCAACCTTGGAACTGGCCTACTTCTCAGATTCTTGTTATGTGATCAATTATAAAATAAACATATTTTGTATGTTTATGTGGAGCTGCTTTTAGTTGGGTCTTTGAGACACTTATTAAAACACTGTGAACTATGTACAGTTATCACTACACAAACACAGCTACTTCCAGAGCAAAGAAAGAAACAATCTCTTTCTGAGAATTTATCTTAGAAGAAAATTGACCCAGACACCTCAACCTATCCCCCTCTTCCCCTCTCAATTCTAATTGGCCAGTATCCAGTTATACACCCATTGTTGAACCAATCACAGGCTAGAGACATTAGATTACTAAAGCCAATCAGCCCCCACCCCCGGAATCTGGAATTGAGATCAGCTGTGTCTGAAGTAAGGGACACAGTGGGAAGAGTGACTACATGATTAAAATTGAATTCCTGTTAATAAGAAGGAGTTGGATATGAGATACTGATCTGTTGTATCCTGCTTATCATGTGCATCATATGTACTGGACTTGGGACTCCCCAGTAATGGGAAATGTTTAGCATGGCTCTACCTCAATAATCAAATTAAAGTATGCATCCTTGAAGGCCCTATTTTTTCAATCTCCAAATCTCTTAAATCTAAGCCAAGTCATCAGATCTCCAACAACACTGCTAGGGCGCAGGTCCAAATGTGGAATTCGCTAACAGAGATTGTATCTTAAGTAAGGTTGAAGTAGTTTCGACCTCCCACTCATTTCAGAGCTGTGGAACCATTCTTAAGTGTATTGGTATGTTCAGGACTTACTAACTTCCTTCCAGGCACAGTTCTAATACTCCCATTTCCAATCAAACTTTTCTTAACCTAAGTCCTCAGACCTCCTGGAGCCTAGAAATCCATTCCCCAAAAAGGAAAAACCTTCTCTCCTTGGGGCAGTATGGTATAGCGGTTGAGAAAGCATTCAGATCCCCACTCTACCATTAACTAGGTGGTCCTTGGGCAAGTTGTTAACCTCTCAATGCCTTAATTTCCTCAACTATAAAACGTGAATGATAATCATAATTACTACCTCCTAGGGTTGTAGAAAGTATTAAGTTAGTCAGTGTATGGAAATACTAAGCAATAGTAAAATAAAATATTAAGTATTGGCTATTCTTTGTACATCCCTCTTCATCTCTTTCTTCTCTCTCTTACTGCATCATCATAAAACTATATTATCACAGTTAGAGCTAAGTGATGGGACTTTCTGGTTGGGTGTTGTCTGTCAATCAAATAGCTTGAATTTTTTTCCCCATTTAGCTACACAAATTCACTATTTGGTGTGAGAATTAACTTGGCCAATTAAATGTAAAATAGTATTTATATGGTAATTTTTTCTTATTCTGAGCTTTCTCAGAGGTCATAGGACTGGACCTTTCTGGACCAGGCATCTGGAGTGGAGGTTAGCTTCATCATCTTCAGGCTGCATTCCTGGCTTTGAGCCAGCTCCTCTCCACAGCTTCAGAAAACCTGAGCTCTGAGAGTGCCTTGGGGATTCAACTTCATTGACTCGCAAAATCAAAATATACAAATTCCCCTTTAAACCATGATCTATAACTGGGAGAATATTGCCTCTCCACTGCATTAAGGCCCGCCCTATTACCTTATGGAATTACCCACAGTGGCAGAAATCCATTCACCTGATCCACTGACACCCTGGGGGCAGCTCAGATAGCATAAAGCCAATTGATAGATGTATATTTGATATATATTTTATGCCTAGAATTTATGTCTTCTGCATGTTTCATTTGCTATTCTGACTCGCTTTATGCCACAGGAGAGCTGGGGAAATTTTGAGAGGGACTGAGAAAGAAATGGCATGGAAGAACAAGGAAATCAAAATAGCAATTTTTCTTTTTGATCTAGGACTTGACGCCTGAGCATCCTGATAGTGCCAAAGCCAAGAGGAAGTATTCCCTCCCTTCCTCCTCCAGGAAGGGATTATGAGAAGGAAAAGAGCTAAAGCTGGAAGGACAGGAGAATCCTTCCCCTGCAAACTAGCAGCTGAGTCAGGTCCTACTACAAAGGAGTGGGAGTGCTGAAGACATAAGCCATAATAGAACTAAAGTTATGAATTTTAAGCTACACAGTTATTAAGACCCCATCACATATTTCAGCTCACTTCACTCTTAAGGTAATCAAGACTGGTACTTTCAACTCCATGTTACTGATGTCTGAGAGAGAGAAATGGCTTACAGCAAATCTGAGATTCAGATCCTGCCTGTGTCTCTCTATTGTGTATACAAAGGGTGATGTGTAAAATTTTAGAAGGCTTCAAAAGTTCCATATATATTAGGAGAGAATTCATCATCATACATATTCAAAGGCATACTATGTGCACTATGTTTTCCAAAAGCTTACTTAAGAAGAAAAGAATTTATAACAATTTTAACAACAGTTTACACACACACACTCACACCACACACACACACACACTCCTCACAGTAACCCTGTGAAAATAATGCGAGGTTGTCCAACTCCAGGAACTGTACTCTTAAGCCCTCCACCATACCGTTTCTCCATCACCTCATGAATGGAGAAATGCAAGTCTACATCTTAAAAGATAAAACTGGCAAAAGTCTTATCCTTTGATAAAACTTTGAGTCTCCTATTGGCTCAATAACTGACATACTAAGGATGGGGCCCAGGCAGAGACAAAAATCAACTGAGCCAGTCCGCTTTATTATTTTCTTCTGCTTCACTGGCTAAACTTCCACATTGGCCTTAACTACTTAGGGTGGCAAATGTTCATTTCACTTCGCCAAGTGAGTATTGGCCACAAAGCGTATGCTGGACCCTGCTAATTCAGTGTGAACAACATGGTATGGTCCTCATCTTCGCAGAGCCTATAGCCTGAAGAGTAAAGCACATACGAAAATGGTAACAACGAAGAGCACAAGTAGTGAGGCAGCCAGCCTTTTTCAGAGATGTTCTAGTCTTGGAAAAGATGGAGAGAGTTAGGTAGTCTGACCCAACCAATGCAGACATCTCTACAATCTCTCCTACAGATGGTCATGCAGCCTCTGCTGGAATCCTCAAGCTAGAAAGCGTCTTCTTCCAAAAGCAGCACATCCTAGTTTAAACATAAAGCTTTTCCACATACTCCGTCTCCATCTCCTGCCCTATACTATTGGCCATTTTTCAACTCTATCTTCTGCGGACCATAGAACAGGATATAACCCACTTCAACCAGCAATCTGTCAACATATTTGAGGACATCAATCAAGTGTCCTGCAAATTTTCTCCTTTTGAGATAAAACGCTCCTACTCCCCTCAAACATGACGTTGAGGCCAGGGCTTCCCAAAGTCTTCCTACTAGGCAGCATGCTGGGTGCTATGGCATTTGCCAATGACGAAGCTTAAAAAATTGAAACCGGAGGGGAGGACAAGATGGCGGAGGAGTAGGGGGACACGCTCGCCCTCTCCCACAATCACAACAAAAACAGCACATCTACAGAATAAATGACTTGCACAGAACAGCAATCAATCGCTGGCAGAGGAACCTAAACTCCAATAATGGCAAGAAGTTCATTACATTACTGGGCAGAACGGGAGAAAAGAGGAGTGTGAGAGAAGGTGAATCCGAGCGGGATGGGTGCTCCTGAAAGGGAACTGAGGAGGAGAAAGGGATTCCGCACCCTGGAAAGTCACCTACTCGGGGGAAAGATCAAACGAACCGGAGGAATCTCCAGATGCAGAGAAGAGTGTAGCAGTAAGTTGGAGTTCTGAAAAGCAGATCAAGAACCGAACGGACCATCTGAACTACGGGCACAGTCACCAAAAATTGAGACGCCTGGGTGGGGGCTGGGCACCGAGTCCTCAGCTCCAGAGGTTAGTTCCTGGGAAGGGCTGGGGGGCGGGGTGGAGCAGAGACTGCTTTGGAGGTCTAGAAACCGGTCTGTCAAGTTTGAAGGGGCAGAGACTGCCTGGGAGACTAGAAAACAAAGCTGTCTCAGAGGAAGGGAGCAATACTCTAGGGGCTGGGAAGTGGAAAGCCGCATCAGAGGGAACTTGGGAGAAGAGCCTGGTCTGCGCCCGTGCTGGGTAGGGGAGAGAAGAAGGGGTGGGTCCCCATAGAATACCCCCCATGCCACAGCAAGCTTAGAGGCCCGCTAGCTAGCAGAAAGCTGTGCTTCCCAGTGCATCCCCTCCCCCCACCCCCGCTACCCTCTATGCTCTCGCTGGACCTGGGGCTGCCTGCCATCCAGGAGGGCTGGCCTCAACAATTGCATGAAGCCTACCACCACAGGGGCTGTCCCTGCACAGGCCTGCTTGCCCTCTGGAGGGGCTACACTTCCGCAGAGCAGCACCAACCACCAGCCCCCGAGAAAAGGCCTGCAGCCCAGAAAAGCTAGAACAAGCCTAGCCAGGCCATGAATAGATCTGCCTAATTCTCGGATGGTTTTTCTGAGTCAGGCTGCCCCGGGGAGGAGCCTCTTGGATTTTAAGTGGCCCTGCTACCCGCCCAAGCCCCCAGGGTTTGATATCAGACAAAATAGACTTTAAAACAAAAGACACAAAGAAAGACAAAGAAGGACACTACTTAATGATTAAGGGATCCATCCAAGGAAAGGATGTGACTATCGTCAACATATATGCCCCAAATATAGGAGCACCCAGATATATACAACAAATATTAACAGACATAAAGGGAGATATTGATGAGAATACAATCATAGTAGGAGACCTTAATACCCCCCTCACATCAATGGACAGATCCTCTAGACAGAAAACCAATAAAGCAACAGAGATCCTAAAGGAAACAATAGAAAAGTTAGACTTAACTGAGATCTTCAGGACACTACATCCAAAAAAAGCAGAATACACATTCTTCTCAAATGCTCATGGAACATTCTCAAGAATCGACCACATATTGGGACACAAAGCGAATCTCAATAAATTTAGGAGCATAGAAATTATCTCAAGTATCTTCTCTGACCACAATGCCATGAAATTAGAAATCAACCATGGGAAAAGGAAAGAGAAAAAACCTACTGCATGGAGACTAAACAACATGCGACTAAAAAACCAATGGGTCAATGAGGAAATCAAGAAGGAAATTAAAAACTACCTTGAAACAAATGATAATGAAGACACAACCTCTCAAAATCTATGGGATGCTGCAAAAGCAGTGCTCATAGGGAAATTTATAGCAATACAGGCCTTTCTCAAAAAAGAAGAAAGATCCCAAATTGACAACTTAACCCTCCACCTAAACGAACTAGAAAAAGAACAAAAAAGACCCAAAGTCACCAGAAGGAAGGAAATTATAAAGATCAAAGAAGAAATCAATAAAATAGAGACTCAAAAAACAATAGAGAAAATGAATAAAACCAAGAGCTGGTTCTTTGAAAAGGTGAACAAAATTGACAAACCCCTGGCCAGACTCACTCAAAAGAGGAGAGAAAGAACCCGAATAACCAAAATTATAAATGAAAAAGGAGAAACCACAACGGATACAGCAGAAATACAAAAAACCATAAGAGAATACTATGAACAACTATACGGCAACAAGTTTGACAATCTGGAAGAAATGGACAATTTTCTAGAATTTTACAGCCTGCCAAAACTGAATCAAGTAGAAACAGACCAACTGAACAGACCGATCACTAGAAATGAAATTGAAGAGGTCATAAAATCACTCCCTACAAATAAAAGTCCAGGACCAGATGGGTTCACAGGTGAATTCTATCAAACATATAAAGAGGAATTGGTGCCCATCCTCCTTAAACTCTTTCAAAAGGTTGAAGAAGAAGGAATACTCCCAAAGACATTCTATGATGCCACCATCACCCTCATTCCAAAACCAGACAGAGATACCACCAAAAAAGAAAACTATCACCCAATATCATTGATGAATATAGATGCAAAAATTCTCAACAAAATCTTAGCCAACCGAATCCAACAACATATCAAAAAAATTATACACAATGACCAGGCTGGGTTCATCCCAGGTTCACAAGGATGGTTCAACATACACAAATCAATCAGCATCATACACCACATTAACAAAAAAAAAAGTCAAAAATCATATGATCATCTCAATAGACGCAGAAAAAGCATTTGACAAAGTCCAACATCCATTCATGATCAAGACCCTCGCCAAGTGGGTATAGAGGGAACATTCCTGAATATAATCAAAGCCATTTATGATAAACCCACAGCAAATGTAATACTCAACGGGGAAAAACTGAAAGCCTTCTCACTCAAATCTGGAACAAGACAGGGATGCCCACTCTCACCACTGCTCTTCAACATAGTTTTGGAAGTCCTAGCCACAGCAATTAGACAAACAAAAGAAATAAAAGGCATCCATATAGGAAGACAAGAGAGAAAACTGTCACTGTATGCAGATGACATGATACTATACATAGAAAACCCTAAGGACTCAACCCCAAAACAACTTGAACTGATTAATAAATTCAGCAAAGTAGCAGGATATAAGATTAACATTCAGAAGTCAGTCGCATTTCTGTATACCAGCAATGAAATATTGGAAAAGGAATACAAAAATATGATACCTTTTAAAATTGCACCTCACAAAATCAAATACCTCGGAATACACCTGACCAAGGAGGTAAAGGACCTATATGCCGAGAACTATAAAACTTTCATCAAAGAAATCAAAGAAGATGTAAAGAAATGGAAAGATATTCCATGTTCCTGGATTGGGAAAATCAATATGGTAAAAATGGCCATACTACCCAAAGCAATCTACAGATTCAATGCAATCCCTACCAAATGACCCATGACACTTTTCACAGAACTAGAACAAACAATCCAAACATTTATATGGAACCACAAAAGACCCAGAATCGCCAAAGCAATCCTGAGAAACAAAAACCAAGCAGGAGGCATAACTCTCCCAGACTTCAAGAAATACTACAAAGCCACAGTCATCAAAACAGTGTGGTACTGGGATCAAAACAGACAGACAGACCAATGGAACAGAATAGAGAATCCGGAAATAAACCCTGACACCTAGGGTCAATTCATCTTTGACAAGGGAGGCAAGAACATCAAATGGGAAAAAGAAAGTCTATTCAGCAAGCATTTCTGGGAAACCTGGACAGCTGCATGCAAAGCAATGAAACTAGAACACATCCTCACACCATGCACAAAAATAAACTCAAAACGGCTGAAAGACTTAAATATACGATAGGACACCATCAAACTCCTAGAAGAGAACATAGGCAAAACACTCTCTGACATCAACATCATGAATATTTTCTCAGGTCAGTCTCCCAAAGCAATAGAAATCAGAGCAAAAATAAACCCATGGGACCTCATCAAACTGAAAAGCTTTTGCCCAGCAAAGGAAACCCAAAAGAAAACAAAAAGACAACTTACAGATGGGACAAAATAGTTTCAAATGATGCAACCGACAAGGGCTTAATCTCTAGAATATATAAACAACTTATACAACCCAACAGCAAAAAAACCAATCAATCAATGGAAAAATGGGCAAAAGACCTGAATAGACATTTCTCCAAAGAAGATATACAGATGGCCAACAAACACATGAAAAAATGCTCAACATCGCTGGTTATAAGAGAAATGCAAATCAAAACTACCATGAGATACCACCTCACACCGGTCAGAATGGCCATCATTAATAAATCCACAAATAACAAGTGCTAGAGGGGCTGTGGAGAAAAGGGAACCCTCCTGCACTGCTGGTGGGAATGGAAACTGGTACAGCCACTATGGAGAACAATTTGGAGATACCTTAGAAATCTATACATAGAACTTCCATATGACCCCGCAATCCCACTCTTGGGCATCTATCCAGACAAAACTCTACTTAAAAGAGACACGTGCACCCACATGTTCATTGCAGCACTATTCACAATAGCCAAGACATGGAAACAACCCAAATGTCCATCGACAGATGATTGGATTCGGAAGAGGTGGTATATATACACAATGGAATCCTACTCAGCCATTAAAAAGAATGACATAATGCCATTTGCAGCAACATGGATGGAGCTAGAGAATCTCATACTGAGTGAAATGATCCAGAAAGACAAGGACAAATACCATATGATATCACTTATAACTGGAATCTAATATCCAGCACAAATGAACATCTCCTTAGAAAAGAAAATCATGGACTTGGAAAACAGACTTGTGGCTGCCTGATGGGAGGGGGAGGGAGTGGGAGGGATCGGGAGCTTGGGCTTATCAGACACAACTTAGAATAGATTTACAAGGAGATCCTGCTCAGTAGCATTGAGAACGTTGTCTAGATACTCATGTTGCAACAGAACAAAGGGTGGGGAAAAAAATGTAATTGTAATGTATACATGTAAGGATAACTTGATCCCCTTGCTGTACAGTGGGGGAAAAAAAAATTGAAACCGGTACTTTCAAAGCAATCTGACCAATACAGTGAAGTAGAATTACAGTCTGCCTTGAACAGGAGCCTGTCCTCCTATTAATTTACTGTTTAGTTTTAATACTGATCACATAAATAGTCACACGTTGTATTCAGATAATTACCCTCATTTTCAAAGAGAATATTATCAAGTCAGATCTCTCCTAAAACACTACTTGGGCAACTGATGCGTTTTTTTTTATTCTATACGCAGGGCTTTATTTTGTTCCTTTTAAACTTAATTTAGTTTCTTGGTGAAGCTCAGTGGTGTTTTTGGATGTGCTGGATGACCCTGTCCTTAGTGTCACAAAAAACTGATTTCCCTAAGTAATCACTTTGGACTAAGCATTTGACAATTTGAGTAATCTTGCTTCAGAGTTACAGAGGATTCCATTATATGTGAAAAATCTTTTTTTTTCTTTTTCTTTTTTTCTTTTTAAGGCTGCACCAGCAGCATATGAAGTTCCAAGGCTAGGGGTAGAATCGGAGCTGCCACAGCCACAGCAGATCTGAGCTACGTCTGCAACCCACATTGACGCTCATGACAATGCCAGATTCTTAACCCACTGAGCCAGGCCAGGGATTGAATCCAAGTCTTCATGGATACTAGTCAACTTAGTTACTGCTGAGCCATGACAGGAACTCCCAATGTATGTGAAAAATCTCTTCTCTAAAGCTTCTGACTCTGCTCTCAGCTTCCCTCTCACAGGCCTTTCTACCTCCTGTCCACATGCCCCTTCTCCATCATGTCAAGCTCCTCTCTCCTCTATGATGAAAACAATTCAGTTCTCACCCTGCTTCAACCAACACATTTGTTATCTTCACATACACAGTCATAAAATTATATGTAAAATTTCCTTTTATGTAACAGGCCTACCCTTCTTAGAAGCCAATGCATCCAAATAGAAGGTAAATCATTATTCAGAAAATATTTACTGAACTCATGCTATACGCTATATGCAAAGCACTGAGCTCATTGAAGAATGTTGTGATGTAATATTAGACATGCTCCCTGACTTCACGGCACTTACCATCTAATAGAGAAAATAGATGACCATCAACTAAACACACAGACAATGTAAATTATAGATATAAAAAAGTACTGTAAAGAAAAGACAATTGCATGTAATTAGAAAACCCATCTCTGACAAAGGGGTTAGAAAGTTGTTCTCTTAAGAAGTGGTAAATGAGCGGCAACACAAGGAGGAGGGAATAATAAGAATATTCATTGCTGCTTTTTTTACAGTGTTGAAAATGGCAACAACACAAATGCCTATATAAAGGAACCATTTGTGACATTAATTTGTGGCATATCCACATGATACACCATTAGAAATCCATTAAGAATTAAATTTTTTAAGTAAATTATTACAAGATAAAAAAACATGCAAACCAACCTAACCTTAAAAATATTAATGTAAAAGTCTCTCTATAAAATCTCCACAATGAGAATCCAGCAGTACATTATGCAAATTGATTCATTCCAGGAATTCAAAAGTATTTCAATCTTAGAAAACCCATTAATGAAATTCCTCATATAAATAGGTCAAAGGAGAAAAATATAATCACCAAGAAAACTGTCAAAAGCATTTAATAAAATTCAAATCCATTTCTTAAAAAACTTACTTTTTGAAAAAAGACAACACTAAAAATCCCTCAACACTAAAAATCATGCTAACTACTGAAACACTAGAAGCATTCCCAATAAAATCAGCAATATGACATAGGGGCATTCTTTCACATTTGTTATTTAATATTGTTCTAAAAGTGCCAGCTAGAATGTGTAAAAATTAACAAAATAAGAGATACAGCTATTGGAACATGAATGCACAGTTATCACTATTTGCATATGAGATGCTTAAACACTTGGAAAACACAAAAGAACAACAAAATAGAAACAAAAAGAGCATTAATAAATCAGCCAATTATAAAATACACAAAAATCAATACTGCTCTTATAACTAACAATAAATACTCACAGAATGTAAAAAGAAAAAAAAATCCCATTCACACAAGCAAAAAAAAAAAAAATTTAAGCCTAAAACTTGAAATAAATATAGCAAAAGTCTGGTGTGACATATATGAAAATAAAATTACTGAGAGGTACAAAGAAAGAATGAAGACACATAACTTGTTCCTGAATAAGGAGATTCAGTATGGTAAAAATATTCTTTTTCCCCCAATAAATCTAAAAATAATCAACACAATCTCAATAAAATTTGACAAACAATTGTAAAAGTTTCTTTTGGGAGACTATTCATAAACAAGTGCAAATAACCCAGAAAAATCTGGGGGGGAAAAAAAACTAAATGCAGAATAATTTTTCTTATATATATTATAAAGCTACAGTAACTTAACATTTTTTTTCTAAAATAAAAAATAGACAAACAGAAGGAAGGAAATAAATAGCAAAAGCTAACACTTTAGAAGCAAGAACAAAGACAAAATAAATCAAAAAGCTGTTCTTTTAAGAAATCAAAAAGCTGTTCTTTTAAGAAATCAACAAAATAGGCAGTCCACTAGCTCACTTGTCAAGAAAGAAGGGGGGTACAAATATCCAAATATACGGTAAACAAAAAACTAAAAAACATTATTGGAAAGTATGTCATGTAATTTTGTGCAGTACATTTGAAAACCTATATAAATGGGTAAGTTTAACAAAATACAACTCACCAAACTGATCCCAGTTGACAAAGTTTTAACAGACGAATTTCCTAGGGGAGAAAAAGGAAGTTATCAAGGGCCTATCACAAAACAAAACAACAAACCAAGTAGCAGACCTATACGATTTCATACAGAAACTGGACTTTCAAAGAAGATATAATCCCAGGCTACTCAACTTGTTCCAGAAAACAGGAAAAGAATAAAAACCTTCCCAATTCCCTTTGTAAGCCAAGAATAACATTAATACCTGAATCAGGTGAAGATTGCATTAAAAACTACAGACTGATTTCACTTACAAACATGGAAGCAAAAATAAATAGAGTATTAGCAAACATAACCAAATAACCAATTTGAATAAGGTTCTAGCCAAACAGGGAGAGTTCAACCTGAGGAGACTTTGCTAATAAGTCAAAGGGGGAAATCATATGAACCATGTACACTGAGAAGGCATTTGACAAAATTCAAGGTTTTTTTGTGAAATTTACAAGAATGTGAAATACAAGAATTTTTCTTAGTACAGGAACCATTGGCAACACTCACATTTCTCATTGCTTGAGGACAAAGCACACTCAGGCATAAACACAGGTAGCTGTGACAGTCATGCACTGCATGCAGGGGACTCCCAGGTGGGCCTAGGGGATCTGGGCAGGGTGTGGACACCTGTCATTTTAGCGAACAGGCTGTCCTAGGAAAAGTTTCACTCCCACAGATGACTACATTGCAAAATGCAAAGGAAAAAGCAAAGTATGCCTTCACAATGGAGAACTCTAGCTACTATTGTTTCATTCATCATTTAACCCAGTCCTCCTCACCACTACCCAAGGAATAGGTAGAATTATCTCTGTTTCATAGACAAAAATTTGAGTAGAGATGCTTAGTAGCCTACTCAGATGAAGGGGTTGGATTCCTATCCAACCTCCCTTGTTCTAGTCCACTCTACCCCCTGTTTCCCTCTAATTTCCCCATCAGGGATCTTCACTGGCCAAACCCCAAAGTAAGCCAGAGGGCAGGGGAGTGAGGGGTGGATGTGATTGCTATCTGTCAGCCTTCTAGGCACAAAACAGGTGAACAGAATAAGGTACATGTCTGGAGAGGTTAATGCAGGATAACTGGCACATCCCATTTCCTAACAGTAAGACACAATTATTAAGAGTTGCTGTCACCTAAGTTGTTCAAGGATTGAATTAAGATACTGCAGGCAAACACCGCAGCACCTTTTTGGCACTGACAGAACTCTCAACAAATATGAGCCATGCCAAAGACTGTCATTAGCTTGTATTGGTAAAATGCCCTGAATCGAATAAACTTCATTTTTCCATCGAAATGGCTTTTTTACTTCAAGAACAGAAAGCAGCAAACACACGGATGGCTCCATCCACCAACATCTCCTGGAAAACTGGTTAAGTGTCACAAGCAAACCAATATCTCAACAAAGGAGGATAAAAAGAACAACACTGATTTCCCCTCAAAATAGCACTTTACATCCATTTTTTAAAAGCACTACCAATGAAGAACACGCTTCCTAAGGGAACATCTTTTTGAGCTGTGGTCTCATTCTGAGAATAAGCTCTTTGCGCCATCTCATAGATAGTATAGTTCAGCACTTAATGATTTTGGTCATAAATGACCACCTAAATATGTCAGGAATAATATAGGATCTATGACCCTTAGAGCTGAAAACATAAATGAATGTAATTAACCTACTTCCAAAAGTAAAAGAAAAAAAAAAAAAAACGCTGCTCCATTCTCTCCTGACTTCAGAACATATGGTGTCAGATTACATGGTTGGCACCTAGCTGACTGCTGGGTCCATGTGTCGCATTCTTACACAAACAGGCAGAGGCGGCACAAAGCCTGCCCAAGCGAGTCTCGGCCAAATCCAAAATAGGCAGCTAGAGCCACAGGATCAGCCAGAAACTACTATTAACAGCCGGGAGGAGGAAGTAGAGCTCTCAGCACCAAGCTCTGAGCCCAGTTTCCCCTCCTGTCCCACAATCTCCCGCATAAGCATCTTGAGAAGGAACCACAAAGGTTGGTTTCTCCCCTGATGCATGTCGTCAACACTCCTAGCTCTATTTATTAAGGAGAAATTAAATTGGCCTCAACTCATCTTTGTGGTTGGCTCTCTTAAGGCATTTTGAAGCAAGTTAATCCAACCAAATGCTTTCCAAACCAATTAAAGGTGTGTTTGTCATTCTCTCAACCCACCCCCACCCCACTCCACCCACCCCAGCTCCCAAATTCTGGCATGTTTTACCTAGTGAAGGACATTCAGCACCAACCTAGTACAAAGCAGCAAACTAGAGAGCCACCAGCATCCTGACCTCACTCTACCATTCCCCTCTTGAAACCACACCAGCTTGAACGGGTTTTGCCCCTTTAAATAGGTTGCAAGTTAATTGAAGCAGCACAAACTGAGCCTGGTGTTGCTTCTTTAAATAGGTTGTTGATTTATCAAACCTTGAATTACTTCACAGACTGCGTGTGTGCAAGACAGGTATCCATCTGATGGTTTGGTTCCAGAATGACCCCAGAACCAAAAATCTTTGGTCTACAGAACTCAAAGAAGAGAAATATTGCCACCAGAGCATTTTAAAAAGTGAGAAGTCCTTTAATAAGGAAAACCTGACTTCCAGACTCAGGAGTAGCTTATACCAACTAATTTAAGAATAGCCAGTCAGCTTCTACATTTGAAATTCCCCTAACCCTTTAAATTTCACCCCAACCCTAGACTGGGGAGACAAATTTGAGAGCTTTGTCTCCTTGTCTATAGATCTCAAAATAAAGCTCTTTTTTTTCTCAAAAGCCACTGCTCTAGTATTGGCTATGCATGTAGAGCAGGAAGCCCTCGCTCAGAAACATGCTCCCTGCCTTATTGTGGGTCCCATCTCTGCTTCTAAAAATCACTATCAAAATGCACCATGAGGCTGAATATGCCCCTGAATGGTCAAGTCCCCCAAATTTCCCATTGTCATACTGAATGTCCCAACATTACGTAATTCCTTCCTTCTTATGATTGTTATCTCTCTTTTTTGCTTTATTCTTTGAAATGTGCCTACCCATTTCAAGCTGAATCATGGATCAAGAGGGTTTAGCCCATGTCAGCTGTGGGAATTAAGAAACCCTAAGGAACTGGGTGGAGATGGTATAATAAGAATGAGAAGCGGCCTAGGGAAAGAGACCAAAAGTGGCAGATGTGCAGCTGGTTTGGCTCACCTGGGGCACCCCCCACAAGCTGGGATGTTGGGATTGGAAAACAGGTCTTTTTCAACCTGAGCCCAAAAGAGAAAAGACCAGCTACATCCACTTGCAAGAAAGGTACCCCTCCTCCCCCCTTACTATCTGGCCATAACATGATACTCTGTGGAAGACCGTTCTATTCTTTCCATGCCCATCTTGGCAATCATGGTAGACATCTGTTGTTTCTGCCTCCCCAGGGTCTGTTTCCTATTTCTTCTGTTGATAACTCTCCCATTTCCTGAATGGAAGACTTCTTTCTTACTCTAAGCAGCTGTGATGAGGGTGCCAATGCTAAGACCTGGCCCCACCCCCGTCACCGCTGGCCACAGGGATAGGCATTTGACCAAAGTAGGTACGAGGGTTTCTCATTCTGTAGGCATAAGTGAATTAATCCCAAGGAGTGGAAGTGTAACCCAAGCCAGGTCAATAAAAACCTTTTCTGATACATATATAAAACCATAATCTAGAGGAGAAAGCATTCTTTTCCCCTGGAGTCACCAACCTGCAACTATGTAAAACTGGAACTACCTGTGCCATGTCCCCCACTATGTCGAGGAAGCCTCTACACAGTTTGTATGAAGAGGCCACACAGGTGGGATGGATATGGAGGAGAGAGAAAGAGGTGGGTAGAGGGAAAATGAGTTGGATAAGAGATAAAGAGGGGAGAGAGGCTGGGGAGAATGGAAGAGAGATGGAAGAAGAGAGAAATGGGCGAGAGAAAGAAAAGTGGAGACAGAAAGATGGGATAGAATTGGGGTGAGAGAAGGAGGAAGAGAGAGAAAATGGAGAGAGATGAGAAAGGAAAATGGGGGAGAGAGACAAGGTATAGAGTGATGAGGGCAGAGAGAAAAATGGGGGGAGAGGTGGAGGAAGGGAGAAATGAGGGAGAGAGGGAAGTAAAAATGGGGTGAGAGAGAAAGATACAGGAAGAGACAAATGGGAAGAAAGATGGGAAGGGGTGAAGGAGAAGTGAGAGACAAAGGGGTGAAGGCAGAAACCTGAGGGCTTCTCTTGAGGTCCTGCTTCCAGGCCACCCTCGAGGCCCACTGGCATCCTTGTGTACATGGGTTTATAAACAGATCTGAGTTGGATCCTATCACTTACGGCAAGCTTGGCTTTCAACGGCTTTGTTCTAGAACTCAAAGATTTATTGGAGGTTTCAAGGGGAGCCTCAAAACCTAATCACTGTTAGAGTCTCCTCAGCTGATTTTCATTCTTTGAATACATGGAGAAACTAAGTTCCTTTTCACCACCTGCAGAGAGCACGTAAAGAGCATCACTGCTGCCTTCCTACTTCCTAACCGGTATCTGGCTATCAGAAACCAATCCTCTGCCGAAAATACAAAAGAAACTACTTGGAGGTTAAAAGCAGCATTTAGGAGAAAATAATGTTGTACATCATACCAAAATTTAATATGGCTTTATGTAAAATAGTAATGTGTCTGGTGATGCAAAGATTCTTCTAAAGTAGGTTAATAACAATCCAATATTATTCTCCCTAGGGAAAAAAAAAAAATGAAAATGTATGTCAAAAAAAAAAAAGAGGCCTAAAGTAGCTGAATCTTGTACCCATTGACGGAGCTGATTTACATAGATAGCACTTAACATTCCATCATCATTATCCTATCAGTCTCCTGTCTAACAAGCAAGCCTGAAGACGTTCAGTGTGCTTAGAGGTTAACAAAAAAACCCCTATACCCACCAGCCAAAATGGTAGTAAATGACAAAAAAAAAAAGAAAAGAAAGAAAAGAAAAATAGAGGAAAAAACATTTTAGGCAGACAGATGAATATCAACTGAGATGAAAAAAAGACTGTCTCCCCCTTCCTTCTCTACCAATATTGTAACCTAAACAATTGAATAAAAGAAAACTAAATATTTAAGAATAAAATGTGGCTATCAAATGGGGAAAGGGGGGAAAGGGGGGAAGGGGGAGGCATTATGATAATAGTTGAGTCTGCCTCTGCCAGAGGAAGCAGCTTTGAGTGTGCCTGCCTTGACTTAAATGGAAAGCACATGCAAACGACTCACAGTTCTTCCTTCAGACTCAACTGAGTATTTTCTGACTTTTTTCTTTTCAAATGTTAAGTGAATCTAATTCTGATGAGAAGAACCAGAGAGAGGGCTCTGGGGAGACTTGCGTCTCTGTCTGTGCACAGCCTGGAGAGGGGCAGCACAGGGCCACATGTGTGTTGAGAGCGTCTTGGCCGTGCACTTGGCTTTGACCTTGCAAATTCTATGGCCTCTTCAGTGCCTCATATCAAGAAGGCCAGAAGGATCAGAGGCAGAGTGGAGACTGGGAGGCTTTAAAGCCAGTGACAACCTCCATCATCCTAACTGCTAGGTAATTCCAAACTAGATCTAGACAAGCCGAAAAGAGCCTGAGTTATGCCAAATGTGTGTAGCCAGGGTGGGCCTGGGGAGGTACCCTTTAAATGAGCTGAAAGAGAGGTATAAGGAGGCAGAAGAAAAATGAAAGGAGAAACAAAGGAGCATGAGAAGAAAGAGCAGGCAAGTAGGAGAGGGGAGGGCAAAAAAAAGGCAATGATGAAAGAGAAGATGAAGAGTTGGAAAACAGATTAGTCAAGGGATATAAAAATTTTCTTACCCTCAGCTCCTCTGGTTTCTTACCCTAAACACCTAAGCTGAGACACAGTGTTCCAGAAGATGCTCCAAATACAGCTGCCCATATCCAAGCCCTTGTGCAGTCATCACCCATGTAACACGTTGCTTGTTCCTACCATGTCTAAGTGCACATCAGAATCCATTCTAACACAGCACACCAGACCATCACTGCTATAAAATAGGACAATGCCCTTAATATAAAAGCACCATCTCTAGGGCTTTTCCTCGACCTTATATCCAGACTGTGTGCCCTCTAGCAACTGTCCACTCCGCCTGGGATTGCTGCTAATGATACTGCCATGTATTTAAAACGAAAGAGACAGAAGTCAATTAAATAGAGTGTGATACCAAGAGAAATATGCAGAAACTCCCCTCATTTTTTTTTTTAACTAACAACCTTGGGCCATGTCCCTTTTTGTCCTGCCCCACAGTGTGACAAGACTAAACCAGACAATCCAGGTTCTCCCAGCCAGCAGTCTAGTCTATGAAAGAACAAAGATAAAATAAAGTGACAGCTTTTGAATATTAATAGGGCGTATCAGCAAGGGTGAGCAGCAAACAGTGGAAGTCATCCGCAAGTTCTAAAAGCAGTTCCTAAAAGCCCGAATTCATCTCATCATTCCCCACTTAAGAATTCCATGAAGAAAATGAATCTTTATTTCAAAAATAAACTTCTGAGATGA
The DNA here is from genome assembly GCF_016906955.1 of Phacochoerus africanus. Taxonomy (NCBI): domain Eukaryota; kingdom Metazoa; phylum Chordata; class Mammalia; order Artiodactyla; family Suidae; genus Phacochoerus; species Phacochoerus africanus. The sequence continues at coordinate 14,720,583 of NC_062544.1, read as the reverse complement.
CTAGAGATAAAAGCAGAGACAGAAATACTGAAGCACCACAGGACTGTCCTTCACTCATCTTCTCCCCCCGGGGCCCATCACAATGCCAAGCATATTATAGATGCCCAATAAATGTTTGTGGCGTGAATGATGTGAAAAGAAAAGGAATGTTTTAAAATCAACTTCAGAACGGGAATGGGCTTTGAAAACGGGCTGGCCCCAATCAGGATCACAGAAACAGAAAATAGAGTTTGAGGTCCCTGAGATCTACTCCAGACATTACCTACAGAATCTCTGGAGAGTTTTGATTTCTAAAGAAAAATAGAAACAAAGTTTTCTGGGGCAGCACATTTCTGCCTCTCTTATTTGCTCACCCACACACTCACGTATTCAATCATCCATTCACTAAATGTTAGTGAGTGACCACTATGTGCCAGGCACTGTGCGAGGCTCTCAGACTCTAGTGGGAAAGAAAGCAAGTAAGAGCTTAGCTCTCAGGAAACTTGTATTTGCTCTGTTCCTTCTTCTTGCCCTAAACCTAAACCCGGGCCAAACCGTGACATGCTTAAGACGTTTCAACAGCCTGATTTGCTTCTCTGCTACAAGTGCCCACCACCCCAATTTATCTTTCCCATCCACTCTGCACAAATTTTTCCAAAAGATAATTGTCATCATGTTGTTCTCCTGCTCAAAAATCTCCACTGGCTCCCTATCATCTATAATTCACTTTAGGACCCACCTATCAACCAGGTACTCGGATTGGGCATGAGGCTACAATAAGGTCTACACTCCTCAACATACACCGAGAGCTGTGTTGGTTTATTATGGCAACATAACAAGTTACCCCAAAACTTGGTGGCTTAAAACAACAAATGAGTATTATCTTTCTGTATCTGTAGGTCAGGTCCTAAGGTCAGAGAAGCTTAGCGGTTAAACTGAGACCTCAGTGAAATTGTCAGCCAGGGCTACAGGCATCTGAAGGCCTGACCAAGGATTTGCTTCCATGAAGACTCCCCAACATGGCTGTTGGCTAAGGTCCTAGATGCCAAGCTGCCTAGGTTCAAATCCCACCTCTACTTTTGGTTAGTTACTTAAGCTCCATCTACCATGATTTATTTCACCCATAAAAAGTGATAGTAGTACCAACTTTATAAGCTTATTGTAAGAATCAAATGAATCCACATTTATAAATTACTAAGACAAGTCCTTGGCATGTAATAGGTTCTATTATAATATCTGTTAAATAATACACATATGGTTCTTCTACATTCAGTTCAAGTTCTATACTTCAATGCTATTGCCCATAGTGAACTCCTTCACTAAACCCCCAATGCTGTAACTGTGGTCCATTTTGACCCTGGTCAGATCTACAGGTTATCACTTAATTACCTCTCTTGCACATGTCTCATCTCATCTCCCAATGGTTGTTTCTTGACTGTCTTTAAATTCTATACTTCCTGAGAGTGCCTAGGAAAGAGTAAGTATTCAAATCAAAAAGGAGAAATCGAGGAATTCCCATCACGGCTCAGCAGCAATGAATCTGACCAGCATCTATGACAACACAGGTTCAATCCCTGGCCTCGCTCAGTGTGTTGAGGATGTGGCATTTCTGTGAGCTGTGGTGTAGGTCACAGATGCAGCTCATATCCGGCATTGCTGTGGCTGTGATGTAGGCCAGTGGCCACAGTTCTGATTTGACCCCTAGCCTGGGAACCTCCACATGCTTCAGGCGTGGCCCTAAAAAGACAACAAAAAAAGAAAAAGAAAAAGAAAAAGAAAGCAAGTAATTCATATCAGCCCCTAGAAAAAATACTTCTGCCTCTAGTCTAGTCCCCCAAACACCAAGAAACCACACTCTTATTATTTCCATTTGACCCTCTGATATCATAGAGCTGAACTAAGTTAGGTTTTCCCACAAGATCAGACATAGATTGCTCCCTTCCTCACCAAGGGGAATTTATGAAAACACCCAAGATGATGGCACGGGACCCCCTTAGACCTGGAGGTAGGGGAAGGTAGGTGTGAGCCTCAGAAAGGAGGGCCCAGGTCCTGCTATAAATGCAGGAAAAGCAAACTCAATACATATGCTGGGGTTGTTAAATCTTCAAGAGCCTGAAACTTTGAAGTCATCACCAACAAATGCTTTTTTTGCATCCCCAACTCAAACATGATGGAATTCTGGGACTCCTCATCTATACTTTTTTTATTAAAATGGCGGTATTTACTCCCTAAGAATTTACAGCTTCTGGAAGCTCCCATTATGGCTCAGCAATAATAAACCCGATTAGTATCCATGAAGATGGGCATTCAACACCTGGCCTCGATCAGTAGGTTGAGGATCTGGCATTGCCCTGAGCTGTGGTATAGGTTCAGGTGAGGCTCAGATCTGGGATTGCTGTGGCTGTGGAATAGACTGGCAGCTGTAGCTCCAATTTGACCCCTAGCCTGGGAATTTCCATATTCCATAGGTACAGACCTAAAAAGACAAAACATAAAAATTTACAAATTCTGATCAGAGCCAAAACCTGTGCTGAACCATTTCTCATACTTAGAATCTGCTGGTATATCTAGGTGATCATACAAGCAATGGCAATTAATAGTTACCGGGGTGAGGTTGGGATTTGCAAGAAATGTCACCCACCATCTCAGACAGAAGGTTTTAATCTTGATTTGGCCATTAAGACATTACATCCTTTTATAAAGTCATCCATTTATCATTAATTCATTCCTTTTGCAGCTAATCTCTAGGTCCAGTGAGTGATACCAAGAAGGAGAATATAAGTGTCTGGGCTTCAAGTAAGTTACCTGAACTAGTTCCCTTCTCTGGCATCAGTTTCCAAGTCTATAAAATGAAGAGGTTGGACAGAGTCTCTAAGGTTCTTTTCACTTTAAAAAATTGCTCTTTTTCTGATTCTAATGCCTATTCTGCTTTGCCAGGCAGGGTTGCTATGAAGATGAAGTTAGAAAATGTGCATGAAAGTGCTTTGAAAACTATAAAGCACTACTCAAAATGTGAGGCATTATCCTCATTGTTATTGCCATAGCCTCAACAATCCCTAGAGAAAACTTTTCAAAGACCTGCTTGATAACATCCCACTGGGATCCTAAATAAAAAAAGCTCTTCCTCAAGTCTCACTGGGATCTGTCCCGCTGCTGGGAAGTCCAGGAAGTTGTTTTTGTACATTAGCAGCTTCTCACAGCAAATGCTTTTCAGAGATTGCAATTGCCCACAGGGGGTGGCGGTGAGGGATTATTGTGCGACCTGATCCTGAGGTCTAGTCAAAATCCTGAAGGAAACAGTCTATGATCAATTAGTGATGTCTGCTCTGGGCATGGAATTGAAGCGTGGTCACCAGCTGATTGACATTCCCAGACTAGGAATCCTTTTGTAGCTAGGCTGTACGAGTCTCAATTACGTCCCCAGCATTTAACCAAGTGTTTCGTGAAATATCTCATTTTTGGAGTAGGTACTAATGTTAATCCCATTTTACAAATGAGAAAACTAGGACCCAGAAAGTCTGACTTGCCTAAGATGGCCCTGCTAGTAGGAGACAGAGCCAAAATTAGAAACAAAGGCTGAGCAATCCCAAGTTACTTTATTATGACATTGCACTGAACTTTGGCTAGGGTCTTAAGATAGCATACAAGTAGGTAAACCAAAGGACCCACCTATGTTTTTCCTGAATAACAGATGAAATTGCTAATGTCAGCTCAAGGTTGGGAAGTTATTGGCAGTCTCTGACTTAGCCCAGGGATTGAACCACTAAAGCAGAGGCCTGTGAACTTTTTTGCTTGCACACTCCATTAGTTTAAAAAAATCATGTCATTCGATCCAGTGCATAGCTATCTACTTATATATGCATATATGTATTTTTGAATTGCATTGATATATATATGCATATATATATATATCACAATACTAATGTATTAGATATATATTAAAATATATCAAAAAAAGAAAAAAATTCAATGAGAAATCTATATAAATCCAAATTTTAAAATTTTTTACCCAAACCCCAAAGGGATTATTGTGCCCAGTCTCTGGGACACACACAGCCACTTCCTATAACACAAGCAAGAATGATGTGTTTTCTTTCTTTTGCCTTTATTTCCTCTCTGGGCTCACCTTCAGGGCTGGCCCTGGATGAGATGATCAAGGACAGGATCACTCCCTCTCCCTACCGTCCCTTCACTACCTCTGCTCCCCATTCCCACCCTTCACCCCTATATCCCACGCACCCCCCCTTCCCATGCTCCCAGGCACCCCAGGCATCTTCATGCTTTTCATACCCACTGCCCAAAGTCACCCACTTTGCATTCTTGTCCAGGGCTGGCATCTCCCACTACAGCCAATATCCATGCATTTATACATTCGTGCATTCTTGCAGCAAACACTTACTGAGTCCCTGTTATAAGCAAGCACGATAAGAACTTGAAAAATCCGAAGATGAACCAGTTCCAGGCAGAGCCAGACCAGAGGGTGAAATAATGCATATACATATACCCTGATATGATATTAAGTTGAAACTGGTAAGTTCGCTAAGAGACTCAGGAATGAGTTCCCTTAGAAGGATCCAGAGAATGGGATTGAATAAGGAGGTCATGAGCATGGGTGGGTAGGACTCAGAAATGGCAGGAAGCACATTTCAGGGTCAAGAGCTAGTGGGGAAGAAAGCCGAAAAGGTAGGAGAACTTTCTAAATGGAACAGAGGTGCAGGGGGTTAAAACAATAATCCACCTGGCAGAGAGTTGGCCCCGTGTTATACAGCCCAGACAAAAATGTTCACACAAAGAAGAAAAGACCAGAGTGGCTGGAGCAATATAGAGAGTGCAGGACTTGATAAGACTGATTGATGGCCATGGCTCAAACCCTGACAGGCTCACAGGCTGAGTTAATTCATTGAGGGGAAAGTATGCAGAACAGCTGAAATCAGATTTACCTTCAAGAAAAATCACTCCGGCTGCAGTGTACAGAGTGGATTGAAGACAGGTAAGGGAGGGTTCATCACCTGGACACTTGCCTCTGGGAATGAGAGCATCACCTCAAGGGGATTCCCCAGCTACCCTGGAGCCCGCCCCGCCATCAGGACTAACCACAGAGCGCAAACTGTGAAATAGCAGCAGGAGAACTCCTTTTGCAACCCTTGCACATTTTGTAGACCAGCCTGTCCCTTTGCAGCCTGGTGACTTGGGGAAAAGATTTCCAGCTTCTGGGCCCTTGACAGTCCCGGGTGGGCCTCCTCCTGGCAGGACAGATTCTTCTCTTGGTCAGTCAGAAGCTGGAGAATCAGATTTCCCATTCGGTTCCCAGGGTGCTGGGGCCTGAACTGACATGCTGCTTCTTTAAACATATTATGAAGATTATCAGCAATGTATCAAGGTGTCTTTGCAGAATGGTATAAACTTCGGCTGCACTACTTATTGCCATAAACCACACTTCCAGGTTTTTATTTATATGCGCATTAGTTCAATGTGATTGGATCTGTAGGCAGCAGAGGGGATTGAGGTAATTTATATATATATCAATAAAGATCTCCAGCCAGCCACCGGGTGCTCTAAGGGGAACAGGAGTTCCATTTAAAACATTAGGAACTGGAGAAATTGAAAATAACTCTCTATTTAGAGGCCAAGGATTAAGGCATTTTGCAGGGAAGATCTCAGCCCAGTCAAGCTATGCTAAAAAGGCTGTTAAAATGTCATTTGGCTGATAGGTAAGCCCCAGAATTTACCTTAACCCCTTCATTTCAACTGGATCGTTTTCTGTTTGACCCTAGCCGGGGACAGCACAGTGGTGGGAAATGTGGCTGATGGGATGGGGATATGTGGGTTCTGCCTCCTAAGGACATGGCCACTTTCTACTGGTAGCGTCATCTCAGCAAGTTCTGCCACAACCATTGGGTGAGGTCTTCCTGAGACTTTTGGTCAAGGTTCTCTGTGGTCTCCAGCAAAGAGGCCTTCTTCTCCAAGCAGAGCCAATTGGACTATCTCTCCTCAGCTTTCAACTAATGATAAAGTGCCACAAGAAGGGGAAATGGTGGGAAGCCAACTTTTCCTGGCAATGGTGCCCTGAAGAGACTGTTAGTTCCTGCCAGCAGTCCAATGGAGCTTCCCTCACCCCTGGGTCTTGTTTGCTCTCTTCCATTTTATGAACTGTGAAACAGCCTTCCAATGAATCTGGCTTACATGAGCCAGAGTTTCTGTTGCTTGCAACCGAGGAACCTATCTAAGTGAGCCACTGGGGGCCAGGAGAGCAGGGCTTGGTCCCAACATTAGCTTTGTGACCACATACAAGTATCCTCCCCATTCTCGGTGTCAGTTTCCTCATCCATAGAACAAAAGCATGGGAAGAGGCTAACGGTTCTTAAAACTTAGGATGTGTCAGAATTATTTAGGGATCTGAACATTTAGATTATGATTCCATCATTTTGGGGTGGGGCCCCAGAATCTGCTTTGTAACCAGAAGTGACTCTGTGTCCATCAAGCTTTACCACATTTTCTGCTTCCATTCTTTTTTTTTTTTTTTGTCTTTTTAGGGCCACACCCACGGCATATATAGGTTCCCAGGCTAGGGGTCGAATGGGAGCTGTAACCACTGTCCCATGCCACAGCCACAGCATCACATCTGAGCCACATCTGCGACCCACTGAGGAAGGCCAGGGATCAAACCTGTGTCCTCATGGATGATAGTCAGATTTGTTTCTGCTAAGCCACGAAGGGAACTCCAAGACCACATTTTCAAATGATGTTCTCCGGGGCCTTTTATTCTGGGAGGAACCCACAGACAGCCACTGGGTGAGAGAAAAGTTGACACAAGTGGCTCTCTTGTTTCAACGAGGGCAGTTCTCCTTTTATACTTGATATATTGAGATTCTATATTAAATTTCTTCTGTAAAAGGAGAAAAAATCAAAATCACTGGACTAAGATCACTAGATGATCTCTAAGGAACCTGACTGTTCTGATTCCACAGAGCACCTCCTGCATGGATTCTGAAGGGAAGCAGGTGTCAAACCCTTTGGGGAACGGACAACTGCATTTGCTTTACTTGAACTTGAGCTTGGAGAAACAAAACCAAGACCTCAGTCCCCAAAAATCATCTTTCTAACAAATGCACAAGCAGGAGTTTATTACCCTACTGTTAAGGATGCAGCAGATGAGTCCCTGAATGGCTGGCCTGGTGCGATGCAATTAGATAACAGTGGAGCCCAGTGACCCTTGTGTCACATCGAAGGGCTCCTCCTACAGTGCCTCTTCCTGCCGTGGTATTTGAAACACCATAAACTGGAGCCAGAGGAGATCCATAAACAGCCCAGTTCTTATTTTTTACTTTAGAGTCCCTATGTGGCTTCATTTATTTTCAAAAGAGCATGTGACATGTTCGTTGGCACCTTCCCTGCCATAAAATATCTGTTGACATTTGTGGTTTGGGGCTGGATTGGATTAGTGGCTGTTTCATTCCATTCACCTACTGCATGTAACACCAGGAGAAATACCACACTACCCTGAGCCTCTTGTCACATCTTCTACTCTCTACCCAGAACAACCCTTACGAAAAAGAGCTACCTCATCTTTTATCAGCTCTGTGACCTTAGACAAGACATGTAAGCTCTGTCTCCATTCCTCGGCCCACATGAGGTTGTTGTAAAGATGGTAAGGAAGAAGAGGTTCGTGACAGTGGCTAACATTTTTTCCACCACTTAACAATGGCACAAACCCTGAGCTTTGCTGCTTAAGCTGAATTGCCTCAGTTAATCCTCTGACAAGTCTACAGAGTAGGTATGACTCTCATTGCCCCCATTTTACAGAAGGAAAAATGAGGGCATGAACAAGTTAAATAACTTTCCCAAGGTTATATTAGCCAATAAGTGGTGGAACAGACTGCAGCATCAGCAAGTCTGACCCCATGACTGTGTGTTTCATTGCAATGCTATGTCCACAGAGCTTCTCCATGCCTGGTTGAAAAATCTGGCGTGTCAGGTAGAAAGAGGGCTCCTAGAGTATGTTGGCAGAATCAGATGTGGAGAGTGATTTAGGATTAAATCATGCAAAACAAAAACATGGTACAATGGAAAGAACACCAATCTAGGCTTGAACTCACTAGAAGTAGGATGTTGTGCCCCTTGTTCTCCCTGAGGCTCAGTCTTCTCACCAGCAAAATGGGGGAAATCATTCCTACCTTGGAGAGAGAGTGAAAAAAATAGCAACATGTGCATCTGTACCACTAAGCACTCAGTAAAACACGAGTGATGTAACGTGTGTGGCAGCATGCCCAAAGGCTAATGCAGAGGAAGATAGTACCATTCATATAAAGTCTTACTATATTTTACAGGAACATAGAGTTCCTTCCAAGATTATAAAGTCAACTAAGAATTTTCTTCCATAAGATGAACTCAAAGAGAGCATGAGTCCAAAGTCTGCAGAACTAAAACAAACAAGCAACAAACTTCTCTCCATCTCCCACCCATGGGTCAAAAGTCTTGAAATTCCTAAAAAAGGAAATCTCTATTACATGTCAAAGCATTATACATGAAGGACTACTTAAGGATTAACCCATGGGGAAGCTAGTCTTGTCTGTATTTATTCAGATAGGATTTCTATTAATATGTTTATATATATACTTTTAAATATATTTCTATACATACACACACTCACAAACATTTATTTTAATGAGGTCCTATTATGTGTGTTAATATGAAATCTACTTTTTTTTACTTAAAAATATGCCATCATTCAACACCAATAAATGCAGATACACATCATCATTTTAAAGCCTTCATAATAATACACTTATACAGATATACTATGATTGACTTACTAGAAGTTTAAATGGCTTCCAGTTTTTGCTTTCATAAATAGCACTGAGGGAGTTCTTATTGTGGCTCAGCAGTATGAACACAACTAGTATCCATGAGGACTCAGGTTCGATCCCCGGCCTTGCTTAGTAGGTTAAAGGATCCAGCGTTGTGGTGAGCTATAGCGTTAAGTCACAGACTCGGCTGAGATCCCAGGTTGCTATAGCTGTGGCACAGGCAGGCAGCCTGGGAACTTACTTTTGCCATAGTGCAGCCCTAAAAAGACAAATAAACAAACAAACAAACAAACAAACAAATAGTACTGAGACAAATACCCCTGTACATACAATTTTGTGTGCTTCTCTTTTAAGGCCTTAAGTTAAATTCCTGGATATGGATATGCAAGGGCAAAGACACACACATTTAAAACTTTCCTACAGGAGCTTCTGGGTTGAGAAATGTACCCAGATGCCAAGAGGGGCACACCCCAGTTCCACTGGGACAGAAGCTCCTCCCCTTGGGAACCTTTCTGGACCTCACCCTGTCAGATGACTCTTCATCTGACTCTTTATCTGTATCCTTTATAATAAATAAGCTGGTGAACATGGAGCTAAGAAAAATTATGTAAGATCTTCCACTGGTCAAGTGCAGGGCTAGAATTAAAAACAAGTCTGTTCAGAGTTCCCATCCGGGCACAGCAGAAACGAATCCAATTAGGAACAATGAGGTTGCAGGTTCGGTCCCTGGCCTCGCTCAGTGGGTTAAGGACCCAGCGTTGCCATGAGCTGTGGTGTAGGTCACAGACACGGCTTGGATCCTGCGTTGCTGTGGCTCTGGCGTAGGCCAGCAGCAACAGCTCTGATTAGACCCCTAGCCTGGGAGTCTCCATATGCCATGGGTGTGGCCCTAAAAGGACAAAAGACAGAAGGAAAAAAAAAAAAAAGTCTGTTCAACACCAAAGCACATATCCTTTCTGCTCTTGTCCTTTCTGACTTGTTGGTCTAAGATTCAAGTCCTGGCACTTGTCATGCTGAGAACACAACTGCAGAATGAGAAGACTGTAGCCAGTATGAACAAGGTGAAGACTGAATGGTCATTAACTGACATGATTTCAGCAACACCGTTAGCAGTGACGAAGTCAGGGTACTAAATGTACCACATAAGAACCTCTTAATAAGTTAGGTACAGGTTTGAGTAGGGGAATGTGGCTGTAGGATGCTGGGAACTTGAAATAGCTTTAAAGGATGGATTACAGATTTAGAGAGAAGGGATGAAAAACTTACTTTCTTAGCCTGAAGAAAACAGAACCAGGTAGTAATTCAATTATGACTCAAAATTATGTGAAGATTTATTCAATCAGCCTGCAGATGAATCCATAATGTATGCCTGGCTTGATATGTTACTTTAACACAATTCTCAACATTTACCCTCGAGAGGGTTTGCAAAAAGTATATTCACATCTTACATTTTTTTAATTTAAAAAATAAAATTTTTCTATATATTTCCAAACTGCTTTGCTCCAGAAAGGTGGTTCCTTGGGAACCTTAGATTCATTCCTACTTATGGGTATGAGAGTAGAGAGACTTATTATAACTAGCTGGTTGAACCATATGAAATTGGCATATCTGTGGGTCAAAAGTGTTTAAATATTGATAAATTCATATAGTTCAATCCAATAATTCATCCCTAACGTGAACCAGGTTGTGCCCTTCCATTTCGAACACTGTGTTGGGCATTCACAAAAGGGCAATTCACATATTTGCATTGTGACCCTTTTTAGGTAGGATGGAGGTTGAAATAAATGGAGACTGTTTCATTGTTCCTCTGAAAATGCACCAATTATCTGAAGAATTACTTTCCAATCTGAAAATAGTCTGTTCTTAGATAAGGGAAAGCACTGATTCTGAGCTGCTTGATGGCAAACGTGATTTGTTCCTCTTCCACACCTTTCTTGTCAAAGAATAGATCCAATGAAATGGAAAAGAGACTGGTGTGCACTGTCAAATTCCTTGAAACCATCTCTCTACACACCAGCTAAATCTGAAGGAAAGTCACAGCTAAAGAATCTTACAGTAACCTAGCTGTTCCTGGATTGGGTTCCAGGAAGCAGGTTTCCCACACACGCTCTGAGAAGATAAAGTTTCATTGTCACCTATGTTGGGAGAATAGGACATCCTATTTAACTTAAAATCTTAAATTTATTAAAATTAAATCAAAAAGTTAATTCTCTTGACAAGCCACAATGAAACTCTCAAGGCTCTGAGAAGTCCTGCAGTAAAGAAACCCACTCCTTTCTTGAGCCCTGCTCCTCTCACACTTAGTTGATCACAAATCCCTTTGATCACATGTCATTTATTACCATCCAGTGGAACAGACTTTCAAAAATGTCCAAAAATCTCATTTTATTAGAGAAGAACCTAGATCATAAAAGTTATACAGGATTAGCACTGTTATCTCAAGCCATTTAGCAGGTATTTATTGAGTGTCGGCTCTGTACCAAAGTCTGTGCCAGGCACTGGCATATTGTGAATAGGACCTAAGCCTTGATCTCAAAGAGGTTATGATCTAATGGGGGGATAAAAGAATCAACAGGCAATTTCAACTTAATGTAATTTGGAATAATCTAGAACATGTGGCTACTGAACACTTAAAATGTGGCTTCTGAAACTGAGGAACTGAATTTTTAATTTAATTTTAATAAACTTAAATTTAAAAACTAAAGCCATGTGAAATATCTATTGATTGCAGCTTTGTTGTTTTGGCAGGATTCTATTTCCCTTTAACTGCTGAAAATTTACGTTCCAAATTGAGTTGAGCTATAAGCATAAAATGTACACAAGATTTCTCAAAGGTTCCAAAAAATATAAAACATCTCATTAATAACTTTGTATTGATTACACATTAAAATATTACACTGTAGATATTTGCGGCTAAATAGGAGAAATTATTAAAATTAATTTCACCTGTCCCTTATTTAATTTTTTTTTTCTTTTTTTTTTTTTTTGGTCTTTTTAGGGCCATACCCATGGCATATGGAGGTTCCCAAGCTAGGGGTCTAATCAGAACCACAGCTGCTGGCCTGTGCCATAGCCACAGCAACATAGGATCCGAGCCATGTCTGTGACCTACACCACAGCTCAAGGCAACACCAGATTCTTAACCCGCTGAGCAAGGCCAGAATCAAACCTGCGTCCTCATGGATACTAGTCAGATTCACTTCTGCTGAGCCAGGATGGGAACTCCCCTTATTTAAATTTTTAACACAGCTGGTAGAAATTTTAAATTACATATGACATTCATTTTTTTTTTCCTTTTGGACAGAGTTGATCTAAAAGATTTAGATTTAGAGTGGTCAGGAAGCAGGGGTGACTAACCGAGGTTTAGGGAAAGCTTCCTAAGAGATGACTTTTAAGGTGAGACCTCAGGGAGGAGAAGGAATGAGTCAAGAAAAGGGCAGAAGGAAGAGTGGTTCTGACAGAGGGAGTGACGGTGCAAAGGCCCAGAGGCTCCCTGGCTCCAGATCAATATCATTTCCAGTGCACTGCACCTTCTCTGCTCCAGGCCACCAAATACTCCACAGATCTCTGCCACTGAAACCACTAGAAGCTCTTCATTTGGAGTAAAATACCTCTGAAACCACCTATAGGTATTAAGTGCTTGGAAAAGAGTACTATGTTCACATTTCACAACTCTTAAAGCTAAATATAGATTCCACTCTTGAGGAGGCTCCTGAGTCATTCAAAACATGCAGCTATTTTGGATGTGCTCAAAGGAAACTTCCTTATAGAAGACAGTTCCCACCAAAGCAGACCACTCCCAGTAAGTGTAATTACAATTGGCTGTCGCCAAGAACAGGTAGATGGTCTGGAGCAGGTGCGGGGAGGGAGCCCAGCAGCCAAGGATGGGTGCAGAGGGGGATACTAGGAGTTCATCTAGAATGATGGTGAGAGCTCAGGCCCTAACCAGCTTCATCACTTACCAGCTGTGTGAAACCAGACAACTCATAACCACCCCGGGTCTCAGTCTCCTCATCAGTAAATGAGAAAAAGAGTAGCACCTACAGCAAAATCGCCCAACAGCAGCTCTCTTGTCACTCAGGCCAGGTAATTCTCCGTTGGGAGAGCCTGCTCAGTGTACTGCAGGGTGCTGAGCAGCATCCCTGGTCTTTACTCATCAGATGCCAGTAACACCTCTCACCCCAGGTATGACGACCAGGAATGTCTCCAGGCACTGCCTTACATCTCCTGGGGTGCAAAAACCACTGCTCGCTGAGAACCAACAATCTACTGACCAAGTTGTTGTGAGGATTAAACAGAATCCTGTGTGAGCAGTGATAGCACAGTACTCCATAAAGTTTTGCTAAAGAAATACCTAAAACAAAGGGAGGAAAAGCTCATACAGAGATGACAAAGGCTGAGCAGAGCTGCGATTTTGTGAATTTAACCAGCCATCACCTTCACCCAGGAACTTCCATCTAGTCTCTCCCCTCCTCCCGCCCCAAGAAGCTAGGCCCTGGGTCTCCCGAGTAATGTGGGGAGAAAGGCCCTGCAAATGGGACATGACTGCCTCAATGGATTTAATGGTGCTTTTTAAACGTGGATAATTATGGGGCCTCTTCTAAGCAAGTGCACCAGTGGCAGGAGGCTGTGGGCTCTGGGGCACTGTGGGCCCACATAGCTCAGCTCCGTCGAGCTGATGGTAATGTTATTAAATGTGCTCTCTCCTTTTATTAGGCATCTTAATAACCTCTAAGTTGCACCCAGGAGAGTTGGTGCAGAAAAGGAATTCTGGCCAACCTAATTTGTATTTGAAAATACCCCATAGGCCAACGGAACAAGATTCAGATGAATTTCACAGGCAGCTGAGGGCTACACAAGGCAAGTATTTCCAAATTGTACTCCACTGTTGAATGCAAAATGCCTGCCCCCCTGCCTCCCTCCCTTACCCCCCAGTCTTTGTCCTCCTTTTCTGCCAAGGCCCCTGCACCCCCACGCATGCATATGTAACTCACTTTTCAGCCTCTGGTTAACAGAAAAGACTTAATGTGGGCGCTCCCTTGTCTGTAGTGAAATAATGATAGGAGTGCTTACTTATTGACCATTTATTACCCTGAGACGGGCCCCAGTGCACTCCTTAGAACAACCAAAAAGATGAGTGCTCTCGTCCTCCCCATTGTATAGTTGAGGAAACTGCAATTTGAAAAGGTTAGTGTCTTGCCAGAAAGACTTACACAGCTAGATAATCACAGAGCATGGACATAAACCTCATTCCACTTAACTCCCAAACTGCTACTCTTCGCCACTGTCTAACAGGTTTCAATCATAGGGTGGTGAAAAGGAGTGAGTCCATATATTAGTGCACCAAGTTGGGGTGACTGTATATTCGAAACTTGTATGAAGTTCTGGGAAAAGATACAGCCTCTACCCTCAGAGATTGCATAATGGAAATTATACACAATGCAAAGAACATTTTAACGGAGTCAGGAAAGAGGAGTCACAACTCATATTCATTCAACAAACATTTTGTGTGAAGCTACTCCAGGCAGTGTTCTAATTTGGGGCAGTGGGGGGAAATCACCAGGGCTACAAATAAAGGCAGTGGACTGGAGAAACGTTCTAGGTATAGAATGGACAATCTGCCAGTCTTCACTAAAAGGCTAAGAAATAGAAAGAAAGCAAAGAGGACTCAGATTTTCCTCATGCAAGAGATGGTGAGGATGAACAAGCCAGTAGCTGAGGCTGAAGGGTGGGATTTGGGGGAGAAGCAGTGAGTTGGTTTTCAGGTAGGTTAAAGTAGAGTTGGCATAAGGCATATTAGTCTCCTGGTGCCACCATAACAAATTGCCATAAATTTAGTGCCTTTAACAACACAAGTTTAATTTCTTCCAGTTCTGGAGGTCAGAACTCTACCATGAGTCTGAAGGGAATAAAAGTCAAGGGGTTTGTAGGGCTGGTTCTTTGTGGATAGTTCAGGGGAGAATCTGTTCCTGGACTCTTGCAGATTCTAGAAGCTCCGGGTGTTCCTTGGCTCCTGGCCACATCGCTCCACTCTCAGCTTCCTTGTCACAGAGTTCTCCTCTGTCCTCTTGTGTCCTTCTTCTAACCACAACTGTAATGACATCATTCCACTGGGATAATCTTGGATAATTTCTCCACCTCAAGATCCTTAACTTAATCACATCTGCAAAGCACTTTTACTATCTAAAGGAAGCTTCACAGGTTCCAGGGATTAAGACATGGACATATATGGGAAAGTCATTAGTCAGCCTGCCGCAGATATTCAGAAAGACCTGTTCTACATGCACTTAGAAAGGTAAGTCTAGAACTTAAAGGAAATAATATCCATTCATTCAGCCATTCAATTATCATTTACTAAGCAGTTCATACTGTGTCCAGAAGATAATCACACCCAGGGAGTTGATGTGGGACTCAGCCCCACAGCTCAGAGCTGATGGGAGTATAAAGAGTGAAAGCAGAGAACTGAGAAAAACATTTTAGGGAAATCCACACATTTCCGGAAGAGACAGGAAAAGGGGAACCAATGTGAACTGGTCCAGGTTAAGACAGTTTGTATTATATGGGTGACTATAGGTGATTCCATTCCATATATTCCATATACATACACACACACATACCCACACACTCTGGATTCCATTCCATATACAATGTGCTTTTTCAAAATAGGCCGTCTGGTGGCAGGATCAGGGAGAAATTGAGGTAGATTCTTCTTGAGTTCAGCATCTCTGGAAAGCCTGTTCTCCAGGCTACAATTACCACTAGTGACTTCGTTCTGGCCTGTTCCTCCCCTCTCCCTTTCTCAGCCAAGTGCAGCCATGAAGCACTTCACATCCAATCCCTACAGCCTGAGCTCTTGGCTGACCCAGTAATGGAGGCTGCAAGAATTTAATCCATGGCAGCCTCAGGTGCAGAAAGATGATACTAAATATTTCATTCCTGGGATGATGGGAACTGGAAGCCCCTGGAGAGGATCTGGCTGAATCTTTTAAGTGAGCCCTTCCAGGAATCCATTGGGTAACCGTGCTATTGGCAATAATGACTGCCACTCAGACCTTAGCTTCCCAATGGGAGAGGAAGCAGCATTAATGTGCAACAGTGCTAAAAGGGCAGCTCCAACTCTGGTTCTAAGACATTAATTGTTTTTTTTTTTTTAATTCTGCTTTCAGAAGTTTCCTGTCACATCTTTGGAGCCAAAGGACATTTGTCATCCATTTTTCCTTTTTTTTTTTTTTTTGTTTCTTTTTCATAAAGAGCCAAATGAAAGAAGAGTGAAAAGATCTAACAAAGAGAAATCATTTAAGGTACATTTCTTCTCTTCAGGAAGTTACCTGCTTTGGCTTATAGCTTTAACTCCTCTCAGTCTTTAACAGCTAGCTCAAGAAGACAGTAAGTGTTAGAATGGACAAGAGAAAAACATGCATTATCTTAGCGGGAAATTGCATAGATTGTGTTGGTAAGTAAATACCATGTGTTAAGCACCGAAGTATTAAAATGAAAAAAGAGACTATTTTTTCTTTAAAAATTGAGTGTTTTGAAAAACTGGATTAGATTTTTTTCATTACTCTTCACAAAACTGAAAACAGATGGTATGCACTATATAGACTTAAACTCTCATACACACACACACACACACACAGAGAGAGAGAGAGAGAAAGTGAAAAAGGTCAGCTACAGTGTAACAGGGAGGTAAGATGACCTGAAATATGACCCCTTTGCCCTTAAGACCTGAATTTAGATCTGGTTTGTGACTCTGAGCTGGAGCTGCAGACCCTGAAGGAGTGAGGGGTGAACTGAAGTCGAAAGATTAGGAGCAGAAAGCAGGGCTACAGGCACTTGGATGTGCCTGCCTCCCCTCTCCCTGTAACCCTGTCACCCTTCCAGAGAAAGCTCCTTCAGGATGCTCCACTACCCAGCCCAGGCTCTTCTGCCTCCTCTGAACTTCCTTGCTAATTGGACCATGCCCTGTGTCATGGATCTGGCTTCCTTCAAAGATACCGTGAGTTTCTTAAGAGGCAGTTGGGTGGGAGCCATTGGGAGCATGCGTGATTCCTTCCCCTTTCTTCCTAGATTAGCCTGAGGTAGGCTTTACATGCAAGCAGAACAAGTTCTTATATCCTCTGCATATGGGTATTCTCTGTGTTTCCCATGGAATGGTAAGTACTAAAGGAAGTATGAAAGATGATTTGAGGTAATTGTACACAGATATTCTTTAAAGGCAAAACGTTACATATTACATTTATATATACTAAATAGAAAGCAGTTTCTATTTAGTATCAGTGGTATTGCTTTGTGTCCTAGAAATAAACATATTAAGAAACCCTCCAAATATCATAACTCTGAAATGTAAACGTATATTCGTTTTCAAAAATAAATTAATATAAAAAATTAAGCAAAAGTTCACATGAAATTTAGATATGGAAAAAATTGTGAAGACGCTGGGCAAAGACTAAAGTGGTAGCAAACACTGCCTTATGCCACTTAACACAATACTTCTCATATTGTCCTACAATTATTCCTCAGTTGAGATTATCTCAAAACACGATGGTTTGCTTATTATTATCATAGTATTTTTTATCCTAAAAAAAAAAAAGAATAAAGACATAGAAGCTTTCATCACGACGACACTTTATTGCCTCCATAGGCAAGGCAATAAGCTCTGGAGTAAGAACAGACCTCTGTTTAAGTTCTGGCACTGTGATTTTTCTAGCAGAACTTCTAACTGTAAATAATTATGTGCTCAGTGCCTCAGCATAAGTGTTATGAGGAGGAAATTAAATAATGCTTGCAAAGTGCTAGCTTGGTCCCTGGCACAGAGAAAGAGCCTAATATATGGTAGCTCTTATTATTAACAATAATAGTAGCATCAACAATAACAATAAAAATTGACTTTTTAATGTAAATCATGTCTTTTAAACAGCTTTTATCCAATTCTTAGCATTTATCCAATCCATCTACTAGGTGCCAAGTACTGTGCAAGACTCAGGGATTCAGCCGTGGGATGAGAAATGCATGAATTCAGGATAGGCAGGGTCGGGAAACAGACTCTAGAATCAGGTTGCCCGTTTTCAAGTCCATTTGAATTTCAAGTCTAGTTGTGTGGCCTTAGGCAAGTGATCTATCTTTCCATGCCTCAGTTTTCTCATCTGTAAAGTAGGATTAATAATAATAACCACCTTGTAGGTTGTTGTGACGATTAAATGAGTCCAGGAGTATAAAGTATATTGACACTATCAGAAATGTATCTGCACACAGTACAGACAATTTTTTTAGCGTTTACTGTTGTCATTTGTGACCTCACCAGACTACCACAGGTTCCTTAAACAGACAGCTGCTTTCCAAACCTTGCATTTGCCACAAATTATCCCTAAGCACTAATTCAGAAACAAAGATGTAGCCATCTAAGAATGTCTGAGATTCATCTACTGAAAACATTTTATCGCTCAGCTCAATCAATTACTGCATACAGATTGAGATCAAGCCACTTTTATAATGAGAGTAGAAGGTCTCCTATAGCTTGAATTCTCCCAGTCACTAGGAAAATTTCCACCATCATCCTCTATACATAGACACTAGAGCGTGCGCACGCACACACACACCCCTTTCTACTGTGTGAAATTTCTTTAGTGAAAGTGGTCTTAAAGTAAGTATTGAACAAAGCAAGTGCGTACATCACACTTGAACCTGAGACCAGTTTGGAGCACACATTGACATGGAGCCTTCCATAGGAATTAGACTAGTTCTCCAAGCACAAATATACTATCTGTGTGGACCTAAGACAAAATATAAAGAGCCTAATTTTTTTTTCATTCAACCTCTTTTTTTCCCCTTATGGAAAATCCAGACAGGTATCTGAATGGTCAGGTTCAACATATAGATAATGAACCTGCATGAACCCAGCCCCAGAAAGTGTCAAACCACCCATTCTTTAGACAAGTGAAAAAAAGCCAAGTCAAGACATTCCAGGCAGAAACTGTGACCGCTCTCTCTGATAGAAATAACTGCTTCAGCCCAGGCTGTGCCAGTGCAACCCCAGACATAAAGGTGATGAAGGGCTGTTTTCAAAGCCCAAAGTCTTGCCTCAGGACCATTTAGAAAACACTGCTGGCTAGGGAGCCATCATACGCACAAGTCAATGAAATATTACCCCTAATTGAGTGGGCCATTTGAGAATGCGACCAAGAGCATGTCCAAGGAGTCAGCACTCCTCTTTACAACTCCCCAAGCCCCTCCTGGGTTAGTATCCATTTAAAGAAAGAGAAGGAAAAAAAAGATGACTTTCATCACTTAAGTGTAAATGAATCAAAGTGTGGTATGGATAAGGGAGCAATCAGCTTCCCCTGATGATGGATCTGCTAAAGGAAATGAAGGGCTATTCATTCTGGATGCGTTGCTCCTAAAGCACCCTGCTAGGTCATGGATTCCAGACCCCCTCAAATTCCACAGACACAGGAGAATACCCAGGAGTTCAGTCGGGGTGAAGGATACAGGAGAGTTGGTGGCCTTTAAAAATGAGAAAGCTGTGGTTGCATCAGATCTGTTCACCAAGGGCAAGCCAACTTGATCTCCAAGTCATTCTTCAAAATTTCCTTACAAAGACTCTTGGAGAAATTAATTCAAAAGCCTCTTTTGAAAAGCTAGGTATCTCCCAATACCAAAAAGATATGCTCAAGTCAGCAGTAGCAAACTGGTTTCTTTTCTTCAGCCCCAACAGGGTTTTGTTGTTTTTCTTTGAAGTCGTCGTCAGTATTTTAAAATCAGGATACTTCACCTCTCTTGAAGATCATCTGATCCTCTTGTTCCATGTGGAGAGAGTCACCTGAAGCTGAGTAGCAGGGGCCTCTTCACAGTCTGAGTGTTCTCCACATGGCCTCCTTGGCCTCCTTGTCACATCTAAGGGAACTGTGGCCTCCACAGGCACTGACTTTGCAGCTGTTGTTAGTTTTCAGAAGTTGCTCTGGTGCCTGTATAAAGAGAAACCAGCTCTGATCCCCTAGGCTTGACCAAGAATCTATGTTACAGACTGAATGAAAATAAAGTAAAAAATATTTCCAATTAGTTTAACATGAAAGTTCAACCAGCAGAAGCCTCATGCTGGGTGGGGGCAAATTGGGTCACTGAGATTGTCTCTCTTGGAAAGGGTGACACAGCTGTAAGGTAGCTTGAGCCAGCTCTCAGTTTTCCATGAGGCCTGCTGTCTATCTCAGTCTTATAAGTACCAGAATCCAGAAGAGCCTGCCTACTGAGGGTCACCAAACTTTGCAATCAAAGATAATCTAAGCTTGTCTCTTTTTAGCAATATTAAGGACAGAAATATGTGCCTTCTGCATATCTCAAACTCACCAATATGGGGTAATTTTGCTTCATGAGAAAGCACAGCAGAAAGGTAACAAGCAGGACCTCTAGGATAAAGATGGCTAAATTTGAGTCCCCATTCTAACCTTTACTAAGTGATCTTAGGCAAGTCACTTTACCTCCCTGAGCCACTGTCCCTTCTTATGCAAAATGAAATTAGTACCCACATCACAGTGTTATAGTAATTCAAGTATGCATGTAAAACACCCAATAAAGGATTTACTTCTATAACATATATTACATAAATATTAAGTTAATAAATGAAATCTAGATTATGAAAAATTTCACCCCTAACTTGTTTAAACCTTTCACATTAGCTTTCTTGTTCCTCCCATCAGCTGCCCAAACTTAACTCGTATACCTCTACATGTTGTCCTTGCATCACCAGATCTCCCCTCTCACTGGAATATTGTTCTTTTTCCTCTGCTTTTAACTGACTCCGATCCATATATTAAGGCTTAATTCAAATCCACCTTTCCTACAAAGGTTTCCATGACTGTCCTAAGCATCGCATGAATTCCCATTCTTCTATAAGGCAACCTAGGAACTATGGCTATTCCAAAATGCCCAGACCACCGCAATAAAAATGATACCACTGTTCACTAACACAGCAACCTGAATGTGGCAATGAGAAGGAATGATGTCCAGCTTTTCCCCCTCCCATCACTGTCATATCTGGATCTGCAGATAGGACATGGATGCTTCACATTGCTCAAAGGTTTAGAGGCATTTCGCCTCAAAATCTCCTGTAGGAAGTTTTCGATACTAAGAGCTAATGTCTACTCACTATAGTTACTGATCCAGATATGATAAAACTGAAAGATATTAAAATAAAAATTTTAAGTGGGATGGACTCAGAGTTTGGGGTTAGTAGATGCAAACTATTACGTTTAAAATAAATAAGCAAGGAAATCCTCCTGTACTGCACAAGGAATTATATCCAATCTCTTGTGATAAAACATGATGGAAGGTAATATGAGAAAAAGAATGCATATATATGTATGACTGGGCCACTTTACTATACTGCAGAAATTGACACATTTTCAATCAACTATACTTTAATTTAAAAAACTTTTAAAATAAGGCAACAATGAACAATGGGAAAAAATAAGAATTTTAAAAATCTCTGGTGGAGAATAAAGCAATGAAAGTAGAGCCAATAGGACTAAGAGTTGGGATTGTTTGGGGACGGAAAGAACAGAGCAACCAAGGATGATTCATAAGTTTGGAGATGCAACAACTGAGTGGTAGTTCCTGCTGTGGCAGAGTGGGGTCAAGAATCTGACTGCAGTGGCTCAGGTTGCTGCAGAGGCGCAGGTTCAATCCCAACCTAGTGCAGTGGGTTAGAGGATCTGGCATTCCACAGCTGCAGCACAGGTAGCAGCTGTGGCTTTGATTCAGTCTCTGGCCTGGGAACTTCCATATGCTGTTGGGTGTGGCCACTAAAAAAAAAAAAAAAAAAAAAAAAAAACCAACTGAGTGAATGGTGGGCTATTTCCTGAGACAGAAGATCCTGAGGGAGATCTGGGAATTTTCTTGGGAGTGATAGGAAAATCAAGAGTTCTGGCCATGTTCGTTGTCACTGATGTGGTGCAAGTTCGATCCCTAGCTCAGGAATTTCTGCATATCACAGGCACAGCCAAAAAAAAAAAAAAAAAAAAGAGCTCTGGCCTTGTTAAATTAGAGGTGCATATCAGACATCCAAATGGACGAATGAAGATGGCAAGTGTATGAATCTGGCACTCAGGAGAGACAGCAAAGTTGGAATATAAATCTGTGAGTCATTCCTCTAGAGATGATATCCAAAGCCATGACCTAGGGAGTAAGGATGGACAGGAAGAAGGAAGAGGCCTGAAGGAAGAGCTACAGAGGCAGCAAACCAGAGTAAGAGGACGTAGCCATTGAGGTGGGGGGAACACCAGGAGACTCTTCAGAGCAAAAGTCATGCGGAAAAGGACTTCAACAAGCAGGAGGGGTCACTTGTGACATCACCGCTGACAAAAGGAGCAAGATGAGGCCTTACTATCAGTCATTCGATTTAACAAGATGGCAGTGAGTATGCTGTTGATGGAACGTTTCAGGGGTAAGGGGAAGATTAAAACACAATAAGAGAGAAAGGAGAGAATGATAGATACAATAGAGTCAAATCTTCTGAGATGTTTAGAATAAAAGGAGCAGGTATGTGTATGGATAACTGTCCATAAAGGGCAAAAGTAGAAGCAGGGAAGACCAATTCAAGGCTATTAAAACTAAGTGACAGAGCAAGCGGACTGTTCAGACATAAGATGGTTATGCCATTCCACTCACAATCTCAAAGTAAAGCAGTTATGCTGCTAATACTCTGGCATAATGGAGGCGTTGCAGGCATGGGTTTTGCTTTTTTCAGAAGAACATTAAGAGGACTAGAAGAGTAAAGAGGACCTCGGTGTATCTCATCGACCTCCATGGTCAGTCAGCTGCGGTTCTCCAAGTAGAGAAACTGAGGCCAAAGGGACAAAACTGTGAGTCCAAAGAGAGAAAACATTATTTTAGGGGCTCCCATCACAGTGAGACAAAAGGCAATTCAAATTCACACAGCTAAGAAGTTTAACTTTTTTTTGGAAGATGCTAGTCTAGTATGTCTGGGGATTTTTTTGTGGTTCACAAAGCACAGCCATGAGCATTTGATTCCCCAACCCTGAAGATAAATCAGGCAATTACTGTTTTATTATGACCATTCTATTTATTTTATTTTATTGTCTTTTTAGGGCCACACCTGTGGCACATGGAGGTTCCCAGCCTAGGGGTCTAATTGGAGCTACAACTGCCAGCTTATGCCACAGCCGCAGCAACACCAGATCTGAGCCGCGTTTGTGACCTACACCACAGCTCATGGCAATGCCGGATCCTTAACCCACTGAGCGAGGCCAGGGATTGAACCTGTATCCTCATGGATACTAGTCAGATTTGTTTCCACTGAGCCACGATGGGAACTCATTATGCCCATTTTAGAGATAAGCAAATGAGGTCGAGAGAGATTAAGAAACATGTTCAAAGCTTTGAAATCTAATAAGTGCCAGGGGCCAGACTCAAGCTCAGGTCCTCAGAACCTTCCATTTAGGTGTCTGATTACTTGGGGGAGCTTAAATCCAGCTTCAGTAGCATTTGATGATTTTATGAAGTGCTTCAGGATTTATGGATGTTATTTTGTTGGTACCTCTCCACCTCATAATCCACCACGGCAGTGTCTGCCTTTTGTCTATGAAACATATAAAAGTACCCAGAGGTTGTTAAGTGGTGGATGCATCCAATAAATACATAAATCATAAAAATACAAAAAGCATATGATGGCTGGTTTCCTTTCTGACAAATCTATTTCCTTCCTGACAAGAGATGCTGCCCTGTGGTTCTTCATGTGGGGAAATAAATGTCATAAGTTATCAGCCATTTAGTATTATGCCTTGTGTGCACCTAAAGTCCTGGGGGGGATTTAAATTTCAAATTGAGGCACATCATTAACAAGGGCTGGCCCTGCCCCGGCACATAGGCAGAGTCAGGGGATTCTTTTAAGAGGTTAATTGAGAGCCCTCAAAAGTGTCAGTTCTGTCTCTAAAATATTTTCTCTTACTATCTTGACAGTTTCTAAAACTTCCATCTTTGTGTCATTCTTTGGGTTAAGTTATCAAAGGTCCTTCCTTCATTTATTCCAGAAATATCTATTGAGCTTCAATGTATTAAGTACTTTTCCAGGTGCTGAAGATGCAGCTGCAAACAGGACAAAGACCTTACCCTCACGGAGTTTTCATATCCCTCAGGGGTGGAAGGGTAGACGGATGTCAGTCTTGGGAGGCAGGAAATAAATGTGATATCGTTAAAATGCCTCCACTCAACAAATATCAATTAAAGTGCCTACTGTGTGTTGTCAGATTAGGTCCTGAGAGTTTATACAGGAGGTCATTTATAATAATTCAATTTGTCAGATTAGCCAGCCAGTCACTAATATCCTCAAAGAAATCCAGATAGTGCCTAGCCCTCGATAAGTTATGGTCTCTCTGCATCTCCCCTCTCTGTCCCTGAAATTATTTGGTTCAGCTCTATCTTGAGGACAAGTCAGTCCTCACCATACACAGATGGGAGGATTTTAAGCAATGCCAGTGTCCAGTGCTTGGGAATTCCCTCCTCCCAAATTATCCTGGTAACTAAGTTTCCTTCATTTGCTCAAAACACATTCCTGGTGCCTCTATATAAATGTTAGAGATACAAAGATGCATGAGGTAATCTCTGCTCTGAAGACCTCACAGTCTCTGGGAAGAAGAGAAACAAGTGAAAAATAACAAATTGTAGTCCAGATGCTGAAGCTCTATTATTACTCACAGACTACCCCGCTATTTCTTCTAAATAAATTCACCATCTAGAGTTCCATTGGTCTAGGAGCAGTGCTGCCTGACATAATTTTCTGTAATAATGGAAATGTTCTCAATGTACGCTGTCAAATATGGTAGCCGCTTGTCACATATTGAGTTGAAATGTGCCTAGTGCAATCAAGGAGCTGAATTTTCATTTTACTTATTTTAATGAATTTAATTTTGAGTCTAAATAACTACATGCAGCTAGTGGCTACCATATTGAACAGTACAGGTGTAGAGTTAGGGATATTTCCAGGGTGAGCAAGTATGGATATGAACTCTTAGAATCCAGGGTCTGTCTGGATATATGATTCTGATGGCAGACTCACCAAAAATGTTGCCATTTTCCTGAAAGTTTGCTTGGACTGTTCCACTTGGAGAGTACTTTTTCTCCATGTGGTGATTCACCCAGGCACTTTCACCTTGTAAATCCACAACAACCCTAAGGGCCTGAGAGGCCTCTATGTGTAGACAGTAGATGGGAGAGACTAAGAAGAAAAAGTACAGTGACTTCTGGGAAACCCCAGCTAGAAAGGGTTTCTCTCCCATTCCAATGAAGAAAGAGTCACGTAGCCACACCTTGGATGCAAGCAGTGCTGGGAAATGCAGTCCCTTCCTAGGCAACTGGTCCCAGTGGTTAGTGCACATTATGGAAAGAGAATCACACATTTCTGGTGGACAGCTATCCATCTTTGCAACAACCAGCGTTAGCCCTCTGCTGGGATTCAGAAGTTGAGCTGGAGAAAGCACCTATTACATGGCCCCAGATAAAAGCTACTACTCTTGTCAGTGAAAATAGAAATAGCATTAATCAAAGTGTCATTAAACTCAATTCTCCAAACAGGAAATCAGAGAGTAAATTTGTAGCAAACATCTAAGGACAGAATGCCCTTTCTAGCCAAGGAGAGAATGTCTCCTTGCCTGTGGATGAGAGAAAGCTGCTCTGTTTGCATCGTTTCTTTTCAAACATTCCTTAACTGGCCCTCCAACTATCCTCATCTCTCAGCAAGTTTGCTGCTGGGCCCAGCTGCGACCTGTTCTCCGTCTCCTCTCCACCCTGCATAAGCAGCTTCAAAGTGCGCCAGACCATATGACAGCCTGAGTCCAACTGGAGGGGAGAATTTAGGAGGTGTGAAACAAAAGGTTCCTTTCACCTCCTTGGCCCTGAAATGCTAGAGGTGTGAAACAATAGGTTCCTTTCACCTCCTTGGCCCTGAACATGTCAGAATGGGAGAGAGAATTTGAGTATTTGTGATTTATGGCTTTTATTTTTGTTTTGGCAGATTCAGCTTGCAATTGAGGTTTCCTCAAAGGAGAGACCACACAGAATGCACGGCTCTGTTGTCAGGATCATGAATTATGGTTGTATCAATGACACCGGAACAGTGTTATATGAATATCTTTCCACAAATAAATACAATGTAAGACCCATATTTCTTATTGTTCATTAGGAAGGCCTGAATCACTAGAGCAAGAACAATCCTATTCCGGACAATTGTTCCCCTGTAAGTCCACTGTTCCTTCATGGTAAGAGAAATTACACTATCAATAGATACTCCTGCAATCATGTTAGCACTAAAAATTAATATATATTACTCCACGTCAAATTTACATTATGAAAAGTGATCAATGACTCAATTACTATTACTCTGTAGATAACAGAATCTATCTCCTAGGGTTGTTGGGAAATATAAATGGATAATACATAAAAAGCACCTAGCACTGTCTTTAACACATAGCAAGCTCTTACTAAATATTTGCTTTAATTGTTATAATCAGGCTATGGTGGACATCTATTACCCTTTTGGATATTAAAACTCCAGTTTTCTTCTGAGCAACAGTTCCATACTGATACTAACCTATGTGGTTGGCAGTGGAGATCTATCACCATTTCTAATCTCCAAGGGGGAATCCATGCTAACCCTGGTCAAATAGTGATTGACCAGTTTAAGGAAGGGTAGGTGACACAAGCCAGGCCACAAAAGCACTTCCTAGAGATCTGTGGGCACCAGTGGTGATAAAAAAATGGTCTTAGATTTCTATTACGTGTCCTGGCTGGTAGAACATAAGCTAAGAACAGTCAAGGACCACCCTGTGGAGAGGGCGTGTGTACAAGTAAAGTCAACAGAAAGGAAGGAAATGCTAAGAGATGGAGAGAGAGAACAAGACCCCAGGATAATATTTAGAACTCTGGGCCTGAAGAATCCTCCCCTCAAAAAATTTCCCTTTTTCTCTAGAGCTTATTTGAGTGGGATTCTGTCATATGCAACAGAAAAGGTTAAGACAAGAGCTATTAGGAGAATATTACAGTCACCAGACCTCTTTTATCAGTGAGAGTATATGAATAATAATTAAAACATTAAAATGTACATTGTTTTAAAGTTTATGCAGGGCTTTCATATGTTACCAAGTGTATCAGGTTATTAACACAAGCTGATACATTCGATAAACCCTAAAAGTTGAGCACAAAAAAAGGTTTATCTCTCATTCATATCACAGTCCACAGGATTTAAAGAGCCCTTTTCCACCTTGTGGCTAAACATTCTAGAACACGTGGTCGTCATGGCAGGAAATGAGACAGGTGGAGAATCACAGAGAGGCTATAAGGCCCAGTACATCACTTCAGTCGACATGCCATTGGCCGGACTCAGTCAATTCTCTAAATTCTTCAATGGCTGCTAACTTAGCTGCAAGGGAAGATGCAATCTTATAGGTTCACAAAGAAGAAACAATGTAGTGAGTGCAACCTTATCTTTGCCACGTCTCCTTTGATCTGTTTCATCTAGTCCCCCTACCAGACAGGCAGGAGCCCAGGGCTTTGGCCTCAAGTGGAGCTGATGGGTCCCAGAAGTCCATCTGGGATACAAGGTCAGCAGTTGACTATAGAATGTGAAACTGAAGTGAGTGTTCGATGCAGCAACATCCCATGAAACTAAAAATAACTCATCAATATAAAGAAGGCAGAGAAGGTTAGAGAAATCAAGTGCAAGTTCATCAGCTGGATCCAGAGAAAGCAGATCCTGATCAGAAGAGACAAAGTAGAGGTTTGAGGGCATAGCCTATAGGAACTCCTCAGCTATGAAAACAGAGCCATAGTAGAGAGGGTGAGCAGCCTCCACAGGGCACAGATACTCATAATATCCCTTCGACATAGGCAAGGAAGACATTCCTCACCTTGTTTCACGGTGAGGCTCTGGCCGGTGAGGGACTTGCCCCAGGTCAGACAGCTGGTAAAAAGTAAAATAAGATTGAACCTAAGCCTGACACTCAATTCATGATGCAGGAGCTGAACTATTAAACTTTTTTACCCTCTCTGCCCTTAGTAAACCCATGTGTCTTGTTGATCAGCAAGAAAGAAGACAACTGATCCAAGATGTTCAACTTTCTGCTTAGCCAGGAGTGCATTCACAGAGTCTGCAACTACATTCCCTGCTTTATTTTTTTTCTTTTTAGGACCACACCCACAGCATAAGGAAGTTCCCAGGCTAGGGGTCGAGTTGGAGCTACAACTGCCAGCCTACACCACTGCCACAGCAATGCAGAATCCGAGCTACATCTACAACCTACACCACAGCTCACAGCAACACTGGATCCTTAACCCACTGAGCAAGGATAGGGATCAAATCCACATCCTCATGGATACTACTAGTCAGATTTGTTTCCACTGAGCCATGATGGGAACTAACCCCTCTTTCTTTATTTGAAACTGTATGTGAGCCTTTGCTGTCCCTGAGTCCTAGGGGCTAGTGGGTTTATTACTCTTGTGTCTTCACTGCCCCTATCCATCCCTCTGTTAGTATATGTTGCCAAATATTGTAATGGCTTATTCACCTGTCTGCACACACATGCCCCCATCTGTGAATTCAATGATGGCAGAAACTATGCCTGTCTAAAACTCACTGATGCCCCCCAAGACCTAGCACAGGGCCTGGCACACAGTAGAGAATCAGTAAATATTTATTGAACGAATGAATGGATGATCAAATAGCACTTCTTATACTTACTAGCATTTCCATCTGTACTAGAATTATTCAGCCCTCTCCCTAGATTTTAATCTCCATGAGGTCAGGTACTCTAAATGCCAGAATCTACATGAGTGTAGTCCTTACTGCAAGGTCTCTGGCACAGGGAAAATACTCAACATATATATGTATGGGACACATAAATGAGAGAAAAACAGCTGTAAGGATTTTTTAGCAATTTCTATAGCTAGGTTTTATATTTAGATCAACATTTTTGAAAATCAGGCCTACTCCTATCACCTTACTTCTTTAAATTCTTCAATGGCTGCTTAATTTACTTTTAGTGTCCAGACGAAACTCCTTAAGATTACCTTCAGACCCCTGCCTAGAGCACTGTCCAGGACAGGCCAGTGTTTGGGAGTCACAAACCCTTGAGAGTCTGATGAAACCACAGCTCCCTCTCCCCAGGAAAAGAAATCAGTCATGTATTTGTTTATGAGGATATACTTCTGCATGCAGTTTTACAAGGTTGATGGAGTCTCTGATATCTAATCCTGGGCCCTCTTGGGACCTCTAACCCCAAGTTGGAGGCATCTCAATGGCCCACCTAACCTGCTCTCACAGTAAGTAGAGAGGTCAGCTCTTCCAAGAACCTCTCTGCAGCTCCTCAAATACAAGGAAGACCCCCTCCCCACCTGAGTGCCAGCTCTCTGTTAGTTAGAATTCAGAATGACTTTTCAGAGCAATCTCTAGGTCTCCCATGACACTTGTCTGACAACCCCTTAATCTTGGCAAGAGCTGCATTAAACCAACCTGTCATCATCGTCGCCACACACAGTGGCAGCTCAGAGAGAGGTGCACACTCACTCAGAAGCAGACTCTCCAACCAGTTAAGGAGAAATTAGAATTTGGTGGGGGGCGGGGAGCCTGTGGATGCACAACAAAGCACTCAGAAACAGACAGACAGGAGGTACCAAGAGGCTCTGGGCCAAATGCAGGCTGAAGGTCAGCAGCTTCCATCCTAGGGCTTGCCAGGAGTTGTCCAAAGGAATATTTAAACATTCACTGCCCTCAAAACCTAGGTCCACACCCCGCTAGATTAAAACAAAGAAATGGAAGTGTCAGGGGAAATCTGCTGAGAATGGGATTTATTTTGACAAATTCAAAGAGCCCTGTGGTTACCCTAGTCCTGGAGAAACTGTTTCATCAATTACTTTGTAACATGTGAGATGCTAGATCTTTCCAAAAGAAAAAGTGAAACCATATCCATCTGACACCCCAAAACAATTTGGAAACTTAAGGAGAACAACAGCAACAACAGAAAAGTATGATTGGTCAAATCCCTCTTTTTAGGCTAATCTGTACATGAAATCCATAGTTTATCAGATAGTTATTGTGAGAGTTGTGACCTATCATGCTTGGATCCTTTATTATGTATCAAGCACTTCCAAATTCTTTTTTCAAATATTTTTTGAGAGTCAGTTATGATAGATTGATTGCAAACTTGGCCCCAATTCTTCACCCCTTCCACTTTGGGCAAAGTGACCTGACCTTGACTCTGAGCTTTCCTAGGTGACTTGCTTTGGCCAGCGGGATATTAGCCGATGCAAAACAAGCAGAGACTTGTGTATTTCTACCTGCATTCTGGTTCCTCTTCCATTATCACGAGAATATGCTTGGGCTAGCATTCTGAAGGGAAAGAGAGATGTGGAACCCAGTTTCCCCAGGTAACCTAGGAAATAGCCAGCTGACTCTTGGACCCATGAGGAAACCAGACAAGACCAGAAAACCTACCTAGCCAGCACCCAACTGCTTCTTAACATGTGAGCAGTGAACTCACACTTGATGGCTTATCACTGCATACCATAAAAATTTTTGAATAGTTGTTACACAGCATTACAGCTGCTACAACAACTACAGGCCAACCACTAATCTAAAACATAGCATATAACAATAAACAAAACAGGTAAGACCCTTCCTGTTGCATTCCAGATGATGTTACCTAATTCAAAATGTATAACAACTTTAGAAAGTAAGCCATATTTCCATCTATCCACATAAGGAGAGTGAGGAATAGAATGATTGCATTACTTGCCCAAGGCATTACAGCCAAGCAAATAGAGCCAGGATTCCATTTCAGGCTGTGTGAGGTGGTGGGTAAAATGAATAATAATCTGAAAGATGAGAAGAAGAAGAATCCATACCACAGGAATTATTGTAAGGATTAAATGAGATCATGCACATCAAAGCACTTAGCAACTGGCTCTGTACATGTGGAAGTCAGGATGGTTTTGCTGTGGATAATACTATTTGTATTGTCATTATTATCATGGCTGTTGTGATGCTGTCTGAACCCAGAACCTGACTGTTTAACCAGTTCTTCATTACTGGATTGCCTGTGGTCTAGTTTCCTGCGCTTTCTACCTGAGTGGTGTGCAGACGGCAATGATTGATAATTCTAGTAAATTTCACTCCTTCTTTTCTCAAGGGAAACTTTAATAATCTTTATTCTTCTGAACCCAAACGGGTACAGACCATTTCTGATAGATTCACAACTGAGGAATTATTACACACTTAGGCTAGAAGCAGACATGTCTACAGAGAAGAATCAGCTCCATAAATTGCAGGGTGCAGTGCAAAATAAAATTACAAAGCCCCCTGCTCAAATATTATTAAGAATTTACATCAGAGTTATGGTTAGAGCAGAGCACTGGACCAAGCACAGGGTCCTTCTAAGTTAACACCTTCTTCATGGGATTATTTTGAAGAATAAATGAGAAGAGCATTTTCAGTCCTTAAAGCAAGGTCTGGCAAAGAGTAAATACTACTCAATAGCAGTGGTGTATGCTGTCACTGTTATTACTATGTTTGTTGAAGTAATGAAGGGAATCCCACTAATGGACCCCTTTAAACTTATCAAAACTCTGGGAAGGCCATTTGCTCACATGAGTTTTGTAAACAGTTCTAAGGAGCAGGCAGAGCAGAGCCTTCTTTGTCCCACAGCTAAAGAAATAGAAGCTCAGAGAGTGATTGGGACTTGCCAGAGGCTACACACTGTGAAGAGTTGAAGTCAGCCTGGAACTTGGGATTCCACAGCCCCGCAATTCTCTCCTCCAAGTCCTCCAGGCTCCAGCTACATATGGCCCTGACAGAATTGCCATGCCGATAGCATCTACTTATTTGGTATAGTTAAGACCCAACTCTCATGCTGAAATTAAGGATTTTCTTTGCATGGACACCCACACCAGGGGCTCCCAATTCATTCTCTGACGTCACTTACCACCCCGTGACTCATATTATAATGTAACTACGTCTTCTGAGCTAACCATAGGCTACTCAAGAAGGAAGGGATAGGGACAATTGTCCAGTGGATGATTAGCACACAGGTCCTGGAGAAAGATGTGGGAATTTGAATCCTGGCTCTGAAACTTAATAAAGAAGGCAAGCTCTTAGCATAGATGGGCTCAATATTAACATGAGGATGATATTGACTGAAAGTATTGACATTTGGGGGTAAGAGTTCTTTGCTAGGGGAAGATGACCTGTGTATTACAGAATATTTAGCAGCAACCATAGCCTCAACCCAGTAGCATACCCACCCCTCACCCCCAGCTGTGACAACCAAAAATATTTCCTGACTACCAGTTGTCCCCTTTGGGAGGTAGGGAAGAAAATCATTCCCAGTTGAGAACCACTGACTTAACCTCTCTGAGCTTCAATGCCCTGGACTGTGATCTAGAAATGATAACAGTAAAAATATCTGCTTCTTCGGGTTCTGAAGACTGCTGAGATGATCATGCACTGGTGTGGCGTCAATAAATATTACATGTGGTTAGGATTATCGCATCAGTCAAGGAATAGGGATCTTTGCAAGAACTCCATTAGCTTACTGAATTTGGAGTTGAAAATTCAATTCAGCGAATATGCACTGAGGGTTCATTTCTACAGGTATTTTGTCAGGTACCGGAAATTAAATATGGGAGAAGAATAAGACCCTGCTCTCAAGGAGCTCCCTACCTAGTGAGAAGCTCACAACCCAGCACCACTCCCAATGCTAGCACTGCCACTTCCATGTGTGACATGTCTAGGTGGCTGCACTTGGCTGAGTCTCTCTTACCTCATCTCTAAAATGGATCTAATAATAAAAGCCCCTAAGAGACTTAGCTCTTAACCATTCAGCTACACTCTTTCCCAACAGCACCAGTGTCCCCTGATTGCCTAACTTATTTCCCTTCACCAAACTGCCTATAGCACAGAGTCCATGGCACTCCCCAAAGGAAGAGGCTACTTCCTTCCCATGAACGTTTACAATCCTCAAGGAGGTGACTAGGGTCTGTGCCCTGGGGTCAAATGGATTCAGACTTAAGCCTTGTAAAAGTCACTGCATTTCTCTCATCCATCAGTTTATTCACTTGTGCAATGGGAATAACAATGGTGCCTGGTCCATGGGGTTCTTGTGAGGATAAAGTGAGATCACTGGGGTAAAACATAGCAGAAGGCCCCACCCAGAGGCACTTCATACCCTGTCACCATGACAATGAAGGGGTTGAGAAGGGGGAGGAGGATGCTGACTGAGAAGGGAAGAAGGAAGATGGGGTTCTCCATGGCCTGATCCAATAGCCTTTTGAGAGCTGACCCAGGAGCCTGGAACTCAGTCTGCCTCTCAGACCCTGGGGCATAACCTGCAAACCTTTCAACACCAAAACCTGCTCCCCTCCCCAGCCCTTCCAGGGCCAATTGTAACAGCTTTTTCCCAAGCCCTCACCAAACGATTCGCGTGGATTAAAATATGTATGTGTATATTTATGCGGACAAGGAAGAGGAAAAGCGTACCTTCTAGTCAGAGCCTAAATTTCCTGCCTCCAAAGCCCAGCTGGAGAGCAGGCATTGTAACAGAAAACAGCCGCACAATTAGCTGGAGTTCTGTAGCTGTCTGCAGCAGACTGCTTACACCGAAGTCTCGATAGGTGGTCTCCCAGTTCATCAGTTCATAAATAAGTAATTTGAAATGTGTTCCTGAGGGAAATTTTCCTTCTGCTCTCCCCCAACAGACTGTACTCATCAGTTTTCCCATTCTCCAGGTAGCTGCCGTCCTCATTTATAATGGCCAGAGGAACTATGCTGTTCTAATTCCTGCTTCATTACATTGTCTAATGCAAGTTTTCACCAGCCTCACAACTCCCCATTTCTTCATATTGATAAGAAAAAAAAATGTTGCATATATTATTTGTTGGCACTTTGGAGTTAGCTTAGCTACTGGTTTAAGCGGAATATTTTTACATACAAAGCAAGACAGGACAGGTTGATCTCCGGACAGAGGTTTGGAAATGTTGGTCAGCTCTCAAAAGGCACATACAAGTGCACTGGGGGTGGGGGGGATACATGCAATGTGCAAATCTTACACACCACGCACACCCCAAAAACCACACACTCCACACACACAGCCAAACAATCACCCCCTCTTTTACTTCTTGTACCTCGATTCCTACCACCACACACATTCAGACTGGCAGATATTTTGTACATATCTGGATGCATGTGGCTCCAACCCTACATTTTTCCCCTTGAGAAAATGCACAACCAGATCAAAAGCACCTGGTGACTTAGGAAAACCAGGGTCTCCCACTGGTGAAGCTAATGGAGTCACTAATTTGCCTGGCCAATAAAACCAATGATTTCTATACTAAAAGCCTTTGAGTGAAGCCTCCGGGGCTTGCTCCAGGGGTAATGGAGGGGGCCTAGTTTCCTCTTAGCCAATAACCTAATTATTTTTTAAAGCACTAACTGTACCTTTCATTATAATAATGCATATAATTGATTTTACTGATTATGTCTTTCATGGCATCTATTAGTCACTGGGAACTATATTTACTTCTTTTTGTTGTTTTTATGATTGTTTAGCTTTGGGGCCTCATAATAGGTAATTAATAAAATATGTTAATCTGAGAGTAATTTACCTAATGAGATCTCTAGGAATGCTTTTCTCTCCTGATAAAGGAATTCCTCAGCAGGCTTTTGTGGAAGAAAAAGCTTTCCTGTGAAATCTTGGCAGGATCTGAAACCCATATTCAGATGTACTTGTTTGTTTTCCTAGCCTTTGGACAGCCACAGAATTCCATTAAAAAGGATTTAAAAGTGAATGTCAAGGACTGTCTAGTTTTGGAGAAAATTGTCCCTTTCTCTGGCCTGGTTATATAATTAACACACTCACCCCCGCAGCAACCATCCTGTTAGCCATTAGCGAAGTTGGCCCTCCAGCTATGGGATGGCTCTTTCAGAAAAAGGCCATTGTATTGTACATACAGCACAGGGAACTATATCCAATCTCTTTGGGGTAGAACATGATGGAAAACAGTACGAGAAAACAAATGTGTGTGTGTGTGTGTGTGTGTGTGTGTGTGTATGACTGGATCGCTATGCTGTATAGCAGAAAATGACAACAACACTGTAAATCAACTATACTCTAATAGTAAGAAAGAAAGGAAGGAAGGAAGGAAGGAAGGAGAAAAAAAAAAGAAAGAAAAATGCTAATGTTCAGAGGGAAAGCTAGACTGTGATGATGTAAGAAAAGCAAACCCAAAAGGGTGAGATAAAGGAAAGAAAACAAAAAGGAGCTAAACAAGGACCAAATTTAGATTATAGGCAACTTTCAGCAGAGAACACACAATCAGGTGGGAGAAGGCAACGAAATCTAGGCTGGTCTCCCCTGCGCAGGGGCAATTCACCTAGATCTGTGAGGGGGCTATTGTACCGAGTGGGAAGAATTCGTTCTCTGGGATGCTGGTCAGACGGAACTAAGGATGTCCACAACAGAATGATGATTGAAACAGGGTGTCTAGAAGCAAAAGGATCAGCTCATGTGCAGTTCTGCACCTGGGACTTAGTGAATTTAATCACATCATTTCCTCTCTCATCGCCACGTGACCTCTCCTCTTTAAGATGGACCATGGACAGCAGTACTATGCCAGTGTATTCAGGAGAAGACTGACGGAGACATGCCTGTAACGAAGGCACACAGAGCTTGGTATTCAACAGTTTCTCAACCTCAGTTCAACTGACACTTGGGGACTGAAAATTCTTTGTTGACTGGGGGAGATATCTGCGTTGTATTCTGCTTGGTAGCATCTCGCCTTCGGCCCCTGGGGGCCAACATCACTCTTCCTCTCCCCATTACTCAACATGGTATCCAGGTAGTCTCAGATACCATTTAGAAGGGGAAGGGAGATGCATTAGGGCAAAATCACCACCGCTGAGACCCACTGGCTTCCACTAAAGACTCAATAAACTAGCCTAGCACAGGGATGATCTTTTCTCAGAAGCAACTAGCAGGATAGATGAGAAAGCCACCTCAGGGGGGAAAAAAAAAAAAATGTAGGGTGTTCTACAGTGAATTGCTCCAGCCCTTGTTATGATCACTGGGAATAATTCCAGATTTCAGTTTGAGTAAATGTCTCCCACTGACAAGCAGGAACTTCTTTCCAAAGGCAGCCAAAGTCTCCTGAGCAGGAAGGGAGAATTGGCCCGGGGCCAAACTGACCCCAGGTTATGGATCACACAGCAGGATGTGAGGGAACCATCCCACATCCAGCTCCTGAAGAGTCAAGCCAAGCCAAAACTAAAGGCCAGCAACATCTAGGGGTGTGTGTGTGTGTATGTGTGTGTGTGTGAATACACATATACATATGGTTGTAGATATGGATAAGTGCAAAAGAACTACAATAAACTGTTGACAGAGGGAAAACTGGAAGTTACTTAACCCTTACCCATAAAAAGCAAATTGTAGAAATCAATAAAGCCTAAAACCAATCTGCCCAATCTCTCACTCCTATGACATATGACTTTCTCTAAAAATTCAGGTCCTAGGTGATTTCCTAAATCCAGACTATTTCAGGCTTGGAGTGCTTCTATCTTTTACTTAGGAAAAATAACCTTCTCTCTTGAATATAGGCCTCATGAAAGGCTCTTTTTTAGATGCTATCTTGTCTAGCAAACTATAGCTCGATGATTTTAGCAATCATTGGATCACCTCACTCTGTAGAAAAAGGAAATAAAAACCTCCATTCATTACACATACCTACTCACCCCCAAAACATATGCACTTAATGCCATAGAAAACCACATAAACAAAACTAACAGACAGTTGCCCAAACACGTGTCCACACAACCCTTTCCCACACTGACTCAAAAATAAGTACCTGATGACACTCAACGTCATAGACTGGATTCCCCAGAAAGTAGAAAATGCATGAGCCTACACTGGCAAAACAGGAGCACTCAAAAATTTTTAAAAAGAACTTCTTGAAGTTCCTGCTGTGGTGCAATGGATCTGTGGTGTCTCTGCAGCACCAGGATGCAGATTTAACCCCCAGCCAGGCACAGTAGGTTAAAGGATCCAGCGCTGTAGGTAGCAACTTTGGCTCAGATCTGATCCCCAGAGCAGGAACTCCCCATGCCATGGGGCAGCCAAAAAAGAAAAAAAGAATTTTAAAAAGAATTTGCTATTTGAAAACCATCAGAGTAAAAATTAAAAAGAAAAATTAATTCTTTATTCTCCTTCCTTACACTCTCATTACAATTTTACATTGTTTTTATTTTCAGCTACCTACGCTGGGAGTCAGAAAAAGACAACATAAATTTTTGAGATATTCAGGCCTTGAAAATCTTAACTTAGGCACCTGCAACCTTTCACATCCAAATTATAAAACATGCTTACCCAGGCTTGTTTACACAGGTACCCCTTAGCATGATACTTGGGATGGCGGGAGGGGCTCAGTTCTGGCAGCCAGGGACCTGGCTTCCACCTCCCATTGATACTTTGTTCAGATCTCAGTTTCCCAATGTAAAAAAGAAAAAAAAAAAAGCTAAATGATGGAATTGGCATGATTTCCAACATTCACTTTCGCTTTGCCTATGAATCCCACCTCTTGCCCAAGGTCACCCTCAGCTGGTGGCCACAGAGTCAGAACTAGAGGTCATTCCTCCTCCAAGTTCAAGGCCTTTTCCACAGATTCCTATCCACACAAACACCCCCTTCCTTCCCTCTCCTCCTCTAGCTCTTCCCCCCCCTCCTCAGCTCCTCATTACTATGCATCTCCTCTCTCATCTCCTGTGCAGCCAATCCGTAGCCCCCTCCTCACCCCCAACAGCTCACGCAGCAGGTAGCACAGGAAAAGATAGCAATGTGGAAAGACAGCCAGGCACAGTGAAGGGGTTACTTTGCCCCGGGACCCCTTTATCTGAAGTTGTCCTCAAAAGCGGAAATGAGTTGATTTGCATTTTCCCACTGAAGCATGCAGAGTAGCTGAGGAGTGTTTCTCGTTACCAAGTACCGTCTTCTCTGGTTTGCCCTGAGGCCTTCTCTGGGGCTGGAGCAGCTCTGAAAACACCTGTATGCTGCCCATTTAAATACATGCTTCAGACAAATCTTTTCGGGGCTTTCAAAAGGGAAAGACTAATGCCTTCCCTCCCCAGCATACATTATCCTTCCTGTGAATGCTGAAGGCAGAAATTAACCCTCTCCAGACTGGTTTAGTTCTACTCTGAGTATCCATTCAAAGCTTCCATCCCATGTTTAGGGACTGGCAGTGAATAGCTTTCTCCTTCCTTCTTTCCTTTTTCTGTTCTTCCTTCCTTCCTTCTGCGAGTACTTACAGAGCATCTGCTCTGTGCAAAAGCACTTGATGACTGCACATAGCCTCAACAGAGATAATTTTGACAAGGATCTTGCTCTCAAACTGCTCCCAGCAGAGCAAAGATCTTACCTTCATCTCATCTCAGAAACTGGCTGAGACAACATCATGGCTTGTTGCAACCTACACTTCATCCCATGACTTCTGTGAACCCCCTTGGTTCCTTCTCTGCTGTGCAGCTGGGCAAAAGCCACCTCATAACTTTGGAAACTCTGTGCATGAACTGAAGGGAGTGGCATCACGTACCACGTGGTTTTCTGCCACTTTGGTGACCCTCAACACATTGTCCACCAGCTCCCAAAGTTCAGGCTCTCCAAACAGTGACCTGTCTCATCTCATAGGTTTCTCTGCAAAATGTAAGCCCACCTTGCTTCTCTCACAGTGAGCACATCCCCTAGATTGGTCTTCCTTCCTTGGGATCCTGGAAATAGGAGGAATAAAATTTTCTCCATCCTTTTACTCAGATAACTAATGGTGGGGAAATGGTGGAAGCCATAAGAGTATGCCTGGCCCCAGGCAGGTAATTAATAAATACTGAGTAAACATATTCAAAGGAGAGGGTTGGAAAAGGACTGTGGGTATTCAGGGGAGGGAAAGATGACTCTCATAAAGAATTCAGAGGAAGGCTCTGCTGCTAAAGTCTGTAGTGGCACATGAGCTAGAAAGAGCTCCTCTTACCTAGTCCTTTCTGACCCTCATCTTCTTGTTTTGGGCTTTGGTCCAACGCTTCATGGCATACCAGGAGATGAGGGAGATCTTGAAGGTCTGTACACAAGACTCAGGAGTCCTAAAATCCTAAAAGAGTCCAAGCAAGAAGAAGTGTTGGAGCTCTTCTACAATTCCTTTGCTTCATAAAGGAGTAAACAGATCTTTTCAAGGTTGTGCTGCATCTTAATGAGCCATAATGCACTCAACCCTCTTTCTTCAATGGCAGAGAAAGCCACACCTCTGATTTGTTTTATTTGATCTGTAGAGGGTTTTTGTCCTCTTAGTTTGAATGAGTGATGAATTTTAAAACCGTGAACTTTCACATAATAATACTGAAAAAAAAAAATCAATGGTCTGCCAACACTGAGCTCACGTTCCTAACCAGCAGCAGTAGCCGGAATTGGGTGGCCATGGTCCCCCATTTGCACAGTCCCCTTCCCTCCCAGGTGTTTCACACCCAGATGGGTTCCCTCATCTCCAGCATGTCATGGCCCCTAGAGGCTTTTAAACTGGTGAGCTCTGCTCTACAGCAAGCTTCCTGTCTGGCCAAGAAAGAAACTTTGAGCACGACTAGCCTCACGTAACTCTGTATGAGATGTGATTCTAGAAGGACCAAGACATTGAGTAATTCCTCTTCCCATCAACAACTAATACTAAAAGTAATCAGTTGCAGGCAAGCCAGCAAACAAAAAAAGCCTTTCCCTTTGTCTGCTCCTGCCTGGAATGCCACTGTAGATTCTGGGTGAAGTATTGGAGTCCCCTAACATCTTGGATTTAGGAGAGAAGTGATGAAGAAGTCGCCCCAGCACACACCTCGTCTATTTCAAGATTTTGGCTGGAGGCCATTCCTGATTCTAATAACCCTTAGCCCCTCTGTGTGTATGCACACACACATGCACAATACACAGCCCAACCCATAGCCCCCCCTCTTGTTTTCTCTCTCTCTCGCACTCTTGAAATCAGCCCCATCCCCAACCTCGTTGGAATCTGACTCAGTCCACAAAAACGAAGGTTTCCCTTTAAAAAGAAAATAAGTCTCATAAAAAGAAAACACAGAGCAAGTATACTTCTTTGGAGATGCCAATGTGATAGTTTCCTCTGGAGAACCACAGAGAGCAGGAACCAAAGGAACAGATCCCGTATGGGGGGGTGCTGCATTTTGCTCATGTGAGCATGTGGACTTTGAGAAGCAGAAAGCATATGAACACAGTGAACACAAACACTTCCTGTATCTGAACAGAAAGAAAGGGAGAAAAACTGTCCTTTTAGCAGGAATGATTTTATTGTGATATCATGCTAACAGTCGGGGAAGGAGCAAAATACCACGCCAAAATTTTAACAAGCCTCCTTCCTTTCTCTGGTTCCCACTGTGAGTTCCGGGAAATGGAGAGAAAATGTAATGAAGCATATTTCTTTTTAAGTGGCATGTAGCTGGCCTCTATGTGGATCCTGTTTTCTGGCATCATTTTAATTAGGAAAGGCGAGAATGTTCCCAACGTCCCCCGACCGCCCTTCCCAGTGTCTAAGTGAGGGAATTCACAGAGAACTGGCAACCAACACAATTTTGACAAACCGAATTTCTTTCTCTTTTAAGCATTCCTCCAATCCCCAGATAATACCCCTCATTCCTCCCACATTAGCTAACACACACAACTTTCTCCCTCCCGCCCTCCTCCAGTCCACACTTCTTCTCTCCAAAACGTATAACATTATTGTGAAGGCTAATTATCAAATAATGCTTAAGCCTTTGGGAGCACAATAGGGGGTTCTAGAAATGTTTTTAAAAGTCCCCAGGCTACAGTAGAAACATGATTAACAGAAACAAAAATGCCTGGTAAAAAGTTTCAAAACTAAAGTCAGTTGAAAAAATGTTTTAATATATATGCATGTATTACACACATGTATATGTAAAATTATAATATATAACAGATACTGTAACATATATGTATGTGTAAATACATGTGTGTATATATGTGGTGAACATATATACACACACACACAATGTATTCATTTTTTAATAGATCACAGAGATTCTCTGACATTCTAGGACATGTTCCTTAAAGAGAGAAAAAAAATTGAAGTTATTCCATCCTTTTCCTGATACTAGGATAGTCACCATGATTTCTGTCCTTTTCAGCTGGCTCTGGAGAGAGGGAAGAAAAGGTTGCCTCTAATAAGAGGGAAGGGGAGAGCAATTCTGGGCAATGTAATTCTCTTCTTTGCCCTAACATGAGCAGATAGGGCCTGACAGATGTAGTCTTTATCACAGAATAAAACAGGCTCACAGCCACATGCCACACACTGGAACACCACATCTTGGAAAATGTCACATGGCAGCACTACTCACCACAGTGAGCAGAGCCGGGTAGACCAGGAGGTTGGGAGACACCTAGACTACCTGCCTCCCTTGTGTCCTCCATTCTGGGCACAGGCACAGGCACCAGTTTTATATCTGCACCCTTAGAGAGGAAGAAGCAGCAGCTGTGGATACAACTATAGAGGGGCCAAGTACTCAGCTATGATGTGTGGAGAAGTTAAAAATAGCACCCTGTCTGGTCAGATTGCAACTGTCCTGG
The DNA here is from genome assembly GCF_016906955.1 of Phacochoerus africanus. NCBI lineage: Eukaryota > Metazoa > Chordata > Mammalia > Artiodactyla > Suidae > Phacochoerus > Phacochoerus africanus. Next base: position 14,679,125 of record NC_062544.1, on the reverse strand, counting down.
GACCCTGAGCAGTTACAAAGCAGAAGGGGATGGGGGTGGAGGGGAAAGAAGGAAAGCATGTGTAGTAACTGTGCATGGCCTCTCATGCATAGAGCTGCAGGGCAGAAGAAAGGCTCCTCACCCTTCCTTCAGTAGAAATCAAGCCTAGGACGCTGATTCTGTGCCTGACAAGCCCTCCAAAGGGAAAGACAGCCCATGCATGAACCTGGGGTCAGGAAAGCAAGGAAGGTCCACTCTGGGAAGTAGTTCACAGACGAGCGTTCCATGAAGATCAGCTCTTGACTCAACATTGGAGGAGATCGTATCCATGATGTCCAAAAAGAGCAAGTCCTACTGGATGTCCCTGCCCCATGCCCCATGCCCCGTGAGACTTCTCTACTCATTCAAGGGACTCTGGCATGAATGGGGAATTCTGAGCAAAAGACAGTCAGAGTCTATGGGGGATATTCTCCCCTCAAAGTATTGGGCAAAGCCTGACTCAGAGTTTGGACTGAGAATCTGTACTATGCTGTGATGCCATGTCATCCACATTAGACACATTACTTTCAGCATGTGCTGTAGTATTCCAGAGTCCTTAGGGCCATGGAAGAATCATGACACATTTTCTCAGATCAATTATTCTTTTTGTGCAGGAAAGCAAGGTAGGGAGATTATTCTTTGTCTTAATGAGCAAGCATAAGTGTAGACTAAATTAGAAAATTCAAATAGTTTTTTTAAATGTTAAGGTAAAACATTAGTCCTCAAAGAAATTGCAAGCTTCCAGGAGACTATTTCGAGCTTCAGTCCTATCGCCAACCTGGAGATGAGTTTACTTTTCTCTGTTACAAGGGATTCTTTGGTGCCAACAACTCATGCATATGGAAGGCTAAAGAGTGTCCCCTCCCAAAAAAAATCCATATCCTAATGACCAAATTCTGTGACTCTTACTTTACATGGTATAAGGGACTTTGCAGGTATGATTAAGTGAAGGATCTTGAGATGCCAGATATAGCCTGAGTTATCTACTGGGCTCTAAAGTAATCACAAGTGTCTTTATAAGAGGAATGCAGAGGGAGACTTGGATACAGAGAGGAGAAGGTAATGTGATGATAGAAGCAGAGACTGGAGTGATATGAGTTGATGATGGAAGAAAGGACCACAAGCAAAGAAATACTAATGGCTAGAAGCTAAAAAGGGCAAGGAAGCAAATTCTGTCCCCAGAGCCTCAGAAGAAACCCTGCCAACATTCGATTTTAACCCATCTTGATTTTAACGCATTTTGGGTATCTGCTTCCAGAACCATAAGAGAATACATTTGTATTGTTTTAATCCACTAGATTTATAATTAATTTATTCCAGCAGCAGCAGGAAATTCACCGGAAAGAAAGTCCAGGTCATGTGGATCATCAACCTCCTACTATTAATGAATAACTTTGTTTCAAACCACAAAGAACATAGATGTTATTCTCTCCCTTCTTCATTAAAAAACATTCTATTAAACCACAAAACATGGTTTGCTCAGACTGACTTCCAAGCATTTGCTCATATTATTCCCTGTGCCTCAAGAGCCATCCTCACCCTTCCTACTTCAGGTTCTATCGTAAAACAAATAAGTGAAAGCTCCCTAAACGTCTACGCTTAGTGAAAGTGAGGTTTTCAGCTTTAGTAACTGGAAAAGGCAAAGAAAGGATTTCTAATCCCACAAAGGCAGGAGAGTCTTACCTCCATGGCCAGGATCAGATTTTTGGTCACTATGATCAGGGCACCAAACTGTCCTTTTCTACTAGCCTGCTGCTGTACAATAAAAGCACCTTATTTATTGGGGACTATGGTTCAGTTTCTCTCCAGTGTCCCCTAATAAAATGACAACAATATAAAAAAAAACTATCCGTCACTACCACAAAATCATAAATCAGGTTTTAAATAGATGTGCATTTGCCCGGACCTCTAGTGAATAATCACAAAATCCAAACAATTGAAATTTACATTAAAAAGGCTATTAACTGGAAGACAGGCAAAGAGGATCCAAAACACAGTTAATAGGAGACCCTGAAGAATAAAGCAAGGGAAAATAGGAATCACAAGAGAACAAAAACAAACTGCAAAACTATAATTCAATAAAGTTATCCCAATATAAAAAAATGATTTGAACTATATATGGAAAGAATGTAACATGTACTTGAGAATACTGACTCAGAATGACCAAAACCAAGACATAGTCTAGAAAAATTATTGTATTTAAGAGAAAAAGAAAAAAAAATGGATATTGCAGAAAAAAGTACATGTAACTTATAAAAGAAATCAAATTAAATTATCCTCTGATTTTTTTTGACAGCAAAGCTTTTTGCCAGAAAAAAATTACAGTAATGTATTTAAGATTTTCAAGAAGAGAAAATGTGAACCAACGATTTTTTATTCAGGAAATCACAAACTGCTAATAACATGCAAAGAATCAGAGACTATTATTCCCAAGAGCCCTTCCTGAGGAGTCTACTAAAGAACAAGTTTCAGACAGGTATTGCTAGTGAATATTAGATATATAGTTATTTGTAGATTAAAGACTAAATGAGGGTTAAAAGGTAGTGTCTCTAGTATGTAATGGCTATACGATTTAAAATGCAAATATCCTACCTACAACTATAAAAAAGTGGGGAGATGATTAGCATATGCAAAGAAATGTTTTATCTGCTTTCAGTAATAATAACGTCAATGATAGTATAAGTATCACTGCTCTAAGAATGTTGTACACGTAAAGTAGAAAAAAGCAAATGCTAATAGTGGGATATTCTAATTCTATCAGCCCCTGAACTTTCAAGGATTTTCTGGTGAAAGAAAGGAGCTACTAAGGTAAAATAGAAGAGGTTAATAAACATCCTTTAGGTAAGAATCTGAATTAGAAATATCAGTATGAACTCATGAGGTATGTGCTTATTCCAGCTTTCTCCATTAAAAGGATTTTTGAAGCAAAAGTTAACCCGAGAGCTGTTAAGCATCTCTAGCACTCAGATTTGATCTTCAAATGACATATCCCATTTTATGCAACTAGAATTTCTTGGATAAATAGCTAGTTCCAGGTCTGTGGCAGGAAATATCCATGAGTTTGGAACATCTTGACAAGAAGTTAGAAGGAATCTGTCAAAAATTACTAAGGTCATGACAAAAGAATTCAGGAAACACCTTGAAGAGTTTTCCACTGGCCAAAGATTTGAGCTGTGCAATAAATTGAAACTCATCAAATATATATAAATCCACCAATTTATGACATGTATTTTAAAAATAATAATTGGTCAACTTCTGAGGAAACAACGATTCCAATTGCTATCTTGAAAATTGGGTAAATAAAAGGAAATAACCAAACCTTAATCTACCTAGGCTATATGAACTGTAATACTACGTAACAAAATAGGAGATAAGAGGAAGTGCCTCTTAATACTTTTAAAATTTATCCAGGTGTTAAATAAAAAGGAAATACAGAATTAAAATGTTACTGGGTTTTAACTCCCAATGAATTAATGAATACAGACACTGAGCATCAACTTTAACTAATATCAAAAAACAGCATAAAACCAGACATGAGATATGATACCACCTATAACCTTGTTAAAGGGATTGAACTTATGTCAGATCAAGCCTCTTTATCCAGCTCCTAGTTCACAGGAAATACAGGAGACAGGAACACATCGAACTGCACTATGAGAAAGGAGTCAGCAAATCCGACTGAAGGAAATTTGACAAGTTAAGGGGTCCAGATTTGTCCACCAATACATTATAAGGAAAAGAAAGAGGTGGAAAGATTAAAGATTAAATATTTAAAAAGACCTAATAGGCAAATAGAGTTAAAAAAAAAAAAACATATGGGCAAGATTAAACTACAGGGTTTAGGGATGCACACTTTTGTGATAAAATCATAAATAAATGGAAGGAAGTGACTACTATAAAAGTCAGGATATTGGTTATTTCTGGATGTAGGGAGGAATCATGTTAGGATGAGGCACATGAAGTGGGTACAGGGGTGGCTGGCAAGTCTATTTCTTGATGTGGATGGTAGTTATAAGGGTATTCACTGTATAATAATTTACTAAGCCACATATTTGTTTGGTTTGGTTCTCTGTATCTGTGTTTAATTTTACCATAAATTGTTTTTTTCAAGAGTTAATTACTATGGCTTTGTTCTCTGGGTTAGCTATTTGGTCTTGATCAATAGGAAACTCTCCCGAAAGCAAGGACGTAACAACAAGTGTCCAGTCACAATCATTGAATTTGGCACATAGTAGAGCTCATAAACTCTGGTTGCATGAATCTATGCATCAGTGAGTCAACAGATAACAAACTCTCCATACTCTAAATCACTTCTGCACACTTCTACGAGATGCCTCTCCCGGCTACAAAGATCTTCAGGAACTCCCTATTACCTATAGGAAATGCTTATACTTCTCAGCTTCACATTCCAGCCTCTATTCCAGAAACGAGTCCTAAACAATCTTTCCAAGCTCATCACAGCTACTTTCTTAAACACTCCAGTCCAGCCAAACAGGTCTACTTTTAGAACTCTATCTCTCCTCTTTTCCCATTGTCCTTACCTCCATAAGTTCCCTGGTAGCCTTCCCCTTCCTTTCTCCTCACATAATTCACATGAACTCTATTCATCCTTTAAGGTGTGGCTCTATTTTCATTTCTTTCTCAAAGTCAGTCCTTATTACTCTGCCCCATTAAGCTTTCTCTTTCCTTTGAACTTCAGCAATGCCTATTACCACTACTAGACACTTAGTCCTTGTTTGCACAAGTACTGTGAAAGAAGTCTTTATCTTTATTTGTTTGGGGTCTGCAAATATGATCTATTCTTAAGTCAGGAACTGTGACGGACATTTTTATAAAATTTTTAAAATTATTATAGAAAGCTTGCCATCACATTTTGTACATAAGAAGGTCTCAATCAAAATTTATCAACTGGCTGAGGAGATGGGTGGGTGGACGAATGGATGGATAGATGGAAAAATGGATCACATTATCACATATTTGAGAGCATTCAATGGGCAGTGACAGATATAAGACATGTTTATATTCAATAAGGGAAGAATTATGAAGGTCTCTTTGATGCTGGTAAAGATACTGGCCAAAGGATCTTTGGTCAACTGTGGGCAAGTATAGATGTTGAGTGTCTGGAGACTGAGATGCTGAAATGAAAAAAGAGGACATTGAGAATGAATGGAAGAAACTGCTGATAAACTTCCTTTCAAGCAGTTTTATCCACAGCTGGATCTATCTGTGGCGGGTCGCATGCTTAACCACTGAAACTTCAAGCAAGAATTTCAAAAGTCCCACTCTATATACTTTTTTAAAAAAATCTCTGTGCAAAAATCACTTATGGCAAGCTTGAGGTTGCGCAGGACTATGGGTTTGGTTGGATGAGAACTCTTTTTGTCCTAAAATCTATAAGCAATTATCATGAAAAATCAGAGGCGCAACCCTCCAGTTATAAAGGTGACAACTGCATAAAGAAGGAAAGGGAAGGTCTCTGAAATGTGTCAGCTGTCCCAGAGAGATCTGAGCTGAAAGAAATTCCTGTTCTGGTCAGAACACCAGGCGAGCGAGTGGCACAGTGCCCAAGGCCTGCTTCTTCTGGTTCTCTCCTTCCAGCTAAATACAGGTCTGCCTTCTTTTTAAAGGAATGGTTCAAGGGAGAAATCTTCAAGGACCAGACAGATTGGAGAGGATAAATGAATGGGAGTCTGTGAGCTGAGTTGTCAGCAAATAAAAATAAATAGAATTAGAGTGGAAAGAATGGAAACCTTCAGAATCTACAAATGTCTTTCCCCTCATGCTCAGGCATTTACCCCCCAAGAAATCCAAGAAAGAAGAGAAAGGCACTAACATGGACTGGATGCCTCCCATGCTGTGAACACTACGTTAGCTGCTTTCATACATGTAATTTTATTTAATCCCCCCTCATCTTGCAAGGAAAGGGTTATCGTCTCTGTTTGACTGATGATGCCAATCAAGATTCAAGGAGATTAAGACTTACCCAAGGCCACACACCTAGAAAGTGTCAAAACCAGGATTCAAACCCATATTTCTTTTTCCTCCAAAGCCCTGCCCACTACACCACCAGCAGAAACAGAATCTTAACATGTTTTAGCTCAGGGATGACCTTACCATCATGTCCATTTCACAGAGGAAGAACCTGACCAGTAAGTAGAAGCAACTTGCCCAATGACCTGTAATGACCCAGGCCTTCTGGTTTCCAGATAAGGAGCTCTGCATCATTGTATCCACTAGGGATCCTACAAGAAATGCACACTCAAGTAGAGGCATTAGGGCAGGGCATAATGAAGGGATTGTTATATGTGAGGACACATTTTAACTGAAGGCAAAAAAGGCTGGTCAGGCTGTCCAGACATAGCAACTACAGGGAGGGCAGGCCTACCCTACACCTGAAGGGACGAGGCCAGGGCCCCAAACCCAGAGAAACCTGTAACTGAGGCTCAACCTATACCTGTAGGAGTACTCTGAACTTCAGTAGAGAAAGCCAATGCCAGCCTGCAGCCTGGCAGGGAGAGTATCCAGGGAATTAAACCCTGCCCTCTCTCTCTCCCCTCCAGCCTCCTGATGCCTCCCATTCACTGAAACTTACAGAAAATCAGAAAATAAGGAATTCCTGGGATGTGGTTTCTAGGGGTCAGAGAAGGACAGAGAAGGGAGGAGAAAGGACCTAGAGGGGGAAATAGAGACTTTTGAACACATTGCTCCACATGGAGTGCTTCTCTGAACCGCGGTCCTTGGGAAGAGTCCTATCTCAGAAGGTTAAAGATAACAAAAACCACATCAGTGTCCCCTACTCACCAATGTGGAGCCAAGAAGGATTGACATGGGGAAATACAGGGCAACTAACAGCACAGAGCTAGATTTCTCACTGCCGCTGCAGGGATGTTATTCTAATCTGGCCAAACTGCCTGCGATAAACAGGACAAGCCCTGCTCCATTACCTCCTTAGAATCAAAGGCATGACCTTGGGACTCTTTGGCTTTGGTACCCAGGTCAGTACTGGTGTTCATGGAGAGAGTGACTGGTGTTTCTGGTGAGCTTTTGTCAGTATTTGAGAATTAAAAATAGGGGGCGGTGGAGTTGGGTGTGTGCAGGAACATAGCATGTATACTGTCATCCCTGCTTGGAAGTCAATGCTACTTTAAAATAATAGACAATCACTTTTCAGCCTATGGGCTAAGATCAAGCAGTAGTATCTGTTCTCAGAGTTTAAAATAAACACAATCCCTAAATGAAGGCAGTTTAGGCATCTTGGAAAGGATCTTCTCTCTTATCTATATCTTTGGCAGAGGCAACCTTGCTTTGACACGACATCTCTCACTCAACACACATGCACACGCACAGGCACGCGCGCGCACACACCAGTGCCACATCTGGTGTCTCAGCCCATCCCCTCCTGAAGTTTCAGCCTCAGCTTCCACTGAGCCCCCTTCCTCGCCCTGATTTGGTCATCTTTTCTACTGAGTTTAAATCAACAGTCTGATTTTATCAACAATAATACTTTATGGGGGTTTATTTCTTCAAACAGACTGCGCTCCTCTTCGCTATAAAGTTAATTTTATGTTCTTTGTTCACTTTCCTAATCTGCAAATTACATCCTGCCGTTCCCTGATTACTTACTATTGGAAAAACAGCCCCTTTTTGCTTCCAGTTTGAATATTCTCTGCCTTATCTTGATGACCCTAATCTCTCTCCCGAGACTGGCCTCTCAAGGCAGCGGTAAGCAACCGGCGGGGGCGCAGCGTGCCAGCCAGCACAGACCCTTGCGTGGCAGCCAGCCGGCCTGCATGCCTTGCTCCTCCGCCCGGCCCGCTTCCCCCCCCCCCCCCCCCCGCCGCCCACCAATCCTTTTTCTCTGAGTGTGGGAAGAGGCTTGGTTGCAGCAGGGAGGATTAGAAATTCTGGGATCCACTCCATGCTCTCAGAAAGTCCTAGTGGGAAGACGGAGAACTTCCGACACTCAGAGAAACAAGGACAAATGCTTCGGAGGCTGACATTTGGCTGATACCGCATGAAAAATGACCTGACTCTTTTGTTGGAAACGCCTGGAGGGGGAGGGGCTGCAAAAGGAAGAGAGATCGCCCGGAATGAAGGGAAAATAGAATCAGTTCTTACATGACCGGGGTTTTTAAAGAGGATGGGGAAGAGATGACCTGGCTGTCAGAAGTGTCAAAGGGAATTAGGCGTGTTTGTAACCGCATAGAGGGGAGAAAGGGAAATGGGAAGGAGGAAGAAAGTGACAAAAGATGGAAAGGACGGAGTTGGAAGGCATCTTAGCAAACCACATGTTTTACAAATGAGAACACTGGGGCCCCAAGTTCTAAAAACAGCGAAAGAGTGATGATATTGATGATAATAATGTCAAGAGATATTTGCTTTCTTGCTATTCTTTCACATCTGCCATGTTCATGTCCATTTTCCAGGCTTTTAGCTTCGCAATAAAAATAAAAACCTAATATTTATTATGTCGTATATACCAGACACTACCTAAATGCTTGACATGTCTTATCACAGTTATTCCTTCAAAAAAAAAAAAAATCCAGGAGGTAAGTATAATTATCATCTACATTTTACAAGTGGAAAAAGTGAGACACACAGAGGTTGATAACTTGGTGAGATCACCTGTAGGAAGATGCAGCCAGGATTTAACCAGGTCTGTCTGTCTGCTGAGCCACATTCAAAAAACATTTGTGGAATGAATATGTGTATACATTTGTATATTATTCAGAGGACCATCACGCCAGCTTTAGTCCCAATGCTCTAATTTTCTAGGGGGTCATTGCGTTTTGTCCAAAATCCTTCCAGGCTACCTGATTTCTGGGGCAGCATCTTCTTCTGAAACCCTAGGCTGAATATAGTAACTCTTTCCATAAATGTCTAAATATTAAATATTTTAAGCTTTGCAGACCATATATTTTCTCTGTAATATTTTTTAACAATCCTTTAAAAATGCAAAAAAAAAAAATCATTCTTCTCTTGAGCACTCCTTCTGACCCCTGTTCTAGACTCCAAACCTTGGAAGCAGGCTGAAAATGTCCCTCTCCTACCACCTGTCCATCCAATCATCAAAGTCTGGGGGCTTGGGCTGCCTCTCAAAATACCTGTTACATTTTTTTCAGCACCCCACCATCCCTAGTCCAGGCATCCACCATCGCATGCATGCTCTGGTCACCAGAATGGTCTCTTACTTCGCAAAGCTGCCCACATGTCACTGGTATACCCATTTTCACAAACAATGACTTTCACAGATCATTCCCTTGCTAAAATACCTTCAAATCTAAGCTCCTTATTCTGCATTCAAGAAGTAATCCCCCAAACACACACACACACAAAACACATACACACACAGAGAGAGTTATCAGGTCTTTAATGTTAACAAAAAGAACAGCTAACATTTAGTGAGCATCAAAATGATCTAGACATTCAGCTAGTCCCATGGATCATCTCATTTAAGCCATATCAGAACCCTAGGAGATAGGTATGATTATAAGCCCAATTTTATAGATGAGTAAATGGGGCTCAGAGAGGCTAAGAAACATATGCTGTTTTACACAGTAAAGTGGGAAACTAGGAACCAAAGCATGGCTCTAGGACCCCAGGGTCCCTTCTCTTAACTTCCATCCTATATTACCTTTAACATGTCTCCCGCTCTGTCCTTCTACAACTTCTGCACCAGTGCCACCAAAAAACATCCTCCAAGAGACAGCAAGCAGGTCACCCCACAGGATCAACATCTCAACTCTTTGGACTGCTAAGGGAAGTGATTGCCCTAGAAGAGAAGCTGCTGCCTCTGAACTTAGAGCACCATAAATCGAGTGGGGATGAGCTTAGGTGTGGACAGTGGGTTCCATCTGATGTTCCCAATAGCAGGCTGCCAGCCAACAAGTGGGCAGCTCAGAGCAGCTGCATTTCCAACCAGCAGACCAGGGCAAGCTACTAACGTGTGGACACAACCTCTCCACAATTTGCTTAAAAGCCACACTGTGTTTCCTGGACAATGGCCACAGGCCAAAATACACACATTCCGGTTTTTATGGCTCTAAGGTAAGCATTCTTTCAATGGTTCTCTCCCTGTTCCCTTGCTGTCTAGTGCATTGTGTTTTGCTCGTTCCTTCTCCTTTTTTCTTTTTTCTTTTTTTCCTTCCCAGCTCTGCTCTCTGCCTCCCTTGCTTCAACCCTCCTGCTTCAAAGCTTGCTAGCCACGGTCTCAATCTCCTGCCTTGCTTTTCTGCCACCTCTCCATCACAGAGGTTTTCCTCTCCTTTTGGGTTCTTGGTCAGGTTTTCTCTAATTACTAGACTTCCTCTCCCTCTGTTTTCCTGTTTGCCTGGCAGAGCCTCCTTCCCCTGCCTTTTAAGTTTCCCGGCATTAGCACCGACTTGAAAGCACCACTCTGGCTTCCTGGTCTTCTTGTTCCCCCACTGGTCCATCCTCTCTCCTCCACCATGGCTTCCCTGCATGGCCCTTTCCTTTCCCTCTGGACACCTGGTCCCATGTGCCCCTCTCACCCTCCCCATCCCCTTCACCCTTCACCCCTGTTCTTTGTTCCTTTGTCTCCTGTCTTTCCTCAGCCCTCTCATCCCTCCTCCTAGGTCCCCTCTCCCGGTTTCCATCCCCCTAACCTTATCTTTGTTTTCCTTCCTTCTGGCTGCTGATAGAGTGGGAGTAGTTGCAGGCTGCATCCCTGATTTCACATGCAGACCCAGAGCCAGCATGTCAGTCTAATATTAACATTGCCCAGAGAAAGGGAGTCTTGGTCCCTATAAGCAATTTCCCCGTGCAGCTTGGAGCTGAGCTAGAAGGCTTTAGAATAAAGCCATGAGAAGTCTGAGGCATCCAGCTTGGCAGGCAGCATGGAGAAAGGACCGTTTCCTTTTCCCACTGATCTCGTTTAAGTCAAGGCCAAAGACCAGGGCTGAGACATGTCATTTGTAAGTTGTAGCCTTGGGGTGGGACCTCAGTGACCTGCCCTGCTCCTTCACAACACACACACACACACACACACACACACACACACACTTCTTACTCACATCTGTTCAGAGCAAAAGGCCCTGTGAATTTTCACATGTGGTGTATGAAACAAAAAATAAGATCTATAAAGGGAACCAAAACCAGCACAAAGGAGATGCTGCTGCTGAGGAAAGGGCTGCGCTCCATCCCCTCTGCCTCTTGCCCCTCAGTTCTTTTCAACTTCAGTCGTTCCTGTTTCCTTGACTGAGCCCCACTGGAGCATAGCGGGCGTCTTTCCTTAGAGGACAGCGCCATCTAGCAGGTGAAATGCCAAACCCTGACCATGGAGCCTGGAAACAAACTAGTCTCCCAACCAGTTCCCAGCTTTCCTGTTTTTAACTGTTGGCCAGTCAAACCCCAATTGGTCTGAAATAGTGATTTAACCCTTTGGCCTTGATGGAGATTTGTCCATTTCCAACCACCTCTATTTCTCCAGGCCTGACTGAGTTTCAGTTTGCGGCCTTAGTTTATCGAAAAGGCAAAAAAGTTCTAGGAGAACCCACAGACTGCCTGATGCTAGGGAGCTTCAGGTGACTTTTCTAAAGCAAAACAAAAAAGAACATCTTAAAGATATCTGAATGGCTCAGGTGCCTCTGGAACTCCGCAGCAATATTTGCTTCTCTTTCCTGTTTCAATCATTTCATCCCCTTCCTCCCTTTCACAGTTACTGAGTGCCTGCTGTGTACCTGGCACTATGCTAAGTTAAGTAAGAGACAGCTCCTCTCCCCAGAGCATCATAGTCCAATGGACTCAGATGTTAGACCCCTGAGTTTGCAAAACCTCTGATCTTGGATGGGGTCTTTGTAAACCTAGCTGTGCTAAGGGTCCGGGGAATAAAGGAGAGAAGACAGGCCCAAGACCCCCACTTTCTACCTCTATCCAAACAGTTTCATGCTTATCCAAGTTTTACTTCCTGAAAATTTTGTTTCAATAAAGTATTTTGAAGCTTAAGAAGTATTTTGAAGACTTCTGCTCCAATCTAAATGTCTCACTCCATGGATTAGGATATGGGGTCCAGAGAAGTATAAGGACTCATCCAAGGCCATAGAATTAGGGCAATAGCTCTCCAAGTTCTACTTTCCTGGGTCCTTGACAATAAGGACAATGAGATTCACCAGGTCTTTACAGCCAAAGTGAATTCTCTTATTATTTTATATCTTTGTTTGCTTCTCTCCTGGCAAGACTCCATGGAGGCAAGGGATGGTATACGAGCCTCCTAGGGCTGCCATAAGGAACAGTGGGTGCCTTCAGCAATGAGAGATCTCTTTTCTTATACTTCTGGAGGCTAGAAGTCCAAGATCATGGTGGTGACTTTCTGGAGTTCCCATCGTGGCACAGTGGAAACGAATCCGACTGGGAACCATGAGGTTGCGGGTTCGATCCCTGTCCTCACTCAGTGGGTTAAGGATCCAGCACTGTCATGAGCTGTGGTGTAGGTTGCAGACACAGCTCAGATCTGGCATTGCTATGGCTGTGGTACAGGCCAGTGGCTACAGCTCCGATTCTATCCCTAGCCTGGGAACTTCCATATGCCATGGGTGTGGCCCCCAAATAAATAAATAAATAAATAATACATACATACATACATAAAGGTGGTGACTTTCTTCTGAAGGCCACGAGGGAAGAATCAGTTCCAGGCCTTTCTCCTCAGCCTTGAAGATGTGTCACCATTTCTCTGCATTTTCATGTAATGTTCCCTCTGTGTGTGTTTCTGCCCAAGTTTCCTCTTCTTATAAGGATACCCACCATATTGGATTAGGGCTCTTCCTAATGACCTCATTTTAGCTTAACCCCCTCTGTAAAGACCCCTTCCCCAAATTCATTCTGAGGTACTAGGGGCTGGGACTTCAACACGAATATTTTGTAGGGACACCATTCAGCCCATAACAGATGGCAAATAGTTTTCATTTCCCTTGCAAACTTTGATGGATTGATAGTGACTTCCAGACCCTCTCCGTGCCAAAAAGGTTGAAGAGGATTCTAAGGCTGAGTCCACCTATGTCCCAGGTCAAAAATGGGGACAGTGGCTGGGTCCCAGTTTTCTGGGCTGCTAGGTCATTCCTGGCTGCAGCTGAGGTGGCCTATGATAGGTGGCACCCACATCAAGGAGGGCTCAGCTTGTATGTGGAAAACCCTCCCTGCTTCATGATACTCCGCAGGGTGGGAGTGAGCATTCTAAGCATCTTCCTGAAGTCTCACCATGGAGAGGAAGAGAGACCTGAGTTCATTGCCTGCCCCCCCATCTCTGCATCAGGTCCAAGACCTTTCCCTGGGAAGATGGTAGCAGCGTCAAATCAAGTGCCTAATCAAGTATGCATCCAAAATACAAGGCAAGAAGGATTAATTCAGCCTGGGGAGCTAGAGAATTTCCTTTACAGAGTCAATAACATTTGAGCAAGACCTTGAGAAAGAATAAGACTTTACCGCAAATTCTCACCAGGGATGAACATGGCTGGAGGAACAAAGCCTCCCGTGGGCACTGTGAGTACGGGCTGTGCCTGGAGATGGTAAAGTCCCTGCATTTATTCCCTTGGGTCCAGGAAAGAGCACCTCTGGAAGTCAGGAAATCTGACCTGTCCCTGGCTTGCTGTGTCACCTCAGTCAAGTCACCCTACTTCTCTGTGCCTCTGTGTCTTCAAATGTCAAACAGGATTGATTTCCCACAAAGAGGTTCCAAAAGGCTTGAAAGTTTAAGTAAGAGCAGGGTGGAAGCTTTGGAAAATTGTAAGAGCTATTTAAACCAATAAGAAAACCAGTAACAATGTTTCCTAAACACTTATTACCTGCCTGGAGCAATGTCAAGGGCTTACAAGCATTATCTTATCACAACACACACTGCCACTTAACAGATGAGAAAACCTACAGGGAAGAGAGGTAACTGACTTAAGGTAACACAGCTAATGTTGATGTTTAAGTGAGAGAAAGGAAGGGTGCTCCTCGTCCCCACCCCTAGATGAGTTGGAACTAATAATCATGACCTCTGCACAGACCCGAGAAATGGAGGCACCCAAGCAATGCCATGAACTAGACTCAGGGTACACGCTCTGCTTAAGTCTAGCTTGCCAGCCCCTAGAGAGGCACAAAGCATGCTGGGTCCCTTGGTCCTGTACAGGGAGATCATTGCTCTAACACGTCACTCCTTCTTTGTCCAATGCATGCCAAGAAGAGCTCAAGACACAAATGTTGCATTTCATTGATATATACCTCCCTGTCTCTGCCTGGATTAGGGGGCAGCCATAGCACAGAACACATGCCTGATTCTTGTTGCTAAGTTCCTGAGGCCACCCCTTGGCCAAAGTCCCAGTCCCACCCAACAGCCCACTGGAGGGCTCCAGGGAAGAGCTCCCTCACCCCTGCAATGAGCCTTGGCAGAACAGGGCTAAGGGAAAGTGGGCCCGGGGTCACCAAAGCCTTCTCGGGACAGGAAGGCAGGACCAGCTGTGAGAAGCTGAGTGGAGGCTGGCTGGAGCTTCCCAGGCAGGTCTGTGGAAGAATGCAGAGGATGTGCTGGGCTTCCTAGAGGCTTGGGATAATGGAGGCCTCCCAGCTGAGAGGGTTAGCTCAGGGTTTCAGAGGAATTGCATATACTGAGAAAGCTAAGTGAAGCTCCCAGTGAAAAAAATGGCACCCCCCTCTCCCTGCCTGGAGTTGGGAGAAAGCCCTGCTTACAATGTCTTTTGCTTGCTTCCGAGGAAAAGAAGGAAAGGGGTGACTTCTGGTGCACACAATAGGGGTACAGGAGGGTGATTTGAGGTGCTGGATCTCTTAACTGCTTCCACTCGTCCATTCTAGCCACGAGTCCAATTTTCTTTCTTTCTCCTCCTTTTTCATCTTCTTCCTCATCTCTTATTACTAGTTCTAGGTGAAGTTTTTTAAGAATGATTTTTATTTTTTCCATTATAGCTGATTTACAGTGTTGTGTCAATTTTCTACTGCACAATGAGGTGACCCAGTCACACATACGTGTATACCTTCTTTTTTCTCACATTATCATGTTCCATCGCAAATGACCAGACATAGTTCCCAATGCTATACAGCAGGCTCCCATTGCTTATCCATTCCAAACAGGCAATAGTGTGCATCTATTAACCCCCAATTCCCCGTCCCTCCCACTCCGTCCCCCTCCCTCTTGGCACCACAAGTCTGTTCTCCACATCCATGACTTTCTTTTCTGTGGATGATGCATATAAAGCACTTAGCGCTGTGCCTGGCCTAGAGGCAGAACTCAAAAAAAACTTCACCTGGATGGAACTAGGTCAAGTTTTTTTGAGTTCTACCTCTAGGCCAGGCACAGCGCTAAGTGCTTTATATGCATCATCAGATTTAATCTGCCTAACAACCCTCAGAGGCAGGCGATATATAAAGATTTCAGAGAGGAAGAGACTGAAGTTCCGAGAGGATTAAATAAACTGCCTAAGGTCCCAGAGCTGACAAATCCAGATTCTTACTCTACAGCCTGTAATCCTCCCAATGTACTACTTTGCCCATGAAATCTGTTTGTGGAGAGGGAGCCCATCAGGGCACTGCCTGCCAGAGACTGAGCTTGGGCTGAGTTTCTTTTTCTTCAGCATAAGTTACCAGCTGTGTCACTGTGTAAATCCCTGAAGAGAACTTTCTTCCAAAGGGAGATGCTGTGAGAGCCCTTGACTGTTCTCAGACAGGGATGTAAGAAAACTTTGTGCCTTTTGAGGGTTTGAGAAAGAAGCAGCCCTATCCCAGGAGAGGGGGTCTAAGGGGAGGAAGTGGGGCCAGTGTTCTCGGCTGGCGAAGGGCTGGACTTTGCAGCCAGCCCTTAGGCAATGATGCTGTGGATCGCTTCATCCCTGGAAGACATCTGAGCAAGTGAGGGCAAGCCCAGAGAGCCGGAGATCCTGGCAGAACCATGACCGGACCTGAGTGCAGCCTTGCCCAGGAGAGGTGCTGGACAATCCTCTCCCAGTCACACCGTGGACCAGTGAGAAAGTTGGTCACTAGAACTCTGACCATCCTCAGTGTTCTGACCATCCTCAGCAGGTGTCTGATCAAGAGCAACCACCCTGTAGGCTGAGGAAGCAAGTCCTGGAGTGTGGGGTAATTCAAGGGGTAGTGGGAGACTCTGAGCTTCCTTTTAATAAGATCTGTGAGGATTTCAAGCAATTAAGTGAGAAAGCAAATCCCATTTGCACACTGAGGTCGCTCCACAGCAGTGACGTCGCTGATCTTTTCCTTAGGATTTCTACTCTTGGTTTTTCTATCCTGCTGGCATGATGTGACAAAAGAGTGGTTACTCTACCTTTCTCGAGAAATCTGTACCTTGGAGTTCCCGTCGTGGCTCAGTGGTAACGAACCCAACTAGTATCCATGAGGATATGGGTTCAATCCCTGGTGCTGCTTAGGGGGTTAAGGATCGGGCATTGCCATGAGATGCGGTGTAGGTTGCAGACTTGGATTGGATCCCATGTTGCTGTGGTTGTGGTGTGGGCTCGCAGCTGCAGCCCTGATTCTACCCCTAGTCTGGGAACTTCCTTATGATGTGGGTGTGGCCCTAAAAAGCAAAAAAGAAAAGAAAAGAAAAGAAGGAAGGAAGGAAAGGAAAGGAAAGGAAAGGAAAGAGAAAGGAAAGGAAAGGAAAGGAAAGGAAAGGAAAGGCAAATAGGAAGGAAAGGAAAGGAAGGAAAGGAAGAAGAAAGAAAGAAAGAAAGAAAGAAAGAAGAAAGAAAGAAAGAAAGAAAGAAAGAAAGAAAGAAGAAGGAAAGAAAGAAAGAAAGATAGATCTGTATCTCACCAACAAGCATGGTTTCTCTTCCCCAATTGAGGCAGGGTCACCATACATAGATGCTTAGGCTTTGCACTGCTCAACTTCAAAGGGTACTATTCACACAGACTATGGTGTGAACGGTTCCTCCAGACATTATGCAATAAAGAGGCTCTGAATTGTACTCTCCCATTTTTCAAGAATCAAGGTCAAATACATCCTCTCCACTCAGCCTTCCCCAAATAGCCCAGCAGACAAGTACTCCCTCTTCTGAAAACAGTATACTTTCTACAAGACACTTCCTGCCTTGCAGTTACTGTTTCATGTGAAGAGCTAATCTTTCTCACCAGACTATGGTTCTTAACCTTTTTTGGAGAAGGGCTGAGCTGCTTTTAAAACCTTATCAAAGAAACAAACACTTTCCCTAAGGAAAAAAAGAAACTGCACAAACACATGTAATTTTGTATCCAGTTTCAGGAAATTCATGGATGCCCTAAAAACCATCCACAGCTGTTTAGAGTGGAGCTGCCGGGAGAGCAGAGACTCTGTCTTGTTTACCATGGCATCCCCCATATTAGCATAGTGCCTGCCACACCGTAGCATGATAAATGCCTATTGAAGAAATGATTGAACCCTGGAAGGTTCGTGAGTGCAGGGTCAGAGTCAGAGCCATCTCTGTACCCTCAGAAGTTTCTAAGACAATGAGCCTGTCCAGGCCCAGCCAAAGAAGAAAAGTTCACCAAGCTCCAGCGTCTCCACCAGGGAAAGACAACATCCCTGCTTGGGCACTGAATGGGAAATTTGACACAATGACATTTTTGGCTACTTAGAGTCCTAAGACTTCAAGATTCTCTACTTTTCTGCCCAAGGATATAGAGAAGTTTGCTTAGTGAAGTGAACAATATTAATATAATAATAATAACAAACCCTTAAATAGTAATAATATTAACCCCTTATATAATTTTCAAATTAAACTGTCCTCTACATTTTCACAGACATAGGCTCCTCTAGTCTTCACACATCACCCAGTGAAACAGATATCGCCTTAATTTTACAGATCAGAAAGTTGAAGCTCAGAGAGGCCAAGTAACTTGCCTGACTCACAGTTTATCAAAGGCCAAAACTAGCACCATGCAATTCTACCTGTTTTTCCAGCATTCTCTTGCTGACCTCAGATCGTCACATTAGCAATTACTGAATCACTTATTAAGTGTCTTCCATGTGCAGATGTCAGCATACTCTGAGTGTAGCCTATCCAGGCCATGCCCCAGAGTCCATCTACACCAAGCTAGAAAAATTAATCTGCGCAGCAAGTAGCACCTGCCACAGGCCTCCAGCTGCCAAGGGTGAATGCAGCCAGGGACTGCCACTAGGACCCTCAACATAGTGGCCCCAAATGGCCCACCCCTTCTCCATCACCAAATGCTGGCCACTGGAATGTCTCTACCACACCTCTTCTCTCCCAAGAGTGGGCGAGCTGTGTTCTCATTCCAGGGCCACAAGGCATGAGAGAATTTGAGGGCTTGGAACATCAACTCCCACAAAGTATAGTTCAAATGATCGAAGGAAAGAAAATGAGATTGGGAAGTGAGTTAAAAGGACCTCTCAGAGCAGAGGCCCCTGCTCTAAGAAAAAGAAGTCTGCAGGAGGTGCTCAGAGTGATCTTTAAGCACATAAAAGGACATGCTGCTAGGAAGAACTTAGACTCAATTTTTTTCCATCCGTATCACAGGTAAAGAAACGTAAGAGTTCCCACTGTCACAGGCAAATGTGGGGTTAAATGTGACTAGGGACTTCCCACCTACAGGAATGAATGAGCCTCCAGAATGCCCACCCTCTTGAGAGCTTCGGAGTGGGATGTGCAACCCCTGGTATCAAATCACTCAAGAGTAAATCACCTTGAATTGTGGGAAAGGGGTAGACCAGTTGACCTGCACATAGACCTATCTCCCTTCCAAATTTGAAATTATATTGTCACCTTAAATCACAGTAATGTCTCAGGCCTGTATAGATTTTACAGAATTCAAAGCACTTTTATGGAGACTGGCTCACCTTTGACAATCCTGGAAGGTGGTCTGGGAAGCAATGACTATCTCTAGTTTAAAGATGGAGAATGAGACTTTTACAGGGTAATGCTTTTGCCACCAAGCTCTGGAGAAGCATGCCTCTTACCAACCGGGATCTCAACTCTCAGCAGCTCATCAACAAGGTCTGAAGCCTTGTGCCAACCACTTGGATTTCTAAGAAAGCCCAGGGAAGCCCGGACAGAGACACTCTGGGATGGGAGTTGGACAACTGCACAGACAGAGCAGCCAAGAGTGAGAAATCACAGTGACACCCCTTATCTGGCCGGAGCTGCCTGTAGATAAGGTAAAAAATAGTACACGTCACAGCAACTTCCTGGGTTTGTGTTCCAAGCCACCATTCCCCCTCAATCCCATTAAAAAGGCATCCAGTAGCAAAACGCTCCTCTCTTCCTGTCTGTCTGTCTTCTCTTTGTTCTTTGCTCTCTCCCCAAGCCTTCTTCCTTATCTTATTGCTCCCTTTCCCTGAGGCTTGACAGTCATCACCTCTCACCTTTCACTGAAGGGCAAAGAAGCCACTCAAACGATGACAGGTTCTGGGGAAAGTCCCTTGACCCCTATCTCAAGAACTAACATTTCCAAAAGAAAGGGCAGACTTTTTTGTACATCAGCTGGTTAAATCTTCAGCAACTTGGTGGGAATTATTTTATCACCATGTCTCCCTTTGCAGCAGGAATGTATCTAGTGAGTATCCAGTCAACAAGTGAGCTAGGCATAGAGATGCACAGCCCCAGGCCTCGTGGTACTCATGGCCTGGTACAGAGCTTCCCCCAGCTCTGCCACAGGAGGGCACCATCCTGAGCCCCCGCTCCAGCCCCCAGCCGCTGGGTGGCAGATTCAAGGCCAGCCTGGCCTCCCATGTGAGATTCTCATTTGTCATTTTCTATGTATGCAGCACCCCGAGAAAGGCTGAGAATTGATCTGGTGGGCCAATCAAATAGAAGATTCCTGGAGGAAGAAGGGAAAGCACTGGAAGGGAAAGAAACCTCAGACCAGAGAATTGGAGGTCTAGAAGACCAATGTTACTTTAAAATATGTCTGGGATTTATCCCACTCGCTGTCACCACTACCAACCCCAGTCCATATATACAGACGCCACAATCCCAATGAAGAATTCCTACCAAATGCTTCTTTACAGCAACTGAAGTTGGGATCCAGAGACTCCCTCATGACTTACTTGCTTTGATTTCCTAGCCAGCTATTTTACTCTTGTTCTGGTCCTCCTGAGATCTGAGAGGTAAAGTGGCCCAAGACCACACCATACGTGTAAACAGTGTAGATATGAAGTCAGATCAGGCACCAGTGTGTCTGGATTTGTGTCCTGGCCCATAAGCTACTAAACCTGTGACCACAGGTGCACTACTTAGCTTGCCTACCTTTGCTTGTCTATACAATGTGTATTTAAACAGTCCATGCATTGTTGCAGCCCTCAGAAGAGTGAATGAGATAATACAAGCAGATGTCAACGTGTGGCACAGACTTGGTGCCCAACAATATTATTTGCCAGGTCTGGAGCTCTTGCCTTTGGATCTGCGGTAGAGTTGCAGGGGAGGGAGGGTATTGTTGTTGTTGTTTTCTTTTATAATATTTTATGGCCACACCCACAGCATACGGAAGTTCCCAGGCCAGAGACTGAATCTGAGTCACAACTGCAACCTATGCCACAGCTGTAGCAATTCCAGATCTTTTAACCCACTGTGCTGGGCTAGGAATTGAACGTGCACTTCCATGGCAACCCAAGCTGCTGTAGTCAGATTCTTAACCCACTGTGCCATGTCAGGAACTCCTAGAGTTGTTTTGTTCTTTTTTCTTCCTTACCAAATTACCCTTTGTGTCACAGAGAGGAGGTTGAGATATTTACGACTCAGTTCCTGATTCAGGGGAAAAAATGACCCTTTGAAATGTCACAGACGTGCACTTTATTCTTGCTGCAAACTCAGATCAGCAGAGTTTTGATACCTCCTCACTCCAAGACTTGTGCCCTGATAGAGCAAAACAGACCCGAAATCTGAGGTCTCCCCACTGTCTCTCAAGATCAGCCTCTTTAGTCAAATTACAGAAGGGTCCTCTTTTCCAATGCAACTCTGATATCAGACTAGCCCAAAAGATGTAGCACTCTGGTTTTGGTGACAGACTTCTTATCTCACTAGAGATTCTTGCAAAGAAAGATATGCACATCTATTCTTCCTCAGAAAGGCTTGAGTAGAATTGAAAATTGTGCAGTTCAGGGGAGTCTTGCTATATAATATCTGAAATCACTAGACATTTGAAAGCAGAAATGTCTTTCTCCTTTGAGTATTGCATCCTAACTGCCATGCAGAGATGATTTATATGTGCTCATCCTTATTACAGACTACACATAATAAAGGCATGATAGAAATCATATCTGCATAGATTCAGGCAGCTCTGGGAGAGAGGCTGCCAGTTTTGTTTGACAAGACACTCAATCAAGCAAAAAGGTTTAAAATATTCCAGGAGGATCCCACAGCCTTCTCAAGACTGTACATTTTTATTCAGATAACAGAAATCCTAATTGAGCACAACATTAGTACTCATTTTCCCTAACTCCTTCCTGTAATATGAAGCACAAAAAGAAACCACTATGCTTTTGTGAACTCAAGGTTTGAAGGGGAAGAGTGTGCCATGCGGTGGTTGCCATAAACTCAGGCATCACCCCTTATTTGGGTCTTCCAAGCAGAGGTGAGGACTTCTGTGTATACCGTACTCAGAAAGCAATATGCACTGGGCTCAGTGTCTCCCTGCATTTTTGACTCTCTGGGTGAAAATGTTCCTTCAGGACTCCTCCATATGTTTAAATCCCTTTTAAAGTGTTCCTTGCACTTAGATTTATAGCAGGGTCTGGAAAAGGAGGTGGCAAATGAGACATGCACTCAGGTGCAAAATTTAAGGGGGCACCAGGAATTCAGGAATCAAAATAAGTAATATTTTAATGCAATATTTTTTGAGAATACAAATGAAGGCAAAAAAAAAAAATCCACACGTGGGGAACCAAAGATCAGAATTTTAAACAGGCACCAAGTCTGCTCTTCTACAGTACTGCCTCATTTGCCTCACCCTAATCCTGGCCCTGGCTGCCAAAAGATTCATTTACAAAAACCATTCCTGGTCAGCAACTCATATTTTACTGGTTTTATGTTTTGATATTGCATTAAAATATTATTTACCTTGGTCCCTGCTTATCTGAGGACCTCCTTAAATTTCACATGGGAAGAAAATTCCTCACTGGCCTCCCCTAGCCCCAGCCTCAAAATGCAAAGATGCTGAAGTCCATAAGGAAATTTTAAGCCCCAAATGGGCTCATTCAAAAACCTCCTCTTCCTCATGGCATCTAATGGCACCACTTTTACTCCACACTAAAGGTGAGCGGAGGAAAGGAGTGGAGGAGCATCCTCTGAAGCTTCTAAAAAGAATCTCTTTTCTAGCCAGTAGAAAAGCTGACAGGTTGATAAAACGTCCAAAGGCATAATGTTCAAACAGAGGGAAAAAATTAAAAATGTAATAATAAAGTTAAATGTAACTGTTTTAAAGCATAATTCTTTTGAGAGACGAGTTTTATGTTGGACCAGCATTTGAAGTAGCAGTAGTCATTATTAACGGGAACCTCTGAGAGAGAAGATTTAAATCACCAAAGTAATAAAAGCTGAACAAGGACTAGCACCTTGAAAGGCACTTGGAGAGAAGATTGCATACAAATGCAATTAAAATGATGCTTATAAAATACTAAGATGTTAATTGGGTTCAGTCCCAGAAGCCCCAGCCGTACAGTATGTCAGAAGTTAGCTGGTTTGAAGTTTAAAAAGAGTAGTTTAATTTGTACACCTTGTCCTAATTACAGAGCTTTCTGCAGCCCACGTATCTGTATGGTTTATTGTAGCTTGGAGCTTTGTAAAACAAACACACACACCAGTTAATTGGGTTATTGCGATGGAAAATTGGGCTACAGAACAGCAACCTCTCTTGCTGGTATGCCTTTACAGCTGGTAATGAGCGCTCCAGCCACGCCAGGGAACCCTGATTTGTAAGGTGTGCCGTTTACAGCTTGGTGATTCTGTTGGTCTGAGGAATAGGAGGTGATGCCGTGAAAACAAAGACTCACACCAGATAATGTTCCCTCGCCACCAAGCTCCCACCCAGCTGGCTTGTTGAGAACTTTTAGCACTGCCACCCGCCCACCCCTGCCCGGCCCCCAGTACCTGCCCTTTCAAACATCCCAGCGCTGTCTGAAGGCTACATTCTCACACTAAAGCAGGAAGCCCTGGAATGGAGCAGGGACAGCGGCTCCTCCAGTAGCCCTGTTTTCACAGCACCTGCTGGGAGACTGTGTGAGGGGGTGGTTTTTCTCCTAACCAGCAAATAAATATGTAATGCTATCAAAATAGGATCATTAAATCGGATTAGGAGTGAGTGTGGCTGAATCATTTTCCAGGAGGCCAAAGAAATGTGCTGCTCACCATTCAGGCTTTGGCCATTTCGTGCCTGGCACTGCAAACTTCCTTCATAAAGGAGGCCCTACGGCTGTGACATATCACAGGGCTTATGGCCTCTCTCAGTTGATCTCCTCATCCCCTTCTACTTCTAGGTGCTGCCAAATACGAATCCTAAACAAAGTGAAAGGCGAGTGCTGGGATTTTATTCCTCTGCCAGCTAAATTAGTAATCTCTGGGAGTTTCAGAAATGAGCAAGTGGGTAGCAGACAGTGTGAAAGACAGCAAATACAAGATTCCCCGGCCAGATCACAGCTTACTGAAAATACAGAAGGACCTCCTCAGTCTCTGACCATGAGTAACAAGGAAATATCATCTTCTGCAGTAACCCACATGGAGTCCAGGATCTAGCCCAGCCCAGGGTAGCCAGCCCATGGCAAACTTGGACCATGAATGCCTGACTCCAGCATCCCTTTCACTTGGGTGCAGAGGGACCCGGCTCCTCGTGACTGAAAGGAAAGTAATCTGATCAATGAAGGCACCCTAAGACATTGCTATCTCAAAATTGTCTCTCCAACCAAGAGTATTTCCAGTTTAAAAAAGAATGGCCATGGGCAAGTCATTCTTCACAGAGATTAGAGAAGGGAGGCTTTGGGAGTCAGGGCCCTCACACAAGAGCCCATTCATCATGCTGAATGGACTTTAAGACTCTCTGGACGTCGAGGATAAGCTTTTCAACATGCTGGGTGCTATAAAGAACCTTGGAGCACAAGGTCTCTCTTGTCAATGAGCTGATATTTGGGAGATGCAAAGCCCACACCTGACTCTCAGGGCTGGTCTAGAGGGCAGGTAGAGTAGGGAACAGTTGCCATAGCAACCCTGCGTGGTGTGAGGGTAGTTCTCTACACCAATTTCCCTGGACCTGAAAATCTGGAATTCAAAATGTTTACTCTGGGCTAATCAAAATCCAAAAGGGAAACTTCCCAGGTCCCAGACCCTGGATTTTAACCAAATCTGGCCATGCTTACTGCCACTTGGCATCCGGAAGGGAGATGAGGAGCAGAGGCTCAGCAGGGAATCCTGGCCCTCCCTTTAGCAGCTTGTGGGGCCTCGGGCACATTCGTTAACCAGTCTATGCCTCAGTGTCTTCCATCTGTAAGCCAAAGGCAATGATATCACTTCCCTCATGGGGCTGTTATGAGGATTCCGGGCAAAAAATGCAGGTAAAGCACTTAGAACATTGCTGGGAACATAGTAAACACTAAATAAATGTTAACGATTGTAATTATTACTACTAATATTATGCTTGTTTTACAGATGAGAAACTGAAGTTCATAGACATTGAGTAATATGTTCCAAGTCTTATACAGACACACACACACACATACACACACACACACACACACACACAGCCGTGGAAGAGCAGAGTATCAAATTCAAATCCAGGAATTTTGACCTTATTCAAAAGACCTTATTCATCATGGAGGGCAAGTCCTTCTGAAAGGATACCCCCTTATACACCCCTAGGACTCATTTCCTCTATCTGGGTCTTTTCCAGCCCATAACCTGGAAGAAAAGATGGAAGTGGTAACATGTGAGAACACTGGTGCCTGAGGGGGGCATCTGAGGAGAGAAAAACCTTGCAGATCTTAGAATCCCGGGTCACCATGGACACACCACCCGTTTCACAATTTCCCCCAGATGGATGCAACCCTGGGAATCAGACTTAAGGGCAGCAGCAAGGAGAAATTCCTGCGGTGCAAAGCTGGTATGCTTTCTGCTTAAAATTGACTTTGAGGTTGTATTAAGAAGTGAGAATGTATCACCAAACCCAGCCTCCCTGGCTCCGACAAAGCCAGCGTGGCAGGCAGGTTATTATTATTATTTATTATTTGTTGATGGATATTCAAAGCCATCAGTCAGGTCTTCCCCCAGGCCAGAAAGCCGAGGAGCAAAGGCAGTGGAAATCTTGTGCTTGGCTCCCAGAGCTGCTTGGGAATGGATGGAGAGTTATTAAAGGACACTCTGCTATTGCTATCTGCTTGGGCGTGGGGGGGCGGCTTGACCCAACATCTGACTTCAGGCTTCTGCTGTCTCTGCAGTACAGGCAACAGAAAGTCGAACAAATTGCAAAGAGGGACTCCGGGGATGAGTGAGGGGGAAGCGGCAAGAAGAGAGAGGACACTGAAGCTGGTTGAAATGGGGATTTTGTACCCTTTTGTGTACACTCTCTGCCTTAACCTGTCATTACTCCACAACCACTGGACTCAATGAGACCAGAAGAGGAAGGAATTGCCCAAGGAAGGATGGATGGAGCTGTCAATGGCAATAAAAGTCCATGTAATAAGAAAAGAAAGAGTCACTTGCCACATGACGTCACAAGGGTGAATACTGACCATTTCCCTCACTGGGGGCTTTTGAACTTTTTATGACCTTGTTAGAAATATATTTTACAACATGTCCCAGACCCCCATGCACATACTCATAAGTGAACATTTTTTTACTGAACTAATACTTTCACCACATGGGATATCATCTGTTACGATGTCACGATTTTTCTTAATCTTGGTGAAAGCCCACAAAATTAACTTCATACCCACCTTAGACCTTGGAAATAAGAATCCTCTCAGAATGAAGGCAGGGAATCAACAATTTTGACAATGAGCACCCCAATGGTTCTCTTGCACACTAAGCTATGCCTTCACCCCTCAGCTGCCTCAATTTGACTTCTCAAGAAACTGCTGAAATCATCCAGGGATTCTCAGTATCAAGAGGTAGGCAGCTCCACAATGCCTAGTCTTGCTCTGTGATAGTTAAATTTATGTGTCAACATGGCTAGGCTACAGTTAACCCAGTTGTTTGGTCAAGCACTAATCTAGACATTGCTATGCAGGCATTTTGTAAATGTAATTACCTGTCACAATCTGTTGGCTTTAAGTAAAGATTATACTTTATCAGGTGGGTGGGACTTGTCCAGTCAGTTGAGGCCCTTAAGAGTAAAGACTGAGAAGAGCGAGTTTCTGGAAGAAGATATCCTGCTTCAAGACTAACAGAAGTCTTGCCTGAGCAGCCAGACTGCCAGCCCGCCCTACATAATACAGACTTGCCAGCTCTCACAAACACATGAGCCAATTCCTTAAAATAAATCTCTTTTTGTATATTATGTGTGTATGCATGTGTACATACATGTATGTATTTATGTATACACATGTCCATGCACGTATATACATATATACATAAAATTATGCATAGGAAGTTTCAGTGGTGCCTCAGCAGTAACGAGCCCAACTAGTGTCCATGAGGATGCGGGTTTGATCCCTGGCCTCTCACGGTGGGTTAAGGATCCAGCATTACTGTGAGCTGTGGTGTAGGTTGCAGACACAGCTCGGATCCTGCGTGGCTGTGGCTGTGGCATTGGCCAGGAGATGCAACTCCGATTAGACTCCTAGCCTGGGAACTTCCATATGCCTCCTGTGTGGCCCTAAAAAGCAAAAAATAAAATAAATGTATGCACATATACATCTTATTGGTTCCTCCTAAAAGTTCTATTTCTCTGGAGGATGCTGACTGATTTCTATCTAAAGACAAAATTCACATTCACTATTAAATAAACTTCTTAATATAAAAAAGGAGAGGGTTTACTCTGGCCACAAGTGGAAACTACGACTACAGGAAGGAAGAGTGGATTCAAAGAGACATGATAAGAGATTTGTAATCTGGGTGAGAAACAAGCACCTGACCTTGGGGAGCGGTACTGGAGAGAAGAGGGTGTGCTCCCAAGACGTTTATGAGCCATATTCTAGGGAAATTAATGATTAATTTGTTAAGGAAGTTGAAGGATGGGAAAGAGAACAAAATGACACCCAGGGTTTCGGCCTGTTGAGTAGAAATAGTAAACAGAGTGAGCAGTTTGGGAAGGAAAGATGATAAATTGAAATTTATACACATTGCATCTGTGGCGTTTGCCAAAACCTGCAGGTGAAGATAGCTAGTAGGTAGCTATACACATATGTCTGCTTTTTCAAATCAGATCCAATATATTGAGAGATCTTGAGCTATTCATATATAAGTAGTATCTGAAGACATGAGAGGAGATATACATATGATATATATTATAATACATATAACTTATATATGTTAGATAAGAAACAAACTGTCTAAGTGGAGGGCATTTAATGGTTCATAGGTCTAAAAAGGGCAAGTATGCTGGCATTAGATACAGCTGCATAAAAATGTGCAATGGTTCAAAAATCCACATGTTATCACCAAGAATCAGTCTCTCTCCATCTCTTATCTCAGTGTTTCTTTTCTTTCAAGGTAGGGAAATGGACACCAGCACCTCCAGGCTGAGAGCCTAGAAGTTTGGTAACCTCTATGAAAAAAGATCATTCTTTCCAAACAGATCCTGCAAAAGTTCCATGGTTGCAAGTTTGGGCTGTTCCCCCAGCTCTAACATGGTTCACCTCTCCTCTTTCCAGTGAAGACTCTCCTGACCACACTGTTTAAGAGAGCACCCTGCCTCCATTACTCACCTCGCCTCTGTTCCACTTTTTTACAGCATCTATCATTACTTGATTTTATCATATTCCTTAATTTATACATTTAATTATTTGTTTTTCATCTATCTATACAACTAGAATATAATTGCCATGAGCACAGACATTATTTTGGTCCTGTTCGCACTATGAATCTCCATTCTCTAAAACAGTACTTCCCAGCACATATTAGGTACTTAATAATTATATGTTGAATTAATAAGCTCTGACCATGGTGGGAGGGAAATGCCACAAATCATGGCTTTTCTCCTGAATGCTGGTTGTTCAACATTTACCAGCACATCAGAATCACATAGACTGAGAGGGGTGGAGGTTTTCATTCCATCAAAAGAAATAAATTTGCTTTAACTACAGAAAAGCTGGGATGACTACAGGGAGAACCAAAACAGCAGGTGACACCATAATAAAGTTGACCAGGAAGGGTTCATAAACCAAGAAGGGAGACTTATCAAAGATAAAATCCTGTAGGATATCAACATTTAAAGGAAAGGTGGATGAAGAAACCACAAAGCACATACTGAAAAGAAGCAACCAGAAATAAGAAAATCAAGTCACTGGTGTCACAGAAGTCAAGGAGAAATCGAATTTAAGGAGGAAGAAATGATCCATTCTATCTTATGCTGCAGAGATCAAGGTAGCCTAAGGTAGTAATTAAAATATAGGGTCTTTATTTGACTGATGAGATGGAAAGATTCTGAGATCTATTGGTCCACATTTCTCTATTGGGCAAATATAATGCATCAAAAGTCAGTGAATACAAGGCACTCATCTCTTTTTCTCCACTATTGGGATTCTCTATAACTACAGAGAAAAAAATCAGGGCTCTAGACTCTGTCTGGCTCATTGGGGCACCACTGGCAAAACAGATTCTACTCTCCCTGTGGGTGATGTCAGTTTCAATATTCCAGTTTGTAAATTAAAGAGGTAACTAGAGATGTCATGAAAGGACCCCATACTAAGTTTCCCAACTGAGTTTCCAGCTTCGACTGGAGATGACTGTTAATTTTGTGTTCAGGGTTATTTGTTTTCTGCTGAACTACACAGTTGAGAAACAGGAGGGTTACTTGTTGCAGGGCTGAGTTTGCCAATTGCTTCCTCTTTGCATGCCCCACCTCCCCATCTAAATTCCAAGAGACTGATCATGAACTATTATTATCACTGACCCAAGAGACATGACCTATATCATAGGTCCCAAAACATACATTTACCACTAAGCTCTATGATCCTACTTCAGAACTGAACTGTTCTAAACTTCTGTCTTCTATAAGAATAAAAAGAGTTGGACTATACCATTTAACGTGTGTTTTCCAGCTCTAAAATTTTTCTTTAAGGCCACACCTGTGGCATATGGAAATTCCCAGGCTAGGGGTCGAATGGGAGCTACAGCTGCCAACCTACACCACAGTCAGAGCAACAATGGATCCAAGCCCCATCTGCAATCTACACCAAGGCTCATAGAAATGTCTGATCCTTAACCCACTGAGTGAGGCGAGGGACTGAACCCACACCCTCACAGAGACTATGTCAGGTTTTTAATCTTCTGAGCCCAATGGGAATTCCCCAGCTCCAAATTTCTATTTCTGTATTTTGAATTACTTTTGTACTCCTAAGTATCTACCATTATGTGGAGTGCTCCAATAAATACATGCAAAAGGACTGAAGACGAAGAAGCAATGTATTACCCAGCCATCCTATCAGTACCAGAAAGGAAGGGGTGGGGAAAACAAAAGGCAAGCTACAAACAAGAAAATTAAGATCAGACCATGGCTTCGTAATTCACAAATTCAGAATAAGGACACTATGTCTTGGCCCCCATCTGTAAATGGTTTATTACTATGAATTCTAAAAGGCCCTCATATATCTATCAGTCTAATTTATATCATGACCCTACCCCATGGACAGTTTTGTAACAAAGCACAAAAATGCTCCTTCCTTGCTTTCAGCATTTCACCAGCCAAAATTCTCACGGGAATGGACCTCCATCACTGGCATTGGTTAAACCAAAGAGATGATTTACTATCAATTAGGGATTTTTGGTAGAAAGCAACAGAAATTGACTTAAGGGGATAAAAAAGCAACTGTCAGTCTACAGTGCAGCTGGCAGAATAAAAGGAAGAGTTGGTTAACCAAGCATAAGGGCAAGAACCAGGAAGCCCAAAGATGTGCCTATCATAAGGTTTTCTCAAGTAGGTTGCTATCAGATGACTCCGCTTTCTTCTGTCTCTACGTGTCTCAGCTCAAGATTCAAATGTTGGGGGAAAAAAGGCTGATTGGTGTGTTATGGGTCATATACTTACCCCTGGGATCAAGTAGCAGTGACTCTTCCCAGACAAACGATATGTACACAGTGTACACATGTGTGTATATGTCTCTGTATGTTGTATATAAGTATGCACAAATACGTATGTGTGTATGGCATGCACATGTATGTGCATGGATGTATGTAGTGTAGCTGTATATTATATCTGTACATTGTACATATGTATGAATCTATATGTGTCAGACTATAAGTGGATGTGTATTGTGTGTTCATATGAACACGTGCATGAAGACAGGGGAAGAACATACTGGGAAAATAAAGTCCAAAGTATCAGGTATTTTTTTGGTCAACTCTTAAAAGAGGTTTTTGAATTTTAGTAACATTCCCTACCAGCTATGAAACAAACTATATAACCTATTATCTCTGATCTTTAGTTGCTATACTTTATAAAGTGGGAACACTAACACTTACTTTGCTATAAGGATTAAAAAAAAAAAAAAGACAGTGCATTCATGCAGTAACAGTAAGAGTGGCACAATAACCTCAATAAATAGGAATTAATATCCTTACTATCTTATTATCTCTGAGATAGGCTATGATGTTCCTAAATAGGTCAAAATCAAGTCAAAAAAATAAAAAAAGCCCTATTCAATCTCATTCTTTCTGCCCCAAGAGCATCCACATTGGGAAAGTCACTCTTGTCCCCATTCCCAGGAGGCTACTCCCTCACTCCCAACTCAGGAGCTTTGCTAATATGCTTCTTTCTACCCAGAATATCCTCTTTCTTGCAATCCCACTCCTAAACTCTAACCCCTTCAGGGCTGGGTTTCAACCTGCCACTCCCATTAAGCCTTCATTGACCCCCTCCAGAGCTCCCCAATCCCCTGTTCCTCTGAGTGGCAATAACTCTTACAGGAGAGACGGTGACTAGATCCAATGGCTGTGGCCACCTGGTGTGCTGCATTGAAAGGGATTCTGAAATGGGGACCAGGTCCGGAATCAGCAGGAAAGAGTGCCATAAGAATTAGAGTTTCTAGCATATGAGGCAAGAAGTGAATACTGTGAGTACCTGGCACAAGGTTGTGATACCTGCCGTGTTAGTCTTTGATGCTATAATGTGTTGGACCGTTCACTAAATGTTTCATGTGTATTCACTCCTCCCTTGAAACCAGGAAACCCACCTCATGCTTCTTATTTCTGACCCACTCTAACTAGTGTGGTGCTGAGCACAAGGCAAGGGCTCAATCAAGGCTGATAGGAGGATTAATTCATTCCTTGACTGGTAGCCAAAATCATGAAATCATGTACTACAAACTAAGAGCATCTGGGGACAGTGAGCAAATGCAATCCCCCAATCTCCTCAGCAGGGAACATGGGGACAGTGGCAAAATC
This sequence comes from Phacochoerus africanus, assembly GCF_016906955.1. Taxonomy (NCBI): domain Eukaryota; kingdom Metazoa; phylum Chordata; class Mammalia; order Artiodactyla; family Suidae; genus Phacochoerus; species Phacochoerus africanus. The sequence goes on along the minus strand of NC_062544.1, from coordinate 14,647,623 downwards.
ATGACTTTTTGAGTCAGAAAAAACTGGGTGGGATTCCAGTCCACCTATTAACTGAGTGGTCTAACGTCCAGGTCGTGTAACCACACCAAATCTCAGGTTCCCTGCCCCAGCTCTCTTGGGCTAACAATACCCACATTGCAGAGTCACTGAGAGGATTAGAAACACAATCATCTGTATAAAAGGCTTGGCCTAGATCTGGGCAGAAAAGAAGCATTTGGCATATCTGGGTTCCATTTTAAGAAATAAATAATTAATTGGAAAAGCATTCAGAAAGTACTAATAACACGATCATGGTTGTTGTCGGCAGAGTACGGCGATCTGTATTCCCTGGAAGACGGTCCATAGCAAATCTTCCGTGGATCACGCCTGAAGGAGCTTTTGCCAGGAATCCCCTCTTCCCCTCCCACTTGACTTCTAGCATGACTCTCCAGGAAAAGCTCTGCCCTCTGACCACACCCCTGGCAGGTAATTTGGAGCTCTTCCCACAAGCACAACAGGCTCTCTTCACAAAGTAGGAGTGGGGGTTGGAGAGTTCAAACAAACTTTCCCACTGAACCAAGCCTGTATTTCTCAGGTGGGAGCTCAGTGTACTTATATATGTGAAACATCAGCCAGGATCAACAGAGACCCTGGATTACCCTTGCTTATGTAATTTTCTGGGGAAATCCAAGGCATTAAAACCACTAACCACCCAGCATCAGTTGACACAGTGCCTCCTTTTAGAGCTAAGAGTCAATCTAGGATAAATCATACATTCCAAGCCATAGATGGAGCATTTAAAAAAAAAAAAAAAAAGCACCTCTTTATTGAGTGCTTACTATGTGCTAGGCACTATGCTAAGAACTTAATAGACACAATCATACTTTATCCTCCCAACAACTCCCAGAGGTAGTACAAACTCTGCTGCTCTTCAGGTTGGTATAAAACTCAATCATTATCTAAAATACTGTGTTTCAGTGGTAATTAAAAGGCACAGGGACATTACTGCCCCTTGGGCTATATCTCTGCCCTGCCAAACACTCAGCATGATCATCAGGAATCCAACAGGGAGAGATGCCCAGGGGCAAAACTCCCATTCTTGCTCCAGAGCCCCCAGAGACTTCCTGCTAGAAAGTCCATTAGCCCTGGCAGGCATCGCTGGTGTAAATCACCGCACGGCACTCAATGAGAATATAGTTATTATAACAATTGCCGCATTGCATGATGCTCATGCCATCCGGAAATGTAGGTCTAATTAGCTCTAAGCTGCAGAAGATTTGAGTATGGTAGTTTCATTTTGGCTTAATGCTCGGTGCCTGGTGTAAAATCTGAATTTATTACTCTTTTTTTAATCATTTCTGCATGGCTCAACCAGTCGTATCAAAACTACTGCATGTTATAGACTTAAAAAGTGATTCCCTGTAGGCATTTTAAGGTATAGGGTCTATTATGGGAAGATATATATTTGACAGCATTCTGTTTATTACTCAGTTCCGCTACATTGTTCATGAACCCAGTGAAGGATGTTCACAGTGGTAAGTAACACTTTATCCTGGGAAGAAGAAATGCTGGGCAAACTTCCTTTAGTAACTGTAGAATCAGTGTGTCTGCCATTACAGAACTAGTGGGCAAATGCTTTCCATACTCAATCAAGAACCTCAAAAACAAAAGAGACTATTTGAGCACTACATAGCCCCCTAGGTTTTAATCAAAAATATTTTTCCATGGAAAGTGGCATGTCTCAGCCATGGATAATCTACATTACATTTCTGAATATTTTAATATTTTAACCAAACCTGGTTAAAATTACATTACATTTCTCCTGCCTTGGTCCCTGAGACCAGATGTTTAGAGATAGGAAGTGAAGACATCTTTGTCATTCATTCTCCTGTTTTTTTTTTTTTTTTTCTATTTGTGCCTGAATTAGTTCAAGCTCTTTCCTGAGCTGTTGAAGAGAATCAGTACAAGCAAGCCCCACTTTCAGGAATGACCCCAGGCACTACTTCCTCATTCCGGTACACACTTGCTTGCTCAATCTCAGTCTCTCTAGTTTCTTATGTATGTGTTGCTCCTCAGTTCCCTAAGTTTGTGGCTCTGGTCAGTTTCTCTGTTTGGCTCTCAGTCTGACTTTCCTTCAGGTACTCACCTTAGGATTGCTCTGCAGCCCTTGGGCCACTCCCACCCCATCCTATGGAACTTGAGCCTAAACCCAGTGACCTAAGAATTCTAATTGTCTGGAATTCAGTCAATACTTTTGAGGTAAGGAGGTTTCAGGTAAAAAGTAAAGTGAACCAAGGCATCTGACTTGCAAATACAGGTCTTTGGAGTGGGGTCCTTTCTGCTGCCCCTCATGGACTGTAGGCTCTATCCTTCATATTGGCTATGTGTAGAGTTGGGGGCAAGTATGGTCATGGGGAAGGTGACCCAGAGACCTGACATCACGGAACTACCAACCTGAGCATCACCTTCAAAACTATTTTTTGTGCAATGATTCTATTATTTAAACCCCTTTTCATTGGATATCCTGTTAAATGCAGCCAAAGCATCCTGATTAAATTGCTAGAGACGCTATAATCTTCCATTCTCAAAGTATACAAATAAGTAGAAAAGAATGAACATGGATTTGATACTTGGCCCTTGGCCCTTGGATATACACCTTGACTTAATTAATGGATTTACCTGTCTCCCTACTGGACTGTAAGCCTTGTAAGAGTCTAATTACTCCTTGTTTGGAGAGTATACTAGAGTCTATTAAGAACCCATACATCTTGGCTGGAATCTAGACTCTGCTACTTACTAGTTGTATGATCTTAGGTAAGTGATTTAACCACTTTGACTCTAAAAAGGCAAGAAAAATACTATATACCACAATACCTACTTTAGAGAACTACAGTAAGATGGACTAAGATAATCCATGTAGTAAACTATTTAGCATGGTACCTAGAACAATGTAAGAAATTTGGGGGGAAGTTAATAGTATTAGTTTTGGGAGTTCCCTTCATGGCTCAGTGGTTAATGAATCCGTCTAGGAACCATGAGGTTGCAGGTTTGATCCCTGGCCTCACTCAGTGGGTTAAGGATCCAGCGTTGCCGTGAGCTGTGGTGTAGGTCGCAGACGCAGCTTGGACCCCACGTTGCTGTGGCCGTGGCATAGGCTGGTGGCTACAGCTCCAATTAGACCCCTAGCCTGGGAACCTCCATGTGCCGTGGGTGCGGCCCTAGAAAAGGCAAAATATATATATATACATATTAGTTTTGTATATTTGCCACCTACCTAGAATACATCTTGACATTTAATAAGATTGTTGAATGAATAAGTAAATGACTGAATGAATGAATTTGTGAGTTAATAGATGAATGAATAACAGCTTTGCCTCTGTTGCTTTGAGTGTTCCACAAGGCATAAATCTTGGAAACTTGAAACACTGAAAGCCAACTTGCAGTGTGATATAACTTTTAGAATCATAGACGTTTCAGCTGTTTTGTAGCAAAGCTAATGATTCCTTATCCATTTTTATGACTCTCCTGGAAAGATTTGCCCAAAAGCAATGTGTTGTCTTCCTAGAAAACATTCTCACCTTGCCCTTTTCCCCATGGACACAGGGAAGTGGTGCCTCCCACTTTCATGCCTGGTATTGGCTTTCCAAAGCTGAAAGGCCAGTTCTGATTTCTGAGGCTGGGCCTTAGCAGACCCTCCCTATGCTCTCTGCATTACCCCACTCCATCTCCCAACCTTGGGAGCTGTGGCTCTGAAGCAGGGGCCACAGAGTGCACTGGGTTCTCAGGGTTGAGAGCAATGGGGAAATAGAGCGGACACCTTAGAGAACCAAGCAGAAACCTGCACACCCTCCTACACACATACCTTGCAAGTACAAAACCAAGCAGGTAACGATTAGGACAACACCATCAAAGACTCAGTGTCTGATACACATTTCTGAGTTGTTTTACAGATACTATCACTGCCAGTAGAGAGGGAAAAAAGCTATCTACATGATGACTGGGCTGTACCATGACATAACCTTCTCTAGCTTGAGCAGCACTGGATCTATGGCTAGCACAATTCCAAGAACTGGTCTCAAGAGAATGGGATTAACATTACTGCTCATAATGATCTATATCTTTGTGGGCATCAAAATAATTGCAGCTTGCTCTCCCTGGATATGTAACCAGGCAACTAAAATTGTCAGCAATGAGATGTTATAGACCCTGTTGACATCTTCTGCACTGTGTCAGCATGAAGAAGTTACAGAAAATGTACCTTCACCCCTAATTCCATAGAAATGTAATGATGTCTGACAGTGGGGCAACCCAAGAACTGTGTCCAATGCTGAGGCCGCAGACTCTGCTGCAATCACGTTATTTCTACATCTACCTCTGCCCAATTCTATCTCTTCATTTCCTCAACAGGTGTTGCTCCTGTGAACAAGACTCAGGAAACCTCCTGCACACTAACCCAAGAGTCCATTCCCAGGAAATCTGACCTAAGACAATTGTTTTAAGAGATATAGCAATGAACAAGACAGAATTTTTATGGACCTTACAATGAGGGGAGTGATGGGGGTGGGAATATGTGAGAGAAACAGAAACAAATAAAAATACAATGTGTCAGATAGTGAAAAATACTATGAAACAAAGTAAGGAGAATGAAAAACGAAGGGGGTGCTGGTTTTCAATAAACTCATAAGGATAAGGGCATTTGAGCAGAGACCTCAAAGAAGTGGGTGAAGCATGTCAATATCTGAAAGAAGAGTATTTCAGGCAGAGGTAAGAGCAAGTGAAAAGGCCCCAAGGAGATGTGTTTAGTGTTAGTTGCAGGACAGTGAGAAAAGCTGAGTGGCTGGATAGAGAAGGGAAGAATAAGTTGTATGATGAGTTTTTAAATGATTCTTCCAGGGAGTTCCCATTGCGGCTCAACAGTAATGAACTCAACTAGTATCCATGAGAATGAGGGTTCAATACCTGGCCTTGCTCAGTGGGTTAAAGGATCTGGCATTGCCATGAGCTGTGGTGGAAGCGGCATATATGGTTCGGATCCTACATTGCCATGGCTGTGGTGTAGGCCGTCAACTGTTGTTCTGATTTGACCTCTAGCCAGGGAACTTCCATATGCTGTAGTGTGGCCTTAAAAAGCAAATAAATAAATAAATAAATAAATAAATAAATAAATAATTCTTCTGGCTACTACGTGAAATATAGATTGGGACAGGGGACAAAGGTGGAAGTAGAAAGACCAGTTAGGAGGTTAATATAATCCTCAGACAAAAGACAACCAGCCTGATAACCAAAGAAACTGATCCTCTTCTCACAGGCAAATCTGTAAGTTTTGCAAGAAAACACACCCACCTGTGTATATGCCCCCAGTTAGTTAAAAGTTCAGGTCCCCCTTTAAAGATTCTGGTAACTGATTCCAGTGTGTGTGTGTGTGTGTGTGTGTGTGTGTGTGTGTGTGTGTATGCGTGTATGTGTGTACGCATGGGGTGGAAGGGAGTCCTCCAAACACCCAAGCAATTCTCCAACACCAGCCAGGTGTCCTACGGTTCAACTCAATTCTTATACTATCTACAGGAGTTAGCATCAGATTCCATGGGTTAAGAGCTCAGCCCCACAGGACCACCCCTTCAACTTCAGGGACCAGTTGAAAGCCCAGATGTTTCTGATTGACCTTTCTGATTGATCTATAGCCAGTGCTTTCGACTGGCTATAGATCAGAGGTTCCAATGACACTCCTCTTTGGGTTCAATTAGTTTGGTGGAGTGGCCCACAGAACTCAGAGAAACATTTTACTTATTAGATTACCAGGTTATTAGAAAAAGGCTATCACTCAGAATACAAATGAGCACTCAGAATGAAGAGATGCATAAGGAAATGTATGGAGAAAGGTCATGAAGCTTCCATGACATTCTCACCAAATCTCCACGTGTTCACCAACCCAGATGCTCTCTGAACCTAACTCCTTTAGGGTTTTTATGGAGGCTTGATCACATAGGCATGATTGATGAAGTAATTGGTGATTGGTGATTGAACTCCATCTCCTGCCCTTCTTCCATCCCCAGAAGTGGATTCCATTTCATTAACCCAACAAAATACACCTTTATGTTCACTTCAGAAATTTTCAAGGGTATTAGAAGGTCTATGTCAGAAATAGGGACAAAAACCAAATATATATTTATTATCATGTCACAGTATCACATCTCTCAACCCTAATTTCAGAAGACTTTATCCAGAAATGAGTTCTCCATCACAGCAGGTATTTAACAAGAGACCCAAGTGCATCATAGTTATAAAGGTGCTAAGTAGTAGTCTGACTCCTGGTATATACTTAAGACAGCGGCAGAAAGATTTGCTGATAGATTAGACATGGTTTTGAAAGAAAGGGTGGGAAGGAAGGAAGGGAGGGAGGAAGGAAGGGAGGCAGGGAGGCGGGGGAAAGAGGGAGGAGGGAGAGAAAAAAGCAATGAAGGAAGGAAAGAGTAAACAATAACTCCAAGATTTAGTCTGAGCAACTGAGACAAAAGATATGTTGAAAAATAGCTTTAAGGGAAAAACGAAATTATTAAATTATAAACATGTTAAGTTTAAGTCACCTTTAGACATTTAAATGGAGCTTTGAATAGGGAGTTGGGACTCTGGAGTTAAAAGAAAGGTCTAAGCTGAAGATATGAATTTGTCATTATTGGCACACATGGTATTTAAGCTTGTGAGCCCAATGAGATCATCAAGGGTGAGAACATATACAAAGAAGTCAGGGCCCAAGAATACTCCAGTATTTAGAAATCCAGGTGGTGAGAAGGAACCAGGAAAGGACACTGAAAAGGAAAAATAATGAGGTAGAAAGAAAACCAAGCAAGTACAGTGTCCTGGGAGCCAAGTGAAGGAAATACATTTTTAAAAAGATCAACTGCTAATAGGTCAAACAAGATGCACCCAAAGAATTGACATGAGAACTTGGCAACATGGAACTTAATCTTGGCAACTTTGATAAGAGCTGTTTTTGTCAGTGAGGGAGACAAAAGCCTACATGGAACAGTTCATGAAAGAATGGCAGAAGAGGAACTCCAGTTGAATAACAGAATTGCCTAGAGTTCTGCGCTAAGACTCTGAAGTAAAGCCCAACTTCGAACAATGTCAAAGCGTGCTGAGCTCAATTAGTGATGTCTGCCATTAATATAGGATAGGAAAACTCTGATATTTATGACACACAATTACTATTCTTGTTCCAGGATATATTGTGGCTCATTCCATATTTTCTATACATCTTTTTATGCTATCATTCATTTGAGGTACTCATTAACAGTTAATTTAACATTGTTCCAATACATTCCCAGTTTTCCAACATCCAGATAGTCTTGAATATTAAAAAAGGGATGTTTTATAAAGTTGGATAGTTTAATGCCAGTTTCCAGCATATCATGTTAAGCAATTTATGAAATACTGAGTGTCCTGAAAAACACTTGGGATATCTTAAAAAGATACCACATTTCTCTGAATAACTAATTTACTAAGCAAAAGGGCTTAGAAAGGGTAGACAAATCAAAATTTGACTATACAATGCACACTTGCATTTCCTGTATCCCTTTTCCCCGGGAGTCAAGATTAGATAATACAGAATTTCACACACACACACACATATATCTTTTGCACAGTTATTTAATTTTTCTTTGAAGGTCATTGAGGGTGCTCTATCAAATGGCACAATGTACAGGAATAGAAACTAGTAGAAACAGGAGGTACACAGAAATATTCAAAATTTAATTCATTGGCCAACTAATTCCCATTATGGCCACACTTGCTTCAAGTTTTACAGTTTATCCCAGTCTCCAAAAGCACTCAGACCCTTGAGAAAATACTTCCTTACTATGGTTTTCAAAGGTTAATTTCCCTTTAAATTTGCATGTTTGGGGATTTCCCACTGTGGCGAAGCGGAAACGAATCTGATTAGTATCCATGAGGGTGCAGGTTCAGTCCCTGGCCTTGCTAGTGGGTCGGGAATCCAGCATCGCTGTGAGCTGTGATGTAGACTGAAGGTGCAGCTTGAATCCTGTGTTGCTGTGGCTGTGATGTAGGCCGTTAGCTGTAAGTTCCAATTCAACCCCGAGCCTGGGAACTTCCATATGCCACAGATGTGGCCCTAAAAAAGAAAAAAAAATTGCCTGTTTGCATTATAACACATAACTTCTCAGAGTTGGAAAATGTCTTCAGTTATTTTGTTCAAACACCTAGGCTCTGTGATGAGTGAATCCTCAGGGCACTATCCTTGACAGCCCTCGAATCTCTGGTTAAACATTTTTGGTGATGGACAATTCATTTGATCTGGAAAAGCAGCACTCTTCAGCTGTCAGTCTTCTGAAATGGGAGTTGAAGGGGGACCTGGACACTCAAATAATTAGGGAAATATGTACACAGGCGGGTGTGTTTTCTCACATACCTTACAGGTTTGCATAATGAGATACTCATATTCTTTGGTTATCTGGGGCTGATTCATTTTGAGGATTCTCTGATTTCAGAGGCTCTAAGACAGAGAAAGCATTCTTTATTTGTCAACTAAATGGCCTCCAACTATGCCCAGACTTAAGAGGGCTCCCATTAAAATAAATTCAAGGCTGTCTGATTTTTAAATCTCTTTTGTTCCTGGGCTTGCAGAGAAGCATGTGGTTGCAAGGGTGGAGGGACAACGAGAATAACAACCTCCAAGTTCTCTAATTATGGCACCAATAATCCCCTTTATATTCTGGTGTTTTGTAGCATGTTTATGGTTTTCATCTTAAAGGCTGAACAAAAGCTGACTCCAATTGCTACAAACTCATGAGGCCCCAGCTAGAGGCCTCAAGCAAGGAAACAGAGAGAATGCATGGGAACCTAGTTTCTCAGATTAAATATGACAATGGTGCAGAGTCCATATGTCTCAGGAAAAAGGGGATATTTAAAAGTCTCCAGGGTGCCCTGTGAAGTCAGGATTATCCAGGACCCATGCAATTGTTCATTTTTCATCCTCAGTGAACTGTCATATGGATTCTGTCCTTCACTTATACTTAAAGATGGATGGCCAATTGTTTAAGCCTGGTGCTTTTCATTAATTAGGTCTCTGCCACCAAAGCTTTAAGTGAAGTCATCTAATTTAGACTTTGCTGAGTGGGCTATAGAAAATCAGTATTAATTACTATTTTTTTAATTAATTTTTATTTTCCATCTGACTCAGCCAGTCAAGGATAATAGGGCTTTGGCATCTTACAAACTGATTCCCCATAGATAACAGAAAGTATTAGAATCATTGTTAGAAGTGAGCAATTTCATAAATTGGGTCTAGGTATATGCTCTGAGCAAACAAAGAAGAACAAGAAAATAAAACATCAATTTTGTCTTATTTCCACCTGTGGAGAGATGGGGTAAGACTGTGTTTAGGTTCATCTATGGATTCTGTATGCTTATTTACAATCTCAAGTATCCAAACAACATCCTTTTTCATGCTGAAGGGGAAAAAAAGTTGATTAAGGAGTGATTTTTTTTTTAAAGGCCAGCCAGGCAATCTGGTTATATCCATCATTACCTTTAGTTAATGACCTACTTGGTAGTTAGCAGCTGCTGTTGCCAAGGAAAGGTACCTGGTTTCTAACAGTAGTACCTCATTGCTAGTTAGAGTGAGAGAATGAGAGAAATCAATGGCCTGCGTCAGGGCCATGTGGGTGAGTGGGCCCAGCTTGAAAAGAATGTGCTTTTCTTCAGTGTCCTAGAAGGAGTATAAGTCTCTGCCTTGGAAGAAACCTAAAAGAAAGAACAGTCTAGGATAGGGTTCCCCTAAACCTGGACAAAGCCAGTTGGAAAGAAGGAAGGGTATAAGGAAAGCATTTACAGGGTTCACATTTCCTTGGGGAAGAATATAACAAAATGCCAACTTATCCATTTCTTTTTTAAAAACCTAACTGCTGAGCAAAAAGAAAATATCTGTGCCAGTATGATTGGGGCATTCTCTTCCTGCCGTCAAGTCACATGGAAAGTCAGACTTGGGGATCAAAAGGGGACTTGGAGCTCATGAAATCATAAGTGAAAGGCTGGATAAATGGGATCTTTAGTGGCCTCCATCTGACAGTGACAAAGATCTTGCCACACAGACCATAAATTGTCGGTCCTTCAGCTAGAACTCCTCCCATTCATTGTCACACTAGCTCTAACCTGCCACTGGAACCAAGAACAAAGAAACACAAAACTAAAATCAAGCATCTCCTGCTGGTCTCTAAGTGATCCATGAAGAGTTTAGCTGCATCCTATTTGGGTGATGTAGAGGCAGGGAAATAGCAAAGTTTGCAAGGATAAGCACAGACTCATGTGTTCAGAGCATTAAAGACACAAGAGATATAGAGACAGATAAAGATATAGACATATACATGTAGAGTAATCTAGGAATCCATCAATTTATGCTCAACTTCTTAAATTTATAATGATTTTCTCAAAAAAAAAAGCAAATTGGTTATCTTCGGAGGAGGATAAGAACCAATTCATTACCTTTATGATAAATAAAGAAAAAGAATCAAGCATCTCCTATATGAACCACATTTGGTAATCAAAGAGTAGATGAGCGGAAGCAGCTGTTAATAAATTTTCTAGCTAATAAATGAAAAGGAAATGATAGAATTAGACATCCCCATTCAGCAAATTCCATATATTGAGTATCGGCTGCTGTTAACATCTGAAAAAGAGCAAATGTAAGGCATTTTATGCCTCCTGGTCAAAGAACACAATGCCACCTACCAAACGGATAGAAACTGAATTTAATGGGCTTTCTGAATATAGGCCTAGCTTGAGAAAATACAGAGGACAGAAGAACATATTGAACAGTTCAATGAGTATATAATCAGCAAAATCCATATTACTGGAAAATTCTACAGATGAAAATGGTAAATTGGAAGAAAAAGAAAGGAAGGTATAAGAAATCTGTAGATTAAAAGAGCCTTGAAAGACTTGTCAACTTTTTTAATAGGTAAGACTAAGTGTCTTGGGATGCTCACTTGGATGGTAAAACTATAAAGGATGCAAGGACCTTTAAAAGAATGAAAGTAGTAGGAGTTCCCATCATGGCTCAGTGGTTAACAAATCCGACTAGGAACCATGAGGTTGCAGGTTCAATCCCTAGCTCAGTGGGTTAAGGATCTGGCATTACCATGAGCTGGGGCGTGGGTCAGCACCTACAGCTCTGATTAGACCCCTAGCCTGGGAACCTCCATATGCTGCGGGTACAGCCCCAGAAAAGCCAAAAAAAAAAAATGAAAGTAGAATACTATTTTTTTATTATTATTTTTTTTGTCTTTTTGCTATTTCTTGGGCTGCTCCAGCGGCATATGGAGGTTCCCAGGCTAGGGGTCGAATCGGAGCTGTAGCCACTAGTCTACACCAGAGCCACAGCAACGCGGGATCCAAGCCGCATCTGCAACCTACACCACAGCTCATGGCAACGCCAGATCGTTAACCCACTGAGCAAGGGCAGGGACCAAACCCGCAACCTCATGGTTCCTAGTCGGATTCGTTAACCACTGCGCCACGACGGGAACTCCTAGAATACTATTTAATACCACATACAAAAATAAACTCAAAATGGATTAAAGACCTAAAAATATGGCCAGACACTATAAAACTCCCAGAGGAAGACATAGGCCAAACACTCTTTGACATAAATCACAGCAACATCTTGTTTGGTCCACCTCCTAGAATAATGACAATAAAGACACACAAAAAAACCAGTGGGACCTAATCAAACTCAAAAGCTTTTGCACAGCAAAGGAAATCATTAAAAAAAAAAAAAACACAACCCACAGAATGGGAGGAAACCAATGATGCAACAGACAAGGACCCAATCTTGCCAACAATGCAACAGGTAAGGCCATAATCTCCAAAATATACAAAGAACTCACGAAACTCAATAACAAAAAAACAAATGACCCAATTGAAAATTGGGCAGAAGACCTAAATAGACAATTCTCCAAAGAAGACATATGGATGGCCAAAGGCATATGAAAAAATGCTCAATATCACTAATTACTAGAGAAATGCAAATCAAAACTACAATTAGGCACCACCTCACACCAGTCAGAATGGCCATCATTAACAAGTCAACAGATGAAAATCCTATAAAATTGGATTGTGATGATCATTGTACAACTATAAATGTAATAAATTCATTGAGTAATAATTTTAAAAAAAAGGTCAACAAATAACAAATGCCGAAGAGGGTGTGGAGGAAAAGATACTCTCCTCCACTGTTGGTGGGAATGTAAATTGGTACAACCACTATGGAAAACAGGATGGAGGTACCTCAGGAAACTAAATATAGAGCTCCTACATGATCCAGCGATTCCACTGCTGGGCATATATCTGAACAAAACTTTCATTGAAAAAGGCTGTGTTCATTTACAATAGCCAAGACATGGAAACAATTTAAATGTCCGACAGATGAATGGATTAAGAAGATGTGGTACATATATACTCAGCCATACAAAGACAAACTAATGCCATCTGCAGCAACATGGATGGATCTAGAGACTCTGATATTAAGGAAGTAAGCCAGAAAGAAAGACAAATACCATATGATATCACTTATTTGTGGAATCTAAAATATGGAACAGATGATCCTATCTAAAAATAATAAGCAAACTAACAAAAATAAAACAAACAAAAAAACATATCATGGCCAAGGAGATCAGAATTGGGGTTTCCAAGGGAGAAAGGGGAGGGAGTGGGATGGATGGGCATTTGGGGGGGGGGGGGTCAGATGCAAACTGTTATATCTGGAATGGATGGGCAATGGGACCCTACTGTAGAGCACAGGGTGATTGGGTCACTTTGTTGCACAATAGAACTTGATGAAACATTGTGAAACAACTATAATAATAATAAAATAAAATAAAGGAACTTTATAGTAATCACTAAAAGGTCACGAGGGTGGTTACCTTGGGGGAAGGGGAAAGATCAGATGGGGCATATAGAAAACTTCCTGTAATGAAATAAAGTTTAATCTCTTATCCTGCATGAAGGTTAGAAGGGTGTTGCCTTCTAACTTATTAAATTATACAGCTATTTTGTGTTACTTTTTACATCTGTTTAACAGTAAGAAGGTTTGCAGAATGAACAATCTACTCTTCCTCTTTCTCTTACGTTTGGTTTTATAGGTACCTGGGCCTAAGGAAGGCTTCTTACCCTCCATAAGAGACACAGCCAGTCAATCATTGCCCAATGTCAAGGTATTTTGGAAGAACTACATGATGGGCTACGTCCATTTTGATTTGGTGATTTGGGTCTGTCCTTGACTGACACCTCTTAAGACCACTCTGGACCAAAAGTAACATTTCTAAGAGGTCTTCCAGGAATACAAGCCCAACCCAAGAGGCCTAGTAGGCATTACATCTTCGTGGTGACAAATAGGACCGGTTGTTTGAGGGGGCAGAAGTTATTCTTTTTCATAGTCCTCCCTCACATGGACCAGAGTGTGTTGGCAGTGTGTCTGTTAGGAAAGAGAAAGTGACTTCAGCATCCCAGTATATTATCAAGATGAAAAAATTACCTCATCAAAGCTAGTCAAGAAACCATACACCATTTAAGATTCTTGCTCTCAGCACCAAACAGCAAAGCTGCAAATGGCTAAGAGCAGAGGTTGTTGCTAGAAGTTTCCTGAAGGACAGAGAAGAGAAGACGACCTCAAATGTATCAGCTTTTACAGATCCCTATCCAGCCCTCTTCCATTGCCTGAGTGGGCCTCGGCTACATATGTGTCTACTTGGCCCAATAAAATAAGAGCTCTGGCACTTTCCTCAGATGAGCCTACCTCATTCTCAGGCAGTTTGCAGCCAGTGCCTGGATACAAGAGAACTGGTGCCTTGAAAGTGGAAGTGAAGACCTCAGCTTCAATCCCACAAGGTCTACCAGCTTGGTTTTGTAGCTCCCTGCCCCCAAATCATTTCTGACCATTATTTTTAATAATGATGATGATAAGTTATTGTTGAAGTTTCCGGCTCAAGAGCACTTGAGACTGGCTTATATTAAACTGGCTAATAAAGCCCCTTGAGTCAAGGCAAACTGAAAGGGAAGGCAGAGATTTGGGAGTATGGAGCATGGGAGAAGAGGGAGCTATTGGAAAGAAATCTTTCAGCACAAAGCACTTTATAAGTCTTCAAAGTGTTTTTAAACTCCATCTGATATGTAACTCAAAGCTAACGAAACTGCACATGTATATCCCACACCTAGACTGCATTCACACTGGGCATGTAAAATCCAAAATGCAAGACTTTATGGAGCTGGAACCCATGATACGTCTGCCTGTCAGGAAGCAGATGAAACAAGACTTGATGACCTCAGCTAGCAGAACTCTGGGGCTCAGACAACAGCTTTGCCACACCCGATGCCCTATAAGGGAGCTGGGGTTCCATTTCTTCAGGAGACAAGGTTTATGGATGCTATGATAATAATCTCTTCATTAGAAACCAGCTTGTCCAACATCCTCAGTTTATCAGTGGAGGAACTAAAGTGTAAGAAGGGATGTGCTTGCTTAAAATTCCCGTAGTAAATATTAATTCTATATCCTCCTCATCTTCCTGGATGACAAAGCCACAGTTCTGTTTGGGTAGTCACTTGCCATATAGCCATGTGCTCAGAAAAGGGGTCCACAGCTACCATCAGGGAAAACAAACCGTGGCTGGCCAAAGCCAATCATAGCCTCCCATCATCCTTAGCAGTGACTGGTTAGATACAGACATATGACCAATTGTGGCCAATGGGATATTGGGATAGTCTGCTGAGGAATTTCTAGGAAATACTTTCCTCAAGTAAAAACAAGAAAGAAGAAAAAGAAACACTCTTTCTTCATGGAATGTTACAATGTCTTCATATGACACCTGAAACTTCTATAGCCACTGTATAAACATGAAAGGGAGCACAAGCACAAAGATGGCAGACCTACGTCCTCAGCGATGTCATGAAGATGCAACTCTGGACTTCTTTCTACATGTGATAGTAAATATCCTTGTTGTTTAAGCTACTTTTGCCATACTTTCAATTTCCTGCACTCTGAAACATTCCGCTCTTACAACCACACAGAAAGTCTGTGGCAGAGCTAGGATTAGAACCAGAGGTCATGATTCCCAGGCCAGTGAAGGCCTCTATTTAAGGCACTGAGGAAATGTGTGAACAGACGTATCAGTCTAGACCATGCTGCAGTAAGAAACAACCCCCAAATCTCAGGGGCTCACAGCAGCAAGTTTCTCATTCTTGTAGTGTAACATGTCCATCAGGGTTGGCTAAAGTTCTGCTCCAGGGACCCAGGCTAATGGAAAAACTCTTTTCTGGAATATTGCTGGGTTTGTGACAAAGAGAAAAAGAGAGCATGTTAAACCCCGAAGTGCTCTTAAAACCTGTGCAGAAATTACACATATGACGTTCACTCACATTTCATTAACCAGAGCAAGTCAAGAGTTTACTATCAGTGAGAAAGGGGAAAAAATATCTTTTATGTAAACACCACATTTAATCTGTATTTAATGCTTATAAGAAATATTTAAGCACCCTGGATAACTAAGACGGCTACTGAGTTGTTTTGAAATATATCTAAACTTTATCTTGTTTTAGGAAACACGACTGCCACATGCTTTTTATGATAAACTTTTCTTCTAAATATCTTTTCACATTAGAGTAATTACATGTCCATTAAAAATTGTTTCCATACTGTATTATATACTTGAGTGCTGCTAAGAGAGTAGATCTTAAATGTTCTCATCATAAAAAACAAACAGTAATTTTGCGATGGGACAGAAGTATTAGCTAATGCTATGGTAGTAATCATTTTGCAATATATAAATGTATCAAATCATCATGCCCCTTAAAACTTATGCAGTGTTACATGTCAATTATACTTCAACAAAGCTAAGAGGAGAAAAAACATTTTAAATTTCCAAATAAGTGTAAGTTTTTTAAAAATGAAAATGCCTTGATTTTGGCAGCCCTGCAGCATATGGAGTTCCTAGGCCAGGGATCGAATCTGAGCCAGAGTTGTGACCTAATGCCACAGCTGCAACCACAGCAGGTCCTTAACCCACTGTGCCAGGCCAGGATCAAACCTGTGTCCCTGCTGCTGTAGAGGCACCATCGTTCCTCTTGTGTAACAGCAAAAATTATACTCTGTATATTCACATCTATATAATATACGTAAATTTGCACATATATTTGTGGCTTATTACTAAAAATACCATTTTACACAAGTATACATAGTATTTTGGACATTTTTGCTTGTAAATATATAATTACTTTTCTTTTTAATGATTACATAGTATTCCACAGTGTGGATATAATATAATTTATATCACAATTTCTCTCAGAATGGATATTTACGTTATTCCACTTTTTACCATCATAAATAATTCTGTACTGATCATCCTTTTACACATAGATATAAATATCTTCAAACTCCTGCGAGTATTTCTATAGGATAAATTCCAAGAAGCAAAATTGCTAGGGGAAAAGGCTTACACCTTCAAAAATTTAACAGTTATTACCACACGCTCCTTAAAAAACATGATTAGACCAATTACATCATTGAACTGGTGAACCAACTGAATCCGGCCAATAGCGTATTGGACAGTGACTCCCTTTAGACAAAAATATGTGCTGAGATCTTCATATGTAGTCAGTAAAAAAGATACTTGACATATTTATAATGGTCCCTCTTAACAAGCTTAAATCTAGGAAGGGAGAGAAAAGAGATGTCAAAACACTAAAAATATCTAAATATTTAGCATAAGAAGCTGGATCAGGCGCATGCTGAGACAGTGACAAGGAGGCAGCTAGACTAAGGGAATGTTCAGAGAAGTGAAGGGTGTCAGTGTTGGAACAGGGAAGCCTTGCTGAAAAGAAGCAATGTCATTAATTACAGTTGGTAGAAGGGGGAGCTGAGATGGGGTTGATGGCAGCACTGGAGCGGAAGAGAGAGGTTTTATGGGCCAATGAGCTCACGGGGTTTGTATGCTGAGCTAATCACATTAGGGTCAGGGTGTCCTCTTCAGGCTAAGATTTTACATAACTGCCTGTCTTGGGTCATTTTCTCCAGAGTGTCTTAGCAACAGGGGATTGGTCTGAGTGATCAACCAGAGATGAGAAGAGTTTGGCCTCCACCAGTATAGCTTAGCCATTTCATCCCCAAGAGGGGAAAAAAAAAAAAAATCAATCAACCCAAAGGATATATACAAATCCCCAAAGGGTCTGAGTTCATAGGCCCTCTGGAAAACCTTAACCTTTTGCTTTCAGGAGAATCTTAAAACAAATAGCCTAATGGGGACATCGTTAGTCCCTCTGTAAGCCTGGATTTCCATGGAAAAAACCAGAACCAGCTCCAAGCTTAGGGGTCTGGATACAAATGCAAATACAGCCATACTCCTTCCCAAGGCCAAGGCCTCTCTGATCATGACACACTTTTCTATCAGACCTAGAAAGAGCCCCAGATAACTTTTCAACACTGCCTTCCAAGCAACCACCACAAATCAAATGCAATAGGCACTGGCACTGAAACCCATCTGCCACCCCTGAGTTACGACAACAAATTAGTCATTTTCTCATCAGGCATTCCCACCCACCAATTACTTCAACCATAAGCTTTTCTCAGAAGAAGCCACAGACATTGAGACCTTATACAGACCTGAATGGCCCACAGTGGGAAGTGAGGGAAGGCTAATCCACCTCTACTGATGCTCCCAACCACCCCTACCCCACCATCACGTGCACTCCTCCAAGCCCCCACATTCTTATAAAAAGGTTTGCCATGAAGATACTAGCTCTTCATCTACGCTCCCACCTAGAGGTGGTTACTTCATTCATTATTTCAAGAAATATTTACTGAGTGCCTGCTATGTGTCAGGCCATGTTCTACAGACTCAGGCTACAGCAACTGGGAACCAAGGCAAAACTTCTGCCTTTGTGGAGCTGATGCTGAGGGGAAAGACACAGACAAGAAGCAAGGTAAAGAGGTAAGTGCATGGCAGGCTAACTGCCAAATGGTAAGAAGAACTCAAAAGGCAGGAAAGGAGAATAGAGAGTATTTGCAGGTGGGAGGTGGATAGACATTTTAAAAGGGAAAACTTGAAGTTCCCACTGTGACACAGTGGGTTAAGAATCCAATTGCAGTAGCTCAGGTCACTGTGGAGGTGCAGGTTTGATCCCCAGTGGGTTAAAAAGATCCAGTTTTGCCACAATTGTGGTGTAGGCCGCAGCTGCAGCTCAGATGCATTCCCTGGCCTGAGCAGAGGACAGAGCGTGTAAAAGGAGGCTGGTTGGGCTGAATGAAGGGCTGCACCCTCGCAGTACAGAGAGCATGGGGCAAGGGTTGAGATATTAGCCTGGAGAGGCCAAGAGGAACAGACGAACAGAATCCTCAGGGCCTTGAAGTGCTTCTGAAGGATTTTTGACTTTACCCTACAGGAAAGAGGAAGTTTTTGAAAGGTTTTAAGCATAGACTTGATCTGTCTTACCTTTTTTTTTTTTCTTCTTTTTTTGGAAAAGATTACCATGTCACCATCCCTGCTCACTTCTTAGATCCTTGAAATGGCATGATAAAGTAATTTTTTTAAAAAGTGGGGCCTGTTTCTTTTCTAAGTAGTCATCTTGAAAGCATACCTTTCATCTCTGAACTCCCTACCTGGTCAGTGGAGCTGCTGCCCTCTGACTTGTCCTTGAAAAACAAAGCCTTGCCCACTCTTCACCTGTCCTGGGATAGGAAATCCCAGAGACATTTGCCAAAGCAAGGCATGACAGGTACGGATGAGAACACATCTCAGAGGATGAGAGGAAGACAAATCTGGTTTCCCCTTTTTGCTTCAGGCTTTTTCCATGCAGAAACTCAACAGATCGAAACCATTTCAAATTGGGACAAAAACCATATGGTTTCCAGAATCACACATTGTTTTTACAAGGTTCAATGGCTGAAACTGCCTTTCTCTCTTGGTGGAAGTGAACCAGAATTTTCCCACTTGCTACTCAGGGGTCTTTACATGAGGCCTAATTAATTCATTTGTTACCTGTGTAGACAACTTGTAAGGTGTCACAAGTGACCTGGAACATGCATAATATCAAAGACGACATTCTTTCCTTCTGCCCGACATCATCCTGAGCCCTGTTTTTCTCAAAAAGCAGCGTTTATGAATCTCCAGGCAGTGGGAACTTCTTGGTGTTTTGCTGTGTTCTTTGTATTCCAAAGTTCTTAGTATATTCCATACTCTAAATTAGGCCTCAAAAATATTTCTGATTAAAAATTTATACAGCTCATGACAGCCTCTTTCTAGAACATAACCCCTAACTAATTCATGTTCACTTACCCTGCAGTTTTCTATTTATAATATTTTACAATTTCTGTGTATTTGTATTATAAATTATTAAATGACATCAAGGTTTTTATTTTGATGAGAGAATTTTTGATGAATTTGACAGTGTAATTACTTCAGATCCTGCTCTGGATTGCTGGGAAAATATTTAATTTTATTTACCTCGATGAATAATTAAAGCATGCAAGTAGTGGGCTCTCTTGCTGTGCCTTCTAGCTTCTTACTTCTGTTTGCTTCTTGCTAATTAAAATAGTGATGCTTATATGAGCAGTGGCTTAAAAGAAATAAATTACCAATTTGAGGTGGGAGGAAGGAGTAGAAGGAAGGAAGGAGGGAGATGATGAAAACTTGGCTGTGTTTTAGTGTATGGAGAGGGAAGAGCAAGCTCCTTGTTTATTTAGTGAACCACCCTCCTAATTCCAGGAACTTCTTATCTACAAGCCTCCTCAACTGAAACAGCAGAAAAGATATGGCAACAGAAGCTGGGAAAAAATACTACAACTCCATAAAGCCCAGAAGATAACTGATTAGCATATGTGCTATCATATTTGTTCATGAATTACATTTTATATGATTTCCATTTGATTATCATAAAATCCCTATAAGGTTGACCCAAGGCCAACCTTAATATTCCTACTTGAGAGGAGAAAGTTGAGCTTCATTTTGATGAACAGCCTAGTCCCAAATCACTGGAAAGTCTGAGGTCCAAGGTATCCTGACTCTTAATCCACTGGGATTAAGGAATCAAGGAGTGATATTTTCTCACCATCTGAATTTAAGCAATCCAAAACAGCTATTAAAAACAAGACATGATCCCAAAATAGAGTCACTTATGCCAAGCCCCATGTCATCAAACTTAATTTAACTTAATTACAGTTTTGGCCCTCCCAGAAATGGAATCTTTTTTTTTTTTTTTAGTTATTTTATTTTATATTTTATTTTTTCCATAGTTTGAACATTTTTATTTTCTATTTCTTCATAAAATAATAAGGAATTATTTCAAAACATCAGTTAAGTTTGACCATCTGAAAGCAGTTAGCAGAAATCACCCGATCAGCATTAGTTGGATAATCTGCCCAAGAGATCTCTACTGCCCCTAAAGGAAAATAACCTTGCAACAACCAATCTGGTTTTTTGCCTAGTATAACTTCCCTGTTCCTGCTCCCTCTGCTTACAAAAGTCTTACATTTTGTACAGCTCTGACAAGCACCATTCTATCTGCTAGGGAATTTTTTTTTTTGTCTTTTTGCCTTTTCTAGGGCCGCACCCACGGCACATGGAGGTTCCCAGGCTAGGGGTCGAATAGGAGCCGTAGCCACCGGCCTACACCAGAGCCACAGCAACGTGGGATCCAAGCCGCGTCTGCAACCTACACCACAGCTCACGACAACGCCGGATCCT
This sequence comes from Phacochoerus africanus, assembly GCF_016906955.1. Taxonomy (NCBI): domain Eukaryota; kingdom Metazoa; phylum Chordata; class Mammalia; order Artiodactyla; family Suidae; genus Phacochoerus; species Phacochoerus africanus. Next base: position 14,626,903 of record NC_062544.1, on the reverse strand, counting down.
CAACCCACTGAGCAAGGCCAGGTATCGAACCCACAACCTCATGGTTCCTAGTCAGATTCGTTAACCACTGCGCCACGATAGGAACTCCTCTGCTAGGGAATTATTGAATAAAGCCAATAGGATCTATAATTTTACCCAGTTGAATTTCGTTTTGTAACAGAATAAACATGCTATTAGGCATTCAGTATATCTTACCTAGAGAATGTATGGGTATGATTGTCAAACACTAAAACTCTTGAGACATCAGTGGAAATAGCAGTGACCTGTCAATCAGCTCAAGTCACTACTCTACTCTAGACCTCAGTTGCCTCACTCAGCAATGGAGACAATTCAAGTTGCAAACACTGAATGATACAGTGCAGAGAAAGAACCCAGTAAGCTCTTCCTACTGTTCAAAGGCACATAATATTCACTACAGTACTGGAAGTACTAATGACACCTTAGTCATCTTTTTACAAGGCACTAACTCAAGGCAGATTATTCAATAAGAGAGTTGGATGTGTGACTGAGTGGCTTCGGCGGGTCCCTGACGAGACTGAAAGCTGCTAATTACATCACAAAGTTCTGGAGGACAGGACATCACCTGTTCTTTTCCCCCACTCAGGGTACTGCTTGAACACAGATGATGCTAAAAAATGCCTGCTGAGTCTTACTAGAAGAGAACACTCAATAGCATCCACACAGAACTAAGAGTTTGGCAGCAGCTTTTCCCAGGAGTGTTGCCTGACGCAGGGGCTGTGAAAATCCTGGAAGTGCTGAGGCCACCTTAGTAAAGAACAGGGCATTGTTTGGGGCAAGAACCCCTAGTGAGCAAAGTTTTTCCGATCAAAGGCCCGGGTGCTCGCCATGTTCCCCAAGCCCCTGGGGCTCAGCGGTCATTGTGCGGCAGGAGGGCCAGTGGGGCCCACCTCCCAGACTGTATCGATTAGCTGGCTCCATCTGCCACTCTGCAAACAAGCAGCAGGGTCCCCATTGGATGAACATGTCACCCATGGTAACGGATCCTCACAGCTGGCGTCTGACCACGGGACCCTCTGGGAGGGAATAATCAGAGCCTGAAAAGCAGTCAGCCCACACCAACCTAAATGCAAAATGAAATATAAATAAATGTCTATTTTAATCTCCTCCCTCCCCTCTCAACCCAGAGCACCAGACGTCATTCCCAAACTGCACTGTCACAGCGGGGGACTGGTGGCCCCCAAGGCAGGTTGCTGGAGGGTCCTAAGAATAGTCTGTGGGAATTGGAACTCAGAGACCTCCCCAAGCTAGTTCAGGAGCGAGAGAGAAAATGCACTGAAACCCTGCTCCAGACAATCCAGATTCCAATTCTTTCCCCACTCACCTCTCCTCCATACCCCAGTCCTCCATTCTTCGTCCCTCCTCTTCCTATCACCACCCCTGCTTTCATGGCTCTCCCTCTCTCTCTGTCTACCCCCAAACCTCCCCTCATCTCCTCCCTCCTTTCTGTCCCCTCTCTCATCCCGATTTTGTTCTCTCTGCACAGAATACCCTTCCTCCTCTTTCCTGGGTTACTCCTACTCCTCTGTCAAGCTTCAGCTCAAACATCTTTTTCTCTGGGGATTCTGACCTGAATGCTCCCGCAAACTGTAAGGTGGTCTGCATCCTGTGCCCCTCACACTCTATGCTTTTCCTCTCACACTCAGCTGTCTGTCCTGATAAGCTAAAAGCACCAAGAGAGCAGGAACCCTGTTTGGCAAGCTGACCATTCCATCCCCAGTACTCAGCACAGTGCCTGGCACCTAGCAGAGGCTTAAGAACTATTTAGTACATGACTAAACCCACATTGCCAAGTGCAGAGCCATACTTATAGGGCTACTGGATATTATCTGACTCTGAAAATGGCCATCTATCAAATCCATTGTCAGGTGCAACTTACTGAATTAGCCTAAGTCAAAAATAAAGGAAGGTGTCAGAAAGGTACTGGAGTAGCTCAAGATGCTAAAGCCACTACTGACATTCTGGACCACAGTATTCCTTGCCAGGGGGAGACGGGGGAGGGAGGGCTATCCTGTGCACCATAGGATGTGCAGCAGCATCCCTGGCCTCTACCCACTGCATGCCAGTAGCACTCCCTGCTCCCAGTTGTGACAATCAGAAATGCCTCATAAGGTGGGTATTCAAAAATAACAGGAGGAGTTCCCGTCGTGGCGCAGTGGTTAACGAATCCGACTAGGAACCTTGAGGATGCGGGTTCGGTCCCTGCCCTTGCTCAGTGGGTTAACGATCCGCATTGCCGTGAGCTGTGGTGTAGGTTGCAGACATGGCTCGGATCCCGCGTTGCTGTGGCTGTGGTGTAGGCCAGTGGCTACAGCTCCGATTGGACCCCTAGCCTGGGAACCTCCATATGCCGCGGGAGCGGCCCAAAGAAATAGCAAAAAGACAAAAAAAATAATAATAATAATAACAGGAAAAATGTTCAGCTGCTACCAGTCAAAAGCAATGACGGAAAAATAAATAAATAAATAAAATTAAAAAAAAAAAAAAAGGAGTTCCCATTGTGGCTCAGTGGTAATGAATCTAACTAGTGTCAATGAGGACACAGGTTCATCCCTGGCCTCGCTCAGTGGGTTAAGGATCTGGTGGGGCCATGAGCTGTAGTGTACATCTCAGATGAGGCTTGAATCTGGCGTTGCTGTGGCTGTGTAGGCCGGCAGCTGCAGCTCTGATTCAACCCCTGGCCTGGAAATTTCCACAAGCCGTGGATGCGGCCCTAAAAACAAAACAAAGCAAAACACAATGACAGAAGCCCATTACACCTTTGCAGTGAGACCAGCAGTTCTCTGGGAGTGGTTTTGTTTACAAGGTCTGCAGACATTCCTGGCTGTTACAGCTGGGGGCAGGGGAGGCACAGGACAGGGCCCCACAGCTAAGAATGCTCGAGTCCAAAATGTCCACAGTGCCGTGACTGAGCGACCCTGAATCACATGGATAAGGCGAGCTTAACGGTGCACCTAGACATTTTAACTTTTCACTTCAAAGCCTGAACTATGCACTTGAATCTTGGATCCCAAAACTACACAGGGCCCCTTGCCTTCTTTAAACCAGCAGCAACTCCTTCATCCTGTGAAGAGTGCCTGGAATGAATCCAGAAAGCTGCCAGGAGGCCCAACGAGGAGCCTCTGGTAGACAACAGGGGGTGGTGTGCTTAAGAGTATTATTGTCCACATTTGCTATATTTCAGATCCCAAGTCTACCACTGTCTAGTCATGTACTCGGACATGTTACATCATCTTCCTGAATCTCGGGTTTCTCATCTGTAATACAGGGACAACAACATAACCACAAATGATAATCCAGTGAAAGCACGTGACACATTTCTTGGCACAGAGAAATATTAGCTGATATTTTATTTATGTCACAATAAGCAATCAAGACTTGAGACCACAGGAAGTTCCCACTGTGGCTCAGTGGGTTAAGAACCCTACTAGCATCCATGAGGATGCGGGTTTGATCCCTGGCTTTGCTTTAGGGTTAAGGATCTGGCATTGCTACAAGCTGCCATGTAAGCTGCAGATGCAGCTTGGCTCTGACACTGCTGTGGCTGTTGCATAGGTCTGTGGCTACGGCTCTGATTCATCCCCTAGCCTGGGAACTTCCACATGCAAAGATGTAGCCCTAAAAAGAAGAAAAGAGAGAGAAAGAGAAAAAAGACTTGAGAACATAAAGTTTTCACTGATTCATGGTTCTTTTCCCTTTTTGACAAATGCACTGGCTGTTGTTATTTGACGAATCCATGGCTCTAACAAATATTTCTGTAAAGGTGAGCACTGCCCCTGGGTGTAAAACTGAAGAGATGTAAGAGTACAGGACATCTTTCAGCCAAGGTGAGATTCTTGGCACAGGAAGAGCTTCAAGTGCATGGTTGTAGAAGAATGAAGCTCAGTCACACATTAAGGACAGATTACAAAAGGTCCAGCCAAAGAGTAGGAACTTGGTTGCTCAGGCATTGGAGGCAAACAGGGTCTTTAAGCAGATGAGTGACATATCAGGTCCATTTTTAGGAAGTTGCTACAGAAGCACATTAGTAGCTGTTCACTTCCCTCACTGTAAACCCAACCTTGGTTCTTCAAGTTCAAGTGGAGTAAATTTGGGGTGATGGGGGTAGGGCAGAGAAACAGCGATCTCACCACTGTATGCCACCTCTCTAAAGCAGTTTGGCAATGTGCCTTAAGGGCCTTAAAACTATGTGTGCCCTTTTGCCCTGGAAATTCCACTTCTAGGAATCTGTCCTGAGGAAACCATGAAAAATGTGCACAAATATTTACAAACAAGAAAGCTCATTTTTAGCACTCTTTGTAGGAGTGAAAAGTTCAAAACCCTAAAGGTCAAAAAATAATTAACTGGTTAAGGGAATTAAGGTACAATGACTTAATATGCAGCCATTAAAGCCACATTATTGCCATGTGGAAAAACAGGTTATAAAAGAATCCATATTGTGCAGTACTGTTTTAAAGCACCTACACAGACAGACAGACACACACACACACACACACAGACGCACACATACTTGTCTTTTTATGTTATACATTCTAACAACTTCTTTCTGGCAAGTTATTCTAAGAAATTAATGAAGGCAGTAATAGTGATATATGTAAAAGTGTGTGTCTATATAAACCAACACATGTACACACAAAATAGTCTGGAAGGATATATTCTAAGATATTAATGGTGCTCACCATGGTGAAGGGATTATGGCAGATTATTTTATCTTCCTCTTTTTGCTTTTCCAAATATTCAGATCTTTCTAACGGGAGCATTTCTTGTATTTGTGATGATAATTTTTACATTTAAAAAATAATAATAAAGGTCAAGAAAGTCCATCCCCAATAATTATGCCCAACAGAATTTTGTAAAATTTTGAATCATACAGCAATTTTTTAATCATTAGAGGGAGAGAGGCTAACCATACTTTGAACACCGTTATTCATCCTCCTTAGATTTCAGTATACCTTAAATTCAGTGTATCCTGAATTTGGTATATACTGAGTTGCCTCAGCCCTTCTGTTCAACTGCATTCTGAGTGATGTGGAGTTCAAGGACGACTTAACCTATATGATTTGTCTCCTCAAATCACTCTGAGTCAACCCAGGATAAAGGATGTCTGCAAAAAAGAAATCAGGACTAATTCAAGACCACACATGATAAAAGCGCTAAATCATAAGGGGGAGAGGTTGAGTTGTCCAGAGGTTCGGAGAAGAAGATAATTACGTATTTGGAGTGGTCGGGAAAATCTTCATACACAAAAGTGATAGGGTAGAAAAAAGAGAGAAGAGCGGCAACATCAAAGGCTTAATGGCAGAAACGATGGGGTGAGTTTCAAACAGTAAGAGATCAGCTTGGCTTAAGCGCTGAGTTCTCACTGAGGGATGAAGATAGTGAGGACAATTTAAGGAGGAACCTAAGGGCTAAGTTCAGAAATTTGCACAATAATGTCTGTGTGCGAGAGCTCTGGGTCTAAGTATAAAAAGAGGTGAATGATTTTAAAATACCACATATAAACAAGATGTTGATAACATAAGCATTAATCATCCAGAAAACACCTAACAGAATCAAGCAACACAAGGAGGAATACAGTTACCTCTTTTTAAACAACCCAAAAGCCAAGCTGAAAATATAGTTTTTGGAAAGGCAGGCTTTGTGAATCCCAAGGAAATGGTAGGGAAACAAAGGGAAGAAGGAAAGGGAAGTTCATGCTGACAAATGATGGGCAAGAAATTTGGTTGAAACTGTAAGTAGAGAAAATCTGCTTCAGTCCCCAAAGTGGAAGATCTGTAATGAGTGAAATTCATTATCTTAAACTTTTGGCTATGATGTGTAATTGTTAACCTTTGCTGCCTTGGCTCAGGGCTCCCTTCAGTAAAATATATTGTTTGCCATCAAAGCTGATGTGGATTAGGAGCTGAGTGTGTGCCCTCCCTTTTAGGTTATATTAATATACCAAAATCGATAACATGCCATAGCTTTCAGAAGTAGTAATAAAATACCCTAAAATATTCCCAGAATACGTCTATAAATTATTTGTTCAATGTACTTATGTTAAAAAGGTTGTCAGTTACAATGCTCTGGAAGACTCTAAAATTACAAGCCATCGTATTTGTATTTGATAAAGCTCTTGCTGTTTGGGGTCAGAGTGGGTTATGCTGTGGGGGAAAAAAATCATTATTTTCTCTAATAAATAAATTACTTGCCTATATTTCATGTATCACTCAGGCCAGCCAGTATTGAAGGTTTAAATAATAAATAACAAATAGCTCCATTCATTTATTAATAATGATGCATCACTTGTGTGTTGAGCATATGAATTTTCTTTCAGACTCTTGGAGTGAACAGTAGTCATCTGAAAAGACAAAAAAAATCATGCCTTCTGGGATCATTACCATTTTTCCAGGTTAAAAAAATGCCCTAGTGCTAATAGATCTTTTCACTTGGCCAGTGCCTGATACAGAGGACTGTCCTAGGATAAAATTGCTGAAAGGCACAGAACACTGACTACAGTACCCTTAGCCTGAGATTTGCTCAAGGGCGCCCTTTACTATTAACTCCTATCAATGAAGCACCAAGACAGAGTTCTAGGGAAAAACACAGAGGGAGAAGAAGACAATCAGACCCACTCCAAAATCCTCACATTTTATTTAGTAGAAGGAGAAAAGAGGTTAGCCAGGTCTGCCTGGGGCAGTTTATACTATCATTAGTCCCAGTTAATTAACTGACCCCACAGTTGTATCTGTCTCAGCCACATTGTCACAAAGAGACCATCACCATTACCAACGGTGTCTTTCCTTCCATTTAAAGCAGACAGAAGCAGGTCAGCCCAGGATACCCATTCCCACAAAAAGCCAGCTAAGAAATATATTACACTGCATGCCCTCCCCCAAGGAATATCTGGACCAAGGAAGTGGCTAGGAACAGCTGGACCTTGCAATGCGTTCCTGCTGGCACTAGGCCAGAGCAAGAGCAATCAGCCTTGCGGTGAATCCTCAAACAGATGGATCCCCTCTGTTTGTCCTTCCTTTCTCCACACACCTAGGGCAAGCAGAGGCTTGGCAGGAGCTCTGGGGATATGCGCATGTATTTAAAAGGCCCTAAGTCTCAGAACTACTCTTTCATCATTAATTGCATACTTTCCCCCTACATGATTTAGTTCTAGGGCACAGGATCTTTCACCTCTGAAAACACATATGAAAAATCTTGCCTGCTCCAGTGACCTAGCTAATTGGGTCCTAGACTGTTGGGTGGAAGAACCAAGTTTTTCTTACTCTTTGGGATCTGATGCTGATTCCTTTCGCCCCAGGTAAATCTCTTCTCATTCTTTGGTCTCTTCTTTATGTGACCCTCACCACCACACAGCAACACAAGGCAGGACACAGCAGGCTGCCACACCATCATCCTTGTTTAAAGAACAGGGTCAGCTCCTTGCTGTGAACAGATTTTCCTCTGTCGAAACAGGTTCATGTTTATCTTTCAAGTTCCAGCCACAAACCTGGGATCACCAACATGTGCTGCACAGCTGCTGCAAGTGCCTGATTTATGAACGAATCTGCATATAATTGTGTTGGTTCTTTTTTCTCCTGGTCAATTTTTTTTCTTTAAATAAAATGGCTTAGTCCAGGCTACATAAAGCCCCAATTCTAAAGCCATATAATTTTATGGACAAGGGGTGGGGGAGGAGGAGGGGGAGTTCTTTTGTATGGCACCTGAACTCATTAAAATCCTAAATTCCATAATTTTACACTACCATGTGCCACAACAGAACAGCCTAATTGCTTACCGTCTTTATGAGAACCGCAAATGGAGCAGGAAAACCAGCGAACAGGTGGGAAGGCCACACCAGAGCTTGGGTCCAAACTCTGTCAAGAGGCAATGACCAGATTAGATTTGGAGGGCTTCAGATTGCAAGTGAATTCATGTTCTACAAAGGCCTGAAGGTTGCCAAGAGTCAGTGGTGGTACCAGCTAGGTGTCCAAAGAAAGGTTTCCAAAATTAGATATCTCCTGACGGTGACAACATAGTAGGGATTTCTTAAGATAAGGCACTAAGGAATTAAGTAAGAATAGATGGCTAACAATCTTACCTCTATCTACATATTAACAGGTGCCGCAACACAAATAAAGTTGGAACTTATAAATCACCATTAAAAAAAAAAGTCATTTGTCCCTCAAGAGATCAAGTTTCTTTCCTGGCCCCTTATGACCACATCAGTGATTCTTTAACACCTGTTCTATAGGGAATAAAAAAAATTAATTAACCAGAATGAATGGATTTTTCAGCATTTGGGTAGATTACTTTGTTTTCCTCACAAAGGAAACTAGCCTCTCTGAAGAGGGTATTATAATTTGGTGATTGTAGGAAGGGGCCCAGAAATGTGCAGTTAGGAAGAAGGTTTCAGCATATTTTTTTCCTTACCTGCTAATTGATAGCAAAGATGAGGCCAATCAAGCCTTATCTCCTGGACCCCGTTCTCAAGGCTACATAACCAACATGCTCATCTCCTTCACATAAAATGAAGGAAAAGCTCAACATATTTCCAAAATTTAACACTTCATTCAAGCCTCAAGAAGCCTCATCCCTGAAAATTAGGGGTGCCAGTGTTCGAGTATCAGCCTAGATAATCATGAAACATGAGAAGACCTAGTGGCTAAGATCCAGAAATCTACTAAGAAAGAGGTTGGAAGAGATCAAAGGATCAGAGAAGTCGGCAAGTTGGTAATAGGCTGGCCATGGAAGCCACAGACACAAAGTCTAATACGAAGAAAGCATTAATGTTAAATGAAGGGATGGATGGACAGACAGACGGGTGGACAGATGGATGGATGGATACAGTGAGAGACAGTGACTTACAAAGAAAACGATTGATGGGATCTGATCTCCAGAAGGAGTCCTAGAGGTGGGAGTGGTAAAGGGGTGGCTTGGACACTCTGCTAATGATCACAATCAGAAGTTGCTGAGAATACTGCAAACGAATGATGTCCCTTAACGAAAGGACAGCGATATTTTACCAGAGATCTAGCAAGGCCTTAAATCACCAACAAGCTCTTGTTCCCCAAGTGAACTTACAGACAGCACTCCTGAGTCTGTCCAAAGCTTTGACCAGTCATGAGGATTTCCAGCAAGCACTGCCAACTTCTTCAGAAATGTGCCAAAAGATTTCCTCTCTGAACCAGAGGGACAGGATGTTTCTGCTTAATCTTCTGTGGAGGGCTGAGATCTCACATTTGAGCACATGGTGTCTGGATTAGGAGCTCCCTGAGACAGAGTAAGGCCAGATGGATGTGCAGGGTGCCAGGCACAGTCTACGGGGAACAGAGGGCTCTCATTTAGACCCAGTAATTAGAAAGTAGGTCTGATATTGGGAGAAAGGACACTGGGTGGGAAGTCCTGCCTGTAGCATTGCTAACTCCAAAATCAGGCCAAAAATACCAAGTAGGACAATGCTTTTCACCACCTCCCTGCCCCACTTTCTCTTCCTTTCCTTGTGCTCAGGATCTGTTTCCAGGCACCTTTCTTCATAAACTTCCCAGACAGTCCTCACTACTGATCAGCTTACAACTATAAGTACTTAGGAATATTAAGTATTTTGCTTTCATTGCTTCAGCCAATCCTAATAACAACATGGTAAGGCAGATACTGTAATTATTCCCATTTAGCAGATAAGGAAACTGAGGCTTGGCAAAATTACATCATGTGATTTAAGGTAACCTTGCTGATGCTGAGGTTTCACATCTGGTCCTCTGCTTTCTTACTTGCCTCTTTGGTTTTAGGGATTTCTTCATATCTAAAAGACAAGGCTCTATCTCTGGCCTGCCAGGTTTCTATTCACCCAGCTAACAACTCACAGTTTGCCATGCTCTGCAGAATGGTAGTGAATATGAAAGTATTTTATAAGCCATAATGAAGCATATAAATGTGAAGTCTTGTTTTATTCTGTGTATGTTGCACTCATCTGTGCTTCTACCTGCTTTCTGACTTATTCCTTTAACTTTTTCCTGGATTTAATCACCTAAAATTCAGATTCCCTAACTGCAGTAATGACCACACATCAGAAATACACCTGGATGCTCCCGGCCCTAGCCCTAGCTCCTTTCAAATTTGGAAATGACCTGAGGACATTTCTGTGCTAGACCCAGGGGCAAGATGCTGTCTTGCTGATAGAAATTTCTTTATAAAGCATCCTCTCTCCTCATATCCTACGGCCCCCTCCTTTGTTCCTGTGTCCCTCCCATTGAGTCCCACTGCCCTTCAAACTCGTCTCATATGTATTCCTTTAGAGCTTAAAATTACCTTTCCTATCTCTCTCTACATCAACTACAAAAAAATTTCTATTGTGTCCAAGGAAAATAGCCACATAATCATAGTGAATCCTATTTGAGTATTTACTATATTCCTTACTCTGCACTAAGCTTCCAACATATATTATCTCACTTAAAACTCACAATATCTCTGGGGGATTTCTAGAATTGTTATCTCCATTTAATGGATGGCAGAACCGAGGTCAAGAATGTGCTTAAGGTGACACGTGTGAAGAGGCAAAGCCAAGGTTTAAATCAGAGCTTAAGTGTGTTTCCAAAACTTTATGCTCTTAATTAGGATGCTATTCTCCAAAATATGAGAGATAATTTTTTTTTTTAATTCTCTGAAATGAATTAAGGCTTTCCAACTCTTTCAGATTCACCAGGACTCTCTTGTAATCTCCAACAGCATTCTGACTCCCAAGCCAAGCGTAGTCCCAGCAGGAAACTACACAAAGAACAGCCTATGCTTGTTTTCCATGTCTTCCAAGGTCCTGTGAAACAACAGGTGCCTGATCACCAGTCCGTGCAGGTTGGCATGCAGCTACTGTCAGAGATTATGGAACAAGAGGACAGCTCCGTACGCCGAAAAGAAGGGAAGTGAATGCAAGTTGATCTTTCACTTAAAGGAGAACCATAGTGTCATTTGCTTGCTTGTTTTCACTCAGTGAGGCTCATCTGCTTTCTGGATATAGGAACCCCATACTTACAAACCACTGTCTCCCATTCTAGGGTCCCGTGCCCATTTCAGTATTCCTTCTGCCCATCAGTACAGTCCATCAGTGATGCAAAGTATTTTAATGAGCTTGCTCATTTTAAAGAAATGACATGTAGCATCTGCACTTAAGAGTGTTTGTTTCAGAGTTCCCGACATGGCTCAGTGGTTAACGAACCCACCTGGTATCCATGAGGACAGAGTTTCGATCCCTGGCCTCACTCAGTGGGTTAAGGATCCTGCATTGCTGTGGTTGTGGTGTAGGCCAGCAGCTACAGCTCCAATTCGCCCCCTGGCCTGGGTACTTCCATATGCAGTGGGAGAGGCCCTGAAAAGACAAAAAAAAAAAAAAAAAAGAGTGTTTGCTTCAATTCAATGGACACTTGGGTGGGTGTTCTGAAGTCAGACCTCCTAAGTTAAAATCACCACTTCATCAATTTTTTTCAACCTCTCTAAGCCTCAGTTTCCTTAGTTGTCATGAGTATCAAACAAAATAATGTAAGTTACTTAGCCCAGATTGACCTTCACAGGTAGGTAAGAAGTACACTCAGATGTTAAATTAAAACAAAGAAAAATAGTAGGAATATATAAATCAGGCCAATGAGTAGAAGAGAGTGACCTTGGATGGCAAAGTTATACTTTAATTTTTTCTGTCACATCCAAAGGAAAAAATATATATACAGAAGAGAAGAGATAAAGGGGTATAAAGCTTGGCTCATCTTTTCCTAGCCCTTCTCAATAGTCCTGGGACTCAAGAGAGGGCCTGTGCAGAGAGGCTAGATCTCCATGTTAGCATCTTTGTCCCCTTGTCCCTGCAGGTCAACGCAAGCATAAGGCCTGCAGGCAAGGAGGGGATTGTCCCAGCCAGAGTCAACAGCCTGGTCCTCTTTACAGAAATTTCTCCCTCTTTGGAGAAAGGAGCTCCAGAAAGAAACAAATAAGCAAACGGAGGGAAGGACGGGGTGGGTGAGTTCATGGAATGTGCAAAATGTCCGAGTGAGCTTTCAATAGAAAACAAATCTGGAGCCCACATACCAGATATCACTGCCTTGAAGGTGACTTAGGACCACCACAAACAAGGAGAAAAATGCAAACCCAGACTGTATTACAGAGTCTAAGAATGTCTCTCCCACTGCTGTTTTGTCAGTGGCAGAAATCTTAGCATCGCACTGTTTCAGGGCCCATGAAACCTCAGAGTGAGGAACAACTCGTTTCCTGGCTCTCTCTATGGCCATTCCTTCTAATTTAAAATTTATAATGAATGCGAACAATAATCAGTTTGTAAATACTGTTTTTAAGTTCACTAGAGCTTTGCCGAGATATTCCTCCTAGGTAACAAGTATGTGGCTCATTACTCTCTCATTAGCAAGATAGAAATAAAGATGAAAAAGGGGCGGGGGGAGAAAAGAAAAAAAATAAATAAAAACCCTCTCCAAAGATATTGTTGGAGTCTAATTGCCTGCAAGGAATTCTTAATAATGTTTACTAATGCCTTTCAGTCTTGCCAATTTTATAACGTTCATTCCAGATTCCAGGTGTGACGTCTGTGGTCCCTGCTGTGATCTTAGCTAGTGAATTCAGACACCTAGAATAGCAGCTTTGCAGAGTTTTTAGCCCCATCTTATGTCCCCAGAATGCAATCACAGCCACTGGGGCTTTAGAAAGCGTCTGAAGCTCTGGCTAAAATGAAAGGTCTCACTGGACAAGGCCTGCCGTTTACCTAGACAAGACATGGATCATGAAGGGCAAGGCCGAGAGAGTGGACCTTTTGCTAGACTTTGCAGGTAGCTAAAAAGGGTTTTTTCCTTCATCTCCTGGAAACTCTGGTTAGGCAAATGATTCTCTTTGTCTGAAACACAGATTCTTGGATTTTAACCCTCTTTGGTGTTCTGGAAATCCAAAAACAAATTGAGAATAATTTACAGGGTCTATAGCAAATATAAGTTTCTTAAATCTCACCGCAATTAAGGCAAAGAATGGCCAGAAGCCTCAGTAGGAAACTATAATAGTTTGGAGTAGGATGGTGTTGGGGGAAGCAAGAGTTGTTTGTTTTCCTCCTAAACAACCTATGAATTATTTAGGAATAATATTTAGGAAATAACTCATTGACCACTGCCAGAGTGCCGCATGTGAAGAAACCAAGGCAGGGATTTTGTAAATCCACTGCAGGTTAGAAACCACAGCTATGAGAGGTTTGTCCTCACTATCAAGTCCCAGGAAATCCCTATTCTTCCCAAGCCACCTTCCTGCCTCTTTCTCCTGTCTGTCCTCTAAGCCATTGAAATGGGCTTCCTAAGTCCCTAGGGTCAAGGCTGATTTGTGAGGCTTTCGTTTCTGAAGTTCAATTTGAGAAGCCACTTTGAAATGGACGTACTCCACTTCCTTGATGTTGGTAATCTAGTCTCTTTCTCTCACAGTGTCACAGTGAGAAGAAGGAAAGGGGGAGATGTACCCTGGCCCCATCAAAATCCTTTGCAATTCTAGTGTTTAAAGGAGAACTTTTGGTATGGACTTGTTCATGTGAGTCTGCTGCTGATTCTATTGGGAAACCAAGTAGCAAACAGTGAACAAGTTCCCCCAACAGGGTTCCTAAAATAAGATTGAAAATATATAGACATAAGAAGCTGTAATTTCAAAACCACCAAGCCCAAATCTGGGGTCCATTCCTTAAATATTTAAGCCAAAGCCTCCATCAGACATGCAAAATCTCCTTTTAGCCTGGGACAGTGGAAGAGGCTTAGACTAGGGTTCAAGGGTTCTGGGTTCTGCCATCAACTAGCTGTGTGACCTTAGGCAAGGAGCTTGGACTCTCTGAGATCCAGTTTTAAGTGTCTATAAAATGAACATGTTTAACTTGCAGTGGGTGAATTTTGAACCCTGGCTCCACCACTGCCTAGCTGCGTAACTAAATGTACGTTGCTTCACCCAAGTGCGTCAGTTTCCTGACTTTTGAAAGAGGGACAACCACACTACCCACCTCATGGGGTTGTTGTGAGGATTAAAGGTAAAACAACACAGGTAAAAGGCCTAGAATGGTGTCTGCAGTGCAACAATCAATAGACATTGGGTGGGTCTAACAGCTGCAGGAAGGACAAAGCAGTTATCTAAGTTGACTCTGGGTAAAAGTCTCCTGATATCTTGGCCTTATTACCAAATCATTGCTCCAAGGACTCAGAAATCCTAATCCTTATCTCTGACAAGAGGCATTTTCACCTGCTCCTCTTTCAAAAACAAAGTTTAACTTCCAGGTTCCCAGTCCACACTTGGCAAACACCAACTCTAGTCTAGCTGCCTTCGAATGCTTTCTGCATATTCCTCTCAGAGAGAATCTAGTTCTAAGCTGGCTTTTACAATTCATTAGCTGTACGGCCTGGATTAAATCATTCAGCTTTGATCAATTTCTTTTTCTGGAAAAAATAATATAATCAAAGCAGAATTTTCCTTGGCTCTTAGAGATAAGCAAGTGAGAATATAATAATAAAATACAACCACTATTTATTGAGCAAATACAATGCACCAAAGTCAATTAAATAATCTTCCCAACAATCCTAAAAGGCAAGATGTAAATAGCACTGTTACTTGCCAGTTGCTCAGATTAAAAACCTTGAAGTCATTCTTGAATCTTTACACTTTCTTTTTTTTTTTTTTTGGCTGCACTTGCAGCATGCAGAAGTCCCTGGGCCAAGGATAAAACCCATGCCACAGCAGTAACCAGAGCCACAGCGCCAGATCCTCAACCCACTGAGCCACAAGAGAACTGCTTGAATCTTGACTCTTATGTTCTATACCCATCCATAAGCAAATCTTCTTGCTCTACCTTAAAGAATAGATCCAGACCATTTCCACCAATTCTACCTCCATCACCCTAATCTCACAAATCTGCCTGATGGCCTTGACCCCAGTTTCTTCTGTTCTTTACCAGCAGACAAAGCAACATTTTTAAGAACATAAGTCAGGTCACATCTCTTCTCTGCTAAAAACTCTCCAACTGTGGAGTTCCCATTGTGGCTCAGCAGAAACAAGTCTGACTAGCATCCATGAAGATGCAGGTTCAATCCTTGGCCTCACTCAGTGGGTGAAGGATCTGGCCTTGCCCTGAGCTGTGCTGTAGGTCACATACGTGGCTCAGATCCTGCCTTGTGGTGGCTGTGGCTTAGGCCAGCAGCTACAGCTTCGATTTGACCCCTGGCCTGGGAAACTCCATATGCCTTGGATGCAGCCCCCAAAAAAGACAAAAAAAAAACCACCTCTCCAACTGTTCGTCACACACTGAATAAAATCCTTTTTCAACCACCACTTACAGATTAGCCTCTGCTAACATTTGCAGGGTCCAGGACAAGAATTCAAAGGAAGATCCACATACCATGTTCTAATTTTTTTTTTTTAATTTTAAATCAAGGTAATGGTTTAAGAAATATTTTCTAGACTTGTGGCTGCCTGATGGAAGGGGGAGGGAGTGGGAGGGATCGGGAGCTTGGGCTTATCAGACACAACTTAGAGTAGATTTACAAGGAGATCCTGCTGAGTAGCATTGAAAACTTTGTCTAGATACTCATGTTGCAACAGAACAAAGGGTGGGAAAAAAAATGTAATTGTAATGTATACATGTAAGGATAACTTGATCCCCTTGCTGTACAGTGGGAAAAAAAAAAAAAAAGAAATATTTTCTGTGTACTTAATAAATAAATGAAATAGTGAGACCTAAAAATATGTGTAAATCTATAAATCTATTTTTAAATGATTAGAAGTAAAAATCTGTGATTTTTAAATATCTGAAAACTGATAAAATATCAAAAACTATTCATTTTCACTATTACTATGCATTTTGGGTGATTCCTTGATGGACAAGCTATGTTTGAGATGAATAAATAAATATGTAAATAATTTAAAAATCATTATCCATTCACTTCATAAATTTTTGCCTTAATTTCAGCAATATTAACAAATGTATTATTGTAATCAAGATTTTCATATAACTTGTGTTCTAGTAACAGAAATGATTAAAAGGTAATTTTATTCAAAGTATATAATATTCGAATAAACTTTCATCAAACATTTTAATTAATATAAATATCAAATCAAAACAAAATTATTTTTATGTTTGCAAAAATTCTATTTTTTTTCTAAAATAGTCCAAATTATCTACTAAAATTAAAAGGGAAAAGGATATTTATATTAATGAATGTCAATATTTTAAATCAAATTATTTAAATAATGCTGCTATTTATTTACCTTTGAAATTTTAATTAAATTTTATTAAATATTTTATAAAAATGAAATTATTTGTAATCCTAGACTGAAGGTTTATCTAGTTGCCAATATAAAGATTCAGTATCAGAGTTCTCATTGTGTCTCAGTGGGTTAAGGACCCAATATAGTCTCCATGAGGATGCAGGTTCAATCCCTAGCCTTGATCAGTGGGTTAAGAATCAGCTGCAGCATGGGTCACAGAAGCAGCTCCAAGCTGGTATTGCCATGCCTGTGGCCTAGGCCTCAGCTGCAGCTCTGATTCAACCCTTACCCTCGGAACTTCCATATGCTGCAGGTGCAGCTGTTAAAAAAAAAAAAAAAAAAAAAAAGATTCAGTATCACACTACATTTCACACTTTTTACCGCTAAATGTGTATAGAAATATATATACAAATTTAAACACAATATGATTTTTTTACATCGCAAATCGATCTTCAGCCACCATATGCAACTATATTCATAAGTACTTTTAGAAGCATATTTTAGAATAAGAAGAGAAGCAAGAAAATAGCTGTTTGACACTACTGAGAAATAATTTTGCACCTCATTATGCAAAAAATTTTTATATCTGAGATATCTTGGGGAAGAATTGGTCAAATCACCTTGTCTTTTATTTAAATACTTCGTTCACTCAAATCCTTTCTAGATTCTAAATCCATGGTCTGTTTCCAAGGTCAGCAACAGCACAACTTCCAATGAAACCTTTACAGTGTTTGGAGGCAGTGACCTTTCGTTTTGAGGACACACCAAGTGTTCCTCTGGGGCCTATATGGTCTGAGTTACACGGATCTGAGTTTAGGGTCTGACTTGCTCTGTGCTAACACTGCGCTGTGAGTCACAAGGAAGAGTGTTTGTTAGGAAGCTTTGCCTTCTGCAACTGTGGTGCTTAGGACCTTCTAATGCTCTCACCTGGGGGTCAGGACAATACCGGCCACAAGGTCCTACATGATCTGGCTGCTGGGCAGCTTTCCACGCCATCTCCTGTCACTCTCTTCCTCAGTCATGCTGGTTCAATGCAGTTTTCCTTCCTGTAGTTCTTTGACTGCCACATCCATGGTGAGCACCGCAGAGGATACTCTGTCTCCTCCATGTGGAATGTCCTTCTGGATACTGGTGCAACTCACTCCCTCGGGAGCTTATGTCTCTGCTCCGATGTCACTTTATCAAAAAGGCCTCCCTGGCCACATAATCTAAAAGCAGTACTTTTATCACCTACTATTCCCTCGCCCTACTCTATTTTCCACTTCATAGTAATTATCTACCTGACATTAAACATATTTATATCTCTATTGCCTACTTTATCCAGACTAGAAAGTCCCACTTTTGTTTACAAATGAAGTAAAGTACATTTTCAATAAATGCTTGGAGTATGAGAGGCACTCAATAAACACTAGTGTCCTTTTTTCTTGCTTCTCTGTGTTCTATTTGCTTTGAGGGGGAGGGGATTTTTTTCCTTTTTTTTTCCTTTTTTCTTTCTTTTTTTTTTTTTTCTTTTTACAGCTGCACCCACAATACATGGAAGTTCCCAAGCTAGGGGTCGAATTAGAGCTGCAGGTACGGGCCTACACCACAGCCACAGCAACTCAGGATCCAAGCCACATCTGCAACTTACACCAAAACTCACGGCAGTGCCAGATTGAGCAAGGCCAGGGATCGAACCCACATCCTCATGGATACTAGTCAGATTCTCTAACCACGGAGCCATGACAGGAACTCCACAGCACAATATTTATTGATGTCTTATCATGCATCTTGCAATCTGCTGAGTGCATGGCACACTCAACTAAGTGCTTTGCAGGGGAAAATTAGATGGTCAGGGAGGAGGACAGATTTGGGCTCTGTGAGAAACAGGAGGCTGCCTTTCTGGTTCCAAAGATTCCATTAGGAAAAAAAAAATGTGTTCAGCATTCTTCCTTTACTGTCCAGAGCATAAGAACATTTTATAATCAGGAACCACTAAGTGGACCCTGGAGAGCTTCCATCCAGTACCAGATTTCAGTGGTGGCTCTTCCTTCTAACTCTACTGGTGAGACAAACTATAGTGGTCAAAGGAGGAGGTCTGAATCCTGGCTTCAATCCATGAGTTCTGTATCCCTGGGCAAATGACTTACCTTCTTGGAGTCTCCTTTTCCTTAACTATGGAATATGGAGGCTAATCCTTATTTCACAGTGTTGCAGTGAGGATTACATGAGATGAAAATCTATGAAAATGCTGGCATATAGTTGGAGCCTCAAAATTAATACTTCCTTTCCCTTTTCCATTTTTTGGAGAAGCAGTTGTAGTCTGATTTTCTTTTCTTTTCTTTTTTTTCTGAAGCTAGAGCTTTACTGAATTCACCTACTCTTTCCACCTGTTTCCTTTGCAGAATCTCACTACCCACGCCCAAGCTCTCTCCAAACACATCTCCTAGCCCCCTGCCCATTCCCATGTGCCTTCATCTTTCTCCCAGATTTAAAGCTTTGACTTCCCTACCCAGAGTAAGAATCTATATCGAGTGTCTTAGACCTATTTCAACTCAGGTAGCAAAATAAGAGGTTGATCCCTGCTTTACCCTGCAATAATCAGGCTCCCTCACTGGGACAAAGGACTTAGCCATCAGGTTTATAGTTTACCCATTTGGGAAGCGGATTATTGCTTCATAAAACTGTGCTACGTTATGTTGTCATTTAATTACACTGCTTAAATAAAAAAATAAATAAAGACTGCATTTTCAAGCACTACTTACTCTCTAGCACCACTCTTGGCTTTTTGGGTACCTTTAGATTCTTCAGAAAGCTGACTCCTCCAGCACATTCCCTGGCTTCAAATATATTTGAGGGTGGAAGGTCATTCTATTGGCACACTTTCCTTTGCCAGGCACCTCTCCTAAAAGGGTAACTGGATCTCTATTTAAAATGCTATTTCAAATCCTCTGGAAAATTGGCAACACTTTCCTTCCCAAAAGTATTGTGTGCTTCATGCACCTTTGTAGATAGATAAATAGATAGATAGATAGATGATAGATAGATAGATAGATGATAGATAGATAGATATATAGATAGATAGATAGATAGATAGATAGATAGATAGATAGATATAGATATAGATATCCATATTTCCCAGACATTCAATGTAAGAACTAAATTCTTCACATGCTACATGATTGCTCAAAAAGGCACCTATGGAAATTTTCCCTCCCTCATCATATGATAAATTACCAGTAGTTCCCCTTTAAAGATATATTCCTTGAGGTTAATTTACTTTGTCTACTGCAATGAAATTTCCCACATAAAATGTCTGAGGTAGGATGGAGTAGTTGTGAATACCAAAGAAACAAGATTTGCCTTGAGTTGATTACTGGTGGAAGTTGGCTGGTGGCATTCAGGAGCTTAATGTAATATTCCCCTCAGTTTTGTATAGGCTTGAAGTTTTTAAAAAGCTATTGCCCTGGAAGGGATAATAAGTTCCATTTCATTTACACTTTAGTATTCATTAGTTTATCAGGTCTGAGAGGATCCTTCAAGAGATAATGCCAATAAGGATGATGGGAAAGTGAAGATGAAAAGCTTTGTGCCCAGCTCCACAAGACTGCCCTGGTTCAGTGCAACTGTAGGTTATACCCCATGGAACAGCTGGTAAACTAGGGACCCATGAACTGAGTAAAACTTTGGAGGAGATGGAGGTCAAGAAAAGTTTGACGATCTGGGGACTTCAAGTTGATTGAAGGAGAGGTAGAGTCTCATCATCCTACTGAAAAGCCTCCTCGTTGTCTCATTGCTCTCAGAATAAACTTCCAAATCCCAGGTCTGCCTACAAGGCCTTGTGTGTCTGGTACCTCGCTCCCTAGACTCATCTTGTACTGCTTCCCCCTCACTCTCTTCCCTCCACCCACAAATGGCAGAAAATACACTAACATTTTAATAGCAGCTTTCTCGTCGAGGTCATATGTTTATGGGTAATTTCTATATTTCTTTTTGTTTGTCTTTTAGTTACTAAATTTTCTACAATAAACCAAGATTAGGTTTTTAATAATACTAATTTTTTAAAAGCCTTGAAAGTTGCATGAAGGGAAGTGGTTTAAAGAGGCAATTTTCTCAATAATGCAGGGGGCTTTAGAGAGGGCAAGTAGGACCAGGGCTAACTGTGAACAGGAGACACGGGGCTGCAGCAACGAAATGGTCCAGTCTGATAGTGACAGACGTCAATCTTGGTGGCAGGCTTCATGTCTCCCTGGAAGTATGGCAAGACTGAAAGAAAGATAACGGTTAACATCTACTCTTCTGAAGAGCATGTGGAAACAAGGCAAGAAGCAGAGCAGAGGCATGGGAGGCAGGCAGACTGAAAGTACTTTTTGTTGTCTTTATTTGGTTTTGCTGCTTTTCTTTGCTTTTCACCTTGCTTTGGTTTTCTAGCTGGAAGACATTTCAACACGCTCACCAGTGAAGGCAGTGCTCAGCAAAAGCACTCCCCTTCTCTCTTTATGTCACATGTAGCTTTTCAGTCATGTTAGGGGATGATTTTAAGGTTAAAAGAACTATTTTAAAAATATCATGAGGCTTAAGGTTATCAGAAAAGGTCCATCTATTATCAGCAAATGACTTAAGTCTCACCGGCTCCCAGCCTGCTTTACTATTTGTTATTACTCTCACCCTAATTTCTTTCAGCCACTGGATCTCTATATTGATGCTAATCTGAAAACATGGTTCCCAGTGACCCCTGGAGCCTTTTCAGTCCAGCTTACAATGATATAATGAGTTAGGGGCTGGATAAATACATATTTTCAGAGAGCGTTTCCCCGTGGTCGTAAGGGTTGGAAAGGGTTATTTAATTACATCATAAAGAGGCTAAAGAAATCGATGCTTGGTATTTTCAGGGTACAGAATACGCAAAGAATTAGCTAACACAAATTCAACTTTTAGAGAGAGAAACTGAGCCACAGTGGGTAAAGGGTCTCTCCAACAGCCCCCACAAATAGATGCTGAGCCAGACTTGGGAACTCAGGTGTTCAGATTCTCAATCCAGTGCTCCTTCCATGGACAATCATTTTACTATTGGTGCTTTTGGCCAAGACAAACATCTCTTTCCTAACCCTCCAGAATCCCAAATGCCCTTGGAAAATGGGCTTGATGGAGTCTTTTTAAAATTAGTATTTATTATTATTATTTTTCATGGCCACACCCACAGCATATGGGAGTTCCCAGACCAAGGACTGAAACCAAGCCACAAATGCTAGCTACACTACAGCTTCAGCAACATCAGATCCTTTAACCCACTGTACCAGGTGAGGGATCAAACCCATGCCTCCTCAGCAACCCAAGGATTCTTAATCCACTGCACCACAGTGGGAACTCTAGCATTTATTATTTCTAAAGAAGTCTTTTTTCTTAAAAAGCTGCCTTGATAATGATGAACAAGGCCCTAAGACAAATTTTCCAACACTGCCAGAACTAGAGATACACCTACGTTATCTGTTTAGTCCCTATGTTATGTGTCAATGAGAACTCTACACTTAATGCAGCAAAGTGGGAGTTAACATTGGTCAAGTACTGTTTTTAACAATCTATTGGCCAGCATAGCTGCTTCTACGTTTGTTTGGATCTTTTTCCACCATAGCTTTGGGTCACCTTAGAGCCAGATCTCATGTTCAGTGCAAACAGCTGGCTGAGGAATAGCCACCACATCTGCCCAAATGAATTGAGAAGGGTCTCCTTGCTGCAGGCAGTGGAAATCCTGCCTTAGGACACCTCCCCAGTTCCTTTACCTGGCTGCCTGGGGCTGTTTCTAGGATACCCACCCTCTCCACCAACCCCCACCCTGCCCTTCTTAAGAGCCTTGGGCTTGCTTCTTGGGAACCAGCCTTTTTTAACCCCAAACCACCTACTCTGATGACCCAGTGATATCATGGGGTCAG
Organism: Phacochoerus africanus; assembly: GCF_016906955.1. Classification (NCBI taxonomy): domain Eukaryota; kingdom Metazoa; phylum Chordata; class Mammalia; order Artiodactyla; family Suidae; genus Phacochoerus; species Phacochoerus africanus. The sequence continues at coordinate 14,604,740 of NC_062544.1, read as the reverse complement.
CACAGGCTATAAAACTGAACAACTGGCTCCAGAGGAGCAGCCCCAAGCTCCATAAGAGCAGCGGATTTACAGATCCTGGGAGGGGTATGAACCTGACTCAGAGGGTAGGGGATGTGCCTTGACTTTGTGCATTTTTTTTTCTTTTTAATTGGCCTTGTTATGACACAACCCAGACATTCAGTCACCGAGAAGAGACAGCCTAAAAGTAATGCGATGAAACTCCTGCCTTTTAAAGGGTGAATGCATTTTAATAATTAAGTTACCAGGGCTTTGATGAGAGAAAGCCAGGACCTCAAGAGGAACATGGTCCCAAGGTCATAAGCAAGATTTCAGAAAAGGCTATCCCATCCCCTGTCACTTTAGCCCTTTCTCCTCCACGAACTCAGCCAATTCCAAAGCCCATTGCTCACCAAATGGAGACTGTGGTTTGGGTAAGAGTGTCTGAACACTACAAAGTTCAAATGTCAACCCGAGTCAGTCCAATACACTAGAACTAAGTGGCATTAAGACTTTTAGCTAAAACATAGTTAAGCCTGACTTTGGGGGACCCACCACCAGGTGCCAGCTTCCAGTAAATCAGGACAAATAATCAAACACCTTCAGTCATGGGGATGGTGATTGCATGCCCCAGATTTATCTGATTTCATGTAGTTTTATTATTTTCAGTAAGTCAGCTGATTCCCAAATTATATCTAATGTATATGTAAACATGAACTGAGAAGCAGAATGATATCGTGACTAAGTTAACAGATTTGTGAGTCAGAAAGATGTGTCCTTTACAACCTTCGACCCCAGTTAACTTCTCTAACTATTAACTTCTCTAAGCCTTAGTTTCCTTATCTGTACCATAAGCATGTTCCTGATACTCACCTAGCAGGACGGTGGGGAAACTAAAGGAGAAAAGTCATGGAAAAACCTGAAAGCAGTAGTTTGTCAAGAACCAAACAACTAAACATGATGTTCTTGTCAAACATTTAAAATATCTTTGTTAAAACAAATACATAAGTCGAATAACGCATAATTCTTTATCTAACCACACGATCTAATTTTTGGTTTAGCAACTGGTCACAGTGGACATAGACAACTGGAGGAACCGAGAGGAAAAATGTGAAGGACTCAACAATGCTCTTCTCTAGAAGGACCTCATTTCTATAAGACTCTAAATGCCTTCATGAATGTCTTTTTTGCCTTGTAAAAACACAACGCCACACAGTTTAAAAACAAATCAGCAAGGAAAGAGAAGACCTGAACCCAGGTCAAGAGAACTTGACTCCAGGCTGGCCCACTTTATGTGAAAGCTGGTGGTCTCCTCTGTAAGCTAAGGGCTTTGGCATACACTGGAAGGTTCCTTGCATCCCTGAGTTTCCACTGTTTGCTATTTCAGTGATTCAATAAGACATAAACAGTAACAGAGGGGTCCAACATCAGACAGTGGTTCACTTCCACTCTTTGCTATGCAGAAGGCCATGTGCAAGATGACTAACAAGCATCCGGACAAACAAGGGATGGTGTAAGGTGGAGCTGACAAACTCCGTGAGGCAGGCTGTTCCATCCACCGGATGGCAGCGCTCTGGGTTAAGTTCATGAAGGCCGCAGCTAACTCTGCCACCAGTCCCTCTGTCCCAGGGATGAGGGCCTCCACACCTCTCAAGAAATGATCCAAATCCTTCTGCCACATGAAGTAGCAACAGCAAGGGAAATCCTGGCTCTAATCAAGGCCATGAGGCAAACGTCATCAATATATTGGAACAAGCCCTTCGCTTGTCCCAACATCATTGTTCCTGGAAATAAAACTATCCTCAACATGTCTTCCAATGGAGTGCAACTATGATAGAGAGCTAGGAAGAATATCACATAAATGCTTCTCCTGATGCAATCCTCAACCACGAACCAATCGCAATCATCATCAGTATATCACAACACACAGGACCCATATGAGGCCTCAGAACCTTTCGAACTACCAATCAATCAGATGAGCACAAGATTTAAAACCTCTTTGTCATCACCAATACAGTTTTAAGTTGTACAGTTTTAAGTTGTATATTTTTTTAAGTTGTATATTTTATATTGTTATATATAAAATGAAATCAGCCATGTTTTTTAAAACATACTAAAATGCTAAGGTTATCTCTGGGTGGTAGGATTTTAAGTCATTTTTTAAAATTTCACTCTATTATTTTTCCAAATTTTCTGAAATAGGTTTGTATTACTTTTACTCTCAGAAAGAAATAATTTTGAGTTTAACAAAAAAAACAAAAATCCACCTCAATTACTCTTTAACACTGTTTAAGGAAGGCCAGCAACCTTGTCCACTCATTTGTGAGATTAAATTGAATGAACTGAATGCTGTCTGAATTTGCTCCTTTGAAATATCATTTCTGTGACAGTTTAAATCAACAGGCAGAGTGTTATGGTCAGAAAAACTAAAAATCAGAAGGCCTAAATTCTCATCCTAGTTCTGTGCCTTAACTCTCTTGAGATTGTGAGCAAGTCACAGCTTCTCTGAGTCTGAGAATATGGGACCAGAAGCAAATTGCCCATGTGTAAATTCTGCCTCCTCTGCTTTTTAGCTGTGTGACCTCAGGCCAGTGACTTAACCTCTCTGAACCTGAATTGTCAATTCAGAAATGAGATAATAATTTTCCCTGCGTGGACTGCTGTAAAGATGAAAGCAGATTGTCTGCAGAGGCCATTAGCCTCATGCACAGCACTAGGAAAGTGATCAGGGAACATTAGCTGGAATCAGTGGTATGACCTTTCCTGTCCCAAAGCAGAGGGAAAGCTGCCATGTTCTAGAGAGGGACCTTCCACAAGGGCAACTATGTCTCTGTCTTTCAGTACCTTCCCAGAGGCCTAGCCAGTTCTTCCCCACAGAGGCCCAAACTCTCTACCAGAGAACCAAGTTCTGCCTTCCCTCGCCATTCGTTTATTTCCCACTCTCCTTCCCAAACGGCCTTCAAGATCTGCAGGGACCCTGGGGGCCAGGACGGAGTACCGGAAAGCATGTGTTGCCGGCAGACATCCACAGAACATCAAGATGACCTCCCCTACCTTTAAAAGAAACGGTTTGCGTGTGTGGCCCAAGACAAAGGGAACACTGTTGACTTTTATTTGTCAGAGACTATCTCAGATCCTCTGAGTTTGTTTGATGAATTGTTTAGGGTAGATAAAATAGCCCTGTTCCCACTCTCCCCGATTCTGCCACTGAGAGCAGATTAACAAAAAATGTGCTCCTCACATCAGAAAACTCGGCCCTACAAAAACAGTTCTTAAGGGAGAACTTTTTTTTTTTTTTTTTTTCGTCTCTGCTGATAATTTTCCCACGGTTTTTGTGGACAGCCCAGCCTGGCCTGAACTCGGGGTCACCTTCTCTCATCTGGAAGCATCAGGAGGACCCAGGGTTGAAGGCCCTGCACACAGTTTGCAGCTAAGGCCCAGAAACCTGTAGGGAATGCAGAAGACGGATTCCCACTCGCTGCAAACCGTGAGCCTGCAACAGCAGAGGAGGGATGAAAGGGATCTTCCGCTGGAGGAAAGCAGAGCCCAGAGAAATACAAATACCAGTGGCCGAAGGCTATATAACCTAGGGGTGCAGTGCACGGGCCTTGGAGTCGGACGAACCTTAGCACTGACCCTCGCTCAGGCAGGTAAACTTGCTGGACCTCAGCCACACAAGACAGAGAAAGATAGATGGCATAAGAGTTCTCATGGACTTAAAAGAGCTGACAGTAATCAAGTACCTGGAGGGTGACAACGGTGGCTTTTAACAATATGCACATCCTTGAGTAGGAGCCCTTCTCTAGAGTAGGAAACACTTCACCATGATAGCAATCCCATTAAAAAATAAAAATAATAAAAACCTGCTTTCTTTCTACAGGGTTGAAACAGAGCCATGAAGAACCAACACGAGCCTTGCACATGCTCTGTACTTTGTAACTACAGCTGATATATTAAATTTAAAGGCTTTTGGTTGCGCAGTATCATGGCCCAGACACCATTCTAGATGTTTTTTAAGCATCCTCTTATTCAATCCTTAGATAAACCCTTATAAATGTTATTATTTTTATTATTATCATTATTACCCTCATTTGATAGAAAACTGGGTCTTAGAAATTTGCCCAAGGTCACTCAGATAGTAAACGGCAGAGCCAAAATCTATCTATGCACATACATTTCACACATCTTACTCACTGGAGTCACTTAAAACTTCAATTCTTCCATATGGAGAGATGTTGGGATGGCCTTTTATCATCTTACATCCATAACGAGACTTACATCCCACATTTGTGCCATGTCTTCAGTTGGGACCCTATTGATAGTGACTCTAGTTCATACTGAAGGTTCTCCAGCCAAGCCCTGAAAACCTCCTATTTTATATAATCATTCAATAGTATACCCCAAAGACCCTCAGAGATCGTCACTTAGTGCTCTCCTTTTACAGTGAGAAAACAAGACTCAGAGGGGTGAAGTGATTACAATAAAGACACACAGCCCAGCCAAGTCTAGAAAAATAGCTCACCAAATTCCTCACTCCTGCTCTGTGCTTTGTCACTTTTAATGTGATCATCTTCTTTGGAAATGAAATGTGGGCTTTCACCAGGGTTAATGGTACCATTTGGGAGTCCACCTTCCAGACCTTGTTCCCAGTGTACATGCCATGTAACAACAGGGGAGCCTTCACCACAAATCTGACAAGCTGACACCTGCAACCCATGAGAATGTCCCCTTTCCAGCCTCACCTAGCTCTCCTAAGCATAGAGCATCCTTCGCTTCCTCCCACTCTATTTTTGCAACCTATCCTTTCCCTCTTGTTACCTGGCCGAACCATGCCTAACCATCACACTAAAGCATAAGTCTATTGTGGATGTTTATTCTAGTATCTATAGACTTTGGTCACTGGTTCAGTGATAATAAAGGTCATAAAGAGGATGAGTGTCCATTTATACATTTAGTAACTCAACAAATAGTTATTGAGAGTCCACTATGCAACAGGCACTGGGCTATGTGCTGGAGGATAGTGGACCACCAGATGTGAACTTACAGCCCAGAAGGAGATATAAATACTAACCAGGCAAATACACCAACAAATAAATGATGGCGAAAATGTAATGAAGGAAACCAAACAGGGTGCTATGGAGGGAATGATAGGGGAGGCTCACCTAGAATCAAGTACTCAGGACAAGGTCTCTCTGAGGATGCAATGTCTCAGCAGACACCTGAACAATGCAAGAGTTTTCCATAAAAGAACAGAGGGACTTCTCTCACAGTTCTGCCCCTGATCTCTACTCCAGGTTTTTAGCTCATCGCAAATCATGTTTAACATTTTTTTAATCATAAAAATAATATGTACTCATTGCAGAACATTTAGAAACTCAAAAAAGATAAAAGAAGAACTATTAAATTACCCACACATATTCCCATTATTGCTACATTGAATGTATATAAAATATATTATAAACAATTACTATATAATTATTATATAATATAAAATATAATTATATAACATATAATAAGAGAAAACATTTATTATTTAAAATGTACATATACATAAACAAATCAAAAAGAACATTTTTATTACTGAAAAAATATACGAACATGATAAAAATACACAAAGCATTAAAAATTGGTATAATAAAAACTATGTTACTTTTTCACTGTAGCCATTACCACCCCCAGATTTATTCCCCAGAGTAATAGTTTTCTGTGTGGACTTCAAGAATCATATATATATATTTTTTTTACATAAAATGGTATCATTCTATAGACCCTATTCTGCTCCTTCTTTATCATTTAACAATATACCCTAAAGAAGCAAGTATAGATGATTTTTATTCTTTTTTAATGATGATTAATGCCTATTTTTACACAGCTGAGACCACACTATATCCTGCTTTTTTACTTAATATTACATCATTAAAAATTCTTACTTCATTTAAAATGACTTGCAAAAACTTAAAAATCTTTAATGACTACAAAACATTCCACTCTATGAGTAAACCTTAATTTACATAAACATTACCTAGTCATGAATATATGGACTATTCTAGAAAATGGTATGAATGGCTCAATGAACATTATTGCATAAAGCATTCTCTGCGTTCCTCTATTTACAGAATCTTGAAGTCTTTTCTATAAAAATTTGTTGAGACAGCTCATGAGCACAGCATTGTTCTCCAGTCCACTGCAATTCCAAAGATAGCTATGGTGTGCATATTAATATATCTAAGAATAAAAAACATATGCACTCTGCTGTACACAAATGCTCTTTAGGCAACCCCGTCTCCAAGTGGGCTACATCAGCTCTCTGCAGGAGCAAGACTAATGCTTGTTTGACTATTTTTGCTGTCTGACTTGCCACTCCCATTACTATCCTTTGCTCAGCAATAGAGTGATAAGATGAAGAAAGCCAAGGGCTCAGAGATGGGTGCAAAGGAAGCCACTTGGGCATCTTAGATTCTAGGACTGGGTTTTAGGGAAACTGTGTCCTCCATGTGACCCAGAGGACTCTAAGGTTGAAGGTGAAAACCCAAGCTGATAATAAAGCCTCCCTTTATATGGCATTATTGTGGGCACAGATCTTTGGGGGAACCAAAGGGATTAAGGAGGAGTAGATGAGAAGAGAAAGAATTTGGATGCCTACCTAATAATACCTTCATTCAAGTGTTCTCTATCCACCTGTACATAATTACTAGCTCAGTAGGCATGAATGTAGGTTCTGGAGCTGGAGGGTCATTACTTCCTACACAAATTATCTAACCTCTCTGTGGATCCAACTTCTTCATCATTACAATGATGATGATAATAAAAACCAACCACACAGGACTAACGCGGGAATTTCTTGAGTTAATATGTGAGTAGTTTAGAACTATGCCTGGCACATTAGAAATACTCAATAAGGAGTTCCATCATGGCTCAGTGATTTATGAACCCAACTAGTATCATGAGGATGCAGGTTCATCCTTGGCCTTGCTCGGTGGGTTAAGGATCCAGCGTTGCTGTGAGCTGTGGTGTGGGTCACAGATGCAGCTCAGATCTGGCGTTGCGTGGCTGTGGCATAGACTGGCAGCTACAGTTCCAAAATTCGACCCCTAGTCTGGGAACTTCCATATGCCACAGGTGCGGCCTTAAAAAGACAAAAGACCAAAAAAAAAAAAAAAGGAAATATTCAATAAGTGTTTACCATTATATTGATTTTCATAACAGGTAGAAAATGAAGTTGAGCACTAAAATTTCAAAAAATCATTAAATTCCAACAGCACGACAGAAAAGCCCCATGAAGACTCAAATACTTCAACCATCAACTGTAAATGTTCAATATTTCTCAATATATCATTTGAGCATGGGCTCAGGGGATGGTTAGAATATAGTAGTAATACACCGCTTGAAGTGCTGAAATATAAAGACCAAAGGCTGGACCAAGCAATGTAAACTTTCCTCCATCTATCACATGAAGACATGAGAGAAAAGATACTACTTATGACTCCAAACATCCAACTTCCAATCATTTCCATTATCTAATCTTATTTCTAACTCTTCTAGGAAGGAGCTGGGGTATAAATTTCTCTGAAAGACATTCTAGGCAGAGGGAATCATATTAGCCAAGCATGGAAGTATACTGAGTGCTCAAAGGGTGACAAGTGGCTCACTGGATATGACACTGGAGCCTTTCACATAGTTGAAGCCAGAATCTACCAGACGAAGATGATCCTGGAAAGGTAGAAGTGACGGTATTTATCCAACAAATGTAAGAAGAGGGTCAACTCTTCATGTTTCTATTTTTTAGTGCATTATATGTGGCCAGGTGGAGAAGGTACCAAATAACAGAAAAAGTAGAGGCAAAAAGGCTACCTTAAGGTTGTTATTCAGAACCCAGGTAAAGAGCTCTTGCTGTAGCACAAAGGGATCAGTACACTGGGGGTTCAAGTGCCAGCCCAGCACAGTGGGTTAGGATCTGGCATGCTGCAGCCACAGCTTAGATCACAACTGCAACTGGAATCTGATCCCTGGCCCAGGAACTCCATATACCACGGAGCAGCCAAACAAGAAAAAAAGAAAAAAAGAAAGAGAGAAAGAGAGAGAGAGAGAGAGAGAGAGAGAGAGAGGGAGAGGGAGGGAGGGAGGGAGGAAAGAAGGAAGGAAGGAAGGAAGGAAGGAAGGAAGGAAGGAAGGAAGGAAGGAAGGAAGGAAGGAAGGGAGGAAGGGAGGGAGGAAGGAAGAAACCTAGGTGAGATATGATGAGAATTTAATGTAGGGTGATGGAAAAATCAAGGGGAGGAGAGGATGGTCTCAAGAGACATTTCAGAGATAGAAGCAACGTGTCTTAGTGACTGCTGAAGTCACAGGCAAAAGAAAAAGAAGAACTAAAGCTGTTCCAAAGCATCATGCAGGAAAGGCGACAGGTAAGAGTATAGCACAATGAAGCACTGGTGGTTAGGAAAGGTTCCTTGCCAATAGGCGTGTGGAGAAGGGCATGTTCCAGTCATGGTGAGCCAGAGAGGAACCCCTGGGTATCTGAGTCATTGGGTTCCCACGGAGAGACACATGAAGTGGAGAGAAAATTGTTGAAACCAGAGATGGAAGATGTGGCAGAGCTCATCTTTATTCATTTGACTATTGTGCCAGCAGGACTACTGTTCCCTCCCTTGCCTTTCAATGCAGTGACATTCTCCAAAACCCTCTACATTACCTCTCTCTGCCTCCTACCAAGAGTGATGTGTCCTTCCTCTGTGCTCCCATGGTACCACCATGTATGGCCACATGACGTTATAAGCATCTTTCCATCTACCTATTTTCCTCTAGACCATGAGCTTCTTGTTCGCAAGAAATGCAGCTCATTTATCTCCCTAATGACAATACCCAGCACAATGTCCAGCACACAAGCTGAAATCAGAATTCTATGATGCAGGTCCCTTTGTTGTCTAATACACAAAGATAATCATGCACAGTCGCATTAGCCCCTCACAGGTAGTGACAATGTTAATGCCTCTTGATGTGTTGAAACTGACAGAAAGAGATACAGAATCTGACAATTTTTAAGTAAGACTACTCAGATGTTGTCTGCTGCACTCTAAATGCACTCTAGGCCCATCCACCTTTTCTCATATTCCTGCCACAACCATTTTGTCATCTCTGTTTCCGGAGTCCCACAATAAAATACTTTTTAAAATCTCTACCCTACAAATACTCAGAAAAAAAGCAATAAAGAAAGCAAGGACCAAATTCAAAATGAAAAGCTGATGACATGCAATATATTTTTCCATTTTAATTATTTTATTTATAAACCTGTTAGAGATCCGAATGGATTGTAGAGACTATGCCAGGATTTTAAGATTTAATTTGGGTTTTACAAGCAGTGAAAGCAAATGAGGTATTCATCTCAAAGTCACTTCTCAACCGGTATTATCCTCCTCGGTGCAGTGACAAAGAAACCAAGACCCCAGATGGAGAAGAACACTGTCCAAAGGCATATGCAGAATCTGGGGATAAGAGGAAAGGGGACAGAATTCCTGATTCTGGCAGACTAGAGGCTCTTCACCTTTAGTGGACTAATGGACAGAAACACCACCTGACATTCTTGTTTTTGTTTTGGGATTTTGTTCCATTTTGTTTTTATTTTTTTAGGGCTGCACCCACGGGATATGAAAGTTCCCAGGCTAGAGGGTCCAACTGGAGCTGCCAGTTGTCAGCCTACACCACAGCCACAGCAACATGGAATCTGAGCCATGTCTTCAACCTACACCGCAGCTCACAAAAACACCGGATCCTTAACCCACTGAAAGAGGCCAGGGATCAAACCCACATCCACATGGATGCTAGCCAGGTTCTTTACCGCTGAGCCACAAGAGGAATTCTTATTTTAAATGCAGATTCCTAAGCCCCAGTCAGGATCTGGCAAATCAGACTCAGGAATCTGCACTTATTCAAGCTTCCAGGTGAACACCTAAACTGAAGTGCACTGAGTCAATGATGAGGGGTTAGAAGCCACTGCAAAAACAACACTGTGCCAGACTCCTCAGGTGGTTCTGCTCCATCTGGCTGACTCAGAATGCCACTTGGTAAAGAGCACAAGGATGGCAGCCAGCAGGGAGCGTGAAAGGCTCCTCCCTATACGCTCTGCCCTCAGGCCCTTCACCAAGTTCCATCTCATCTAAGCCAGGCCAGGCACACATACCCATCCCCACATCCCAACACCACTGCCCTGCAGAACTTTCCTCTCGGTCCTGCTTCTGAAGAGCTGCTGCGATGGGACAGCTCCCCATCCCCAATCCTTCCTGCAAGGTTTTTTTTTTTCCCCTGTACAATTAATTAGCTAATAATTTTTGCTTCTGATCCATTCCTCATTAAAAAGCTGAATCCCCAAGTTGGGGCTGTTGGAACAAAGGTGGGAGAATTTATGTCTTAATTTTGGTTCATTATGGCAGGAAGCCTCGTGCTCCCATCACTCTCCCTCCTCAGCCCCTCCCCTGCAAGCTCTGACGGCTCTGTGACCCTAAATGCCTCTCTTGCAGCAGCCACCATGGAGGCACTGTCTCTGCCCTTTATCTTCTGCTGCCTCATTAAGAGAAATGAACCTGAGTCTGAGAAAGACGACACAGGGGAAATAAAAATGTAATCCCTTGGTGCCACCTATAATGAATTGTTATGAAAACCATGAAAATATCTGTCTGAGGATATTGTTCTTTGATTTGAAGTCAGTGTTGTAAGCGGTAATTTTTGTCATTAAAGCTGTTAATCTGCTCAGCGCTCCTCATAAGTTTTTATGAAGAAAAACAGCCCTGCTGCCTCCCTGCTCATTGCAGGGTACTTTGGAGGCCAACACACATGCAGAGCACCATGGAATAATTAGCTTTAATTATGCCTGATACTGCTGTCTGTTGAAAGTAGAGGGACTTCACACTGCTAGGCCTGGAGATGGGGCCTGCTCAGCCTTTGCAAAGCCAGAGGAGAGGGGCCTACAGCTTTGGGTCTGGGCTCCCAACCACTGCCAACCCCAGACACCAGGCACCACACCCCAGCCAAGATACATGCACTCTGGCCACCACATGCTGTTACCCAAGCATGAACATGTACACACATGCACGCACACACACACACACACACACAACCTCATCTCCTTCATCCCTCAATCATCCTACCCAAGTTCAACCACCACCACAAACACCCATACCATCCATGATTGACATACACTAAATCACAGCCTAAGTATACCAAGTCATGACAAGACATGTACCAACAAAGACAGGCACCACAAAAACTCAGCATATGCAACCTGCTACAGCAAAATAAATACTCAGGTTTACCACATGCATACCCTCTTTTCCCGAGCCACAACCCACACCAGTCACAACACACATACACCCACCATGACATGGGTGCCTGGTTATATAATACCAACCCCAAACAGACACATTTCCAACTATGAGACACACATCTGTGCATTAGCTCTAAGAAGCAGCTAGATCAATCATCCCTTTTAAGTGAAAAGCTTAGTAGTAAGTTCTGGAGGAACAAAACATTCTTGACCTCAAAAGACTCATTATATGACCAGAGTAAGTATTTAGACTAAGAACAACTGGCAATTCATTCAGCATCTATTGATGCACCGAGCAGTGATTATATGTCAAGCACAGGACTAGGCACTATGGAGCCATCACAGATGACTAAGACATGGTCTATACCTCAAGAAGCTTGTGGTAGACACAGATTGCCCTTCATGAAGCAGGCTGTCCACCAGCTTGGAGTGCTGCCTGCAGAGAGCCTTTAGCTGTTTGTCACTCCAAGGATTACATCCACAGCAGAAATCTCTTCCCCCAAGCTCATCCCTACCTAAGGAGGTGACATCTGATGACTAACCACTGTATGAGTGTAAAAGCCTGGCAACTTCAGTCAATGCCAGATAACTCTGACCAGCCACAGCTACCCTCATCAGTGGAAGTTCTAGTAAGGTCTACATCTCAGGTCAATTTCTTCCTCTGCCCACTCTTTGTTTTTCTCCCTTCCACAGATGTTGGTCCAAAGAGCATTCCGTAACAAACAACCTATCCCATTCAACTCCATCTCAGAGGCAGCTTCCCAGAGAATACAACCATGACAGAGCTAAATTCAACACCATGGATGCTATCTACCAACTAAAAGCATTAGAGAGTAAGTGCTAAAGGGACTCTTTAGAAAGAGAGAGGAATTAAGTAGTGAGAGAAGAACTTCTGGAGAATATGACATTTTAAACTGAGTCTGACGTGATTGCTAGTGTGACCTAGCTGAGGACACACAGAGAGTTGTTGTTGTTTTAAGAAAAACAACTTGAGCAGGCAGGACTGAGTGTGTTCTGACCTCAGGGAAATAATGAGGTGTAAAAGTGAAACCAGACTGTAGATGGAACTTGAACTGAAATTTTTTAAAAGAATTTCATTTCATCTCTTAGACCAATTGAGCTCAACATTTGGCACTGCAGATTAATCACAAGGGATATGTAAGCCAAAAGTACATCCAGCGTGGTTACAATTACAGCCACTGGAGGAGGAATATGACTCCAAGACTTCCATCATAAATTGAGGAATATGAAAAGAAAGAGCAGGTTATGGGCAGATTCCAAAGGGCTGGCAACCACTGCTACAGCAAAGGCAATAATAGAGTTCTCCCACTGTGGTCCTCCAGCCATCCATCTAACCATTCATCAATTCCGTATTTATTGGGCATATACTATGGGCAACTCACAGTCTCAATAAGTGCCCTCATGGCAGTTACATTCTAGCTGTGCAGGCAGACATTAAATCAAGAAATAACAAAAATATAGAAATGATGTCATTTCAGTTGTGATAGTAATGTGAAAACAGTGTATAATATGAACAGATCAGCGGGTTCACACTGACCTAAATGGGGGCAAGTTGGCCGACAAGGAAGTTTTCCCTGAAAAATTAAAATCTTAAACAGTGGGACCATTTTAGTACTTAGCACTCAGCTGCACCCACAGAGGGCAGAGGTAAGACCTGCCCCTACTGAACACACAGAAGGCAAGGGAAATGCAAAACCGCAGAAATGAAGACAAATTTTGCCCATTTCGCCACTTTTCCATAGGAAAGCACTTACATGCAAAAGGAATAGCAGCTATTGCCATTTGCTTTATCATAATTCCAGGGGGCTTATGGATGAATTACACACATGTCCTTATCTATACTAAGAGAATATATCCTGGGAAGTGATGGCATGAGCTGGATTCCTGGTATCAGGTCCACCAAGGTTAATATTCTGCATAAGTCCTGGGATGATGTTATGGTGAGGGATCGCCAGGGCCCTAAACATTAGAAGCAGCAGCTAACATCCTCTGCTTCTGGAGTCTTAGCCACCCCACCCCAACTCCAGCCCCCAAGCATTATGTCTCCTGCTACCCAGGACTTTGCGTGGATGGAAGCTTTGTCCTCAGCAGATTGAATTTAGAGACATTTGAAGTTTTCCCTTTGTTCCATTTCAACAGTACCCAAAAATATAGAGCTTTGGTGCTGCTTTGAACTAATTTCCTAGGGAGTTTTAAAAAAGAGAAAAAAAAAAGGCCTTTTCTTTAACTCATCACTCAATTAAAAAAGTAACATTTGGATTTGATTTGAGATTTCAAGAAATTAGTATTCATTTTTTAGTGATTCATTTAATCAGTTCAAGTTCCTGTCGTTGGCCTAACCCAGAAGAATCTATACAATGAGGCACTGTGGTTGCTTAGGATTTATCCAAACTTCCCAACTACTTCTTCCTAGGCCTGGGTTTATGGGCCCAGAGGGGAATGGAAAGACGGCCCCAGTCTGAATAAATAAGAACAGTGACTTCTACTAAGGGAACAAACAAATCACACTATAAACTAGGACTCTCAGGAAACTTTATTAATATAATAAAGTATATATCAGACACAAACAGCAAACATACATAATGCACAATGGTGAATTACTGAGGATGCCTCTATTTAAATTAGAAATAAGCAAAAATGCTACTCTCACTGTTACTGAGATTTGTTCTGGAGGTCTTAGTGAATGCATAGGACAAGAAAAAGAAATGTTGAGTAAACACTGTACAGGAAAAGATAAAATTATTATTATTTGCAATCATAATTTTCTTGCTAGAAAATCAAAAAGAGTTAACTGAAAAACTAACTAGTAAGGGAGTTCAACATGGCGTAAGATGCAAGACAAATAAAAAATTAATAGCTTTTAATATAGACCAATAGAAAAGGATAGAAAGCCCAGATATAAACCTAAGTACCTGTGGTCAACTAATCTATGACAAAGGAGGACAGAACATACAGCAGAAGAAAGACAGTCTCTTCAATAAATGGTGCTGGGAAAACTGGAAAGCTGCATGTAAAAGAATGAAAATAGAACGCTATCTAATACAATATACAAAAATAAGCTCAAAATGGATTAAAGACCTAAATATAAGGCCAGACACTATAAAACTCCCAGAGGAAAACATAGGCCAAACACTCTTTGACATAAATCACAGCAACAACTTGTTTGATCCACCTCCTAGAATAATAACAATACAGACACAAAAAAACCAATGGGACCTAATCAAACTCAAAAGCTTTTACACAGCAAAAGAAACCATTTAAAAAAAAAAAGCGAAAAGACAACACATAGAATGGGAGAAAATCTTTGCTAATGATGCAACAGAGAAGGGCCTAATCTCCAAAATATACAAACAACAACAAAAAAACAAACAACCCAATAGAAAATGGGCAGAAGACTTCAATAAATAGACAATTCTCCAAAGAAAACATATGGATAGCCAAAGGCATATGAAAAAATGCTCAATATCACTAATTATTAGAGAAATGCAAATCAAAACTACAATGAGGTACCACCTCACACCAGTCAGAATGGCCATCATTAATAAGTCAATAAATAACAAATGCTGGAGAGAAAAGGTACCCTCCTCCACTGTTGGTGGGAATGTAAATTGGTACAACCACTATGGAAGACAGGATGGAGGTACCTCAGGAAACTAAATATAGAGCTCCCATATGATCCAGCAATTCCACTGCTGGGCATATATCCAGACAAAACTTTCATTGAAAAAGACACATGCACCCCTGTGTTCATTTACAATACCCAAGACATGGAAACAACTTAAATGTCCAACAGATGAATGGATTAAGAAGATGTGGTATATATACAATGGAATATTACTCAGCCATACAAAGACAAACTAATGCCATCTGCAGCAACATGGATGGATCTAGAGACTCTCATACTAAGTGAAGTATAAGTCATAAAGAGAAAGACAAATACCATATGATATCACATATCTTGAATCTCATATACAGCATAAATGAACCTTTCCAAAGAAAAGAAAATCATGGACTTGGAGAACAGACCTGTGATTGCCTGGGGGGAGGGGGAGGGAGTGGGGTGGTTGGGGAGCTTGGGGTTAATGAATGCAAACTATTGCCTTTGGACTGGATTAAGAACGAGATCCTGCTGTGTAGCACTGAGAACAGAAAGTTAAAACTGCTTTCTATTGTTCTCCATGACCCATATTAGGAATGGTTGGGGAATGGGATCCTCCTGTACAGCACAGGGAAATTGTGTGATTGGATCACTTTGCTGTACAACAGAATCTGATGAAACATTGTAAATCAACTATATTTTAATAATAATAATAATAATAGCTTTTACATACACCTGCTAATATTCACTGGAAATTTTCATATTGAAGAAAGATCCCATTTACATAGAAATAAAAAAGGTAAAATTCCTAAGAATAACTTCACAAAAAAAGATCAAGACCTATATTTTTAAAAATCTTTTAAATAAACCCAGGCATGATTGAAAAGCATCAAATAACTTGAAGCTTAAATGCATGAAACCCTATAGGGATTGTGTATCTGAACTCCCTTCTGTCATTAATTTTTATTCTTGGTGAATTCTCTGATCAAAAATAATGATTTTGCTTCATTAACAACCATCTCTTTCCAGCTTTGGGTCATGGAGAACAATAGAAAGCAGTTTTAACTTTCTGTTTGCTAAAAAGCCAATCAGAAATATACTTCGAGGTTGCTGTAGCTCTGACCACAACACAGCCACCTAACTATTCAAAACCATTTGTTCTCATCTGAGAAGCTTGAAGACAAATTCCATAGCTTAAACGTTAATGAAGGAAGGTTTATATGTAATATAAACACATAATTTGTTAAATGAATAATTCTCATTACAATGTGTCCAAAATTGTCATGTCTTATGACAATACAACTACTTAATTTTACATTGCACCTTCACATGCAAAGTCTGACTTCATCCTCTCAAAAAGTCCATAAAGTGAGAAATACAGTGTGATTTTTATTTTTTTTTATTTATTTATTTATTGTCTTTTTAGGGCCCCCTGTGCAGCATATGGAAGTTCCCAGGCTAGGGTCGAATGGGAGCTATAGCTGCCAGCCCACACGACAGCTACAACAATGCCAGATAACAAGCCACATTTGCAACCTACACCACAGTTCACAGCAATGCCGGGATCCTTAAACCACTGAGCAAGACTAGGGGTTGAACCCACGTCCTCATGGATACTAGTCGTGTTCATTGCCACTGAGCCATGACAGGAACTCCCAAGTGTGATTTTTAAATACTAGTATATGTGAAGCATATATTGTGCTCCATGGCATACACAGTGTACTAAATCTTTTACATGCAATAACTCATTCAGTGATGTCTCATGACATCTCTCTGAGTTTGGTATTATTCTTATGATGCTTATTTTACGGATAAGGAAGCTGAGGTTCAGACATGTTAAAAATCTAGTTACAGAGTCAGTAAGTGTCAGAGTCATGATGAGCCCAGCTAAGTCTGACTTGAGAAGTTTCACTCTTACCCTGACACTATGCTTCTTCTGATGCTAGTGGTATTATTGGACTCTGATCACAATCAGCAGCAGCAACAGCATTATTACCTGTTGCATTATTTTGATCAGGCTGCCATGACAGATTTGGTGGCTTAAACAACGAAATTTATTTCTTACTGTTCCAGAGGCTCCAAATTCAAGATCAAGGTACCAGTGAGGTTGGTTTCTGGTGAAATCTCTCTCCTTGGCTTACAGATATCAGTCTTTTGCAAGTTTATGTGACACACATAAAATTCTTCACATGACCTTTCTGGTGTGTGAACCAGTATCTGGTATCTCTTCCTCTTCCTCTTCTTGTATGGACACCAGTGCTATTGGATGAGGTCCCCATCCTTATGACCTCATTTAACCTCAATTACTTCCTTAAAGTCCTATCTTCAAATACAGTTCTTTTAAGGACTAAAGCCTCAACCTATGAATCTTAGCCCATAATATCTACATACAAAGATAAGGAAACTGAGATACAGGGACGTTCATGGACTTGCTAAGAACGTATAGCTATAAAACAGAGGAACTTGGGCTCAAACCTAGATGTTACCAAATTGAAATCCCATGTTCTTTCGACTGCCCCAAGGTAATTATTCACACTGTGGGAAGGGAAGTGGTATGTAAACAATGTAAAAGAACAGATAATACAAAACTCACTTTCATTCTGCTTTAGAACACTCCATGTACATTTTCGAACCCTGTTTTACCTTCATCATTATTTCCAAACTGCTACTAAAATGAGTTTGCACTGTCTTACTGTGTCCTCACCCCTACCCCCAACCTGAACAAATAGGGGGAGCCCAAAACCAAATTGGCATGCATTGCAAAGACAGCAGGAGGTTTAAAATCTACCATAGCTAACAACACACACATAAACCAGAACTGATTGTACGTACTTTGATATACTTAGAGAGAAAGGGCTATATAAATTCAAATTGCTCTCCTACCTTGATAGCTAATTCAACCTCGCAGGATCCTAGGATGCAGGTACAGAATTATTTTCCAGATAGGCTCATTCATTTACTCTTTCAAGTAGCATTTACTGACCAATTAGTCAATTCCAAACTAACTCATTTAATCAACAGATGGAAGTTGCTCTCCTTACTTTCCCACAGACACAAATACTTCTGGTCAGGAAAGGAACCTGTCTTGAGGTCTTCCCTCAAAGTCTCCAGCCATATCCTTCCACTCCCAGCCCCTGTGTACCACAAGATGCTCTGTCTCCGGCAATAGGTATTGTTAATATTCTTATTTTACAGATAGAAAACTGTATAGAAGAGATTAAGTGCAATGTCACACAACTTATAAGTGACAGTATCAGGATTAGAACCCAAGTAGCCAAATACCAGAGCCCATTCTTCTATCTGCTATGCTATAATCTACTTCTTGATATGCTATACTTCTTTAATTTGTTGATCAACATAAGAACTGAAGGAAATCATAAAATAAATAAAAATAAAACACTTTGAAAATAAAAGAACTGAAGGAATATTTAGGCTTGCCAAGTTTAGAGAAACTGCTCTAAAGATGAGAATTCTTGAGCTGGAAAAATAAAGCCTTGGAATTCGAGGGATTTGTTTAAGGACACATGTCTAAGCACATGGATTCCTTGCCCTACTATCCTGACCCACCTTTAGGGATCTAGCACTCCCCTAATCCTGGGACTGGAAGATAAGAGGAACCAAAGCCCAAACCCATTATACATTGTCCCCTTGAGCCTGGCATTCCCTCCATGAGTCAGAGTGAGCACAGGGAGGTGTGCATAACCTGCACAGTGCCCCTCTATGGGAGATCCCTGATAAGGAAAGAGTAAGAATCAAAAATAATATAATAGAGGAGTTAATGCATAATATGTAAAAAGGTGCTAAGTGCTAAGGAAAAGAAAATAAACAAGATAGAGAATGCCACCTGTGAAGGTGAAGGAAGGGAAGAAGTTATAGTTTTAACTAATGTGGCCAGGTTGAGAAGGTGACATCTGAGCAAAGGAGACAAAGTACACTGCCATGCAGCTATCTGAGCAAAAGATATTCCAGGCTATTCTAGAGTGAACAGCATGATGCAAAGGCTCCAGGGGGAGTCAAAGGGAGACCTATTAGGAAGTTACTGCAGTATACAAGCTAGAGATGATAATAGCTAGAATAGTGGCAATGGAGGTGGTGACAAATGGTTGAATTCTGGATATATTTTGAAGGCCAAGTCCACAACACTTCCTGACAGATTTACTGTAGAATGTGAGAGACAAAGTATTCAAGTGTGTCTCCAAGTTTGGGGTTTGAGACATGGAAAGATGGAGATGCTACCAACTGAGAAGGAAAAGGGTATGGAAGAAGCCAGTGTGGGGTGGAGGTGGAAAGGAAGATCAGGAATTCAGTTTGGGATTTCAGATAACCAAATGAAGACAGTGAGTAGGCTGTAGAATGTATGAGTCTGAGGTTCAGGAGCGACTCCGGCTGAAAATATAAATTTGAAAGTCATCAGCATATGGATGGCATTTATTGCCAGGCAACTAGCCACACTCTCCAAATGAGCGAATGAAGATAGAAAAGAGAGGAAGACCAAGGATAGATCCCTGGGGCATTCTCATGTTCAGAGGTCAAGAAGAGGAGAAGCAGGAAAGGGGGTTTGGAAGCAGCAACCAGTGAGGTGGGAGGAGAACCAAACAGGTGTATGATGTTCTGGAAGCCCAGAGAAGAAATGGAACAAGAAAGGGGAGATGTTTAATTTGATTATATCAAGAAGGAGGTATTTAGCTGCATCAAAAGCTGTGGATAGGTGACATAACATGAGCTGTGCAATATAATCGCTAAGTTAAGCAACATGGAAGTCATGTGGACATCTTAACAGAAGCCAATTTGATGGAGAGACAGGAGGCAAGAGCTCGACTGAGGTGATCTTAAGAGAGAAAGAAAGAGGAGAAAATGAAGACTACACATGGGAGCAAAGAAACGGGATCACAGTAAGGATGAGAGGTGGAATCAGGAAAACGTCTTTTGTGGACTTATTAATGATGGCCATTCTGACTGGTGTGAGGTGCTATCTCCTGGTAGTTTTGATTTGCATTTCTCTAATAATCAAGGATGTTGAGCATTTTTTCATGTGCTTGTTGGCAATCTGTACATCTTCCTTGGAGAAATGTCAATGCAGGTCTTTTGCCCATTTTTCAATTGGGTTGTCGGCTTTTTTGCTGTTGAGTTGAATAAGTTGCTTGTATATTCTAGAGATTAAGCCCTTGTCAGTTGCATCATTTGAAACTATTTTCTCCCATTCTGTAAGTTGTCTTTTTGTTTTCTTTTTGGTTTCTTTTGCTGTGGAAAAAGTTCGTCAGCTTGGTTAGGTCCCATTGGTTTATTTTTGCTTTTATTTCTGTTGCTTTGGGAGACTGACCTGAGAAAATATTCATAAGGCTGATGTCAGAGAATGTCTTGCCTATGTTCTCTTCCAGGAGTTTGATGGTATCTTGTTTTATTTTTAAGTCTTTAAGCCATTTTGAGTTTATTTTCATGCATGATGTGAGAGTGTGCTCTAGCTTCATTGATTTGCATGCAGCTGTCCAGGTTTCCTGGCAATACTTGCTGAAAAGACTGTCTTTATCCTATTTTATGTTCTTGCCTCCTTTGTCAAAGATTAATTGGCCATAGGTATCTGGGTTTGTTTCTGGGTTCTCTATTCTGTTCCATTGGTCTGTATATCTGTTTTTGGTACCAGTACCACACTGTCTTGATGACTGTGGCTTTGTAATATTGTCTGAAGTCTGGAAGAGTTAACCTCCTGTTTGGTTTTTATTTCTCAGAATTGCTTTGGCAATTCTGGGTCTTTTGTGGTTCCAAATAATTTTTGGATTGTTTGTTGTAGTTCTGTGAAAAATGTCATGGGTAACTTGATAGGGATTGTCTGAATCTGTAGATTGCTTTGGGTAGTATGTCCATTTTTATAATATTAATTTTTCCAACACAGAAGTATGGAGTATCTTTCCATTTCTTTACATCTTCTTTAATTTCCTTGATTAATGTTTTATAGTTCTAGGCATGTGTAAGTCCTTTACCTCCTTGGTCAGGTGTATTCCCAGGTATTTGATTTTTGGGGGGTGCAATTTTAAAAGGTATTACATTTTTTGTATTCCTTTTCTAATATTTCTTTGTTAGTATACAGAAATGTGACTGATTTCTGAATGTTAATCTCATATCCTGCTACTTTGCTGAATTTGTTGATCAGCTCAAGTAGTTTTGGGGTTGAGTCCTTGGGGTTTTCTTTATATGGTACCATGTCATCTGCAGATAGTGACAGTTTTAGCTCTTCTCTTCCTATTTGGATACAAATGATAATAAAGACACAACCACTCAAAATCTATGGGATGCCACAAAAGCAGTGCTCAGAGGGAAATTCATAACAATATAGGCCTTCCTCAAAAAAGAAGAAAAATCCCAAATCGACAACTTAACCCACCACCTAAATGAATTAGAAAAAGAAGAACAAACAAAGCCTAAAGTCAGCAGAAAGAAGAAAATCATAAAGATCAAAGAGGAAATCAATAAAATAGAGATTAAAAAATCAATAGAAAAAATAAATAAAACTAAGAGCTCGTTCTTTGAAAAGGTAAACAAAATTGACAAATATCTGGCTAACTCTCCAAGAAGAGGAGAGAAAAAACCCAAATAAACAAAATAATAAATGAAAAAAAGAGAAGTTATAATGGATACTACAGAAATACAAAAAACCATGAGAGAATACTATGAAAAATTGTATACCAACAAATTTGACAACCTAGAAGAAATGGACAACTTTCTAGAGACTTACAGACTGCCAAACCTGAATCACGAAAAAATAGATCAACTGAACTGACCAATCACTAGAAATGAAATTGAATATGTCATAGAAACACTCCCTTTTTTTTAGGGTCACACCTGCGGCATGTGGAAGCTCCCAGGCTAGGAGTCAAGTTGGAGCTACAGCTGCTAGTGTACACCACAGCCACAGCAACATGGGACATGAGCCACATCTGTGGTCTATACCACAGCTCACGGCAACACTGGATTCCAGACCCACTAAGCAAAGCCAAGGATCGAACACTCATCCTCATGGATACTAGTCAGATTCGTTTCTGCTGAGCCACAACAGGAACTCCACTTCAAGTATTTTAAAGTGAATTAATTTCAAGAAAGCTGTTTAGTAAAAGACAGTTCTTAGATATGTCCCAAACTATGAAGATGGTGGTATTAACATAATTTCCAGCAAAAAATAAAAATAAAAAAGTAAAATTGTGAGATGTTCACATTGTGGCTCTACGATAATGAACCTGATTAGTATCCATGAGGATGCAGGTTCAATTCCTGGCCTCACTCAGTGGGTTAAGGATCCAGCGTTGCCATGAGCTGTGGTGTAGGTCACAGATGCAGCTTGGATCTGGCATTGGTATGGCTGTGGCATAGGCCGGCAGTTGCAGCTCCAATTCAACCCCTAGCCTGGGAACTTCTGTATGCCATGGATGAGGCCCTAAAAAGAAAAGAAAAAAAAAAAAGTAAAATTGTGACTCATATACTCAAAAATAACACGTTACATTTTATTTATTATTTAAGTCATTACTTAAGTGAGCAAGACAGGGGAGATGAAATAACCAGTTCAAGGGAAAGTTTGAAGAGGCAAAAATTGGGTTACTTAAAAGAATGCATTCTTAAATGAATGTGGAAATGGACATGAAACTGATTTTTGCATGGGGTGGGGGGAGGGGGAGGGTTATCCCACCACTAGACATAATTCATTTGCATGTCAGGAAGACAAGAATTATTTTGCTTTGCTATCTGCTATCTGTAATTTTTTAAGTACTAAAATAGTTCAAGGGCAGTGAAAGGTGAGAATCAAACAGCCTGGAAGGGTGTGCTCTTAACAGGGTAAAGCATCTTCCCATTAAAGCAAGACAATTTATAGTCCAAACGTAGGGAGGCAACACTGAATAAATGAAAAGGTGTATAGTGAAGGTCTGGGCATTTGGAGTCTTGACCCTGCGACTGTATGTGCTTGGGCAAGTCATCTCTTCCCTTTTGGCCTCAGGTTATCTGTCAGTAAATAAATGAGGAATCTGAATAAGGTACTTTCCAAGGATCCTGTGTTATAAAATTCTCAAATGCAAGATATTTTATTGCCCAAAACTTTAGCGGCCTAAGAGTGGCATTTTTTAAAAATACCTCTTGTTTGTAGAGTTCTCAACCTGGAATTGACCTGCTCACCAGTCTTCCCAGAGTAGAATCAGGAAGCTGCCTCTGTTTATTCAGACCAGAGCACAGGCAATGGACAAGTATTCAGGGATCATCATTCATATACTAACGGTTTTGTTAGAAAGAGGATGTCTTCCTTTGTGTTCATCTTGTAATTAAGACTTTGCTAAAATCCAACAAATACACTCCATTTATCACCATCATTATGACTATCATTAATAACCAGAACCGAAGTCCCAGCTTCCACTGGCTACCACATCACATCATTAACTTCCTTCTCCCTGATCTAGCTGCAGGTCCCAATCCTGCTTGGAAAGTTCCTGTGCCGTGGAAGGCATTAACATAGCCATTTTAAAAGTAATTTGATATGAGAATTTCAGGGATGCACAGTTCAATTTTTGTACCCCCCTCTGGGTTTTTCTGGACCATCGTTTTGAGGAAGCTGGATTAATATCATTTGCATTGAGTTCAATCCATTCCTTCCTCAAACTAAAGGCCCTGGGGACAAGAGCAGAGGTTAAGAGGACTATACTCTGTGAACTCAGACCAGTAAAGAACTCAGGGAGAGGCAAATATTGCCTTTTTCTCCTCAAACACTACTCCTGTATTGTCTTGATACCCTGCCAGAGCTAGGATGGAAAACTAAAATGGTGGGTCCTACTGCCAGCAAGCCTTGAAATCTGCCACTTAACTCAAGCAAGTTCCTTCATTTCTCTGCACCTCAGTTTCTCAATCTGTCAAAAAAAAAATTGCAACATCAACTATTCTCCAGTAAAAAATAATAATAAAATAAAAACTTTAAAATAATAAAAATTAAAATTTTAAAAGTTAGAATAGAATCACAGAGTTCTTGTGAGGCTTAAAATTAGGTATGTAAAACAGTGAGCACAATGTGAGTTAGCACTTAATGTCACCTGTTGTTGCAGATGTCGTAGTTGCCATGACCCTTCCCCGAATGCACTTGGAATGGGAAATAAGAAGTGACCACAAAAATAAGTACTCTCTCATTCAGTTGTTCAACAAGCATTTTCTCCCTTGTCCAGTGTTATTATTTTCCATTATAAAAGTTAAAACATAAATGTATTAACAATGTAATCAGTGTAAAAGGATATACACTAAAGTACTAGAAGTAGACCTAGTATGGGATTAGGAGAATTTCAACTTATACTTGCAACACTGCGGTGTTTCACTTAACGACAAATATATGTCATTCTCTTTTATTAAAGTATAATTGATTTACCATGTTGTGTCCATTTCTACTGTACAGCATAGTGAATCAGTCATACATATATATGTATATATACATTCTCTTTCTCATACTATCTTCCATTATGTTCTATATCAAGAGATGGGACATAGATCCCTGCGCTTTACAGCAGGACCTCATGCTTATCCATTCTAAATGTAACAGTTTGCATCTATCAACCTCACATCGTTCTTGCAAATATTTTTAAAGATTTTACTTCTGGAAAAAAACTGAGATCCAAGTACAATGAGTACATGATAAGCAACTTGCAGAAACAGAGAAAGAGAAAAGAAAAGACATCATCCTACTAATTCAGCTATCCTCGTTCTGACTCCTCTCAAAACCCAGGGAGGATGGGGTCCTACAGAATGTTAATAAAAGATCCAAGGTACAAGTGCAAGAGCTCTGCAAAGCTGCAGGTCTTAAAATGCAGAATACCATGCATCCTACTAAGTATCTGATGAAACCTGTGGACCTTCCTCCAAGGGACAGCATACATGTGAAATAGCTCTGTACAACTGGAGGGGGTCCAAAGCCTCCTAAGATTTGTAGACATACAATAAACCCTAATACTAATGTCTATGGAAGACCATGACCAAAGTCCCCCACCCATCTGCCTATCTGATTAAAGGCACACCAAGAAGGTCCCATGACAAAAGCATCTTCCCCACAGGCCTGATTCTGGCACCAAGAACCTCATGATTGGGAATTGCTTTGAATCAAGGCAGTGTTACCTATAAAACTACAAGCAGCCTCAAGAAATTTAACACGAAGTTTCTATTATTTTTTTCATTTCTTTTTCCAACAAATATTTATGGAGGATATATTATGTCCTAGGCAATAGGGTAAACAAGACAATTGTCTTGGAACTCAGAGTCTAGTGTGAAGGAGAAGATTGACAGAGAGATGGACAGTAGATGTGTAAACGAATTAATTGGTGCTGTAACTGGTTAATAATGAGTGCTATGAAGAAAACAAAGTAATGGAATAGGATTGCTTGAGTGAAGGACATCTCTACATAGGGTTCTCAAGAAGGCTTTCTGCAGACTTGCTTAGTGAGAATAAACCAGCCATACTGAAATATGTGAGGAAAGACATTTCATCGCAGTCTTGAATATATTCATTGCATCCACATATTACATTCTTCCTAGGATGAAGGCAGTTTCTAAAAACAGGAAGAAAGCTAGTCCAGAAAAGAAGATATTTCAGAGAGAAAAGGAAGAGAACAACCACAAGAGAGTCACAAAGAGGGAGAAAGATGGAGAAAGATGGGTAGGGAAGAGAGGTAAAAGGTCACACCTGACATGTGATTATACTTTGGAATGGTTAGACTCTTTTTAGCTGCAAGTAACACACCTCTGGCTCAAACTGGCTTAAACAATAAGGAATTGTATTCCCTGATACAGGTGGAAATTCAAAGATAATGCAGGAGTGGGGTATGATACCATTAGGGCTCCAGCTCTGTTTTCCCTTTGATTCTCAAGCTGTGTCCTTCTCATTAGAGACAGAGGCAGAGGCAGCAAGGGATGAAGATAGAGATGGAGATAGAGGAAGAGACAGAGAGAGATCAGTGAGATAGAGATGACAGAAAGGTATAGAAATATACGCAGGTATCTATATAGGTATACATATGTATCTACTATTTCCAAGCCTTTCTAGCCTCTTTGCTTCCCAAAATGTTTCTGGCTTTGTACATTCGGTTTCTTTTACTCCCCAGCTCTTTGAGACAGGTTCTGCTACCATCAGGCTAGTTCTTTAGATTTTGTGATAGGAGTGGGGAAGGGTAGAGGACAAAGGGCACAAGGGCTAGAACAGGAAGTGAAGCTTTTCTGGGAATTTTATAAAATTATAGAAAAGGAGAAGCCAAAGGTATGAGGCAATTAGATGATTAGATAAGAGGGGTATTTTTACATGAGCTTTTATGGTATATGTAGCCCCTGTTTAATGTTTGAGCAATTTAAATAGAGAACTTGAATTATTTGGGATTGATTTTTTAACTAACTTTTTTGCAACAACTCTGAGACTGGACTATGTGGGTCCTGGTTTAGTAGGGTTACATACACACACACACACACACCACAGAGAGAGAGAGGAGAGAGAGAGAGAGAGAGAGAAATGGCAAAAGATCAACAATCCTGTTTCTCAAATCCCTTGTGAACAAGGTGGTCAAGATCTGCTCCAAAGCTAAACTTGCCTAGGCATATCAGAAGGAAAGGGACGGAAATTCTGGCAAGCCACTCTTTAAAGGTCATTGACCTCTGGTTTACACTACAGTTCAAACCATGAACTCTGTACTATGAATCATTATTAAAAGCAGCTTAGGTGTAGTTTAAAAGGTCTTGAATTTATGAGCAGGAGACATGGGCTAAAATGCTGTGCCATAGCTCACTAGCTGTGCGATCTTCAGTACATTTCATTCCTTAACATTCCTTTAACATCTGTAAGGGTGGCATAATAGTACCCACTTTACTGCATTAGTGCAAAACTCTAAGTTCCTTGAACTTGGCTTCTATATGTGGAATGTTCCTTATTCATTTCTGTATCCCTAAGACACAGCTCATGGATGGCAAATACACAGTACTCCCTACCCATGGAAAAACAGGTAATAAACAGTTTGTTCCAGTAAACCTGGCACAGAGGGCATTAAATAGGTAACTATTTGTTGAGTGCATGAATGAATGAACTGAGTGCTCTGGGCAGTCACTACCAACCAACCAGAGCTGGCTCTTGAGACAAGGTATAACTGCTATCCCTGGCCCTAGCCTTCATTCCAGCACTATCACAATGTATGTAATTGATTTCTTGCCCATACCCTATAGACCAGAGATCTACCACCTATTTTTGTAAATAAAATTTTATTAGAACACAGACCCACACGTTTGTTTATGTATTGTCTATGGTTGCTTTCACACGACAATGGCAGAGTTGAGTATTTATTATTTAGGCTTTTACAGAAAAAAAATTTGCCAATTCCTGCTCTAGACCATGCCCTCCTATCTTCTTATCCCCAACACTTTGCAATCAGGCACTTGAAAGATGTTAACTGAATTAATACATGCTGGGAATCCCAAAGAGATGGTTGACCTGAAGTTATGAGTTCACTACAACTAGCCATTTCATTTCTCTCAGAAACCTCAGGTGGTGGAAAACAAGACAGTCTACCTTCAAAAGGAGAAGGGCCATGGCAAGCAGATGAGACCCAAAGACAAACTGCCAAGGAGTGCCCTGGAGCGCTTGGGGTGGGATGGAATGGACAGTGATGGAGGAGTGCAGACCAAGAGGAGTAGAGCGTGGAAAGAACCCAAAGGAGGAAATCCAAAGTCCAACCTGGTCTTCCACCTACTTTGTTGGAAATCAGTACTTCCTAATAAATGTCCACACTCAACACAGGTTTGATCTGTGTGGGTCCACTTAACATGTGGACTTTTTTCAATAGCAAATGCTACACAACCTACAGGTGGTTGAATCCTCGGATGTGGAACCTCTGATATGGAGAAATTATGGCCAGGAGGAAACCACATAAATGGAAGTCTAACTATAAGTTATACATAGATTCTTAACTGTGTAGAGGGTCAGCACCCTATCCCCAATGTTGTTCAAGAGTCAACTGAATTTTAGTTAAGAACCTCAAAATGTTGTCTGCGTGTAGCTCATATCACAATCACCTGGGGATTTTGTTAACATAAAAATTCCCAGGAATCATCTCAGACTTAAGAAGTCATGAACCCTAGGGGTGGAGTGCAGGAATCCACATGGTTAAACAAAATCCCCAGGTCCTTTTATACCCGCTAATATTTTGAACTGACCTATAGAATATATTATTTTCCCAAGAATAATAAGAATTCCTAAGTATTTACCTCAGATTGATCGCTTGTCGCACAAATTTTCCACTTAAAGACTTTAAGATCAGGGCATTCTCACTGAAGATTTGAGTACTATCTGCTGAAAGATACTTTTACTGTATATGCACAATGCCAAATGTCCTGTCAATCCAACCAAAAATACAGGATAAAGCTCTGCTTCAATGAATTGGCCAGTCGAAACTTGATTGATGATCCAAAAGTCTCATGAAAACATAGGCCCAGAGAGGGACAAGGACAGTTGGGGGTGGAAATACGTGACAGAATGACTATGTCTTATTGGAAAGTATCTTTACCCCAAAATAACCAAGATAAATGATTTGTGACTGTGACATAGGACAAAGAATTTCAGTATAACAGAGTTGACTATGGAAAAAATGCAACCAGTACAGTAAATCACTCTATGGGGAAAAACAAAAAGGAAACAGTTCAGAATAAGTGCCTCTAGAGATAAAAATCACCTAAAATATTTTTGTGGAAAAAAAAAAAAAAACAACTCCCTTAGACGTATTGGGAAATAATTTATAGTAGGAAAAAAAAGTTCTTATAAACCAAATGGCCCCCCTACATGATGGCAAAGTACATGGGCTCATTATACCTTGTTTACTATCAATTCTAACTAGGTTTTCCTTTGCTGCAAAGTTTGGCCCCAAGAGTGTTAACTCTAAAGCTAACCCTTTCTTCTCAAGTCTGTGAATGTCCCTGGAAGGAGTTAAGAAATAAAGACAGGCTCCCCCCCACTCCTGCCTCTGGGACTCATTTTCTGACTTTTCAATGACAGGCATTCATTGCTTGTATACCTGGGATGTCAGGCTACCTGCCAACTACTTCCATTCAGATTCTGGAAGCGTAATTCAGAAACAGCATATATTTCAAACAATTCTTTTTTTTTAAAGAATTGCAAAATGAGTAAAATTGCATTGGCAAAAGAGAATAATAATCACCTAGGAAAATAAAAGATTTTGATACCTAAATCACTAAAAAAAAAAGGCACTCCAGGTGAAAGATTAAAGTGCAAAATATGAAACCATAAAGATTCTAGAAGAAAAGACTGGAGAAAATGTTATAATTTAATGTTATGATTTTAATTTCTATATAAAATTCAGATGTCAAAATGATGTACAGATTAATTTCACTCCACAAACTTCTTCGTTAAAAAAAATGGGGGAAAACATGAAAGGTAAATAACAAACTTGAGGAAAACTAGGTCACATTGCATATCATAGACCAAAAGCTATTTTCATTAATATACAAAGAGTCCTTAGAAATCAATAAGAAAAATAAAACTACCAAAGGAAAAGCAGGCAAAGATATACATACGTCATAGAAAATTAGTTAGAATGATTTATAAACATACTAAACTTATTAAATTTCCCCATAATAAGAGAAATGAACAGTAAGAAACTGAGATACTGTTTTTCACTAATCAGATTGACAAAGATCAAAAAAAAATAGCTACTTGTATTGGAGTTAGGAAAATAGACAGTTTTTAACACTTTATTGATGGGAATGTGAATTGATTTAACCTCTGAGAAAGGCAATTTGGTAATATTTACCAAAATTTTAAATATAGATATACTTCAACTCAGCAATTAAAGTTCTAGTGATTCATCCTGAAATTTACCTGAACGTGTGCACAATAACCAGAATTGCTACTGTATCATTCCTCATATTAGCAAAAGACTGAAACATCCTGAATGTCCATCAACAGAGGGCTGATAAAAGGAACTATGGTAAATACATAAAATAGAATATGGCACGAAGCTACTCAAATTAAAGAGGTAACTTTGTATAATTATGTGAAAAAAATCAAAATATACATTACACCAAAAAAGGTAGAGAATAACAAATTGTATTCATACATGATTATACATGCACAGAATATTTATAGCAGGAAATAAAACATACAGGTAACAGTGGTTGCCTCTGGGGAAAACTGAGTGGTTGGGTAATAGGGTGGGAGAGTGAGTCTTCAAGATATATCTTTTTCATATCTTTTGAATTCTGAACCATGGGCAAGTACTACCTATTTAAAAGATATATTTTTAAAGAGCTACAAGAAAATTAGACAAATATCCAAACCCTCTCATCATATTCTGAAGAGGTCTTACAGGCAGGTCTCTACCTGCATGATTTGAATATTATCATCAGGCAGGAAAATTTTAAAAGATATTAGTGCCCTGCTTTATTTTTTTCTCCTCCCCTTTTCCAAATATGTATTCAGCTCTTTAATAATTCCTTGCCTTAGGGAGTTCAGCAGGGTAGAAAACAGAACCTGCTTAGGTCTGATTCTTCCATCTTTTGTAAAAGCCCATGCACTTTGAAGGGATTATAGCAGTAGACCCAAAGGGGAGGGAAGGGGTGCTTTTGAGGATAATAAGAGAGTGGAGAGGAAAGAAGAAAGTTTCTATAATCAGAAAGAGGTGAAGTTCGGGCAGCATGGACAGCAAGGTTCCTGGGGATGGCTATTCAGTGGGCAAAGGGGGGCTCTACCCAGAACACAGGGGCTTTCAGGTATATCAAAGAGTCCTAAACCCCAAGAACTAGCAACTAAAGAGCTTACAGAAAGCAGTGAGAGCTCACATATGGAGTCCATTGGGGTCACCCCTATCTAGCATTAAGAAAAAGCCAAGGACCTTGGTAAATATCTAGGTGGAAGTGGGGAAGCACTAGAACTGGTTTAAAGCAACTCCCATAGCGACTGGAGTTGCATTTTCCTCCAGCCAGTAGGGGGCAGGGCTTATAATTGGATTTAAGTTGATTTATCACACAGCTGATTTTGTGGGTGGAGAGTCCTCCCCATTCTACAGCAGGATGCACTGAAAATCAGCTGGGGTATCGTAGACACTCCATATACTAGTTGCATAGCCTAATGTCTGTTGATGGTATCACATGGAAACATCTCTATTTTCTCTTTTGTGTCCCTCGAATCTTCCTTTCTTGCTTATACTCTACCTTTGCCCCTTTTTCGCTACCTCTTTTTCCTTTCCTGCTGCCCAACATGTAGACATACTAAAGGCACAAGCAAGGATGATTCAGCATGACCAGAATCACTCAAAGATGATGTTCTCTTGAGCTTATCAAAACCATCCCCCCAAATCTAAGAAACGGCTGTTTCTTCAGGCAGGAGTTCTCCAAGAGGCTGGAGAAGATGTTGAGGCTGAACTTCCAAGACTGAACAGGAAATCTAGACATAGCCTGTTCTCCTTCCTCTAAGTGGAGAACTGGCCTAAGGAACTGGCCACAACAGTGCTTTAGAACAGGAGTTCAGGGAACTGGTCATTCTTGGGTCCTCACAAGGAGATAGTATGGGGACTACTGAGAAAACCAAGCATCATTAATCATCAAAGAAAGGCCACTTGGCTGTCTGAAGACACATAATGAAAAAATGGGGAAAGTGAATGGGGCACTGAGACCCCTCAGGGGGGTCCCTGCAGTGCTTAATTTAATGGGCAATGAAAGGCCCATTTTCTCAAGGGCCTAAGGGTTTCTAAATCATTTTTCAATTATGTTTTCATTTCAGTGATAATTTTAAAAGAAAAAAAAAAAAGTCTAGCAACTCTAAGACCAAAACTTCTCTTCAGCAGCGACAATTTTCAATTGAAAGTTTACTAAGCCAGTATTTTCCAAATAGGGTTTCCCCCCACCCCACTGGAGTTGAGAGTTTTCCTCCTTTAAAAGGGGTCCCTACATTACACAAGTTTAAGAAGCTCTCGTTTTAAGCACTGTCATTTCAGGAAAGTGGAATAAAACATGAATGTTCCCATGCTCTCCCATCAGTGTCTCAGCACTGCTAAACTAACAACTGGCCACACCTTTGGAAAGCATGGTCCTGGGGGAGCAGGGAAGGCTTGAATGCAGGAGTGGTAGAGAGAATATGGTGAGACATAAGAAGGTACTGAGCAAGAAGAAGGTGTGCCCCAACGAACAGAGGAGGGCCTGGCAAAAGACCACCGAAGTACCTTCTAAAATAATGTCAGATGTCAACCTAACAGACTGGTCTATAGAGGACTCTGGCACCAGCCAGCACTGGAGCTGCATCCGCTAGGACAACCCCCTCCCCCATGCAGTATGTTCCAACTGCCAGTATATATACCAGCATCCCCCAAGCCAGAAACACAGGATTCTTCAAAGGTTAGCTTTCCTCTGACCTCACCCAAAATACTATCCTGTCTGTGCCATATACTTTATCACTTAGCCATAAACTGTTTGAATTGCTCACTATTGATCAACCTACATTCCTCTTGCCTATCCAAGAATTCTCTAAGATCCATGTGGGTAAACCCTAGGAAAGCACCAGCCCATAATAACAATCCCTGTTATTTTCATCAACTACAAAGCACATTTAGGCATATTCTCTCATTCTACTCAACATCCATCCTATGAGGCAAATCAGACAGGAATTACTATAGACTGCTTTATGAAAAAGAAACTGAGTCCCAGAAAAGTTTGGTGAATGGATTTGAATCCATTAAGCAAACTGGCAAGCGTGTTAACAAACTCCACACTAACCTGGGAAATCTTTTAGATACTACATGATTTGCCTTAAAATTGTTCTTCAAAGGACATATACCCTATCCTCACTACTTTGCCTTCACATTGCTCATGGGGGTCGCAACTTTGTAGTTATTTTGTGATTATGGCCTTGAAGGAAAGTAGGTGTTTAATAAATATTTGCTAATGAATGGATTCTACATCCTCCACTAGCTGCAAGTTTCACGAGAGCAATGACACATCTGTTTTGCTCATTATCATAGCAGCTCCCAAATAGTGCTGAGCACACAAGAGGTCCTCATTAAATCTTTATTGATAAATGAATGAATCAGTCAATTAAGCCATGCTTATATTCTCTCCTATGAAAAGCATTCTTGATGCCCACAAATAGATTTCTTTTTAAAAAAATCTACTTCATGTCAAACCCCCAAACCAGGGCAGTGAATCCCAAACAGAATAAAATTACTTCCAGGAAAATGAACTGTTCCCCAGTTGCAAATTGGCTCTGGATGCTGCTGCTTTCCTCCCATTTACACTCTTTTCAGGCAGCTATTTCAGGTGATGGCATTATCATCGATGGAATTCAATAAAGCAACTGGCTTTCCCCCCCTCGACGTTTATTTTCTATAATCCGTCTTACAGCGGGAGACCATTATCCAGTCAAACAACGTTCAATTTCAACAGCATTACCGCTTCAAGGAAACACGCAGAGGGTTTGCACAAACGGGTGTGTAGTAAATTTAGTCTTTTAATAGGTTCATTCTTTATTAGGTATTTATTTCAGGAGGCGAAGTCCTAATTAGATTAAGTGGAGAAGCTAAAAAGCTATGGAAACAACACAGAGAGATTCCAGAATTAGATGGATTCGGTTTAGGTTTCCAGTTTTCCTTTTCTTTTCTTTTCTTCAGATGGCCAGAGAAATCCACACTGCAATCTCCAGTCCCTCAGATAAGAGTCTGTGAAATGAAACTCTGCCAATGTTTTGTGTAAAGAAGTCACATTTGTCTTTCTCCTACGCGGAGTTATTGTGGGGCTGGAATCTAGGAAAAACCGGCTCCCGGAGCCAATGGTGAACCCAATTTACTGTGGCAGATGAATATAACAAAGGTGGTGGTCTAGATGTTTGGCCTCAAGGCACAATTCAATTTTCAGCTGTTTCAAAGCTATTATGTCAAAGGCTGTTTGCATAAACATAATGTTGCCGGGGCCAATCTTGGGTGGGCAGGACTGGAGACGTCTGCCCTCTACTGCCCAAAATGGACATAGCAGCTGGACATCTCTTCAGAATCGGGGCTACAAAAAAAATCAACAGTCCCCCCAAAAAACAGGCCATCTCCAGAACTTTCTGAAACCTCTTTTTCTCAAGTAAAGTTAGAAGTGATTGTTCAGTTTTGTTTTGAGGGAGAAAATGCAGCAGATTGAAGATGTGATGAGTTGATGGATGATGTGGGAACTGAGGAGAAAGCTATTTCCCTTCTCGGAATTCAAAAGAAAATTCCCTTCACTCTCCCATCCACCCACACATATATATTTATATCACCACATTGATATTTAATATGTTTTTTTAACATAGAAGAAACGGATAATGACTCACAGGAAGCAAATCAATATATATCAGAATGAGCTAAAAATATCACTATAAAATATATATACTTAATGTTTATGAGGGCAAGAGGGGGAGAGGTTACCTTCTCAGTTTCAACTAAAAGTCTAGCTCCTTCTTTAGATTTCTTCTTTGTTCCTTTGCTCTTTCTCTTTAATAAAAACTCTGCCAAGATGTATGCCAGGTACTTAAGACTCTCAGAGAACTGCTGTCAACACTTAAATGTTTTTCCTTTCAAATACAGGTAATTATTAAGTGAAACAAAGAATGGTGCACTTTGGGGGAAAATATTTTAGGTAAGATGCTACAGTGGAGGGCTCTCAGACAAAAAAGAAGGTCATGCAAAATAGATAGAAGATGCATTCCAGGTGACACTGACCTAAACTCAAAGCTGCATAGTCAGTCTTGAACCAGACTTGAAACTGAAAACTGCCCATTAGATGATACTGGTTCCAAACAGCACAGAATTAAGCCTCGTTTGGGTTTCATAAACTAATGTCCCTGTATCCAAAGCTGCCCTTTAAATACTTTAATCTAAAATGTCCAAGTCTTTTAGTAGATGAAAACTGTTGCATTTGGAGTGGATGGGCAGTGGGATCCTTTGCAGAGCACAGGGAACTATATATCTAATCTCTTGTGATGAAACATGATGGACAATAATGTGAGAAAAAGAATGTGTGTATATATATATGTACACATAACTGGGTCTCTGTGTGGTACAGCAGAAGTTGACAGAACACTGTAAATCAGTTATAATAAAAAAAAAAGTTTTTTAATCCTATCAGGTAGAGTTATTTTTAAAAAAAGAATTATCTCCTTAGGTGAGTTTCCATAAACTCATTAGATAAAAGGTTTGATAATTCATAAAATTCTAATTTCAAATGCCAAATGTCAACTGGAAATTAACCACTGATTGCTAGGGAGCTTCTACATCATCTCTCAAAGATTCCTATCTGCTATTCATACCCTTATATAATCCCATCTACTTAAGTATGTGGGTCCACCTAGTGCCTCTCTTTCTCTCTCTCTCTCTCTCTCTTTTTTTTTTTTTTTTTTTGCAAATGATCCTGCAGCATATGGCATATGGAAATTCCCAGGCTAGGAGCTGCACCTGAGGCCTATGCTGCAGCCATGGCAACACTAGGCAGCTTATGGCAATGCCAGAACCTTAACCCACTGAGCGAGGCCAGGGATCAAACCCACATCCTCACAGAGACATCAGGTCTTCAACCTGCTGAGCCACAAAAGGAACTCCTAGTGATGTTCTTCTAATGAACAGAATTTGCAAAAGTGATAGGACTGCACTTTCAACATGAGGTTACAAAGACACTTTAGTTGCACTTTTGCTCCCCAGTCTCTTTCTCATGTATTCTTACTCTCTTCCTCACTAGTCTCCCTTTCTTCTTCTATCATGTTGTGAGCTGCCCCAGGGATAAGCCTACATAGCAAGGAGCTGAGGTCGACAGCCAGTGAGGAAATGACAACACCGGCTGAAAGACCTGTGTGGACCTGAATCCTGCCAACACCCATGAGTGAGTTCAGAAGCAGACCCCCCCCACCGAGCCTTCAGATGTGATCATAACTCCAGGCTAGACCTTGAGGCAGAGGCACCCAGCTGAGCTGTACCCAGATTCCTGACACACAGAAACTGTGAAATACTAAATGTTCATTATTTAAAGCAACAGTCTTGGGGTACTCTGTTACACAGCAATAGGTAACCAATTATAACTGCGTCCTCTGTGGAACCCATATAAATGATTGCTGAATTAAGGGATTAAATAAATGCTGAGGATTATAAAATCCTCTTATCATCCAAGAAGAAAAATAAAAAAATAAAAATAAAATGTCTAAGTCTTGTTCAAGTCACTGGACACAAGCTATTCCTTCTGTATGCTCAGGTCCTCAATAAGCCTCACATCAAGACCAGTCACCATGAACACATGCACAGAGTTCACAGCTGAGTGGAGTTTACAGATCAGGGTGACATTCATTAGACGACATAATCAAGTAATTAATTACAAAATGAAGGAGTTTTTAAAATTGGTCTTCATAGGGCATGTTTCATAGGCTACCTACGCTGTCAATCCCCACCATGGCAAAATATTGCTGCTACTTCTGGGGCTCCTTCCTCCTTCTAGGCACTATATGAGGTCTTTATATGATTTCCTCATGCAATCTTCACTACACCCCATGAAGTAGGCATATTATTATCCCATCTGACTAATGAATAAATGGAAGTTCTGAGAAGTAAAGTGACTTGTCCAAGGTCATACAGTCATTAAGTGGCTCATATGTGCCTATGTACAAGGTCAACGTCCTTCACAGCTTCCTACTTTTCTAATTATCTAAGCTAAATATCCTAGAAAATTCACTCCATGGGTTTAAAGTAAGGATCAACAATGTTCACATTAGGCAGAGCTGCTGCATTTATTTTCTTTAAGTTTCAGGGGCAAAAAAAAAAAGTTAATAATTTTTAAGCAGCAGGGAAACTGGAGGTGACTACCCAGGGTAGTTCAGAGATAAATGTTTTCTGAGACCAGATCGCTTGAGTTCCAATCCCAGAGCCACTAATTACCAACGGTGTGACCTTGGACAGATCTTACCTTCCCACACTTCATTTCCTTAATAATAGTATCCTGTGAGGATTAAACAAGGTAACCCAGTGTGTATAAAGCAGTTAAAACAGTGTCTGGCACAGAATGAGCACTCAATTTTGGATTCAGAATGAAAGTACAACTGACAGTTTACTTCATGGGGCTCTCGAGAAGATTCAATGAGATAATATTTAAGTGCTCAGACCAGTGCCCAGAACCAAGTAAGCAAACTGCTCGGTGAAGTCTCCTGCTGGCTGCCCATGACTCAGAGGAAGGGGGTTTGGCAGCCAGTGCCGTGCCTGCAACAGTGATCACAGCTTTAAGATGAACCCTGCGTGGAGTGCCATCTAGATGTCTGAGGTCACGGCATCCATCAAAAGCTCTGGTCTAACTGAACAATGGTCCTATGTTGCATGCTTACTTTCATTTGTTACAGAAGCCCTGGGGTGGGGTCTCTGCAGAACTACCCTAGGTGGAAAAAAATTAATTAAATAAGGCCAAAGATTCTTTGGTTTCTTTCCACATTACCAGTGGTTTGCCTCACCAGCCCACAAAGAAACAAGAATTCAGGGATTGAGTAACTTCTCAGTTGGTGCACTGAAGGATGGGGAGGCAGAAGGGAGTAGTAATTACAGACATGGAATTTGGAGTCAGGCAAAACTGCATTCAAATTCCAGCTTCTAACCCTTCCTTACATATGACCCTGGCTGAGTAGCTTAAACTTCCTAAGCCTGGTTTCTCATGGGTAAAAGGGAGATAAAAATAGTATTTTCCTTATAGGTTTTTGTGGAAGAATAAAACATGATAATATAAGGTGTTAATCATAAAAAAAAAAAAAATGAAACTCGGATTTCCCATTGTAGCCCAGCCGGTTAAGGACCCAACATTGTCTCTGTGAGGATGAAGATCCGACCCCTGGCCTCACTCAGTGTGTTAAGGATCCAGCATTTCCACAAGCTACAGCAGGGGCAGCAGATGTGGCTCACATCTAGAGTTGCTGTGGCTGTGACATAGGCCTCAGCTGCAGCTCCAATTTGACCCCTAGCCTGGGAACTTTCACATGCCACAGGAGCAGCCAAAAAAAAAAAAAAAAAATAGCCAGCACCTACTGAGTGCTGATCCAGGCAAGGGCTTTCTATGTCATATTTATGTCTCACAACAATCCAAAATATATACTGCTATTAGTCCCATTTTATAGATAATGTTTGAGATAACTGAGTCACTTGCTGACATAGTCACTTTTAAGTCAAGCCTTAGAGAGTCCAGGAAATAATATTCTTTAAGTGGTAATTATTATTTCCTTTTGGGTCATCAATTCCTCAGTGATTCAAACCATTCATTATTTCTTATATGCCCAACTTTATGAATCCAGGGTCTGCGAGAAAAAACCAAGCAAGATAAGTTATGAATTTCCCCTTCATAGAGTTTTTAGTTTGATTGTTTAAACAAGACATAGGCACCTGACAAGTTGTTGCTCCCAGCTCCAAATCCTCCCAGAATAACCAGAGTCCTACACATCCGATATTCAAGTTTCCCCCTCATATTTGACTTTCCCAAATCCATTACATGAAGTTGCATTACATGAAGTTAACATTATTTCTCACTGGCATATTTGTTAAGAGTACTGAAGATGATCTAATGTATTAGAGATACGGTGATGAAAACCATATATTTACCACTCCTGAACAAATACTCAGCATAGACATGTGTTACTTTTCCCCCTAACATCCATACATCCATTTTCATGTATGAGCATCTCAGCTTTATTCTGGAGCCCTCATCCCTAACTCTTAGTCCATGAACTTTGGGGAGAGTTGATACCACTCCAGGCTCTAACAGGCATTGGTGGGGGGTAGCAGCGGGGACTGATGTTAACTTGGGCTTAGCCAATCAAAAAGCTGAGTTCTCTAAGCCAAGCCATTGGTTTGGGGGTTGGGAAGAAAGATAGGCTTGTAACCTAATCAGAGTCAGAGGGACCAATGGGAGAAAGGCATCGTGTATCCCCCTGGGTCCTCTAGCAGTAAGGAGGATCTGAGTCTGGAGCTCCCAGAGCTACCACAGGGAGCCTGGGAATGAAGCCAACATGACATGAGGCAGAGTTGAGAAATGGAGAGAAACCAAGTCTTTACGACATCAGTGGAGCCCTTGAGTCAGGTCACTCCCAAAGCACACCACCAGAGAGAATTCTTCACTCTGCCATGGAAATGCCCTCTCTCCTTAAGCCAATTTGCACTAGGTGTTTGTCATTTCCAGTCAAATTAATCCAGACTGATAGAGAGCTCCATGAATATAAGTTCATTCACTTAAAGGTGTAAAGAGTGGGAAATGACTATTTATATATACCCTGTCACACTTTGAATCATTGGTACATCCCTGTGAAATGTCTCTCCAGAGTTGGAAATGTTTTCAAAAAAAACAAGCTGAGCAAAATTCACACCAAAAAACTAGGAATGAACCAAATTAATTCCACAAAACCTTGACTCCAACAACACAAACCATAATCTGGGCTTTACCATCCAACA
Source organism: Phacochoerus africanus (assembly GCF_016906955.1). Taxonomy (NCBI): domain Eukaryota; kingdom Metazoa; phylum Chordata; class Mammalia; order Artiodactyla; family Suidae; genus Phacochoerus; species Phacochoerus africanus. The sequence goes on along the minus strand of NC_062544.1, from coordinate 14,565,346 downwards.
GGTATAAACTCTATGTTCATAATGCAAGAACACTCAAAACCCAGACTTGTGTGTGCACCTTAGGTTGAACCAGAAGTAAGGTTCTAATCCCCAAGTAACTGATTTGAGAAAAGCAAAGCCTAAAACCTAAAGAAACTTCCTTTCTAGGAAAACAGACACTGTAATTAAAAATAGCAACTTCTGGTAGGAGGTCAGTTGTTTGAGAAATTCATTTATGTGTTTTTCCTTCCTGACTTTTCCTCTTTCCTTTTCCCTATGTCTAATCAGGCACCAAGCTCTGTGCTGCCCTGCCCCAGGGGAGGTCTGTGACTATAAAACACTTTTCTTCCCTGACTTCTGTTCTCAAAAGCCTGCAGTGGCAATAGCAACCTGGTAGCCCGTGGACATTTTACTTTGACCTACACAGAATAATTTAAAATACTTGAACCAACATTTGACATGAAGGAGATTGCTCATAAAAGTCTAGATTTCTCACTTTTCTTGAAAAATCAGAAGATCCAGGAATACCAGGCAACATGAGTGGAGACAGCAAGCCAGAGCTAAGTAGCAGACCCCTTTAGAGAGTTCATGTGCCAGGCCCCTGCCAAGCTAATTTGCTCACTTCCATTCCTATCCAGCCTCGGCAGCCATTTGAGTTTGCAACTCCAGGCCTAAATCTAGAGGAGAATATGTATGCCAGGAGTCCTGAAGGGATGGGAGAATAGGGATGAAGATGAAAGGGAATTTCTCTGATAGAGGCAAGAAGAAAAAATTTTTCTTTTCTTTTTCTTTTCTTTTTTCTTTTTTTTTTTTTCTTTTTCTTTTAGGGCTGTACCTGCGATATATGGAAGTTCCCAAGCTAGGGGTTGAATCAGAGATGCAGCTGCTGGCCTACACCACAGCCACAGCAACTCAGGATCCGAGCCACATCTGTGACCTCTACCACAGCTCACAGCAATGCCAGATCCTTAACCCACTAAGCAAGACCAGGGATCGAACCTGCATTCTCATAGATACTAGCTGGGTTCTCAACCTGCTGAGCCACAGTGGGAACTCCCGAAAAACAATTTCTTTAAAGATCAAAGTGGATATGGTCAAAGTTGAGGAGGAAGACAGAAGCCTGCATTCTCTCAATGAGCAGCTGAGACCCAAGGGAGCTCGCTAACTGGTAGTGTTCTGGGAGAAATATTCAACAAGGTATGGCTGTGTACTTCTCTATTTTGACAAAATGTTCTTGTTCCATTTGTGGATTAAAAGCAGCAGGGCAAGAATCATGCCACATGGACTGGGTTCAGGAGAATCTCAGCAACCAAGGCACCCTGATGGCCAAAAACCTGGGCCCTCCCTGAGAAATGTCCCCACGACCAAGCAAGGTTGAATGTGTAGCCCACTCAGGAATGAGGACCTAGGTTCTTTTATTAATTATTTGGGGAGGTTAGGGGGCACACCTGCATATGGAAGTTCCCAGGCTAGGGGCTGAATCGCATCTATAGCTGCCAGCCTATATCAAGATCTGAGCTGCATCTGTGACCTGCACCCACAGCTCATGGCAACGCCAGATGCTTAACCTACTGAGCAAGGCCAGGGATCAAACCCCCATCCTCATGGTTACTAGTCGAGTTCATTACTGCTGAGCCACAACAGGAACTTCCCTAGGTTGGTTTAAAGGAAAGAGAAATGCACTATTTCTTGAGCACATGAGACTGAGAATTGCTCCAATTTCCAAGTGTTCCAGAAAGTCACAGACATATTCCTCCAAATTCTTTATCCCCTGGTTTTGCACTGCTTTTGTTTGCTTGTTTGTTTTTCATACATCTGAGGGGGTTCCTCAGATGGACATTCCTATTTACACTAATCCTATGGCTGCTGTAGCCTGGGTTTTATAATGTCATCAGTCCTGGAGTGTTTGGAGGTTTCTCTCTGCTGCTCTGACCCAGACACTGTGATCCTGAGATGGAGCAGCAATTTCAAGATTCTTCATATGTTGGAAGAAGCCCAGTGAATAGTTTCTTAGCTGACAGCAGAGTTCAGCTCAGGCAAGTCTGCAGAATCAGGTGACAGGACATTCCCTGGGGCCACTCTAAAACTGAAAGGAAAAGTAGAGCCTTCTCTAATTGCTTGAGGGCAATATTTCTACATGGTCCTCAAGAACACCAGCTTTAAAGTCAGACAAAGCAAGTTCAAGTCCTGGCTCCGCCACTTACCAGCTTTTTTATTTTATCTTAGATAGGCTCTGTTTCCTCAAAATAACAGTACTCATCTCACAGTTTTGTTGGAACAATTCAATGAGACAATGCCTAGAAAGTATCAAGTTCAATATCTGTTCACGGTAAGAACTCATCTAAGGGTTAGCTATTAAAACAATGTATTTTTTCAAGTTATTAAGAGAATAGATCTTAAAAGTTTTCATCACAAGAAAAATAAATTCTATAATTATGTATGGTAACATGTTAACTAGATTTATTGTGATCATCAATTCATAATATATACAAATATTGAATCATTATGTTGTACGTACAAAACTAATATAAAGTTATATGTCAACTGTATCTCAATTTTTTAATGAATTTTTTAAATTATTATTCTTTCTTAACTCAATGAATTTTATTATATTTATAGTTGTACAACAATCTTTACAACCCAGTTTTACAGCACTTCCATCCCAAACTTCTAGCCCATCCCTCCCTGCAACCTGTTTCCTTTGGTAACCGTAAGTTTTTCAAAGTCTGTCAGTCAGTTTTTGTTCTGCAAAGAAGTTCATTGTATACTTTTTTTAGATTCCGCATATAAGTGATAGCATATGACATTTGCGTCTCACTATCTGACTAACCGCACATAGCATGATAATTTCTAGGTCCATCTATGTTGCTGCAAATGCCATTATTTCAATCCTTTTTATGGCTGAGTAATAGTCCATTGTGTATATATGTACCACATCTTCTTTATCCACTCCTCTATGATAAAGGCTATTATATATAGTACTGCAATAAACATTGGAGTACATGTATCTCTCTTTCTTTCTTTTTTTTTTTTTTGTCTCTTTGCCATTTTCTTGGGCGGCTCTCATAGCATATGGAGGTTCCCAGGCTAGGGGTCTAATCAGAGCTGTAGCCACCAGCCTACGCCAGAGCCACAGCAACGTGGGATCCGAGCCATGTCTGCAAGCTACACCACAGCTCACAGCAATGCTGGATCCTTAACCCACTGAGCAAGGCCAGGGATCAAACCCGCAACCTCATGGTTCCTAGTCGGATTCATTAACCACTGAGCCACGACGGGAACTCCCATGTATCTTTCTGAGTCACAGTTTTCTCCAGATAGATGCCCAGGAGTGGGATTGCTGGATCAAGTGGTGATTCTACTATTAGTTTTTTTGAGGAATCTCCAAACTGTTTTCCATAGTGGTTACACCAATTTACATTCCCACCAACAATGTAAGGGCCACACCCTTTCAGCATTTATTGCCTCTAGACTTTTTGATCCCGGCCATTCTGGCTAGTATAAGGTGGTATCTCATAGTAATTTTGGTTTGCATTTCTCTAATAATTAGTGATGTTGAACGTCTTTTCATGTGGTTTGTTTTTTGTTTTGTTTTTTTTGTTTTTTGGCCAGCTGTATGTCTTCTTTGGAGAACTGTTTATTTAGATCTTCTGCCCATTTCTTGATGGGGTTGTTTGTTTTATTGGTATTGAGCCACAGGACGTGTTTATATATTTTGGAGATTAATCACTTGTCGGTCACTTAATTTGAAAATAATGAAAAACAGTCCAGGTCTCCAGGGAATTCAGAACCTAGATAATGAAACCAGCTAAACGTACACATGCCCAGTGATTTCATCCATGGATACTCACTAAAGTGTAGGCATAGCAACAGGACATGGTCTTTCCAACCTCTCCTCAACCCAACATAATCTGCCCCTCACTGTCCAAAGGGAAATCTAGAGTTTCCCTGAACTCAAGGAAAATGGGAGCCAATATATGGAAGGCGTATGAAAAAGGAATTTCCCCAGGCCAGTTGTCAGCTGTTCCAAAGAATGGGAAGAAACCAAAGTCAGCCAGTAGAGCCAAATAGTCAGGGCCAGAGCCATCAGTTGAAACTGTGAAGAAGACCAAGGTTTTATTCATCTGTTATTTTCTTTTTGGTATATTAGAACGAATTCTCCAATTCATTCTAGGCACCCAGTGCTTCATGTTGCCTTTAAAGCCCAGGGTCTCAAAGTGAGCTAAGGTTCTCTCCCAGTACAAACTCTCAGTCTTTAGGAAACACACTCCCTGGTCAAAACTTGCCAAGTGCTCCCTTCCCTTGAAACTGCTCTCTCCCCACTAAACTGAAAAACTAATTTATTCAAAAGTAATATGAGTGGGTGGAAGTTTCTTCCATCACCACTTTTATCAAATCTGCATTTTCACCAGGCTTTTAATGCACCAAGAATGAGAATGAGATCCACCCCAAGAGTAACTAAAACATAGTGTGGAGGAGACAGGACTGGAGCTACAGTTGAGTTATGAACCACAAGGTGCTCCCTAAACATGACAAGGGATGAGTTTTACTGAGAGGGGCACTCTTTCTCATACCCAAACTGGAAGGTGATAGATACCCCCTTTGATCTATAGGCAAAGCCTCCTACTTCCTTCTTCCCACCTCGATCTCTCAACCAGGCTGAGTCCCAAGCAGAGTCTATAAGGAAGGCAATGGTGGCTTGACACCCAGATGGTCTTGTGGAGAGAATTCATGGCCCACAAAAAATGTCACTTGTGGGAGTTCCCATCATGGTTAACAAATGCGACTAGGAACCATGAGGTTGCGGGTTTGATCCCTGCCCTTGCTCAGTGGGTTAAAGATCCGGCGTTGCCATGAGCTGTGGTGTAGGTTGAAGACGCAGCTCAGATCCCGCATTGCTGTGGCTCTGGTGTAGGCTGGCAGCTACAGCTCCAATTAGACCCCTAGCCTGGGAACCTCCCATATGCCACAGGAGTGGCCCAAGAAATGGCAAAAAGACAAAAAAAAAAGTCACTTGTAAAATCACTCTGCCTTATGCTTTCAAAACATACAAGCATCTATGAAAAGATGGGGGAGAATTTCCTTTTGAACTGACATCTAAGCTCCTTGAACACATTTATTTCTTTATCATGTCATCTGGGTCTTCTCAGGGGCCCTTGCAATCTAAATAGAATTCCTTCAAAATCCCAATTCTGTGGTGTGAGAAAAGCCCTATGTCTAAGAGACTCATAATTTTCTCAAGCATACCCAGTCGCTCCTTCTTCCCTGACTCCCATGTCCAGGGGACCATCTCTGTTCTCCACCAAAAAGAACTTTCAGATGTGAAGTTCAATTCCTCCTCTGATCATCTGTGGTGATCCACCCACAGGAATCTAGGGGTAAACAATGAAGATTTTTCTGAAGATTTCAGAAAAAAAGACAACACATGGCCTCCGGTGAGCTACATGAGAAATCACCTTAAATGACTTCCACCTGACTGCCCACTGGATGGATCCAAGTTTCCATGACCTTTGTGCAACTCATAACTGATGCCCAAACACGGTGATTCCCCAACCTTGTGGCAGGTGTGCTGCTATTGTAATTTTGTAGTTTAATTCAGTATAAACAAACAGACAAAAGGTAAATATGAAAACACAGCTCTTGTTTCTATCAAAACTAAATTAAATGTTTTGCAGCAACTTAATGAAATGCACTTACAGAGAAATCACAGTCGGGTTCCATCTTTGAGGGAAAAAAGATCACTGTAAAAAATGGAGAATAGTAGTAAACCTCTGGAAGGACTCTGCTGAGAACACTTCCCAAGATGATCCACTTAAACAAAAAAACAAGAATTCGCAGATGATGCATTCAGAGTGCATGGGTGTAAGAAAAGAGAGCAACTCCAAAAGCAGCCACTTGGCCAGAAAACAAAGACCTTGGCCAGACATCAGACAATGCGTCAATGAATACATTATGTATCTTAAGTTAAAATAAAATGTGTAAATGTGTTTTTTAATGATATCCTGACTTAACCATTTTTTAATTAACTGTGTATATCAGATTAGAGGACTTTTACTATACTTCAAAACGCACAGTTAACAGTGATGTTTCCAAAGTCCTGAGTGTCCCCTACATGGTCCTTTCTCTACTCAACACCCAGCTGTTCCCTGTAATTTCAAATATCCTCCCCTTATCATGCAGAATAAGCCAGCACTCTGACTACCAAATCTATCATCAGAAAACTTTAACCTGAGTCTTCACCCAACAGAAAAAGAACAGCCACACTTACGGAGTGCTCACTACATACAAGTCACTGCCCAAAATCCCTTACACCTATTACCTAAGCAATCCTATAAGATAGGTAGCATTTTACAGACGAAGAATTTGATGCACAGAAAGGCTAACTGGCCACTAGTGAACTAACTAGTAAGTGAGAGTCACAACCATGTTTCTTAAAGCATGGTTTGATGGCAAAGATGTTGCACCCAACCTGCTCTGCCAGTCTCTGTAAAAGGAAGTTTAAGAATAGCAACAACAACTCCATATTATATAGCACATTTAATGTGCAGGTGTGTGTGGATAGATGGATGGATAGATAGATAGATAGATAGATAGATAGATAGATAGATAGATCGATCGATCAGGCACTGTGTTCATGTTGGAAACAGAGACTGACTCAATGCCTGCCTCATGGAGCTTACAGTCTAATCAGAGTGGCAGGCACTGAACCACTCTTCAAAGACACTGACCAAAAAAAAAAAAAAAACCACTGGGAAGACATATTTGCAACATATATAAGCAACAAATCAGGGGGAGAGATGGACCAGAAGTCTGAAATTAGCAGATGCAAACTATTATATATAGGATGGATAAATAACAAGGTCCTACTGTATAGCACAGGGAACTACATTCAATACCCTGTGATAAACAATAATGGAAAAGAATATGAGAACTAATATATTATATATGTATAACTGAATTACTTAGCATACAGCAGAAATTAACACATTATAAATCAACTATACTTCAACAAAATAATTTTTTTAAAATCTAAGCAATTAAAATAGAAAATTAGCAAAAGACATGAACAGGCATTTCACACAAAAGGAAACAATGAACAGCAATAAACATCTAAGAAGATGCTCAGCCTTATAAGTAATAAGAAAACAATGTGTTAATTTCAATGAGGTACTACTTCACATCTACCAGACAGGCAAAAACTTAACAAATCTGACAACACCAAGTGTTGGGAGGGATGTGGAGAAATGGGCTGATGAGACTATAACTTCTATAAACACCGGCAAAAACAATCAGCATAGAGTGGAAGATACAGCTATTCTCCAACCCAACAATTCCACTCGGAAATGTACACACTATAGAAACACGTCTCCTTGTGTGCCGGGAAGACATATGTGAGGATATTGACAGCATCGTTTGTCCAGGAAAATAAAGACAAAACTTGAAACAAACCAAATGTCCCCTAAAGATATCATGGATAAATAGGTTGGAATGCACTTATTCACTGGAACACTGTACAACAGTGAACACGAAGGGCACACAGATGATGAATGATGGTCTATTTCTTAGGTTGGATGCTGGGTACACAGCTGTTAATTTATCATCACTATTTATACTGCCCTTGTTTGTTATATTCTGCCACTTGTGTGTACATTTCATTATACATTATATTATTCATTATGCATTCATTATATTCTCTAAAAGAGTAAAAAAAAAACTAATTAAGTACTGCAAGGAAAAAGAAGCAAGAGCCAAGGGAGCATATGTCTTCTTTATATTTTCTATGTGATACTTCCCAATTCGGATGGTACCACGATCTGTTTCAATACCTCTTACCGTAAAAGAGGGAATAAGAAACTTCATTCAACTCAACCAATGTGGACCATCAAAACGGATCACTGTGACCTCAAAGTGGATTTAGAGGAAAAGCTTGGATCAACTAAGTGAATGAATTGCAGCAGGGAGACTACCCCATTCTGTGCTACAGAGACACATATACTAATCTTCCTTCCATCAGTCAGTGTACTCATGTATTGAAAATTTCTCTGGACGTGACTAAAGGACCAACGCTCCCTCAACACCTATTTCCTGAGACTCCTCAAAAGAGCTTCACAATTTTAACAAAAAGAAGAATAACGAAGAACCATGGAAACTGAATGATTTTTCAGAGCCTGTATTCTTAACCAGGGATTCATGAATAGGCTTCAAAGGATCCAAGAAATTCCAGAAAATACATGCAAAATATTGCGTTCATGTGGAAGCACATATTTTCAGAGGAAAAGTACCTGTCACCACCACTTGAGTTTCAAAGGTAACCTTCCAGAAGACATCCATACTACTACCTTAATGGGGTGACTGACCATGCCCAGGTCTCGATTTTAGAGTAAAAGTCACTCTCACGTAGGGATGCCAGATAAAATGCTGAATGCCCAATTAAATTCAAATGTCAGATAAACACTGAATATATTTTGTATAAGTATGTCCTGAGAATGATTTATTGTTATCTGAAATTCAGACTGAATTCAGCATCCCACATTTTCACATGTAAAGTCTGGGAACCCTACCCTAATAGAATAATTAGTAATAATGGAACAAATAGGAATACTAGTAGCAATAGCAGTAACTAACAATTATTGAGTGCTTCCTTCATGTCAGGCACAATTTCTTATCCCATCCTAACTGTAAGAGAGGAGGTTAGGATTATCATAATTTCCATTTTATGGATGCAGTAATTAAGGATTAAAGGGATGAAATAGCTTGTCTAATATCACACAGTCAATGACAAAGATTCAAATCCACCAAGATCCATGTTCTATGAGATGGGAAAGGAGGAAAGCTGTACCTGGAGATGCCAAAGGTAGCTGCATTTGCCCCCTGAACTACCCACCTCCACCACCCACCTTTGTAATCAGTAACTTTTTCCCTGGGCTCTGATCATTTGACAGGCTGTGCACGGGAAGCTTACAGATTTGAAGCATTAGCACTGTGGCTTGGCGAACATCCTGTTTCCTGCTCTCACTCCTCCACTTTTCTCATAGGCTTTATCAAGGAGACTTTCCCTGGAGCCTTTCAGCCCACGAGTAGAAGTGGCTTAGATCATCAGCTCATTTGCGTCCTTAAGCTGCTTCCTGTTCCCCCAAATCTATGAGCATTTTGTCCAAATAGTCTGCAAACTGGAATGGGGCTTTCCTGGAGGTGATCAACTGTCTTGATTTGCCTGGGACTGACAGATTGCCAAGGATGCAGACTTTCAATGCTAAAAATGGGAAAACCCCAATAAAACTAGGCCAGGTGAACACCTACCTGTCTGGCAGAATAACCACATACTTTCACTAACATTATCTGACTTGATCATCGGTACAACCCTGGGACAAAACCCGTTTTACAAATGAGGAAACTGAACCACAGAGATATTCAGTGAATGCTGAAGCATGCAGGGTTGTAAACTTCAGAGCTAAGCCTTCCAGAGGAAGTGGTTTAATGTCCTGGGCTCCAGTGTTGGACTGTCTGAATCTGAACCATGAGTCTGACCTTTGGTCATCTTATCATCCTCTCCTATTATCCTAATTGCCTTATCAAAACCTGACAGCCCATTCTAGGAAGATTATGTGATATCCTATGTTTAAAGCACAAAGCACAACGCCTTGTACTTAATAAGCACTCAGTTATGGAAACAATCATAACTCCATCTTACTGCTAAAAGAATGAGGTATGAAAACAGTTCTGTATTCTCTGCATCAATCTCAAAGATTGGCATATCTCCAAAATGTCTTTCTTTCCCTTATGATCAGTTATCCATCTTTCATCAGTTTTTTTCCTAAATATTTTTAAAAGCTACCTTTTCAGCTTTTAATATCTCTTGTGAGTTCCACACTCTGATCACAAGCTGAGCCAACTAGGAGGTCCTTTTATTCTATCTCTATATTGCTGCATCTTTCACAAGTTCAAAGGGAGTAAAGTTCAGCCAGGATTTACTTAAAGAACAAATCCTCCTCGACCCCACCCTGACTGTCTTGGTGAGCACAAGAACTGCATATCTGCTTCATTCGCCTCTGAGTTATGAATCATTGCACGTGCTCAATAAATAGTTATTGAATTCACTAATTAATCAATCAATATCATTTATTCTATTAGCAACCATTCTTGCTACTCTCTGTCTGGAATAAGTCATTCCATTCTGTGAGACTTATTTTGCAGTAATTTTTAACTGGCACCTTATAGTTACTAATTTTCTAAAATTTACAATTAGACAAAACTATTCACCAACACAACCACAAGAGGAAAATCATTCAGATCAAGTAAGAGTCAAGGAATGAATCAAGGTAGGGTAGACCAAACCAGAAGACATGAAGGCCAGATTTGCTATGTGTCAGCTATGTCTTTGGGGAAAAAGAAAGGCATTGGGAACATCTGTGTAGACCTTGCTATGGGCCAGCTCTAGACTGAACACACTCTAAAGATTTTTTTCAATTTAACTTCCCTGCCAAGAAGCTATTTCTTTCCTGGTTTTAACAGCAGTAAAGAAACAAAAACACAGGGAATTTAAGTTTTTTACCCAAGTTACACCTCGTAGTAAATTCAAGATTTCAATCCAGGTCTACTGACTACACAGTAAAGATTCTTCTCATTTTTCTCATCACCACCAAAATGCCTCCTTAAAATAAGCGATTGGAAGGAAAAATTAATTCAATCCATCTCTAGTTGAGGGCCCAAGAAGCTTTCCTTGGATCAGGTCTATTAAAGCCATAGTTTCCCTTGGGGTAAAAGGAAGAGGATGAACTAGATGATGTCTTTCACACTTTAAATCCTGTGACTTGGTACCAATGTACTGAGATTCACTCTGAAAAAAGAGGCCTAATGAGGTGGAGTGGTCAGAAAATGGCAGCCTGTGTGTTCAGGCATCCATCCTTCTAACAATATCAATCTGCCACATTAATATGCTAATTGCGAGGGAAGAAATGTGGAGCTGATGCCATGTATCATTCAAGGAAAGGCATCCAGGCAACACCAAGATACTAGAGGACTGAATTCAGCATGACTGCACCGACTGTGAGTGTGTCGTGGCAGGAGAGCAGGAAATGGGTTCTTTCATCACAGCTCCTTGACTTGTTCATTTCAAACAGTTCAAGAGAAAGAAAGCTTTTCTTTCCATTTTCTTCCAGTGTTGGCATTGTCCAATATATAAACCCCACTGGCAGCCTCCTCCATGCCTCCAGGAGCCCATCAAAAAGTAATCACCCTGATGCCTTGGAGCTGAGTAAATCTGCTCCTCTCAGAATTCCCACCCAGCTTTGAACGGTTGGCTGACTTGAATAGATGGGGCTAAAAAAATGTTCCAATTGGCTTTTTCAGAATCTTGACTAATTGAACCATCTGGTGAAGGACAAAAACCATATCACTGGTGGCAGGATGATTTTAAATAAGCTGCCAGCATGTGCAGGATAAAAAAGGATCGGTGGCATGTTGGTGATGGCTACAGGGTAACTTAGCACATCTGCCAGAACAGACCTTGAAACAGAACTTCCTAAATGCAGAATCATCTTTTTTCTCTCCACAACCCCTACTCTGGTCCATAAAACCACACATACGCTTCCATCTATTTGCCCAAATGAGGACATTCCTAGCTTCCTCTCCTTCCTCCTTTACTAAGAACAAGCCTAACACATCGAAATGTATAAGTCGCCTGCATGGCTCAGTTTGCAGGGCTCATTAAAGTCCTCCTGACTTATCCCTCATACCACCTACCCTCCCCGAAAATGTATTAAACCCTCGCTTTGTCACAACTATCCTTCCTTCATATTAAACGTGTGGATGGATCTCTTTAGGATGTGTAAATCAGCGTGTTAGGTGGGGCTCCTCAGAAGCAGACCTTGGGAGGAGTGTTCATGGGCAAGCGATTTGTTAAAAGAAATGTTCCCAGGAGAAATCAACAGGCGGGAAGCAGGATGGGAAGTGGGAAGCTAAGCCAAGGTTTGATTTCTGGCAAATACGCAGTAGAGTTGATTCGTCCCGTTTCTACCGGGAACCTTGGAATGTAAGTCACATACCCCAGGGTTTGTCTCAATTTGAGGCAAGAAAGCTGGGATTGCATACCCCTGCGTAAGTCAGTTGTTCGCCAAGGGCAGTCCTGGGCAAGTAAACCCCAGACAGTTCTACTGCTCTAAGAGTTTGGGCAAAGCCACTCCAGTAGTACAAAAGCATCCTTCAAAGACAAGGAGTTCCCGTTGTGGCTCAGCAGTTTAAGTATCCCACTAGTATCCATGAGGATGTGGATTTGATCCCTAGTCTCACTCAGTGGATTAAGCATCCAGCATTGCCACAAGCTGCAGTGTAGATGCAGATATGGCTTGGATCAGGCATTGTTGTGCCTGTGGCATAGGCTGGCAGCTGCAGCTCCAATTCAAACCCTAGCCTGGGAGCTTCTATATGCCACAGTGCAGCCCTTAAAAAAAAAAAAAAGGCAGAACCCCTTCAAAAAGATACATGCACCTCTGTACATTGTATCACTATTCATAGTAGCCAAGACATGGAAACAACTTGAATGTCCATTAACAGAGGAATGGATTAAGAAGATGTGGTACATATACACAGTGGAGTACCACTCAGCCATAAAAAAGAATGAAATAATGCCATTTGCAGCAACATGGATGCAGTAGAGATTATCAGACTAAGTGAAGTAAGTCAGAGAAAGACAGATACCAATATCACTTATATGTGTAATCTAAAACATGGCACAAATGAACCTACCAACCAAACAGAAACAGACTCACAGACATAGAGAACAGGTTTCTGGTTGCCAAGAGGGAAGGGGAAGGGAGTAGTATGAACAGGGAGTTTGGGGTTAGTAGACGCAAACTCTCACATTTAGAATGGATAAGCAATGAGGTGCTATTACATAGTACAGGGAACTATATCCAATGTCCTGGAATAGAACATGACGGAAGATAATGTAAGAAAAGGAATGTATACATACATATACATGAAAAGGAAATGTATATATATAGAGAGAGAAATTTATATAAGTATATGTAGAACTGGGTCACTTTGCTATACAGCAGAAATTGGCACCACATTGTAAATCAACTAAAATTTAATAAAAAAAATAAATTAAAAAAGAAAAAGCACCCAGAGGAAGGTATGTGAAAAAAGATCAAAGGGGATCTGGCAGAGCATGACAGCATCTGCTACACACAGGAAGCTTTTCCCAGCCTTCAGTGGTTTAGGACAAAATAGGCTAGCCTTACAAGAGAACAGGATCCAGAAGGAAGGGTACAGATGGCAGGAAATTTAAGTGACAGGAAGTGAGGAAATATTCCTCGGTTAAAGGAAGCAGGGCTCTGTGAGGTGGGTGCAGTCAAGAACACTTGGGAACTAAAGGAGAGGATGCAGGGGGGGAGGGAAGCAAAAGGACATAGAGATGTCCCCACATACTACACATACATCCAGGGAAAGGGCTACTCAACCATGCAAAGGAGAGCAGAGGGAAGAACACTAGGTCAAGATGGGGTTCTTGTTCTGATCCCCCTGTAAATGCACTGACTATGGACAAGGCATTTTCCCTCTCCTCATCTCTGCTTTCTCATTGGTAAAATGAGGGTTGACCAGATGAGGACTTTTCAATATACATTACAAGAATCACTAGGGTCTCATGAGCTATTAACAGGTGTTCATGTCACAGGGTTCTACAGACCTATAGTTTAGGAAACACTACAGCTACCTCTTGGAAATCCACATTAACATACTAAAAGTCCTGCCTTTTAAAAATTAACTGTTGAATTCTGTTCTTTTACTTGACCACAAGACTCTTTGGGGGCCAGATATCTAGAATCTTCTCTCAGGACATTAATGTTTGGGAAACTGAAGTTCCTTCTTGCTCTAATGTTGATTCTATTTCACAATTTAACAATTCTTGCACACGAAAACTAGATGAAATAAAAATATTTCCAGTGAGGGAGAGTCATGACTATCAAAAGGCAAACAAGAAAATTAGTTTAACATCTATAACTACTAGGTATTAAACAGTTAAGCTAAGCCAAGTGCTACAGCAAACTCTTTAGAAATACTGTTTGATTTGGTTTCCGTAGAGACCTTGATGAGTATTTTTCTCTTCACTTTCCAGATGATATAACTGAGGCTCACATAGGTTAAATAAGTTCCCTTGGTCTCAGAGTAAATTTTAAAGCCAGGAACCAAGCCTTAGCAGCCCAATGCCACGCCCTGGTCGTCGTCATCCCAACTCTGTGAAGACCTTTGTTTTTCATCATTCTCATGCCACTCTTCATGTGCGGGACCCTTTGACTCTTGGTCACTTCACCTTTAAAAACATCATCCTACAACAACAACAACAACAACAACAACAACAAAAGACAAAAAAAAAAAAAGGAGTTCCCGTCGTGGCGCAGTGGTTAACGAATCCGACTAGGAACCATGAGGTTGCGGGTTCGGTCCCTGCCCTTGCTCAGTGGGTTAACGATCCGGCGTTGCCATGAGCTGTGGTGTAGGTTGCAGATGCGGCTCAGATCCCACGTTGCTATGGCTCTGGCATAGGCCGGTGGCTACAGTTCCGATTCGACCCCTAGCCTGGGAACCTCCATATGCCGCGGGAGCGGCCCAAGAAATAGCAACAACAACAACAACAACAACAAAATACAAAAAAAAAAAAATCATCCTGGAGTACCCATTGTGGTGCAACAGAAACGAATCCGACTAGGAACCATGAGGTTGTGGATTCGATCCCTGGCCTTGTTCAGTGGGTTGAGGGTCTGGCATTACCATGACCTGTGGTGTAGGCTGCAGACAAGGCTCGAATCTGGTGTTGCTGTGGCTGTGGCTGTGGCTGTGGCGTAGCTCCAATTAGACCCCTAGCCTGGGATTCTCCATCTGCCACAGATGCAGCCCTAAAAGCAAAAAAAAAAAAAAAATTCATCCATAAAATGAGGCTAACAGTCCTAAGCAACACGTATATATGGAAACACTCACAAAAATATTTGTAAAGTGAAATGCTTTTCTAATTAAAAAAATTAGAAGCTAATGTTGAAGACAAAAAATAAAATTCCATACATACTACTTTGCTGCACAGCAGAAATTGGTACAACATTGTAAATCAACTATACTTTAATAAAAAAAATCTGTAAAAAATTCTATACATAGCTGTATGACTTTTGAGAAAATTGTTTCAATGAATCAATGAGAGGAATTATGTCAACAGCATAGAGGAAAAACATGATAAGGAAGCAAGGATGCTATTTTTAGATGAAATCAGAGCTAATTTTACTGAGAGTCTGCTGTACTTCCTCTCACCCTTTTCGTTCACCCTTCTGGTAGACGACCTTGTACCAAGGTCTAAGAGAGCTTTCCTTGCCACTGTTCATGTCCTTATTGCTTCTAGAAATGTCCTTTGCTATTCCTCCACCGATTCAAGACTTTAAGACTCTTTCGACGTCCTGACTGCCCCATGATGTTCACGTTCATCACCTGTGTGACTTTATGGTCAGGACAACCTGATGATGCCATGACTAGTCCTACCTGTAACTGATCTGATTGCCCAAACAAATTGTAAGTGCCTTAGTTTGTTCAGGCTGCTATTAAAAAAATCATAGTCCAGATGGCTTCGATGACAAATATTTGTTATTCACAGTTCTGGAGGATAAAAGTCCAAAACCAAAGTGTGCTCAGATATGGTGTCTGGTAAGAGCCCACTTCATGGTTCACAGACATCTGTCTTCTCTCTGTGACCTCACAGGGAGGAAGGGGAGGAGAGAGCTCTCTGGGGTCTCTTTTATAAGGGCACTAATCCCATTCATGAGAGTTCCAGACTCATAACCTAAGAGTTTCTCAAAGCCCCACCTTCAAATACCATTACAGTGGGGATTAGAGCTCAACATATGAATTTGTGGAAAACACTTGCATTCAGTCTATGGCAATGCCTCAAAGGAAAGAAGTATGCATTACACACGTCTTGCATCACCTGGACACTATCCCAGATCTGGACACTGAAAAAACAAAATTTGAGCAATTTTTTGTTTTTGTTTCTTCGAGGGCAGAGACATGCCTGTTTTGCTCATTTTATCCTCAGAATCTAGCACAGTCCTAGCAAACAATTAATTATTTTTTAAAATTTTTGTTAGCTAAATGAAAGACTAATTAAGTAGGAAATCCTCAACTAACAATAATAATGGACAGCAATGATATTTTTTGAATATTTGCCATATGGCAGACAGAACACTTAACACTTGTATTATATTTACCATCTCATTTGAATCTCACAACAAACAGTACTGTCAGTGCTATTACCAAGCCTTCTATAGAGAGGAAGCTGAGGCACAGACAGGTTGAGTGACTGGCCCAAGGTCACCCAGCAATCAAGGATTTAAGCCCAGTCTAGTCTAACTCCATGGTCCAAGTTCTTCATGATGAGGCTCATATCAACATTTGGATGTTCTGACCACCTTCATAATACCCTGGAAATTGAAAAGGATCCAGAAAGAAATCAGATTGTTCAAGTGATCTAAGATACAAAATATAGGACTAAACTCTCATAAACTGGCCCTCAGTGCAGTTCTCTAGTCAATATGCTACTTGATGATAGGCTGAAAGGCAAGAGACAATGAAGGACGTTAAGAACGTCATCACATCCCTGGAGAAGCAGGCAGGCAGAACATGATGTCAAATGCTGCCTGCAGCTTCTGCCAGGAGGACTGGTCCATTTATTTATTTAACAAATTTTCTTGAGGACTCATGTGAGAGATACATGAGCATTAGAAATACTCTAATGGGAGTTCCTGTCGTGGCGCAGTGGTTAACGAATCCGACTAGGAACCATGAGGTTGCGGGTTCGGTCCCTGCCCTTGCTCAGTGGGTTAACGATCCGGCGTTGCCGTGAGCTGTGGTGTAGGTTGCAGACGCGGCTCGGATCCCGCGTTGCTGTGGCTCTGGCGTAGGCTGGAGACTACAGCTCCGATTGGACCCCTAGCCTGGGAACCTCCATATGCTGCGGGAGTGGCCCAAGAAATAGCAACAACAACAACAACAACAATAACAACAACAATAAAAAAAAAAAAAGAAAGAAAAAAGAAATACCCTAATGAATAAGGTAGTCAATATACCTACTCTCATGAAGTTCCTACCCTGGTGGGAGAAACCAAGCATAATTCAGTAATCCAACCCAGGTAATGTAAGACAGTGACAAATGCTAGGGATAGGGATAATAAAGTAAATGGTGACGGGGTCAGATGGAGGCTACTAGAAAGAGGGGGAAAGAAAAGCCTTTCCCAGGGGGTGTCATTGGAGCAGAAATTTGATTGAAGTAGGGAATATATTTACGTAAAAAACTAAGGAAAGTTACATTATCTGGTTTCTAAAAAAAAAATAGCTGCTGCTACTGTTATTGAAGATATATGGAAATAGACCAATTAAGTGGATTTTATCAATGACCTGTGTAGGTGCTCATGACCTAGATTCAGGGGGAAGCACCGGAGATAATGAGTGGAAGACCTAAGGAGGCAATGGAAAGGGGGGGGACGATGTCACCCTAAAATGCAACCTTGGGAGTTCCACTTGGGGAAGAAAGTGATGGAATCCAAAAAGCACTTTTTTTTGTCTTTTTAGGGCTGCACCTGTGGCATATGGAGGTTCCCAGGCTAGGGGTCTAATAAGAGCTGTAGCTGCCGGCCTACACCACAGCCACAGCACCACCAGAACCAAGCCGCGTCTGTGACCTACACCACAGCTCATGGCAACACGGGATCCTTAACCCACTGATCATGTCCAGGGATCAAACTTGCATCTTTATGGATACTAGTCAGATTTGTTTCCACTGAGCCACAACAGGAACTCCCAAAAACTACTTTTTAATCCCTGTCTTCTAACCTTAACTTTCCTAGCTGTCCATTTTAGGAAATAAATTCATCAACATCAAGAGTCAATATCCAAAATGCCAACAGCATAAAGGACCTTAAACTCTTCTACTATCAACGTTATCCTTTACAGAGCCCAAGTCCAAATTCCCCCAGGATAGGAGCCAGTATATTTTTCCTATAAATGGGCAGATAGTAAGTATTTTTCAGCTTTGCAGCCATACAGTCTCTGCCGCAACCACTCAGTTCGCAGAATGCAAAACCTGCCACAAATAATAAAGAAATGAATGGGTGTGTCTTTGTCTCAATAAAAATTTTTTTATGAGGGAGTTCCCATTGTAGCTCAGCAGTGGTAAACCCGACTGGTGTCCATGAGGATATGGGTTCCAACCCTGGCCCTGCTCAGTGGGTTAAGGATCCCGCATTGCCGTGGGCTGTGGTGTAGGCCAGCACTGCAGCTCCAATTTGATCCCTGGCCTAGGTACTTCCATGTGCTCTGGGTGCAGCCATAAAAAAAGGACAAGAAAAAAAAAATTTATGGACAATAAGGTTTTAATCTCATATAATTTTCCCACACCACCAAATATTCTTCTTTTGATTTTTTTTCCAACCATTTACAAATATAAAAACCATTCTCAGCTCATAGGATGCACGAAAACAGGCCATGTTTCACCCGAGGGCCACAGTTTGCAGACCCCTGCTCTAGGAGGATGCTGGCTGAAAGAGAAGGATCTCCATAGCTCCCTTCCCATTTACTTTCTGATGGAGCATCAGTTCTATGGGCCCGATATACGTCAGACTGCATATCTTACATATAAACATGAGCCAGATTCTGTATTCCCCTCTATGGTGTCCCCAGGGGACTTAAGGGTCTAATAGCCAGAATGAGCTCATTTTGCCAACAATCCCCACTTTCCATAATGGAATTTAATTATTTGGCCTAAAAAGCATTTAAGCTTCACTATATAGAAGGTGTCAAATAAATAAATAATAAAGGGGCACATTTTGATAGCACCTACCTCAAAGATCTTTAAAGGCACTGTCACGCCTGCTTTAATATTTTATGGCGTAGAAATGTGACTGTTACCAGGTCATAAAAATATACTGCTTTTTATACCAGGTCAAAATCTAGGGCCAGTAGTCCTGTTTCATGGCAGGATGCAAAAAGCCAGCCAGGAAAGAGGATAGAGTTACCGTTTTTAAAATCTGAAGTGAGCTATTTAAAGATGATGGACCAGATAAATGCATATTGGGTTTTTTTTTTTTTTTCTCTCCTTCTGCATCTCAAAACAGAAGGTTTCAGAGTCTGCTGGCAGCTGGTGCAACATTCATTATTTACCACTGGAAAGCCAAGAATCTCAGCCTCTGACCCTCCATTGTTACTTAGGCATGTTCTGGGAAGAGCCGAGAGGCAGGCAGGTGTTTCCTGGAGCCAATAACACATGGTTTCTATGCAAACACTCTAAATTTTCAAGTTGGAACTGACACTAGTAATGATCTACCTCAACATCCTACATCCTGGAAGAAAGACAGGAATTCTTCATTGTCACTGACTGAGGATAATCTCATCACGGGGCAGGGAATTTATCCCCTTCCTGGGCCAACTTTGTCATCACTGGAAAGAGAACTGGTTGTTATTAAATTCACAACAATCCTAGAGCAGGGACCATTTTAATATCCACTTCACAGAAAGAGAAACTGATGCTATTTGCTCAAAAGTAACACGGCTAGCATAAGTAGCAGAGCCATAGTTGGAACCCCAGTTTTTATTGCCTTCTCAAAGAAACAGCCACCAGCCCTCTTATCCTCCTCACTTCCCACCCCTCAAAACATACCAGTATAACGAGTACATGCGCTGCCCTAGTTCCTACCCAAGGAAAGCAACCATTTCCAATATTGAGGGATGAAAAACAACATGAGAGTGTGAGGCGGGGGCAGGGGGAGTAAGAGTCCCACAGCTAGAGTTAGGTTCTAAAAAGGCTAATAACTGGTGTACAAGCAAACAAATGCAGAGAAAGGTTTTTGGCACCATAAAACAGAGATTAATTAGTACTAGATTACAATGGAATTCCTATGGAATTACACTTGATCCAGACCCCAGAATAACAAAGGAATGCAACATGATTAATGCTTTGAATAGCAAGGGACGTCAGAATGATTTACCTCTTACTACTAAAAAGGGCGGCCAGATTGCTTTAAAAAGCTCTGCCTGACCCAGGATATTGGAATCTCCAGTGCAATCAGCAATCTGAGTTCACTCCTTTGACAGAAGCACCAATTCTTCACCAACTTAGCTTCGTTTTACATATCTTCTTTACCCCCCTCATCCCCCCTTGGCCTCACTCTGTCTCTCTGCCAGTTTGCAGGAATTCTGAAATCCCCAACAAGCCCAGCTGGGTAAGCCCAGTTTTCAGAAGAGCCAGTTCCAGGCAATGGGCAGCACAGGCAAAACCAGCCCAGACACGAGTGCCAGCAAAAGCAGCCTTTCTACCAACTCTGAAGGGGCTTCTTTATTTTGTCTTCTCATTTTTCTTCTCGAAAAACTCTCTGCTGGTGAGTCATTTGTGGTGATAGGTGTTTAAAGCATTTATATGAGGAGAAAGACAGATTGATGCCTTTAGCACAGCCTGCCTGCTCTGGTCTAAGGAGAGGTCAGGAGGATGACAAGAATACTAAAGCTGAAGACGACAGAGTTGGCGCCAACATGCATTTAAGCAGAGACTAAGAGTCCAGAATTCCTGGACATCATAAAGAATCTATTATCATTGTGGTCACTTCAACAAGACTGATTTCATTACCATCTGTCTTCATCCACCACCGCTTGGTGAATAAATATTAAATATGGAACTTTTCCTGGACTGGAGTCACTGAGGCCGAGAGGGAAGCAGTTATGTAACCATGTGGTCTCTGCATGTCTCATAGCCGGGAGGAGAGCAGATGAGGTGAGGGGGTCGGGGGCTGCTAGGGGAGGGAGACACCGTGGAGTGAGATAAGATCATTAGCTTTACTGACTTGAAAATAAGAGTTCAGTTCTCGGATGAGTAATAATTCTCTTTTCAAGGTGGGTGATATTTAAGCAATCATCTCTTGAAAATTGGTCATTACCACCAGCTAATAACTGATTTGTTAGTTAATAGCCCAAGGTGAAGCCAAGGGCAGCAAAGGCCCTGGTATACCATTCTCTGCTGGCAGGATTAACCAATTTCAAGGGCATTATTGCTATTATGAACCATGTTCACTGATTTATAACAACACTAATATGTTTTATTTTAAAAGTGGGTGCAATGTCCTGGAAAAATTCATCATTGTCTGGTGCTTTGATGTTGCATAGCCACTAAACCATGTCCAAGAGAGATGCCCTCTGGTCCAGGTCTGGGCATCCCCAAGGTCTGGATATCCCCAAGGCTCTGGGTGGCTTGCAGAGGATGGGATCAGAGAATCCAGAGAAATATCACTCAGAAGGGCCCAGGCTGTAGCTTAATGACAAAGACATCTCTTCTTTCCCTAAACATGCTCTAGTTGTGTATTTGTCTAAAACCTGCCAGTATAAAGTCTTGAAGAATCAACAGATTTTATCAGTGACACCTCTTAGAAGTGGGGTTGGTATAGGGAAAGGACAAGACGCTTTCATTTCCTACTTTAGAATCTGTTCTTTTTGAATATTTAATAAAGTTTTGGTTTTAAAAAAAAAAGTTGGAGTTCCCATTGTGATGTAGCAGTTAACGAATCCGACTAGGAACCATGAGGTTGTGGGTTTGATCCCTGGCCTGGCTCAGTGGGTTAAGGATCTGGCTTTGCCCTGAGCTGTGGTGTAGGTCGCATACACAGCTCAGATCCCACATTGCTGTGGCTCTGGTATAGGCCAGTGGCTACAGCTCCGATTAGACCCCTAGCCTGGGAACCTCCATATGCCATGGGAAGCAGCTCTAGAAAAGACAAAAAAAAAAGTCTTACTAGGAAATCCTGAGGCTCAGGGTGAGAACAGGGAAGACATGTCATACCCAACACAGCAGCAGGATGTCATTGGGTCCAAGTAAACAAGTTACAAGGGTGGGAGAGGCTTGGAGGCCCTACTGGGAGCTGTCCAGGGAGACTTGGGGCTAAAGGACCCCTGTTTCCATTCTCGAAGTCAAAGCTTTCCTGGGGAGCCTGGAATCATGTCCCCTTTACTTCTTGTGACAGTCCTTTTTGGCCTTCTCCCTTAAGGCTGTAACTCTGATTTTATGCTTCAAAGAAGACAGGGCTCCTTCCCATTCCCAAAGGTAAATCTTAATCTGAACTAATTACGGTAATTGCAATTCTCTTCTGATTAGTTGAAGAATGGGCATGTGACCCAATTCAAGCCAATAAGATTGAGTGAAGATCTGCAGAGAAATTTCTGAGAAAAGTTTTTTGGTCTTAAAATCAAATGTGCAGGATAGATAGCAGACCATTTTCCCACTCTCATCATAGCTGGTGAGGAGGTGATGCCTGGAACTGCTGCAGCCTTGTCACAACCATCAAAAGATGTCAGTACAAGAACAAATATGCCAAGGATGGCAGAGCAGAGAGAAGGAAATAACCTCGGATTTCACTTGGTTGAACCTCCAGGTGAACCAATCCCGTAACTTCCCTATCTTCAAACTTCTTATTATTTGACATCATAAAAATGCCCATATTGTCTACACCACTTTCATTGGGATTTTTTTACTTCTCTAGCCTACCTCAAGAAACATGGATAAGGAAAGACCCACAGAGAAGGAAATGGACAGAGTCATCACTGAAGCTGAAAACGCAAGGTTTAGAAAACCCAGAGAACATTTAAGGGAGTTCCATATGACTGAATGCTTCCTTATACCCTAAAGACTAGGCAAGGTCTTTCCCATGGCAAATGCCAGAGGGATATGTAAATTAACCAGAAAAATAAACACTCACCTATGTCAAAGACCTCCAAAAAAAAAAAAATCAGAGTGCAACTAGTGGAAATCAGTTGGCATACCCCATGAAAATCAAATTGAGAGGAATGTGTAATCGCCAATCTCAAATCTCAACTTCAGTGAATTTGTCTTTCAGGGAAATCTATTTGTGGGGGTGGGGTGGGGGAGGGAAGCAGCTAGTGAACATGGTTGCTTGACTTTCACAGGGTGAAAAAGAAAAAGAAAAAGTCAGACATCCTAACTGATGGGCTCGCTGAATAAATATTTACTCACCACCTGTCATGGGCAAGTACTGCTGTCAGGACAAAGGAACAGCTGAAGATGCCTCTGTCTTCAAGGAGCTCACAGTCTATAGATAGCTGATGAAAGGTGATAGTGTGTTTCTTGGTGAGACTTCAATAATTAGTGAGACAGATACGTACATGGATTCACCAAACTCAAAACTGCCAAACATATCACTGGCTGGCTCCCAACCAACATATGTGTCTGAAATCAGCAGTTCTACATTAAGGGAATAGATTGTTACCTTTATCTTTAGCTGAGATAGAGGATTTTTGGCAGCTAAACCTTGATTTTTGAACTTCTAAAGCTGCCAAAGTTGGAGGAGCCAGAGGAAGAGAAGAAAGATGAGGGGACCACTTGGCTACAGTGTAGATATTCTTTTGGAAAAATGTTTATGTGATCATTGTTTCCGACCTGCCGGTTTTTGTTTCAGCTGAGATTTAGGCAACTGATGGCTTCAGTTAGTTTTAGGTCTCACCCCAAACAGAAATTTAAGTATCTTTGAATTCTTTCAGGAAAAGCTGTAATCAGTTTAAGAGAGGAGAAAAACATACCTTACTTATTATGCTCTTTATAAAGAAAAAAAAAATAGAACTCTTCCTTGCTATTAGTAA
Organism: Phacochoerus africanus; assembly: GCF_016906955.1. Lineage (NCBI taxonomy): Eukaryota > Metazoa > Chordata > Mammalia > Artiodactyla > Suidae > Phacochoerus > Phacochoerus africanus. Next base: position 14,541,703 of record NC_062544.1, on the reverse strand, counting down.
CAGGAAGGTTATTACTCCACAACTACCCTGAGACAAAGCCAAGAAGGTCTTTCACGAGAAGCATTCTGAAGCCCAGTTTGATGATGGGGGCAAAGTTTGCCCGCCTACTTCCTTGCTATTCTCACTCCCACAATCCCATTTATCAAACCCTTCTTCCTCTTTTTGCAACCCTCCCAGGCACTCAGTCATCCCTGAATTATAGTCTCTTAACCAGACTTTCCTTACCCACAGTAAGCACCCTTCAGTCTAACACTCCCCACCCACTCTGACCCCACCAAAAAAATCATCTAACCAGCCTGTCATCCCTTTAATATTAGGTGCCCTGCTCAGAATCTGGGAAGCTAAGATGCTCTTAGTGGGCATGAGTTGGTTATCCTGGTACCTCTCCTGGATAAACTAGATGCATTTTTACAGAAACCCTCTGAGATAATATTTGAATCCTCTCGCTAAGGATTCTAATAATGAAGGTTTTTAAATGCCCTGGGAAACTGGTGAAGGAAGTTGGGAAACTTCTCCTAAAAGCACACCTGGCAAGTCATTGGAATTTACTTATTGCTAGTCATCTCCTGAGTTCATCTGGTGACAGGAGATGCTTCTGTAAAACAATTCATATATTAACAATCTTGCTCCAGAAGATTCCAGTCCTCACCTGATGTTGGCTACAAGCAGATGACTACATCCGTTCTAGAAAGCACTGTTCAATTGAGTCTAGACATCATTTCCCTTAAGGAAGGAGGAAGGTGCTCTGCTTTAACGATGGCTGCCTTCCCTGCGTATTCATTCAACAGGTAGACTAACCACAGTAACAAAAACACCTAAATCCCAAAGCCTTAAGAGGAAAGATTTATTCCACAAAAAATTCAAGCAGCTCTCCTCCAACTAACAATTCAGAAACCCAGGCTCCTCCTCTTTGGAGCTCTGCCATCTGTAATCTATAGCTGACAGAGTTCCCTGGGCTTCCACCCTAAGCCGGGGTCACACAGAAGAAGGGACATGGAGTCAAGAGAGGTCATGGAGCCAGGCCTGGAAGTGGCAACATTCCTTCATGCCAGTGGGCAGAACTCAGTCACATGCCCATCAAACTGCAGAGGAGGCTGGGAAATGTAGTTTAGTTGTGTGCATGGTAATGAAGTAAGAGTACAATGAGCAACGCTTGCCACACCCCAAACCTAGAGGGCTGATAACTGTACACTCACCCAACACAGGCCTACTGCTGACCCACAGCTACAGCTGACTGCATCTGACCAGATGCAGTCTTTTCTAAGAGCTTCTTCTGTGAAGCTCTCCGGTTTCTGAAACTTGACAGAGGTTCTTTGTTTGACCCAACATTAACTGGTCTCCTGAACCTTCTCCTAGACCCATCTGCACATTTTCTTCCAAAATCTAGTTTTAGGAGTTCCCATCGTGGCTCAGTGGTAATGTACCCAACCAGTATCCATGAGGATGCGGGTTCAATCCCTGGCCACGCTCAAGAGGGTTAAGGATTCAGCATTGCCATGAGTTGTGGTGTAGGTGGCAGTCATAGCTCAGATCCCACATTGCTGTGGCTGTGGCTATGGCAGAGACCAGCAGCTGTAGCTCCAGTTTAGCTCCTAGCCTGAATACTTCCATATACCACAAGTGTGGCCCTAAGAAGCAAAAAAATAAATTAAACAAAATAAAATCTAGTTTTAGCAAGAACCCTACCAAGTCAATTTAATCAGAACCCCCACCTGCAATATCTGATTATCTTCAATATCTGATCAGGTTCCTCAGCCTCCACCTCCTAAGAGAGATCAGATCGCCCTGGCCTATTTTCACAAGAGTCCTGATAGATCAGTTTAGCCAGAACTCACCCCTTATCCATGATGTTTCCTCTTAGGAATTTTCCACCCACTTACCCCCAGCCTGCTCATCAGCTATAAAGTCCCATTTGCCCTGCTCTATTCAGAGTTGAGCCCAATCTCTTTCCTCAACTATACAATCCTATTTCAGTGGTCCCTATACTGTCACAATGGTTCTGAATAAAGCCTGCCTTTCACAAGTATCATTGACTATTTGGGGGGGAGATAAAGTTGGGTACTTTCAGTTATGATGGATTTTCTGGGAAAATTACCTTCAGTTTGAAAGGATTTTTCACCTTTCCATTAAAAAAAAATCCCTTTAGGAATTTTTTTGCTCCACTCCCCAAAAATATATCCATGGATACATAAGGTCTGGAACAATATACGAGTATAAAATATATAGGCCTCTGAAAGCCCCAGCCCTCAAGGTTGAATAGCTTTCTTTACTATGGACCCCCGTCATTTCTATTTGTTGGCCACTTCATAGAAAACCACAGTCAAGGGAGGACTAACTCGAGGACTGTAAAGACCCTTGATCCAGGGACCACTTTTTCAAGGCATTCACCATCAGTGGTCCAAGTCCATCCACTTCATCCTCAGAAAACCTTCCAAGTGCCTCGGGGGATATTCACTACTTTCAGTGAGACACCAATGAGGTGATGTCTGCTTTGTATTCAATAGGATAATTATTAATTCAATATCAAATTATTAATTTATGCCAGAAACTAAAGTATGTATGCTGTCATCTTTATTGCATAAATAATAGAGGAGGCCAGACCTCGGACCACACTTTGAGAATCTCTAATATAATTGATTCCCTCTCCCAGTTGGCCCCATCTAGGCGAACCACATGGCGAGTTCTGCATCTGAGCAGCACTGATCTAAAGAGGAAACCACTATTTTGTGAATGATAAACCTCATTCTAAGATGACATTTTTAACATTAAAGGTAAAAGCAAATGTGGAGTAGTGGATGTGTTACAAGCAAAAATGCTTTTCTGACTTTAAGATAAAAGAGGTATTTTTATTTCATAAGTATATTTACTAGATTTATTGAGTACTTATTTGCCACAAACTATTTCAAAATGATTTACCTATTTTATTCCATTTACTCCTCAAAATAATCCAAGGAGGTAGATACAATTCCTGCCTCCATTTAGCAGATGAAGAAAATGATACATTTGTTTAAGGCTGCATTAATAATGCCTCATATTTGTATCAGGTACTACAGATTATAAGAATATTTGTACTTGCATCATTTCATGTGATCTTCACAACACAGGAGATAGGTAGAGTATGCACATTTTCCCTTTTAGAGGCGAGAAGACTGATGCTAAGAAAAGCTGGGTTACTTTGTCAACATCTCTCAGGAAATGTTGAGATCAGGACTCAAATCGAGGTCTCAACTCCCAACTTCACTGCCCTATTACATCACACTACTCTGTTTAATAAAGCGCTCCGAGAATGCCCTTTTATTCCAGTAGCGTGGACTGACCCAAAAACTTAAATTTGACAACATCTTCATACTCTTTAGTATGGCCAACCCAAAAGTGACATGGAAGGAAATGATAAATGATACAAAAATACTGTCTAAATAGTCATACTAAAACACTTCTTCCTTTGTAGGGCAAATAGAATATTCCTTTGGTGTTCATCTTTGAGACCATATAAATTGCACCGGAAGCCTCACAAACATTGAGCAAGTAGTAAACTTGGCAATGAATTTCAAGGCTCTGAGATATGAAATACTGGACAGCATCCCTTTCCTCCTACAAGAAATCCTTTCGAACCTCCTCATCCCATAATGGTTCTTCCTCCTTGTGAATGCGTATTTTTTCTCACAGACTATATTATGCAATCTAGTGCCTGATGATAGCTGGCATTTACTATCTCCTGCATATCACAAATGTACTTCTAGTCATTTGACTTTTTAGAAAGCAGAGAATATGTCTTCCTTTGACTTTTGTATCCACCACCAGAGAAGGAGCACCATTCTGGGTCCAGAGGAGGTTACATACTGGAAAGATACTTCTTCTAATAGTACTAGCCATTCCACTAAAATACTAATATCATATGATAAACAGACCATTGATGAACTTATCACATGTATTGAGGTTTTATTCTACATATATGTTACCTTTCAACATATATACTTTTTATTCTACATATATGTTACCTTTCAACATATATACTTTGACCCATGGCAAATATTACATAGCCAGAGCTACATAAGAAAGAGGCATGTTTGAGACAGTTTCCTGACACTTGTGTAGATAATATATTAAACTACTAAATTTTGAAATCCCAGAAAAGAGAGATAAAGACGGCTTGTTGAATATTTGGTATTTAAACATAGTGCATGTAAATCAATAATAATAAAGATACATTGCAGACATTTCTACCTAATACTTTTAATGAAAACAAGCCTCTAGATATGTATAACTGTTTGAAGAAAAAATGGGACTGGTTTCACAACTCAGTTACCCAGTGAACTGTACGTGCATTTTCCTTTACTTGGAGGATGCGCAGAAATGGGTAGGAGAGGTCATTCTTGGCAAAGATCCTACTGATTATTGGAATATCTTTTACTACTGTCTTTGCCATACAGATCTCAGGTGTTTTACACCTCAGATATGTGAGCATCGCTATATAAGAACATAAAAAATAGTTGACAGCATCAAAAGGTTGATGGTCTGAGACAACGGTCAGAAAACCCTGTTCATTGCTGTTTATCACTCCAGAAACAGAGGATAAGAACAAATAATAACTCCCTGCTCTTTATATTCTTAAAAATACCTCCCTGTTACCTCCCTCAGCTTGAGAAACAAGGCCATGTTCCTGGACACAAAAACCCACTTACTTTGGCAAAACATCCTGAGCAATTGGAAGTCAGCTTGCTACAGGCTGACTTACAGTGCCTATTGTGTTCACATCTGCCAAGACCTGGAGAATTCTGTTACTACATAATAGATACAGCCACACATTGAAACTACTGTTTCCAATCACATTGTATAACAGCACAAGGAATCACACACAAGCTGGTCATGACTGCAGGATTTGATCTAACTAGTCTCTCTGATTCAACAGTATCCATAAACTTGGATGCATTTACGACTATGATCTAGAAATGCAAGTGGAAGGAAACACAGGCTTCTTCCCAAAGCCAGCCCAAATCCAGAGACAATGAAGGTGCCCTGGTTTAAAAGACTGGCAGAATATTTGGGTGATTAGAGGATAAAGTATGGTTCCAACATAGCCTAAACTTAAAATGCTTGATTGACAGAAAGAAAAACCCTAAGTTTAGACTCTCGTCTTGACTCTGAACAAACTAGTTAATAACCTTAAGCAAGTGACTGAAATTTTCTGGGTCTTTATTGCCTCACCATTCAATGGGTGATGAGACTATAGTATCATCTATATTTGCTAACTTAAAAAGATATAATAATTACACCTGTTGGCTGCCCTAGTGTGAGCTGCCATAGCAAAACTACCACAGACCCACAGACCCCAAGTGGCTTGTAAATAACATAAATTTATTTTGCACATTTCTAGAGGCTAAGTCCAAGATCAAGGTGCTGCCAGATGCAAATCCTGGTGAAAGCTCATTTCCTGGCCTGGAAGTGTCTGTCTTTTCATTGTGTCCTCACGTGGCAGAGAGCAGAGATTGGAAAAGGAAAACTCTCTCATGTCTCTTCTAGTAAGGACACTGGTTCTGTTCATGAACATGCCACAGTCATGATCTAACCACCCTTCAAAGTCCCACCTCCTAAGACAATCACATTGGAGGGTTAAGATTTCAACACACGAATTTTGAGAAAACATTAAAAGTCAGTCCATAACATTGGCCAAAAGTTTAACACTTTTACCCATTGATTCCTTCAAGTTTTTGAAGTAGATGCTATTGAGTCCTATAAGTTTTTATAGCTAGGTTACACCTTAAATCCAGGATATTCTGAGACAGCATTACCCAAAGCATGTGCTATAGACTGCAAGCTCCAAAGACAATCTACAAAGAAAAGATTCTATGGTAAAATAAATTTTAAAAACATGACATGCTATGACCTCATTTTTGGTTATTCAGTACCTATATTAGTACGTTAAAGTCTCTAAAAAGTCCTAAAGTAAAGAAAATTTTACTTTGTTTAGCTCATATTCCTAGAGTCCTGCTGACTTCCAATTGTCAAAATCTACACCTCTCTATCTGAGGTTGAATTTTCTTTCTTCCTCTTTCTCTCTCTGTTACCTTCCCTGTTTCTCTCCCCTAGCCCCGAGAAGGCTATTCTACCTGCTTTCAGAGCAGGACTAAAGTACCAAGAAATTCACACACACCCCAAAGAGCAGCCCACAGCCAATGATGTCATTATGCCCCTCCCCTGCTGCTTGGTTAGGATAACTCTAAGGCATGGGTTTTTTAATACTGTCTCCCATAGCTTCCCCATGGGATTAAGTTCCAGTCATCCACGGTGTTTGCTGGGTGGATAAGGTACCGTTTATTAAATGCCTTGCCTTCACTGTCTTACTTCCTCACTCCCCACTTCTCAAATAAACTACTTGCACACAAATCCTATTGCAGAGTCCACCTCTGGGCCCAGGATTTCCCACAGGTATTTGATGACAGATCAGTTTTAACACTTTTTCAACTCACCAAAACTCTTTTGGTGGTGAGAAAAGCCCAGCACAAACTGGGTAAAACAAAACAATTAATTTATTTAAGTACAGGGATAGGTTGGCTTTAGGCTTAGCAGGAGTCAGGATCTTGAAAATTGTTGAAGCTCTGTCTCCATTTACTTTTTTTTTTTTAGGGCCACGCCCTGGGCATATGGAAGTTCCCAGGCTAGGGATCAAACCTGAGCTAGAGCCCCTGGCCTACAGCAGAGCCACAGCAACACTGGATCCGAGCTGCCTCTGTGACCTACACCACAGCTCATGGCAACGACAGATCCTTAACCCACTGAGCAAGGCCAGGGATCCAACCCTCATCCTCATGGGTTCATTACTGCTGAGCCATGACAGGAACTCCCATTTCTGAGCTCTACATTCTTTTGTGTTGGCTTCATTCAAGCAGGATCTTCCTACAAGGCAGAAAGAGGACCATCAGCACTGACCCCACATCCTCTCTTCAGCAATCCCCAAAAGGGACATTTCCTTCCCAATAGCTCCAAAAAGGATCCAAGATGAATCTCACTGGACTGCCTTTGGTCTCATGCTCATCCTGCACTGATTCTCAAGACAGGTGATATAGGATTGCTGAATGGGCAGTCCTGGGCCACGTGCCCACTTTTGGACTCAGTCACATTCAAATCACAGCCAACAATGGGGAGGGGCTGTTCCTCAAAGGTAAATCAGGTGTTGCTACCAGGAATAGCTTCAGGGCAGGCACACATAACAGGTATCCTCTCCACTCTTGAACATTCTGTGGAACTCACTTGGGGAAATGCTGTTCTGTGGCATTCAGAACTATTTCCTCCACAATTCTTGAGAAAGTCATTCTCAGAAAAGGCTGAAAGTGCACTTTAAATCAAGTTGACAGAGGTCCCATCATGGCTCAGCAGTAACAGGTCCGACTAGTACCCATGAGGACCCGGGTTTGATCCCTGGCCTCCCTCAGTGGGTTAAGGATCCAGCATTGCCATGAGCTGTGGTGTAGGCCACAGATGCGGCTCAGATCTGGCATTGCTGTGGCTGTGGCGTAGGCTGGCAGCTGCAGTTCCAATTCGACTCCTAACCTGGGAACGTCCATATGCCGCAGGTGCGGCCCTAAAAATTAATTAATTAATTAATTAAAAAAATAAAAAAGAGTTGAGTCTCTCTGACAACTTCATGTCATCTCAATATACCCTTCACATATGACTATTTTACTGATGTCATCAGTTCTCTACTTGGCTTCCTGGTTTGATTTTATTAAAGAAGTGTCGAGGTAGTTCCCGCCATGGTGCAGTGGGTTAAGAATCGGACTGAAATGGAAGTTCCCATCATGGCGCAGCGGAAATGAATCTGACTAGGAACCACGAGTTTGCAGGTTCCATCCTGGCCTTGCTCAGTGGGTTAAGGATCCAGCATTTCTGCGAGTTGTGGTGAAGGTCGTAGATGAGGCTCAGATCCTTCGTTGCTGTGGCTGGGGTATAGGCCAGCAGCTGTAGCTCGATTCGACCCCTAGCCTGGGAACCTCCATGTACTGTGGGTGCTGCCCTTAAAAACAAAAACAAAAACAAAAACAAAAAAAGAAGAAGAAGAAGAATCTGAAAGGGCTCAGGTCACTGGGGAGGCACGAGTTCGATCCCCAGTGCAAGTGATTAAAGAATCCAGGGTTGCTGCAGCTACAGTGTAGGTCACAGCTGTGACTTGGATTCAATCCCTGGTCTGGGAACATCCATATGTTATGGGTACAGCCATAAAAACAATAATAATAAATAAAAAATAAAGAAGTGTTGATTATCATCTTTGGCATATCTTGTCAAATGAAAAAGATATTTCAACACCACCTAGATACTCATGATTAATTTTTTTACTATTCCTGTCAAGGAAGGTAATCAAATGGCCTTAAGTGAATGAGAGAACATATCTGCAGCAATGAAAAGGCGAAAGAATAATGGAGATTAGAAATGTATTCTATAAACCGCCCATCCACTTATGGAAACATTGTTTTTAACTTTCATGTCTTTCCCACAGGAAAAAAATGTAAAATAAACAAAGAAAATAAATAGAAAAAAATACAGAAAGATTTAACTGCACACTTGTGGTTTTATTGGTTTTTCTAGAATTTACTACAATGCCAGAAATTAATTTCTAAATAATGGCAAGCATGGGATTGCAACCAACATCACGTGAAGAAAAGGAAAACACCTCAAGAATGTTCTAATTGGCAAGAAAACACTCATCTGTGGCTAGAATAGCCAAAAGAGAAGGGCAAGTTTCACATACCAGACTTGGAAAGCATTATCAGTTTTCAAAGTCTAAAACAATATAATATTGTCTTCTCAGTTTCCTTCTAGCTCCTTTCTCTGCTCTTAGGTGCACTCTCCTGAAGGAATCTCACTGAAGCAGGAACATTCTCTACGTTATTAGAGGATCTGTGGAGCCTTTTCTTCCACTCTGCTTTAATCATTCTCTACTTTTTGAAAGGAGGGTCCTGTGTCATTTCTATGTTACGGCTCCCCTGACAAATATAACTACTTAAGTTTATCATTTTTTAAAAAAAGATGCAGTATATTAAAATCATATGATTTCCAAGTTCCTTGGCCTACCAATGATAAGCAGCTTTTCAAATAGAAAACAAGGGGAGTTTCCATGTCACTCAATGGGTTAAGAACCCGACTTAGTATCCATGAAGATGCCGGTTCGATCCCTGGGCTCGCTCAGTGGATTAAATATCTGGCATTGCCACAAGCTGCAGTATAGGTCACATATGCGGCTCAGATCTGGTGCTGCTGTGGCTGGGGTGTAGGCCAGCACCTGCAGCTCAAATTCGACCCTTATCCCAGGAACTTCCATATGCTGCAGGTGCAGCCCTAAAAAATAAATAAAAAAATTTTATATATATATTTAACATATATATTAATATATATATAACAAGGCCCCCCTTCTGCTTTTCATCTGTAGTAAGTACTCTCCTCATACATAAGCAAACTTGGGGAGGGGCATGTATTAATCAAGTGCTGTTATTTATGCCCCGAGTGAACTGTGCCCTTCTCGCTTGAGTGGACACAGCTCCATTTTTATGAGACTCTGTTCTATTCCAGGTACCCTAGGACAGCCTCAACTCCGGGCCTATGTAGCCCAAGCAAGGAGGAACGTAGCTACAAAAATATAAAAAGACTCAACATCAGGGGGCCAGTAAATAAATGGTGAAACATGAATTCCATTCAGCTATTTTAAAAAACATATTCCCAAAGAATATTAATGATGTGGGAAAATGCCAAGAATAAAACTTTCTTTTAAAGAATGAGCAGAAATGCACTCAAACATTAACAGAAACATTCTATCTGGACAATAAGATCATGAGTAGGTTTTTTTTCTCTTCTTCATGTTTTTCTGTTTTTCCCATGTTTTCTACAATGACTATCCGTTACATCATAATCAGAAGAAAAAAAAAAAAAGGCTAAATGTTGAAAAGTACAAAAAAGCCTCTGAGAAAAAAATCTATAAAATGCTGGGCCAGAGCCGGCGGGACCAAGTAGGTCATTTCTACACAAACAGAGCCTTAGATTCCCCTCCATGCTATTAAATGCTGGTCATCATCACCTCATTATATACACTTACGTCCCCACAACACTGGAACCTCCTAATTGTCAGTGCCACATCTCAACTTCCCTATCATCCCCAAAATGCTTAGTGCAGTGCTTTGTATAAAAGAGGTATTAAAGAAATGTGGTGTGAACTGCCTTATGAAAGCATGATGGTTACAGGATCAGTGTGATTAGGCAAAAGTCATCAGAGGACAGGAAGAACTAAGGGTCCAGGTGCTCAAGACTCTTGAAACTTCAAGTAAATATCTGAAATCACAAAGGCTGATGACAGAGTCAAAGGTCCAGGAAGTCAGGCAGAGTGTATGGGTTTGGGAGGTTAAAACAAGCATTGAGGAAGTCAGCTGAGTCAACAGCCTTGAAAGCCAAGACAGCAAAGCTGCTGAGTCTGCTTTCAACTTTCTTTTAAGCAGGGTGGTCCTAGAAACAAGTGTGCTGGTGGTTACCCAGAGCTGCCCCCTGCATACACCAGGTCCAGATGGTTTGACTAAAAACAGTCTGGCCACAGAAATTTAGCCAACTGAACAATCCAGGGCAACAATAGAGGATTCATCGGAACAACCTAGTCCCATGATAGAATGTCTTTTTTAAATGTCATTGTTTTTTTTCAAAATTTCAAAAACAATGCCTTCTCATTACAGAAACATCTTGGATGACTAAGAAGCATATCAAATCTAACATGTCCAAACTGAGCTCCTGATCATGCCTCCCAAACCCCATTGTCCTGCAGACCTCCCCATCTCAAGTCATGCACTTCCATCCTTACAGCCATCCTGGCCAAAAAGACCTGGATTCACTCATGACTACTCTGGCTCATCACACACAGACACAGACACACACACACACACACACACACACACACACACACACAGAGCATGCTGCCCTGGCAGGCCTTCTGCACTTGCTGTTCCTTCATCTAGCATGCATTTTCCCTGACATCCACCCAGCTCACACTCTCATCTCCTTTAGGTCTTTACTCAGAAGTCGCCTTCATAGTGAGACCCCTCCCCAACACTTTATCCCCCTCCCCTGCTTCATTTTTCTCTGCAGTACTTTTCACCACCTAATCTATGATATGTTTTGCTTAATTCTTTTGGATACTCTTTCTCCCCACTGCTATGTAGCTTCTGGGGGACAAATTTTTCTTGTCTTTTTTCTTTTTTGCATTATCCCCATCGTAGAGAATATGGCTGACATTTAGGAGGGCCTTAATAAAATTGTACTGACCAAATTAATAAAATACAAATAAACAAAATAATTTCACCCAGACAAACACTATTCAGACCTTTATGTATAGTTGTTCAAATACTTTTCTATAAACCACCATTATTCTATAAATATAGGATCATTGTTTATACTATCTGAACTTGTGTGTTTATTTTATCACATTAAGAATTGTGTTTTGTTTTATTTGTCTTTTGGCCATACCCGCAGCATATGGAAGCTCCCAGGCCAGGAACTGAATCCAAGCCACAGCTGTGACCTATTCGATAGCTGTCGCAATGCTGGATCCTTAACCCACTGTGCTGTGCCAGGGAGCAAACCCACACTGCCACAGAGACAACATCAGATCTTAACTCTGTGCGCCACAGTGGGAAATCCAAGAATTGTTGAATGTTCTAGATGTTTCGACTAAATTCCCACTATCCAAACTTTCCTCTTCAACACACATTAAAGAACAACAGACTTGAAATGAATTTGAAAGTAAATATACAGGAGAAAAACTTTAAAGTTAATTTTTAAACAAGAAAAAATATTTAAAGATGAATAAAGAGTACAAAGCAGTCACAATCATGGACCAAAATTATCAAAGAATAGCATTTGAAGAACATTTGTTTTATTTTTTTTTTCTTGTACCAAATAGTTTTGTCAATCAACTTATATTTACTAAACTGTTTTCAGTCTAATAACCTCGAGCTGGTGCTGGCAGAAGTTAATAGAGATACAGGGAGAGCCAAAAGCTCTCAGGGGCATCCTGATTCTGACAGAAGCAGGAGCAGAGGGTTCAGAATCATGAGAAGATCATCATAAATGTTCTCCTTGGAAGACTTCCAGGTCCTCAGACCACAGAAATTACCCAACACTTCAATTTCACCAACCAACACATTAAGACAGAAATACCCCTTGCCATTCTACTCCTTGAAGGTGGACAAATAAAAACAAGCCAGACCTCTCTGAGATTTTTGAAAACAGTCTTGGCACTGCCCAGTAAGTTTTTCCAGAGCGAAAGCCAGTAGGGTCAATTTTTGGAGTCCAGTGATCCTCATCTCTTTTTCCTTTTACTACATGGAAACTCACCATGGGGCACCGAGAGGATCATAGCTTTTGTTCCCCATCCATCACCATTGCAGACCGCTCTGGTTCCTTGGACCCTGTATCCATCTGAAAACCATTCAGTTGGCAGAAATTTTGATACTATAGGCCGACCTCCCATTATTGGAATAAAGTGGATCATGTGGCTTTTCTTCTTTCCTAAGAAAATGGAAATCAGACCCTCTGTTTTGTATGATCAATTCAACTACTGAGTTGAGGGGTCACCAGCAACATTCCAGGGCTTTAACCATCCCCAAGAGGGGATTTCTGGGAGGAAACATTGAGTTGGCACCTACAGAAGACGCAATCCTCACATAAAGGGAGGAGGGGCCCAGTCATCCTTCAGCATTTTAACTTAGGGCCCATTTGGAGGCGAGATCAAAGGATTAGGAAAACAGCATTCTGAACCTACTATGTGACATGCCCTAGGCTGGTGTTTTCATATTTGTTACCTTAGTTAATCCTTACAACCACCACGTTAATGATAACTATATGTGATATAGGTGTTATGCTACCAATTTTACAGCTGAAGAAAATGCGGCTCAAAGAAATCAAATAATTTTTAAGGAGCAACATCAAAATTTGTAATCTTCTCAAAACATCTAAATCCTAGTTCATTGACCTAGTCTAGTCTCTCCACCATGCTATACTCTTGGTCTTCAATTGTAAATGGAATAGTGACGTCTAAAGTTGAGGGAGCTGGAAGGAAGATGTGACTGCTAAAGTTTCTTTTTGAGGTGATGAAAATGTCCTAAAATTGATTGTGGTGATATTTGCCCAACTGTGTGAACATACTAAAATCCACTGAATTATATACCTTAAATGGGTGAGCTGTATGGTATGTAAATTATATTATAATAAAGCTCCTACCAAGTAATAATATTGAATGAATGGCTTTCCCCACTAATGGAGTCACAAAAATCTCTCAATGTCCTATAATCAACATATCCTGAGGTTCAAAGGCTATGCTTTATATATCTTTTGTAATTTTATATAGTAGACAATAAATAAATGGCTCTTGACAGTAATGATGAAACAGAGGCACATTTTCCTACTCCAATAGGTGGGGGAAATGCCCCATTAAAGGCAGCTAAATGGAGCTCCAAACCATAAGCCCAAGTGAAAATAAGACAGCAAAATTTTCTCTGGCATAGTCCTTCTCCCAATCAACAATCTACATACTGCCCTAGAAGCCTTCAAAACCCAGAGATTGATTTCTAGAAATTTCCACCATAAGACATTTTCCTCAGGGAAGGAGGAAGAAGTGGGATGGATAGGGAGTTTGGGGTTGGTAGATGCAAACTATTACATTTAGAATGGATAAAAGGTGAGATCCTACTGTACAGCACAGGGAACTATGTCTAATCTCTTTGGGTAAACCTTGATGGAAGATAGTATGAGAAAAAGAATGTATATATATGTATGACTAGGTTACTAGTCACTGTTCTGGACAGCAGAAATTGACACAACACTGTAAACCAACTGTACTCTAATAAAGAAAAATAATACAAAAAAAAAACAACAATCTATTCCCACTCTCTTCATTTCTCTTCATTTCCTCCTCTTCCATGACCACCACCATGATGTTGTGGTTACACAATTTCAGGATCTAAACTAGAAATTAACTGAAGAAGCTATGGTATTCTCTCGATTCTAAGATGCCATCCCTTTAACAGGAATCAACAATTTAACAACTTACCCAAGGATAAAATGGAATATCACATCCATCACATACATGCACACTAATTGAGCATTTCAGAAATGTTCAAATGGGGGAGAAAATGCATCTTAGAATCAAAGAAATGAAGTAATTCCCACAAAGGTGGTAATCCAGGTAAAGCATGAAAATCAGAATGCTTTTATTAGAATCAGAGAGGCAATGGATCTTTAATAACGAAAAGGTAGGCCTGAGATGACAGAAAACAAAAGACTGGTATTTATTGTTAGGGTGAGGGAGGCAGCTTTCCAGAATCTATCACATGCTCAAAGGCCATTCCTCACCAATTCATTTTGGCTGGGATGAACCTTCATCTTTATTTTGCAAGGGTAACAGAGGAAGTGAAAAAGTGCATGGCTCTGGGCATGCATGCTGAAATCCATGTGCTCTCAAAGGTCTGGAGAGCTGTGCATGATTGTTGGGACTTCCTGGCTACAGTAGTCTGCTGCAGAACTTTCAACAAAGGATTGGGAATTGGACCACCCAAGCTCTGAAGCCTAGTTTCTCCTTATTCACCCACGCCCCCCGCCCACCCCCAAAAAAGGAATTTAAGGAAGGAAACCAAAGCCTGCCTATAAATGAATGCTTTGGCATTAGAGTATTGGTCAGTCCTTTGCAAAGATGACTTAGATTGGAAACAGTAAGGAAATCCTAGCATTTCTGCCCCTGGCTTAATTGTGGGAAGGATTTGCTCAGCCTAGCACCATTTGATTCCTTTCTGCCTAAAGAAATAAGACCTAGGACTGCCCCCCCCAACCTTCCTCTCAGCAAAAGGGATTAAAGAGGGCAGAATATAAATCTCTGTTGTGCTGTTCTTGCCAACAATTTGACTGCTTGAATTCTGGACTATCTATATTCCCTGCTAACTTCATCCCCTACTAGATTTGAACCTGCCCAAACCTCAGGTTATGCTTGATGGGAAACCCAGGACAACTCCAAAACCATGCATACATCCATATGATAAACGTTTCTTCCTGATGAAAATGCAGAATTCCAACCAAATGGTGATGGTATGAGAAAAGATTTTCAATACTGCATTCCATGAAAGCAGAAACTATGGTATTTGCTGGCACAGGAGCTGCAGAGATATTCTGTATAGAGATTAATCTTTTTTTTTCAATTGAGTCCAAATTTTTTTTATTTTATTTTATTTTGTTTTTTTTGCTATTTCTTTGGGCCGCTCCCTCGGCATATGGAGGTTCCCAGGCTAGGGGTCGAATCGGAGCTGTAGCCACCGGCCTATACCACAGCCACAGCAACCCGGGATCCAAGCCGCATCTGCAACCTACACCACAGCTCACGGCAACGCCGGATCCTTAACCCACTGAGCAAGGCCAGGGATCGAACCCGCAACCTCATGGTTCCTAGTCGGATTCGTTAACCACTGAGCCACGACGGAAACTCCAGAGATTAAATTTTTTAAATTACATTACCACATATGAGTTAAAAGTAACTCTATAATTATAGAGGATCATATTGTTTTATTCTATAAATATAGCATATTATGTATTCAGTAGGGATTCAGTAGGAAAGTACATGTTCTGGAATCGCAGAAATATGTTGTTAACTTTGAAAAAATATAATTCAAATGGCTAGAAAATTTACATTGACCTCACTGAATATGGGCATTTGGCAGTGCTACGGTAAAGAGGTCCTCATATTCATACTTTTGAGACTGGTAGTTGACCAAACATTTTTTAAGTTAATTAATAATAAATAATTGCAAATAGCAGTATTTAAATAACAACAGTTTTAGTTTAACTTTAGACATATAAATGTTCATTTGTTCATTCATTCATGCATTCTCATACACTGAGAATAGGCCTATTGGTTGACATTGGTCATTTTCTTTTTTGCATAAACTAAATTCATAATGTAGTCTATAATTTCCAGCTTAGAGTTCTGTAAAGAGTGGTAAGATCTTTTCTTTTTCTTCTCTTCTTTTTTTTTTTTTTTTTTTTAGGGCTACACCCATGGCATATGGAAGTTCCCAGGCTAGGGGGTCGAATAAGAGCTTCAGCTGCCAGCCTACACACAGCCAGAGCAACGCCCAATCTGAGCCGCATCTGTGACCCACACCACAGCCCATGGAAATGCCAGATCCTTAACCCACTGAGGGGGGCCAGCCAGGGATCAAAACCACATCCTCATGGATACCGGTCGGGTTCGTTACAGTTGAGCCACAGTGGGACTCCAAGAGTGGTGAGAGTTTAAAGACACTTATGAAGAATCTCTGATATTACAACACTGCTAAACCAAACTTTTGCAGTTATTAATTACACTCCGAATTCAACAGCAATATACATATTTTTAATGATGACCTTAAGAAGTAGTCAACCTTATCCTCATATATGCACTAACTTTATTTTTACACATAAATCTCATGGATTTCTCACTAACAAACATGGATAATTTCTCCGCATTCCATGAAACACTGCATAGAAAAAGAAAGGGGAGTTATATGACAATTAAAGCTCAATAAATCTGAGGAAAAACAATGGACAAACAATCAGATAAGCTCATAATAGTACCCTTGCAATCCTTCCTTAGAATGAGAAGAAAATATAATTAAACTGAAAAGTGTGGTTTCCAAAGAGACGAACAGGAAGGCAAGTGTGGACTTAATTGTTAATATATACATGACAGTGTGAAGTAAAAGAATGTATAATAAATTTAGCAGGTGGAACAAAAAAGGAGCAGCATGTTCAGAAAGATAAGACCTCATTCAAGTGCCTGCTCCATCCCTTTCTAACGATGCGACCCTGAAGAGCTCAGTACAGCTTTCTGGAACGTGGGTTCTCCCTCAATTAAGGAGGTGGTCTAAGATCTGCAACTTTCAAATTATAATCCCAAGAGTTTTGCACCTAATCACAGCTGATAAATGCTCTGTCCTAAAGGAATAAATGGGGAGTTCCCATCATGGCTCGGCAGTAACAAACCAGACGGGTATTCAGGAGGATTTAGGTTCAATCCCTGGCCCTGCTCAGTGGGTTAAGGCTCCAGTATTGCTGTGACCTGTGGTGTAGGCCTCATAAACAGTTCAGATCTGGTATTGCTGTGGTTGTGGTATAGGCCAGCAGCTGCAGCTCCAATTAGATCCCCAACCTGGGAACATCCAAATGCAGTAAGTGCAGCCTTAAAAAGACAATAAATAAATAAATAAATAAATAAATAAATAAATAAATAAATAAAGGAGAGGCACACATGTACCCGCATTCACATACACTCTCGCTAAAGGCTATCTGCTTCACATATCAGGTTTTCAGTAAGATCTTTGTTCTCTGGACTTAAAAAAAAAAATTGGAAACCACGGCAATCAGGCAAGCTTTAAATTTTTGATTCATCCTTCCACGCCACCATTTGTGCAGAGAACGCCAAAAAAGATGAGTCATCCATGGTGTCTATGGTGAGCATTGCAACACTGAATACTCAGCTACCAAGGGCTGCTGGAATTAAGCATCTATCTACACACAAGATCTTTCATAACTCTCCACATGCTTAAGATTTCAAACGTGTAGCATAATTAGCAGAGAAAATAAAAAATAAATAAAATAAAATCTGGCTGCCTAACTTTGACATTGCTTTCAAATTGTATTCCCATTTGCAAATTTTACCATTGGACTTTTTTCTGATTATTTGACACTTTCTTTCCCTGTTAAGGCTAAGCTCAAGAAAAGTGAAAGAAAAGAAAAGAAAAGAAAAAAGAAAAGAAAAGAAAAGAAAGAAAGAGAGAGAAAGAAAGAAAAAGAAAGAAGGAAGGAAGGAATGAAGGAGGGAAATGAAGGAAGAAGGAATTGAAGTTAAGATAAGAAAGAAAGTACAGCCCTCCCTCTTTCTCTTTTTTTTTTTCCTCCCTCCCTCGCCTCTCCCTCCCTTCCCTCCCTCTCCCGCCGTCCTGCCTCTCGTCCTGCTCGTCTTTATACTCCACCGCCTTCCCACTCTCCCTTTTTTTTTTTTTTTCTCCTGTTCTTCCGTTTTTGCTTCTCCTTCTTCAGTCCTTTGTTTTTTTCATCTCATTTTTTCCGCTGACTAGGAGGAATCGCAGCGCAGGCAAAGACAACAACCAAACACTGCCTAGTGTAGTACAGAGGAAGAACAGCTTTATAAGATCACGGGAAAGTGCTTTCTCTAAAAAGTTCAGGAGCCTCGTAATAAATAACTATGTATAAATCTAAAGAGGTTGAAATGTTTAACCAGTTTTTAATCTGAGTGAATACATACACACACACAGTCAAATATCAGCTAGCTTCATACCGTGAACACTATAAAAATGTCCTGTTATTGGTGCTCACAACGATTTAACGGCTTGAATATATTATATTCCTTAGAGACAAGAAGCAGCTACAATGCAAGGTTCAAGTTCCTGAGTGCAAATCGGTTTGGGGCATTTAAAAAAAATTTTCCCATAGGAGAATTAATTTTTCTTAAGCAAATCACAAAACAAGGAATGAGAATTTCTTCAATTAATCCCATGTTTTGGACATTAATCCCATGCCTTGGAAATTTCTCAGTCTATATGGTCTTTCAGCCTAAGGCAGCTTTCTTCTCCCATGGCCACATCCGTCTGTTAGAAGTGTGTAAGCAGGAAAATATGTAGGACATTTGCATATTCATTGCACAAAGTTATGTAAACTGACTGCGTGTGTACAGCTGATTCTCAGGCATTTTAAAGTTGACATTTTAGTCCTACTACCTTCAAGTTAGTCAGTTTGTAAGTTCACTCACTATATTCCTCTCTCTCAGCTATATTACCATCTTGGGCTCCCAGGGGGATGCACGTTGCTTAATTCATAGAATCAGAGGTAAGATTATGAGATGGGAGAGTTGAAAGGCATTGCCTCTCTACCTCTTTGACCTACAATTAAGGACATAAAGTCAAGGTCATCTGAAATTTTCCTATGATTCCCTCAGAGTTGATAAACCACAGTGGGTAAACACACAGAAAACCCCTTAAGAGTGGGTTAGAGTATGGGCTTTGGAGTCAAATAGTAGTGGCTCCTTGTCCCAGCTCCACTTCTCACTAATGGAAATTTGGCAAGTTGTTAAACGTTTCAGACACTGTTTTCCCACCTGCAAGGAAATTATGTTAAAGACTGTTTAATAGAGTTGTGCAAATTAAAGGAGAGGCCTGTAAGTGTTTGCTGTAATGCCTAGACAATTCATTGTTTTAGAACCATTAACCTGATTTTGCTTTTGGGGTTTTTTAAATTTTTTTCCATTTAGCTATTTCACAGTGTTCTGTCAATTTTCTACTATACAGCAAGGTGACCCAGTCACACATACATATAACATTCTTTTTTCTCACATTATCATGCTCCATCATAAGTGACTAGCTAAGTTCCCAGGCTATACAGCAGGATCTCATTGCTTATCCATTCCAAAGGAAACACTTGGCATCCATTAACCCTAAATTCCCAGTCCCTCCCACTCCCTCCCCCTCCTCCTTGACAACCACAAGTCTGTTCCCCATGTCATGATTTTTTTTTCTGTGGAAAGGTTCTTTGTGCTGTATATTAGATTCCAGATATAAGTGATATCATATGGTATTTGTCTTTCTCTTTGACTTACTCATCTTAGTATGAGAGTCTCTAGTTCCATCCATGTGGCTGCAGATGTTTAATAGCATCAAAGGGGTCCTTACAGATAGAAATTTCTCTCAACTTAGTAAACTTCCATAGCCAGACTGTTTGTGTTTCACATCAGCACAAGAACTAAGATCATTAGAGAGCAAAGTTGATACACCCTCTAAAACAAATTTTTCTTTGCAACTAAGTTATAGGTTATTAATCCAGCTGCCAATCACGCCACACCCCCCCATCATCCCTCACCAGGGATGGTGGTCACCGTGCCCTTGCATCATACCACCTCATAGCCCCCCACTATTTCATGGTCATTATCCTCATCTATTCCCACTTTCAAAAAAGAACCACATGGGTCTAAGCCACTTCAAACAAGGGTACAATTAGGCATTAATTCTCCCTGTCATGTTCTTGCATGTAAAGACAGAGGATAAGAAACTAAATTCGGCAGCTTGGAGAGGGTGTTAGACCCAGCCCTTGGCTGATTTTAATTTGAGGCATTTCAGTATGGTTATTTCTCAGAGTCACTGAGGGCTCATGGCGCAATTTGATTTTGCCTAGATGAATTTCCCATGACAAATGATATTGGCTCATCATTTGTGGTCGTGACTGGGTGCCAATATTTTCCTTCCTCCAAAGCTTGGGTAGGACAACATGGACTCTTATGTTCCTTGAGACATTTGTTTCCAATTTTGCAAACATTGTGAATGTGGTTATTTTGTAGCTCTGTTAGAAAAGTGCATGGCTTTGGTTTTTCTAGTTGGAGTCAATTATAAATCATTAAAGTTCCAGTGCCCACAACAAAGGCCATGGACCTTGAGCTCCATCACTGGTGATTGCAATGGTCCTACCCACAGCCCCCACCTCTTGCTTAATCTCTTCATTTCTCATTATGGAGCAGAGGAGGAGGGGGCGTTATTTTAAGATGTTTGTATGGCTTCTAAATGTGAAGCTTAGGTTCAAGGTCTTCTTTTTTCCCAGAGCAAGATAAACTTCTTTGGGTTGTAAATCATGGGATTTTTGCATCACTTGACAGAGTCCATGTTTAAAAGTCATTCCAATAGGCCTCTCTGATGACTTAGGAAGCAGAGAGAGTTGGCCCATGCATCATGAAAAGGACCCTTTCAGTAGCACTGGGCTTTGCCCAGATCTGTTTCTTTAGGACGAAATTATTTTCTATTTTCATCCCCTCCACCTCCACCCCCCATTTAGAAAAAGCATTGTGAACTAACTGGTACTTTAGGACAAGCCACTAGCAATCTGGGAGGCCCAATGGGGGGAGCAGCATCTTCCACCTTTGAACAGACCCTCTTCCACAGCCAGGCACCTCACATCCTTGGGCTTCCCTAAGACCCTGTTATAACCATTCACCCCATTCTCACTCTCCAGGCAGCAAACTGTGGTCCCACATTTTCCCTAGTAAAATATCCTTGTCCTGGAACAGACCTGTGTTGCCAAAGGGAGAAGGAGAGACTTGGGAGTTTGGGGTTAGCAGAATGCAAACTATGTGTTTGAGTGGATAAACAAGGAATCCTGCTGTTTAGCACAGGGACTAATCCAGTCACTTGTGATGGAACATGATGGAGGATAATGTGACAAAAGAATGTATATATATATATATATATATGTATGACTGGGTCACTTTGCTGTACAACAAAATTGATGGAAATTATAAATCAACTGTAATTAATTTTTTAAAATAAAGTAATAAAATAAAAATATCCCAGTCCCAAATGTCATTTTCCTATAGGGCTCTGTTTCTTGCTAGAGATCAAATGTGTAATTTAACTTTAAAGCAAAGAAAGAACCCCTGCATTCATTCATCAAAGGTGCCAACAAGATATTGAAATGAAGAAAATTTGTTTTTTCCTTTTTTTAAACCTCGAATCCTCTCTTCATTTAAGGCCGTCTCTGTCTCATTCAGAGTAGCAGCTTGACACTACCTTGCTCACTTCTATCCTCAATGCCTGAACAGTGCTTGGCACTCAGTATGCCTAAGAACTATTGGATGAATAAGTGAGAGCCCCATCCTACTTTTCCTTCCTTCCCCTACCCCCCAGACCTGAAGCAGAGCTTGCCCACCATGAACAGGAAACATATTCAGAGATCACCAAAAATACTGACCCTGAAGACCACTCAGTTCTACCTCGCCACTACATAGATGAGGAAACTGAGGCCCAGGGATGGAGTTTCCAGCCCAAGCCACACAGCCTATAAGGCAGCTGTCTGCAATGTCAGCAGCAGGCTGATAACCAGAAGCATCTGCTGCAGAGAACAAACAAGTGATCAAAAACTACTACTGCTCCAAAAATGAGTGACTGTTTTTTTTTTTTTTGTATTTTTAGGCCACAGCCATGGCATATGGAGGTTCCCAGGCTAGCGGTCAAATCAGAGCTGCAGCTGCTGGCCACAAACACAGCAACATCAAATCCCAGCTGTGTCTGCAACTCACACAGCTCATGGCAATGCCTGATCCTTAACCCACTGAGCAAGGCCAGGGATCAAACCTGACTCCTCATGGATGCTAGTCAGATTCCTTTCCACTGAGCCAAACAGGAATTCTATGAGTGACTTACTCTTAAAAAAGAGCCCCATGCAGGAGTTCCCATCATGGAACAGCAGAAGCAAATTCACTGGGAACCATAAGTTGCAGGTTTGATCCTTGGCTTCGCTCAGTGGGTTGGGGATCCAGCGTTGCTGTGAGTTGTGGTGTAGGTCGCAGATGCGGCTCAATCCTGTGCTGCTGAGGCTGTGGCATAGGCCAGCAGCTATAGCTCTGATCCACCTCTAGCCTGGGAATCTCCATATGCCACGGTGCTACAGCCCTAAAAAAAAAAGCCCCATGCAGAGTTGGAGGTGGGTTTTTAGTGGCACCAAGAAAACCATATGAATCCACATGAAGTTGCCCTCTTTCTCAAATAGTAATCTTGTTCCTAGAAGGCTCTTCCCCCTGTTCATTCTTCATGTCTCAACTAAATAAAAATAATAAATAAATAAAATAAACTGCATTGGACAGGCCTTCCTGACTTTTCTGACCTTCTCCTCTGCCCTTCCCTTTGTAACACTCTTGCCCCTTTCTCATCACATGTATCCTTGTGTTCATCCTCCCCAGAGACTCCACATTCTAAGTGGCAGGACATGTTATCTGACTCCCTTCCATGCTGGCAGCCCCCCTACACAAAGCCTGAACATGGAAGGTATCCAGTGAATATCTGCCATGTGTCGTTGAAGCTTCTATCTAATGCAACTTGATCTGGTCCATTTGTTTAGCACGATGCTTGAATTAGGCCTCCTAGCTAATTTTTGCCCTTTTTACTCCATCAAGTGAACTTCTTTCTCTGGGTGGAAGGGGTAGCTATGCCTCAAGAATCTTAAGTCAGTGAACTAGGTGAGAGGATCTCATCCATTTTCATTAAAGGAAATTTTCGAAACCCTCCCCCCTCTAACCTGCCTGCTGTCAGGACACATTACAAAGCCAGGGTTATGACTCTAAAGGAGTTAATCAGGTTTCCTCTTTTTGCAGAAGATAAGTCTGCGGCTTCTGTAGAGAGTAAGCTGTATGATGCTATCACTGCCTGTTCTGGGAAGGACAAGCCGATTTCACTTAATGACTGCTTTCTCTCTAGATTTTATTGTCTTGGAGCCGTTCATAGCAGCTGGCAACAGCCATGGGGAGAGACTGGCAGGTTGGCGCCCCTGAACAGTAGAGGAGAAGGAACAGCGTAAGGAGAGCGTGAGTCACTTTTAGGGGACCACCCTCCAATTTTCTGCCAGTTATGTTTGTGGTCAAGACAAGTAACAGTGACTGACTCATAATAACTCTATAAAGAGTGGAGGTAGTTTTGTAAGGATTAAAGAAATGCGTCATGGGAAGGAGACTCTGAGCAGGAGTCTCTGAACAGCCAGGACTCGAGAAAGGCAAAAGACAAGGTACCTTTGGGCTTGGCCTTCTTACACATACCTCTTCTTCCCCCTCCCTCTCTTTCCTTCTTTCTCCATATTCCTCTAAAACAAGCTTGTGCATGAACTCTGTTTGAACACAGCTCTCATGTGTTCCTCTCTTCATATATTAACATTTTAATGCTAGCGCCTACTGGTAACTGGCACTGGCTCTTGGTTTCTCAATTCCCTATGCCAGAAGAGGAATCGGACCTGCCTACTTGTTTGAATTGGGACAAACTCCAATAACAAGTCATAGGTTATTGGCAAGCCCATAGCATGCTAATTTTGATGGACTCTGGCCTAACTGATGTGCTAGAAATGAGAATGGAAGAGCAAGTTCCAAGGCCTACAAACTAGACGTGCCCCACTTGGGAGAGGGCGAAGGCAGAGTTTCCTAAGAGGATAGTTGTAGACGTACAAAAACCCAAATATTAGCTGCCTTAATCTTCTCCCTATAATGCAGGTAAGTGGTGGCTAAGGATGCAGAAATTTAAATCTCTGTTTTATCAGAGCCTCTGCCTCCCTGTTCCTGTGAAGGCTGACCACTTCTACCCACCAGCATCTGTGACTTTTCCTGGGGCTTTTTCTATCATAGATGCCATGCTCAAGGCAAGCCACAGGTGCCTGGCACTGGGGGCACCAGAGCAGTATTCAGTCAACAACAAATGGGGAGGGTAAATATCCCCGGTTCTCTGGCCCTTTGGTGGGACAACCCTGAGGCAAACCCACAGGTCCACAAATGACTGAGCCACAACGGCTCCGAATAACTGCTCCACCCAACAGTCTGTACTGATTCCTCCTCCTCCTTTCCTGCCTCACTTCTCCACTTCCCTGCCTGTGCCTCTGAGATAGACATAGCCTTGTCAGGGGGTGTCGTTCTTGAAACCTAAAGAAAGGTTCCAGCTTGGCACTGCATTGGCTCAGGTAGCTGCTGGGCGCAGGTTCGATCTCTGGCCTGGGAACTTCCAAATGCCATGCGTGGGGCCAAAAAAACAATTTGAGCCATTGCTTTCTTCAGATCAATCTCCCTCTGTGTCATGGTCTCCTTGTCCTATTCTACGAAGCAAATATTTAGAGGGCCGGGGGGCGGGAGGGGGGGCAAGGCAATGACAAAATCCCACAGATTTATCATTTCCTACAGTCAGGTGTGTTTGCTCTGTGAATGTCTATACAAAGATAAGTGGCTAGTTCCTAGATCTTCTGAACTTAGGGCAAATGTATCCAGGAATAAAAATAATAAAGCCAGCTAAAGCAATGAACCATGTGTCCGTTTCATACTCTATCAATCAGAAAAACTCAGTCAATACCAAAAGGTAATTTTAAAACACATGTTCCAATAAAAAGGTACACCACATCCATGCTTAGAACTCGGCATCAACAATAAGATATCAATTCTGCCAAGTTTCATATATAAGTTTAATACAATCCAAATAAAAATTATCAGCAGTATATTTGAACTAGTTCCCTACGGAAAAATAATAGTAAAACTCCCAGAAAAATCCTATGTAAAAACTAATAAGGGAAAATTAGGCCTGCCAGATATTAAAATATGATGCAAAGTTTACATTAATTAAGCAACATAATATGGGTCCATAAACAACATAGACTAATCCAGTATACAGCCAAAAACAGTAGGAAATTAACATATGATAAGATGTATATTAAAGAAATAGTGTTCACAAATGTATAGCCATTTAGAAACAAATGAACCCATTTATCTAACCTTAAAATAAATTACAGATGAAGCAAACATTTAAATACAAAAACTGAAAACCACAAAATTATTAAGAAAAATAGAAGAAATTTTTATACAATCTTGGAGTAGGGAAACCTTCTAAGTATGATATGCAAATGAGAATGTCTGGAAGAGAACACTGGGAATTTGACCCCCCCCCCCATTTTTTTTTTAATTTTGGACAACAAAACCTCATAAACAAAATATATTAAAAAAATGGGGTAGATTCACACAATTCCTATTATCAACAGCCCCAGTTCCCTATCATACAAAAAGCTCCTAGAAATTATTAGCAAAATCAACACTCAGTATTTGCCAATATACAAGCAGACAAATAAACAGTCCATAGAAAAGGAAACAAATTTTTTTTTTTTTAATTAGGGCCACATCTGTGGCACATGGAATTTCCAAGGCTAGGGGTCCATCAGAACTGCAGCTGCTGACCACAGCAACTCGAATCTGAGCTGCATCTGCAACCTAGCGCCAAATCCTTAACCCCCCTGAGCAAGGACAGGGATCGAACCTGTATCCTCGTGGATACTAGTCAGGCTTGTTTGCCACTGAGCCACGATGGGAACACTCCTACAAATATTCTCAAAATTATTACTTTCAGGAGTTCTCATTGTGGCTCAGTAGTAACAAAGCCGACTAGTATCCCCAAGGACTCAATTCAATCCCTGTTCTCTCTAGTGGGTTAAGGATCCAGCATTGCTGCAAGCTGCAGCATAGGTCTCAGATGCAGCCCGGATCTGGTGTTGCTGTAGCTGTGCTATAGTCCAGTTGCTGTAGCTACAATTCTATAGGAGCCTAGAAGTTCCCTAGCTGGGAACTTCCTATGCCATGGGTTTGGCCCTAAAAGACAAAAAATAAAATCTGTGTTGGTGAGGATACTGGGGACCAGGCACTTTCGTACACTGCTAGCGTTAAGTATGAAGAGCAATATCTACTGAAATTTTCAATGCTCTTGCCCTTGATCCAGCAGGTCCACTTTTGTGAGCAATGCAGAATCTCTCATAGAAATTTCTAAAAAAAAGGCAAATAGTAAATATTTTAAGGTTTGGGCTATGTGGTCTCTGTCTCAACTGCTCACCTCTGTTGGAATAGAATGAGTCAGCCATCCACACTGCATAAATGATGGGTATGGCTTTCCAGTAAAACTTTACAAAACAGGCTGTGGGTGGGATGTAGCCTGCAGGCCAGAGTTTGCCAACTCCTGCTCCGGAAGACAGTAGGTGTAGAATGTGAGCGCCCCCTCATTGGGGCGAGCCCACTACGTTCCCAAACTCCCTTTCTTCCCCATAGTAAAGACGAGCAGCCAGGACTTGGATGTCCAGGCAGCACTGCATTTTCAGCCCTCCTAGGAACCAGGTGGCCGCGGAACTAAGTTTCTCAGTGATGGGTGTGCAAAATTCTTTTCCACCTCTGGCTCTTTGCTTAAGCAAAATTTCTTAAAGAAGAAAGTCTGTTCTTTTCCCCTTTCTCTGGCTGCGGACAATGACCAGAATGGCATTAAAGCCATATACTGAAAATGGCAGAGCTGCCATCAAGCGGGTTGCCTGAATAACTAGAGGGGAAGGGGCCCACAGTCCCACATATAAGAGAAATTGTTACAAACCTGGTCTGAAGGGCAGAACCTTTTGCTTCACCACCTCCGGCTAAGAAGTTAGCATTCCGATAAAACGCTTAAGCAATTTTCTGTGAACTTTAATGGGATTAAGGTTTGCTCTAGAAACCAATTACCCACATGGCCCAATTACCCACATACTCAGTTGCCAACTGTCAATCAGGGTCTAGTGACCTTTAACCAGACTGCTTTTCTTTCTATGTCTAGTCTAAGAACGATTCTCTAACGAACTCTCTTCCCATCAAATGTCTGCTGCCAAAAGTAAATTTGGGAAGTGGCCTTCGAGGGTCCGTTTCCTTTGTGTGTCTGAGCATAATAAACTTTTGACGCATGCTCACAGCTAAGTTATCTGAAAAGTTTTCTTTAACAGTTGGAACACTCACCTGGTACTGTATGTAACATCAGTGAAAAATAAATTTATTTTTCTTTGAATCATAAATGTTGGTGTCTGTTTCAGCAGCCAAATACACCCAACATGTTCACACTGTATAAATTTGGCTTAAATTTACTAAATGTTTTATATCTCACTAAATCCTTTCTTTTCCATAGTAAATATCTGTAGCTCGGATACGATGCCAAGCCAGGACCACCACCACTAATAACAATATGTAGTTGTTGGAGTTCCCGTCTGGCGCAGTGGTTAACGAATCCGACTAGGAACCGAGTTTGCGGTTCGATCCTGCCTTGCTCAGTGGTTAAGGATCCGGCGTTGCTGTGAGCTGTGGTGTAGGTTGCAGACGTGGCTCGGATCCCGCTTGCTGTGGCTTGGCTAGGCGGTGGCTACGCTCTATTAGACCCCTAGCCTGGGAACCTCCATATGCTGGGAAGACACAAAACAAAACAAACAACAACAAAAAACAATAGTAGTTGTAACAGGCAATAATACAATACTAGTTAATGTTATTGACTGTTTACTATGAGCCAGCAGTGAGCAAAACTCGTCATAACCGTACTCTTCACAACCTTATGGCATTCTTAGAAAAAACAAGTAACCAGTCCACGTTCTCTCACTAGTGTTAAATTAGTCTCTCAGTAAGTTCATTCACACACATTTAGAAAATGAAAAGAGACATTCCTGTTGTGATGCAGCAGAAACAAATCTGACTAGTATGCATGAGGATGTGGCTTCGATCCCGGGCCTCTCTAAGCGGTTTCGGGATCCAGCGTTGCCTTGAGCGGTGGTGTAGGCTGGCAGCTGCAGCTCCGATTCAATTCCTAGCCTG